>NW_027266264.1:47589739-48847239 GCF_022045235.1 Haliotis cracherodii | reverse complement strand
GACCGGACATGATCAACAGTTGGGACTGAGCAATTTCTGTCTGCAGTTGTAACACAAAGAAGATTATCTACACTGACAAGCTTTGTTTGTTTTGATTGCTGTAAATACATCGTACCTAGAATGATAGTCCAATCGGTCAATCACTGTAATAGGCAATAAACTGAGTTGACACTGATTAACCGAGGATTTATTACTGAGAACATCTTGTTGATTTGAGTAAAATGTGTTTACAACTGTACATAAATACCTTGCATCATCGATGTACCTCATTATCCTCACAATGCTACGATACGTAACCTCAGTCAAGAAGCGAAAGCGTGACGACAGCCAGTCGACCGATGCAGATCAGTCGAGCGGATCTGCCAAACCCTCAAAGTCTGAGTGATCATTTTGTAAGTCGTGGCTAACGACTTTCACTTGGTTGACATACAACGAGGATTTGCAGATTTTATTGTTTTCAGTAGCTAGTCGTATATTGAATCTTGATTGACCGCCATTTTGCTTTCTCGGACAATCGATATCAAATTTTTTTATGGTCAATAATTAAGTACAGATGAAAAAGTATTCAAATAACTACTGCTATCAACGATAGTTTAGGATTTATGATTATTTTATCTGTCTTGTTTTTAAATAATCTTTAGTTTAAAAAAAACAACTTTTCCCGTGAGGTCACGTGATAACCAAATATGGGATAATAGTCTCGATCCAAATGTTACAACGCGTACACTTGAGCAGACTCATGAATATTAATTAGACCGTTCACAACGTTGACAGATCGTTATTATAACAGAAACAAACGTATGTTTTCCATATATATCTAAAATGATATTATTTGTTATTAATTGTCCGGTGAATTAAAAAATTTAAATTGAAACAATTCATAATTCATCATATTATGAATACGTAACAACTTGTAATTTGTGTGTAAAAAGTCGTACTAAAACACGCTGTTTGAAGGGGGCGTGGCAAAAATGTAAATGTCCGATTGGGATTTTAATTTTTCCGGACCCCTGATAAGTACACTCATGTCATGAATATCCAAATTGTTCCAGATATCGGAGTCTATATGGCAGTATTTCCTGCAGACTCAGCAGACAGAAGACATCTACCAGGCTAAAGTACGACTGAGAAATGCCCTGTATGCTGTGTTTCAGGGTGTCTTTCCATGTAAGTATGGGTGTTTGCGAGAGTACATATGAGAAGTGCCTGTATGCTGGGTTTCAGGAAGTCTCTCTTGAACAGACTGTTTCATCTGGGGGCTTGGTACATCCCCAAAATAGAATAATGTTTTAAGTTATCCTGCATTACTCCTTAATGCATTTACTGCTCGTTCTTGACACAGAGAAAGAGCTTGTGAGAGTTCTAGCTGAAGAAGTTGCTCCAACTAGTTGTGTGGCTAACCCTATCACACAGCTCCATGACAAGACCTGGTTTTGAGTCCCAGCATATGTTCTTGAATCCTTTGAGTGTTTTCAACACTATCTGTATTCTCTGTATTGCTTGATATTGCAAATTTATTGTTGTACCCTAGTGATATTATTGTTATTAAACTGCTGTTTTTTAGCGGTGATTATAAACCCACATGGCTGGGATAAATGATTATAGCATACATAATCGGGTGTGAAGACTATTTGATTACACTCTGCATTCATTGCAGAGACATGCCCCGTTGAAACAAGTGTCATGGAAATAAGTCGGGGTGGGACCCTCATCTCTAATGTCTGAATTGCACCGCTATCTGCACCCAGACCTCTAAGTGAGTGAGTTGGGTTTAATGCCGCTTTTAACAATATTCCAGTTATATCGCGGCGTGTCAGCTTATTGTGGGAGGAAAACCCGAAGTGATGCAGGTCTCAGGTGTTCCCCACTTCGGTGAAACCCACGAGCACGGGTATGGTGCTGACAAACCTAGAAACATAATCGGGGCGAACCGGGATTCGAACCCTCAGTCATAGGTTTCTGGCGTGCCCAAGGGACGCCCTCTGCACAGTAAATTACGCTGCCTTAGACGACTGGGCCACCCATGCCCCCCAGACCTCTAAGTGTAAAGATTGTCTGCTACTATCCCCTTCAGCTTTCTCCAAATACCTACAGGTAACTCTCTAAAGGCAGACACAGAGGACACATGGCGCAGACTACATTGAGCTCGACTCTACCTGCGCATGACCAGCTTTCCATGGCACAGGCGCTTTAGGTGCCTCTAGGATTCGGACCCTCATCCAGTCTCATTAAAATCAGATCTTAGTTCTCGCTAGCGCTAAAAAAGATCTGAGGACATCCTATTAGGGTCACGTCAGAACGACCTTTCATCCCACCAATCAAAGCGTCGCTTACCAGATCATGAAAGTGACAGTCGGAATGTGTTTTGTATTCGTGCAGCCTTGAAAATGTTAACATGGGGTATTCCGAACGACAGTTACAGCCCCTTTGACTGATTCTGTCAAAATTATCGTCTATCTCTAGCTTCCATGGGCTAAACATTTCAACAGAGGAGGCGTTGCACAGTACGTGGGAAGCACTGCCATATAAACGCAACCATATATTAGACATTCTGAAATGTTCGTTTGTTCAGTTTTCAAAATTTGAATCGAGAACTGTGTCAACATAGTTTTCAAGCGTAGTCTGAAGTGGAAGTCGCCAGGTTGAAACAAGTGCCATAAAGCTCGAGAAAGCTGCTTTCTAATTGGCTGATGTCGACTTCTTGTTCGTCATTTCTGTGGTTGGTCAAAGTTTGCTAAAGGTCGTACTGACGTGACCCGTAATGGAGTGTCCTCAGATCTTTGTTTAGAGGCAGCGAGAACTAAGATCTGATTTTAATGAGATTGGACCCTTGCCAAGCTCTCATTGACACCATCCTTCAAGGAGCCTTAATATAGGAAGGATGACTTCCCAGTCCATGGACATTGCGGATACAGCTCACACCTTGGATGACGACCTGTACCACATGACTGGCTCCAACCGCTCTGCCACCATCCGTGCCCTGGAAAATCGGCCAGCCTCCATAGAGACTGAGATCTCTTCCCCTAAAAGGACTTGGACTAGTACCACAACTTGGCTACATTCAAGCACTAGCTGGAGTGTCCACTGTACTTCCGGCTACTCAGGCTCAGGCTCCTCAGATCCAAGATCCAGGCCCACAATGCCTTGATAAGCCTAGACATCAAGGATGCGTACCTACATGTACTGATCATCCCCAACGACAGGAAATTCCTTCACTTTTTCTGAGAGGGAGTCCACTATCAATGGGCAGTGCTCCCACTTTGAATATCTTAAACCCTGTGACTATTCACTTTGCTTCGCAAAACCGATAGCCGCCTACCTCCATCTTAGAAGTGTCCAGTTTGAGGCGTACATTGATGACTCCCTCCTGAACCACCAGGACAGGTCCACCTGATCCCACACAGGGACTTCACACAGCGTCTCCTCCATCAGTTGGGCTGGATCATAAATTTCCAGAAGTTGGAGCTCATGTCATCGTATGATCCTCAATTCATCGTAGGCTGCTTTTGGACTGTGTCCTGGCTCTTCAACACCCCCGCACTCACTGCCATGGCACGCACTCCGGGGTCTCCTCACGTCGGAGCAGGAACCAACATCCTATGGAAGGTTTCAGCTCTGCCCTATCCAAATGTTTCTCGCTCCCTACATCAGGCTCCAGGACCAGTACTCCCCGACCACCTCAAGCCACATCTCAAATGATGGATGATGGAGTCGAATGTCTTAGATGGTATCTCCTTGACAGAGCTCACGGCCTCATTATACCTGTTCGTAGACGCTTCACTCCACATCAACAACTTAGAGCTTATCCTGGCTCTATTTCACTGGAAGCAGATGCTTCAACACCATATCCACAGACAACATCACTGTGATAGAGTTCCTCTGCAACCATGGGACTACCTCCTCCCAACCTCCTCCCTGTTATGGCAGATGTTCAGCCTCTTACATCTGATCGATCAACTGGACCTCCAGTTTCAGATTCAACACATCCCTGGTTGTCGCAACATCCTTGCAGATGCCCTCACTAAGCCAGACAGGGTAGCCCTACAGAATGGAAACTCCATCTGTCAAAACCTCGGCGATCCCAACATAGACCTGTTTGCCACCAGAATCTATCCGGTGCTGAGCCATATACTTATACACTTTTCCTCCTTCAGAGCTCCTTCCCAGGGTCCTTCAGAAGATCAGATCGATCCGCAACCTCGCTCTGACTGGGATAGTGCCTTGGTGGCTGGCCAGAGGCTGGTTTGTGGACCTCAGAAGAATGTGCCCCACCAACCCCTTGAACTTCCAGACCTCCCACCCTCCCTTATCCGCAAGACAGATTACATCTTCACGTCTGGTCCATCTACAAAGAGCGTTAGCGGAAGGGCTGGGGTTTGATCCCCGCCTGCGTCATACCAAAAGATGTTAAAAGATGGTACTTGTTGTTACCCTGTCTGGCGTTCAGCTTTAAGGGGCGAAAACAAGGACTGGCCGACTCGGAGTCTGTGTCTGAGTATACTGTGTCTGAGTGGGGAATTCATGTTAAACTGCAGCATGGTATCTCAGTGGGCTGGCACTATAAATCAGCATCAGTCTGGACTAGTACAAGCAACCACACACAAACACGTGCATGCACGTCACTATATGAGTGCAATCTTGGATGCGACGTTAAACCCTATTTCAACTCCGCTACAAAGAGCTTTAGGCACCAAGGGCTACTGAGCAAGGGCAGTGAAAGCCATCACCTTAGTGCACAAACCTTCCACCAGGGGCCTTTGTGATGACAAGTTGCACTCCCTTCGAGAGTTTCTCTAAGGAGAAACACCAGGATCCTGCCGCTGCGTCACCCCAATTCTTAGCAAAATACCAACTGTTCCTGTGCCACAAGCATCCCCTGAGGGGCAGTACCATCACTACCTACTTTGTGGCCCTTAACTACGTCCTGACAGTTCTGGAAGATCGAAAGTTGACCTCTCCACTCTGTGTCGTATTACAACCTCACCAAAAAGACTATCTTTCTCCTGGCTCTAGCAACAGCGGCACGAGTGACCCAACTACATGCCTTAGTTATCACCTGTGTCAGATTTGAGCACAGAACAAATGGAGCTTTTCATCTTTGGCTGTGCTGGGATTTTATCGCCAAGAATCAACTCCCAGGACAGTCGGATAGATCCTTCGATAGTGGGGATTAAAGACAAACTGGATCTCATATTATATCCTGTACTGGCCCCACGATGCTTCATCCGGCACTACAGGAATCACAGTGGAAAATGTTGTTGCCTCTTAATACCGATATCTCCAACGTGTCAGGCAGAAGTCATCCGCAACAAGATCGCCCTGTGGCTTCACGCCCTCATCCTCCAGGGCTACGAGGCCGTAAGACTGGATCCTCCGAGAGCCAACAACCCTCATGATATCCGGGCTGTAGCCTCCACCATTGCCCTCCATAGCAACTGCTCCATCTGGCGCTCAGAAACTGTCTACGCAGGCACTACCTACCAGATAGCCACTAACCGCCCCCAGGCCCCGCTGAAGCTTCCATGTGTCCGGAGCAGACCCCAGACTAGAAAGTTACATGCTGCACGCATTGTTTCGGTACGTCAGTATTGGATTTTAACTCCGTATTAATTTCATTTACTGCAATGATACCTGGACATCACGCATACTGACTCTCCCTCCCTGCCGACAGGAATGGTCGTTGCTGATTGGCTGATTGGCCGGTCTGTAGAGTCGGAAGATAACATCTGAAGGTATGCCCTCCTCCATACCGTCCGATGCAGATGCATCAAGAAGTAATGCAGGATGCTCTGTTTCAACAGTTATGTGCTGATCAGTGATGTCACTACTTCGGGGGTCCCATGTGAGCTCTGTGATAGGGTTAGCCACACAACCAGTTGGAAAATACTTCTTCAGCAAGAACTCTCACAAGCTCTTTCTCTCTCTCAATGACAAGCAGAAAATGCATTAGGTAGCAATGTAGGATGAATATACTGATATAAAAAAAAATCTAGCATTTTACTAGTTTTGTCCCAAAGAATAGTAATGTGTTTGTTATCGATAGTTGCCAGGATTCTTGTCATTGATGCTAAATGATCTTTCTGTTATTCATGTTCAGTCAAAACATTGCATGTGTTTAAGGCGCTAAAGGAACAAATATTTGTTTCAACAAAATGAACTCTCACTACTTTTTAATAGGCTCACTTACTCACTCTGCTGTGATTAATGAACACAGCAGTATCAACTGAGATATTTTTGTGTTTTCTTCCAGTTTGTGGTCTGTACATTGTTGGGTCTTCCATGAATGGTTTCGGCACAAGAAACAGTGACATGGACCTCTGCCTCATGCTGTCTATACATAATGTAGGTACATCACACGTCATTCACAGCCCTGTGTACGACCTCTCCCTCATGCTGTCTATATATAACGTAGGTACATCACACGTCATTCACAGCACTGTGTACGACCTCTCTCTCATGCTGTCTATACATAACGGAGGTACATTACACGTCATTCACAGCTCTGTGTACGACCTCTCCCTCATGCTGTCTATACATAACGGAAGTACATCACACGTCATTCACAGCACTGTGTACGACCTCTCCCTCATGCTGTCAAACATAACGTAGGTACATCACACATCATTCACAGCCCTGTGTACGACCTCTGCCTCATGCTGTCAAACATAACGTAGGTACACCACATGTCATTCACAGCTCTACCACTGTACCACTTCTACCTCATTGCCTGAAAATTCCGAAGAAGAAATTAGACTTGATATTGTGGTTGGCTGTTTTCAGATTGACCAGAGGAAGGAGGCTACAGAGATATTGTTCCTGCTACAGAAGTCGTTAAGGAATTGTTGTAAGCGACTTCAATACACGTTCTAGTTTACTAATGATGTTAAAGTTGAATCAATTCACTGATGCACAGCAACATGAAACTAAAGAAAATCTAAATGCTTCTCTTTGTCGTAATGCAGTGTTTCACAAATTGTTTTCATTATCTGCACATTGGAAAATCCACAAGCTGGTGGACAGTGGCCAGAAATCTATGATCATGGGAATGTCTTTCCTCCCACATCATCTGACACACCGTGATAAAATTGGAATACTGTTCAAAGCGGTGTTAAACCCAACTCACTCACTATTTCAGATCATGTATTTCTGTTTTCTTTAAGCAATACTAGTATTTGATTCTCAAAAGAGATGTGTAAAAAAATAAACTTTTGTTATTCTGTTTTACCCCAGGATATCAACATTACACAAAAAATTGTCACACTATTTATGGAATATTGTGAACCAACTTCACAAAGTATCTTTTCAGGCTGAGTGAAACATATCTAACAAATAGATTTCCCTGAATTCAGGGACTAAACTTCTACTTGGTGATTCCTACCTTATGTGACAGGATGTGTTGTATCTGTTTCACCAAGGTGTGGGTTCTGTATGTTTTCTGATATATCCAAGGAATGTTGAATACATGCATGTCATGTCTTCTTGCAGTCTTTGTGAAAAAGTGTCAAGTCATCAGAGCTGCTGTCCCAATTCTTCGATTCTGGGATAAATGCAGGTGATTTTTACATCAATATGATTTTCTATAAATAATAATAGTAATGTATGTACTTACATTGCACTTGCCTCCATACTCTCGGTGTATGCGCATCACGTTAACATTCTTAGCCCACTCACTGGATTAGTGTGCACTTGAGTTTCTCGATCATCTCCCTTGGGAATATACAACCCAAGCTGCCTTGTCAGGTGCTAGAAGGTTAAGTCACATTATTAACCTGGTCAGTCGATCACTGTACTCTCAATTTTCTTTCTCCTTTCCCTGGGAAATATACACACTCCTGAAGCTGCCTTGTCAGGTGCTAGAAGGTTAACAGTCACATTATTAACCTGGGCAATTGATCAGTGTGCAGTCGATTTTATTTCTCATCTCCCTGGGAAGTATACAGCGCAAACCGCCCAGAAGGTTAATAGTCACATGACCATAATTACTTGCCTTAGGAAACACCACATGTGCTACCTGTACTTTAATGTGGGGCAGGACCAAAGTCCAAAAAACTCTCTGTACATCACAGACTCTTTGTTATGAAGAGAAAGATACCTGTGGGATTTTGTTTGGTCTCAGTTGTGAATATTTGTGTTACATTTTCTGGGGCATAAAATATATATGTTTTCATCAATACACAAACAGATATGAAAAAAACTAATGCATGTTTCCAGACTATAATATTCCTGTTTTGAAACTAAAAATGATAATGTTCTTTGTGCAAACTGACTTTTTTTACTTTCTTTTGCCTGATTTTGTTCTTGCGCATGCAGTAGACATGATTGCTAAGTGTGCACTCTTATTATTCAGGGACTTTGAGTGTGATCTGAACATCAACAACGCTGTTGGAATCAGGAATACACATTTACTGAGATACTATGCAACAAGTAAGTTTATGTCATCTTCCAGAGGCAAGAGCGTCCACTAGCCTTCTGATCAAACTCGTTTCCACCCTTGCCACACCAAGCCCACTTTCCTGTGCACATATTGTTAGTCCAGTCAGAGAACGTTTCACAGAATCAACATCCACAACCATATGAAAGTGATTTACCGATGCCTGTCTTTGTTGACACAAATATGTCTGTTTCATCTTTTAAGCCCCTCAATGATTGCCTGCGTTTGTCTGTCAAGGATGAAATTGCAAATTTTCGGTATCTGATCAACTAGGTCGTCGTCTATGGTAGTTGCCATCTTTGTGAAGCCATACGATATGAGAACAGCGATCTGATTGGATATTGTGCTTTCATCACAAGGGGCACAACTTGTGTTCTATGCGAGGTGGCGCCAGGATTGATCCAAGAAAAGTGGGCTTGGTGTGGCAAGGGTAGAAACTAGGCTTTGATATAGGCTAGTGGACACTCTTGCCAGGGGAGGATGAGTTTACGTAGTTACAAAGAATTACAAAGTCTTAGAGAAAAACACTGTGATACCTTAATATTTTTTCTGCAAAACCAAAATGATTAAAAATGTGAGTTCTGAATAAAATGAAACCTTCTCCATTAGTCAATAGCAGAGTTCGAAATAAGCACCTTCCCGTGGCAGGTAGATCTCTTGGCGGACTTGTAGTTTCTAATTTGTATGGGTCCTTATAGCCAGCAGTAAACATACTTGTCCATTTATTTGTCAAGTTAAGCTGCAGCTTTTTAAATGAGGGCTTAAAGAATTTAGTCAGGTCCTGCATGTTCTAAAGTCTGTGGGTCCTGAAGGCAGTTTGGCAGTTGTTTTTATTTCGAACACTGCTCATAACCCGTAGTGGGCCTCTTTTGTGTGGAAGCCTCAATCTCTTCCAGGTGATACTTGATGACATATTGACTATAAATTATTGAGGCTAACATAAATTCATTGATTGATTCTGTTCCAAATTTTTCAGAAATTTGTGGCGGGAGATATTTTTATATAGCGTTCCGTCTGTCCGTCCTTCCGTCCCTCCATCCTTCCGTCCGAGCTTTTGTACGGCCCATAACTTTTTAACCATGCACCCTAGCCTCACCAAACGTGCCACACCCATTTACCACAATGAGTACTTGTGCCTTTTGCTAGTTTGAAGCTTCTGAATTTTTTAATTTTTGCTGTTTCCATGGACACATTAAGAAACATCAAGAATGTATGTTGTGCTAAGCATTGATTATCCCACACTAGATTGAAATATATTTGCCAAAACATGTGTTCAGTTCAAACATAATGCATCCTCATGGGGGTTACAAAGGAAAGGGCAGTTCCTCTGACTTAAAGCAACGGGTATATTTCATTAATTACAAACTATTTACTATTTGTTGTTGACCAGCAGGGATAATGGGGATATGTGAGCTTTGCTCACTTCTTTCTTGTTTTTATGATGTTTTCATTTTGAAGAGGTTTGGAGCGCAAATTTTTCAACTCATCTTTGTACATGATCTATTGATGGATTTGCTGTGGTAACCATATCTCTGTGCTGATCCCTATAAACAATTTTGATTTTGACTTGTCGCTACACAGGAGTTTCAGACAGTTTCTTAGTGTTTTCCTAATCGATTCATGATCCAAATCTGCATCTACATAAGACACTGTCCTTGACTGTGAAGCAATGTGTTTTTTCTGTCTTACATTAGCTGTTTCAAAAATCATCAAATCCAATGAGTGTTTTTGAGGAGTGTGATGTATGTTTGCAGTGGACTGGCGGGTACGCCCCTTGATGCTGTACATCAAGTTTTGGGCCAGATTCCATGACATAAATGATGCAAGGAAGAAGACGATATCCAGCTACTCATTAGGCCTCATGCTGATACACTATTTACAGGGTGAGATGGTTGTTGTAATCTACAGATGCGGACTTAAAAATACCTCTTAAAATATTCTGACTGAATTTGGTTTGGACTTTATTTGATAACACTTGTATGTCTTCCAGTCTTATAAGTTCAGTTTCTCGTAATATGCAGTGGAAGCATTATAAGTTGTAGCAGAATCACAAGGGGTTCATGGGGTTTTATGAGTTCCTTGTTACGTTTAATAAACCCTAATGCAGGATGCATAAAACCCCATGTACCCCCGTGATCCTGCTACAACAAAGTTATCTTACCATCATGTTTTAATATGACATTGTAAAAGAAAAATTCAAAATTGATAGAGAACAGCTGTTCAATTGAGCAGAGGTTAGCTTGTTTTGTGTCACATGACTTCCATTGTGGCTTTTTGCTTCGAAGAGGTGTATGGGATTTATTCTACCTCTCAGAGATCCACGTGTAGTCTGACTTGCTCGTGGCTGGGTATGAGACATTTATTCCCCCTGAGAATTCTTTTCCCTCCATGGCGTACACAGCAAACTACGGTTATTGCGAACTCAGAGGGACCACTAATTTTAGTTTGTAATAACCATAGTTCGTTATAAGCATATATACATCATATATACAACAAATGGCCAGGACTAAAAATAAGTTTGTTGTATTTGTCAGTTCGTTATTAGCGTGTACGTTATAAATGCAGTTTACTGTACATAGTATTTGATCAGGATCAAGTAAGATGGACCAATCAAATCTCATCATTCTGTCATGGAGGTATGATAAAGGTTCTTGTGTCTCTTAAAGGGCAAGTTCACACGGAAATGAACCTTTTTTTCTTGTACTTTTTCCACATTAAAAGTATTAACATAGAAGTGTCATAGACAAAAATATAAAAACATCATATTTAATTAACATATTTTTTGCACTAAAACGATTTATATTTTTCACATTTTCCAAGTGTTCTATTTCCATAACAAAAACACCATGGCTTATGTCCCTTGCAATATGACGTCATTGGTGCCAATTGATAAACATTATGACGTCATCATGCTTTGTTAGAGCCGCTTCACGTGGTGTAGGTACAGTTTTGTGATTCTAGCATCTCAGATGCCAGCCAGAATTGTGTTATGCTGAGTCACCACTGCGCCGGAGTGTGCCGTAGACCATGTTGTTTTACCGGAAACTGGTCCTTGATATCTTTTGCGTTGAGAATAGACGGGGACCCAGTTGAATTGGCACCAATTACGTCATAATCTAAGGGGGATAACTCAGGCCTATTTTGCTCGTAAAACGAAGGCCTCATAACGGCACATCACTTTCACACTATTGTGAGCTTCCTACTTTCACTGTGAAAAAAAATGAGTGTATATTTTCAAACACAGATACTAACTAATTCTAAAATTGCGTTTTGTTTAGAAAAAGAAAGAAAGTGATTTTTGCGTGTACACTTCCCCTTTAAGTCTTCTCCACTACCATGTAGTAATACTGCTGAAAGATGTTTGCTCGTCTTTATTAGGACAATTTAGCTTCAAATCGAAAGGATTTATTCTAACTCTTTAAAAGAAAAAAAAACAGGGGCAGTTATTGACTAGAGCGCCAAATTCACACTTTGATGATTTGATTCTTAGTCTGTCACTGTTGGCTACACTGCTTCATATTAGTAATAGACTGACTTAAATATGTGGTTGTTGGATACAAAACAGTTTGAGTTGCACTGTGAACACAAACACATACCATCAGTTTGAACTTGATGTTTCAGTTGGCTGTAATCCCCCAGTGCTGCCCTGTCTCCAGACACAGTTCCCAGTAAGTGGCACAAGCCATTTACATTTTCATTGAAATGTGACAATGTCTATATGGAGAAAGGTTTTTTGAAAATTGATCATAAGAACAAATCAAACTACCTTGTCTCACAAGTTGATATCTTGTACCACCTAGTACCTGGATATCTTGTACCACCCAATACCTGGAAATCTTGTACCACCTAGTACTTGGATACCTTGTACCACCCAATACCTGGATATCTTGTACCACCTAGTACCTGGATATCTTGTACCACCTAGTACCTGGATATCTTTTGCCACCCAATACCTGGAAATCTTGTACAACCTAGGATCTGGATATATTGTACAACCAAGTACCTGGATATCTTGTACCACCCAGTACCTGGATATCTTGTACCACCCAGTACCTGGATATCTTGTACCACCCAGTACCTGGATATCTTGTACCACCGGGTACCTGGATATCTTGTACCATCCAGTACCTGGATATCTTGTACCAACCAATACCTGGATATCTTGTACCACCCAGTACCTGGATATCTTGTACCACCCAATACCTGGATATCTTGTGCCACCCAGTACCTGGATATCTTGTACCACCCAGTAGCTGGATATCTTGTACCACCCAGTACCTGGATATCTTGTACCACCCAGTACCTGGATATCTTGTACCACCCAGTACCTGGATATCTTGTACCACCCAGTACATGGATATGTTATACCACCCAGTACCCAGGTGTCTTGTATTACCCTGGCCTTGACTATCTTGAACTACCCAGTACCTGATTGTTGCATTCCCCCAGATGATGTTAATTAAGTTCTGTTTGGGTTCATTTCGGAAGGGAATTTTCCCTGTTCTTTGACCAGGGTCTGTATGATTCTGAATGTGACAGTACATATTCCTTCTTGGCAGAAAACATTCCAACCTGATGCAGACATCCGGGAACTGAAACTGAATGAGAAACTGCCATTGACGGAGACGCAAAACAAAGATTCTCTCGGAGATCTCTTCCTTGGCTTTCTAGAATACTATTCCTTCAAATTCAAGTAAGCATTGACAAGTGTAAAACATCATAAACTGACAAAGTGATCAGGCCATCACTATTTGTGGATGACCTTGTTTTATGTTACCTCAATACTTTTGGTGTCTGATATAATTCTGAATTTGACCATGGACTGAGGGCTTACCCTGGGGATGTTATCATTTAATATTTTGTATCAAACATTTCTGAGCAACAGTTTGGCTTAAAGTTGGATTTGTAAATTGCCATTGCCCTATTAATGAATTGTAAGTTTTTAAACTTATCTCACACTATGCATTTTTCCTTCTTTCGATCCTATGTTTCCAGCTTCTGAAAAACAATTCACCGAAACACATCCCAGCATCACCATGGTTTCCAACCAAACAAATGGGTCACGCACTGTAATCCCGAGTGTAGCGACCTACAGGACCAGATCATGTGAATACCCCTGCCACATCATTCTCTTTCTCATCACCACACTGTGGAGACATGCTGAGAATACATTCTTTTGTGTACTGAACCTTGCAACAACATTGTATGGACTTTGCAGTATTGTTTGAGGGAAGATGAGCACGGATCAGAAATATCTCACGGCCTGTCTTAACTGTAGAACTACCTTTTCGACTTCAGACCCTCACGACAAAGCTGTGGTTTGAATACCAACAAAGTTGTTCCCTTTGTGCCCATCTTACTGAAGACTCCTTCAACATTTATCTATGCAAGTGCCTCAAACGCGAAATTGATCAACACTCAAAATCAAAAGACTCGGAAAGTGGACCGTCTTCTGGGAAAAAATCTAGCTGGTTACAAAGGTCAAACCACCTCTGGAATCCACCTTGTCTGCCCTATCGATGGCTGATGACCGTTTAGGATTGGATGATTTCTCACAAATTGCGACCACACTGTGCCCGTTCAACAGTCCATTCCTAAAATGTCCTGGTCCGCGCCTCAGTCGGTACAATCAGCTACAATGGACGTTCGCAGTTTTCTCTCCTCTATCAATTCGTCTAAGTACGTTTCAACTAAACCTCTGTCGACACTGTTATCGCTCCTCGATCACCTGTTGCTCCTTTGCTAGTGATGATCATCCAAAGATACTGACACTCCTCCATCGACAGTGACAAATACGATTTCACCTGGGACTGGTTGAACGGGTTCATCCCCTACTAAGGATTGACAGACATTGATCTCACTCTACTTTCAAGGGTCACTGTTCCAAGAACAGTTGTTCCAGTCTACTCATTGCTCTCAGGATTGACGGTTGGAGGATCGATCCTGTCAGGATCAACGCTTGCGCACGAAAGCTACAGACTTGGCTGAGCGCTCTCTGTCCTCAAGTTACTCAGATCAACGTCGTCAATAAGATCTTTCTCTCTCCCATCATCGACAGTACTTTCGTACTTAGTATCATTCTCAGTACAGTGATTATGGAGAACACCCACACGGTTGTGACAGCTACCGCCTGTGTATGGACCTGTATCCACACTGGCGTGGCTACCCATGTGCTTCGTCTTATCCAGACTTCCACACCAGTGTTGACTTCTATTGCTCTCCTCTTCAGGCTCAGCCCTTGGATCACCATCGCCAGGATGAGCCTAAACGTCCCCTTCTTCGCGTAGACATTCCTCTCCGCTGGATGCTCGTGTGGATCACCACTTACTTAGTGGTTCCCAGTTGTCATCTCCACCTCTGGTTCATGTACATCCTACCCTCTGCCACCTCCTCCTCCGATGAACCCTCCTGCCACCTGCCTCCTTGGGCCATTGCAACCAGGATAATGTTCTGGCCCTGAAGCTAGGATTAATCCTACAGGCTATGATTTCTGCCTTCCAGAATCGCTCCAGACTGCCAGTGGTACCTCTTCTTGGCATTTTGACTTGCTGCCATGTCAACACCCCTTCGTTGACATGTCGAGAGTGGGTTTGGGAGCACACTTCCGCCATCTGCAGCCTCGAGTTCATGGTGGACATTTTGGCGGTGTCCCATTGAGCAGAACTCCTTCGTGTGTCCCACCTCATGATCCAGTTGGACATTCTGTTGGTCGTTTGGTATATTAACAAGATGGGCTCCAGGATGTCAGCCCTGCTGCTGTTGATTGACTTCTTCTGGCTGATCGACTCCACCAACATTCAGGTTTGAGCGAGACACATTCCCAGCATCAGTAACAGCATAGCCGACTCCCTATCCCAAACCAACCGACCATCTCCAAGGAAATGGCGTCTCCACCTGATGATCTTCCAGTGGAACTGCCAATTTCAGCTCAGGCAGACCTAAACCTTTTTTAAAACCAGATTCAATGCTCCACTGTCCTTCAATAAGCGGCATCCACCAGCCTCCTGAAACTGATTTTGGTTGCGCGGTATTGGCTAACTCGTGGTTGGTACACAACGTTGGTACAACTCGCAGAAAGAAAGTTCTACTGTCTTCCACTGCAGGACGATCTTCTCGTTCAGCCTCGCTCCTCAATGCTCCACCCGTCACCAGAAAACCTGCATCTTTGTGTCTGCCACATCTACAGGGGCCCCTTGTCGCCAAAGGGTATGCAAGGAAAGAAGCCAATACCATCACAGATGCTCACTGTTCCTCTACTAAGATCCTCTATGACCACAAATGGAAAGGGTTTGAGGCCTACTATTGACATCACAAAGCCCACCACTGCTTATCTGCAACAGATCACTCACTGCCTCCATCATTTATGATCTTCCTGGAAGCCAAAAGGTCGACTTTCCACTATCTATCTTGCTACGATCAACTCCGTCATCACTACTACAACTGGGTCAAAGATATTGACGGTTGCTGAGCTACAGTCCCTCATTCAGTCTTTCAAGTTGGCGGACCAGTCCGCCCATTTCTGAGCGCCAGCTGAGGATCTCAATGTCATTCTCCATCTTTTGACTTTGCCTGCGTATGAACCGCTTGCTGACAAGGATTTGAGTCCATCACCTTCAAAACCTTCTTTCTCCTTGCCCTTGCAACTGCTGCATTCTCTGGATGTTGACAGGTTTCAGAAAGGGAAGGTTTTTCTGGGGTTTCGCTGGGATTATTGGTATCACTTGTGTTGTAGAGGCTAAAGTTCATGTAACGATGTCATACGTGAAAACACATAACACGTGTCACAGTCAAGTCTTGTTAATCCGACACTCGTTAATCTGACAATCAGCTTTATCTGACACTAATGATGGGAACCGATTAAATCAGTGTTATTTAGACCCGTTAATCCGATAGTCTCGCATTCCGAATCCGACACACCTAATTTGCAACGAATTACCGAAATCACTCATTAATCAGTCTCATTAATTCGACACAAGTGATCAGCGTATTCCGTGGTCATCTGCCCGCGAGTACACAGCCCGTGTTTTGATGCGAGATGAGTCGGCTGGTAGCTGCATATTTCAAAGGCTGCAGAGATAAACTTGCTTAACAATAAACAATTAATGCTTTAAATAAACAAAACAGGATTAATCACATGCTCAGATTGCCTCAATCTCATTAAAATCAGATACAAGTTTTCGCTATCGCCGAGGACATCATATTACGGGACACGTCAGAACAACCTTTCACGAACTATGACCGACCAATGAAATGACTAACAAGAAGTCAACAGTAACCACTTAGAAAGCAGCTTTTCTCCCGGTTGTAGTCTACTGCAGGCTAGGGTATCTGTGCCCGACCATGCAACCCTGGGATAGATGCATAATGTGAGATAGGATAATTTTAAACAAATTGTATTGCTTATCTCTCTCACTTCCGAATAGGTAGTGGAAACATCCTGTGCTGTGTTCCCGGAGAACAGAGAAAACATCTCGGCCAAACCTCCTACATCTTCACTTTTCAAGCTCCATGTATGGATCAAATTAAAAACAGCTTCATTAAACGAGTTTATTCCATCAGAGGAGCTAAGGCTGTCTCCTTACAGATCAACGAGGCATCTTTAGGGTGAATTGAACTTACCAAAGTCACTGAACTGTCAGCCATACTCAAATCTTTCAGACTTGAGGACCAACAGAAAAAATTTAGAGCCCCAGCCCCAGCCCTAGCCCCAGCCCTAGCCCCATATAGTACCGCAACACTTAACCAGTGATGCTTATGAACCGCTCTATCAGGTGTACTTCGAACACCAAACACAGAAAACCCTGTTTCTTCTGGCGCTTGCCACAGCAGCCAGGATGTCTAAGATCCATGTAATAGATTTCAATCGCATTAGATTTGTTCTCAAACAACAATTTCATTCTGGATGAGAGCTGTCATACAGAGCAGCTGGTTTGAATCCTCCATCAGCTTCCAACCCTCATGAAGTAAGAGCTATTCCATCAATCATGGAAGGCTGCTTTTGGAAATCTGATACAGTCTTCGCCAATCACTACCTCAGAGATTTACCTACAGAAGATGTAGCAGGCATTCATCAATTTGGACTGCTTGTGATTGCACAGCAACTCACGAAGCCTACCAGAAGATCAAAATTACACTCGCCCACAAAACATGTCGACTCGTAAATCAGCACATGAGTGATAACAATTATGTTTAAGATTATCTATCTTTTCTTAACACTATAATCGTTCAAGGCAGGCACGATCTTGAAAAATCTTCGCAAACCTTACAAAATCCATAAAATCTAAAAAGATTTTCATCCATTATTGCTGCTCACCAAAAAATGATGAAAATACATTTACTCCAAAAAATACCTACTTTTACAATAAATTGTATATGTATATACTTATCCTATCTCACACACTATATGCCTTCCCTTCTATCCACACATCATAGCACCTCTAGCCTGTTGGCTCTGCGAAAGAGAATGATGTGTAAAGTCCATACAATGTTGGTGGGAAATCCAGCGAATTAAAAAATGTACCCTCTGAAGTCAGTGCATGTCTTCACAGTGTGTGGAAAGAGAATGATGCACGGGATTAGGTCGCTATGCACGGGATTACAGTGCGTGACCCATTTGTTTGTGTGGCAGCCCTGGTGGGATGTGTTCGGGTGAATTGTTTCTTAGAAGCTGGAAACTTTGTTCAAGCACGTTTCCACAGAGGACTGAAAGAAGAAGAATCAAATGCATACTGTTAGATAGCGTTATAAGTATTTTAATCTACAATATATTGTAAAACTTACAATTATTATGTTCTTGTTTCCAGTTTTGATGCAGATGCTATAAGTATTCGACTAGGTGCACGGGTACCGAGGGGTGTGATGATCAAACAGACAACAGACAACCAGAGGCAGTGGAAGTGTCTTTGTATTGAAGGTGACATCACTACACCTGCTTATTGATTCCCATGTGCTCAATATATCCCTAATTGAATTGTGTGAAGAAGCAAAAACTATAATTGTATCAGTCAGTTTGTTTGTTATATTCTTTTTCATTATATCAGAAACTTGAAATGTTTATTGGTGAGATATTTTTAGGAGAAATTTTGTTACATTAATACATGTTCATTAAAAGTATCCTTTGCTGTAGACTCGATGTCATTTTGTTTTTGAAATAATTATTTCTTTTCCAGAGCCATTTGACAGGTCAAACACAGCAAGGTCTGTGTATGATGAATTCACCTTTCAAAGAGTCCAGCGTGTTTTCAGGAACAGCTTCTTCAGATTACGAAAGACAAATGACATTGAGTCCATCACCAGTGTACCATTCTGAGGTCCTGGATGTGCAGACGCTGCAGCCGACCTCAACAGCTGGTACAGTGATGGGGCTGGAGGCCATCACAACACCTCCCCATCTCAGGGTCCTTCACGGACATACGTGCATGTGGTGGTAGGAACGAGGACTGGAGAATCTCCCCAGTATTCCTAACCCTACTGACGCTGCTCTCTGCAGCTTCCAGACTGTTGACTAGATGGCATATGGGCCACTTGTTTTGATTCATAATTGTGATCATTATCAGTATGAATTTCTGATGGCTTTTCATTGAAGCAGACAAAGCTCCTGGACACAAGCACATGCTTCAAGTTAGGTGTGCAATATTATTTATGTGTGTGCATAATTTGGGATTTTGAGTCCCAAATGTACAGTAATGACAACGGAAAAGGACCTTGTGACAATGGAAAAGTGCCCTTCTTGTTCAGAATTAATGCCAGTCAAACCCCAGTCAGTGTGTAGTCCCTCTGTTATGATGTGGTCACAGGAGTGACTGGTGTCACATTAGTAACTGTCTGATCTCAGGGTATAAGCTGTCTTTGTGTTGTATCAGTGAATTCCCTGTCAGATCCTCCTGTGCGCGCTTGGTTTCGCAGTCGACTTCATCTCTCGTATGTGGTCCCAAGTGATGTGACGTATGTTTGGAAGGGAGAAATATGTCAAGAGGTCTGCTGGCTGCTGAAGTCTGTGTGAATGTGTGGAGACCTTGAGTGACTCTCTGTGGAATTATTCCTGTCAGTGGTGGATTCTCCATAAGTTGGACCAGAGATGGTGTAGGGAGGGTGTTTGACTCCTTATTTTCAGGGAACTTTCCATCCAAAATGATAAAAACATTAAACACTTTTTTATAACAACACAGTGGATATCATTTTTTTCAGCGCAACATTCATTGTCCTAACTGTTTTGATTATTCATACAATAAAACAAACACATCGTATGAAGGATTTTTCTGTTTGTCGCTTTGGACAATCTGAATGTCAGTCAGTGCATGTTCTGGTATTTTCAAACTATTGGAATAATTTACTAGTAAGTTATGAAAAGATGTAAGTTTCGCTGCAGGCTGTGATGAACAACAACCATGACACTGTTAGCAATGGTTCCTACATGTTAGCAACTAGAAGATTATAGAAAATGGCAGGCAAATCTAGATTATCTCTTTATTTACAATGTTGAGTTGTTCGAAATGCTTGAATAATTATTTAAACTGGAGATAAAAACAGACATTGTTTACTATGGGAAGTAACAGTGTAAAGCATTGTGTATATCCCAAAAAATAGATGAATATGACATATACGTTAGTGTTCATTGTGATGTAGAGATGGGTATGTAGCATCTGTGTAGGTGAGGAAGTGGAGTGAAACGTGATTCAACCGTAGGGGATCTATCTGATTATTTTGCAAATGATTGCAAGGAAGCTCGGTCACCAGTGATTACAATAATATGGCCCTCAACTTTGTCTTTCAAGTTTACCCTTCACAACCTTGTATGCATATAAAGAGAAGATCTGGATGGGATGATGAAAATCGGAGGTCAGGGTCATATCAATGTGATGTTTAACAATTCTTCAGTAAAAGGTGTCTTGCCCTGATACCAGTTTTGCTAGAGTATTGATGACAGTTGTGTAAAGCCATACTCACTCACTCACTCACTCACTCTCCTTCAGTTTCTGTCATGTTTTTCACAAATGTCAAAGGTTGAATTAACTGTCGATGACCTCACTCAAACATTTTGCAAAAAGGACCTTTGAACAAAATAATTAATGAAGTATTGATATAAGTTGAATACAGCTATAGACTCATCGGTCACCTTAAACATCTCTGATATGGTAGGCAGTCTTCTAGTCATAATTCTTGAGCAGTCTGATGGTAAGTGGCATGAATCAAGAATCTTTGTTTCAGTTCCCTTAAAAAAATCACTTGTTTTTATTTCATGACGTTTGTGGACTTTGTATTCTATGCAAAGTGTATGTAAGACTATTCTTTTGTACCATTTTGTTTGTTTGTTTGTTTGTTGTTTCACGCCGCACTCAGCAATATTCCAGCTATATGATGGCGGTCTGTAAATAATCAAGTCTGGACCAGTGATTGACATCATGAACATCGATCTACACAAATGGGATGCGATGACATGCATCAAACAAGTCAGTGAGCCTGACCACCTGATCCCTGTCAGCGTTCAGGGCTAGTGGATATATAGAAGACTTTGTCCTGTTGTTTCCTTACAAAGACTATGAGGCCATGACTAAGTGCTAATTATTTTGGGTTTTGGTGCCAATTGTGTTCCAGGAAATGGAGAATGTTTATAATGATGCTTCAGGTTTGTGGAATAGGTCTCCATGGTAAACTCTGCATCAGTGCAGGTGTGCATTGGTAGTGATATAACTGCATCCTGACGCCATCTTATAACTAATATTTCTGACTTGGCTGTACACAACAATCATTCCTTGTTTGTAATGACAATAGATGAAAGAAATTCTGTAAAATTAGAACTGTATAACCATCATTACAATGGCTTATAATAAGCATAATATTTATTAAACAAACGAGTGAAGTGTGAAGTGATATGTTCCTTTGCCGTGTGGCTGTAAGATTGATCCGTAGATGCCTAAACCCAAAGCAGTCTCAGGGAATTTGTGTACTTTCTACAAGCTTTGAAATCACCCACGTATTGTCTGAAGTACAAAGTGCCACTTGCTTAGCTCAAAATCATTAGACATGGCTCAACTTATGTTGAGTAGCATATTTTTTCATGTCAGTTAAGTTTTTTTATCTACATTAATGATGCTAGTACCATGGAAGAAAAGACATAACTTTCTCAAGGTTTGAAATCGTACTTAAGGATTTCTGGAAGAAGTTGAATCGTGTGACTTAAACACACACCATACAATAATGAACCGTTCCAATCCAACAATAGGGAATTAGTCTTAATTCCTATCTCATAATATATGAATACAATTAAAATATGAAGACAACTACGGTGTTCCCTAAACTGTTACACTGATGCCAGTTAACCAACCACGTCATTGGCAGCTGGTCTGGTCATGTATGACACTGACCTCAGGGAACTTAAAAATCAAAAAGACAAAAAAAAAAAGAGTATGAAAATCGTCTCATTGTAAAAATATTGTGATGTTCATGTTTTCATAGTTTATGAATTGACTGTTTTAGGACAATTTTACATTGTGGAAGTAAATATGCTTTTTAAGATCATTAACTTTCATTGGATTAATGAAAATGTGCATACATTTTGTTCCAGACCAACACATTAATGTACATTAAAATGTCAGACATTGTGATATGTATGATGATTCATGTGAAATAAAAAATATAAACAAATAAGGATTGATTTGATTTTTTTGTCATTAAGATGGAACATCTCTGTTAAATCCCTCTTGAACCCAGATTCTTCAAGATGGTGATTTTTGTTTGTCACAGCCATGTGATCCAGGTTAGAATAGGTCTCCAGCAACTCATGCTTGCCTTAACAGGCGACTATGCTTGTACAAGATGACTAGCAGGACTGGGTGGTCAGGCTCGCTGACTTGTTTGATGCATGTCTTCGTATCCCAATTGTGGAGATCAATGCGCATGATATCAATCACTGGATTGTCTGGTCTAAACTTCATTATGTACAGACCAAGCTGGAATATTGCTGAGTGCGGCGTCAAACAAACAGCGCCATGCTCAACTTTATGAAAGTCATAAATGTGCACAACCTGTTATCTTTGCTGAAATATACATATCCCAGTGGGGTTTCTTTGTAAAAATGGTTACAGGCCGGCAAAGCCACATTTCGAAAATAGATAGCCCAAATTGATGTGGCTCTCGCGGCAATGGTTATGGTTGCGTGATTGTATAATGTGGCTCTCGCGGTTATGCAGTCAAAACATGCTTTGTGATTCTAACAGGTTACCGTATATAACGAAACAAGTCTTGTTTTCTCATTTTCTATTCAACAAGGATAACATATTCATCAAAACTTTACATTGATGAATATGAATAGCATATGAATATCATAATGCAGATGAAGGAGGTCGCCCACGTGGTCAGCAAATTCCATCTCACTCAGGTGTGGGTTCAGGAGCTGGATCTTGAGGGACGCAATACGTGCATCGATTGTCTTGTACTTCTTTCTTCGTGAAGGTTCTGATCACTGGTGTGAGAGTCTCAGGACTGCAACCTCTTTGAGTGACTGCTCTCGCTGAAATAGCTTCACTACCTCGTAGATGTTCGGGTGGCACTTCTTGGCACGTTTCTTTATCTTGTTGTGCAACCCTTCCAGGTGATTGTTGGTACGGTGGCCTTGGTTTTCGAAATGGTTCCAAATCTCTGGCATGAAGGCCCCCCCTTGAACCCAACAGGTTGTCACGTAGTCCATGAAGGCAGTCACTTTAGGGCCAGCAGGAGAGTCAGCAATGGCATCAACCCACACATCATCCACTTTGTCACGAGGTACTAGAGGGAGGGCAGCAGCTCTTGTCACCAGCTTCTTCACCTCCTCATCTTCCTTATAGTCCAACACCAGACCTTCTTTCTGCACCCTCCTCCAGATACATTGGGTGAAGTGAAAGAAACACCCTCTAACTAATGTCCCAGGAAATACCTCAGTCACGGCATTGTGAGCTGCACGTTCAAAGTCCAACTGAATTGTAAGTGGGGCAAACTCTAGACCTCCTCTACTAGCAAAATCGCATAGGTACTGAAACATGTTGACATAACTTTTGTTCGATTGGACAACAAACAGTAAACTAATGGAAACATATGGCCAAACACCTCAGCATGTAAACAATAAATCTGATCAAACAACTTGGGACAGGCATAAGATGTACCATCTTAAAATACAATGTCTGCAGTACACAAATGTTCAATGTTCTTGTCTGTAGTGAAGATGATGATGTCGTCACTAACACGGTGTAGGAACTGGTCGCCTCCCTCAGTCTGGGAGTACCGCGCTTAGTAATTTAAATGTGGGACACTCATATAAAGGTATCGGTAATCGGATTAATTAATTACCCGCTAGAATAGGCGAAATGCACTCAGCTGAAAATGTGGCTTTACCGGCAATAGCCATTTCTGAAATGTGGCTCTCCCGGCTAGACACCGTAAAAATATATACCCAGCAACCTAAGATGGTTGTAAGAGACAATGGTAATAAATGCGTCAGGTGGTCAGGCTTGGCGACTTGGTTGATTGGGTATCACCGTACCCCGTCAGCCTGGATTGTTGCTCACATTATCGATCACTGGATTGTCTGAAGCAGACACAATTATTGGCATGCTGCCGTCATACAGCTGGAAACACTGTTTTCAGCAGTGTTAATCCCAACATGCTTACCTGGGGTGGCCTAACATCGTGAGCCTGTTCTAGGCAGGAGTACATGATGTACCCTAGCTTGCATGTGTGGAATGTACACAAGATGTATTAAAATTGCACACAACAATTTCACTTTAATCCTGTTATTACCATCAGTCATACTTCTGTGTAGTTATACATACAGTGCGCCAACAACATAGTGCCAAAATATCACTCAGATCTGATTAAACCAGGTCACTTCGCTCTTGTCAACAATGGAAATTGAAAATTGTTTGGTTTCTTGTCATATACATCTGTGAAGAATAAAAATGGCCAACCCATGCTTGCTGTAACAGGCGACTATGCAAGTCGTAAAGAGGCGTCTCACTGACTTGGTTGATGCATGTCATATCACAATTACGTTGATCGATACTCATGATGTCAATCACTGGATTGTCTGGTCAAGATTTGATTATTTACAGACCGCTGTCATATAGCTGGAATATTAGTGAGTTTGGCTTTAATATGACGTGCAAACTGCATTAAAATGTAATTCTTCTGATGGAACTACGAATGTCTCCAAATTTGGCGACATTCAAACATCTGATAACTCATTGTCATTGTGTTTGTATGCCATTTGAGCATGCCATTTGTGTGTGGAGTGTACATCGACCTACAATATGTGTTGTATAACTATTACACATATACACTGACATAGATTACATGTTAATTGTTACATTCATGCACACTGACATTGTGACTGTGAATGTATGTACTAGTACATAACTGAAACAACAGACTGCTTGGTCACAGAGCCTGTACTGAAAGACAACGCGCAATGTACACACTGAAGAGATATAATGAAACACTGCCAAAATGTTTCCACATTGTAACATTTAAAGAAATATTCCTTGTAAGATATATATGAAATTTATTTTGTTTTTCTTCAAGATGAAAGAATACAATTCTGCCAGACTAGATAAATTCACTAAACATCCTACTAAAATATTACATTACTTTTGATTTTCGTATTTTTCACATTATCAGGTTTGGTCCGGTGATGAATGAATACAATTCTGTCAGACTACATAAATTCGCTAAACATCCTACTAAAATGTTACATTACGTTTGATTTTCGTATTTTTCACATTATCAGGTTTGGTCCGGTGATATCCACTCTGCTGAACGTGTTCCGCATTTCAAGTACTTCCGGTGTTTTTAGTTATGGTGATCGTTAGAATTCCATGGAACACTTTGCTTTTCGTGTTGTTGACAGTGTTTTTCGATGGCTTGGACACAAGTATCGGCGGTTAGTATTTTGAAGTTGTTATTTCAACAAAAGTCTGTCTCGCTTAGGTAATCTTTATGTACCAGAGACATGACACATACCATCTAAAAGTTTGATCCGAACACGGCTTCTCATTGTCACTCTTGTGTCATTTGGAGCATTCAACATTGCGATTAGAGTATGTTATTGGACAACAATGCAGTTTACCGAGCGCAGCTTATATATATGTGGCTCTCGCTTCACAGATGTCGCGTGCCCCTTTGATCCTTTGGGTTAGGGTGGTAGCCAAAAGCCGCGATGGGGTCCTACAGTCAAGACATGACATGACCCTTTTAGGAACCCCATCGCGGCTCTCGGCTAGGTTACCACCAACTCTATTCTTAGCCCTTGGATCCACTTTCCGATCAAGCTCTCCATTACGATTATGAGGGTTAGGTACCCTTCTGATCAAATACCCTTTCATGATCCGAAAGCCGGTTGAGAAGAACAGCAGAATACCAAATTGAATGACATGGTAGTCTAAAATATTTGCATTGGCTGTCATATGTCAGGAATGTTGTCTAACCATGCTACCTAACATATCACACATTGTACAGTCTGTGTCAATAATCCTTGTGTCGACTCTCCTAAACATGATTAAATTGCATCATTACCAGTATATTTTAGTGTTAATTTAGGATACTAATAGTAATATCAGCTGAGCCTATATCTGTACAATGAGACATCATCAGAGACCATGTGAAGATTCCGGGGTAGAATAGGTCTTCAGCAACCCATGCTTGACGTAAAAGGGTACTATGCTTGTCGTAAAAGGTGACTAACAGGATCGGGTGGTCAGGCTCGCTGACTTGGTTAATGCGTGTCATCGATCCCAATTGCATGGATCGATGCTCATGATATTTATCACTGGATTGTCTGGTTCAGACTCTATTATTTACAGACCGCCATCATATAGCAGGAATATTGCTGGGTGTGGTGTTAAACAACAAACCAACCAACCAACCATATACCGACGGAAAGGCCTTGGGGCTTGTTGGAGGCTGATCAATGCTGCAAGACCAAATGACATTTTCATGCAGGACTGTGCGAGATTATAAATTTATATGAGAGGGTTCGTAAATTGACTAATCAGTTGTCCAACCCTTTACATATTTATAAACATTGAGTTATGTTAGTTTTCTTGATTTGTTAAAGGACAATTTTAACTAATAAGTAACTATATGTATACATTGACATTTCTGCTAATTAACGAACGGAAACATCATACCATATCACATCTTACAAAAAGAGAAAATAGCGGCCTGTGAGAAATTCACAATTTATCCATTTTCAAATACAAATTACTCCATTAATATGAAACAAAGTCCTTAGTTACTGGAATCATTTGGATGATATATTATGATGTATATATATATAATTAAATTTTCATTGTGTTCATTGAAATTCCTGTATTCTGATTAGCTGAATTGGTCACGTGTTATTGCATTCATTTCCCAATGAATGTAAAAAATTAAGCCACGCTCACCGAGGCGCACTACTTTTATTACTGCGGAATGCCGGGGAATCCCAATATTACAGTCGAGGGAATTCCCTTTCTGCTCACGTGTATCGTCATACACAGGACATTTAGCGACTTTCATGCAAAACCGAAGGCCTAAAATGAATGAAACAGCAAATGTGCAGGCTCGCTTGCCTGTTTTTTTCCCGCGCGCCTCGGTTCAACTTTCATGTCTTCGGGTTTTATTTCTAACCAGCATTTTTCTAACTGTGTTTTACCGTAATCAGGGAAGTAATGTTTAAATCTGGCGGTAACTGACCATGTTATTTGAAACAGTCGCCTTCTCCCAGACATATTTCTTCCGGTTCATTACAGTCTGACTGTTGCAGTTCTTTTTGCCTCTTGCCTTAATTGACAGGTCAAATGAACATTGTTTTGATTCTACTCTTCGTTGATTGGCTAATGACTGTGTAGCCGTGTCAAGTTATGTGCATTAATTTAACCATCACCTGATTCATGTCACGGAACTGTATGTATTCCTAAACCTGGAATGTTTATCAATCTCGTCATTTTTGTCTGTTTTGATGTATACAACTGTTTTGGGTTAAATTATTGTAGATAATCATGTTTTACGTTGTCAAATTTAATTATAAGCATTGACTGTGTAATTGTTTCGGTTCGTTGAGGTATGAATCGAAAAACCGATGTGCAAACTTTTGTAAGAATTCACTACACGGATTCACACAGTTGCACATTGGTTTTTTGATTCATACCTCAATGAACAGAAAAAAATACTCACTCAATCCTTAAATAATGTATTTCGTTAATTATTTGGGTGTTTTGTAAAGGACGTCTATCAGAAAGAATCACTAAAATGATTACCTCATTACTTTTGTTGACCACACTTCATTATGCTACATCTTGAAGTACATGTATCCTGGTTAAACATGGTTATAATTAACAAAAAGTAGATTTAACATTCGATCATTATTTTGTGCATAAAAGTCATATTTATTGTAGTTTGACTATTCTTTTCGCGATAGAATTAGCAAAAATGTGGGAAGGATCTAATGGTGACCTGTCATTGTAAAAAGTAAAACAATTCATCTGTATATCCAAGTGCTACACTAGTTATTATTAATAATTTATATTATTAATTTAAAAAGCATGAACTAAAGTAACCCGATATTGGAATACACCATTGCTTGAAAAATAATGGTTACAGTTCAACATGTTCAAAATACCTTTATGTTATGTTTTGGGGAATTTGTAACCGAGTCACTGGTGGAGGCGGGAGAAAATGTGTGTACAGCTGATTGCTATTTCCGGCATAGTTTACGAGACAAATACACACAGTATTCTTAATCTCTGCATATGTTTTATCGCAATTTTTAAATTTTCATCTTGCATTTGACCAAGTTTGTTATCTATCTTCTGTTTGTTCCCCTGAAGTGATACTATGTAGTTTTTGACTGTGCTTATCCTAATACTCAAAATATATCAGTGTAACGTGCATGTGCGCTTGAGGAAAGTGAAGGGAATTAACTCTCAGCATTCAAGCACTGCGTAAGATTGTTTACTAGAATATGGAAGCCCTCAGATAAGAGCATCTCCGCATGTGTCGTGCATCTTGCCTGCTGCCAGTAGAAAAGATGCAGGACATCTCAATGTATCAATTACACTCATGGCACAGCAGTGATCGTTTGTGATAATCTACTGCTGAGGCCCGTCCTCGGTGTATGGTCTCTGACATTATCATTGATTATCATTGATTGTACTGAACTATGGCTAAAGTCACATGTCACCTTGCATATCAAGGAACTCTAAATTGATCATGTCTATGTTGTTACCACTATGCCTCTATGATTCATGAATATCAATGAAATAATAGACACATGTAACTTTGTCTGAATGAAAATTTAATGCAAGTGACATGTATCCTGACTTTGATGATTAGGTGATCAGATATGTAGCAAGACATCAATTCAATCAACCGACTTTTTTGTGAACAAGTCTCCATGTGAAAGTGGGTTGACTAGTATAGCCTACAGTATATTAGCCCAAAGATATTAAAAGAGGTTTTACATATTCTAGCAAAGAACAATCTCATTTAAAATCAGATCTTAGTTCTCGCTATCACCTATCAAAGATATGAGGGCATCCCATTATGGGTCACGCCAGAACGACCTTTCATCCAACCAATCAAAGCGTCGCTTACCAGATCATGAAAGTGACAGTCGAAATTTGTTTTTCTAATCATGCAACCTCAAAAACGTTAACACAGGGTATTCCGAACAACAGTTACGACCCATACGACTGATTCTGTCGATATTGTCGTCTATCTCTCGCTTCCGTAGGATAAACATTTGAACGGAGGAGGCGTTGCACAGAAGGTGGGAAGCACTGCCATAAAATCTCAACCATATATTAGACATTCCGGAATGTTTGTTTGTTCAGTTTTCAAAATTTTATTCAAGAACTGTCAACATATTTTTCAAGCATACTCTGAAATGGAAGTCACCAGGTTGAAACGAGTGCTGTAAAGCTCGAGAAAGCTGCTTTCTAATTGGCTGATGTGGACTTCTTGTTAGTCAATTTCAGTGGTCGGTCTAAGGTTTTTCTGACGTGACCCGTAATGGGATGTCCTCAGATCTTTGTTTTGCAGCAGCGAGAACTTAGATCTGATTTTAATGAGATTGAGCAAAGAAATGTATAGTGGAATGTTCAGGCAAAGGCCTGTGATGCTCACTGCTACAGGAATGCTGATGACAGATCTGTGCATGTTGAACCAAGCTGTCATAGTACTGTGTCTGGTGACATGCCTGAACAAAATAACACCAGTACCACATTATAAACACCTTTTAATGACCATGGTTACTTCGAGGGTCATAAGATTTCATACACATGAAAATAATCGGATATGTAACATGTCAAATGAACATATGTACATATATTTCTGTGTATATTCCAAATTTGTTTAACCTTATTGAGATATACAATGAAACTATTTTGATCCCCATTCAAAGGTTGATATTATGGATTGAATTATACATATTTGACTGCTTTTATTCAGGTCAAAACACACCAGTGACACATGGCAGTACCATTGAGCTACCATCTTCAACTCCAGTAGGCTCTACTGCTACAAGCCAGTCTGCTGAGACTAGAAATTTACAGAGCACAGAAAATCCTCATGATATGTGCCCAAGCGGTGTTGATTGCCACAAGCTGGGAGGAGCATGCATCAAGTGCAACTTTTCTACTTGTGAATATGGGAAGATCAGTACTGCAGAGTGTGTCGCAGTTGAGAACATAACTTGCAATGTAAGTTGTTTGTGGATCAGCTATTGATATGTTTTACCACAACTATATCTGATGTAGTCCCACTGTGTATCAAGGGCTCATCAACTTCATGTGAATTTATTTGTTTTCAGTTTCCTAAACTGATGATACAGAATCCATTTCAAATAAATGATACAATGTCTTCAAAACTGTTTATGAGATTTCTCTTCAGCATGTTTGGAAGATTAGATGCGGAGTTTATTTTGCAATATTTTAAGAATCTGTCTTAAATAATATTGTCTAATAATTGATTTTAAATGTTATGACTATTACATATCCACAAACAGGGCCATTCATCTGCTTTAAGGAACGTACCAGCCAGTGGCTCTTACATTTGGTTTTCTTACTGTTGGTAAAACCCATCTTGTTTATCAAATCAGATGCAAGTTGAACCAACTAATATACTAAGTACATCAGTCTGTGAAGTATTTATTAAATTTACTTTTGACACAAACAACATAAAGACACCAGAATACAAGACAAACTGCATATGTTTTATGCAGGGGTGTTGACATTGTGTCACTGAGTGATCTTGTTCTTGACATCAAACTTGGAAAGATGGTCACAGTCACTGTGAGTTTTTTTTGCTCACTTCTGACATTATTGAAAGAGGAAAGTAGTCAAGGTCGTACACCTTGTGTCTCCCCTAGGACATGCTTCAACCAAGTCAGCCTCACCAACCGATCCCATTGGTTGATGCATGTCATCGTATCCCTAGGACATGCTTCAACCAAGTCAGCCTGACCACTCGATCCCATTGGTTAATGCATGTCATCGTATCCCTAGGACATGCTTCAAACAAGTCAGCCTGACCACTCGATCCCATTGGTTAATGCATGTCATCATATCCCTAGGACATGCTTCAACCAAGTCAGCCTGACCACTCGATCCCATTGGTTGATGCATGTCTTGTATCGCTTGGACATGCTTCAACCAAGTCAGCCTGACCACTCAATCCCATTGGTTGATGCATGTCTTGTATCGCTTGGACATGCTTCAACCAAGTCAGCCTGACCACCCAAATATAACATTTGTTACATTTGACCACTTTCTAAATGGCATTGTGTATTCATAGCTTTCTGCCATGGGAGCCGTGCCAATTTACACTTGTCAGAGGGGTACTCAAAGTACGTGATCTAGACTACCAGTTGTTAGACTTTCATTTTTGTGGAAGCTTCGGTAGCTGAGTGGGTTAGATCGCTGACTTTATGTGCTGGCGATTAGGTGCTTCACTCTGGCAAGAGTGTGTTCGAATCCCGGACGGGACTCAACCTAAAATAAGTACGAGAATCTGTACTTTACTAAGAAAGTGTTATTCCAAATATAACATTTGTTACATTTGACCACTTTCTAAATGGCCTTGTGTATTCATACCATTTTATCATGTTTTTCACTCACTCATATTTATTTTACAATGTTGTATATATAGGGAGAAAGAACATTCCAGCGACAATACCATTGTCGTTACTGCTACCAGCTGGACCCCTTGTTGTACAAGTGCAATGCCTCAGCCTGCCCCATTAACACCCCTCGCAAGACCTGGCCAGCAAGACCCTTCTACACTGCCCTGTGTACTGCCAAGGATGAGATCCTTTGTCTCGGTAGGTTGGCATCACTTTTGTTTAAAATGATTCTTGGATGTTGAAATGGGGATAAATTTCAGTTCGAATGTTGATAAAAAAAAATTCACAAAACGGTGGGGTCACGATCGGATGGTGTGCTACGATTCGTATCCCAATATCATATTTCGCAAGTTGATATTCTTTCTTTTCGCAGGTGAATCACAACCCTGAGTCATTTATTAAATTTCAGAGATCAAAGATAGAGGGCACTGTAAATGTTATCCTAGTTATGTCCAGCCATGAAATACTAGAGAACCTGCATTAGCTGGTGGTTGAACAGTTTATTATTCACGTTTTTGCACTTGTGATGTAATGTACTGTATGTATCGCATTACATGGGTCGCAAGTCAGTGTATTGTATCATGGGCCTGGTATTGTAATACAAAACTGTATCCACCAATAGAGTCTGTCCAGTGAAGATTTGTTTGTATAGACCTTGTTCCTTTTGCAATCCAGGCTTTAAAACAATTAAGTACATAAACTATGATCTATGATCATGATTATAAAGGAAAACTCATCATGTCTGTGAATGTAGTAGAACAAAAACAACTGTGATCATTTGCAAGCTTTCATGTGAAGCTTTGCCTATCAGGCTATTTGACATTCTTTGACTTCGAATTGGAAAAGTTCCAACTCTCTTGTCTTGGTTGCAGGTTCCAGGAGGTTTTATCGTCAGCAGGACTGTAACTGGACAAGTGGCTACAAGTGGTCCACTGCACTTATCTTGAGGTACCTGATCATGGTCTAAGAGAAGATATTCATGTTCAACTGCGGCATGTAATCTCAGTGGGCTAGCACTATAAAATCTGCATTAGTCAGAACTAGTAGCATCTCTCTCTCTCTCTCTCTCTCTCTCAGTTGTTCTCAAGTTCTAGTTATAAGTGAAAAAAAGAAAAGTAGCTGCATTTTTTCAGAAAATCCAAATACGGTAAACTGTGGTTATAAGAAACTCAAAGAGCCCTCTAAATTTAGTTCATTATAACCATAGTTTGTTATAAACATATATATAGCAAATGGACGTGACAAAAAAACCCAGTTCTTTCTATCCGTCAGTTCGTTAAGAGCGTGTTCATTATGAACTTGAGTTTACTGTATTGCAATCAAACTTCCCACTCCACCCCTCCTTTTGGTATAGAAAGTGAAAAAATGTCCTTGAACATCTTAGGTTGAGGTATAATAACTAAAGTACATGTTTTAAAAGTATGAGCAGCTTGTATAGTAGTAACTCATGTCCTTCTTCTTTCCAGCATTACTCTTGGAGGTTTCGGAGCAGATCGGTTCTATCTTGGTTTGTGGAGGGAAGGCATTGGCAAACTATTTAGTTTTGGTGGACTTGGAGTGTGGACACTTGTGGATGTCATCTTGATAGCTGTGGGCTATGTGGGGCCTGCTGATGGATCATTGTATATATAGTCATGAGATCATTAGCATTGTACATTTCATCATCAGTCAGTCATGGAAGTTCTATTGTGTCGTTTTACTTGAAGGCGTTTCATTTTAATTCCTCATCAACTGATGTCAGATGTTCACCATCATTAAGTTTCTGGAGAGTGGTTAAGACATTTCAGTTGGTGAAAATTTAGTACAGTACTTTTTGAACATATAAATTTGGACTTTTTTCCACCTCTTGGGGGTAAATTGTTTTATTGCTATTATTGTTGTTTATAGATGTCTTTTTTTTTTTGCCAATGAACTCAAAAGTGAAATAACATATCATTACAATATCCTGTGTTTCATGAAATAATTTATCATACTTTGTACATTTCATAAGGCCAATGCTGTTATATTGGACAGTCTGTTGTATATAATATTATACAATAGATATAAATTGTTATTATAGTGTTAAATTTTCAGTTCCATGAATTCCAGTCAATGAAGAAATCTCATGGAACTGGCTCTTTGCCAGCTACCATTTATTCATTGCTAATTTTCCATGTTTCCAAAAAAGAGTCGTCATTATGTTAGTTCTTTAGGGCCACACCTTATTATTTATTTTTCACCTGATGATTTGACACACTGGCGCCAATAACTACATTAAGAAAATAATTATTAAAATAAAAATGATTTTGATTTTTCCAACCATTGTTTTACTTTCCCAATCCATCAAAGATAATTATACAACTATGAAAATATATTTTTTCCCAATATATCAACCACCCCAAACAACTGTATGACAAATAACATAAGAAAATATTGAGCTGTAACCATGAAACAATTATTTTTAGTTTTATTTCAATCTCTCCTAGGTAATTGGTTAGCAAAGAATCTGTAAACAATAAAATATTAATGGTGTGGCCTTAGGAATACACATTGTATGTGAATTGTGTGAGAGAGGGTATGTTTGAGAGTATCTTGAAGTATAAAGAAATAAATCTATTTCAGTGTTGTTTGTCGTGTGTCAAGAATAACGGTTGTATCGGACAGCCCAGACACAATGAATAGGACCAGCTGCTATCTTATGAATTATATCTGTAAATGATAGCTGATATATACTTTATACTTACGCGTTGTGAAACAATGTCAGGGACACGGTACCTATTGAAGGTCACATGAACATGTCAATATGATATTGCTTACACTTTTATTATATAACAAATTTGATCAATCTTTGACATTCAAATTAAAGACAAAGCTCTGGGCTTATTAATATATGAAACAGACAATGTTGTAGAAAATATTATTTATATCTTGGAATGCCTTCAAGAAGATCAATACATCAGTTCAACCTACATACATGTTACATTCTTTACATATCACAGCACCTTTGATTAAATTGCACATGTCACATTTTATACCTCAGGCAAAAATATTCATATTATCATAATGATAATACAATAAAGAAACACAATCAATATACAGCAATATGTTTAAGAAACTGCTGATTCAATTTTCACATGATCAAATCAATAATCCTTTACCCACTTCAGTTGTGTCCTTACATCTGGGTTTGGACAGAGAAGGTGAGTGTGTAGGCCTTCGCCTATTGTAGCAACATTCCAGCCACATGAGGGCTGGGGTATACCAGAAAGGGGCTTCACGCATTACCCAAGTGAGGAATTGAACCTGGTGTGACAAGTGAATGCCTTAACCACCTGGCTACCCAATGCCCTACAACAACAAAATATTCAACTTTTTTTGTTCTAAACAAAATGAGAGAGCACCCAAATGTGACATTCAGAAACTAAAGGGAAATAACTTGTTAAAGGTGAACTTCAATGTCTGAAAATCAGTTTTTGTTAAATTTCTTAACCTAAATCCAGTGGTGGCAATACATGTGTATGGCCTCCTTAAACCATGTCTTGGTTAACTCAAAAGGAAGATCATTTTGCATATGTTAGGTAAACTTGTAGCTTCAAGATTACAATGTTCTCACAACTTAATTTGACCATAGGTACTCTATGAATCAAGCTGGGCCAGGTATTCATTAACATGAGGGAGTATTTTCCAGTAATCAGTTGCTATGGAAACCACTAAGTTATCTTGTCTCTCATGAACCTTGAACAGCAGATGATATCTGGCAGGTAGAAAGATGAGATACGATGTTTTATCTGCAAATTAAATCAAAAGAATTATTCCAAAATGACACAACAACAGCAAGCTCTTAAAAATACTTTCCAACAATTTTCACCTGATGTTCATGTTCTTAACACTGCTGTGTGTAATGTAAACCTAACTGATGGCAATAGATATACTGACCAGGTCCAAGCCGGAACCTGTCCCATTCCTGATGTAATTTCTTCAGAGGACATGACACTATCTTCACTGACTGCAGGCCTTCCCTGCAAACATCATGAATAGAAGAAAAAGATGTGTAATAATTCCCTTTCTGATTCAATACTTTGTCATAAGAATATCATTCAAATCTCGCAACCTTCTTCAGGCCCTGATATGATCCAGGCGTCCATGTCATATTGTACAACAAATGAACATTAAGTGAAGTTTTTGTTTGTTTGTTTGTCTTGTTGTTAAACTCTGCACTCATCAATATTCTAGCTATATGGCGGCAGATAATGTCAATAATCAAGTCTGGCCCAGAAAATCCAGTGATTGACATCATGAGCTTTGATCTACAAAATTGGGATACGATGACATGCAATAACCAAGTCAGTGAGCCTGACCACCCGATCCTATTAGTTGCCTCTTATGACAAGCATAGTTGCCTTTTATGGCAAGTATGGGTTGTTGAATCTTCACGGGTCCAGTGAGTGAAGTGATACAGTGATACAGGGTAACTACCAACTAAATGCATCCCAACAGTTACCCCTTGTAGGTATTCCAGAACAGCTTCCCAGAACACCCACATACCAGCCGAATATATTTTGGATCAGATGGTTACAATGTGTGACCTTGCTGATTGTGTGCCATCATAGTTTGACAGCATGGATTGTATTTCATGTTATCAATCACTGTATCATTAACAGACTGAGGTGATACAGCTACTATGATGTACCTATGAATTATATGAGGCATACTGTGTGTGTCATAGAGCCCACATAGAGACTGTGATATGGCTAGTTAATGCATTTTCAATGGGCGATCAACATCGACAAGGGTGGTAAGAAACTGGAGTTGCGTCCCATAGTGCATCTTCTGCTTAAAGTTTAATGTGACACAGTCATAAAAAAAAGGTGAAAATGTATTGCATGGACTTGCAAATAAATATATTTTACAATCTCATGTAATGGGATAAGATTAAAGATTATAATATCGCAGTTTATGTGTTACACCCCATATCGACCCACGACCCATATATTAGCCCTCTGGGATTCCGCACTTTGGCTAGTATTGGGGTCTCTGGGTTGATATGAAAACTGTCATTTAGTAACTTCCAAATGATGTTTTAGATCCTGAGATTAGTTCTTGTTCTCACCATTAGTGGCTACTTTTAAATTATAGCGAGAATACATTTCCAACATCACATACGTCTCTGCTCGAACTAGGATCCAGCTACCTTAAACACTATTGTACCACAAACCAAAATGTGAGTGAATTCTCAACTCACCGAGGATCTGAACAGCCAGTAATGTGATCCCAGAGGCTGGAGAAGAACAATGACTTGTTCTGTTCCTCGAGTCCAACATGTTTCCAGGGGTAAGGCAGGAGCAAGTCCTCGAAGCTGATGTCTGTGGTGGGCAGTCTACAGTAGTACGTGTCATTCTTGTACGAGGCAAACATAGCACTGAAAGTACATGCAAATATGTACAGACCTCCAAAATCTATTACAGGCAATATATGAATCAAACACCAACTAATTTTTCAATACCCCTGTATATCTAAATTTTTATATAAAACAACTTTTAAAAATAGTATATTCTGACACTTTATGTACGTTTGAAAAATAATGAAATCGGTGTACAGACAATGAATATTAAAAGATCAGTACAGATGGTTGGTCTTTGTGCAGTGTCAAAAACATGCTACTTTGAGGTCAGAATGTTTGGTGGAAAAAATGCTGTTAAACATATGTTCTCATAAACATCTGGTGACGTCATCCTATTGTTCTCCAGTAGGGTTAAATCTCATAAACAGGGATGTTATAATATCTCCAGGATTTTATTAATACACCTTCCATTTTGATTGTAACACATAATTATTTCTCGGTAGTAATTTATTTTACATTTTAACACAATGTAATGAAATGTAACATCAAATGACATATGTTTTCTTTATATTCTAGAGGATCAAACACGCAGCCTTTGTGTCTGAGCCCAGTGAGTCCCAATAGGCTACAGAGGTGATGAAAAATCACAATGCTTTTAAGAATTTATGATATTTAAAACCCTTATCCTTGGGATAAAACCTTGGGCTGATGGTAAAGGAATATCAACTATTCATAGGTTCACCATACAAAAACATTAAACACTGTGGTATGAATACCTTGTGTCAAAGCTAGCAGGGTCTGGTAAGGTTGGTTGTAGTTCTACACTGAGCTGTTTTGTGTCTGGAAAATTGAAACTCAATGATCTATGAACATGATGAAGCCAAGATAAATAAAAGTGGTTAAGTCTTTGTTTCTATTGCATAATGAGTACTGTTGCTAAATAATACTTTTGTTTGTTGCAGGTTTGATAATTTAAAGATGCTTTATGTTTTTTACAGCCAGTCTATAATCAGTAAGATTAAAGAGATATTGATAGTCACTTTTACTTGTACATATTACAACCATAACAACTGAAGATGGACAAGCATGATCATCAACTCACCATGTCTGTTCATGAAAGCCACATGTATATCTGAAATTTAATGAAAAGACAAAGTCATCTACATCCTTTGCTCTCATAAAGATATGCATAAAATCACAAAATGTATGTCATATCCCTCAAAACAAAATCGATAAATCCTGAAGCTGTGTGTACAACCGATATTATTACTGATGGATAAACCAAGTGATTCCCTCTATTCTTGAAATGCTTTCTTTTCCTTCCAATGACATAAGTTAGTAATTTTAATAGCAATGTAACAAATAATTTCAAAATTAACTCTAATGTCTGAAGAGCAAAATGCATCTGTTCAATGCATGCATGATACATAACAACAAATATTGACTGGTTTATGACTTGTGCTGGGAACTGAAAAGTGATGGTCAGACTGATATCATAAAAAATAAAAAACTATGTATTCCTGTCGAAAGCTGGTCTCATATGCAGATGATTTTGCAGGGCATGACAGATCAGTGAAACACTGGATTTTAGGTGTAGGGGAGATGTGTACTTCCTTAGTTAAATAGAAGGCATCTGAATGTCTTTTAGTGTGACGAGTACAGGGATCACACCACCGATCCTCCACTGTCCATGCTGAATGTCAGCTCTACTTATTAACCATTGAGGTGGTTGTGATGGGAGAGAAGGAGAGAGGCAAACCTTTGTGTTGTCTGTAGACGTTGCTGGTATCGACCTTGATGGACAAAGCGTGGAGTGTGTCAAACTGGCTCATCTGTAGCTGAAACAAGATCACATTCTTCCAGCATGTGTTCAACATCAGCTTTTGTTATCTTTTTCGATATTTCCTGGTATAACTAAAGCTAATATGTAAATGACATTTAAATCAGATGTTTGGTCAAAGAGTTTTTGTTTGAATGAAATAATGACAACTGTTTCTATTTATTTCATAGTCACAATTTCTCTTGGATTGATGAGAACATCTTACACTTATTATCGATGACTGTATGAGACAAAGATGTAAACTTAATGTGATTAAGTGTTCATCAATTTCATACGTCTTTTGTTCATGTAGCGAATAGAAATGATAAGGCTTAAATAACTTTAGAAAACAAAACAAAACAAAGAAACATATTTTGAAGAATAAATAACATATTTGTTGCTGCCTGAATGAACTGATTTCATCAGTCAGGATCCAATATCATTAAAATCAGATCTTTGATAAACAAAGATCTGAGGACATCAATTATGAGTCATGACAGAACTATGATCTGATTTTAATGAGACTGGTCCTGACCCTTTGACTGGCCTCAACCTACCACTTGTAGACTGTGTCTGATCTGCAGTGAGACTGTCAGGGTATCTAACCACTGGTAGTAACTTGACACATCTGAAACACAACACAATGATAAAAAGAAAAAATCAACTTCGATCAGTTATTTTAGCATTAATTTCTGCCCACTAAAAACCCAATAATACCCACAAACCTGAAAATACATGTTTAATGACATAGTAAATACACACATTGTCTACTCGTACTCAAATACAATGGAGGATGTCATAAGCTTCCATGACAACTGAACCAGCCAGGTTTGCAGAAAACTCAAAACAAGAGTCATCAGGAAGATGACATATCCCCCACCCCTCGCCCTGGTGTGATGCAATTCGTAAATGGAGCTTGGCTACTCATACCCACTTTTGGTTCATTTGGATACCTTCAGTTCAATAAAGAAATAAATAATGCTGTTCAAATTTTTTCAAAATTCCAAATCATCAAAAGGCACAGTTCAACAATAGACTGATCTGTACAGCAAGTTTCATCCTGATATATTCAATGGTTTTGGAGTTCTGCTCTGGAAACGAGCACTACATTTTCAGTGAAGTCCAACTTATTGTCATGCAACAAAAATAAAAAAAATAAATTAATAAAATTCCCAAATCACTAACCTCATTTTCAGTATAAATCCAAATTGTCATGAAAAAATGCTGCCATGTTGAGTGCCTCATTCTCAACTTATCAACCACAGAATTCATGCACGTGAGAAGTCCACAAAATATCCAAAATTAGAACACTTTTAATGTTTGGGGCACAGATGCCATATGGTTTACAATCTGATAGTTTTGAGTGTAGTTTTATAGCACGGGCATCAAAAGTTTTACTTCAATGCATATCAAACTGTCATCTAAATATGTCAGTTTCACTTACCACTGCTGAAGGTGAAACTGGTTTCACTTTTGAATTCAGGCAGTAGGCCTAGCCTGTAAGAAATCATAGAATCTGAGCAACATTCATCCATCACATACAAAGTAAGATGTTAATATGGCTGTTATAATGGCTGTCACATGACATCATGATCAGTGTAACTTCATCCTTAGTATACCAGTAACATACCAGTATATATTTACACAAGACATTAACATGGGCCTCTGAAAGCAACTGAAAAAAGAACACGATGTCAATACCTCTCCCACTGGAATATTGGCTGTTTCACCTGGTGTAGTTCTGTCCTCATGGGTGTGTTCATTGACCCTGGAACAAAGATCCTGACAATAACACACATCCACACCTTATCTTCACTGATCACATGGTACAACTGCACAATCACTGGGCCAGTTGAAAACTTTCATAAATTTCTGACTGTTAACAATTCTTAAACCTGTCTGGAAACATACTTTTAACATTGGCAATGTTGTGTTTCTCAAGTTGGTTAATTCAGTAAAATTAATAATGGTCTTGTCAAAGTATTCTCAAAACCAGTCTTCTTTCAATGCCAGTTATACAGAGAATCTCACCCAAATGTCTTCAGACATCAAATATATCTAGACAAGCTGATAAAAGTTACAAATATTTGAGGCTTGTCGAAGATATTACATTTTTATCAACAAGTCTTGATATATTTGAGCTTGGAACACATGAGGGTGTGATCTGTTTATCATCCCAAATCATTCGTCCAACTTTTTGGGTGTGTAAAGAGTAATATACAGTGTTTTGAGTGTAAGAGTACAACTACAGCTTCAGTGGCAGAGAGATTAATGATGTCATTTGATTGTGACGTCATGGTAATCGATCATGTCACAATGGACTGCAAAGCATCGTGATGCAATTAACTGTAGTTGCTTGTTCTCACACAAGCCATATCTGGGGGTATCAGTGGCCCAGTCGTTGAGATGCTGCAATTTCACAGATGGATGCAATGACAGTGGGTTTTCATCACGGTTCCATCTGATGTTTGACCCCATGTTTCCAGGTTTGTCAGAACCATACACATGCTCGTGGGTTTCACCGAAGTGGTAAATGTCCGAGACCTGCATCACTTCGGGCTATCCTCCCACACTAAACTGAAAAGCTGTGTATTACCCGAAAAACTGTTCAAAGCGGCGTTAAACCCATCTCACTCACTTACTCAGCCGAGCCAGATCTCATGTGGAAGCCAGTTATAGATGATAAATTACATACATATTATGAAAATTGAATCCTCAGACATCATTTACATGTGATAATAATTAATTGGCACTTTTTAAGCATGGTTATATTGAGGATTCATCCCTATTGTTTGGACTGATGCGAGGCTGATACCAAGATCCACACTCCAGCCGAGGAATTCCGACTCACCAGGCAGCAGTGAGGAGAAGGTCTGTTCTGTCACACGGCCGCCCTGCATGGCATCACTCAATACATCCCGGATCTGCAATAGCAGAATGTGACACTTTAACACCATCAGATCAATGATGTACAGCTAATGTTTGAAAGATGATAACCATGTGTCATACATAATGACCAGGTTTGTCTTCCTGAGAGATAACTAAACGTAACATGGATGTGATAACACATTGTTCACCTTCTTGTCAGCAGCCCCAGTGAGGAGAGCATAGTAGAATCTGGCCTTGTCCTGAATGTCAATGTCCAAGAAGTGTCGCATGGTTTCATGGAGCAAGTCGCCAAGTTCTGTGGAGATGCAAGATGGTCATAGGACTTACACAATATTGTTAGAATATCTGCAATGAAGAAACTGATTTTCTGATTTCAACAAACTGTAAGGTTCAGGGAGCTGGGTTTCACCATCTTCCCGAGGCATGGGATTTAACTGACTATAAATGTCCAGTTTCCACCTTTCTCCAACTAGGCTGGAATAATGGAGTCATATTTTGGCTGGACTAACGAATCTATGCATAGTCAGATCAAAATCGCGTAAAGAAATCGACATCTGGTTTGTCAACTGCCGTGCAATTTTCAGCAGTTTGCAGGATTTTACAAAGAATGCATACCGTCAATTTATATTTGCCTGCCCTTTAATACAGGTACTGAGTGGTAATATAAATATATTACCCGTGAAGATTCCTTCTGTGGGATGGTTCAGCAGTACACTTCTAACAACAGCCAGGATAGCATTGCCAAGGTGCCAGCTGCACTGGTCCAAACTAACAGCCCGCTCCGCCACAGACAGGAGGTACGTCATTGTAGGCTGCAGAGGAAACAGCTGATTGAGAAAACATGTCAAACTACACGTATGTCCTTGTTAGAAAGAAAGTTTCAACTGCTGTCAATCACACTAGAATCTTTTGATGCAGCCCTTATATAATCAGCATATACCTTATTTCAGGCATTCTTAAAATCAGAACAAATATGCTGTTTTATGAGCTTTAAACAGTACTTTCACTACAAAATTGGACTAACAAGAAAACCAAAATCCATAATTCTTTCAAACAGGTCTTAAAATAATACTGTCAATATGAATTTTTCCTGCTCATTTCTTTTCTTTTGCGTCGACACCATAAAGGGAGACAATTATTTCCCACATTTGCTCATGTAGCTGTTGTTACAGTTTATTGTGTTTAAACATATTCAGTTATAAGTTATCTTAAACATGTTAAATGAAAGTACTTACAAGTGGGCTGATATCTGCCTCTTTAGCTGATGTCTTCAGGACAAGGAGGTAGAACTGAAACTGTCTGAGAACATCTTCGGCAGGCGATGACAGTACTTGCTTGTGTAGGGAGGACAGGATATTCAAGTACACCACACTGGAAAGACAAACATTCGACATGACGTACAACTCAACAGCTGATTATGGGATTCCATTTCCAAACTATCTCGTTGTCAGAACAGCTAGGCAAAACCCAGTTCTCAATGTGGGGGCAACTTTCTGTTTTGATGCTAAATGCTATTAGGAATATTTACGATGCATAACAGATAAATCTGACTGACCACATAGGAACTTGTAATTTGTAATAGAAATAGGTAACTTGTATGTAACTACAAAATAGAGAACATGGTACAATAGTTTACCCGGTACTCTAATCAAAGAATTTTGAACTTAGATATTTTGCCGATTGCAGACTTGTGACTCTCATAAGACTATGTTAAAGAATGCATATAGGTGTTTGTAGTGTTACAATCCCTCTGGACCTTTTACCTACAAATACATGTTAGCATTAAGTCAATCATAACTCCATAGACTTACAACAGTCCTAGTCAAGGACCAATCCAGCATTTTTAAAAGGGAGGGGTCCAAAATATCAAAATCGTCTCTCAGTCAAGTTTACTGCCAACAATATACTACATTTGGTTTTCAAAAGAGGGAGGGGGGTTTTGACTCCCTGGATTCCCTCCGGATCGGCCTGCTAGTGCTATGATGGCTTTGTTGAGTGGAAGATTAGTACGATGGGACTAAGCTTCACAAATAGCCATAAAGCAAATTCTTTTTTCCTTTAAACAGTTGTTAAGAAAGTCCAGTGTTATGTGACAGCGTGACATACGTGTCTGCAGCCTGGTCTCGCACACACTGCAGGAAGTTAAGCACCAGGGGGATCAGCCTCGGGTAGCTGCTCAGTACTGTCTGGCAGATTCTGAAACATAGCAGGTTTTTTTCAACATTAGCAAGGAGCGTCAGAGTGGCTCACTTGTCATGCCAAAGGTCTTGGTTTGATTCCTGTAATGGGAACAATGTGTGAAGCCCATGTTTGGTATCCCAATCCATGAGTGAGTGAGTATGGTTTTACACCGCTTTTAGCAATATTCCAGCAATATCACAGCGGGGGACACCAGAAATGGGCTTCACACATTGTACCCATGTCAGGAATCGAACCCGGGTCTTTGGCATAAAATAAGGCTTTGCTTTCACTCAACGATGATGGTGGTTATGCCAACCACTTCAGGAATGGTAGAACAAATGAGTAAATGGGTTTTGGGAATACAAAAACTGTGCACTATTTCAACCCTACAAAGTTGCCATATTATAGGCCTGGAGACATAAGAGTGATTTTAAACTTTTGGACAACGAAAAACATGCCATGACATAAACTCAATACTTTAATTAAGGAGAGTAAAACTAGTTAAAAATAGCGCCATTGTAGTTCACCTGGATAAGTCAACAGTCTCAAATGTCACAAGAGAAAATTTCTGAGATAATTTAAGAGCATTACGGTACATTTTGTGCAGAAGTGGCTGAGCAGCAGCTTTAAAGAGGCTTTTCAATATTGATTACTGCTGGAAGCATATGATTGTTCAGCTCCATTGGTTAACTTGCTTCTGAGGAGATGCATTCTGAGAGAATTTAGGAATATGGTTAAATTCCCATGGTCAAATAAAAGTCAAAATTACAAATACAGAACATATGTGTTGAGGTCCACTGCCAATGATACACACACCACATTTCATGACAGTCTGAAACAAATGTTAGATTAACAGCAATGTGAAGTTCCAGTTTGCAGTATGGTCAAAGTGCAAAGGTCCAATCAAGGGAAAACTTTAAAATATCACAAAAAAGGGAACATATATTATTATGTTGAGCCCCACTGCTAACTACTCACATACCAAATTTCATTACAGTTAGAACGAAAATGTCCTAGTAATGGTTATGAATAGTATTTTCAATATGGCTGCCCTGTTGGTCATATATACAATTGGGTTAAAACCTCAAGAGAAACTTGGGGTGTCATCATTGGTGAAGTTTCAGTTTCATTCGTCCAGTGGTTTCTGAGGAGAAATGTTTACAATACACAGACACAAAAGAAACAAGCCACGACATGAGCTCACTTGACTTTCAGTCAGTTGAGCTAAATATCATTCAACTTCTAAAACATTGTAGAGGTATGTGAAACTTTGTTTGCGTCGCATTCCATAAACAAAATCTGCACTGCATATAAATTAAATAGATGTTTTCACTGAAAGTTGTGAATATAATGGATTTGAATAAAACCAACTGCACATACAACATTGAGTCTGAGTCTGAGCATTCTCTTTTGGGAAATTAAATTTCGTAAAGCTCAGTCATGTCCTTAGTAGTAAAAATTATTAAAATGATTGCTTAAGGATGCTAGTGGACAAGAAAATAAAACAGTAACCATCTAACTTTAAAGTGAGAGTGAAAGAATATATTCATTACAATTTCACATATATGCAAGTTTAAGAAACAGAGTACCTACTTGATGATATTTGTGGCTATATCCGGTGAGCAGTGTTTGGCCTGGATGTTGTAGAGACAGCGGTATAGTGAGACAGCCACCTTGTGTTCACCAGTACAAACAGTCAACTTCTTTAAGTAAGTGAGGCTAGACAGCAGGAGGGACAGCTCCTCGGAACCTGACAGTGTAACAAGGTCTCACAGACTTACATGGGCACAGGATTAAATTATCCTTACTTTGAAATCCCTCAGGAATCAGAAGATGTCAAAGAAAAGCATTGATTTATTCAATGGTGGTAAATAAAGAAGCCACTCCGGGGCAAGAGAGATATGACCAGTTATCAACAAATTGCCTGTCTCAGTCTTCTGCGTAGGCATAATATCCCATAGGGAGCCTGACATCTGACAGCGGCAAAACAATGAATAACACATGAAGGGATATGTGCAAGACAGCTCAAGATGAGAAACAGTGACTGGACAGAAAAAGGCTACAAATATTTTACAGATAAGGTTCAAACTTTTGTCACTTCCCTGGAACAAAACCAAAAGCCAGCTCTTATGAGTGAGTGAGTTGGGTTTAACGCCGCTTTTAACAGTATTCCAGTTATATCACGGCGTGTCAGCTTAATGTGGGAGGAAAGCCCGAAGTGATGCAGGTCTCAGACGTTTACCACTTCGGTGAAACCCACGAGCGCGGGTATGGTGCTAACAAACCTAGAAACATAATCGGGGCGAACCGGGATTCGAACCCACAATCATAGGTTTCTGGCGTGCCCAAGGGATGCAACTCTGCACAGCGAATCGCGGCGCCTTAGACGACTGGGCCACCCGTGCCCCCCAGCTCTTATGTATTACATGTACTTGATTTACAAATTTTGATTAACAAGAGGTTTGATTGAAACAAAATACAAATTAAACTCTTAAACCTCTTGACCAGTAAGGTGAAATATAGAAAACAAGTCAAAGGGTTCCTCCTGTTCCTATTTAGTTTTATTTTAAAAGAAAACAGAAGAATGTTTTTTATTCATTTTATTTATTTTATTCCAAATTTGTGAAATCTCGGGATGAGCTCTGAATGAAGAACGGTAGAAAGGCTCTGTAGCTCACTGAATTATGGTGTCATATAAGGCGGATTGGTATAATGTGTGAAGTCTTAGAAACACCAGAGCTGAAATCATTCATACAAAGTTTAGCTATGTGGGCCTTGTAGTGTCAGAGATGAACAAATTGTAACAGCTAACACTGGACGAACTACTGGTTGGGCAACTGGAGGATGGACAACTCACCACAACATGAGTTCACTTGACCTTCAGTCAAGAAGTCCAAACACAAAAATACTGATGAACATCCCAACTTGCCTGTTACAATTTGAAAAGATATCAAAGGCTTTGTGATTATTTTCTCGTATCATGTATGTGAATTGCTGTGGTGAACAGCAGTGTATACCTGTGTCTGCCTGAAGTTGGGTGCAGATGTTCAGGGCGGTCACCTTCCCAACATGGAGGTCGACTGAGTCAAACACTGATGGCAGCAGCCTCCACGACAGCTTTTCTCTCACGTGACCCATAACAGTGCTGTCTTCCTCATCCTCCAGCTGCAAGGGACCAACCACATACAACACTTGTTGGTCAAAGGAATGTTCTTATCCAGGATACATGGGTATCTTGGCATCTGTCAACACTTAATATTTTACAGGAATCCAACTTCTATATAACTTCTATACAACTTTCCAAGCAGAAACTTGATACACCGTTGAAAATAGTTGGGACATATGCCCACCTTATTGAGAATGCTAGCTGGGTTGAAAACATTTGAATTTTCAGAATATAACGGCCATTTATATATAAATATAATGTATACATATGTGTGTGTGTGTGTGTGGTGTATTTTGGTGGGTGGGTGTTTGAGTGGGAGGAAGAGAATATCAGTGTGTGTGTGTGTGTGTGTGTGTGTGTGTGTGTGTGTGTGTGTGTGTGTGTGTGTGTGTGTGTGTGTGTTATTTTGGTGGGTGGGTGTTGGTGTGGGAGGAAGAGAGAATCAGGGGGTGACATAAAATGTGACAGTCTCCAGGGGAGTGTCATCTTATGATGGACATTTTATAATAAAACATGAAGTGTTTTTTAATGGGGAGGGTCATCCAAAGTATGACAAGCACGAGTGGAGGGTCATTATTTACAGCACACTAGTGCGTCAAAAACCTCTGACATTCTCATTACTTTGGAGTTACATTAATTTCATGACAATAGTACATCATATAAAGGCTTTATCCTGTTACACAGTCAATCCCAAAGGATCTTTTAAGAAACTCTTCTGTAGGAAATCCTACCAGGCAGTATCCTTTCAACCACTGAAGAAATATGAGCCTGTGGGCAGGACTTATGGATTTTTGATTGACAGCTGTCACTAGCCTCGTCATCAGTAATTTCTCCTCAGAAGATGTCAGGATCTCCCCTGAGTACTCTCTCTGAAACACACATCACAGCCAACATCAAAACAATAAAACAATCAAAGTGACACAAATAAAATTATTCAACAAATGATTAACTGTCAATCTGACAAGGCGACATCTATTTCAATTTAGTGACGTCACATGGAAAATTATTCATAAGTGTCTTAATTTGAGTAGATTCTATTTGCTATAAGTATTGCTATAAACAATTTGAAGGATTGAAACGGACAACGAGTCTCACCTGTAGATAGAGAACAATGTGCATAAGGCAAGGGTCCTGAGTGGCCATATGGTGAAGCATTAGAGGTTTAAAAATCTGAAAACATAAATGATACATGATAATCTTACATTTGACATATCTAACAAGGACTGTAAACATAGAGCCACCTGTATCATGGAGAAATAATGGTGGCCATGTTTTAATTTGGGATCGTTCATACAAAATTTCAGCTCCATAGGCCTTGTATTTTTAGATGTCAAAAATGCAGAAGTTAACTAAGAACAATGGGCAATGTGCCATGACATAAGTTCATTTGATTTTCATTGAAGAAATAAGCAATAAGTAGGAGTTGTTTATCCTAAATAGAACACTGCAAGGGGAGTAAACCATGAGGGGTGCACGCAGCTCCTCATGGTTTATTCTCGTTTACTTCTTATCTAAGATATCAATATTATTTACAGCCTCTTTAAGGATGTCAGGAAAACATACATGTAAAAGGTAAAATGCAGTGTTGGACAAGTCCATTTTATGAACAGGGAGGCTAAGTTAGGTATTTCACGGATATTCTCACAATTTTCAGGGCGATAGTATGTACCTTTTCCCCTAATACAGATTGCAATATCTCGCCCACTATCAGATGTGATTGGTCGGATATAGCGTTTATCTGTTGCCCAGCTACATCCATGGGGAACAACTCACCAGACACTACCCTCTAAAAAATAACCTTGTCCAATCTACACGCCATCAAGTTGTGAGCGCATGTGCGAATCTCCAGAAATGATGTCATGATAGAACGATTTTTTATCGTGAAATAAACAATACTTAGTTCTTCATTGATTTTTGCGATTTATCGCATTGGTATCTTATATATGTTTATACATATCAGAATTGGACAGGGTCATCATTTTCAGTCGAACTAGACACATTGACCATATCAGTCATCATAATCATGAATGCTAAATTTAATTTTGAAATGACATTTGTATAAGTCTGTATCATTTATTTTAGTGAATTCATTGTAGAATGTACATATCATCCTATTGCTGAATGTTGATGCTCTATAATAGAATGTCTCCCTACAAGGCCGTCAAAGCCGACATACTGTTGGTGAGATGCTGGGAGAGTTCTGTACAATGCCAGACAGTGAGGCGAGGATGTCCCACAGCCCTGCCGGGGTGAAGATGGTGCTGTGGTCCATGATGAAGGAGACAGCTGACAGCGTGTCACCAGGGCCACCTGAAACAGACACCATCCTCTCCATGCTGGCCTGAAACAGACATGTGCAATAGACATGAACATACCTGTCAGTCATATCTGCATAAGAGTTCGTCAAATAAAAACAATGTCAGGTAGTCAATGAGACCCTGTGCTACAGCAAAATCACCGAAGCTGAAGAGTGAGAGAGTGAGTGAGTGTGTGAGTGAGTGAGTGAGAGTGATTAGGGTTCAATGCCTCTTTGCGCAGTACAATGTAATAGTTTTATCCCAGTGTGTCAGCTTAATGTGGGAGAAACCCCGAAGTGATGTAGGCCTCAGACGTTTACCTCTTTGGCGCTACCAAACCTATAAGCATAATCGGGGCGAAGAAGGATTTGAACCCACAATCGTAGGTTTCCAGCATACTCAAGTGACGCAACTCCACACAGCTAAATGCAGTGCCTTAAATGACTGGGCCCCCTTATGCTGAAGAATCTACTGTTAGACATATAAAAAGAGTACTATTTCACACATATAAACTGATATACGCTGCCTTTCATTCTGTAAAACCATGTTAAACACGTTTGGGCTAAACAATGTAAGGTGACTAACAATTCATGTTTTCAATTATCCATTTGGACAATCACAATGTAAAATATTAATGGGACTGATTGATGACTACTCGTATTTGACTAGTGGACCCATGTATTGGTCAAAACATGTACACATGTATACTGATCTGTTGAATAGTCCAGCTTGATTTACTGTGCTGTAACAGTTTGAAAGAACCTTACCCTCTGACTAGTATCTGGGGTAATAGGACTTTCAGGTACACCAATATCACTGAAAATATAAGTAAAATTAAAAGAAAAATGTTCAAAATTATTTTTGTGTAGCCAGCAATGTCCAGATTTAGGTCTACTCATTAAGATTGTGTGCAACTGTGTACTATAACATAGGCTCACTGAGAACCTGGATACAATCAACATATTCCACAGAACATTCTTGTGAACCGAATTCAAAATCTTTTATATTCAGTGTCTGCTAAATATAAAATTAGTTTCAAAATGATATGAGGGGCGGTCGGGTAGCCTAGTGGTTAAAAGCGTTAGCTCTTCACGCCGAAGACCTTGGTTTGATTCCCGACATGGGTACAATGTGTGAAGCCCATTTCTGGTGTCCCCCGCCGTGATATTGCTAGAATATTGCTAAAAGCGGCGTAAAACCATACTTACTCACTCGAAATGATATGAAGTTAGAGAAGATGATTTTAACATGATTTAGGGCTTTTGTAACATGACTTGGTTTGCAGATATTTTCATGAAAAACCTTTGGGAGAATTGAGAACATAATTGAAAACAATTAAACAAAATTATTTCATGTTTCCTGAAATTCTCATCAGTGAGGTCAAATAAGGTCCTACTTTGAATTTCAATTCAAACGTTTGTTAAACTTTGTATACAAATAAAAGCTAGGGTTTATAATCATTTAGATAATATGTCAATATCCAATGACACCATCATATCACTACCCCTACAGAGAGATGAGTCACACACCCTGCCACGTGGTAGAGCACAGTTGTTAGGAGTGTCACATAGTCCTGACACACATCAGACCGGTCCTGCTTCACTGCCTGAACAAGTCGATCTCGCCACCGCCACATTACACCCTGAAAAAAAATTTGCTATAACCTCAAACATTTCTCTAGACAACAGCATAGGACAAAACTGGAATGGAGTGATACATGAAAACAGAGACCTTGTTTCTGTAATGGCTGGGTTAAACCATCCTTGAATTACTGTTGATTCTCCAAAATCTAATCTTCAATTTCTGCAAGGCAGACATTGTAGTTAATCGTGATGTGATAATAATTTAAGCCATGTGTGGGTTGGGGGGAGAGATGGTATGGCATTGAGGTTTGCTCCTGTAGTACTTGAAAATTTGGACCCCCTAAATCTTTAACTTTTAGTGCAATGACAAGGACCCTGTAACTTTCATACTAAATATGAGACACTGCACATATTTAGCATAAAGCTTCACTAATATTTTAGTTTTAATTATTTGTAATTATACTGGTACCTCCATTTTCATGACTACCACACCCATAAAGCATGACCGTGAGACCCCGGGACTCAAATAGAAGAGCCCAGGTAAATAAATTATTTCTACTTTGGCTCCTCACCGGTGAGGTCAGCTCCAGCTGAACCATACACTGACATGCCACAGCCCTCAGTCTCCTGTTGCCGACATCATTCACTCTGGCAGCTATACTCCACAGGATTTCTATCAGTGATGCAGCTGGATCAGTTGGCTGAAATCATATAAGTATTAGTTGTTTCGAACACCTAACAAAAAAAGGCATCAAATTTGTCATACGACAATTATTATAGGTGTTGTTGATATTACTTTCAATAATTGGAAAATGTACTTCCAAATTTATATCATTTATACTAAATGTTTTATTCCAGTGTTAAATAATCATGACAGATTCAGTTCAATAAATGAAATCTTACAATATTCTCACTGCTGACTAACAATGTTGTCACAGTGATGAGAAGCTGTGTGAGAAAGTTGGTGCTGTCATCTCGACTCTCATATTGACGGAAGATGCCAAACAGATTGGAAGCAACCTCATCTATACTGAAAACATGGTAAAAGGCATACTGTATTCGACATAATAAACGCCCCGCTCTAATAAGAGCCCCCTATTTCTAATTTTGAGAGCACCCTGGCACTTATTATGTCAAATACGGTAATAATTACAAACAATTAGCCATCATGCATGAGCATCATTATGATCATGATATTTTACTGAATTAACATCCGAGGGAAACATTTTCATTTAACAGTTTCAAAACTTATGGGGACTAAAAATCTGGAGCTCACTTTCGGTCTAGATTTAGGCATTGTCATTAGTTGTTTGTGTCAAAATGAGATATTGACTGTAGTGTATGTGTTTAGAGTAATCAACAATAAGATGCAATATACATTATTATAAGTCTAAGTCAAAGTTGTTGCCATGGAAACTCGAAAACATTTTTTTTTAAAATCCCAAACTATCAAAAGGCACCAGTTCACCACTAGACCTATCTATGTGCCAAGTTTGGTTAAGATACCGCTCATGGTTTTTGTGTTCTGCTCCGGAAACGAAATGTGACGGACGGCACCCATTCCTATATCCCTCTTCCACTTCATGGCGTGGGATAATAAAATTTGAGCTCACAGACAAAGTTTGTTCTGAATGACTATAATCCAAATAATCTGAAATATGTCCCATATTTGTTAGGTCTCTCATCGGTCTGTGTCTAGTTTCCCAATGGCCCTTGTCTAGTCTCCATTGGCCTCTACATTTCCATTGACCCATTATCATAGTAAATTAGCAGGGTATTAAACTCCCAAAAATTTCAGCCAGACCACAGGACTGGCTAGCCGAAATACTTGCCAGCCGTGACCAAAACCTGCCTGCCCACTATAATCATATGTTTCTCAGGATAATTTAATTAAAAATATGAAAACTGATTGCTTGTAGCATAAGCACATCACTAAATGTTAGGCTGTCTAAAAGCTAACGGGGTTTCTTTTTGGTTACATTTTTTCATTCATCTTTACATCTGAATTAATGCTTATCATTGGGAAATATTTAGAATATTTTCACCTATGAAATATAACCCGACCGTTGGGCAGGGGGATTTGAAAATCTCTCAGCCCGAGTTGAAATCAACCCGTCTCGGACAGTGGGGCAGGCAGGTATTTCGAACACTGAAATTAGGGTATAATGTGATGCTCAAATATGCATCAAGTATGCACAAAAGTTGAGACAGGGCACTGAAAAACAATACACTGTGTCCAGAGGGACACACAATAATATTCCTTGTACCTACAACACACCAAGAGCTGTAATTATAGAAACACCCAGTACATTACACTATTTCATTACTTTACAGAACCCTCATAATGCCTGCAAGGACCCTACAACTAATTGTTGTATAATGTATCTTCTTTTGTAATTGTTTGCAGTGGTGTATAAGAGTTGAGTAGGGGGTATATGGGGGTTTCATTCCTTCCAAATGTAATGTTGGATATCATGGGTTAGCATTTGGTAGTCACAGAGGCCATGTATATATGCTTCCAGTTATCAATGCAACATGAGGAAGGGTACCATGGCAACACACAAGTCTCCCAATTCACTAATCACCTCTTTGCGTCCAGAACATCACCCCCACAATCTTCAAGCACCCTCAGGAATTCTGTTTTTATTCCAATATCCACTGCATCTTCCACCATCAACTGTGAAGACATAACCAATGTAGCTGCATTACATTAATCTACAATTCACACTGCCATCAGCATCATCAGCAACGTTTATATTGATAATTAAATTATAGTCTATGGGCTCCGGCTCTGTGTGTAGCAGTTTCCCATGAAGGTCTATACTAAAATATGCTGAATCAAACATTTAGACCTGTGTTCTGCTAACCTGACCCAGTAACATAGAGAATTTCCTTCATACGCTATTTGTACATATCTTTTGAATAATCGTGAACTCCGTTCCAAAATTCATGTTCATGCAAAAAGACCTGACACTGTCATTGATAAATGCCTGACACTAATGTGACAAAATAGACCGTATTAAAAACAGCAATGATCAGCTGACACTGCTAGTCGTTATAAGGAGGTGGAACTCGGCGAGGGTCTCGAGCCAATCACTCAGGACCGAGAAATACTGAATAAGAAGTTTCCAAGACGACTTATCCCAAAATCTCACTTTAAGCATTTGAAAAACAAAGTTTTCATCTTCAATCAACTTTTCAGTCGTTCCCTGTGAAACATGCTGTCTGATACTGGCGACTATTTGCCTGATATCGCCCAAAGCAGACGAGGAAATACGTCTAGCAGACATCTTCAGCGTGAAGGTATGGAAGTAACATGGGAGCAGTCATTGTGTTATACTTTGGGGAGTAATCCGTGTCTAAAACTACAATGTACATGACAAGTTAGCTTAATAATCTCAATGATCTCAGGGAAACCAACAATTACATTTTGATTTCAGTGTTTTACCAGTTACATTCACAAATTATACGATTCCCGGATTTCCACATTGGTTGGTGTGTAAGGTTGAATCGTCTGTAAGTTACATGTTGTCAAATCAAACATAACGATAGTATGTTTAACCCATCATTAGAATGCTTTGGACGTAGGGTTCGTGTTTGTGGGCATTATTTAAGACGTATGTGGCAATGGTAGTCGATATTACCTTCCCCGGGACAAAAACAAGTACGTTCCATCATACACAATCAAGGTGTTTTGGGCGGGGAATGTGTTTTGATAAATGGTTTCTTGCCTATCCTCAAAACAAAGTAACCAGACATCTTTAACTGAACATATTCTGAATAGAGACATAAACATTAATGTAGACATAAATAAACATTGAATTAAATGAAAATGATCACGACAGACAACGTTTAAAATAGCACAAAAATCAGACATTGTAATCACAATATAAGGAAATACATACCCAATGGGGAAACATTATTTTCTAACTATCTGTATACCTGTCTTTGTAAAATAACTATTTACATAGAGACTGGGTATTTTAATCCTGGAACTGTCTGATTATGTTGGATATAGCTGCGTGTCAGTTACCCGTGTTATGAATAGTGATTATTTAGGCTGCCATATAAACATTCACTGTTGTCCCGTCAGTCCCACAGAGAGACAATTTGCGAAGAACCGCCACTCGTACTTGTTCCCGCAGCGATATAGCTGTAATATTGCTAATATTTCCCTCACTTTCGAGGCGCGGATAATGCTTTTATGAAAAGAAGTGATTCATTTTATGATTCACTTTATAATCGCAAGGTAACATATACAGTTGCCGCCAAGCAGTTTCCGTTTGGTGGTCGTATCATTATATTTGTAAATAGAATGTATGTGAGAAAGATATTGTATGCCCTGAACAAGACTATGTTAGAGCATTAAAATGAGATAAAGACCACTGCGGTAAGTACTTGTTTCTTAGATTTTCGTATATAGGGCAAATAAACATAAAATGGTATTCATCTTCGACAAAACTGTCACAGAATGGGCATAGTCTTAGGGATTTCTCAATAGATGAAAATCTCCCTATGTTAATTTTGAGATCATTCAGGCCAAGTCTAAACCGAGTAATGATGTTACGAAAATTCCTGTACCGTAAGTTTGATAAATAAGATTCTGGTTCAAGCAATGACTTGAAGTGGCGATACGTATCATATCTTGAACTTACGTAAATATCTGAATGCCATTTCTGATGAAACATATCAATGACACGCATGCGAAAGTACTTAATGAAAACATTTGCGTTACCAATTGTATGCGACAGCCAAATGAAACCAAAGCCATATGTAAAAAGCAAAGTACGTATACAAGAAGCCCATGTGTTCTTTTGAAGACTATCGAGGTGTACAAGTATGTTGTAGGCTTTCTTAGGTAAATGGTGTTCAGGCATAATTATTATTTTACCCCAATACTTCAAACAACGAGTGTTAGATATAATGTACAATGGGAATCTCCCACATTCTCCATAAACCATATTACTTGGTGTTGACATACCAACATTCAAAAACCTTTTACAAGCGAGGAGATTAACCTTTTCAAATGTATAGAACTCTTTACAACCCCATATCTCAGACCCATATAGTAAAACTGGTTGTATTTGAGAATCAATTAATTTAAGATACATTTTCGGTGAAATAACTCCAAGCTTAGAGATAACAGAGTGAACTTGTAACAGAGCTTTCTTTGCTCTGTTTGTGAGATTAATTACAGACATATTCACATTCAGTGTATGGGTAAACAATATGCCAAGGTATTTGTATTCATTCACAACATTAATACATTTACCTTAAAAAACACATTTCTCTCTTGCGGCCACTCGACCACTTCTACGAAATATAACAATATCTGTTTTATCAAGATTAACAATAAGTTTCCATTTATCTGAATATTGCCAAAGAAAGTCAAGCTGCTTCTGTAGACCAATCATAGTACTAGACATCAAAATCACATCATCTGCAAAAAGTAGCATGAAAAGTTCTAATATGTCAGGGAAGAGCTGGACGCCATGTCTACCAGACTGCATGATATCAACATATAACTCATTTATAAAAAATGTGAAAAGTATAGGACTCAAAACACATCCTTGGCGTAAGCCTATCGGACAATAAAAAAGTCACTTTTTTTATCACCATAGCGAACACATGGTTTTACATCTGCATCCATTGATTTAACAATGGCAAGCATTTTGGCCCCTTAACCATTATTTTTGATGATAGCACGAGCTTAAAAAACATAGTGGGTATATTGCAAAACCGTTTCCACTACCAGAGTTCTGAAATTCAGCGATACCACTGGACAAGGGACGGGCCATGAAGCGGTAGACCACGTGTGACCAGCCCACAGCGAAACCGCTTTCTGACTGGTACGTCATCGGCCTTGACGGGATGCAAGATGCAGTGTCAAGACGATTATATGCTGCAGGAATTCCGTCCAACAGACCCCATCCCGGTATGGCACTGGCCATCAGCACCGAAATAGACGCCAGTGGTCTCGAGCTGTACGACGTTGGCAGCGACGTGATTGGTCAAGGGTGCTGTTCAGCGACGATAGCAATGTCAGCTTCCTGGTGGTCAGATGGGTGTGTATCGATGGAGAGATCACATTCTCTAGGATGCACTCAAGAGATTCACCCTTATGGAGGCGGTGGCTTCGTGGCGTGATTTATGGTGAAAGGAAGACACGTATTGTCATCATCCGGGGACATTTCACGCTGAACGTTACAGGAATATCTTTCTGCAGCCAGTTATTTCCCTTTCTCAGGAGATACTGTTCCAACAGAACAATGACAGGCCCCCCACATTGCTCGAACAATCCAGGACTTGCACAACATCAATAACGCACCGGTGTTGCCCTGACCGACATGCTCACCCGACCTCTCACCGGTGTTGCCCTGGCCGACATGCTCACCCGACCTCTCACCGGTCATCTTCCCGAGGCAAGAGAGTTAACTGACTTTAAAAGTCCAGTTTCCAACCTTGCCGAACTAGGCTGGAATTACTGGGCTTGATCTCACATCACTTGCGTTTGCTTCACACAAAATGGTGGCGCCGAGTTAGGACGATCTGATCGATAATCAAGATCTATATTGTGATAAAACGGGTCTTACATCGCGGAATGCATCAAATCACGTGAGCACCTTAATTAAAAACATGAAAAGAATTGGAAAATATCTGCTGACAACGAGTTGGCGGTGCACATGTTTTGCAAATCCTGCAATCGACCGAAATCTGCATGACACTTTACGAACCGGATTTTGATTTAGGTGCGCGATTTTGATTGGACTATGCATAGACTTGTTAGTCCAGTCAAAATATAACTCCTTAATACCAGCCTAGTTCGGCAAGGGTGGAAACTGGACTTTTCTAGTCAGTTAACTCACTTGCCTCGGGAAGATGCTCACCGGTAGAACATGTCTAGGATCATCTTGGTCCACAGATGGACAACGCCCAAACCCGCCGAACAACGAACCGTGAATATTCCGGGTTAGAATTGATCTTCAGCAACCCAAGCTTGTCGTAAGAGGCGTCTAATGGGCACAGACCCTACTATGGGTCCACTCTTACTTAAAGTAACATCAATGTGTGGCTTCCTAATTTTGTTCAAATATTATACCCGTAGGCAATGACAACGAATGACAATGACAATGACATAGCTGCTGGAACGTACGTTATTGGAGGAATAGATACCATTACCGAGGTGCTAAGGTAGCATTCAAAAGCTTTGTTATCAGCTTTCCCTCAACTGTTTTCTGTTGGGATGTCAGTAATGTTTTGCGTTTTGTTAATTCATCCCAAATGTCTTTTGGCTTGTTGTACCCTGTCCGTGACAGCTTTACGTCTCTGACCTCTGGCTCGCCGAGGCCTCTGTATCCTTGAAATTACATCTCAAATTCCTTCTTTTAATAATTTTAGATTTGTTGCATTTCATTTCGTTTTTACACACAGAAAAAAACCACATGGCTTCAATGTCACAGAAAAAGTAAATGATGACATGACATGATGACCAAAATTTATAAAATCTGTCTAAACTCCCACGCATAGTTGCTGTACATTTGGAGACGAAATACAACTGCTTGAGTTCATTCTGGAAGATCTGGAACGTTGGAATATGCTTTGTATCTTTACTTGAGAAAATAACATTTTTGCAAAGAATAATCATAAGTTTTAATGGGTCATTATACTTCTGAATTGGTATCCAAGAAAAACATGTCGTTTGGTGATATTTACTTTGATATGATCGCTGGTACTTAGCCAAAGTTCCGGAGATGTCCAGATCATTTTTAGTTTGCTGCAATCCCAAACAAGTGTTCAGTCGTTTCTTTTTTGCCAACCAGTAGTTTGCTACTCAAACAAGGGGTTTCATTTAGGCAAAACAAGAGATTTTCAAAATTATATTTCTGCTGAGGGGAGTTAGGTGTCGAAGTGAACAAGATGACATTAATGCTTCAAAAGGCGGTCAAAGGAACCTTGGATCGAGTTTAGTGTCCACTGTGGACATAGCTTAATTCTTGATTATTTTTTCATCCTATTCAAATAAGCCATGTCTTATCAATGTTTACTTTTAGCCCTGAGAAGCGTGGATAAACATCAAGTACTTGTTGTACTGCGTGCAGTCAGTGTTCAGATCCATCTAATATACAAGTTGTATCGTCTGAAAACTGTTGTATTAGGAATTCGGCATTCCCCAAATCTTTTCCTTTTATATATGCTTTATTTATGTTCATTATTCCTAGTATTTCAGCACACAGATGAATATATATGGTGAAATCGGATCTCCGGACAGCTCCCAAAGACACAAAACATATCTGTTCCATAACCATTTAGCTAATACATTTGATTGACTTCCATCGTAAAATACAGTCATCTATCTGCGAATTGCATGTCCAAAATTAAAGAAGCACAACGTTTCATCAATGAATGTCCAATTGACTGCATCGAAGGCATTTTCAAATTCAGCTTGTAGCAGTAATCCTGGTATTTGAAAAGTGTCTAAAGTAGTCTAGTAATCTCACCCATGTATCTTCCAGACCATAGGCCTTTTGGGTCTTCATCTTGCAATAAATCAAGAACTGGTTTGATTATTCGCGATGTTTTTTAAGTGATGCAACTTTATAGAACAATGATAAAAGAGAGATATGTCGCCAATTTTTCAAATATGCTTTGGTTTGCCCCCTTTGGGAATTCAGGTAATGAGACCTAGTTTCAGTGACGTTGACAATTCACCTTTCTTATATGCCATATAAGGAGATTTGATTACATATTTTCCAATATCTATCGAAAAGAATTTGTGAAATTCAGCAGTGAAACCATCAGGGCTCATTATTCAAGCATTTTTGGGCTGCAATCATATTCCAGTTCACCTTCCATTGACGAAGCTATATCATCGCTTAGTTTTGGAACCTGGGAAATTTTAACAATTCATATCATATCCTTGATATACTTGATCATACCCCATATACTAGTGCTTGATCATATCCTTTATACTTTATCATATCCTATATACTTGATCATAATCCAAATACTGGATCCTATCCTCTCTACTTGATCCCATCCTCTATACTAGTACTTGATCCCATCCTCAATACTTGATCCCATCCTCTATACTAGTACTTGATCCCATCCTCTATACTTGATCCTACCCTCAATACTTGATCGTATCCTCTATACTTGATCGTATCCTCTATACTTGATCCTATCCTCTATACTTGATCCTATCCTCTATACTAGTACTTGATCCTATCCTCTATACTTGATCCCACCCTCTATACTTGATCCTATCCTCTATACTTGATCCCATCCTCTATACTTGATCCCATCCTCTATACTTGATCCCATCCTCTATACTTGATCCTATCCTCTATACTAGTACTTGATCCCATCCTCTATACTTGATCCCATCCTCTATACTTTATCCTATCCTCTACATTTGATCCCATCCTCTATACTTGATCCTATCCTCTATACTTGATCCTATCGTCTATACTTGATCCTATCATCTGTACTTGATCCCATCCTCTATACTTGATCCCATCCTCTATACTTGATCCCATCCTCTATAATTGATCCTATCCTCTATACTAGTACTTGATCCCATCCTCTACACTTGATCCTATCCTCTATACTTGATCCCATCCTCTATACTTGATCCCATCCTCTATACTTGATCCCATCCTCTATACTTGATCCTATCCTCTATACTTGATCCCATCCTCTATACTTGATCCCATCCTCTATACTTGATCCCATCCTCTATACTTGATCCTATCCTCTATACTTGATCCCATCCTCTATACTTGATCCTATCCTCTATACTTGATCCTATCCTCTATACTTGATCCCACCCTCTATACTTGATCCTATCCTCTATACTTGATCCCATCCTCTATACTTGATCCCATCCTCTATACTTGATCCTATCCTCTATACTTGATCCCATCCTCTATACTTGATTCCATCCTCTAAACTTGATCCCATCCTCTATACTTGATCCTATCCTCTATACTTGATCCTATCCTCTATACTAGTACTTGATCCCATCCTCAATACTTGATCCCATCCTCTATACTTGATCCTATCCTCTACACTTGATCCTATCATCTATACTTGATCCCATCCTCTATACTTCATCCCATCCTCTATTCTTGATCCCATCCTCTATACTTGATCCTATCCTCTATACTAGTACTTGATCCGATCCTCTACACTTGATCCTATCCTCTACACTTGATCCTATCCTCTATACTTGATCCTATCCTCTATACTTGATCCCATCCTCTATACTTGATCCCATCCTCTATGCTTGATCGTATCCTCTATACTTGATCGTATCCTCTATACTTGATCCCATCCTCTATACTTGATCCTATCCGCTATACTTGATCCTATCCTCTATAGCCTTGATATTTATCATATTCTATGTATAACTGAAAATGTGCTGATAATGCCTGTTTATGTCCTGACAATGACTGGCATTAGTGTTGTTTATAACTTCAAACTGTCTGAAATAAATGTGGGAAATAGATTAGGGCATACATGATTAACGCCAAGAAAAACGTTGGTATTTTTTGGATCGTGAAAGGAACAAACTTATCGATTACATTTATCTGCGATTGTTCACTTTAAGAGGCAAAAGCTGGCACAGCAATGTCCGGATTTTCACAAGCCGTTAGAACAATATAGAAGAAATCAGTCAAGCAGCTAATTCACTTCCCGAGATGGGAACTCCCACCAAATATAAATTACGGAGATCAACACTTTGAGATTAACTGTAATAGAGATCAGACTGCGTCTATGATGAAAGGCGCATTCTTTGACTTTTGATCGAAATTAAATGTAGTGTTAAATAATCAATAAACATCAAACAATGAAGACGGATATTAGTTCGATCATCGGAACGTACAGCTCATAAGAACATCTCAAATTGAGGCCGTTAATTTCATGGCGAATTTGAATGCAATCACAGCATAGCTGTGCACGTGGCTATAACGCCCATTTTTTTTGGGTCAAATTGATATTCATGTTAGAGTAACTTTTCAGCTGCTTTGTCAAAATGTGATATGTTTGGAAATGAGTTTTTAAACTTGATTAAATTTAAGAAATGTAATTGCTTGAGAGTTATATTTGGAAATGTTCATTGCGACGCTGCGTTGTTCAGCTTAAGGTTTTGGGGGAGCTCCGTCTTGTACCACGCGTCATCGGAGTAGCTGATAATACATGTTAGATCTGTGGTGAAAACACAAAAGAGCAACACAGCCTGCGCACAACTAATAGCCATGTGCAGGACTAAATGCTCGGATTAGGATGCTGTAAACGGCTTCTTCAATTGCCTCTAGAAGTTTTCCGTTTGATGTTACCGATACTTATAAAATGGAAGTGGTTCTATTTATTGTTCAGCGAGTCTGAGTGGAAATTTGATCTCTCAGTAATAATTCCTGATTTTGCAAATTTCATCTAATAAATTGTTTGTTTGTAAACAGTTGGAACACTACAGGGCCCGCTAACTGCTGGAAGTTGCTGTAAAATACGTGGGAACGACGAAAGTCCTCGTTTGAGAAAGTTGGCATTATGGCACATGTAGCAAGAGAAGTGTGCACCTGTGTGGTTGTTTGGGACGACATATTCAACTGTCAGTCATGGCCTTACAACGCCAAAACTGGGCAACAGCCCAACCCACCAGGGCCCGGTTGCACAAAGCAATCTTAGCACACCTTCTTAGAGATCAGGATGTTTTTACCTTCTTGGAGATCAAGGATGTTTTCACCCTCTTGGAGATTGAAGATGTTTTCACCTTCTTAGAGATCGAGGATGGTTTCACCTTCTTTGAGATCGTGGATGTTTTCACCTTCTTAGATGACCGAGGATGTTTTCACCTTCATGGAGATCCAGGATATTTTCACCTTCTAAGAGATTGAGAGTATTCTCACCTTCTAAGAGATTGAGAGTATTCTCACCTTCTTAGAGATCGAGGATGTTTTCACCTTCTTAGAGATCGAGGATGTTTTCACCTTCTTAGAGATTGAGGATGATTTCACCTTCTTAGAGATTGAGGGTATTCTCACCTTCTTAGAGACTGAGGATGTTTTCACCTTCTTGGAGATCGAGGATATTTTCATGTTCTTTTAGACTAAGAATGTTTTCACCTACTTAGATGACTGAGGATGTTTTTACCTTCTTGGAAATCGTGGATGTTTTCATCTTCTTAGATGACCGAGGATGTTTTCACCTTCATGGAGATCCAGGATATTTTCACCTTCTAAGAGATTGAGAGTATTCTCACCTTCTTAGAGATCGAGGATGTTTTCACCTTCTTAGAGATTGAGGATGTTTTCACCTTCTTGGAGATCGAGGATGTTTTCACCTTCTTAGAGATTGAGGGTATTCTCACCTTCTTAGAGACTGAGGATGTTTTCACCTTCTTAGAGATCGTGGATGTTTTCATGTTCTTTTAGATTGAGAATGTTTTCACCTTCTTGGATGACTGAGGATGTTTTCACCTTAGATGACTGAGGATGTTTTTACCTTCTTGGAGATTGAGAATGTTTTCACCTTCTTAGAGACTGAGGATGTTTTTCACCTTCTTAGAGATCGAGGATGTTTTAACCTTCTTAGAGCCTCACGATGTTTTGATCTGTAACTAACACAGATATCTGTCTACGAATGTCTGCGGCAGACAAGGTGTTTCTTTCAACAATAATGTGATCGATATTCTATTCTATGTTCTGTGTTCTATGTTCTATGTTCACAACCAGCTGGTAAACAGCCCATTATATTCTATGTGGATGCTCGGTGCTGTCGTACACAATGCACAGTGAAGATTTATAGTAAAGTATGTACAGTCCCAAACCCGCTTTTTACAAAAAAAATTACCGACAGAGCACCGGTTTTAGCAGTTGCGGGGCCAACCATATCAATGACAATGCATCGTTTTAGCAACAATGAAGCCTCGGCATGACGTCACTTTTAGGAACTGTGTAGTATCATGACACTTTTAACAACAGTTAAACCCCGGTATAATGCCACTTTAATAGCAATTGTGGGTCTCCGACGTAATATTATGTCATATTTAGCAATAGTTAACACCGAGATGACGCCGCTTTTAGTAATGGTGGACCTATATTCTGATATCATAATTGCACGAGAGGAGCCACAAAATTACTTTTAGCAATTTTGCAGTCACACAACTACGCCGTTTTTAGCTGTGCCAGACACAAATACTACATGTACTATACTCTGGGGTAAAAGAAAACAATCCTAATGTTGTATGGTCCAAGTCGCAAAAGTTAAATAGACTGTCAAGTTCTAGTTCCTCAACATGAAATGTATATTAACATAACCGCTGTTGCGATTGAGAGCTGGTGTTCACAGTCACTGACCCAATATATCAAAAGCACAAAAACATAGATAGTTGCAACCATACATGACGCGCAACCTGAGGCACCCGTGCCCTATGCACGCAGATGGGACGCAGGAGTGAAACCTAATCCAACTTGGTCTGAACCTCAGGATACTTTGTCATTGCCTACGGGTATAGTATTTGAGCAATTATGGAGCCACACATTGATGTTACTTTAAGTAAGAGTGGACCCACCTTCACTTTAGTTTGAGCAAGTGCAGCGATACATCATAGCCCCGCTTTTAGTAGTAGTGGAGTACTATGACTCCCAGTAAGTGATGGAGCCATAAGGTAACGCGGCGTTTACGAATAGCTGAGTCCACCATAGTATGACTCACAGCCAGTGCGGTGCAGAACGCCGGTATGTGCTAAGGTTGTGTCACGTACATCATAACGGAACTGTGAGCAATGGTGAAGCCACATCTATATGATGAACATTAAAGATAGTCAAACATCAAAGGGGCATTAGGCGGCCCTTGTTGCGTGGGCGATGGTGCTCTACGGTTGTAGGCCACTGCCGATATGTTTTATTCGACCAAGCTTGGGATGTATTTATAAGGTAAACATTATCATTGGGTACGTTATCTGCTTGTAGTCGGACTGGCAACGTCAGCGTCCTCCCATCTGCTGCCTGTGATCCTCGTGTGGGTATTTAATCAATTAGTGTCAGAGAAGGTGTTTCCTATTACTCTTGATGATATATCACGTGACAGTTTATCCATAGATCCTGTTACGATAGATGTATTGGGGTCAGAAACGCTCTCTCTCTCTCTCTCTCTCTCTCTCTCTCTCTCTCTCTCTCTCTCTCTCTCTCTCACGAACTGGGGATCGGCTGTGTTATTGAATGAATGATACACTGAGAGTTCCTTCAGGGACCTCTTCGCGGAGACCTGACTGATTGCATTAGTCGTAGCCCGACAGTGAGGGCCGGTGATGATTACACTATCGAACCTAGCCTTAATCCCAGGCTGTACTGAATGATAAATCCATGGGTGTATAGTATTTTTATCCTTATTATAGGATATACACTCTTCCAAAAAACACACGCACAGGTATATTTTTAGTTAATTTATTGTAACAAATAGAGTCGAATATTTAATTTAATATCATAGATACAAATATGAAGTTTTGGAGCTCGATAGTCACCAGTCGTTGAACAAAGACATTGAAAATTGTTCATTGTCATATCACATAAGGCCACAAGGTTGCGCTGAACTCAGTATTTCGTGTGACCGCCCCGGGCAGCAATCACGGCTCTGCATGACTTGATATGTGTACGAATTATGTCCTGCGGAATTCTTCTTGCATCTCGTTGGCCAGTTGTGGGAGTGTTGGGGGAATGGTGGACGTTGAAGTGGCCTGCAATAGAAGACTGCGATTCCCCTCTTTGGATACGTCGAACTGAGTCTCGACATTTTCGAATTTGAAAAATGTTGACAATTGAATGACAAATTATTGGCTTATTTTTGCCTTTTTATAGCCACTACAACGAGTTACGAATGTCATTACTTGCACGTGCTCTTTGCTTTTCTGTGTTCCTCCATGACATTTTTTAACAAGTGTGAAAACAATGCCGTTTTAGACATTGCAAATCGACAATGGCTGCGTTTTGACGCACCGTTTGTCGAGTATCAGGCCACCAACATTTTCCAATAACATATATTCAATCTATATATCGGATTTTTCTGTGCGTTTCAGTTTTTGAAGAGTGTATACGCAGACAGTACTCCAGTCTCTTACATGGACAATTTGTTCTTATTATTTATGTAATCTAGAAATTATGATTTAAACTAATAATGTGTGCCTTAAAGACTTGTGCAAGCCTATATCGAACCCTGCGTTGTCTTCTCTACTGATCTTCGTGTCATTGTTTTTGAATGAAAAGTCAAAAGGTTCATGCCCTCCCTTCCAATATTGACCTACTTTGACGTTTTAAATAACTAATGGGAAGAATTGTTTTTCTTAAATTAGACTTGTATTCCACATTTGTAAATACCTGAGTTGACTGATTCTTAAACTAAGTATTAAAAAATATCTTGCTATGTGAATTAGGTATAGATTTGGAATGTTTACAAATATATACCCAAATTTCCATTACCCAAGCCCTGGCTGAGTGTTCAAACAACTTAAAATACTTTAGACTATCCCTAAATAACAAACCGCACTATGTGCCTGTTCGCTTAATGCATTCCGGTAAAAATAGTCTACTTGCCCGGATGTTGAAACGGAACCCTTCCCTACTGTAACCTTTGACATCCGTCGCGACCAATCGGAGCTTGGTAGTATTTCATACAGAATTAGGTTTGTAAATCTTACCCGGTTGTCAACTGAAGACGTGTGGGTAACACTAAGCTCGGTCACACATTAGCCCGGGGGTTAACGATCGGCCTCATAAACTCAACCTTCGATATGAATATGTGGGTCATATTAATGGACATTTCATTATAGACATGGTAAATGACAGCTGTCTAGTCGCGTTGACCTGTTACTCAATTTCCTCGCCAGATATTGAACGTGAATGGTAAATTAGGAAGTGCTTGCTCTTGAACGACTCTCAACGGAGACTGATTTACTCATATTTGGCTTGTCATGATTTAATAAAGTGCTTGAAAGTTATCAAATGGAATTATGTTTTCGTCATGTTTTTCAACGTGAAGTCACATTATTGACATGAAATAATATTTTGAAACCCAATTAGACAGTTTTTTAAGCTTTGAATTTCGATTATGGAGAAAAACCGGTTTATATTAACGAGTATAGCTGTACAACTGTTTCTGAACAATCTACTCTTTTTGTATTCCGTAAAATATGATCATTGAACAAGTTAGACTTTTACAAATATTGACAACATACAAACCATGATCAGGAACATTTGAAATAACATATTTGGCACTCCAGGCGCTTTTGCAGCTGGTGTTCCCCTTTTTCAACAAAATACGTCATGATGTTTTGTAGCTTAACATTTTACACACCTGCGCCGGGGCCGGCGTAATTCTCGAACAGAAATCAAGAAAACGATGAAGTGTTCCTTGCCTCGCCGACATGAAAACATATGATAACAGTATTGCTTACTCGAGCCGGTAAAACAGTACTAACAAGATGTGACCTTTGTTCTCAAAACGCCCACAATCGCTTTCTTCCAGCCTCTCCTCTGGGATGGTGATTTTCGTATGAGAACACGTGTTCTTAATCAAAAAAAATATTTCTCGCTTGATTTGGGTATGGACGCCATGGCCGGGAAGTGAGCTGAAAGTACCCCAATTAACTGTTTCTGGTCCATATTAACTTCTTGATGGTTCGCTAACCATCATGTGCAAATATTTGCAAAATATGTTGGCGGTTCGTGTTTTATTCAATTTATCTGGATGAACACTTAACCCCCAAGCCTCTGGCGCCAATGGTCGTTTTTCTAAACCAAGGGTCGTTGTGTGTATGTGTTTCAACCTTCCTTTCCTCAACGACATGTCTACTGATAGGCATCGCAGTGAAATCAGTGAATGTGGTTCTGATGGGGGCTGAATTATATTATACTGTTGAATCAGTGATCTTAACGTTGAATAACTCTGCGGGACTCTGGCAAAGGCACAGCGTACCCACATGATGACATGATTAGTTGTCCACCGGCCTCGAGAGGCGTATGGTGTGATGTGTATCCGGTACACAGGTCACACCACATCACCGACATATTTTTCGCCCGTTTATGAAAAATTCTTCATCAGTATGGCAACGAACCGTTTCACGGTCATTTTGACAGCTAGCAGACGACGTAAACACATGGATAGTTATCGCCCCTGTATTACAATCGGATATGCTCCGTTAAATTGCATTTGATGGGTGTCCAGTTTCGAGATAATATAGTCATATCATTGTATTCGTATTGGTAGGAAGTCGGCCTTTTTATGCGGGGTATATGGAATTTGTACCTCATCTGTCAGGCGGTGACATAGGGAAAATTTCCCATTCTAGTAGCCAATGAGAGACCAGTATATAAATGCAAAGTATGAAAATAGTCCAGATGGCTCTGCAACGGCCGTAACCACGACAACATAAAGGTTGCCTATGTGAGTGTAATACCAAGTAGTTCCTAACTGTTTGATGGTAGCTCTTGCATTATACTTACTCATAATAATAGAGGTAGTTGGATGTCGTGTTTGTAATATAAATAGCCGTTGTCATTTCTCGATATTCATAGTCATATATAATGCAACTCGGGTATTTATTTACAGATGCTGTATTATTTTCTGTTCCACTTCTAATACCAGGCTAGTTAGGTTTTACGAAAAGGTCAGAATTGACTTTATAAATATTGTATTAGACAATGATAAATGCATAATCAACCGTATGTCATTGTTAACGTTAAGTGATAGTGATAGGAGTCCTGTTTGCCTACAGAGTGTTTAAAGGTAATTGATAAAAGTTGTTATCTTTGTTCCCATCTTCGTCTGATTACTTTGTGATGATGACGAACAACACTTGAATATCTTAGACACTTCACGATCATTTCACTGTAATTAGGTGTCTGATGATGTTAATTTGAAACATCACGTGTATTTCACTGAACTGCAGAAACTAGTCTTCTTAAAACATTGAAACACCAAGGCCATTACACTGTACTGCAGAAACTAATCTTGTTAAAACATTGAAACACCAAGGCCATTACACTCTATTGCAGAAACTAGTCTTCTTAAAACATTGAAACACCAAGGCCATTACACTGTACTGCAGAAACTAATCTTGTTAAAACATTGAAACACCAAGGCCATTACACTGTACTGCTGAAACTAATCGTGTTAAAACGTTGAATTATCACGGGCATTTTAGTGTACTGCAGAAACCAGTCTAGTTGAGCCATTGAAACATCACGGGCATCTTTGATATCCACGAGTGGGTTATCTAAAGTCTTTTTGCTCATAACTTTATAAGGACCGCGAAATATAGAAGTTCTAACCTGAGTATCGGACAAGATCTTTATGCTGACAGACAGTTATGACTTGCACTTAAAGGCTTATGGCATAAAATGAGTATATTAGCACTGTTGCGACCGGCTCATCTAATGGTGGACTGGGTTTATAAATGCCACGAATTGTTAACGTCTCGTCAACCATCGCCGACTTTAGTTGGGAATTTTTGATGGCACGTGAATATCGTCTCGGTGTTGGTGCTGTAAATCTCAAACGTATATATTTATAACTTTATAAAGATGTAAAATCTGACACAGGAAATAGATGAAAGCCGTTGCTGATATTAGAGTTTGATGGCGACTGTACATGCATATAGTGTTTCACCGTCTATTTAGGTATGTGTACATTAAATTCGTCGAGTGAATCACTTAAAATTCCCTGCCTGTACTTAATTCACTTAACACTGTCTACTTGTATGACGGCTGATGCATGTGGTGCTGTCGTTATATATTATTATAAGGGAGTAGGTTCAAGGTGAAATATGTAAATAAATAGTGCACAGTGCACAGTTCGGAAATGCTAATTTAGGTCATCAAAGTCTTTGATTCTCGTTTTCGACCGCGTCCCTTTCAACCACGCGCGTTACAAGGGGGTTTAACTTTAACCATGTTTTGGTAAAACTTGAAGCTGAACGTTTCCCTCTGTGAAGGCTACTAACACAAACACTAGAGGTAATTTCATCATTTTCACTCCATAAAGAAAGACACAAATACTTTTCTTCCTGATTAAACACATCTGTAATGTCACTATAGATTTTCATTTACGCTGTCCTTATTGTATCTTTGATTTGATTTAGGAACAGTAAGTGAGTGAGTTGGGATTAACGCCGCTGTGAACAGTATTCCAGTTGTATCACGGATTGTCAGTTTAATGTGGTGGGAAAACCTCGGAAGGTTACCGCTTCGGTGAAACCAACGGGCAGAGTATGGTGCTGACAAACCGAGAAACATAATCGGGGCGAACACTCAACCATGTGTTTTAAGGCGTGCCCAAGGGACGCAACTCTGCACAGCGAATTGCGGCGCCTTAGGCAGGAACAAATAAACACCCTAAAGGTGCGACGATTTCAAATACAATAAATAGGTCAACCGCTCTAATACTTTTACTTACATCATGTGCTAGAATCTCAATGAAAGATCGCTTTCAGTTAATATACCTGAGATGGCCAAATCGGCTAGCTAGTGGTTTAAGATGCGTTTATTCGATATGCTAGGTTTCCTCCCTTTTTCATACCAGGATTTGTTGATCGAATATCAGATTCCCACTAGTTATTAATCTGTGTTTGTCGGCACTGTACTCATTTAAGCGTGTTTTATCATAGTGGAACATATATGATACGATCTGCCTTACTCCATGCTTTCCTTCCACATCAAGCTGACATTCCGTGATATAAGTACTTTCAAAGTATGCACGCCAATAAATATGATATGCGTTGTTTTTCTCTTATCAGACGTTTATCGGATCGGTAACTTATTTTCTTTACGTCGTCATAACAGAACCATCGGCACACCATATCTGAAGTCGAATCTTATCCATGAGCTATACCAGCGTCCAAATATCCGCTCTAATGCAAAACACATATATTTATAAGAAGACAGTTACAGGTACTTATCAAAGCCTACGAGAAGTAAACATTGTTCATGGTGAAAAAACGTCTGAGTTTGACTAAGTACACTCACTCAAAGAAAAGCACCAGTTCGCCTTTCACGATGACATGCTTATGTACTGGAGCAACTATTAACAACAAATTGCTTCCTATTTGTAATAACTTTTCACAAACGTCCAACCATTTCAGACTAACACTTTACAGCAGCACATTGTCATGACCTGAGACTCCCACATTGCATTATCTCAGACCTTTTATCTTAACTTCAAGACGAAAATAACATTTTCTTCTCCAGAATAACATCTACCCATACAATGACACTCAGTTGAATGCAGTGAGAGCACAGTAAGCCTGAAGTCAGCGTCCAGACACGTCTACAGACCCCCCTGTACACACTGAGCTCTTGTCTGTCGGGGGGAGCGTCCGTCCACGCTGGCCATCACAGGGGTTAGTATTTGGAGAGCAAATCGCGGTTGTTGAAGGAGAAAACAAGACACGGTGGTTTATACCCAGGCTGTTATCGGCAACCTAACAATTACATTTGGAATCTCACACCCCATGGCAGAATATCGAGCTGGGCTTCGTCAAGACAAACACTTGTACGCACAACTGATACGAGGCCAATGTTTCTTTATAGACGCAATTGCAAATTTCTCCAGGCAGGCAAGCGGAAAAAGAAAACCTTAATGAAAAAGGACTTTTCAATTTTTAAAATTAGTTTTTACACGGGTCAGATTTGTCCAGAAGGTGAAAGTACCCGATTATGGTGAAGATATGTCATGAAAACACATTGGATTTTGGACAGATTGAAGGTCAATTTCGGAAAGTTTGCTTCAGGCTGTAGGACGTTTGTTCATTACTTTAGTTTCCAGACTGTTTTTAACCCCAGAGAGGCATCTACTGAAGTTGGTTTAGACCGCTGGAAGTGAATTGCTTGGTAATCTGTTTCTGTCTGGTACCACGGTCTCTTGACCCCTAAGTCAAACAATGGCCAATAGACAAAAACTGTGTAAGTGTGGTAACACATGTCCAATATTTATGACGCACCACAAACGTAGACTTCCTAACGCAAAACCTAGGGCATTGAAGGGAAATGCATACCAACAGTACACCATTCATGTAGTTCACATCGGGATCTGGTGACCAACACATCTTGTGAACAAGGAATGGTCTGTGTACATGCGTTCACCTGTGTACATGCGTTGTGTACATACAACTAACTCCATGATGGCACTGTCCATCAAAAGTGTCCTTTGTCTTTATCACAACTGCTGTCACTTGCTTAAGCCGTCTTGATATTACCAATGTTTTGTTGAAGTATTGCCGTTATGCTGTTGAGATTTTGAGATGTGGTATTGAAAACAGTGTCATGATATTGCATGATATTTCACTGTACTGCTGAATCTAATTTTGTTAAACCATTGAAACATCACGGGCATAACACTGCACTGGAGAAACTAATCTTGTTAAAAACTTGAAACATCACGGGCTTCTTTGATAACCAAGAGTGGGTTGCATAAAGTTGTTATGCTCATAACTTTATAAGCACCTCGAAACATTAAAGTTCTAAACTAGGTAGCTGACAAGATCTTTAATGCCAACAGCAGTTATGGCTTGCATATAAAGGCTTATGGTATAAAATGAGTATATTAGCACTGTTGCGACCAGCTCGTCTAATGGTGGACTGGGTTTTAAAACGCCACGATTTGTTAACGTCTCGTCAACTATCGCCGACGTTGGTTGGGAACCTTTGATAGCACCTGAATAAACTCTCCCAAATGCACTATGTTATGCAAATGTAATGTATATTTTCAAGGAACATTTTCCAGTCCGACTTGAACAGTTTAGATATAAAGCTACACCAGGTAATAAGAACACGTGGGACATGAAATCACCTATGTTTAGCATGATGCGTCTTGCCTCCAAATATGATTTGTCTGACGAGGTCAATGATTACATTATGTGTTCGAATTTCATCAAGAAACGATTGTGCTCACAGCTTGTCAAAGAAAAAAATCTCCTACATGAAAAACAGTACTTAAAACATTGGGTTTCTGAGCAGATTATCTGTATCTAGATATCTAACAATACGATCTGGACAAGAACATAGTTTATGAACTAGGAAAAGATAGACGAGAATATTTTACTACTTTAGCAAGACTTGTTCGCTTAGGTGCAAAGACAAAAGAATCAAAGAAAATGTATTTGTGGAACAGTTGCGAGTGACATCGTAAAACACGTTTTTGTGTCATGTCAAAAGAATTTATAAGAAGGAAATAGCATGCTTGATAAAATTATTGATTTGCTTGATGTTAATATATTTGTTAGAATCTGAACAGGCGATTACACCTTTTTGTCTTTTCTTCTTGGAGGGATACCTGAACATCTGATGATGAATTAGGGTACAATGTATGGACAGAAAGCATGCTAAATATTAGTGGTGCAGTTAAATTTATAAATGGGATGAAGTCAATCGAAGCTGCTTATTGTAAACAATGTATATATTGTCAGCCAGTGTACATTTGTAAATAGCAAAATGTTAATTATTCATTTATTAACACCATTTATTATCAATTATACACACACATATATATATATATATATATATATATATATATATATATATATATATATGTATATTATATATATATATTAATATTATATATATATATATATATATATATATATATATATATATATATATAAACTTATTCCCATGTATATGTAATACACACACACACACACACACACACGCACGCACGCACACACACACACACACACACTTATCCTATAAGATAAATGCTGTCTTACCACTGCATGCCTTGTACTCTTCATGAAATAGAGGAACTAAAGAACATATACATATCTATCACTGGAATTTCACTATACTGCAGAATGTAATCTTGAAAAAACGTTGAAACATCACGGGCATTTTGATATCCACGAATGGGTTGCATAAAACTGTTTTGCTCATAACTTTATAAGCACCACAAAATAGTCTTATACTAAACTTAGTATCCGACAAGATATTTATGCTAACAGACAGTTATGACTTGCACTTAAAGGCTTATGGTATAAAATGAGTATATTAGCACTGTTGCGACCAGCTCATCTAATGGTGGATTGGGTTTATAAACGCCACAATTTGTTAACGTCTCGTCAACCATCGCCGACTTTGGTTGGGAACCTTTAATAGCATGTGGATATCGTCTCGGTGTTGGTGCTGTAAATCTCAAACGTAAATATTCTCCCAACTTTATAAGGGTGTAAAATCTGACACAGGAAATACATGAAAGCCGTTTGCTGGACATGCATACAGTGTTTCATCGTTCATTTAGGTATGTGTACATTAAAGTAGTCGAGTGAATCACTTAAAATTCCCTGCGTGTGCTTAATTCACTTAACACTGTCTACTTGTATAACGGCTGATGCATGTGGTGCTGTCGTTATATCATTAAAAGGGAGTACGTTGTTCTGCACAAGGTGAACTACAAGCACATATTACGTCAGTGTTTAACATATTGCAGTAGGTTTCACCTATGCATTTACTCTATTTGAATTGCGTACATCATTAGATCAATACGCGACACGATAGATATTTCACCACACGGTCTTCAGACAGTGCACAGTTCAGAGGTGCCAATTTAGGCCATCAAAGTCTTTGATTCTCGTTTTCGACCACGTCCCTTGAAAAATTGAAGCTGAACGTTTCCTTCTGAGAAGGCTACTAACACAAACACTAGAGATCATTTTATCATTTTCACTCCATAAAGAAAGACACAAATACTTTTCTTCCTGATTAAACACATCTGTAATGTCACTATAGATTTTCATTTACGCTGTCCTTATTGTATCTTTGATTTGATTTAGGAACAGTAAGTGAGTGAGTGAGTTGGGATTAACGCCGCTGTGAACAGTATTCCAGTTGTATCACGGATTGTCAGCTTAATGTGGTGGGAAAACCTCGGAAGGTTACCGCTTCGGTGAAACCAACGATCACGAGTATGGTGCTGATAAACCGAGAAACATAATCGGGGCGAACACACAAGTTTCATGAGTTTCTGGCGTGCCCAAAGGACGCAACTCTGCACAGCGAATTGCGGCGCCTTAGACGACTTGGCAACCCGTGCCCACATTCAGTGTAGGAACAAATAAAGAACACCCTGAAGTAGCGAAGATTTCAAATACAATAAACTGGTCACCCACTCTAATACTTTTACTTACATCATGTGCTAGAATCTCAATGAAAAATCGCTTTCAGTTAATATACCTGAGATGGCCAAATCGGCTAGCTAGTGGTTTAAGATGCGTCTATTCGATATGCTAGATTTCCTCCCTTTTTCATGTCAGGATTTGTTGATCGAATATCAGATTCCCACTAGTTATTAATCTGTGTTTGTCGGCACTGTACTCATTTAAGCGTGTTTTATCATAGTGGAACATATATAATACGATCTGCCTTACTCCATGCTTTCCTTCCACATCAAGCTGACATTCCGTGATATAAGTACTTTCAAAGTATGCACTCCAATAAATATGATATGCGTTGTTTTTCTCTTATCAGACGTTTATCGGATCGGTTACTTATTTTCTTTACGTCGTCAGAAAAGAACCATCGGCTCACCATATCTGGAGTCGAATCTTATCCATGAGCTACACCAGCGTCCAAATATCAGCTGTAATGTAAAACACATTTATTGATAAGAAGACAGTTACAGGTACTTATCAAAGCCTACGAGAAGTAAACATTGTTAGTGGGGAACAAACGTCTGAGTTTGACTGAGTACACTCACTCAAAGAAAAGCACCTTTTACGATGACATGCTTATGTACTGGAGCAACTATTAACAACAAATTGCTTCCTATTTGTAATAACTTATCACGTCCAACCATTTCAGACTAACACTTTACAGCAGCACATTGTCATGACCTGAGACTCCCACATTGCATTATCTCAGACCTTTTATCTTAACTTCAAGACGAAAATAACATTTTCTTCTCCAGAATAACATCTACCCATACAATGACACTCAGTTGAAAGCAGTGAGAGCACAGTAAGCCTAAAGTCAGCGTCCAGACACGTCCACAGACCCTCCTGTACACACTGAGCTCTTGTCTGTCGGGGGGAGCGTCCGTCCACGCTGGCCATCACAGGGGTTAGTATTTGGAGAGCAAATCGCGGTTGTTGAAGGAGAAAACAAGACACGGTGGTTTATACCCAGGCTGTTATCGGCAACCTAACAATTACATTTGGAATCTCACACCCCATGGCAGAATATCGAGCTGGGCTTCGTCAAGACAAACACTTGTACGCACAACTGATACGAGGCCAATGTTTCTTTATAGACGCAATTGCAAATTTCTCCAGGCAGGCAAGCGGAAAAAGAAAACCTTAATGAAAAAGGACTTTTCAATTTTTAAAATTAGTTTTTACACGGGTCAGATTTGTCCAGAAGGTGAAAGTACCCGATTATGGTGAAGATATGTCATGAAAACACATTGGATTTTGGACAGATTGAAGGTCAATTTCGGAAAGTTTGCTTCAGGCTGTAGGACGTTTGATTCATTACTTTAGTTTCCAGACTGTTTTTAACCCCAGAGAGGCATCTACTGAAGTTGGTTTAGACCGCTGGAAGTGAATTGCTTGGTAATCTGTTTCTGTCTGGTACCACGGTCTCTTGACCCCTAAGTCAAACAATGGCCAATAGACAAAAACTTTATAAGTGTGGTAACACAAGTCCAATATTTATGACGCACCACAAACGTAGACTTCCTAACGCAAAACCTAGGGCATTGAAGGGAAATGCATACCAATAGTACACCATTCATATAGTTCAAATCGGGATCTGGTGACCAACATATCTTGTGAACAACGAACGGTTCGCTTGGTAGGCTGGGTGTACATACCACCAACTCGACGATGGCGCGGTCGAATAATTGCTTAATTTATCACAACTGCTGTAGCTTAATCTAGCCGTCCCGATAATGTCATTGTTTTGCCTGAGGTGTTGCCGTGTTGCTGCTGAGATATTGACATACATTATTGCTGGGGTATTAAATATATTGTCATGATAATGCTGCTGTATTTTGATAGTGACATTATGTTGCTGCAGTACTGAATATGTTGTCATGGTTATTCTGTTGTTTTGATATACTGACATTATATTGCTGGTATATTGAGATACTGACATTATCCTGCTGCAGTATTATATATTTTCATGCTATTGTTGGTGTATTTAGATACAGATATATTGTTGTGGGATTGAATATATTGTCATGATAATGCTGCTGAATTGATTTACTGACATTATGTTGCTGTTACATTGAATATATGCTCAGGATAATGCTGTTGTATTGAGATACTGACATTATGTTGCTGTTACATTGAATATAAGCTCAGGATAATGCTGTTGTATTGAGATACTGACATTATGTTGCTGTTACATTGAATATATGCTCAGGATAATGCTGTTGTATTGAGATACTGACATTATGTTGCTGTTACATTGAATATATGCTCAGGATAATGATGTTGTATTGAGACACTGGGAATATATTTCAGCGGTATTGAATGTAGTGTCATGATAATGCTGAGATACTAAAATACTGACATTAGATTGCTGCAGTATTGATTATATTGTAATGATAATCCCGAGATATAACATGATAATGCAGCTATATTGAATATATGTCTATGATACTGCTGAAATAGTGCCGCAAATGTTCTTAGAGTGTCCATAATTTTACTTTCTGCCGTTAACTCGTTAAACAGAGGACAAGCAGAGGTAAATAAAAATATTGTTATCACATGTCCTTCACATGGGTCCGGTTTTGCCATTAAATTGTTGATGTGACTTTGATATTGTTCAGTTATTACTCTGGGTATGTGCATGACATTTGTGACTCTAAACTCGACGAAGTCATGTCATGAGGGAAATCAATTAGTTCGTATAGAACACCTTCCACATTGACCTCTTCAAGTGTTTAACAAAGTTCTTCTGTACGACTGTCGTGGAGGTGGTTTTACTCAAGTTCGTGCGTGTTCCTTTGTAATATGTAACATACCACCCGCAGCTACAAAACATGTGTACAATTATTGATGTTGCTGGCTTCGTTAAAGTCGATATTTATTCTTGCTTGACACACGTGGCTCCACTTCATGTCTTGTTTAGTCATCCCAAAGAGCTTCCACGACAAGAAGGCCTGGCTTTTTAAGTCAAGTGCTTCCCTTCTAGCCCCGTTATTTTCAATGGTGTTTACAAAATGGCTCTGGAAAGATCTATCTATAAAAGAAATCTGTAAATTGCAAGTGAAAGGATACTATTTATTAAGTCAACACCGCCATCCTCTCAAGAGTTCTGTCTGTTGACATTTAACGGTCTTCCGAAGCATATTCACATATAAATTGGTTAATACAATAACGTAAATGCAAAAATAACATACATGGTATAGACCTGATACGTGGTCTTAGTTTATTACCCGTGAATCAATCTTCATGCATAAAAAGGGGCAAATTTAGAATTTGTTTCATCATCATCATCATCATCATCATCATCATCATCATCATCGTCTTATCATCATTATATGTACAGATTAAAATGCAAAATGTAGCAGAGAGGGTTTGGGTGATACTGGCACAATAAGGCTGGTTAGGCTCATCATCAGCTCAGGGCCCTTGTCCCCTCTACACGCAGCCCAGACAGCGAATAGGACTTCTCCCAGGAAGCGCTGTCTAGTTAAACCCACCCAGAACGTTTCGAAGAAAGTGTGATGACTCCCCAACACTGCAACTTTCTGCATTACCCAGATTGTCAGAAGGGCTGTATTCCTGGCAGCAAACCCGGGTACTCTCCCAATGTCAGTCAACAGATAAAGCGGTACCTAACCTAAAGCACCGAGAACAATGCGGAGTCGGACAACTTGGTACTTGGGATGCAAAAGTAACATTTCGAAAGCGAGGTCCGCACATTTGCCTTGTTTCTCCTGAACCTTGTCAATCACATTCAATAAATGATTTCATTGGATTTATCCAAAACAGCAAGAAGAGGTTTGTTGGCCTGGATACGTCTGAAGCTGTATATGGGCGTATTCCAAAGAATTTTGTATTTATCACTTTCCATGACGCCCTCTACATATTCCGGGTCACCTCTGTGTCCAAACCACAAGTATGGCGATGACGGTTATAAAATGATAGAGCCACTCCATCATGTCGCTTAAGATACTGTGTTTGTGCAAAAACTGGGCATCCACAGACAGTGTGTTTGACAGTCTCATTGAATTCATTGCATAATCTACATTTCACACATTGGCGGTTTCGAGTTGGAAGTGACTGGTCCTGAACAGCAAACAGAAAACCTTCTGTTTCACTTTTCAGGCCAGCCGACTTCATCCAAGCGAAGGACTCTGCAGGATTCCTGACCCTCTCAACACACTGCAAATAAACTCGATGCAGTGGTTGCTCAGAAAGCCTCTCCTTGAAAAACTGAGTCGGGGTCGATTAGATATAGCACTTCGCTTGGTTGACACTCATTTCTGTACCGTCCAGCAGTACAGAACCATCAACCAAATCACCACTGACATTGAGATTGTGTCCCACATCCTTTGGCTCGTTTTAGAAAACTGTGGAATGCCTTGTTTTCATCATGAGTCTTGACATGCTTCACAAGAGGATCATCAAACAAATAAATGTGTGCAAAAGGGCACAAAACCATTCTATCACAAAGAGCTTTCATATTCATCAAGCCACGCCCTCCCATCATAATTGGTAAATATAAGCGACTGAGGGAATAGCTAGGGTGGTGGGATCTATTGTCTCCCATGATTCTTCGTGTGAGGGTGGTGGGATCTATTGTCTCCCATGATTCTTCGTGTGAGGGTGTCAATACCCTGAATTTCTTGTTTCGTCCAATCAACGACACCAAAACAATACGAAAGGACGGATACAGCATAAGTATTTGTGGCTTTGACTTTACTGCGAGTGTTCAGCTCTGAACTCCAGATTTGCTTATGTCTACATTTGTACCCGAGGTTTGTCCTTGATGTGAGCATTCTGCAGTTTGTCCCTAATTTGAATCCCTAAGTACGTATAGGCCTGACCTTCTACGAGATGGTCATTAACTCCTCCTCCAAGTAAACTGACTGATCCTTCCTCTTCTACCATGCCACGTTTCAAATGAAGAATGCTGCATTTGTCGAGTCCAAAGGACATGCCGATATCATTAGAAAAGGACTCGACAAGCATAATCTGTTTTTGGAGTGTAGATCCTCCATTGGCAATAAGTTCAAGTACATCCAAGTAAAGGAGGCGAGTAAGGGGTGTTGGGGATCTGTGCTGGGAAGGTCGTGAATAGTTTATCTGAATTAAAGCTGAAATATAACCCAGTTCAGCTATCGTCGACAAAACATTAACTTTACGTGTTGTAGACAATATTGCTTTGTACAAATAGATTCTGGCCTATAAGTCAATATTCCTACATTACATCAGGTGCCTTTTAGACAAGGGTAGAAAACATGCCAATAATGCTATCGACAAAATTGGTTTTGATTAAAGAATTTTGATTTCAGACTTTTAGATGAATATACAGAGGTTATGATATATTGTGACCCATCACACCCGAAGGGGACATTCCAGGGTAACCATATATCTTGTGCCGAAATCCAAAACAGGACAGCTTTGCAATCGAAACGAAGGAAGTTGATTCAGCTCGATAAGAGCACAGAATTCAAGAAATCCCATCAGTCAAATTTGGGAATGAAATTTCCTGAAATGTCAGATTTGATAAATATGCAACAATCATGTGCGGTAATGGATTGGATTGATGAACAATCTGTTCGGGAGAGACGGAGTTTTGTATCGCATGTGCGTCTGTAAAGAATTGTAGATTTCGGCGTCAATTGACGCCGCATAGATCAGTCTAGGGGTCTTCTCATTCAACCATTATTGCAACGTAATCGATGAAACAATCGCAAATGTAGTGGCGAAATGTCCAGAGATTTAAATTAAAGATTAAATAGATTTACTTGCGGCAAACTGGGAGGAATGTAAGTCATCCATAGTCTAGCCGGAAGAATATCTATGGCTTTTTCATTCTGTAATTTGCAGAAACAAAAACATCGTAAATCACATCCCCCAACAATAACGCTTACATTTGGCGTCGAAGCATCCGTTGTAACCCAAACAATAAAGAAAGCAACCTTCAGTCGAATGAACTTTTGTAAACCCGATCACTCCCAAAACAATGTGTGAATCACCTCCCGTAATGCTGGCTAATACACTGTTAACTCGATCCGAAAACCTTGCCCTGAATCAACTCCTGTTAACCCGAACCCAAACCATTGTCCTGATCATGAATCATCCCCTGTTAACATGGAACCTAATACAGAACCCTTAATCAGCTCCTGTTAAACCGAACCCAAAACATTGCCATGAATCAGCTGCTATTTACTTGAACCCAAAACACTGCCCTGAATCAGCTCCTGATAATATGGAAGCCAAAACACTATCCTGAATCAGCTCCTGTTAACCTGAACCAAAAACACTGCCCTGAATCAGCTCCTGTTGACAAGGAATGCCAAGCAGCGTCATAAAATATCTCCTGTACCCGAACTGAAAACAGTACCCTTAAACAGCCCCTGTTAGAAATGATGCCCAAACCGTGGCCTGAATAAGCCCATGTTTACCTTAACCTCAAACATTGTCCTGAATCGGTCCCTGTCAACAAGGATCCCAAAACATTGCCATGAATCAGCGCCCGTTAACCCGAACCCACGACACTGCCCTGAGTCAGCTCCTGTTAACCTGCACCCATACCATTGCCCTGAATCATCCCATGTAAACCGAATCCAAAACATTGCCCTGAATCACACACCCAACCTCGTTAACAAGGACACCAAAACCTTGATCATAAAGGCCTTGGCAGTAATCGTCACCTGCTGTTTGTGTATATGCTGCTTTCACGTGTATACATCCACTGATGAAAGCAGGTTTAATATTCAAAATATAAGAGTTGGTCAAAATAAGTCTTCCCCACAAGGTTAATGCTGCAACACACACCAACTAGCATTTAAACGTCAACACACGCCTCACAACGTCATCACTGTTTAGCCTATCACAGATGCACCCCAGTTCCATCGGCTCTGTAAACAAGACTGGCCCAGCTGCTTGGTGGCTAACGATATACTACCACCGTTGATGCTACTGAAACGTCTAAATGTACAATATACGAAAAAGACGCAAATAACACCGCTACTTTTTACGTTCATGCAGAACGATTCCAGGAATTGGTATACCGTTATTACTTATCCAACGGCGAATTTTAACTAACTTTCGTCAAAGAGATAAAACGAAACAAATTCTATGAAAACCCACAGCAATCGGCTTGAACAAACCATTTCAGAATACATACAGAACATGGACATGCAGAACTGAAACTGAAAATGTTCATTCAACTGAAACTTGGCATTTTCGTCAAGTCCATATTATAAACACAAGATTTCATACAGAAAAAACGTATCGTGTCTATCCATATGCTGTACAGTTATATGAGTGCAGTACGGATATCATACTATAGATATATGGCATGAGAAAGGCTTGTCACTCCTCCATTCAAGGGCTCTGTAAAGCTTTCAAAACTTTTTATGGTAGACACGTGGAGGACATTTCCAAATATGACATCAGTCATATTGCATCATTGACAAAATGATGTCCGATGCAATTCCCTATTTTGACTTTTACCAGTGTTCCCGTGTTTTCTTAAGCGAATAATTGACTTGCCTTTGCATGATTTTGTGACGGGTTCCATCGGTTGTGCAGGATACGCTCACTTTTTTGAGAACACCTGCTATCATCACTTTTTGATAGTGGTTCATAAACACATGCTCATGATAAAGTCGGAATGCAATAATCGACTCTGCTTTTGGTACATATGTACAACCCACATGAATAAATATGTGGACAAACTCCCTGAGGGGATATCGACAACCAGGGCAGAAAACAAACATGGTCAAAAGTCGCTTCGCAAAAAACCTCCTCGGAATCTTATTAAAAAAACTAAGCGTCATGTCTATGCACAGCGAACATTCCTATCAATCAGATTTTGTCAATCTAATCTGACTCCAATTATTACTTATTTATTATAATGGGGAAAAACAAATATGATCGATAGTTAATGCAAGCCATGGTATGCACATGTCCACCTTTTGGGAGATGCAGCGGTTGTATGGGGAATCTAAATAGCTAAACCATAGCGACACGACGTCAAGGCAAATCATCTGAAAACGACTCCACAATTTGTGTGTTGACAGACGTGACGACAAAAAGTGCGTGGAAGAATGCTTGCAACTTGTATGACACGGGCTTAATATTTTGATGATGAACAGTTATGGATACCACAACTTTCCTGTGAGAGATGGGCTAACATGACATACATGTACACAAGTAAGTGGAAACAAATCAAGTTTTCAAAGGGAGAAGACTTCATATAATTTTAATGGATGTAACGATCACACAGGTTTTCTCACGATCATGCATCAAACCTCAAACTGCATAAGGTTACTTGAACCACGCTTTGATCCATTTGCAAATCTTCATCGACGTCGATATAGAAACCTATTTTACCTTACTCAAAAAGGGCAAAATATCAAATGGCTTGTCCTGGATCGATGCCCTCATTCACCTTACATAGTACGTCGTAGGCTCATGTCTCTGAGAACCATTACTACAGCTAATCATAGATTTGGTTGGAAATGAGATCTCAATGTCTGTTCTGGGTTGACGCAAAACTGCAGTTGTAGAAGAAAAACGAAATTGTCCAACTATATGGCGGCGGCCTGTGAACAATCGAGTCGAGATAATACAGTGATTACTACTGTGAGCAACGACCCACGCCGTTGGGGTAAAATGACAAGTTATCAACCAAGGCACCAACCATGACCTGAGGATCCAATAAATCGCGTCTCACGACCAACATAGGTTGCTGAGGATCATTTTTTAGTCCGGAATTCCCCTCAAGAAAAACGAAGAGGGAGTCAAACCAAGCTGTCAGGAGAGACTCAAGACCTCAAGTCACCTCATTTGATCTGACTTCACAATATTTTTGCTGACTGACGTGGCGACAAGAAGAGTGCACAAGAATGTCAGCAACGCGCAGGACAAGATAAAACACCCCCTGTTAATCATAACATACCATGTACTGTAAAAGATGAGCAATTAATGACCGAGGAGAGGCAGCTTCCGGGACTGATTTGTGTGTCCACGTCATTCATCCTGAATATCTGAACTCTCTGCACGGTAAAAAACACAGCGTTTCATCAATGTAGTGTTTCGAGCACCGCTGACTGATTGTGATATTTGTGCAGCAATGATGGAGAGTAGGCCCCCTCTTTGTAAAACATAAAGCATGTTTTGGCAGGAAATTCTGTGCGCACCAAGGCAATACGTTCATCTTGTGTCGTCACCAGAGTCTCAATGGGTCAGAACAAACATACCCTGAACCCTTTACCGCATGTATTACATGAAGCTAATGTTGTTTACCGACGTTATTACAATGTCCTGTCGACAACGGAGTTGTACCTCTTGCAAGTTGCTGTGATTGAAATAAGCAGACGGAAAAGTGCACTTGGAGGTGATGGTACATACCCCGAACCCTTCACCGTATGCATTACATGAAGCTAATGTTGAAGCTAAGACTTGTCTTGAAGATCCAAGGAAATGGTGACATCGTCTTAGCAAATTGAAACTTCACGGCTATCAAAGCAAATGGTGCTGATACATTGAATGCGATTTGCTGAAGCTTATTTTTTTTATACATTTAGCATTTACTCTCATGCAGTGGGTCGCCTCATCTAATGCAGTACGGTTAATTTCGTTCATTCTCATTATCGACGCAATTTCTTGGATATTCCAAACAGTCCTATTGAGTGGACCAAACCCGTTGAAGGAAGGCACGTCATTGATAGGAAAGAAGTTTATTCACGACATTTCCACAGCCAGTCAGGTGGCAAATATTTGCTAAACTTAATCAGGTTTTTTTAAAAAAATGGTAAAATTGATTTTCCATGAAAAGACTGCACTCTCCACGTTTGAAAGTTCACTTCAGTTGACAAAAATACACTGATTGGCTAACATTGAATGCTTTTGAATATCAGCATGATAATTTTATTTCAAGCTTCTTTTCAGTGCATTCTTCGTTAATGTTGAGATTTGGTTAGAGCACAACTTCATGTCTGACTAATTTCCAATCTGAACGTAACCGTAGTTTTAAGAACGATTTGACCCGACTTGAAACGCCCAGCTATGAGATGACCATGGAAATTTCAACAAGCAGATAGATGACCTTTTAGAACACAATGATCCCGGCTTCACTGACAAATTGGACAAGGAGTACAGCAAGGGAAAAATGCCTCTCTGTTGCACTGAACTGGCTTAGGCACTTGTTTCTGCTTTAGAGAGATCTAGACATAACTAAATAATAGAGTTTAACGTTTAGGATTTGGTACACCAACATAACCAATCCAAGACGACTCATGTGTTTGACGATGTAACCGGTAACCCTTTGATTGGTTTTAGTGTGGGGTGAAATCCTGTAGCAACGGTAACAGATAGAATGCACCAAAATGTAAATGAGTCTGTGAATGAGTTTGGTTTAACGCCGCTTTGAACAGTATTTCTGTCACACGCTATTATAGCGTGTCAGCTTTATGTTTGAGGAAAACTCGAAGCGATGCAGGTCTTGGGCGTTTACCACATTGGTGAAACCACGATCACGGTATGGTTCTAAAAAAATAAGAAACATAATTGTTGCGAACTGGTATTTACACCCACGATCACAGGTTTCTGGCATTGCTATGGGAGTCAACTGTGCACAACGTTTTGACACGTGGTCCATCGGTACCACCCACAAATGTAAACTATACCTTCAACAGTGAAACACACAGCAAACCAGTTTAATATTATGAAACAAAGGTAAAGGAGTTTGCTCATTTCATTCGGAACACACCATCGACGAAAAGAAAAATGACCTTGGTTTTGTCTGTTGTCCCTAGCTTCGTAACAATAGGAAATAGATCAATATCCCCATCAAAACTTGAGCAGTGTTTTATTATTGGAATAGCTAGTGATAGCTACAGCTACTGCTGCTTAAATCATACAAACAAATTAAAAAAAGAAACATATCATACGTAAAGTGACACGATGCAAGATTTATCTTTATGTTCCCATCTCTCACACGAGTACTTCGGGAAATTCTTCCACCTACTGACCCAATACAATTCTTTTAAAACAACATTCATTTTGAATAATTGATATGAATAAAAGCTAAACTGTGATAGATATGTCACAACGTGCTGTTCTCATACAATAAACAAAGATTATATACATTATCTTAACGTGTTTACATTGATGTTCGTAATATATTACTGGATGCCCCCAATTTACTAGATTGATGAATCCGAGGTAGTATTCTGTTTTTGAATTAGCTAATTGGCCGCCTCCGTGGTCTCCCTGGTCTCCCTGGTAGAGCGAGCGCCCAGGTAGCGAAACACCCGGGATCCAACCCCGACCGCGTCATACCAGAAGACTTTATAAGATGGTACATATTGTTACCTTGCCTAGCGTTCGGCATTAAGGTCATTAACCAAGGACTGGTCAGTTCGGTGTCATTATGCTGTGTCCAATTAGGGACTGCGGCATTGTGTCTCAGTGGGCTAGCACTATAAAATCGGGACTAGTACAAGTAGCCACACACACACACACAGACACACACACACACACACACACACACACACACACACACACACACACACACACACACACTCACACACTCACACACACATGCATGCACGTTACCATATATGTGCAATAATCTAGGACGCGACGTTAAACCCCATTTCACCGACCTCACCTTTAGCTAAGGACCTACACGGATTAGATACAAGTGGCCCGCGACATACTCACGCAGTAACCTGGTGCATGCAGAGAGAACCTATCTCTACATGATTTCCGTATGTAATATCAGCTGCATTTACAATAGTTTACAATCAGTGAATTATTCATGTCACACTTGGAGGACATATGAACGATGGGATGACGGTTGTTAGTTTCAAAATTGCAGCCAATTCTACCTGATTTTGTAATATACGTTCGTAATGTGGATATTATGCCACCCATTTCGTGTACGTCATAGTCTATATACACACGTCATGGCTTTAATTAATATGTACGTCAACTATAATAACACAGTCACGATTTACTGTTCGAGGTATTATGTACACGTGTTCCTGGCAGCATACATAAACTATAACAGACATCTCATTTGTTTTATTTTCGGATTAGTATTCAATCATAGAAGAGCGGTTTTGCACAACGCATCATTTAAAAATTACTGATTACTGACTTCAACAGCAGTTAATGTCACACTGTGGATATTAAGTACGGTTAAAGTTCATGCAACTATCTAATACGTGTATTATGGTTATTTTGGTAAAGAGATGTGATAGTATTTCAGAGTGATGTGTGGTGAAATACTTAGTCAGATAACATTATCAATCTGCTTAATGTTCTAATAATATACCAGCAAAGTATATAAAGATTTTATCATCGCTTTTGGTCTGATAACATGAATGGAAGGCCGTCATTAAGCATTTATCTAAATGTCAAACAAAACTCGGAAAGTGACGAAATAGTAATGATGACTGTGTAAATAGACACTTAAAAAACATCAGAAGGATGTTTCATTTCCGCCCTCTGATGTGTATGATCAGAATACAGCGAAGGAAAGAACACTCCCCTTACACATTCCACGTTACATGTGAAATACCGGTTTCCCATGCAACATGAAATACTTCTCATTGTCCCAGCGAACAAGCGTGTATTTGAAGCGCTGCCATTAGTTACAACCGTTAATACATACTCGCTTGAGCAGCCCAGCACTTACGATATGATATACATCCTTTCATGCAATTCGTTCCGACTGCAGTAGAATATTTTCTTAAGAGAAATTGAAAATAAGGTGTTATTAACCCTCACAGCTGCCAAAGCAGGAACATTTTTGTCATGCCCTTTTGGACGGGGGTAATTTGTCTTCCTGAACCTCTTAATACATGGTAACACTCACAAACCACATCGGTAAAAAAAACCTGTGTGTTTTATTCAAATGTACTGCACGCCAACGCATATGGCTTCGGAGTCCTAGGATAGCTGAACGTTACTCTGTTAACTGCTTTCTCTACAAATAACAAACTCCGAACCCTGTGGTATGGGCATTGCTCGGTGCAGGAATTTGGTAATTAGACACGAGTGGACACGAGGGACTGAGTGGAGGCGGTATGTGGTCACAGAAGGTTTAGTTTACGCTATACCTGAGGCTTTGCTCTTTCTGCTTCACTTCTAAAAAAATCATACACATTCAACATCAACTGTTTAACATCTGCTGAGTGGCGCATCTTGTCATTGAATGAACACGGTCACTGTGTAGCACGTGCAGATCTTCCACGGTTTGTCTCCCCTACGTGTCATCTACACATTTCTATACAAAATTACATGATAGTTTCTTAAAGAACTTCATCCGTCATGGGTCTTAAAATAAACAAAAATCAGATTTTGTTGGGTACAGGGTATTCATGGTCAAGTACCGTATTTGTGTTTCATACACTTTTCTGGATTTCTAGTTATTTTGCAATTCATCGTTCTCATTTGGAGTCAAACGGACTGTATCTATCTATGGAAAGATTAGAAACAAGCTCAAAAGTCGCCTCGGACAAAACCTCCTCGGGGATTAAGTCAATCTAATCCGACCCGAATTATTACTCACTTATTATAATGTAGGAACACAAATATGATCGATAGAAAATGCAAGCCATGATATGCATATGTCCACCTTTTTGAGAGATGCTGTGGTTGTATGGGGAATCTAAATCAGCTGCCAGAGCGACACGACGCCAAAGCAATCATCTGATAACGACTGTACAATTTGTGTGTTGACAGACGTGACGACAAAAAGTGCGTGGAAGAATGTTTGCAACGTGTATGACATGTGCATGATATTTTGATAATGAACAGTTATGAATATCACAACTGTCCTGCGAGAGATGGGCTATCAAGCTACACCAAGGCAAGTGATGCATTGTCATGTGTAATATGATATACATGTACACAAGGAAGTAAAGAAAGGCGAGAATTTAAACTTCTCCAACAAGCTGGGGGTCGGGGGGGGGGGGGGGGGGGGGGGGGGGTCGGTACTTATTGATACCACAACTGGCACTCGGCATTAATTGGATAAATCCAGGTCTGGTTGGCACGGAGTCAGTATAATGTATCTGAGTGGGGTAATCATGTAATTCTGCGGCATGGTATCTTAGTGAGCTAGCACTGTGCCCGAAGTAATACAGGCAGCCACACACACATACACACACGCACTTGTTCTTGATCAGGGAATTTCATTTGAGCACGACGTTAAACGCGTGTTCAAAGCGGCGTAAAACAAAACTGACTCCTTCCAGCTAAATGTTTCTCTTCCTTCCGGAGGGGAAACAAACCAAGTTTACAAAGGGAGAAGACGTCATATAACTTATATGGATGTAACGAGAACACAGGTTTTCTAACGATCTTGCATCAAACCTCAAACTGCATAATATGACTTGAACCACGCTTTAATCCATTTGCAAATGTTCATCGACGTCGCTAAAGTAACCTATTTTACCTTACTCAAAAAGGGCAATATATCAAATGGCTTGACCTAGAAAAGAACTGGTTACCACACCATGGATCGATGCCCTTCATTCATCTTACACAGTACAACGTAGGCTCATGTCTCTGAGAACAATTTTAATACAACAACTAATCAAAGAATTTATTTGGGTTGGAATGAGATGTGAATGTCTACACTTGGTTGACGCATGACTGGAGTTGGAGAAGAAAAACGATCTTTTGTTGTTAAACGCCACATGCAGAAATTGTCCAACTATATGATGGCGGCCTGTGAATAATCGAGTCGAGATAATACAGTGATTACTACTGTGAGCAACGACCCACGCCGTTGGGGTAAAATGACAAGTTATCAACCAAGGCACCAACCATGACCTCACGATCCAATATATAGCGTCGTACCACCAGCATAGGTTGCTGAGGATCATTTCTAGTCCGGAATTCCCGTCAAGAGAAACGAAGAGGGAGTCAAACCAAGCTGTCTGGAGAGACTCAAGACCTCAAGTCACCTTATTTGATCTGACTTCACAATATTTTTGCTGACTGATGTGGCGACAAGAAGAGTGCACAAGAATGTCAGCAACGCGCAGGACACGTGGTATTGGCTACAAAACCTGTAATTCACAACATACAATGTACTGTAAAAGATGAGCAATTAATGACCGAGGAGAGGCAGCTTCTGTACAGATTTGTGTGTCCACGTCATTCATCCTGCATATCCTAACTCTCTGCACGGTAAAAACACAGCGTTTCATCAATGTAGTGTTTCGAGCACCGCTGACTGATTGTGATATTTGTGCAGCAATGATGGAGAGTAGGCCCCCTCTTTGTAAAACATAAAGCATGTTTTGGCAGGAAATTCTGTGCGCACCAAGGCAATACGTTCATCTTGTGTCGTCACCAGACGAGTCTCAATGGGTCAGAACAAACATACCCTGAACCCTTTACCGCATGTATTACATGAAGCTAATGTTGTTTACCGACGTTATTACAATGTCCTGTAGACAACCGAGTTGTACCTCTTGCAAGTTGCTGTGATTGAAATAAGCAGACGGAAAAGTGCACTTGGAGGTGATGGTAGGTAACAGTGTTTTCAGGTGCTGAACGTACATTGGCATTTCGTTAGACTTGTCTGGGACATCCAGAAAAATGGTGACATCGTCTTAGCAAATTGAAACTTCACGGCTATCGAAGCAAATGGTGCTGATACATTGGATGCGATTTGCTAAAGCTTGTTTTTTTTTTTTATATATTATCATTTTCTCTCATGTAATGGGTCGCCTCATCTAATGCAATACGGTTAATTTCGTTCATTCTCATTATCGACGCAATTTCTTGGATATTCCAAACAGTCCTATTGAGTGGACCAAACCCGTTGAAGGAAGGCACGTCATTGATAGGAAAGAAGTTTATTCACGACATTTCCACAGCCAGTCAGGTGGCAAATATTTGCTAAACTAAATGAGGTTTTTAATTATTTTTTTTTGTAAAATTGATTTTCCATGAAAAGACTGCACTCTCCACGTTTGAAAGTTCACTTCAGTTGACAAGAATACACTGATTACTAATGCGGAAAGGATTTGGCTAACATTGAATGATTTTGAATATTAGCATGATAATTTTATTTCAAGCTTCTTTTCAGTGCATTCTTCGTAATGTTGAGATTTGTTTATACACAACTTCATGACTGACTAATTTCCAATCTGAACGTAACCGTAGTTTTAAGAACGATTTGAACCGAGGTTGAAACGCCCAACGATTAGATGACCATGGTAATTTCAACAAGTAGACAGATGACCTTTTAGAACACAGTGATCCCGGCTTCACTGACAAATTAGACAAGGAGTACAGCAAGGGAAAAGTGCCCATCTGATGCACTGAACTGTTTTTAGGCACTTGTTTCTGCTTTAGAGAGATCTAGACATCGTTGGATAACAGAGTAAACCGTTTAGGTTTTGGTATTGTTGTATATTAGTTTCCACCAATGCAATTGGTCCCTATCAATATCCCCATCAAAAGTTGAGTAGTGTTATATTACTGGAATTGCTAGTGATAGCTAATGCCACTGCTGCTGCAATCAAACAAACAAGTTAAAACAGAAACATATGTCATATGTTAAGTGACCGATGTAAGATTTATCTTTGTATTCTCATCTCTCACAGAATACTTCAGGAAATTCTACAACCTACTGACCCAATACAGTTTTTATAACAATATTCATTTTAAATAATTGATATAAATAAAAGCTAAACTGAGATAGAAATGTCACAACGTGCTGTTCTCATACATTAAACAAAGATTAAATGCATTATCTTACCGTGTTAATTATGTTCGTGATTTATTACTGGATGCCACGAATTTACAAGATTGATTAATTGATTAGCATTCTGCTTTAGCTATGGGAGCGCCTCCGTGGTCTCCCTGGTAGAGCGTCTGCCAAGATAGCGAAAGGTCCGGGGCTCGACACCCGGCTGCGTCATACCAAAAGACGTTAAAAGATGGTACTTGTTGTTACTCAGCCTGGTGATCGGCATTCAGGGAATAAACCAAGGACTGGTAGGCTCGGAGTCAGTATACTGTGTCTGAATAAGATATTCATGTTAAACTGCGTCATTGTGCCTCAGTGGGCTAGCACTATAAAATCGGGACTAGTACAAGTAGCCACACACACACACACACACACACACACACACACACACACACACACACACACACACACACACACACACACACACACACACACACACACACACACACACACACACACACACACACGTGCATGCACGTTACCACATATCTGCAATAATCTAGGACGCGACATTAAACCCCATTTCACCAAACCTCACCTTTAGCTAAGGCCCAACACAGATTTGTTACAAGTGACCCACGACACCCCCACTGCCCTCCCCCCAGCCCCCTCTCCAACCCCCCACCACGAAGTAACCCGGTGCATGCAGAGAGAACATATCTCTACATGATACACTGTTTGGCATTTCCGTATGTAATATAAGCTGCATTTACAATAGTTTACAATCAGTGAATTATTCATGTCACACTTGGAGGACATATGAACGATGGGATGACGGTTGTTAGTTTCAAAATTGCAGCCAATTCTACCTGATTTTGTAATATACGTTCGTAATGTGGATATTATGCCACCCATTTCGTGTACGTCATAGTCTATATACGTACGTCATGGCTTTAATCAATACGTACGTCAACTATAATAACACACTAACGATTTATTGTTCGAGGTATTATGTACACGTGTTCCTGGCAGCATACATAAACTATAACAGACATCTCATGTTTTATTTTCAGATTTGTATTCAATCATAGAAGAACGGTTTTGCACAACGCATCATTTAAATAACAGCTCATGATCGCTCTTTACATGTAGCATTACTCAGAGATAACTGATTACTGACGTCAACAGCAGTTAATGTCACACTGTGGATATTAAGTACGGTTAAAGTTCATGCAACTATCTAATACGTGTATAATGATTTTTTTGGTGAAGAGATGTGATAGTATTTCAGAGTGATGTGTGGTGAAATACTTTTTACTCACTTATTATAATGTAGGAAAACAAAAATGATCGATAGTAAATGCAAGCCATGATATGCATATGTCCACCTTTTTGAGAGATGCTGTGGTTGTATGAATCTAAATCAGCTGCCAGAGCGACACGACGCCAAAGCAATCATCTGATAACGACTGTACAATTTGTGTGTTGACAGACGTGACGACAAAAAGTGCGTGGAAGAATGTTTGCAACGTGTATGACACGTGCATGATATTTTGATAATGAACAGTTATGAATATCACAACTGTCCTGCGAGAGATGGGCTATCAAGCTACACCAAGGCAAGTGATGCATTGTCATGTGTAATATGATATACATGTACACAAGGAAGTAAAGAAAGGCAAGAATTTATACTTCTCCAACAAGCTGGTGGTTGGGGGTAGGGGGGTCGGGGGAGTGTGTGTTATGGGTCAGCAGCATCTCCACACTTGTATCTTGGCCACGTCATACCAAAAGACGTTATAATATGGTTCCCTTACTTATCGATACCACAACTGGCACTCGGCATTAATTGGATAAATCCAGGTCTGGTTGGCTGGGAGTCAGTATAATGTATCTGAGTGGGGTAATCATGTAATTCTGCGGCATGGTATCTTAGTGGGCTAGCAATTTGCCCGAACTAATACAAGCAGCCACATACACACACGCACTTGTTCTTTATCAGGGAATTTCATTTGAGCACGACGTTAACGCGTGTTCAAAGCGGCGTAAAACAAAACTGACTCCTTCCAGCTAAATGTTTCTCTTCTTTCCGGAGGGGCAACAAACCAAGTTTACAAAGGAAGAAGACGTCATATAACTTATATGGATGTAACGAGCACACAGGTTTTCTAACGATCTTGCATCAAACCTCAAACTGCATAATATGACTTGAACCACGCTTTAATCCATTTGCTAATGTTCATCGACGTCGCTAAAGTAACCTATTTTACCTTACTCAAAAAGGGCAATGTATCAAATGGCTTGACCTAGAAAAGAACTGGTTACCACACCATGGATCGATGCCCTTCATTCATCTTATACAGTACAACGTAGGCTCATGTCTCTGAGAACAATTTTAATACAACAACTAATCAAAGAATTTATTTGGGTTGAAATGAGATGTGAATGTCTACACTGGGTTGACGCATGACTGGAGTTGGAGAAAAAAAACGATCTTTTGTTGTTAAACGCCACATGCAGAAATTGTCCAACTATATGATGGCGGCCTGTGAATAATCGAGTCGAGATATTCCAGTGATTGATATTGTGAGCAACGACCCACACCGTTGGGGTAAAATGACAAGTTATCAACCAAGGCACCAACCATGACCTCACGATCCAATATATAGCGTCGTACCACCAGCATAGGTTGCTGAGGATCATTTCTAGTCCGGAATTCCCGTCAAGAGAAACGAAGAGGGAGTCAAACCAAGCTGTCTGGAGAGACTCAAGACCTCAAGTCACCTCATTTGATCTGACTTCACAATATTTTTGCTGACTGACGTGGCGACAAGAAGAGTGCACAAGAATGTCAGCAACGCGCAGGACACGTGGTATTGGCTACAAAACCTGTAATTCACAACATACAATGTACTGTAAAAGATGAGCAATTAATGACCGAGGAGAGGCAGTTTCTGTACAGATTTATGTGTCCACGTCATTCATCCTGCATATCCTAACTCTCTGCACGGTAAAAACACAGCGTTTCATCAATGTAGTGTTTCGAGCACCGCTGACTGATTGTGATATTTGTGCAGCAATGATGGAGAGTAGGCCCCCTCTTTGTAAAACATAAAGCATGTTTTGGCAGGAAATTCTGTGCGCACCAAGGAAAAACGTTCATCTTGTGTCGTCTAAACATCAACCAGACGAGTCTCAATGGGTCAGAACAAACATACCCTGAACCCTTTACCGCATGCATTACATGAAGCTAATGTTGTTTACGGACGTTATTACAATGTCCTGTCGACAACCGAGTTGTACCTCTTGCAAGTTGCTGTGATTGAAATAAGCAGACGGAAAAGTGCACTTGGAGGTGATGGTAGGTAACAGTGTTTTCAGGTGCTGAACGTACATTGGCATTTCGTTAGACTTGTCTGGGACATCTAGAAAAATGGTGACATCGTCTTAGCAAATTGAAACTTCACGGCTATCGAAGCAAATGGTGCTGATACATTGGATGCGATTTGCTAAAGCTTGTTTTTTTTTTTTATATATTATCATTTTCTCTCATGTAATGGGTCGCCTCATCTAATGCAATACGGTTAATTTCGTTCATTCTCATTATCGACGCAATTTCTTGGATATTCCAAACAGTCCTATTGAGTGGACCAAACCCGTTGAAGGAAGGCACGTCATTGATAGGAAAGAAGTTTATTCACGACATTTCCACAGCCAGTCAGGTGGCAAATATTTGCTAAACTTAATCAGTTTTTTTTTTAAAAATGGTTAAATTGATTTTCCATGAAAAGACTGAATCTCCACGTTTGAAAGTTCACTTAAGTTGACAAGAATACACTAATTACTGATGCGGAAAGGATTTGGCTAACATTGAATGATTTTGAATATTAGCATGATAATTTTATTTCAAGCTTCTTTTCAGTGCATTCTTCGTTAATGTTGAGATTTGGTTAGAGCACAACTTCATGACTGACTAATTTCCAATCTGAACGTAACCGTAGTTTTAAGAACGATTTGAACCGAGGTTGAAACGCCCAACGATTAGGTGACCATGGTAATTTCAACAAGTAGATAGATGACCTTTTAGAACACAGTGATCCCGGCTTCACTGACAAATTAGACAAGGAGTACAGCAAGGGAAAAGTGCCCATCTGATGCACTGAACTGTTTTTAGGCACTTGTTTCTGCTTTAGAGAGATCTAGACATCGTTGGATAACAGAGTAAACCGTTTAGGTTTTGGTATTGTTGTATATTAGTTTCCACCAATGCAATTGGTCCCTATCAATATCCCCATCAAAAGTTGAGTAGTGTTATATTACTGGAATTGCTAGTGATAGCTAATGCTACTGCCGGCTCAATCAAACAAACAAGTTAAAATAGAAACATATGTCATATGTTAAGTAACCGATGTAAGATTTATCTTTGTATTCTCATCTCTCACACGAGTACTTCAGGAAATTCTACAACCTCCTGACCCAATACAGTTTTTTAAAACAATATTCATTTTAAATAATTGATATAAATAAAAGCTAAACTGAGATAGATATGTCACGACGTGCTGTCCTCATACATTAAACAAAGATGGGATGACGGTTGTTAGTTTCAAAATTGCAGCCAATTCTACCTGATTTTGTAATATACGTTCCTAATGTGGATATTATGCCACCCATTCCGTTTACGCCATAGTCAATGTACATACGTCATTGCGTTAATGAATACGTACGTCACCTATGATAACACACTAACGATTTATTGTTCGAGGTATTATGTACACGTGTTCCTGGCAGCATACATAAACTATAACAGACATCTCATTTGTTTTATTTTCAGATTTGTATTCAATCATAGAAGAACGGTTTTGCACAACGCATCATTTAAATAACTTACTGATTACTGACTTCAACAGCAGTTAATGTCACATTGCGGAGAGTAAGTACGGTTAAAGTTCATGCAACTATCCAATACATGTATTATGGTTATTTTGGTAAAGAGATGTGATAGTATTTCAGAGTGATGTGTGGTGAAATACTTAGTCGGATAACATTATCAATCTGCTTAATGTTCTGATAATATACCAGCAAAGTATATACAGATCCAAAACGAAAATGATTTTACCATCGCTATTTGGTCTGATAACATGAATGGAAGGCCGTCATTAAGCATTTATCTAAATGTCAAACAAAAACTCGGAAGTTGACTAAATAGTAATGATGACTGTGCAAATAGACACTTAAAAAACATCAGAAGGATATTTCATTTCCGCCCTCTGATGTGTATGATCAGAATACAGCGAAGGAAAGAACACTCCCCTTACACATTCCACGTTACATGTGAAATACCGGTTTCCCATGCAACATGAAATACTTCTCATTGTCCCAGCGAACTAGCGTGTATCTGAAGCGCTGCCATTAGTTACAACCGTTAATACATACTCGCTTGAGCAGCCCAGCACTTACGATATGATATACATCCTTTCATGCAATTCGTTCCGGCTGCAGAAGAATATTTTCTTAAGAGAAATTGAAAATAAGGTGTTATTAACCCTCACAGCTGCTGTGTTTTTTCCCAATGTACTGCAACGCCAACGCATATGGCTTCGGTAATTAACATGCGGGTTCCGAGGGTGCTATATGGAGGAGGAATCCAGTTTGGACAGAGTCCCAGCATAGGTGAACGTTCCCCTGTTAACTACTTTATCTACAAATAACAAACTCCGAACCCTGTGGTATGGACATCGCTCGGTGCTGGAATTTGGTAATTAGACACGAGTGGACACGAGGGACTGAGTGGAGGCGGTATGTGATCACAGAAGGTTTAGTTTACGCTATACCAGAGTGTAAGTGCTTCAGTGTTGTTTGTGTGTGTTTGTGCATATGCATGTAAAGAGATTCTCCGGTCGATGCTTTCAACAGCATATTGCCATGAAGAGCTCCTCTCATGACATTCCATATTTCTTCTAGACTGCACGCATCGTGTAGCTCATCAATGATAGCTGTTTACGTCTTGTTTATTGTTGGTGTAAAAAATAAAAATAAACATTTGACGAGGTTAACTCATATAAAAATGAAGTTCACATGCATGAATAACTATATTGCACATATACATAAGACTGCCATCGTATGTGCGTGTGTGTGTGTGTGTGTGTGTGTGTGTGTGTGTGTGTGTGTGTGTGTGTGTGTGTGTGTGTGTGTGGCTGTGTGTGGTTATGTAGTTTTTAAACTTATCAACACATTTACCATCATCATCTCATCTGTTTAATATAAGCTATGATCTCTCCATCTGTATCAGTGGATTTCTATCCATCAACACAATTATCCTCATTATATCTGTCCATCTGTCACAATGGCTATCTAAAAGGTATGGTCTAAAAGATCTAAGCCTAAAAACAAAAACATCAATTGCGAAAGTGTTTTTAATTTTATTTTTCAACATAAGCTCACCGTTTTTAAATACACTTATCATATCGATAGTGAAGCTTTTCAATTCCAGTCAGGAAGATGTTTTCTGAAGCCAGGCTGAAAAACCCATTCACGGCACCTTTGAGGTCATCATCGTTTTCGTCATAGCACTGCTTACGAAGGTGTTCTTTCAAATAAGGAAACAGGTGGAAATCACTTGGTGCCAGGTCAGGCGAGTTTGTAGTTCTTCGAACCAACATTATCGCACAGCGAGGCATTATCATGAAGTAGTAGAATCTCTCAGGCGATGAGGCAAATCAACATAGTAGGCACCGTAATCGTCTTTTGACTTTCAAAGTAATCAACAAGGATCACACCCTTTGCATCCCAGAATACAGTGGACATAACTTTCTTCACTGATCTTGAAGACTTGAATTTATCTGGTGCCGGAGAAGTGGAATGGTGCCATTCCATGGAATGACCTTTTGACTCGTGATCATAGTGGGAGATTCATCGACCGTGACTAATCTCTTTTTGAATTTGACGAAATCCTCCTCAAATTGTTTTAAATTTTCTCTCGCAATGCCAGTTCTTTTTTCCATAAATCAGAATGTAGAAACTTTGGCACCCAATTGCAATGAGCAGATATTTTATTCACCTGTAAATATGCATGAATAATAGTTTCAGTGGATCCATTGCTTAGACCTGCTTCTTCCACAAGTTCAGCACTTGTAATACGTCAAGCTGACAGTATAACTGTTTCTATCACCTTGATTGAATTTTCATTGATGGAAGTTGAGGGACGCCAAGACCCAGGGTCACCATCAAGGCTTGTTCACTCAGCCTTGAACATGGCTGCCCTACGTTTAAGAGTGGAATAGCTAGGGCAGTTATCCCCCACCATACACCTGTGACATGTGGTCATTAATTACTTGGGGAGTCCTTTTCTTTTAAGTCAAAAGCTTGATGACTGCTCAGTACTCGTTGTTTTCCATTTCTGTGTTCATTTGGACCCCTATCACGCTCAACTGTTGTTGCTAATATACAAACAGCCTCAGCAGACCCAATACATTTCAGTTCACTTTGTTATGGCCCACAGTTTGATAGTAGTCAAACTTAGAGCTTTTTGACCAGGTCTCGGATCCATGAACACATTTATCAACGTTATATATATCTTTCGTATGTATTCTATTTCATCGTTTGGATTACGCCTTATTTATTTATATCAGTATACCCGTCATCGAATTATGTGCCTCACTACATTGTCTTTCTCTGTGTCCAGCTGTGCAATGATCGATACATGTGTCACCATCATGTTAGATATCTCCATCTATCCACCCATCTATCTCTATTCAGCTATCGCCTGTTCATCTACCCATCTATTCGTACGAGTATGTGTCTTTACTTATCTTTCACTTTGATGCCTCAGACACCTTCTAAAATAGTCTATAAAAGGTCAAAATTAAGAGGTCTTCCAATTGTTGTCATTCTAAGAATGAAAACAATTTTATTTCAGTGTTAGCACTTTCTCTGCTTCCCCCTCTTTTTGAGTTTCCGTCCGACAGATCGATGTTGTGTCAGCGTTGTCAAGCTGATATCTGAAGATGGCTGCCTCACTGAGGGGTTACTGTTTGTACAAGTAATGAGATTCTCACAAATCTCTACTCGAGCTAAATATAATCTCATCTATGAAAAAACCCTTTGTAAATTGAAATGTGTAGTTAAGTTTCATTAAGCGCCGTAGCAAGGATGCCACAAGTTTTCTTAGCGAACGTCATAATTCTGGATTGGTTAAAATAGCCTGGTCATTTGGACGTTTGAGAACGTTATTTGTAAATTATAGTACAGAAACACGCCCGACATGAGCGATGGTGTTCGAAGCTCATTGTCAGCTAGTTCTCATCAAGAGACTGAGTATAAATCGATCACAGACGTGTTGCTAACATTAGTCTATATCTGACTGGAATCCTCGCTTCTGCACACTGTAGAATCTGATGGCGCGGCTATATTTATATCACACAATATGAAACTACCTCTAAACTCCAGGACAAAGGTTTGGTTAACCTTCCGGATGTTTTTTTAAGCAAGCCGTTATAAGAACTGATTCTGTACTTTGAGTTACCCGAACCATCCGTTTCTGTAATCCTTGGATGGGGACCAAACCATCGTTCGATCTGCCGGGTCAACTGGCAGACGAAGGCAGTTTGATTCAAGTCGTTAAAACGTCTCTCCGAGGCTACTGACGTAAATACTGGGACAACATAACGTGGAACATGGCTCTCCCATTGGGCCGATACCACTACTCACGGTGACATGGCAACATCAGAAGTAAGTTAGCTGAAACTATTTTGTTGTGTTATAAAGCTAACCTATGACTTGACCCATAGTTCAAACACGACGGCCGTATAGTTCGGTTTAAAGTCTCTTTGAAAATTATTCCAGTTATATCACGGCGTCAGCTTAATGTGGGAGGAAACCCGAAGCGATGAAGGTCTGAGATATTTACCACGGGGTGAAACCCACGAGCAGGGGTACAGTGCTGACAAACCAAGAAACATAATCATGGAGAATCGGGATTCGAACCCAAAAGCGTCAGTTTCTGGCATTCCAAATTTTGCACAGCGAATTGCTATACCCCACAGGACTGGCCCCCGTGGGTTTTTTTTAGATTTAAACACCCTATGCCTCTCAGTAGAGCCGACCTGGTCGACGTCAACGTGCCAACGTCGTACAAAGGCGTGGGGCGCTGCTTATGCTGTCATGTCAACAACTGGTTTCCCTGGTCAAATCGTTTACAGCCGAAATGGTATGCCGGGAATATCGGTGACTGCGACGTAAAAACATTGACTTCATCCATCTTGACAACTGTTTCCGCTCCATGTGTCACTTCGTGTCATCTGCCCAAATATTTCTTTATCGTGTAATACTCTCCGGTCGGCGCCATTCGTCTCCCCACGTGTCATTTAAGAACCCATCACACGTCCATTAGAGCAACAAATCCATGTGTTAAAGGTCAAACTGAGCTACACCATAGTACATGCTGACATTTCCCAAGATTCGTTAATGTCGCCACTGAATTTATAAAGTTATATAACTAATATTACTTACTTTCCTAGACAAATAAAAATAGAAATGAAGAAATCTTCTTTCTGCATAAACCAAGGCGCCATGATGGTTCGCGTTTTACAGCGGTTATAGAGTCCCCCCCGAGCTCTTTTACGGACATCAACAGTTCATGTATAAACATGTATGCATGTAACGTTAGATCCCCCTCTGCTGCAATCATCCTCATGTAATTGGTTCATGAAAATATTCATGGCTGGGATAACACGGGATACAGGAAACGGCTGATTATTTCTAAAGACAACTGAACGTGATAGGTCTTCCTGTTTAGATATATAGTGTTACAAATGACACAATCAATAGTTTAACGATACACATGCGATATGTTCTACACGAACCTTACTAATTCTCCACACTGGGCAGCGGGTAAAATCTTGTGGTAAAATGTTTTCTATTTGTTTATACCAACAAAACGTTCTTGCAGGTAAAGGCATAAATTCACTCCGATCCATTCCCAGAACATATTTTGATGATACAGCTAATACTGTATAGAACCAGATAGAAATTAACCACACACAACAGGCCAAATTCTTAATCTTCGTAATGCATTAAAGCAAATGGCTTCTAGGCCTATATTTCATGAAGAATACATGTTTGCGTTACACTCTTAAATGTTAATAGGATTCATAAAGGTTATAATTATTATTTCTGAGAGCTGTAATGTCACAAAGTACGTTATAATAATATACCTTACTATCGCACGATCTGTGGTGTGGGATTTCGCCGGGATCCGGAATAAACGCAGAGGTTGCTTGCTTAACGAGAGAGCAAAACGGTGTAATATCAAGAAAAACATATCAAGACTTGAAACACAGATAAACGAATGTCTGACATTCTTGGACATTTATAGAAAGTGGATTCATTACTGTTATCACTGAACGTGCACTTGTTAACATTGTGGTTCTACGTCATTATAATTAGAGGGAAGCCTGCACACCAATCTTACTGTACAGATAAAATGTTTTAATAGGTTTTAGATGTTTGATAACAAGTTTGGAGAAACTGAATGCTATTGAAGTAGAAATTACCGATTAAAAGGTAAAGATGGTATAATATACGAATCAAGAATACCTTAAATCCGGAATGTAATGCGCCACCAAATTAATGCGAGGCCCGATCCCTAAAAATTAATGCGAACAGTTTTCCCTTTGAAATTTAAAACGAAAACAGCACACCAAGACTGTAGACTTAGAATAACATGACACAGAATGGGGCGATAGCAGTTCAGTTGAATAGTTGCAGTTGCTCTCTTCACAAATATAACTTTTCCCCTTTGGCATGTGATCTCACTTCCATTAAATTAATAGCAGGACATTCCAAATAAGACATATTTAAATCAGATAGGTACGGTCAAATGTAAGATGATTTACGCAATCTTTTGAAGGCTGATGAGCAATGTTATGCACTCACCAGGAATGCTGTTACTGTACTGGGCATTTTCACTACCTTAATGGCAGAGTTATAATCTTGTAGTTATTATCATACATCCGGGTGAGTTGTAATTGTCTGTTTGGGCAAGTTGATTATTCCCACATGTTACTACCCATAGGGTAAGAAATACCCTACTTCATAAACATTGTACGTGCATACTAGTGCAAATATCCCTTAATAAGCACCGGTGTATTGTTTACGTCACCCGGATGTCATTGTTGACGTCATTCGAATCTATTGTGACGTAAGGTCGAAATGATGTCACACTAGAAACGAAGCCATAGCTGTAGATTGTTGACGTCATTTGACAATTATGTTGTTTTAAGACGGCAGTCGTGATCAGTGCTATTTTTAAAAGGATGAAGAAATAATAGGTAATAAAGATTTTTTTTATACTCGCATGTTTGTCATACTGATTTTACGAAACTCGTGAAAGAGTTCATGTATTACACTCGGTCTCGCTCGGGAAATGCAAGAATTCTGTCACTCGTTTCGAAAATCCGTATGACACACATGCTCTAATAATAATCTTTATGTATGGGATTGAGTTTGACTTCATATTTAATGTCTGCAGCCCTTTAATCATCGAGTCTGGAACAGAATAACCAGTAACGATCCACGACAAAGACACGATAGCATGCATTCAGTCACAGAGCTTGTGCGCCAGATTCGATTTCTTTCAATTTTAGTTTAACAACAAAAGTTGTTGGTCAATGGGTACATTCCTACAATGTACTGCGGGGTGCATCTTGCTGTCGTTATACGGTTGCGAACCAACGTCATTTCACAACTGTGCCATAACATTTCAACGTCTTCAAGACTTCACTTCTATTACCTAAACATACATATTTGTTCGTATGATATGTACTATGAGATAGATAAATAATGACACACGTCAGGAAACGATTTACATTAAGTACACAGCCTTGCTTGGTTTATTATTGGCTGTTAGTGCAAAGTTGCGTCCCTTGAGCATGCCTGAAATCTATGATTGTAGGTTCGAATCTCGGTTCGCTCCGGTTATGTTTTTAGGTTTGTCAGCACCATACCTGTGCTCGTGAGTTTGCATCACTTAGGACTTGCCTGTCACATTAAACTGGCACGCCGTGATATAACTGGAGTACTCTTAAAAGCGGCATTACACCCTTGGTTGTATTAAAAGAACATGTCTACTATTGTGAGCGCAAATATAAGTCAACAATGATAGACTATGATGTCATCATTCTATGCCATGAATGGTGGCTGCATCATGACAACAATGCCTCAGGAACTTTGGCATCACTATCACACGCGTGCTTCGCCTAGAGTTTTTGTTATAAACCCATTTATCTTCAACCACGCGGGCAATTAATGTTCTTGTGTGGCTTACACAATTGGTATTTCACTTTGGTATTTGAAAAAGTGTGCTATCGCTCTCTGACTTTGCGCATCGATTTAACACGGTCCTCGTCAGGCCCTGTTTACCCTACAGAATCGCGGTTTTATAGCCTCAGTGAGGCGTTAAACCATACACACAGTTGTTGATGAACCAATGATGGGTATCAGGAAACTGAACCAAGCTGTCGGGAATGCAACGCATGATTGCCACACAGAGACGCAATTAGCGTTACAGTCTACAACGATGCATACGTTAGAGTGGCTCAGCCACGCTGCAGATCCGGATTCCATTTCCCTAATGCCATAATTTCAATAACAATGTTCTTGCTACTCCGTCTTGATACAGTGCCATTGTGCTATAACGCTGTGTGAAACCCACTCCAGATCCATCGCCACTGAACTAGCAAACGCATTATATTTCATGACACTTTGAGTCACCATATCCCGTCTGTTTTAGGTCTAGCTGACATCCAACGTCATGGACGTAGCTGTGTCAACAATTGGCAGCTGTTCCAGGTATAGCTGACAATCAACATCACCTAAATGGTTGCGACAGCATATCCCGGTTGTTCAAGGTGTATTTGACCAACGTCATGAAACTAGCTGTGTCAGGATTCGTTTGCTGTTCAGGTCAATATGACATCCAACGTCATGAAACAAGCCGTTTCGGCATACGTCAGCTGTTCAGGTCAATCTGACAATCAACGTCTTGAAACTAGCTGTTACTACATATTTCCGCTGTTTTATATCTATTTAACCTAGAACCTGCTCTACCGGTAGCACCTGCCACTCACTCAATTTGCATTAAAAAGCAAGCATTTCTTTGTTGCCTAGGATCGCACAGGAGTACTCCTGCAATACGACACTAACCGCAGTGTCATAAAAATTAGCAGTCTCTCATATGGCGCAAAGCCGGCTCGTCTTCAGCTGGAGGACCCAGGTATTCATACATACTTCAGGGTAGTTCCGTTGGCAGTGGTTGACTCATTGCCACCAGAAAGTCGTCAGGTTAAGGCACAACTACATATCGGGATAGTCCTCTGAGTACATGAAGTATATGTATAGCATTGTCAGCAATTGTTTTGGCAGCCATGGACAGTAATAAATAACGAAAGCAAGGAAGATAGGGGTTGAGAGAAAATATGAGTTATTTCAAACCAACTGGTATATGCATGTAAGTAGCTTCAAAATATGTACAATCCTGGTATTTACTACAGTTTGGTAAGAAATCAATTAATTCAATATTTTAAAACTGTTTCTGCAGCCTTTTACACCTACAAAGGAAGATGTATTCAAGTTGAGTCCAAGCAGTACAATATGTCCAACAGGCTGCGATAACATCTATTTATATATGGAGGGTTATTGGATCACTTATTTTTTAACACTGGTGTAATTTGTAAACATTATTTTGAGTCAGTGAATAACATATTTAATTAATCGTGAACTTGAATAATATTTGTGTTTCACTACCTGTTACCCCTTTCAACGGCATGACACTAGCCGTTTCAGTATTATCCTGCTTTTAGGTCTATGTCACATTCGACGTCATTAATGACACTGGTGGTGTCAGCAATATTGCCTTTCTTGAGGGTGTCTGGTGAGGAGTTTCTGAAGCCAATAGGTTCTCCCTACTTATGTTTGTTATAATAGGAGATATATAATTCGGGTTTTGCAATATCTGGTGTGGTGTGTGTCATTGTGACCCGTGCTGTCAATCACTAGTGTGTAGGGCCAGACTAACACTTTCCCGATGGGCTACAGCATATGAAGGTCTGTCTGACATTAAACGCTATGAAAGTAGCTGCGACAGCATATTTCCGCTGTTGACGTTCACGCCATTCCAATCATTACAGATGCTGTTGGCGTTTTATCCTAACTTTATTTATTCACAACATCTTCTTTGAAAGGGTATAGGTTGTCTGTTTCACACCATTTACTTCAATTGCAAATTGTTAGTGCTTTGTTTAGGCTGTCATTATCTGTGGGAGGAGATGTGTTAAGAAGCAGGGATCTTTGATCCTGGAACTACTATATTAAGCCTAGTTAGGGAAATGAAACCTCGACCCTCCCTCGGTCGCCCCTTTCATCTCCCAGTACAGAGCAAACGAGGCAGACCATAAAACCGTCTAGTAATGGACACAAGCACATACAATCACAACGAGAACAAATACATCTGCATCGTAAATACGTTAACAATTGTACTTTCTCCATTTGGCACTGGGGAAATAGAAGATGGCAGAAAGAGGGCCCTTAATAGGGTCAGTTTATCCCTCTGCCACCTGCACAAGCACATATGAGCTTATGTGCGTATGTCTGGTTATCAGGCTGAGAGGAACCAGATACAGCCGTACATGGAGATACAAGGTTGACATCTGAATAATACTTCAAGTAGCTGTAGAAGTACAGGAATGTGTAATTTGCCATAATACGTAGGTTTCTTTAACCATCACGAATTACAATAATATATTCTGGAACGCATAAGCTCTTGTCTATTATACAATGAAAGATAGCTACGCGATAAATCGCAAAGAACAATGAAGGACGAGGGTTTATTTCACGATAAAAAATTGTTCTATCATGACGTCATGTCTGGAGATACGAACATGCGGTTGCAACTTGATGACTTCGTATATTGGACGACGTTATTTTTTAGAGGGAAATGTCCAGTGGGTTGATCTCCATAGAGATAGCTTCGCAAAGTTGATAAATGCAGTGGCCGAAAGATCGCATCCAAAAGTGGGAGAGATATGGCAATCGGTATTGGGAGTTTGGATTCTATTCAGGGATTCAACATTAATAAAATATGGGTAAACATTTTTAAAGCTTGTACATTTTATCCTCCTCCTCCTCCATCATTATCATCATTTTCCTTCAATTTATGCAATTTTGATCCCCTGTATATTCACGCACACACTTGCAAGCTTACCACCAACAGGAAATCATGTGCAGATACCTCCTTTATGCAATAGAGATAGTTTTAGATATACAGGAAAAAGTGGGAACGAAAATCTTAGCTAAGCCACTTTTCCTCTGTAGGCCAACTAACTATAAAGAGATGGTATTATAAGAAATAAACGACTCGGATCGTTGTTAACCGTGCAATTAAACATTGCTCCCCTCATGGTTTATTCTCCCTGCTGAGTTGTACGATAACAACGACCGTTTATTTCTTAAATATTACCCCTGTTCAGGGTGTTTTGTGAGGAGTTTCTAAGGTTTGTCATTTAATTCCGATTTTGAAATATCTGCTGTGGTGTGTGTCATTGTACCTCATGCCATCAATCACTATTGTGGCAGGCCCAGAGTATTACTTTTAGCTGTAATGCCTGAGACTACAACTATATCTTGTTGGGCATCATCAATCCTATTTTGACTACAGCCTTCCTATGTTGGACTACATATGTTCTATGTCAACTACAGCAGTCCCATGTTTGCCTACAGCAGGCCTATGTTTGAATACATATGTCCTATGTTTGACCAAAGCTGACCTGTGGTAGCTACATCTGTGCTATGTTGGACTACATATATCCCATGTTTGCCTACAGCTGGCCTATGTTTGAATACATATGTACTATGTCCTATGTCCTACTGATGTTTGATACAACTGTGGGGGAGTGAGTGAGTGCGTGAGTGTGTGTGTTGTCTAAGGCCGCTTTTTAACAGTATTCCAGTTATATCACGGTGTATTAGCTTAATGTGGGAGGGAAGCCCGAAGCGATGCAGGTCTCAGGTTTACAGCTGTGCTTTATTGAACTACATATTTCTTGTGTTTGACAACAGATGTCATATCTATAATCACAGCTACCCTTTGTATGACTACAGCTCTTGGATCACATCTGTCTTATGTTGGACTACACCTGAAATTGTTGGACCACTGCTGTACATTTGTTCATGTGACAGTCAGTCACGGTTGTTATCGAAGTGGAAGGGACTGTCCTTAATTATGAATAAAGAAGGAATACGCACGGACCATAATTTTACTCCTAGACAACCGTAAGTTCGATACATCCAAGGTCGACACAACTGTGTTTGACTGTAATACCTAAAACTGCATACACCTTAACATTTTATCATAGTTTCTCTTCGACCTATTAGACTCTGCGTAAATATTTTGTACAGAATGCTAGTTCGTTCGTTCGTTCGTTCGTTCGTCGAAATGGAGCGAGTGGTCAGACTCAATTTGTCACAGGCCGCCGTCATATAGCTGGAATATGGTTGTATGCAACGTTAATAAAATAAAATCAAAGAAATACTGCAGGCCACTTGGTATGCACTTCTCCACACGTGCAGTGTGTTACTGTAAAAAGAATGAGAATATACGCGAGAAGCGGCGATAAGTTCTCATTGTTTCGCAGAATACAGGGGGGAAATACCAAACTGCACAGAACAGACGGTGACGTAATAAAAACATAAAGCTTCTGGCCATACATTGAATCTTTTAAAACATCTACCCCTACAGGTTAGCGTGTACGTTTTGTGCATCTACGAGTGTTTTTCACGCAACTGTTATGTTGGTAACCTGTTTGTCTTTAATTTAACGTGGCACTGGTATACATGGCACGATCAACCGGCACTTGGAACAGCACCAAGCTGGCGGGGTTTCAGGACATCCGATTATGTAATACCTGCGGCCTGAAAGAACTGCTGGATGAACACTCTGGCGCCGGGGATGTCGGTTCCGGGTAAATTCTAAAAGTGTTCATGTGAACAAGCAAAATATACACATAAGACATTTTTCTAGCTGCTGAAGTAAGATTGTGTTTATAGGTCATGTATTTGAGTAGCTGGTGCATCCTTACTGTACAGATGTAAGTAGCCTTGCCAATGCAAGATCTGGTTGAGAAGATGTTGGTGTAGTGAGAAACGTTTATTTTCATTGTGTTGTCTTGCAAAACATTTCTCCTGATAGACCACCATGTATCACAATCGCAGCCACATGGAGTTACACAGAACAGTATCAGTGTCACACTGACTTTACGGCAATATATTATTTCGTTGACTATAAAGCCCGGGATTGGTTTGATGTATGCAATATCTCACTAGGATCTGCAACGAAGGACGACTTGTGTATTACCCCCCATCTTGATCTTGCCTCAATACTAGATATTGTCCTTTGTCGACAGATATTTTATCATGAATACCTGATAGTTATACTGAACCGCAAAAGAAACGTCACCCCAAGTAACGTTGCATGAAAAGTTGTCATTTAAGTTGTAATGTAATTTTTGTCAAAGTTTCTAATATCTAAAATTACCTTGTCCGGAAAAATGAAATTTGATGGTAAAAAAAACAAAGCAGATGACAATAAAACCGATCGCCCACGGCAACTGCCATGGTAACCCAACGGCCATGGTAAACTGAAGCACGTGAGTTCCGTGCAAATTTAAATGCACATGCGTTCCCCCATTTCTTGCCCTATACAAATCCATCCAGATCGGATAACATTCATTCGTTATTGAATTGCTACCACATGCCAAGATTGACAAGAAATCAGCAACACGAAACCCTTGGACGATTGCAAGCTGGACAAGCCGCCCGGCAAGTAGCCAATGCATTTTAAGTCCACGTAAGGACCATAGCAGTGGAGAAGAGTCCTCTTCTCAGACGAGAGCCGTTACTGAATCTCAACAGCAGATGGCAGAGAGAGAGAGAGAGAGAGAGAGAGAGAGAGAGAGAGAGAGAGAGAGAGAGAGAGAGAGAGAGAGAGAGAGAGAGAGTCTGGCGACGCCGTGAATAATGTTATTCGGATGGTTGTGTCGTTGAGAGAGACTTGTTGGGTGGTCCGACCATCATGGTGCGGGGTGGAATTAGTTTTGCACAGAGAGTCGGCCCAATCAGAACATCGGTCCAGGGAGAGGCAATGGTGTCACAGCAGCTCGGTACATTGATGAAGTCTTGAAACCACACGTAATACCTCATTTGGCACGTCGCCGCAACCACGAGTTTCAGCATGATAACGCCAGTGGCCACACTGCGAGAGCAACAAGAGACTACCTCCTCCAGCAGAATGGCATCAGAACCATGCAGTGGCCTGCCCTCAGTCCCGATTTAAATCCCATTGAATGACGTCCGACCAAGGCCGACAACTGCAACTGAACTGCGTGAGGCGTTCCTCAGAGTGTGGGCTCAGGTGCCTATGGCCTTCATCAACCGCCTCATCCATTCCATGTATCGACGTATCGGCAGTCACCAATGCACATGGCGGACACACGAGATACTGACTTGTAATGCTATTTTCTCAGAAACTAGTGTTGTGTTTCACTTTAAGAACAGTTGACACTTCAATTTCAAACTTGATCATCAGTTTGACCAAGTTTCATCTTTTCAATATGTCTCAAAGTATGTTTACAGTTTTTGGACAAATAAGGTATCTCATATTTCTATCCATGGTTACGTTTCTTTTGCGGTTCAGTATATATGGCTATGATATTACCGATGCCTTGTAAAAGTTAAGCCCACTCAATCTAACTCGATATTGCATGGGACAGTGTTGAAGACTCACGACACCTGGATCATGTTTAGCCCTTTAGTACTCCTGTGCGTCACTTGTGCTGCAACACGACCACAGATATGCCTTCATGCCGAGGCCAGACAGGGTACCATCTTTTAACGTCTTTTGGTATGACACGGCCTGGGATCGAATCCCGAACCTTCCACTCCCCGGGCGGACGCTCCACCACTAGTACACGCAGGCGGTCACCACGCGAAGAAAGGAATTGTCCTCTCTGTGAATCATCAGCAGTTGTGCTGACGAATTCCACTATATCTACAAATATAACGCCTTTGTAAACTCAAGATATAAATATATTGCATCTAATCATTATGAATGGCCTAACCCATAGAAATGCAAGAATCTCTTGTGTTCTGGAAAATTGTCCATATTAAAGAGTATTGTATTGAGTGTTATTGAGATACTGTTATTTATTGCTTTGTAATTGTTATAAATATATGCTCTTGTACCATCGTCGGTTGGGATTTGAGAAGAAAGAATTGAATTGATAATATTATTTCAAGAACAGTTGCTGTCATCACCGCCACAATACAATACATGATATATCATGTAGGCAAATGTATTACAATTACTAGGGCTAAATGTATTTTGCATGTCTATCACAGACATGTAATTTACATGTACAGAAATACAGGATTTTTGTATGGAAGATATTTTCACTATACTCCCGTAATTGTCTGAATATGTCAGCAATATCCCTTAGGTTGGCCAGAAACCTATGATAATGGTTCGAACCAGGCTTCGACCTGGTAATGTTGCTGGGTTTATCAGCACCATACCTGTGCTCGTTGTTTTCACCCAAGTGGTAAACATTTGATATCTGATATAACTGAATTACTGTTAAAAGCTCACTCACTCATTTCATTTTTGACGGCGAATACAAGTGCGATCAGCGATCATGTCAATACGTTTTATCGGAGACGGTTATTGGAAGTAAAGTCGTAATGAATGGTGTCTTTCTATGAGATATGCATGTTTTCTATGGGTGAAGATATGGGTCATTTAAGCAATCTTTATGTAAACGTTCAGAGCCAGACAGGATGTGTCTACCATACTGTAAACATATATCTGCATTCCTATGCGCTCATGTATGCTAACCACACCGTTGTATGAACAGAGTTTCTTTACATGTCTTTGCGCAAATGACACGCATACATTTGCGCACATGCTATTTGTTAATAGAGTAGGCATTCCTAAGAAACCAATATGTATGCCAAAAGACTTGAAAATACATGGTATGTTATACACATTCTACATCTTTAAGCTGCAGACTTCAACATAGCTTGCATATACTAGTTTGTCAAGATGCCATCATTATATGCCCGAGACTACGTTAAGACTTGAAAATACGTGGTATGTTATACGCATTCTAAATCATGGAGCTGCAGACTTCAACATAGCTGGCATATACAGGATTGTCAAGATGGCATCATTATATACCCGAGACCACGTTACAGACATTGCATGCTAAATCATTACCCGAACACAGTACTTGCACTGTGGTGACCTTGCTTGAAGACATACGGGGGTAATTTCAAACCAATATAAGTTGCATAACAGTACGGTGACATAAATATCACATAAACGTCAGAGAACAATCAGTGTCGATTATCTACAGAAACATATGTCACTGGGCATAAAAAAATAGTAGTGAAAATTATATGAATTGATCACTGAAAATCAGTGATGACACCAGTTCGCGAATGGTAAGCGTGTGATGACACATGTATTAAAGAAAGAGTGCACATTACGTTGACAGCGGGTGTTCGCTAAGGGGTAAACGTACACTTACATTTATTCGCGAAAGGGAAAGCTTACGATGATATCAGGTGTTTCCGGAAGAGTAAGCATACGTTGAAATCAGGTGTTCGTGAAATGGTAAGCATACGTTGACATCAGGTGTTCGTGAAATGGTAAGCATACGTTGAAATCAGGTGCTCGTGAAATGGTAAGCATACGTTGACATCAGGTGTTCGTGAAATGGTAAGCATACGTTGAAAATCAGGTGCTCGTGAAATGGTAAGCATGTGTTGACATCAGGTGTTCGTGAAATGGTAAGCATACGTTGAAATCAGGTGCTCGTGAAATGGTAAGCATGCGTTGACATCAGGTGTTCGTGAAATGGTAAGCATACGTTGAAATCAGGTGCTCGTGAAATGGTAAGCATACGTTGAAATCAGGTGTTCGTGAAATGGTAAGTATGCGTTGAAATCCAGTGTTCGTGAAATGGTAAGCATGCATTGACATCAGGTGTTCGTGAAATGGTAAGCATGCGTTGAAATCAGGTGTTCGTGAAATGGTAAGCATCCGTTGACATCAGTTCACAAAATGTTAAGAATGCGTAGACACCAGGTGTTCACGAAAGGGGTTATCATTCGTTGTTTCAGTTAGTGGCATGTTTATCTGGACTTCATGTTCAATAATGCCCTCACTGGCTACATGTACATAATGTAGCAGCTGTAATGTTAGACATATGCTGATCCACAATGGAAGCACATAACTGTACATATTTGTGCATGCATGGTTCAAATGCTGTAATGTACATGTACGTGTAGTGTACCAAATGTTACATTTATTGCATTTATTTGTTGCTGAAATTGTGTTGAATAGCACATATTGTCCAGCAGATTTTCCAAAGAGTTTTTATGTCGATATATGTTCCCGCATCTAGTGTTCCTGCAGCTGAATAACGTTGTAGTGTGCACCAAGTGAAATAAATGTTATTACAATTGTTGTGCAAATAGTAGGCATCTTGTTGCCTATTGATATGCATTTATTATTTCCAATACTACATATTTACGCGAATTTAGTGTATTGTGAAAGAAAATATTTTTAGATGGAAGTTTGCAGATTTCTAGATTTACATTTTATATTACAAAAAGCAATAGTAAGGAAGCTTTTGATCTTCAAAATATCAACATGATATCAATGTAATTTCAGTCTGGTTTTCTTCTCACACACGAAATAAACTTGCATGATTAATATCATGAAAACATGTCAGTGTGACGGCATGTTTCCCTTGTGAGACATGTGTTTCTTCACACACCTTAAGCTCAAGCATTGATACAGCTGCACTGTCAGAGTAATATCCATTTCTAAATAGGCACAAATGACAAAGATAGAATATCAACTGTCAATGCTGCCACAGTTTCTTTGTCTGACTTTTAAACAGTGTCAGGGAGAAAACTATAACCAGGCATAATGACACATTATTCGCAGCTTGCATTCCCAAAACACTGATTGTCAGTGATCCATCAAGATAGGTGTATTTCATTACAAGACTGATGTTTTATTTACAAGATATTTGCATAAATGTTCCTTCTTCTTCACGAAAAAGCATGAAGGGGCCGTGTAAGAAATTTTGTGATCCATTTGCTGGAAAATGTCCTTTTGTTTTATCTGATATGTGTCTTCGTTATTAATGAAAGTGTCATATAGTTGATAGAAACGTGTTGTAACATCCCTTGCATCCGTGAACTGCAACACGTTGATTTAACAAGCACTACATTTCTACCGACATACAAACAACGGTGGAACAATTTGTTTCATGGCAATTTTCTTCACTCAACATGATCCTTTTCATAATAGCAGTATTCCACACGCTTTGGTTAGCATCATCCCCATATTTTACTTTAAATGAAGATATTACTACGTTATTGTTAACGTCACATTTCGTGCACATTGAGGCGACACAACGGCGGTACACACAGTTTTAAGTGACGTTTTATTATCAAAACACTAGACGTTACTTACTGTTTACAAATGTATCATTTCAGACAGTTACGTTTGAAGCCATTGTCATAAATTCAAAACATTATCGACTGGAGGTCTGCTTTGGATTAATATTGAATAATATTTGTGGACAGAGGTAAACGATAACCTTATTATTGTCCTTTTCTCACTTTTCATATTTATATGGTACAATATTTCGGTGAGGTGAAACGTTGGTTTTTATCCAACTTGTACAGCGACGTGCATGTGGGGGTTTGTTGTGCTACTCCAGACGTATTCCGGTTTACATGTGATTGGCGGGTGCTACCAATGTGGCGGGTCATGCTAACCCTTTTTGCCAACACCTGGTGCTATCCCTGATTTTTAATTTTCAATTCATATAATATTCAAGACTATTATGACTTTTACCCCCAATGGAATCTGTTTCTGAATCGGGTTTTCTCTTGCGTTCACGTTTTATATTATAGTGCTAGCCCACTGAGATACCATGCCGTGGTTTCGCAGTGATATACAGTATACTGACAGAGAGCCGACTTGTGCTTGTTTCATCCCTTTATGCCGAGCGTAAGGCAGGGCAACAACATGTTCCACTTTAACGTTTCTTTGATGTGACGTGACCAGGGGATCGACTACTGACTTTCCGCTCACAGGTGGTCCCCCCCAAAAAATTCTTCAGGCCATGTAAATATAGCCAATCATTTAAACTGCAAAATTGAACCGAATGGAAGAAGTGCGTTCTTAAATATAAAACTATATAATTTGTGGCTGCTTGTTTGTTGTTTTTAAAAGGCAATATATTGGTTTGAATTCTTGTTCTCTTGCAGCTAGCAGCTGACATGCGCAATAATGTTAGCGCATTAGGCAAGATTAAAAGATCTTGGACAGATTCATTTGCAAAGTCTGTCCTTAGACAGAGCACAGCTTTCTCTTACCGAAGGCAGTTTTCAACCTTCGCCTAAATGAATAATTAATCAAGCAAACATCGACAATTTAAAGTTCGATATTGAGTATTTGTAGAATAAAGTTTTTCCCTATATAAAAACACTCGTGTGGAATTAACTATTCATTATGGCTATAATGTCGTTGTAATCTGATGACAATGGAATCTCTTCCCAGGGCTTGTGTTGGAAACACTTACAGCATTACGCAAGGTTGTATTTGGTCCAACATATTATATCTGTATTTAAAAAGATAAACTGTATGGTTTTCTTTTTCATGTGTAGTCCAAAATAAAAAGAGGGTGACAGCTAAAGTCCAACATAGGACAGCTGTAGCAAAACTTGTTACAGATATAGTCCAAACTGAATGTGGTTAAAAAAGTGAAGTGCATCTAAATAAAAGCGACAAAACCCTTTCCATATTCAGCAGAAATCTCTGAAAAAGCAGCGTCGATTGTCCGATTCCGATTGTATCAAGAGCATGTGTTCATGAATCACTATCTAACAGTGATGATACAAAATGAGCGTATCCTGACCCACCGGTGGCTCTCGTCACAAACACAGGCAAAGGAGAGTCCTTGCTCTGTTCTACATTTTCAGTATAAGCATGTGACAAAGGGTCAACGCCATATTCAGTTGCATCGTGGTCTGTCGGCTTCCCGCTGGAGTAGATGATGGAGTTCTTGGACGTTTACCACGTGTATGGTGCTGACAAACCTGGAATGCTGGAATCGAACCCACGATCATAGGTTTCTAGAACGCCTGAGGGACACAACTCTGACGCTAAGAAAACGATCCCCTATCATAAGACTTAATGAAGCATGGCAATGAATACAACACATTAGAAACACAAGAGGCAAAACTGTTCTTGTAACAAGTACCTTAGGTTAGCAGAAATATCTAGATGTCGTGTCCCCACAATGTTACTGCTAAAAGAGGTTTACCGTTGTATTTCCCCGGAGAGTACAATGAACACGCGGATACCAGGAGCTGTGGCTGCAGTGTTCAGAATTCAGGAAGTTTATGAAGAAACGTATCTTTCTTACTTCATTTACAACATTATTTTCAACTGAAAGAAACAAGTCCCGTGTTTTTACATCGTTTTACTAAAAGTATGAACTTGCTAAAATTGTTATCTGGTGTAAAAATGTTTCTGACTGGAACAAATTTCAATAAAAGCATCGAAGATTTTTTATATAGAAACATATTCACATTAGATGAGTGTATAGTTATCAATTTATTACCCTTTCGATTGGGCCTGGGATCACGTGGAAATTAGTCTCTCAAGGTAACTCTCGAACCGTGCTTATTACAATATATTTCAGTCAAAATAGTATTTTGTTAACAGTGAGTGAATATTGTGATTCGCCGCTTTTAGCAATATTCCAGCAATATCCCGGCGGGGGCCACCAGAAATGGGCTTCACACATAGTACCCATGTCGGGAATCGAACCCGGGTCTTCGGCGTGACGGGTGAACGCTTTAACCACAAGGATATCCCATCGCATCTTTGGCAACACTGATATAAAGGGGGATGACACTATGACGTTTTCGAAGTTCACTTAAAAGAACGTATGACAGGTTTTAGCAGCTTTTCTGCATACCATTTTTTACACCGACGGTTGTCCCTCGCCGTGATATTGCTGGAATATTGCTAAAAGCGGCGTAAAACCATACTCACTCACTCACTCACTACACCGGTGGTAATATACTGACGTTATAGCGACAGAGTAGACAGGCAGTTCCTCCAACCACTTCCTTTATACTCATTGGTGGTCAAGTAACCGAACTCCATGGAGCATTTAGTTGGTACAAGATCGAATACCATCTAAAGCCGATGCCTCAGTCTTCAGGGATAAACAATGATGTATTATCGTCTCATCGCGTTTCAAACGATGCCGATGTATGTGCAGCGCTTTCAACATGACAGAACGACGCATCCCTGATAAAAACAATACTCGCGGGATGCAAGACCTCACAGTACAAGAATGGATGCAGTTATAAAAAAAATGATGTGCTTTAACCACGAAGGAGCCAAAATGCCAGCATGATCCAACTTACAGTAATGAGGTTTGATAGCTATCGACATGACAGGTCATGTATTTTGTATTACATCTCGCTGGAACAAGTGAAAAACTGTTCTGCGTTTCTCGAAGAACGAGTTGGTTATTGTTAACGATTCGAAGCATCAAAGCGTCTAGACTCCCGGTGTTGTCATTTTAGCTCTTATATCTCTTTAGAGCAACACGTACACAAGAAAAACAATTGCGAAAGTAGTGTTATATACTTCTTATAAAAAGTCGATGGTGTTTGTGCCAGTTTTCTTTGTGAAAGGCCAAAGACGTAAAACCTAATGCAATCACTAAGATGATACAAATAAATATTTAACAACATTTTGACGGCATTAATGGATTATAAAATACAATTTATCACAACTGAAATAGAGTAGGCTGAAAACAAAAATAATACCTGCATATAGTAAGGGCAACTGCCGAGGTAAAATAATAACTTCAAAGAAATGTCAAGAGAACGATAATGAAGAAATATTGAAATTGACGAAAATGCGATTAGTTATATTTTAGAGGCATCGCGATAACTGGTTCGGTTGGTTCTTGAGACAAATAACACAGGCCATCCGAAATAACCCAGGTCATATTTGAAAATGATATTAGCTATCAGTATATATGGCTTCTTGTAATAGTATGCAAAAATTCAGACTTCAGTCAAACGTGGAACGGGTGTTTATAAACACTCTATGCAGATAAAGAATGCCTTTCCTTTGCAACGACAAAACCACTATAATCGTATGTTTATTGACCACAAGAATGTGAAGAGCAGTAATTGCTGCTCTCAAGACGCATATCTGACATTCGACTTCCGAACGTTTTAGTGCAATACGTCTTGTTCATGAAGGTCTCCGTTTTCTGAAGACGCATTCCCCTGGACGCCTGTTGTGTTTCGTGTTTGGCTACTTACTGTCAAACCAAAGCAACACTACGTTATGTTTTCGTAGCTGACCAGGACGTATTGACCGTCTTGGGACTGAGACCTGGATCCGACCAAATTGATTAACTACTTTCCTCCGAAAGCCTGTCCAGTCAAATTAGAATCGAAGATTACAAACCCGACTCTAAAACAAGTCTTTGTGTTTGTCATTTAACCCAACTTAGATATAACATATGACATCAATATTGATCAGCTGCCTTCATATCTAGAATTATTATAGAATGAATAAGATTATTCGTTGAAACGTAGAAGTATAATGATTACAGTCCAAACAGCTTTCTTTTCAACACATATCCTCACTATACTACGTAGATGTTGCAAAAATGTTGGGGTGATATTGACAACATCTTTAAGTTGCAGAATCGGTAGACTAATCTTATTATTTCAATGTGATGACACATTCATATAATGCGTTAAGCATACGCTATAAATATGTGACCGATTGCAAAGGTCCACCAAATTATTGCACTATCCAAATATCTGATAAACATCAAGACATCATTTAACCAGTGGCAAAATATCCTTGAACCAAAGATCAGGGTATTTACTACAATATAATGTTGGAACACACGCAGGCATCCATTCCCAAGGCAAGTGTCGCCAGTGACGGGTCGTGTGCTCCAATAACCAGCAGGGGACCTCCGCAACATATGTTGTACACGTGCAGGGAAGCAGGTGGCTGTATTTTAGTGAATTAAGTTATACCAGATGGTCGTCACTACAATGTTACTAGAATTTTAATAGTACTTTAATCAGTAATCCCTTTTAAGTGATCATAAAAAAAGAAATGTTTCTAAAAGGCATTACCTTACCTTTTCCTTCATCGGAATTCCTGGCCTGACAGTTAGACATCTTACGTTGGTAACATATTTGTAAACGCTCTTGGTCTTTCTTGACCCAAGACGTGTAAGTACTATGAATCCTTGCTGTGTTGCTCCAGGTTGTTTGATGCATACATATACATGTAACAATAAAAAAGATGCATCAACAACTTGTATTCATGATGCTGGCTCACTCATCTAAGTAATTGCGCTGTGCTGAGATGCGCCCCTTAAATGTACCAGCAGCCTTAGATCATGGGGTTGAGTACCAGATTCGTCAGTTTTGGTAGCACCATACACATGTTCGTTGGTTTCAGCAAAGTTGTAAACGTGTAAGACATGCATCACTTCGGGCTTTGATCCCAAATAAAGCAGACACGTCGTGAGGTATCCGAAATACTGTTGAAAGGAACATTAAACATATAGATCTATACATGTGCCAGAAAGCGGAATGAACACATGAAAGCTGAATTGCAACAATTGTAGTACGAAAGAGTACCAGGAACGAATTCAGGGGCTCCTAACAAGAAATAACCGAAATTACAGGCTATTACAAAACGAACATGAATTTACTGATGTTGCAATAACAAGAATGCACGGGCAAGTTCAAATCAGCATCAATGCACCAACCTCCAACTTCAAGCGATAAAGTCTTTTCATATACAGTCGGTCGGCAACATTCACACAACGACGTGCGTGTTGTTTCCCGGGGTACATAAATGTTCACAGAGTAATATCTCTGTCACTGCAGCCGTTTTCAAGTCGAGGAAGTTTACGATTTCCATTTGATTGCGTTTGAAGTTCTTTAACTTAGAACTACACTCCCGCGCTCCCTGTAGTATGGAGACTCATCTGAGGCTCGGCAATCGATATGGACGTTGCATGTGTCTATTACAAGACTCAGGGCTGTCTTGACTTTATCATATGATATACACTCTTCTTCCAGACTTACCGACACGAAACAGTGAATGAGTGAGTGAGATGGGTTTACGCAGCTTTTAACATTATTATTACGAATAATAATGTGTGTACTTATATTGCGGTAGTGTCAATACACAAGTTGCATTCTGAAATCGCTAACATTATTAACCCGGTCAGTGGCTTAGTGTGCATATTCTCGATATACAATCCACGCTGCTTTGATAGGCGCTAGAAGGTAAACAGTCACAATACCAACTCATCCTACCTGGTACCCATTTTAAATACTGGGTGAACAGGCATAATCCGAACGAAGTCACTTGTCTCAGGAGACACCACATGTGCTACATGTGTTTCAGTTTGGGCAGAACCGAAGCTTCAGAAACTCTCAAAGGTCAAACTGCCCGACGAGTTCACCCATCCAACTACTAGTACTCTCCGCGACCGACGCGGCTTAACTTCACATGCTCTGGGAACTGCGCGTTGTGCACAATGGTATATTCCATCAAGGCGAAGTACTTCAGAAATGAGCTTCACTCGTGCTACCCATGTGAAGAATCGAACACCTACCTCCGGCGTGATTAACGATCGTTTTAACCACTAGGCTAGCCCTCACCTTCTAGAAACAGAAAGCAAGGCTCTCACAGATGTACCGCGCATGCACCTCTCAATGACACGCGCCATGTCCGAGAGTCAGGTTTACATCACATCATGTACAAACATTTCAGAGATTTTTTTTCTGTTTTAGACAACAGATTGTAATTTCGTGAAACAATATCAACAGAACATTGTTCAATAAATGCAATGTTATAGCGATGGCTCTGCTTCACAAGTTGTATTTTGTAACATGATAACAATGGTTACTCATCCTAGGAAATTAGTCTGAGGAAATGTTCATTTCAGTTACATGTCACAATGCAGTTAATCGAACATGCCACAGCCACAACTCTCCAGGGACGCTAAATGTTGTAATTGCAATTGGTGATGATACCTTCGTTTCATAAAAAATTGAACTACTTCAGTTATTATACCATTAACAGCACTGAGATGTCTCCATGGGCAAACATATTTGCTATCTCACCCAATAAAATGATTGTTAACCCGTCTCTTTGCTAGATGCTTCAAAGTCAGTTTTATGTGTAATGTCATTTACAGCGATTTTGAAAGGCGAGATAGAACTTGTGGGTATTATCTGTTTCATGAGATAATTTGATCTTTGATGACCCAGCATCACAGGGGAAAGCCAACGAGGCCAGCGTCTGTATATGGGTAGCCATCGACACACGGGACAAGGCCCGCAAGGTGAAGGCCAAGGCCGTGAGGCCATAGGGCAAAGAAGCACGAAATCTGCATGTATGGGTATTGGATCAGGAGAAAAACAAAGGCAATAGGACAAAGTGAAACTGGGACATTTATAGGGCCAGGCAAAATGATGTGTATTGTAATGATGTGTGACATCCCATTGTACTTCATGTAACTGATAGTATTATCACGGCACATAATTGCATAGGAAGACTATATTTCAGCTATATCACGCGACCTGTCAATAATCGACTCTGGACCACGCATCAGTGGTTGATATTATGAGCAACATCACCGGCCATCGGCAAAACACGCAATCAATCAAGTCACCGATTCTGACCACTCGATAGATTTGGTCGCCTCATTCTACAAACAGGCTACTGGAGACCCATCTAATCAGGAGAGAGCATTATATGTAACCAGAAACACGGCTGGTATCTGAGAAAGTCAAGTGATACAGCAATAGTGGCAAGATATACCTTTGTGTTAAGTCTTTTAATGAGGTCGCACGTGTAATTACGTAGGTTAATGTTCATTTATGTTCACAGTATGTAGAAATATTAAAAATTGTTTGTTTGTTGTTTAATGCCGCACTCAGCAGTATTCCAACCATATGACGACAGTTTGTAAATAATCGTGTCTGGACCAGATGTTCTAGTAATTGACGCCATGAGCATCGCTCTACGTAAGTCGGATACGATGACATGCGTCAGCCCGAGTCAGCGAGGCTGACCATCCGAGCCCGTGTTTTTAGTCACCTCTTACGACAAGCATGGGTTGCTGAAGACCAATTATAACCAGGATTTTCGGGCGGTTGAGAACTGGTGTGGCACGATAACAAATGGGTAGTTTTCTCTGGCAAAATTCCCATTTTATGACAAGACAAGAGAACGTTATACACCACGGATGTACTTATAATTCATTTTGTGGTTTTGTGAAATATGCTATTGATGTCAGCTATCGATATGTCTGGTGACAATTTCTTTTGTACCTCTAATGCTAAAGGCATTAATATGTATCCTTGTATGAAGGCCAATGCCGGGTCATATCCCAGTGGTCAGTCAACACTGATTAATACGGGAAACGTATCCTTTGATTGGGACTCCAAACATAAACACTGACGGAGAAACGAGTTCTATTTCAATCTAATAAGGAAATTACAATAAATATAATATAGTCAAACACTGTGTGTTGAAGCTGAAGGAACCTACGTAAATACTTCGAGTTATACACGGTTCGACACAACCGAAACACGATGAATAAAGAAGTAATAAGCAAACTTTTATTTCGAGACAACCGTAAGTTCGACACAAATCAAAGTAAGACGCAACGATGTTTGACTGTATGTTATTTCAGTGTTTAGTATTTCGGTATCTTTTCAGTATCTACTCCAAAGCGTGAGACAGTGTTATACTCAATACGGACATCAGATCATCATATCCTCTGACTAATAACTAATATCATGGGACGCCAACGTCAAGGAACATCAACTCCAAAGTTCTGCAGCCTAAGCATATAAGCACCTCGCGACGTTAGGTATGCTTAAAAACACATGGAGTTTTATATTGATTGACATATATGTTCCTCAAAGGATTAACATTCAAGGAAAGTTGCCAACTGACGAAACGCTTTTTTCGAGTTTTTTGACAGAATGTGGGTGACTCGGGGTTCACGTCAGCTTATAACAGTATTTAAGTCACATCACTGGTGCCAGCTTAATACGGGGGAAAAGTTTAAAATTAACGCATATCGGAGACGTTGTCAACACAGCTGAAAAATCAATTGGGTCGTATCTGGGATCAAAACCCACGACTGGTAGATTATTTCGTCTCAGGTCACATTCGAGAGGTGGCTGAAAAGTTTTGAACCTAACCATCAATAATGTACAGTACACCCATAACATGTTTCATATATTAAGTACAATACTTACCATGCTTAAAGCCTGCATTTGAACCAAATACACAACCAGTCAGCATATTTCTGCGAACATCAAAGTGACCAGCTATTCACTTTTGATGAAAATGAACAAATTGAGCTACCACGCTGTCATCAAGTATCTCCAACTGAAAGGGTAGCTCCAACAACCATCCATGTGGACATGGTGTCAACTGTAGAAGATGATGCTCTTTCCTTAACCACTATTAGGAGGCGGGCAACGGAGTTCCAGACGAAACAACTGTCAAAGCGAGCGTTTAACGTCTGAAGAAGAAGAAGACAATATCTGTTCAAAAGGCTTGCAGGGGTGATGGCTTCCGATTTCTGATATTCCAAATGAATCCTTTTGGTGGACTACCTCCCGATAGATTTGACCATCAGTGGCAGATATTTCGCTAATCTGCTAAGGCGAATGTGTGATAATAAGCTTATGCAAATGACGATGACGTCATTTCTGCTGTTGAGAACTTTTTACACCACCAGGAGTACATCGGTGGCATGTGAGTGTGGAGTTCGGATGGCATTGTGTTGAAAAAGTAATAAGCAGCCAACTCCATCAACGCAGTTTATCATAGTTAGGCTCAGAACATTTCAGCCACTCCCCGTATCCTTCATCCTTCCATTCGAGGATGCGTTATTTTGGGTTCGAATCTCATATGTGATTACGATCCACAGACCGCGCTTCTTTGTTAAACTTGTGTGGTGAACGTCTACAACCTGCGTTATTTTGGCCACTTTCTAACATTAAACGTAATGTAACCGCCGCGATATGACTGTAACAAGCGGTGTTATCACCTACATCTTTCACTCACATAAGACCGGGGGTACGGGTGGCCCAGTCGTGCAGAATTGCGTCCCTTGGGCACGCCAGAAATCTATGATTGTGGCTTCGAATCCTGGTTCGCCCCGATTATGTTTCTTGGTTTGTCAGCACCATACCTGTGCTCGTGGGTTTCACCGAAGTGGTAAATGTCTGAGACCTGAATCACCTCGGGCTTTCCTCCCATATTAAGCTGACACGCCGCGATATAACTGGGATACTGTTAAAACCCAACTCACTCACTCACATAAGACCGCCTCCGTGGTTTAGTGGTAGAGCGTCCGCCCGGAGAGCGGAAGGTCGGGGGTTCGATCTTAGGCCGCATCTTACCGTACCTCCCATTCGCTCGGGGCAAAAACAAGGACTGGTCGGCTCGGAGTCTGCTGTCTGATTGGGGAATTCATGTTAAACTGCGGCATGGTATCTCAGTGGGCTAGTACTATAAAATCGGGACTAGTACAAGCAGTCACACACACGCACACTTACACACACGCGCGCATGCATGTTGCTATATAAGTTCAATAATATTGGTCGCGACGTTAAACACCTCACTTCACTGACATGACCTTTTAACCAAATTGCAGAATGAAAATATCTACACTCGCAAACGATCATGAAAGGTGAGTACTTCCTGTCCAGCCGCCACTATCGAAATAACAGCCTGCAATCTTTAGATTATTCTATAAAAGGGTTCACTGTACCTTTCGCATCTTCTCACCAATTATATATAGGGCTAGGAACGATTTATTATATATCTCTTTCTGAATATATGAATTTGGTTTCTGTGGCCATTGTCAGAATATGTATAAGGACTTGACAAGGATTACATGTATTACTCGGTTTGAGGTATTGATGAATTGCACATTTTACGTTGATGCTGCTGTGGTTATTATTACGAACGTACATGCCCATAAAGGACTTGTATTCCTAGCTTGGCACCCAATAATAAAGAATATATAGTTGTCAGATTCAAGTTTACCTTTCAACTGTAATTAACACTTGTCATCAAACAAACTTACTGTTACAGGATGCGCCATGAAACTTTGTAAAACACGGTAAAAACATTAGCATGTCGAATTTCAGCAATCTATATATTTCCAGTGGGATAATCCTATACAACATGAGAGACTGTTCCTTGTTATTCTGATTTATGGGTTTGCAACCATTATTAATGCACGTTTGATACAATTATCGCAGACTCATTGGCTCAGTCCCCGATCTTCAGTGGTAATCCCACAGACGGGGTGTGATCAAATCTAAATAAAGGAGAGAGTCATTGTTTTATCCGCCCAATTACGCTCTGTCACGAAGAGGCATTGATCTTGATATCCGTGTCTTGTATTTAGTCCCGTGTGACCAGAATGCTCAAGACAATATTTTTCCTGCTAATTCCACAGGGAATGCAACACGACGGAAGTCGATGAATGGATATAATGGTATTCATGCCTTCTTGTAATTATGGAGCGCTCGAGGTGGTTAATAAGCCTGATATAATTATTAGCACAAAACCAACAATTCCTTACATTTCGATACGTTTTTGTGTACATTTACATTTAAGTTTCATTTGCGCTAGACTGATATATATTTTTATGCAATCTTTGATTGCACAATACATTTCTCTTTTTTTATATTATTTATTTCATTTCTTTTCTTAAGTGCATATGGAATACAGCCAGTTAGAGATACAAATGGGTTTTGATAAAATTAAAATGAAGATATTCTGCAGACATAGTGAAATATTTACCCGTACTAGTAGACCGAAGTACTTTTGTACTTGTATTGGAATCCAAGTCAAATGCATTGTGAATAAACAATGTTATGCAGTGCGTATCTGATTATATGTATAAGGATACAATGAATCTAAATATATCATTCGATAAAGGTAAACGATGCAATGAGAACATGTGCATTGACCCGCCATTTCAGATGATTTCGTAGACAAAGGAATTATGAATTTCTATAATGGGGTTTGTCACGACGCCAAGGCCATGTAATAATATACAAACTTCAAAGCAACACAATATCATATATTAACCTACATACCATCAGAAGTAGTGTTAGGTTACAAGAGTACTTCAGCCATGACCATATGTACGTACGTAAATGGGAGTCCATTGAGAACAATCGCACTACATTGACCTGTTGTGTGACCGGGCCTATGGTTCTAATGTACCAATGATATAAATCAAATATCTATCCCGCATCCTGAAATGCTTCATGGAAAGATAAAGGTGTTGTGGGTTCACCAAGTGCTTCGTCCCGTCCCGCACTCACTGGCGAGCCAGGAGCAGCTGTGGTGCTGAAGACGACCACAGGGGGCGCCACTATCATTTAACTTTTCTGTGCGAGTAAATTATTAACATGAACTGGCATGGGCCTCTCCGGTCTCATGGAAGTCTAAGCCATAAGAGAGACAAAATAATCTTTAATTGATATTGGCACCTGGTCTAGGAAGACTTCCATGCCACACATGGAGTCCGACTTTCAAAGGGATCACACTGACCAGTTATTCAATTTTCAAGTAATATAGTAAGATAAAGCATTACACTTTAAGACGACTTACTGCCAATAAAAGAGATGATAGTGTCAGTTCTCTGAAATGACTTTCGTGGAAGTATATTTTGTTAACTGATGCGTGTTCAGAAGGCTGTCCAGTTTCCATGGCTTATACCCTATATTTTCCGTACAAGTACAGTTTCGGTATTCGCTATAAGATAGCAACAATAAGGTTGGTTGGTTGGTTGGTTTGTTGTTTAACGGCGCAATAACCAAGCTATATGACGGCGGTCTGTAGGTAATCGAGTCTGGACCAGACAAACCAGTGATTAATATCATGGGCATCGATCCACGCAAATGGGATACGATGACATGCATCAACCAAGTCAGCGAGTCTGACCACCCGATCCCGTTAGTCGCCTCTTACGACAAGCATAGTTGCCTTTTACGGCAAGCATGGGTTGCTGGAGACCCATTCTACCCTGGATCTTCACGGGTCAGCAACAATAAGGATGAGACTAATCGTTGCAACAGGAGACATCTTTTCGAACAGAAATAGAACAGGTTCTCAGTATCCCATGTTTGTTTTTAAAGCCGAGGACGAGCGTGCGGAGGATGAGGATCTGATGGTTATAATATCATAATTTAAAGTTAGTTTACAACAGAAATGTAGAAAGAATTGGTAGCAGATGTACATTTATTGTATAAGCTTGGACAAGGCTGTATGGAATGGGCAATAGCATCTTGCAGCGGTGAGCACTTTTATTCAGTACAGTATTACTCGACATACATTTGGAAGTTACATGGGTGAACAGGCATGCTAACTGTAAAGGTTTTGCAAACTAACTCATTTGGTGGTGTGTGTTCACAAACATAACACGACATCCATATTTGCATGCTGCATCGTGGATTGTTTGTATTTATCTAACTTCGGAAGAGAATATAATCCCTTTTCTGCTGTAGTGAGTGAGTGAGTATGGTTTTATGCCGCTTTTAGCAATATTCCAGCAATAACACGGCGGGCGACACCAGAAATGAGCTTCACACATTGTACCCATTTCGCGATTCGAACCCAGGTCTTCGGCGTGACGAGCGAACGCTTTAACCACTAGGCTACCCGACCGCCCCCTTTTCTGCTGTAAGCCTGAAGAATATTACTTATTTCGGACATACAACAAGCAAGAAACAAATGCCTACAAGATCAGTTTTTGAAACTTCAGCATAAATATCAAGTATGGGAAAGTTTTAGAGCAAGGTGATATTTACCCACATGTTAGCACTTTCTTTAACCAAAATGTCTCGGAAAACCATCATTGGGAAAGTACTTAAAAAAGTAAATAAGTAGAAAATGACTTTCTCCCAATCTTATTGTCAACACATTTGATATTGTCATTAATATTGTCATTAATTAACTCATGATTGATGAAATGAAAAAGAATACTTGTTGTCCCAAAAGTGTGCTTATCATATCGTGTCTTTTCATCGCTGTATTCGATGTGACGGGGGCTGTCATTCCTCGACACGTTTGAAAACGACAGAAAGGCGATATTCAAACTTTTATGATACCGACATTCAAATCCCCCCAAACTGTAAAATTCAAACATATCGTTTTTGTCATGCTGGTATGCGGCGTCGCGAAACAGACAGAAAGATAGCAGCCACGAAGACAGTTGGACAAAAAACACTCCTCACACAGAGAACTCGACACGTGCCTATAAAGGAGGAAGTACCATAATGGAGTGTTTGCTGCAAATGAAGGGAGTAGCCCATAAACTCCTTAAGAACACAACATCTATTTGCAAAAACACTCCACCAGAAGTCTATATTGGCAGAAAATTTAAATAAATTGCAGAAAAACGTTGTCCCATGGTGAATAAATTTCCCGTCGTCGTACGTATCTGAGACAGCTGCGTGTCACGAGTCGATGAATAAGACCTCAGCCTGCTAGAGACCTGAATAATGTCAGCGGTTGATATTCAGTTTTACCGAAAAAAATAGATTTAATTTTCGGAACGGATATTGAAAATCGGAGGCGCGGATTAGGTGCCAGCAGTAATCTGAGATTACGTCTGGCGTTTTTTGGACGCAGTACGGTTCAAATGAATTGAGGGTATGTCTTGTGGGAAGTAGTATATTTTATTCGTTCAAGATATTTAAAAATATCTATATGATTCAGAAACGAAATTACATTCTATTCAAACACGGAGATTAGTCCCAGATTGGTTTTAATTTCTGATCTCTTTCGGTAACAAAGCATCTTTCTTTTATTGTCTGGTTTTGCGTTTTAAACATATTATACCTTCCCGGATATGTAGTTTTCGTATTTATTTCCGTATTGATTGGGACGAATACTTACACTGGTATGAGTGAAAAACGTGACATAAGCATGTATGACCTCATGTAGAACTTAGTCATTAAATTCTCAATCTGATCAGGAAATATTAGCTAGGACCTCGCAGCTTAGAGTAGATAAACAGAGAGCAGTCGGAACAGAATATCGACATATTTGATATGCAGTATCTAACTCAAGATACCCATAAAACGTGATCAATACGTGCTTCATATCATGCTAAACGTTGTAACTGTACATGGCGGTCTGACAATCTATTATCTCTTCTCGTGGTGATGGAGTCTTATCCTATCATTCAACGGCACTGCAATAGTATTTGCAACATACGAGAATCCCACTTTCGTAACATTGCTGTCTCGACAATTTGGTCACATCGATAAGAACCAAGGAGGGGTACATCCACCTTGTGGAAGCACCGCTAATCTGTCTGCAACTCAATATCCTGAATCTATTTCCAGACTACAAGATTCTATTGTCCTCACGTACCATCAACCAGATAGGTCCTAAACAAACATCAATAAGAAGCCTGTGGACTTTGTAGCTTACCAAAACACCCTACCCCATGTGAAAACAGCTCTGACCAACCTGACAGAGGTCCAAAACAGTTGTGCCCGTGGATGTGTTTGATTGAAGTGGTCAAGTGGTGACTAGCAGATAATTACGGTAGACGGAATGGGCTCAGCTCATCAAAGGCGAGCTGACACTGCGAAGAAATAAACCCACGGCCAACATCCAAAGTGTTATTGCCCTAATCAGCTACTTCGCCCGTTTTAATATTTCCACGCATCATGCCGCATAAATTCTGGTCGTGTCTGAATTGTAGACGACCTTATAATCGCTGAGGACAAAGTATATTGCTTGTCTAGTGGGGAATAATCCTATGTTTATTGTCTCTGTCAAAATGCTGTTCACTGAAACGGTTTTTAAACACTGGGTAAAGCAGTGGTGCTGATATAAAAGCTGCTCGTTCGAGGGTGCTATTGATGGATATCTCCTGTACGAGTTTGTTTTTAGCAGCAACTTATGAGCAGTATGTATGTAAATAATTGAAATTAGTAAATGAATCATATTGGTGAAAGGGAATCCTTTCAGGTAATCCCCTATATACAGCTAGATACTTTTGTATATTTATGAACAAGTTTTAGCAATTCATGTTTCTTTTTAGATTTATACCGAAAGTATCCATTTCACAGATAGGAGAAACAGTGCGAAATTTTCTGTGTTCGTGTATCTTAGTTCAACGTTTCTTAACTCAGATACAGATATAGACACATTTGTAACACCTAGATTAAGATTCTAGCTCTGCCCAACAAACATCTACTGAGTTAGGGCCAGTTAAAATTTAAACCCACGTTCTGTGTGTTAATAACCTCAAAGTAATTCGTGTAATAACATTAACTCACGCGTCTTTACAACCACTCACACGTGATCCCACATATAGATACGTGATGATACACGAATAGGAAAAAAATACTAAAAAAGGTAGATTTTGATTTGTAATTAGATGTGATACACGTTGAATACAGAAAGTACATCTATACGTTGCCTCATGCAGCTAGTGGGCATAATTTCAACTATTTAAATAAAGCTTCAGCAGTATTACGGATTCACATTCACTCAATTCATGTATTCTTGCACATCTACCAAAAACGATAGTCTCACATAGCGTAATATGTTGTGTTAGAACTGAGTTGTCGTAATGTAATAAACTTAAGTAAACAAGGAATATTTTCTAAAAGAATTATGAAAGATGTTGCTTTTCATACCATAAATATGATCATAAAAACCAGACAGGTATGTATTCATTACAATCAATATGGGATAAATTCCAAATCAAACTTTGGTTCTGAACGCCAGAAAACTCAAATTGCAATTAATTAACTGATTAAAAATATCTTACCCCTCCCCACCAAGTCTGATAACCGACAGTTATAAATTGCATAAGAAAAAGATACATATGAGAGGTTAGACTGGTCTATAGGTGGTCATGGTTACCTTCCGCGTACGTCAAAGGCGTGCTTAAATCTTATTTTGTGGGAGCCTATACCGAGAAGAGAGATGCGAGAGAAGGGGAACATGTTTTATTTATAAAACCTGGAGATCCCGAAGCGCGAGTAAAGTAAACATGTGAGGAACTATCCTTGTCAAAAACTTTATATATGCCTAGTTCGTTATCAGCAGCGTTGACCTTCAGCGTCATTATCAGTCATTGTTGGAGTGATTACCGCACCAATGTAAGACAGTGCAGTGGTAGCAGGTAAACATCAAACAAATACATTAGGCAGACAGATGGTTGCTTCATCAAACTTTTTATAAGTCCGTCACTTCCATCACTACATCCCCTAAGATATTTGTAAAGGTGTTTGAGTTGAGCTGAGGAAGCGGAGCTTCACTTACCTTGCTGACAGAATTGTTTCATCTTGTTTTAACAAAATCGCAAAAAATGACTACTGAATGATCAATCCTCAATGCCTTTGGGTGCTCCTACGCATTATGAATGTGAATCAACGTATAGTGGGGATATGTTGGCTACTGGGATGAAGATTCCGGACCCACAGCCCACTCTGGTTACAGCATGTTTGGTTCTGTTACATCCGAAATGCTTAACATAATGAAAATGCCACAACGATTCATGTAAATAGCGCAACCGCATCAACTGGTTAATGTTTGCACAATCGTTTCATGAAAATATCCTGAATGTTTTGGGACTTATACTCTTGAAGCAAAAGCAAACGTCGTTATCAGGGTTTGGCTATATTTTCAACGACCCACAAGCCACAAAATAAAAAAGACCTTCGAATTCATTTTTTATGAACAGTACTGGACTCCGCACAAAACACAGAATACAGACACACGAAACATTTAGCGGTGGAAAGTTATATTGGATAGTGGATAGTAATACTAACCTTTTGGCAAAGAACTAGATAACTACCATTATGATTTTCATGTTGCATCTTGGTCGAATCTTATCATTAGATAAACACGACATGAAATGTTTAACTTTCACAGAGAAAATATCCTAAAATGTGAAAAACTATTTCCATTTCCGTATTTATCCTCTTCTTGCAGGCATCGAAGCGCTACGGAGAGCAAGAGATGCCTTGATGAGTAACACTGTTATTTAGTCTCTAGCCAAATTGTTACCAGATTTGGAGCTCTAGTCGGGTAGAATTCATTCTTTTCATTCAATCACTTTTAGTCCGTTTTTACCCTTTGTAAGGTATTGGATACACAGGATATATGTATGATATTTTGCTAAGGAGCAATATCAAATATTGGACATTTACACACAGTCTTTGACAACACGACATTCTGTGACCTTAAGGCCATTTTTCAATCTCTTACTGACAATATGTTCTACACACTCTCTGTTCTGGTATTTGGTCCACTTTATATTGCGATTACATGGCTGATTTCGTCTCATCCCGATCGGAGAAATGGATAGTCGAGAATAAGAAAAGAGTGGTCGACCTATCAGCAATGTGTTTTCGACACTTATTCGACGGGTCAGTACCTGGAGATTAACAGTCTCAAAAGAGTGTATTCCAATATTTATCAAGTGGTGTGTTAAGACCAAAAAAGTGTGTTTAAGTGTAATAAGAAGATCCCAAGAAGATACCGTGCCTGGCTAGCCATAACGATTCGATCGACTGGGAAGGATTCAATGCACTCAGGCTTTTTTCGACTGATCGGATAAACTTCATTATAGGTATTTAACCGATCAGGAGGTAACGGCTGACTTCACGAGAGCATCCTACACACGTGCAGTTCAGCCATGGAACCAGAATTAGCTTCAGGATGTCTGTTGATAGATATGATTTTTTGTTCACCGCGCTGCTCGAACTGTCGTCTACCGAGAGACCTTAACGACATGTGTTAAGGGAAATCTTTTGTAAAAAAACCCCAAAAAACCAAAACATGTTAAATTGTCATACAAAGAACATATCTGCACCCCACAAAAGTCATATGTGATTTCATTATTATCTAAAAAGCAACAAACTGCTCTGATCCCACAACCAGCGCGTATGCGTATTGAAATCCCATCTTGAGGTCGGGCTGTAGCTGTGACGTCATAGTGGAGAGACGTCCGCCATTTTCTTTAGTTTACATTGCATAATCTACATGACAATTAATTGCTTTTCCGTTATTATCGGCGTAATTAAGACGCGTATTGTGGTGTTGTGTTGCCTGGAGTGTATTAGTTCATCAAACAAAATTACCAATTGTCATTCCTGGAAATTTCCAAGCGAAAACGCCGATTTATCGAGGAGGAAAGTTTGGATACAGCGATGTCAGCGAAGGGAAAATGGAAACCAAGTGGACATACCCTTTTGCGTTTCTTGCATTCTGAGGTATCTGTCCTTGAGAGAGATTCACACTAACAAATAGAAGTTGGCTACAAAAATAAATCTAGCATTCATTGTTAAAAATAATCCATGACTGACAACAATGCAAATTGATCAGATGACAGATAAGGCAATATATTTGGCACAGTTTTGGTGTCCATAAATTCACATGTTCAGTTCATGGACTTGCAGACATGAAACCCTCGTATGTGTCTGGTTCTGCAGGAAAGGCCTCCCTTATTTTATTTACAAAACATGCAGGGTGAACATTTCTGCATTTGTAGGACGTCTTTAGTTAACTATCTGATCTGTATGCACAGAATATGTAAGCCCTGAAATTAACTGAGTCTTCATTTTAAAAAAGTATATAAAACAGATTAATATCTACCACTACGTACATTATATACACATTTTTAAAATATAAAAACAGGGTAGGTAGATTATGTACATGAAGATGTCTTATTCATGAAATATAAAGATAAATCATCGAGAACTTGAAGTTGTCCCCAAGAATGATTTTATGATAAATGTCAATGTGAAAAAAATATTTATGTGTCACTTTTAGTGGATATATGTTTATTATCGATTATCAATAATCGGAGGCGGAACCAGTTTTTTCAAACGAACTGTTTTACCCTCGGTGGGAATAGGGTAATTTTTTTCTGGTTGTCGGTGTGTGCGCGCGCGAGTGCTTGCTTGCGTGCGTGCGTGCGTGCGTGCGTGCGTGCGTGCTTGCGTGCTTGCGTGCGTTAGTGGTAAACCCCTTGAATTACGCCTTTGGATCCACCACCGATGATTATTTTAGTCATATTCAGTGTCTGGGATAAATGAGGTTAGATAAGTGTGAAAGAGGTGTTCATTCTTAGAGAAATTATAATGTGACAGGTAGTTTTAGTGTGATATAATCAGTTTCAGTTAATTTATTTGTTGTTAAATCATTGTGTTTATTTCAGTATTCGTTTTTGTCGCTCATGTATATGATAGTCCATGTTATAATAATGGATGTTTTTGAACAGGAAAAGTAGATTCACTGTTTTTCAGGAGAGTTCCGTTGTGACCTGACAATTAACACACATGTCACTATGTATGAGGTCCACCCACTGGCTAGTACAATTGCGAAGAAAGGGGTAGCGGATGGTCCGCGACAAGTAGTACGATGGATATGGCTAAGAATTATCAACTTGTCACACCGACCTCTTAATAGTCTTATGAGCAACGCATGTGTCCGCGGGAGCGTAGTCAATTTCATCGCCATGACCTGCACGTGCACAACATGCGCACACCCTCTCGACCTGTAACAAACCAAATATGTTTGCCCAACTTCTGTCCACAGCCTACCTTTATCAAACGCAGCTGGTTCTACTTTTCTTAGATGATCACCATTAAGGTAAATGCCACCCACTAACATCTCTCTATTGATAAAGGAAGTATGTATTAATACAACTGTTTAAACCAACTGAACCAACCATCACCAGACAACACAATCAACACATAACATTCATTTGTATAGAAAACAAATTTATCTTTATCCCTATCACTAAGCTAATTGTTTGGCACAAAGATAACACAGTGGACAATGTTTTGACAATGGTAAGCGTCAATCTACGTACATTTTACACCAGAATAAATGTCTCACGATTTTTTTATTGATAAACATCCATTTTATTAATAAATGCCAGGATATCGTTTAACACCAGATTGTGTTGCCTAGTCTTTCCGTGTTGACATCAGTTTGATCGTCTTCACTCTGTAGATCTTCCCCCCCCTTTCCTCGCTGCTGCCAAGACTATTTTGACTTACCACTTGCTTATTGATATGGATGAATATGTGTAAGGTCACTGAGCTAAAATTCAACGTTTTCATTTGTAAAAAATAAATTAGAGTAGGGCGGCAGCGTTTTTTTAATATACGACGTCACTGCATCACGATAATATTGTGTGACGACATCAGTGGATAGCCATTGCGCGTTAGAAATTTACAGAAATAAGTAAATGAGAACGTTTTCATCAATTTTCTAAAAGTGCGCACACCAACATAGAGACTTCATGATATTTTCTTATAGAATAAATTTTTATCAATATGTTGTTAAAACATTCAATGAATTAAATTTGATTAACTAAACTTTCATGTAAACGGTGAGTGATTTCCGTATGCGCCTCTTTACAAGTACGCTCTACGCAATAAAATACACATGATCACATTTTCTTTACTGTTGTTGTACGGTTATGTGTTTTTCTAAACTCTCTGCTACCTAATCTTTAAAATGTTAAATACTCTTATTACATCCTTAACTTTGCTATGAACGTCAACCCTTCCTTTGAACATTTTCAGAAGAACCGCTTGGAACACGACATACCATCGAAATGAGACATTTCTGTGGGAAAAGGCATTTAGTAACTGCCTGAATTTAATAACAAATCGCGATTACAGTCATTGTTGAGGGATGTGGCAATGCTCTATATCAGCATAAGCTGTTTTTCATGTTTTGTGTATGAACAAGGGTTGGAAATACTTTATAATGTTTCACAAAATGCAATGATTAGTCGAACAGAGGATAAGTAAGAGTTTGAAAACTACATGTTATCAATCTAGACTTCCTATAAGAGCTGAAAACAAAGTGTGCACCTTATGTAAAACACACGGAATTCAACTATGTCAGACAAGGGAGAGGTTGTTGATGGATCACCGGGTTAAGTGGTTCTAAGAGGCCGTATGATTGCGTGGACGCCATATTCTTCTGTTGGAAGGGACGGCCCCTTCGTGCATTGTCCCTCATTTGAAATTTAAACCACTCTACGCATTTCACATACTACATCAAAGGTAATGATCACTGAAGATGGCGTTTGAGCGTGACTTGAGACGATTTAGGTATTGGAGCTGTGAGAAGTTAGTCCTCAATGCAGCAAGCCTTTGCCATGTTTTCTTCAGTCACGTTTGGTGAAAGCTGCGCGGAATACTATACATAATTGATACTTCCGGTTCACGAGATTAAAGTGAGTGTATAAGATACTATATACTCTCTTGTGTAGATATTTAAAACCCAAGTACGCGATGAAAAGATTGTATCATATGTTCAAGAGGGAGGCGTTTTAATTTTCGTCACCTTTAAGTTTTGTTTTGGGAATTGGATTAACCGTGCTGTAAGAAGAGTAAGCTTTGTTCCCGGTGTCTTACCCGGAACTGCCCCGAATCTGATGTAATCGTCTCAAACACAGAGTGTATCGTTAAAATGTGTTTTAACAGTCAAAAACCACTTTGTTCATGGCCAAACATCGTAAACATTAAGTCACACCCTTCTGGAAGACTTGGAACCGGACAAAACGTTGTTGCCAGGCGTTCTGATGTCGTAACACGAAACGCCACACACTCATCCTGGGGTCAGTACCAATAGACAGGAAATACAAGGAACCGACCATGTTCTGGACGTCCACACGTAACTTTGACAGCCCCCAGCATATCTGACTTAAGTTAGTGCAAGAACATTGAGCAACCACGTCCTGCTCTACGTCATCGATCTGCACGCCTGGCATGGTCAAGACAACATCTGAGGTTTAGCTTAGAGGATTGGAGGTTATTCCTCTTTACAGATGGGTTCAGGTTTCATTTTGAGAGCAGTGATGGCTGTCAGTTTGTTTATCGACATCGGATAAACGTTACGCTGCCGCGAGTGTTGTTCAACGTTCTGCATTTGGTGATGTTAGCGTAATGGTGTAGGGAGGCATCACTGCACATCACATGACCCCTTATCAGTGGCCATCGATGGCAGTTTGACAGTGTGCGGTATCGTGACGAAGTTCTCCAACCTTGCGTCATCCCATTCCTTTAGATCTATCTTTGGAAAGATAAGAAACACGCTCAAAAGTCGCTTCGGACAAAACCTCCTCGGAGATTTAGACAATCTATGACTCACTCATTATAATGTAGGAAAACAAATATGTCAATATGTCTGTCAAGGGGGAATGGTCAGAGTATACTGAACAACAAAAGTTCCTGTGACATTGAATAAGATTTAATGCAAAGTTATGTTTTTTTACCAAATCTGAAACAATTTCGGTTTGCAACAGATAAAAGACTCCTGTGAGTGTTCAAATGGTTTAATTTGCCATACTGACTTCAGAAAATGCGTGATTTCATAAAAAAACACGAACATGCCAAAATGTCAATTTACAAACCAATAGCGTGTGTGTCCACCTCTGGTTGCGATGCAAGCAACACATCTTCGTCTCATGGAATGGACCAGGCGTCGCACAAAGTCCTGTCGGATATCTGTCCATACGATCTGCTGGAGCATGTATCGAAGTTCCCGGAGTGTCTGTGGAACACGTGGTTGACGTCGAAGGCGCCGATCCATCTAATCCCACATGTGCTCGATTGGCGAGAGATCAGGGAAGCGAGCCGTCCAGGTAGTGACATTCACGTTATTTTGTTGAAGAGAATCCTCAACAAGTCGAGCAATATGAGGCCGGGCGTTGTCATGTTGAAAGGTAATGCCTGGGCCATGACGACGCAAAAACGGTAGAACAACAGGGCCGATGATCTCGTTGCGGTAGCGCTGTCCATTGAGATTTCCCTCTACCACTATCAAACGCGTCCTCTGTCTTGCTGTAATCCCATCCCATACCATAACGCTGCCGCCCTCGAACCGATCTTCTTCCATGACACAATCATTGACGTAACGTTCATCACCTCGACGTTGGTACACTCGAATCCGTCCATCACTGTGGCTGAGATGAAAACGAGACTCGTCAAGGAGTAGACCTTGTCCCCATTTCATGGCCGTCCAGCGTAGACGCTGTCTGCACCACTGTAGACGTGCTTGACGGTGGTTTCCTGTCAAAATAGGGCGTCTGACGGGTCCTGGCGACAATCCCTGCACATCTGAGGCGACGACGTACGGTTTGTGAAGATAATCGTCGAAGGCCAGGGATGCTTCTTGCAGTCACTGTTGCTGGCTGGAATCGATTTCGTATGTGTTGTTCGAATCCAGTCGTCTTGTTTATTATTGGTTACGCGTGGCCTGCCACTCCGGGGATGGTCTCTGACTGTATTCGTTTGTTACCAACGTTGCCATAAACACCAAATTGTGTTTCTGTGGACGTTAAATTGTCTTTCAACATCACGTTGACTCGATCCTGCTTCAAGCATACCAATGGCATGTAGACGCTCATTTTCGGACAGGTGTGGCAATTTGTAATGTTGAATAATTGCGTAAGTTTTTTGTATTTCTGAGTGGTAGTTGTCAGCACGAAGCTAAACAATGCATATGGAATCCCGTTAACGCACATGTTTTTATACCCATTCTTGGGTAGTGAAATGCATGGGACTTGCATAAAAGTCAACTTTTGCATGGAATGCATGTTTTTCTGTAGCAGTTGTGTTTTTGTGACTTGATTCCATACATGTACTACGATATTAAAAACCAAACTTTACTTGTTTGAAAAATACACTAAAATATTGGTGTCACATGAACTTTTGTTGTTGAGTATATGTTCTTGCAATCTCCGGATTGAACAGCCAAAAAAAATTATGTTCATATACATCTGCCAATCTACGAGTACATACCATTGCAATACACGGTAAGAAAGGTAGCACTGAAACCTGGTAATAATCTGACAGACAGCTACACACACCAGAAGTTCAAGAACAGATGAGCCATCCTGATCCTTCACAGCTCCCATCTGCCTTGTCTTGTGGACAATCTGCGGACATGATTTGTTTTGTAGAACTCCGGGGGCGGGTGAGGAAACATGTCATTCAATTGCTGTACCAAAAGCTAGTGCTACGGAAACGCTTTTTCCCTGGATGTATTATTCTGTTGATGAAATGTGGGTACACCCAGATGACCTCCAGTGTCTTCTCATTCAATTACACATTTGGTCCAGACGGCCTAATTAGCTCTACCTTCGATCCCCACATCAAACAACACCCATTTGTACTGTTGTTGTTGCGCTGGACAGGAACCGTTGTCCAGGAGCTTTCATTAAACTTGATGCATTTTCATCTCCGGTGCATTATGTCTTCTTCAATGTTAAGATGCTTCTTGCCTGAATGGTGAATATACCATACCAGACACGTGTACACCAATTTCCGAGCTATATGCATGGACATGTATTAAAAATATCCCCCAGCCATAGACATAAACGCCGTTTAACGTTTCATTGTGATGGCCAATTGTTTGGCTGAGTCTGTCTCGCCTATGGCTTAACTATAAATGTATTGATTATTGCCGTGTATGGATCTTTTCTGTTCAATTCAGAAGACCTACCAGCAGTGTCCATGTAACCTTAATAACATTTGTGACACAGACAAACAGAAATATGTTTGCTTTAGAACGCCAGAATGTTGTAATTACACGGACTGGGTATGTCTAGGTATATGTACCATATAAATGCTATTTCTTTAGAGAAAAACGATCTTGTTTCACCTTTAAATGCCAGGTGTTGTGATCCTTTACATGTGCTGAAAAGATAAATAAAATATGAAAAACTAATTAAAGAACAAAGGAGGACCAAATCGTGCTCACACCAAGACCATCGTGAAGCCAGGCTTTCAGCACATTTGCAACATGGCCAATCTACCTCGCAGCACGAAACACTGCTTTCAATCGTATCTAATAATAATAACAGTAAAGTCATGTATGAGTAGACCTCAGACCTACATTAATATTGCTACGGAAATGATTATGTCTGTAGTTCTGACAATCGTGATTCAGGCCACACATTTGTTTCTTGGTTTACAGGTTTATTTCCATGACAACTGCCTGAATAATAAAAGACAAACAGGCTGCTGTTACTACTTGTTACCGTGCGGTTCAGGCAACTGTACAGCTGTTACTAATCATGACTTCACAGCAAATGAACGTTCCCTTGTAACATACTTTCGGTTTTCTGTGGAATGTATGTATGTATGTATGTATGTATGTATGTATGTATGTATGTATGTATGTATGTGTGTGTGTGTGTGTGTGTGTGCATGTGTATGTATGTGTATGTATGTATATATGTGTGTATGTCTGTGTGTGTATGTCTGTGTTTGTATGTATGTGTGCGTATGTGCGTGTGTATGTGTGTATGTATGTATGTATGTATGTATGTATGTATGTGCGTGTGTATGTGTGTATGTATGTATGTGCCTGTGTATGTGTGTATGTACATGTATGCATGAATGAATGTATATCTGCAACACGAGACAAGGCTACAAGAACATTCACTCTAGGCAACCTCTATGTTTAAGCATGTTACGTTGTTCTGTATGCACAGGGGTAGGCTGTCTGTGTGAAATCCATAATCTACTTAAACCCATGAGGTCCGCAAGGAAGGAAAAAGGGAAAATAGAATTAAAATTAAAAAGAGAAAACGTTTGAGACAGACAAGTAATATAGGACAAGATATATAACAATATTCTGTGCGCCTAACGTTTTGAGGAACGGCAATGTAATTATCTTGAACCACCAAAATGGCTGATGACGATCAACAACATTGTTAGGGAAATTTTACTGACCCCGTAGTGCTTCTCTCGGAACGAATTATAGATTCCTAACTTCCAATTCGATCTAGTGTGTAAATCGCAGTGCGTTCACGTTCTCTTACAAAACAAGATCTGTTAATAACTTTACTTATTATTACCACACCACGCTCCAGTACCAATTGCCCACTGCCTCTGCATTGTCCAATATCAACGGCCAATAAATTGGCTTCCTAGAACGCAGCATGTAAATTGTTTTGACAGTAGACAGTACCACTTGGTAACTGAGCAATGTCATGTAAACTCTCCTTTCATCATAAATACAAACTTGTTTAAGTTTTATTTATCAGATTTTCAAAAGATGTAAGAACATATCATATATGAATTTTCATTTCATTTACATTACTAAACTCATTGGGACGCCAAGCATATTTCAAGGAGGTGCTAGAAAAATCAACTTACATTTTCAGATAATCAATCATCGCCAGCAAACGTAGGACTTCAAATGAGTACGCCAAGTAGGTAAGAGGGAAATGGATAGATGATTCCATAATGCATCTCCATTCTCCATTTATAGGTTTTGAAACATCTGGAGACACTTTAAGAGCAGTCATTTCACAGAGAATACTTGTTGAGAATAAAGCAATCATAATGCCTAGACATTATGACATTTCTGAGAAATGTAGAACAGGAATTCCCGGAGTGAGCCCGAAATGATGCAGATCTCAGACGTTTACCATCTTGGTGAAACCCACGAGCACAGGTATGGTGCTAACAAACCAAGAAACATAATTGGGGCGAACCGGGATTTGAACTCATAATCATAGACTTCTGGCTTGCCCAAGGGACGCAACTCTGCACAGCGAATAGCGGCGCCTCAGACAACTGGAACACCCATGCCCCTAGAAATTCCAAGGGAGGCAACTCTGCACAGCGAATAGCGGCGTCTCAGACTACTGGGACACTCATGCCCCCTGAAATTCTCTACTTTGCACTTTTGGTAAAGAGAAACCGAAATAATTCATAATTTGAAACGGTAACGTCATTCTACGGATTTTACAATGCTTTAAGTAAATCTGTATGACTTCCTCCCTTCAGGGAGTTGGACTGTGATGGCGTTATTAGTGTTGCTGTAGGTTAGCGGATTTAAGGTTATGACACTTGTAATGAGGTAAAGCGAACCAACGGCTGTATTGAATTAGTAGCTAACCAAACATCATTATGAGTAGGTCTTTCGGTGCAGAAGGTCTGCCTTCGCCCTCATTAATATACCAGGAATTTCTGTAGTTGTCGCCTGATGGTTGGAACCGGCGGAGATACGTGATCTTCTTCGCGTATCTCGGTCTAAGTTCCCTGTCTTATTAGTGGCATGGTATTTCGGTTATATTTGAATTGGTAGTTGATATTCATGGTGTACATGTAGATTCCTCAGATGACATAACATCATGAAAATGTCTGTATGTATATTCCTATCTCTATATATCACAATATTATGACTACCAGTATCAATTTACATGGCAATCTAAACAGCTAAAGGGAGTATGATTCACTTATTTGAACAAAACCACGAATCTTAGTTCATTCATTTCATCCTAAGATGAAAATAACTTGTTCATCTGAAGTTCAGAGACTGTTCAACTGTAAAATACATGTTCTTGGAGGTTCCATTCAACTTTCATTAAGCTCAATCATTGGGGGTGAATGAGTGAGTATTGTTTTACGATGCGTTCAGCACGTTGTAACCATGTGGGGAATCGAACCTGGGTCTTCGGCGTGACGAGCGAGAACTTTAACCACTAGGCTACCCCCCCCCCCCCCCCCCACACACACACACACCAATTCATTAAGGTACAGGGAGCATCTGAAGCAGACGTTGCTAGATCATTTCAACATTCAGCTGTCAGTTTCAAATGAAAGTTGATTGTGCGATTGATCGTTCAAATCAACAAAAAAAAAGCATAGACTAACTTAGATATGTTGAATGCGTTGGGTATTGCGCCGTTTTGAACACGATTTCAAGTATATATATGTTGCTGTTTTGATAATGTGGGTGGAAAACTGAAATTGGAGCAGGTGTTTGACGTTTACTACATTTGGTTAAACCCACGAGCACTGCTTTGATGCTGACAAACCAAGATAATAAGGAGTATGATTTTGGCATTCGCCCAGCGGATCCTGGCAAGACTAAGGGATGAACCTCTACCAAGAAGACATGGCCACCACTTGCAATGTTAGCATCGACTGTAGTAATGTACCAAGTGAGGTGTATAGGGAACAGATCAATATTTATGTATTGTTTAGTCATTGTTTGTTCATTTGTATTGTTAATTCGTTTTACATGAGCACTGTAATTACCAACCACTTACAACAATAGAACCAACAAAACACAATGGTGGAAACGCTATGCTCCAACAACTGGTACAACTAGACTGATGCTTATCCTAAATCAACTGCAGTGGCGTTATGCGCTTGTCTGTATTCATTCACGAACTACCAAAGGCAGAAGAGGCAAGATCCATCTGTGCTGATTTAGCGTTCCCAAGATAAAAAGGTATGATTCAAAGGGCATTGAGATACCCTAGTCCTCCGTGCTATGTCCCTAGACTCTCTCTCATGGAGATCAAGAGAGTCAAAGGTTTTGCACTGAGACAGACAGCACCAATGGGGAGCTTTTACTTTTTAAGGACGCTTCTTGATGGTCCAATTAGTTAGATGAGGGTTTGGGTCTTTCACCAACTAGGGGTACAGGCGCATATACTGAACAGATGTAACGAGCGTGAATTTTTCACCTATTCTAATCTCTTACAACTTGTTAATGTATCGATAATGAGCCAAGCAAGACAAAAGCTACCTGCCACCAACAATGCAAACATCTATGTACATACGAACACACTTAAACGGTTCTTCCAATATTGTGAAAAATCTACAGGCACTCAGCTATTTTTTCGTAGAAATACCTTACTGCTTACATATTAAATCCTCCACCATGAGCTATGAGGTTAAGGTTACCTATCAGCAATATATCCTGATTAAGGCTTGTTTTGGCGTGCCAACCACGTGTATCCAATTACTGTGTTTTCATAACATCAGCAATGATTGGCTCCCCTTAATGTTTCCAGTTAGCTGAGAACAATGACGGAATGCCAGCCAATGTCAGCGGCCTGGTGTAATATTCTGAAAGAATGGCAAAGAAATTTGACTCTCGCGTCATTCCCAAATGGACTTGAAATATGTACATGTGCGTGACTTATACCATAAAATACGTGAACGTCAATGAATTGTCTTTGAAATGGACTCAGCTGGAGACCAATTTCCTATTTTTCAGAAACTGTAGATGCAAGGCTTCCGACCAACAGTATCACATCAACATTACTCGGTGCCTAGAACCCAATCTAATTAGGAGTAAAGATATAGTATCTATCTTATGAGGAAATAGTCATATATGCCACTTGTTGTCAGATCTCTCTTTGTTGGGAGCAGTGCAAAGATGCCATAGGGAATGGTTTGGGTCACTAACTATACAGAATGCTGTTCCCTTGTGATGATGAAGTCCACCTCGAATAGCAGAGAAATAAAGCATCATGTCAAAAGAGCAGGCCACGGGTTAATTGCTTGGGCAGTAGATGTCAAATGGAAGGGGTATGCTGATTGGAAGTACTAAATATTGGTGTATATGTATGTCCATGTCAACAGGGGATATTTCGCGGAGCGAGATAAAACCATTTCATATAGAACAGTAAAGACAATTATGATATTGGCTTAGTTGGAATTGGAAACATTGTTTCTTTCGGAAGGGGCTTTGAAATCGAAACTTGACTTAATTGATAGGGAAGTGGATGTGATGAAGTTTCTAGGGCATGGATACACGTCATTGACAGGGAATAGATATTTCTACACGTTAAAAGGCATCGCAAACAAACTGCCAACGGTTCTGCAGCTCAAATGGGTCATTGCTCCATGGCAGACAAAATGAATCGCAGAACGGCAGCGTCTTTAACGATTAGGCGATTCATCAAAAGCAAATAAAGAATCGTGTTACTGAAATTAAAGAGGAAGGATCGATAAGCTTTTTATCATGCCCGAATGTGATCACATGATGATGTACTCCAAACATACAAGAGTGGGGGTCGTAACTCTCCCGTCTGTATACAACCAGACACACAAGTGGGAAATTCAAGATTTTTATTTCCAATAAACATGACGAAAATAAACTTATGACCTGATAAGTTATTCATTGCACTTAAACAGACGTGATTCGGAACGGTCGTAGTGAAAACAGTTTCAGAAGCGATTGGTTCGAATATGAATGATTTAGTGTTGATTCAGTGTTATAGATGGGAAAGAGAAGAATTTTGTGGGTTAAACATGAACGACAGGCGTTTATGGCATGTTTAATGACAGAAGTTTTTACAGGATGGTCCATAACCAAATATTATTTTAAAGATGAATTTCAGATATACATGTCAGCAAATATATCATGTAAACATATTGCTTAAACATTTGAAATTAAAATTGTTATCGATACTCATAATGTCTATCATTGGTTTAAGTTGATCACAGGTTTTTGGCATGCCCAAGGGACGCAACCTTGACATTGCCGAGTACAGTATCTCGTACATTATTGAGTGAGTGAGTGAGTATGGTTTTACGCCGCTTTTAGCAATATTCCAGCAATATCACGGCGGGGGACACCACAAATGGGCTTCACACATTGTACCCATGTCGGGAATCGAACCCGGGTCTTCGGCGTGACGAGCGAACGCTTTAACCACTAGGCTACCCGACCGCCCCTCATTATTGAGGGACTGACCATTTGATATTGTAAGGGGAGTGAGGGGTGGGCTAATGATTTTGTATGGAGAAACTAGATAAATTTTTTTCAACTACAGCTGCACACCAAGACATTTTTTTTAATTAAAAGTATGAGCATAAATGTTGTTTTACATAAAACACATCTTGCAAGAATGCTTTTTTCGTGGCTTACAGTTACTTTTTTTTAAACAGTCTGAAGCAAATTTATTTTCATTGTGTTTCTTTAATGGGTAATATATTACTCAGTAGTGTGAAACTCCAATTACTCCCTTCAACACCATTACAGAATATTATCAAAAGCGACGGTTTTATCTCCAAATACTTCAAACCTATTATGATAATTGAAATATAGACTGAGGTATACTGACGTCAGATGTACAACCGCTACAACCACGTGTATCATTTTGCTATTTTCATAGCTAACAGAATGGATTGTGGTATAGAAACATGCTTAAATGGTACAGACCGTTTATGTTTTCAAGGGAAGGGGTATACAATCTAGTTATCTGTCCTCACAGGGACAAGTATGTATTCTAAAAGCAGTCTCATAGGAATTGCTCTTCGTTCGCCTCACGCATATCCTGGGTCGGTATAATGGCAGCGAAACATATGGGAATGGTTCTCTCAGATGGCGTGTCCAAGAACCCTCTATTGATCCCTCGTTGGAATAAAAGAACTGCAAATAACTATACAGACAAAACTCCTGCAGGAAACAAAGGATTGTGTCGCAGCAATTCATTAAGCATTTAGTGAAACTCAGGGACGAACGCTCCATCGTCTGTTGTATGTCGAGCTGTGACATTAAGGTTACACTCTAAAGGATTCTTGGGTTAGCATTTAAGCGTTCCAGAATGATTTATGTCTGGTCCAAATTCACTGACGTTTCTGACCCTTCTCCCCTCATGACTGCACTTCGGTGTGTAGTATTGAGGCTAATGTCTTTTCAATGACTGTAGTAAATCGTTGCATGGTCACGACATAATGCTGTATCGTCGGTTAAATGGCCCGACACTTGTCTTTGGTCAGTACATATGTGTGTACACATTTTCTACGTTTCTGGATGCAAGACACAAGAATTCCGTTTCAAAACTAATAGTATAGGGAGGAGACATAGTTTCATATCTTAGCAATGTCTAAAAAAGACAAGGGTACAAAAGATAAAACACAAAATTATATTTTGTGGGATTGAAGTTGAAATGTTGTGGCTGATGGTCACCTTCGAGATGATACAGTTGTGCAAAGTGACCGAGTTGTACACAATTACAAATATACGGTACTAATCACATATATACACAAATGGTAAGCACGGAACAGGGCTCTACTGGATATTGGAATCTGAACAGGGAGTTGACCCTCATATACCCCATCTGCAGAGCCAGACGAAAGTCTACGGTAGAACTCCCTTTACTGGGCACCATTAATAATAAGACAGTAGCCTGGTTTCCATACCACTACTAGCATATGTATCAACATTACTTTCACCTCAAATGGCCCCCGCTACATAATTACTCTCCCCGACCCCGCGTGATCCTAGGACTAATTAAATTTAGTTGCATCCTGCCTTGAGACCCGGGGTCTGGTAATAATGACTTTGGTTAACTGCCCATAAATGTCACTCATGGGACTACAAAAATGTATTTTCATTTGCCATCGGCTAATTTAGAAATAGTCGACCGATAATGTGTTTTATTCGCATGGCATGAGTGACCATTGGGTCATATTGAAGATGCACATATTTATGTGTGAACTGCTTCAGATGGCGATAATGTGCCGGTGACTAATTATTGTGTCAATGGCCTATAGAAGTACGTTATAGACTGAAAGAAATTTGAAAATTAGGCATTTCCATTCACACCAAAAAGAATTTAAAACTTGTATTATTTTCATCCTCTTCGGTTCATCAGCTTGTCATTTAACAACCAATTATGGGCCTGTAATTATTGATTTTGTGGCTAAAAACATCGAATTCAAATTTTTATTCTTTCAAGCCATTAACTCGACTACTAAATATCGCGTTATTGCAATAAAGGACAAACTGCAGCCACTGAATACAGTTATTTATCGCATATAGCACCACGTACATGCATGCCAACAACAGACCGATATTCTGATTAATCTGTCATAACAACTGGTGTCTTACAGCCAGAATCAAGCAACAACCATGCAAATTGAATTCGAAATTGTGTGGACTATCTCCATCCCCAAGGACCGGGGAAACATTGCTTATTATCTTCCAATATTGGCTTGTCCCTCCTTGTCATGTTGTCTTAATGAAAGGATGAACAGGTTGCGGAGGAAACGTCTTCTCTAAAACTGTTCCTACATGATTAACAACATAGATAGCTCCTTACACTTAATCATATGCTTACGAAACAAGCACACTATTTTCGGCTGCACTCCTGTGCAGTTATCTACGCCTCCCATGGGAGACACTTGCAATATCAAACCCAAAACGTGCATGGTGTGTATTCTTTATTCCGATTGATATGAGATTGGATTGCTCTTTCTAAAAGATCCAGAAACCCTTTGATCATTGGAACAGAAGCAAACGTGTATCTAACGGCGTGAATGGTCGCAATTTCTGGAGAGAAGTACTCTTGCAATTGAAGGAGGAAACACGTGGATGGACTTTCTTACGTCAACGATGTACAAACTATAACCATACTGAAGATGAACTGTGGAAACACCTTCACTGTCTTGAGAAAATAGAGCACAGAGTACTTAACACACTGAAAATACTTGTTCTATTTCAAATCAAGATTTATGTTTGAAAGATGTTAGGAGATGGTTTAAGTTTAAAATCGTTAACGAAGTCCGTATTGTTTCTTTCACGGCGAAAAGTGTACAACAAATATTTATGTAACAACATGAAAGGGTACACGGCATTTACTCCATGGTGTTAATCGATGGAAAACACTCGTTATCTCCTGGTCTTCAAAATCGTATATTACCGCTTAAGTGTGCCCAGTGAACCTCCAACTACAAAGCCTTTTTGTCCTCAATCAATCATTGCAATATCTGCAAAACACCTTATTATTTTTATTCAGCCAAGAAGTTGTACTCATCGACGTCACCTCCAAGTGGCTTGTCAGGGTTAAGGTGCTCTGCTAATTCATTTACAGCCTCGGATGATGCAGGGAAAAACAACATGTATTGTGGTAAAGCTTTTGTGTAATTGTTGAGTGATTGTTTGACAGAGGAGCTGCCAGAACAAGAGAGACAGAGCGATACGCATGACGAGCACCTTCAGATGCTGGAGAAGTACTGAAAGTAGTAAAGCATCTTTTATCGCTGCATTGTTGTTGGAAATATTCACTTGGATTCCTGGCACGTTTAGAAAGGTGTGATGTTATCTCTTGTTAACAGATTTGAAGTGAGAAAAAATGTGGGTGGTAAACAATTCCATTAATGTCTACAACATGCCATCATCTGTACATGGGTATTCCTGAACATCTTTAACCGCCTCCGTGGTCTAGCGGTAGAGCGTCCACCCGGAGAGCGGAAGAACGTGGATTCGATCCCAGGCCGCGTCACACCAAATGACGTTGAAAGATGGTATTTGATGTCACCCTGCCTGGCGCTCCTGCATTAATAAACTAAAACACGGACTGGTCGGCTCGTAGTCAATATATTGTGTCTTAGTAGGGTATTCATGTTAAACTGCGTCAGGCTTTGTCAGTGGGCTAGCAAAATAAAATTGACATTAGTCCGGACTAATACAAGCGGACACACACACACACACACACACACACACACACACACACACACACACACACACACACACACACACGCACACACACGCACACACACGCACACACGTTCAACCCAATTTCACCTCACGACCATTCGTTATTCGAACAAAGTAAGATAGAAATGGATTAAAACAGCAACACCCAACAACGTCTATCCATCAGTGACAGAGGTTCAATCTCTGTATAATGCTGAATTCAAGGCATGACTGACAAATCATACATGCCACGATTAGTGACACTGTTGACGGCAATATTTATCTACGTCCTTTGAAGTATGATCGAGCCTTTAGTTCTTATACCAGTGACACGAGATGACAACATAACAAACACGTCGCAGCAAAGAGTAGGTGCACCCAGGTGGTCCATAGTCCAGCCCACTTCAAACTGAGTCCAGTATAGAAGTCTCTTACGAGAATCACGGGCGCTCGGGTGAAACAAACCTGCTTTTAAAACACATTTGGACAGTTGAGACAGATAGCACCACACAGCCAAAACTATATAACTGAAGGGTCTTTCAGATGTCAATGACACACATGGCGTGCGAACCTGTACCTTATACAGACTTGTATAACGACTTCCCATCACCACTAGCGGGTGCAGACACGTGCGCGTCATACCTGAGGGAGGCGTGTGTTTAGATGGGCTCAAGAATTTTTCACGCTTTGTCTGTTTCTCAGACTTAATCAACAGGAGGTTCTTGTTATTTTACCACCCACGAACTTCCAGAAAATGAGTTCGGACTTCCTACACGACGTATGTTACAGATGAGGCACTGCGTACGTTCTCTGGGGACACCTGGTGTAGTGACTTTAGGGGCTCCGCCGATGGGATTGCCCATTATGAAGATGAAAGTACTTCCGCTTTAGTCTGACCTAACACCGGTGGAGACACCTAGGTACCGACTAGATTCATAGCCTGGTTTCATCTTTGGTAATTGTTAATCGATTACACCTGAAGGCGATAGAATTTCCAGACACGTGTACGCATGACTAATTAATTCACATTAGCAATTTTTTGTTGAAGGTGGTAATGTAATAATCATTACGTGGCATTTATTACGCGAACAGAATGTAGGGGGGGTTGGGTAACCTAGTGGTTAAATTATCGTGTCCTTACGCCTCAGTTTCATTCCTCCTGAAGCTAATCCTCAGTTGTGTGTCCCCTTGTGTGATATGGCTGAAATAAAGATAAAATCGGCTTAAACTGAACTCAATCTTACAGGCTTTACATGCTAAACAGTGTTATTTCAAGCCCTGAAAAATAATCTCCAAGCATTCCACCTATTCCGGTCTTCCACCCGTACAGTAACGGTAAATTCAACATCAAGCCGTGAATTCAAGGAACCCCACCTCGTATTTAACAATCCGTCATGTAGTTAGGATATGAGCTAACTTTAGATGAATTCATAACCAGACATAAGTAACGCTCGACTTAAGTAATCTTAGAGACATTCTGGATTTTTCTGTTTGTTGATCTCTTCCTGTTTGATGTCAAGTAACATTTCAAATTAAGCATAACAAATGTCTACACGGACCACATGGTTTGCGCAACAGCAAACTGTGCCCCAATTTGTTTTGACATTTATTGACTTGAAGCTAATGACTTGCTGACTCTCTTAGACAGGCGTTGTCCTATCAACGTGCCTTCTTCGCTTCCTCCACTTAAACGCAACGTCTCTCTCTCTCTGAACTAGACAGGCAATTTACAACAGGTGCGCATAGCACACCGTACAGTTACATGCAAGTATGTCTTACATATACTGCTGCCGATATTCCAAAGCAATATTCACAAAATCAACATAGTATTAACAACAAATAAATGAACAGGTACGCAATATATTTCTCAATGGAAGAAACAGACACCTTCCCCAAGCCATATGGAATTGATGCCGAAATAGGGAATATATTTTCTAAGAACGTTGCACTCACACAAAAACTAACACTGACGCCAGAGGAATAAGTGATACAAGATTGATTCTTCTTTTACCTACTTATACCAACGGAATTGAACAACTGTGGATGACATGCCTGAAGGTTTAAGGGGAAGGTTTCTAATTAGTTTGTGGGACGACATTTGCTGGAAAATTCGTATCCGTTTTCTGACCAGACCACATAGAAACACAACGGATATCAGTAAGATTGTACAATTGTACACAATACACAAGAGAGTTGTAAATATGATTACGCTGAATCGGGTTGCCTGTTCTGTCTGCCATGTGTGACGTGTTAGTGATTGTTTGTCTATAACATATTAAGCATGAGGGTCTAGACATGATATTGACAGGTAATCATGAAGTCAATGCCTTAGGCTAAGAAATACTCGTAACAACAATTGCTTCTCAGGTAATCACTTTGGAAAACTTTGAAAACCGAGGCGTCGGATATTTGAAAGTGAAAACGTTAGCTTCTCATGCGTTCAGTGATCCATTTATATATTAATTTTCACCACTATATTACCTTTTACACCCAAAGGGATTTGATCGGCAGATAACCAAGACGGATTATTCTCTAGCGTTGATATCATACATATATTATGATATTTTGATGTTCTGTGTTGTAGCAGTGGTTGTTTGAGCCTTAGGGCTAACATTTTTGCTTTTTCGCCCCAGAGAATCAAAGTTCACGATAATCTAATTCGTGGATTACGATATTTTCAAAGCATGTCCGGTTTCCAAACTGAAGACGATGCTCTATCGACGCCGGAGTGGGTGAATATTGTTTCAGGCCGCGGACAGCAATATTTCAAATATATCCCGACGACCTTTCAGTGGCAAAGTCCAGACCAGCCAATGCAGTGGTAGAATGAATATGGTACATAACCAGCAAGATTTCATATACACTGTTCAATAATGTTGTCACAATTATCACAAGGAAGATTACATCACTGTAAAAAGAATGTTGTAATAAGTAGACCAGTAGATTTTAAATAAAGTAATTCATAGCATGTTATGTGAGAACTGTGATATGTCTGTCTATTATTCTTTTGACAAACTTGTCACGATTAGTCAAGATGTCAGAGTATGCCATGGAATGCATTATCGTGGGAGACAAAGTTCGTTGAGAGAGGTAGTCCAGGTTAGTTAGCCTGACATCCAGATATAGATGAGGTAGTCTATGTCAGTTAGCCTGACCTCCAGGTGTGGGTGAGGTAGTCCATGTTAGTCAGTCGGACCTCCAGGGGTGGGTGAGGTATTCCATGTTAGTCAGTCGGACCTCCAGGTGTGGGTGAGGTAGTCCATGTTAGTAAGTCGGACCTCCAGGCATTGGTGAGGTAGTCCATGTTAGTAAGTCGGACCTCCAGGTGTGGGTGAGGTAGTCAATGTTAGTTAGTCGGACCTCCGGACGGGAGTGAGGTAGTCAGTGTTAAGTTGGCCGAACCTCCAGGTATGGATGAGATAGTCTATTCTAGTTAGCCTGACCTCCAGGTGTGGGTGAGGTAGTCTATCTCAGTTAGCCGAACCTCAAGGTGTGGATGAGGTAGTCCATGTTAGTTGGTCGAACCTCCAGGTATGGGTGAGGTTGTCTTTGTTAGTTATCCGGACCTCCAGGTATGGGTGAGAGGTAATCCTTGTTAGTTATCCGGACCTCCAGGTATAAATGGGATGTAATCCATGTTAGTTATCCGGACCTCAAGGTATAAATGACATGTAATTCATGTTAGTTAGCCAGACCTCCAGGTATAAATACGGTGTAATCCATGTTAGTTATCAGGACCTCCAGGTATAAATGAGATGTAATCCATGTTAGTTATCTCGACCTCCAGGTATAAATGAGATGTAATTCATGTTAGTTATCCGGACCTCCAGGTATAAAGATTGTGTGATCCATGTTAGTTATCCGGACCTCCAGGTATAAATGAGATGTAATCCATGTTAGTTATCCGGATATAAAGGAGATGTAATCCATGTTAGTTAGCCTGACCTCCAGGTATAAATGAGATACAATCCATGTTAGTTATTCAGACCTCCAGGTATAAATGAGATATAATCCATGTCAGTTAGCCTGACATCCCGGTGTGGGTGAGAGGCCGTCCATGTTAGTTAGCCTGACCTCCAGGTATGGATGAGAGATAGATGGAAACTCTTCCTACCCTATCCTCGTTGTGCACAAACTACACTCGGACAACCTGAACAATTGTCTTGCTGGTGCATCCGAGCCACCTACATGTAGGTGTATACATCCTTGAAGATTTGTCGATACTTCTCTCAATTACTAGCTTCCCGAAGATCTGCAGGTGCATAACAATGAAAAGATGAATGCTAATGTTAGTTCTACAACTATTCCGATAGTACCATATTAAAGGTAATGTATAACTCTGTGTAGACAATGGTCAGCGGTTTGGTGTATTTCTAGGTCCCAGATGATAGGGTTTAATTCAACAAAACGTGTTCTAAAAAGAGACCAGACGTCTGTTAGTGATCGTATTTCGCCTTTGATCTATAGCTATTAATAGAACATATTTGCCCTAGCTCTGGTTGTAGATTACAAGAACTGTTTAACATGGCTGGATATCCACTGCTATCTATTGAAACATCCGCATTTGAGCTAAAACTATTCTTATGTTATCGTCTACAATATTGTGAGGATCACTGGATCCAAATCCGTTTGTAAGTATTTTTAAACTAAGCAGGATTTCCCTTACTTGGCAGCGCCTTCGTAATTGTCGAGCAGCTGGCATTAACCATGAAACGTTTGAACCCAGATTCATGTGATGTTATATTCTTGATAATTTGTAATGAGTATCTATGTAGATTCCGGAGAAGACTGTAGGTCCCCAGCAATCTAAACCTGTCGTAAGAGGCTACTAAATGGTTCGGCTGGTCCGGCTCGGTGACTTGCATTGGATGACTGCATGTCATCCTATCCCAATTGAGTGAATCAATGCTTGTGGTGTCGATCACTGGATTATCTGGTCCAGACTATCATTTACAGACCGGATAAATATAAAAGCGACAAAAGCCTTTCCACATGCATACTATCATAAAGTGATGATAACAGGCGTTAGCGAAAAAGGTGTGCATAAAGGTGGCACATCACAAACACATGCAAAGGCAAGCCAATTGTTCACCTAAAAAACACGGGAATGTATGGTACAAGGAAAAACAGGGAATTGGATCGCACATAAGTTTTGTCACTGATGCGTCAAATTTGAAATATCCTTCACTTATCTACCATAACACTTTTTGAAAGCTTTACTGGGGTCTTGAATGTTGTGACCTTGACCAAACAATTTATGAGCATGATAAATGAGTTCTTGATGGAAAGAACATCCTCGTTTGTACCTCCAAAGTTGTGAAATGTAGACACCAAGGGCTGGAGCTGCAGGAGTATTGAAAAGTTGAAGTCATTCCTCTTGTCATACAATCTTGAGGAAAGTGTTATGTTACTTGGAAATGGAAAATTATGTTGCAGAAAATAGTTCTTATCACATTATAAGCGTTCTCTGTTTATTTCCTAATTTAACAGTTGACCCCTTGTTGGAGACGGCTGAAGAGCAGTGTCTGAAAAGTTAGGTGGGTGTTTATAACTTTATTGGAACTTATATTCATAGCACTCTTCTGAGCCACAAGAAGGCCAAGGTAGCCATAGGACACTATGACATATATCATTGTTTTTGTTCTAAATTGCCTCTCACAAATACACCTACAAGGATTCCATGAGGTTCAGAGAGCACTACCGTAGGTTTCGTGGTATTTGAATAACAAATCATATAACAACTTGTTAAGGATAACCATGTCTCCAAATACATTAGCATTGACAGCTGGTACCGAATATACTAATGACAAATAATGATGAATGTTTAAGTTTCATCATTATACCATCATCAGCGGAAAGAAAAAGTCAAAACAACTGCAACAAATGTGGTAAAACCTTTCAATGAAGTTGCTATAAATTTGCTTGTTTGAATATGACACATTAGTTATTTCATCCTCCCATATCACATTTACCATATTACACAGTCGATCGAGTTATAAACAGTTAATACGGCCCTAGGAGCCATACTTTCCGTACACTTAAGTACTGGAAATTAATGTGTCTCCAAATTAATACGACTGCTGACCCCTAGTATCACTGCTTGTAACTTTGAACTGTTAAAGCGACTCAAAAAACAACTCACTATGCTTGTCTTGGGCTATTTAACTAACTGCCCACTCCGCCTATAACATCTACCTGGTAAGATCCCGGAAATTAACCGTTTCTTCACAGCATCATTGATCCTTCACAAATCGTATGAGTCCCCAGTTAGATTATCTCGCTCTGTGACACATGACACCTTTGTACACTCACACACGAACTGCCAGTCAGGTGTTTGATAACACGGGTACATTTTCTGCTTTATCCGTACAATTACAACACGTTTTGAAGTACAATGCCAACTGGGTCCACTTCGGAGGACTAAAAGGGTACAGTTGTTCTAGTATTCACATTCTGGAGGATAAGACATGTATAGGTATGTATTCCACTGTTTTGTTGTTTTACAAAGAAATACTGAATAGTAATCAAATTAGGAATTTGGTGCAAAAATGAATGTTGTTGTTTGTTGTTTAACGTCGCCTGGAGCAGACATTCCAGTGGTTGACATCATGAGCGTCGATCCATGCATAGAGATATCATGACGTGTATCAACCAAGTCATCGTGACTGAATATAAATGTACTAAATTATTATGGATCAAGTATCAGATTTGACATTCTTAATAACAGTTCTGATAATACTATGAGATGCAATGCATAGTTATTAGGGCTGTTATTAAGTATGTACATCCAAACGGATGAACTTAATACAAAATGAATGGAAATGAGCTTACGAAGGTTGTTCAATATTGTTCGATATTGACAAACACTAATATTTGAATATTGTTTTATTCATCTTCTGCATAGGTTAGTGTTTGAAAATAGAGCGCACATCGCTCGAACATTGCCTCGGTTAACATCTGTCACATCAGTCGATGGAGATGATATACATTTATTCAATGTAATGGAAACCTGTTCATATAAATGACCAATAAATTACAATATGTATACTGCATATGAAGTAACTACAGCTGGACTTGTATTGTGGGTTATTCGAAAATGATTAATAACACGAATCAGCATGTACACATATGTGAATTCCAAATGCTGATTAAATTGACACATATATTACAAACATATTTATTGCCCAGATGAGTGTGATGAATGTGTGTATATACAACAAGGCAATTCGCGATGATTCATTGAGGTTATGATAATGAGTGTCCTGCGCTGGACTCCATACACAAGGCGCATGCTCAAAGCGCTCACTTTATTACCCCATTCAGTGGAGCAGTGTATTATTCTCATCTCCCTGGGGAGTATACCACCCAAGTTTCCTGTTATGATTGCTCTCACGAGTACGTATGTGTATGTATATACCATAGGTACATTCTTATGAATTATTATACTTTCATTGTTACAAAACGTGCAATCATAAATTCGATTAATGTTCCAAATAATTAACGCTGTAGTGTAATGGTGCCATTAGGACATTAAAACTAGAACATTAAACAACGGAAAAAAACCCGCCATGTAGACGTAATAGTATGTGGATATACAAAGCTTCTTTTGCATATATTAGTGATCAGGCTGACCATTCAGCAAGAATGTTTCACTCAGTTTGGCACGCGTCAGAATGAACTGTCGATGGGTCCATGTAAAGTGTGGTCATATATATATATCTGTGCACATGCACGGTTCTGGGATGCGTTGTGGTGGATAGGTATTCATCTGTGGCAACATACACAGAAAATAAGCACCTAGTCTGACAGGAGAGTGTTACCACGGCCACTGACTTCCAGCTCGCAGGGCATTTGGCTTCCACGGTGCATCTCTTGACAAACGTAAATTTCCCATGACATTAAATCCAAGTGTAACATGTGGTTACCGCCATGATAAGATCATCTGTCAGAACAAGACAGAAGGGTGGCATATATCGACTTTCCAGAAGAATGGTCTGCATTTTTTCAGAATCATAGTGATCTACAGCCGACTCTCTTAGATCCCGAACGTCACGAACGATAGACACCTTTCTTATCTTCTTGATACATTTGGATTGAAACGGAAAGGAGTTCTGCCCTTGAGTAGCTCAGCAAAGATTTGATCAAGCGAATATGATCCAGTTTGGCAGAAAGAAAACACGCTTAATCCCATTAAACCGTCCAGCTTTTTCTCTAGTTTTAAGGAAGAGATAACTTAACGAATCTATATTCATACGGCTTAGCTTTAAGACGAAGTGAAACACGTAATTAGACCCAGTCCAATTAGGATGGTCTCAGAATCTGGTTTGCTGATAATCAGATTGTCTGTGAATTAATGGACTGAAAGTACATGCCATATGCCCCATAGCTGAAGCTCAAAACTAATTCCAATTAAGACAAGGGATGGTTTTTCTAAAATGTGTTTGGCTCTGTTTATGACAGCGACTACATCTGTTCTGTGTATATAAATATTTAAAATACGAATATAAACGGAATAATGAATATAGGCTTAACTTCTGAGTTATTTGGATATCCTGTTACCAATAGTGATTCACGAGGGGTCTAGGAGACAGTGTTGCACGAAAGGGTTACGGGGGTCATTCGTGAACGGATAAATCGTTAGCAATAGTTCACTCGACAAAAGTGTTACTTCACCATGGCAACCGACATATATTAACCAATGACAATTGTCAACTTACGTTATCTGTTCTCCGGCGTGTCGTAACAAGAGTTAATGTCATTTGGTTGCACCCAACCCAAGAATTCCAACTGCTAGAATTCCCGACCCACAAATAAATATGTCGGTAATCCATTCAGAATTTGTATTTAAATATATTGTTCTTGGGAGATGGTTTTGAATTGTAATTCTTATTTAATTATACCAGTTGAATACATAACACACAGTTCACATTTTCCTTCACAAACAGCTGGTGCTGAATTTTACAGCTGGTCGAGCAAGACACTTGTATGACCTGAGAACTATGACCTGGAGACAATAACACAAGCTTCATTTCTGTTACTTTCTTCCACGCTATCATAAACATGTCAAACTTGCAATTGTTTGCCTCACATTTCAATTTATCTCAGCCTGTTTTACTGCCATCTTGTTTGTAATTTAAGAAAAAGTTCAGAATTAGAGTCTGTGCAGTACTTCACATACAAGTAACTCACAGTTCTGTCTGCAGTAGGCGGTGAAGCAGGTAACGTGGTGTATCCGCCAGCGTAAGTATACAACATAATTCACATGTATGGTAGAATCCGGAGTATTCCTTTGGTGTGTGAGGAACACACAATCGACCTCCTCAACCATAATGTTAATTACAAGCTCTGGTGAAACCGTCACAAATCCTCAGTCTGTATGTTGTCAATGACAAATTGTCTACAACTTAGAAAGTGAGGGGTTTACCAAATAACCGACCAAATGGATTACATTTGGTTCTCTCTCTGCAACCCATGGGCAGTACCTTTTTGAAAGTTTGCGTTTTTGTCTGACCCTTTCTGAAATACGAATTCGGTTTTCGAGGAGACCAGATTCGTCGGTGATTGTGAGAAATAGAAGTTAAACATTTTCCATATATTCTGAATCCATCCAATCTTTGTTACGCAGTGAGACTCATATTTTCCGGACACCTCTATTCTGGTTAATTGTTCGGAATGAAGAATGTCTATATACCAAATGAAGTCATTGTATGAATGTCCGGGTGATCTCAGTGAACCATAACATGTATTATCGAAAACGAAAGGTAATGGCAGTTGTTGATTATTTCTTTATACCGTAGACAGTCATGTCAGGTCTACACAATTAAGCTTAAGCTGATAAGTGATCTGTGGCCACATCCTGATTGATATCTGAATGAATAATGATCAACCTAGATCTTGCCTCTGTTGTTCACCGCTAATGGGTTCTGATCGGTTAGACATGGTCATTGCCAAGCAAATAGATAAGTCTTTTGAGAAACATTTAGAAGTTGGAGTACTAAGTAAGGATAAGATATATGGTTGAAAAACTTCTTTATTACAAAGAGGAGCGACGTTCAAGTGTAGGTTCTAACACTGTTATCAAGCAAGTGATGTACAGAGTATGTTCGACAAGCATAATATACAGGTATGAGGCAGTGTTTATACAGTTGAGTAGATAGGGATGAAGTTACAATAGAGTGAAGAAGTTTGTTATGTACACAAGGTAAACATCATGACAGATGAAGCTAGTAGTATAAGCAACAGGATTATGACTGACATTGATGAGTCTTGGTACGCGGGGGGTATGTTATAGCCTTGATCACGGTTGATTAGTGGTTGAAGTAGTTTGATGTTGATAGCTTCTTGGAGTTTTCTGATGTTTAAGCCTTTAAGGTTGGTCGCTCCTAATTAATAAAAATGTTGCTCATCCATATATCTTATCCTTACTTCGTACTCCAACTTCTAAATGCCTCTCAAAGAATTAAGTGTATCATGGATTGATTAGTGCATAATCAGATTTTAATTGGCTAAGCATAGAATACTTTAATTTCATTTTTAAAATATTGATTATTGTTATAGATTTAAATTTGAACCCGTTTCAATTGAGCACGGTAATTGTTTTCAGATTGTCTATCATACAGAGTATAAAAACAAATATGTATCCAAAACATAACATACAAGTCTAGAATAGTTGGTCTAGATTACTGCAGTTACCGGGTCTGTACAAATTTGATGATTTCACAAGCGAAAAAGATCTTTATATAATCAGTTAACCTCGCCATTTGATTTTTAGTATTAGCACATAACGAACATCCCCGAACACTCCCCAAGATCCCCAAATGAAGAAAGTTTCCGTGCTCTTTTTTAAAAATCTTACAAAGAAAATTTAACAACTGTTGTTTTCAGAATGTATCCGTTTTCAGAATGCATCCGCATATATATTATTGTAGTAACATAGTAAAATAAATACTAACTCTTGCACTGTCGACGATTAATATTCTAACCTAAGTCTAACCTGCGATTAGCTCACATGCATCTTTACATATATCAATATGAAAAACCCATATATTTACAAGTCATGAATGTAATATTAATTTGAATCAATATATATAAACCTTATCTAACATATTATTTGTGGTCAGGTTAGAAAATGAAAATATATTCAAGTAAGTTTACTTTTTCAAATGCAGTTCATCAATGTCCATATATTTTTTCCCAGACGTTCAATAAAATAACAAAGGAAATTAAATTAGCTTTGTTTTGTCTTGAAGATAAATGATTCATTATTACGGTGAAATTAAGAAATATGATATTCCAGATACGTCTCGAGATACAGTTTTTTGTCTAGTGTGTCCTCTGCAAAGGACAAAGTGCATGGTAAACGAACATCCATTACTGAGAAGTGAGTACGGAAAGGCACAAGGGAGACTCAGCGGAGGCTTCTGACAGTTCCACAAGGTCGTACTTACATCCACAGACTTGCGGGTCGTGCCAACCTATTTGAAAGAACTTCCAGGCCTTGCCAGCCTATTGTAAACAACACTTACATGGCGTTGGCATGAAATACTGCACTTTATATTTGCTAAAAAAGACAACATAAATGTAGCAAACTCTTTCCAATTTTAACACAAAATTATTATTTTGGCAGTTTGACATTCAGGAATAGATTTTCCTGACGTCTACATTATTAAACTGATCTGATATTGTGATTTTATCTCCAAAACGTGAAGAGCTCAAGATAATACAACCTTTTAAGTCGCTGTTTTTGTGTAGCAGAACGCTAAATAATCAGAATTTATTTGAACCAGTTGTAGGAACAATATATTGTCAGTTACTTATTTCGGCTCCAAAACAGAATTAGTTAATCATGTATGTTATGAAAAAAAGTATGTTTACATGAGTAACCTCGTAGTTGCGTAAACATCTTTTGTTTGGTAAACACTTTTAGTATGTCCAACGATCACGTTTAAAATAATATGGAACCACACGTGGAAAGACGGAATGACAATCATGTTATCTAAGCCGCATAAGCATTACCAGATAACTTAATTGCTCAGTAAATGCATTAACATATACGTCACATTTGCGATACTTAGGGACAAGATATATTGGAAAAGCATTTTTTACTTTATGTTGGCTTATACGCTATCGCAGCTCTTAGTACACAAACATGCTGATTAGATGGGTGTAATTATAGTGTCGATGTCGAAAATGACCGTACTCACGGTCTTCTATTCTAAGCGATTCTTCCCTGGGATAAAGTGACATCATTTGCCTACATTGTGGCCGATAAGTCTAGAGTCAGGTTATAATTGTATCATGTCTAGCGATATTGAGTGATGGTAATGCAGTAGAAAGGAGTAGGTGTATCATGACAACCAACAGAACATGTTATCGGTGAAAAGTAAGGTGTAAACAAGAAAGACGATAGGATGTGTTGTAAAAGAACAAACGTTTGAGATGACTTGATCAATAATGGCTCAAACATTCGAATAGAAGATGTGATTGAATCAATCTCCCAAAGACAGTCTGTTGGAGACGTGCCCGTTCCTCTTGCACAATCCGCTCCAGTTCGGCTAACGTAACGGGTGGTTTTTGACGTTAGCGTAACGTCTTCCGATCATTTCACAGAAGTGCTTTATGGGGGAATGGTCAGGACTCGTGGCTGGTCAGTGAATTCTGGTGATGTTTTGCTGTTGGAGGTAGTCACACGGTGGGCACACGCGTTAACGTTTTGAAAGACAAAACGTGAACCAGCATGGCGCGTAAACAGCACCCCTATTGGGCCCAGTGTGCTGTCTTGGCAACCAGTGATCCTTTCATGAACACTATGCACTGGCATTCTGGCAAAAGTGCAAAGTCAAAGTGATCCCGCCCTATATCCTTACAGACCCGCACCCACATCTGTCATGTTGCCTTACGTTGATGTTCGCATGACGTTCGTTTGGACGCCTCCAAAATCGCCCACGCATATCATAACAGGTCAGTGTGAATCGTGACTCATCTGAAAACATTATATAAGACCATCGGCAATTCCCTAAGTTTCTACGCTCTACACACCATTGGCGTCTGGCTAGAATGTGTTAACGGTCGTAGAACACGTGTTTGCCGATCCTGCAGATTAACAGCATGGAAACGATTTCTAATCTTCTGGTCAGTAACTTGAACTTCGGTGGCCTGGCGCAAGTTTACAGCGATTTGAGAAGCTCGATTTCTCAAAGACTGTTCTGATTAATCGATCATGTTGTTAACCGAAGACACCCTGTGCACAGCCGATCCTTATCATTTTGTGTCTTCAGAAACCGGTTCCAGTGTCTCCAAATCACATACTGAGACATTTGAACATGTTGGCGAGTTCTAAGAGTTTGAAGCATGCAAAAAAGCCCTTAGAGTGAGTGAGTGAGTGAGTTAAAGCTTTACGTCACATCGGCAATATTTCAGCCATATCGTGACGCTTAGAAGTAATGCACATTGTAAACAACCAGAACGTACGCGTTACGGTGGAAAATGAAAATCAACAATACCAATGGCTCAGAGCGATTTGACGACCTTTCACTGAAGTATAAATACAAAGAACTACCGCCTACCCACATGCATGGAGGAATTGCATGGTCAAGGTGCAATGTTTCGGGTATGTTGGGGCGTTAGGTGTTCCTTCCAATAGCGTTCTATATCAGTCAGTAATTTAAAAAAAACTGATCTTTCTTCTGACAACCGATCATATTTCATGATCCCCTACTGTTTTTAGAGAGAAAGACAGAAAGGCAGCTGCTTATTCATGTTTTCCATTAAACTAGCAATGCAGAGATTGACATGTTTTATTACACGTTTAAGTTTGATGTTGTAGATCACCACTATCTGTTTTGAGATGTGTGGGAGTTATCGAGTATCTGATGCCAATCGGATCCGACGGCGTTAGCTTCCATGACATCTGAACCGTGTGGTTAATGAATGCATAGAATGTTGGATGTCTTTTGCTGAATGTATAAATTAAAATTTCGAACTGAACTTAAAATGAAAGACTATAGGGTGCTTAATTTTCCCTGTAAGGTGAGAACAAGAAATAAAAAGAAAATGGTGCGTTTTATAGAACGCTTCAGCAGAAAATGATATTTTGAATGAATATGTTGTGCTAAATGCCGTTTGAGAATCATTTCAGTAATATCGCGGAGTGTCAGCTTAATGTTTGATGAAAACCCGATGTCATGAAGGCCCAAGGCGTTTACCACCGGAGCGTTGGTTTGGTGTTGTTGAACCTGGAATCAGAATTAGGGCGATTCAAACCCACGATCGTAGGATTCTGGCGCGCATTCGGGACACAAAATGGAGGTCACGTCAAAGCATTTGCAGAACAGAAGCTAAGGTTCCAGTTACTTCCCTTCAGATTGCGACATTGATTCAGATTTAGGTTATTGACGTAGAAATCCTAATCCTAGAAACGCATTACTATTTTGGTTATGATGTCACCACTTCCTCTTGTGTGTTTTGTCAAACTGTAAAAAAAAAATCAGTGACAAAATGTAATTTACGAGTAGTGTCGACCATCGATCACTATTTCATTACTTGGAATAGCAAAATGGATTTCCAAAATGTACCCCTCACGGTGTGAAGCGCGCCGAGAATACAATAGCATTTCTAACTCGTTGACATTTTGGCGCCTCGTATTTTTTCGTGATAACGGAAAACAGTTTGCGCAGGTTAATTTTCCTTGCTACTGACAGATTCGTTTTCGGCTTGATTTTGAATAATCACGCGAAAACTGCGCTTGTCGGTTCATATTTCCGTCTCATCTGTTTACAAGTCACGAGCCATATTCATTATTTCATACGGACACGTCAACTTGGAACCTTAACCGTCATGCCCTGCATTAAGTCAGAGGTCCGAATTCTGACGCCCCGTCTAAGAATGGAGTACCTAGGTATTGATTTTTATGCTGTTTTAAAAATGTTTTTTTTTACAAAGCAAATTTCCTGAAGAATGTATGCAATATTGTGTTTGTACTGTGTACCATGTATTAAGGCGGCATGCAGAAGTATCCGAGTAACAACAATCTACTACAACTACTACTACTACTACTTCTACTACTACTACTACAACAACAACAACAACTACAACTACAACTACAACTACTACTACTACTACTATAACAAGAACAACACTGACGACAACGACGGCAAAAATGTTGCTGCTGATGGTATCATTCAGTTCACATTGTAGGCATTGTCAGTAATGCCTGGTAATTTCAACATGATTCAGGCCAAATTTTACTATTAATGAAATCAGACTACCGTAGGTATTATAAAGAGTGACACATACCATTCATCCATGGGAAGGTGCCAAATTTAACGGCACAGTCAGCTGAAAGGGCGGCTCATGGAATGACTCGTGACTCACGACTGATCCATCATTGTTTTCATCAGAAATATGTCAGATAAAATGCCAAACGTGGATCGAAACACATGCTTGGATATCGAATAGTGAGTTAAAGTATATCTGAACCTAGACTTACTTTCACCAAAATCACAGAAAGGTTTACAACTACATGTATTATGCATTATTCCGGTCTAAACGACAGCAGCACGTTGCTAGAAAATGTCACACGTCTTGAGCAAGGCATTGCCCTTTGTGATGTTATTTGACTTGAAGATTTCTGATATACACTCAACTTATAAATAAATACTTTGTCACCAGCCAACATCTGTTTTTTGTCTCTTGAAAAGAGCGAAGGAGAGGTGAGGTGAATTTGGGTTTAACGCCGCGTCCAAGAGTTTTGCACTTAAATAGCGACGTGCATGCACGTGAGTGTGTGTGTGTGTGTGTGTGTGTGTGTGTGTGTGTGTGTGTGTGTGTGTGTGTGTGTGTGTGTCTGCTTGTACTAGTCCGGACTGATGGCCATTTATAGTGCTAGTTCACTGAGATACCATGCTGCAGTTTAACATGAATACCCCACTCAGACACAGTATACTGACACCGAGCCGACCAGTCCTTGTTTTAGCCCCTTATCATGCAGTATTTTCATGGCTTACTGTCAGTGGACATATGTGACATGATTCTTGCCAAAGAGTTCACGATACAGGTAAGGCAAAGATATCTTCAAAACAAAATTAACCAAGCAAACAGAATACAATCCAGTTACTGAACTATGGTGACATGAGTAGTATCAAATCAAACTAGATATCCTTGAAGTCTTAGACATTATGATGTAATTTGCATAACTGAAACATTGGACGACACAGGTATACATGACAGCGAGATAATTATTCCTGGTTTCCAGTTTTTTTAGAAAAGACGTGTCAACTCGAGGGGGTGGCGTTGCTATTTACGTTAGAGATAATATGTATGTCAAATATATAGACCAGCTTTTTATAGTTGATCTAGAGGCGATATGGGTACATATTAAATGCAACACTCATGATTATTTCGTTCGTTTTGTTTATCGTGCAAATAAGAGTAAAGCGTATTGGGACTAATTGATCAACCCAAAGGAAACGCAGTTGATATGAAGATGTACACTGTAATGGCAATATCCACAGTGGATCAATAATGAAATACGCTCCTTCCTAAAAAAACCCCGAAGTCGCCAACAGAAGAAGGCTAAAAAACGTAATACTCCAGCTGAATGGGCAAATCTTAGGTTGTTAAGAAATAAGTTATCTACTATTTCTTTAGGTAAAGAAAACATACATGTACGCATCTAAAATTGATATTGTCATTAATAGCTCTGAAGGTACAAAGACTTGGTGGCGAAGAGTAAAAGAATTTCTTAAATTTAAAACTGCTTGACACAATTTTCCCCCTTTTGTGTTTGGCGACAGGCCGTATGATAATTCCATTTATTACTTACGTGGTAAGATACTAAATCCGTACGTCACACGTGTATCGTCCAAGGCTGACCTTGTTTTATTCGTTCTGATTGGATAACCGTGACCTATGTCACACCGGGACTTCTTTTTTCATTCATAAAAAATCGCGAGACGTCATTCATTTTGCAACTACAAGGCAGAACTGAAGCAATCACATGTGAGCGAGGGATGTTAACAAACACTTAATTAAACCAAACAAAATAATCACACGCATCAAATTCGGTTTGCATCCTATATAAGTTATGCATTGAGCGTCCACAGACATTGTATAATCGAGCTATATCCATTTACAATTTGATTTAACGTAAAAGGATAAGCGTGGTGAAATGAAGTCAGTTTAAACTATCTGGACAAATATCTAGACTTACTTGGGATGATCCGGTTGTGCCATCAGTGTCCTCTTCGAAGCGTATTTTGTGGCACTGTTTCGGGAGTTGTTTGTTCACGACTGCACAACCAGATCACTCACAGTGAACATATCCGATACAAATCATTTGAAAACTCCGTAGAGATCGCTCGGTCAGATACCATAGAAAGTCCACTTGTTTCGTAAAAATGGTATCTAACGAGAATGAGTGTAGTTTTCTGTAAGGATATTGCTAATACTCTCAATAACTGCTTTGTGGACCAATCCCGATTATGCAATCCTGATATGCACCTCCCCCCTTAGATTTAGATAAAGGTAATAATCTGTCAGTAAATGTACTTTTGATGGAAGATGAAGTTAGGGATATACTACTGTCCGTGGACACTGGTCGCGATGGTATTGGAAATAAAGTAGTTAATAATACAGCTTACAGTTTAGACCAAATCCTTACTAAGCTATTCAATTTCTCTCTTCAACGCGCAATATTCCCATCATTGTGGAAAGAAGATCTTATCATTCTTATTCATACGAAGAATAGCGTGAATGAATGTACAAATTACAGACCGGTTGCGCTCACAAGTTGTTTTGCAAAGCTATTTGAAAAATGTATATTCAAGCATGTTATTCAAGCAATTATTTAAGGAATAATAATGTGCTTACTAACCTACAATCTGGGTTCACACAGGGTGACTCCACCTCAAATCAGTTGACATTTTTATATAACTTTATTGCAAAGACTGTAGATGAAGGTAAGGAGGTTAGAGCTGTATTTTGTGATTTAAGTAATGCTTTTGATAAAGTGTGGCACATTATGGTAAATGTGGAAAGTTATTGAGCCAGTCCTGGGTGGTGTACCACAAGACTCGGTCTTGGGACCATTATTGTTAATTATCCATATCAATGATATTGTTGAAGGAAAATATAGTAATATGAGTTGCTGATGACACATCCTTGTATATGATCATAGAATACCCGGATATAGCTGATAGTAATTTCAATAATGACAGAATGTCAGAATGGGCTGTTAGATGGCAAGTTAATTTAGTCCGGGTAAAACTGAATCTACCCGTAAAGTAAACCCTAGTCGCAAACCTAACTTATATATGAATGGCAGAGAAATCAAAGATGTACAAAGTCATGAGCACCAAGGTATAACAGAAGAGAAAGAAGAAGAAGAAGAAGAAGAAGATTGTTTTATCACGGTGTCACACAATGTAAATACAAAACATTCTTCAATATACATTGTCCGGCCAAAAATGACCTACGATACACCAAAATACAAATATATACTAAACCGCAAAAGACACGTCACAGTGGATAGATATATGAGAAACCTTATTTGTCCAAACACTGTAAACATACTTTGAGTCATATTAAAAAGATGAAACTTCATCAATTTTGAAATTATAGTGTCAAATGTTCTTTGTAAAAAAACAACATTATTCTCTGAGAAAATGACATCACAAGTCAGTATCTCGTGTGTCCGCCATGTGCATTGATGACTGCCGTGCAACGTCGATACATGGAATGGGTGAGGCGGTTGATGAAGGGCATTTGCACTTGAGCCCACACTCTGAGGAACGCCTCACGCAGTTCAGCTGCAGTTGTCGGCCTTGGCCGGACGTCATTCAGCCGTCTTTGAATCTGGTCCCACAGATGCTCAATGGGATTTAAATCGGGCCATTGCATGGTTCTGATGTCATTCTGCTGGAGGAAGACTCTCTTTGCTCTCGCAGTGTGGACACAGGCGTTTTCATGCCGAAACTCGTGGTTGCGACGACGTGCCAAATGAGGTATCGCGTGTGGTCTCATGACTTGATCAATGTACCGAGCTGCTGTGACACCAATGGCTCTCCCTGGACCGATGGTAAGGTACTCTTCAAAGTGTTAAGTGTAAACCAAAACCTCATGTAGTTCCATTAATACCAGTTACAACTTAGGAATATGCTAACAGAAGCCCTAATGAAGGCGGAGACCGTTTCACAATTTAAGAACTTGCTAAATGGAAGGGCAGATAATGGTAGACACTGGGATGTAAATTATGGAAACAGGTTATGTCAAATTATGCACAGTTGTCTCAGGCTTGGCTGCAGCGATCTTAACGCAGATGAGTATAATAGGCATATTTGTGTTTCCGGTGGATATCATTACCGAAGATGCTTTGCATTTCTTTTTTGTGTGTACATATTCTTCGAAATATAATGTTTTTAGCTACATGGTTACTCTTTACAAAGAGTGATATACGGAAATTCGTATGAGTAAGGAAGATCAAATCCAAATATTAGATTCTATTCAAAACTTCATGTTAAAACCTGGCAGATTTTCAATCAAGTAAATGAATTGATTAATATAGACTGCAAATATAGTTGTTATGTGTACACATCTAGCTTGGCATGTATAATTCATTTGTTAATTAAACCTTCACTGATGTATTAATTGTATCGTGTATTATGTGTACTGGAGCGGTATTACCACAAGTGAATCGCTTATTTACCAATCCATCAAATCACTTTGTCTAAACTTACTTACCATTAAACTTAATGTGGTAAAGCTACATTAAAAGGTAAGGTTCATCCGTTCTTTAGGTTTAACTGGATATATTCACCAGTGTCTAGAATAGTAAAGCAGCAGAAAACGAACACTTTCCCCTCTCATTTGCGAGAGGAACAATTATTCTAAAAGTACAGGCCCCTAAGACGAGGCGAAAGAAGACTGGCTTTGTAGTTGAAGTAAAAGTCGTACAAAAGTTAGTTCATTGCCAGTGTTTTATTGACACTATCTATAACTGGTAGTTTAAAAGCTGCAGAAACAATGAAGGCCGAGTTGACATATGCATTTCGACGTTATTACTCGCTCGATGTGTCGTTTCGGTACAGATGCAAGCAACTTTATCAATTCAACAAGATACGCCACTTCCTTGATGAAGAGCTGAAGTTGATGATGTCTAAGTCAACTCCTCATTTCTGTGACGTCTATTCGTGTCAGGACGATATGCTACTCTGGTCATTTGACAAATGAACAACGTACAACATGTTGTTCGGTATACTGCAATATTGTAAAGCACAATTAAAACAGATTTTTTATGAACTATGAACTAACTTCTCGATAGGCATTTAGAAGTTGGAGTACTAAGAAAGGATCAGAATTTATGGATGAACAGCATTGATAAATCGTTGATAAATTGTAATAAAGAAGTTGTTCATCCATAAATTCTTATCCTTACTTAACTATGAACTAGAAATAATACATTATGAAATAAATAGACCCTTATCAAAGAGCCTCATGCGTAAATGCTAATCTAGTTTCATTATAGAATGTCCTGTTTCAAATGTTCAACATATGTGTACGTTGTACAGTGTTATCAATAGCAATTTGATCCTGAAACATATACATTGAAATTGTCAGATATGGTGTCGGATTGAAACTCCCTTTGAAGAGCCTGAATGGTATCTACATTCTCTAATTTCTCTGAGGCACTTGTATTTAGTCTAAGTGTTAGTCTCTTTTTTCTTATGTAAAAAAAATCCAGATTGGACCACGTGTCTGCTTGTTATCCTACTCCTGTTACAATACTGTTACCCACATACTTATATTTGAACTTAAGTCTTAATTAACGTCCCAAGGCGATATACATGATATGTTTTTTGTCTTCTTGGAGAGAAAACAAAAGTCATCTTCACCTGTCATTCGACTGACTTCACTTATCCTGTAACGCAGATAACACAATTAGGATCACGAAAGGCCCTTTTTTGTCCGTCAACCAAACCAACACCAGGTGCAGCTTTAGAAAGCACTGTGCAATTTAACAGATTGGGTATGTTAGCACACCAGTATGTCTGAAATTCTAAATGTCAATACCATGTGGAAATGCCTCTGGAAATTGAGTGTCAATGTTTGCACCAATCTAGCAAGAGAACTTAACGTAACTACCCTGTTTTAGATTCAAGGTGTAATGACTAGACCCTACTGGTTTTATGAAGTGTCTTGGTCTGGGTTTATGTTAAAGTGCTCAGGCAATATATCTGGATTTCAACGTTCCCAAGTTCTCAATCCAATTTCCATCACTGCAAGCTTGTGATAATGTGATGGTGATCACAGACTTTGCTTGTACATGAATCTCTACTACGCGCAACCGTTGGTAACATTTGTATCTGCTTCTGAAATATGAGAAAAGTCTTTCACGGCCAGCTTTCCTTCCTGGTAAAGGTTCCCATGGGAACAAGTCGTGGGAATCAGCAGATGATACAAGTGAGTATAAACTATATATTCTACTAAACTTTACTTGCTTTTAGTCAAGTAGAGAGATGCAAGAACATGATTACACGGATTCTTTTAAAGTTTATTGCTATTATTAATAGCCACACAATCCGTTCCATAACCATAAGAAACCACTGCTAAAAGCAGACTCAGTTGTACGATTCCAACTGTATCATAAGCATGTACCTGGTATTCGTGAAAAGGTGAGCGTATCCTGCCCCACCGCTGGCACCCGTCACAAACTCAAGGCAAGGCAAGTGCTCATAATGGTGAACATTATTGTTTAATGGTACAAGTCTTGTTAAAAAGGGAATTGTTTCGGGATATACTTTTGGTCACTGATCACACATAGACCTCTATATCTACATGTCCACCGGAAAACATACGGAAAACTTTACAAAGACCTTGTATGCTGTAATCCTGATCAACTAATTTTCGTAGAAAGAACACGCTCGATTGTACCTCAAAAGGATGTGAAATGGAGACTGCTGGAATAATGCTCGACATAAAGGGAAAGTTGACAAATGGAAAGTTGAAGTCATCTCTCTTGTCATGCAGTCTGGTGGATACATTTTCTGTATCTAAATCTTAACATTTACTCCACTATACTGTAAAACTATCTAGCTCATATTGTTCCCATATTCAGCCACATTCTGCCAGTACCACATCCGTGCTCATTGATGTCATCATAATGGTAAACGTAACCGGGCCTACATCACTTTTGGCTTTCGTTTGACATTGATGCATTTTCAAAGGGTACCATTTGTAAGACATTTAAAACTGTGTTAAAACTGCAACCTTACTTTCATATTTTTCCTTGAAATAGACGGAGAAATTCATTACGTATTAGATAGTGTAATCATTGCCTTCCCATTGAGGTTGGACGATGGAACTGTACCCCTCCCACAGAAAAGAAATGCAGTTAATGTCATCTCAATGAAATAGGGAAATAGTATCATGCCGCCTGACATTGTACCCATTTCAATAACAACAGGCCATAGTAAATATCAAGTAGGTATCGCAACAAGCCAAATATTTATAAATTTAGTAATCTCTTTAATATTATAAACGCCAGCGTATTAAGAAAGCGTAGTGTTTTCTGTTCAATTATTATGAGAACCCTCTGCTAATACCTAAACTCTGTTAAACTCTACCTATATATATATATATATATATATGTTACGTCATGTTCAATTAATCCATTCAATCATGTTAATACTTCATATGCTGTTATATGCAGCCTGAAATGCAAGAGTTATGTTCTGCCCCATATTAATCTCTCACGCCATGATATTACTGATGTTAAGAGGAGTTAAACCCTTATAGTCACACAATCGAATATTCCAGCTGTGTAATTTACGAAGTCGAGAAACTTATTTATAATTAAACAGTAGGACTTCTACACTGAGTCGATATTCGTTAAGTCGTCAGCAGTTTATGGTCGGAACTAGTTAACAAGGGTTTAGATATCATCTTAGGACCAAGTTGAAACGAACCAATGCAAATATGATCCAGTGGAAATAGAAAACGTGTTGAATATGAATATGTTTTGAATGATTACTTGAATGACCTAACGGCTATACCATTTTCAAAGAATACTCATATCCAATTGATCTCTCAGTACTTATTATTTAATTTTCAAATTCCTTGTTTCCATTTTCTGATATTCAGGCAAAGGACCACGGTCCTCTGAGGAATCTTTACAGAAGTAATTACGTGCTTTGAAATGCAATGAAAACGTTTGCATGTAACCGTGATCCCTTAATATGCAACGAAGATTAACTTTGAAGTTAAAGAAGCTTTTGGCGCAACTGATTTACTTTTGACAACATGCGACCTGTCGTGCAATGTCAAGCCTAATTTACTTCTTTTTTGAAGAATTGGTAAATTGACTTTAAATCTGTGATGCCTGTATGGTATCGGTGATATATCGATTTCATATTCAAGTGTACGTGTCTGTGCTTAGAGTATACCCTTGGGTTAACCAGTGACCACGATTGCAAATTACTAGACATTCTTAATATCAATAACTTTTTCCCCTATTGGAAATGCATCCATAATATCCTGATTCTGTGAGAGGTCATGGATGATTACAGCTTTACAGTCGGAGAGTGATCATGTAATCTTAGCTGAGGTTCTTGGAGAATCATAACTTTATAATACTCGTGACGTACATAACCATAAAGATTACTTTAACCTGTATAATACATTTTACAGCAGTGTTGTAGAGAGAATAAAATGTATTTATTTTGAATATTTATCTATGATACCGACAAATACTGTATGGGACCGTGGTCTATTATCGACACCCAACTCAAAAACTGAGGAAAATTACGATACATTTTCAAATGTACACGTGAATTCGTCTTAATGAGGTTTAAATGGCCTTGTGACATTTTAAAATGGAATTTCTCACTTACGTCCCAATCAACACACAACTAATAATGAATAAATGAGGCATTTCACGTCATTTCCTATTTTCACTCCAGCACGTTAGCACACTTAAAGCTCTTAACAACACTGAAGGAATTCTAAATAAAGCTTTTGCCAAATTTCTTATTTAAGGAGACGAAGAACTGGAAATTAAATGAAACAATGGACGAAATGTGTTCAGAAATAATCTCTCCTGAATTGATTGATTGTGATTTAGTGTTGCGCTACTTTTTCATATCCCAATGCAAGTAAACCCCTTAAAACGTGCATATCACAGCCGTCAGATGAACGGGGTTGAAGGGAGTGTGTAATTTCTCAAAGCAACAATTGAGAAATACCCTGTCGTTCCAATAAGGTCGTGTCAAAACATTTACTCTCAGAAGTGAAGTCGGGTTGCTACTTGGCGTTTTTCTGCAGGATGCAATGAGACCAAAATGCTCTCAACTTGCCCATCGTGTTAAGTTGGACTACACAACTCTCTGTAGATTTAAAGTGAACCACAAACTGATACAGGGGACTGAAAGGATACGGACTGTTATTGATGTACATTACATTCAGGCGGTCTAAAACATTCAACACGGTAAAAGATTAAATTTAATTTGTCTGTGTTGGAGCAAAATAACAAATATGTCTACAGAAAGTGATCTATCTACACTCTAGTTTTGTAAAGTATATCTACAAAAATAATGGAATAAAATCAACTAAGTCCTCCAGTGAGATATCAGCGTGTATGGCAGGCTGCACGAAACGCAGAAATCAATAAGAACGCACCTTTAACATGAAGAATGTTCCGTGCAGAATCAGCAATATTTTATCCATCCTCAGGGAGACCAATTCTTGTTTTGTGTAAAAGAGGTCTGGGTCTGTTTAAGAAATGTTTTTTTATGGTATATGCGTGTGCTTATGGTATGGAAGTTAACCAAAAAACCTGTACTGATATGAAATAAGAGGCAAGATATGCAAGTTTAATGATTTAAATAATATTTTGGGTTTATGATGACATTATTCACATATATGTTTATATATTTATCAACGATCTCTCGGGGGAGTCTCCCTAACGTTCCTCCTTAACTTTACTCTTGCTCCACATTCAAGTTCATCTTTCTAGAAAAGTCCTTATCAAGTAACACCCGTGTCTTCAACTTCGTTTTTCGCAAGGTGTGTTTATTAAAGGGAGACGACGTTCAAGCAAATTGACAGTACTTTGCTTGCAAGCTTGATTCACATCCCACACACGTGTTTGCCTGCAACCACGAAATGTATTATTTACATCAAACGAATAGTTGATGACCATGTTTACACAATGTTTCATTGACTGACAATGTCCCAATGTCGGGGTGCACGAATTGCAATGTCCAGACCTACTTGTTATTTGCAGTTGGGTACCAAACCTCTTTAACGTTCAAGATGTATATGTAAGCAATAAGGTTCCTTGCATAGCGCACTCTATTCCGTGTATGATCAAAGCGCGAAACCATTATTACCCCGACACAGTGTACAATCGATTTCCATTCTCATCTCCCTGGGGAGAATACAACCCATCTTGCCTGTGAGGCTATAGGAGGTTGGCAGTAATTTTTTCCATCTCACCCTCCCAGGTAACCATTCACTGCTTAGTGAACAGAGGCATATTTCGGAAAAAATCACTCACCAGAGACAAGTGAGAAGTGACATGTGGCATGTACTTGGACAATACCAAAGCCCAAGAAACTTCAAGGATTCAAGGTTCCATCCACCTACACTCCGAGACCAAAGTGCTTAAATATGCTTGTTCACAGGAACACGTGGCACCACAAGTCATAACAACATATACATGGTACTGGTTGAATACTTATATGATGTTGATTGTGTATAAACACGTTCTAAGCATTGACAGTATTCTGTATAGACCTGTACATTCACGTCTATACACATACATAAACGATGACGTTTCAAATGATCTTAATTTAATTGTTATCTCAATTTTACATACAATGTAGTTCGCATGTATGCATGTCTCTTTACTGACTATAATCATGCAATTCCATGCTGTTATGACTAATAATCCAGCCCCCATGTTAATAAACGGTCGTAAAACAAACACAGACACACTTTCGAAACATTTTATTTGATACTTATAACTCTGCGCAGTAAGCATCGTGTCGTATATCATGTCTACAAGGGATGGTTATTTTCACAGTAAGTACAAAAAAACCAAGGTCTCACTTAAATAGATTCCCCAACAACTGTTTATACACCTCGGTTCCAAGGTAAATATGTATCTCTTCTCCCCATCGCCTTTTATCTCGTAAGAGTTGCATGATCAGGTAGTTCCTCCAAAACATGCTTGTTAATGTGTGAATTATGAGCCCCGAGGGACTTCTCGTTTCACGCCACAGCGTCATCTAACACTCTGTGTGCTTACAACATTATCAGCCCTATGTGCCAAACTTGTGTACTTCCTCACATATTTTTAACAGCTTGGCAAACATGAACGATCGATTTTTGATATAGGAAGAGATCAGTTTGCAGACTCTTCGGTACATTATACCCTAAGACAGGTGCATAGTTTCATATTCTTTGTCATCAGATATGCATTCAGTGGATGGAGTTGTCGCAGTTTGAGAAACAATTTACAATTCAGTAGGATGTGTTTGGTTCCAGGCTGCTTTACTTGAAGGACATTTGGAGTGAAATGAAGAGAGCTTTCAACTAGTCTAGACTATTGTCTACGATTCCCCTTTTTGAGATTGGGCCACAGTTACATAACCACTACGCATATAGAGAAGAAACTTGGATATCAAGAGAATCATATAACGAGAGCATACATATCTTGCACCACGAACCTGTCATATTGCATTATGATGAAGCTTGATGCGTATATAAGCTCCTACAAACACGATTGGTTTAGGATTCAGTACAAATTGTACGATATGAATGCTGCAATATATCAATCACTCTGTCCACGCACTTCCATTGATTCCATTATCTATTTCATTATGGTCATTATGTTCGTAATGTTCATTATGTTCGTTATGTTCATTATGTTCGAAATGTTCATAATGTTCGTTATGTTCATATTGTTCGTTATATTCGTTATGTTCAATATGTTCAATATGTTCGTTATGTTCGTTATGTTCAGTATGTTCATTATGTTCGTTATGTTCATTATGTTCGTAATGTTCATAATGTTCGTTATGTTCATTATGTTCATTATGTTCGCTATGTTCATTATGTTCATTATGTTCGTTATGTTCATTATGTTCATTATGTTCAGTATATTCATTCAGTAGACTACTGGCTAAAACGCAAGCGTGGGACACCGGAAACCCGGGTTCGATTCTCCAGGTACAATGTGTGAAACTCATTCTTGGTATTCCCTGATAGGGCTAGAATAATGCTAAAGGCGGCGTGAAACCATACTCGTTCACTCTCTGACCCATACCCACCCACTCTCACTTTCGCTGTCACACTCACTCACTAACCTTTTTTTATCCAAATTTCATAAAACAAGAGAATTATATTTCTCCAAGGACACAAAACTGTGAAGGTCACCTACCTGGACGATAATGTAAGGAGAACCAACCAATGATTGACATCCAACATAATTACCATCATCCTTATGGTCAGGGATCTGAATTTATTCATGTTGCAGTATTAACTATCCTGTTCTGTTGCACTGCAGTGGGTGAACTCAGATACGCATTCCATCGACCAACCGTTAAGGATGATGAAAAGGTTTCATATTGTTTAAATGTTACGTAAAGCTACACGCTGTTGGTTAATATTAAGGCCAAAGGTCTAAAAGCAATGGATCTCCAGGAACGCCTGTAGGTGCTACTATAGGCGACGTTTAGTCCACAGACTTTGATCTTCCTCTTCGATCACTCTGATATAAGTAGGGGTAGACAAAGTAAGGAATGAAAACAGCTTAGTTTGATGTTACTAACATGACTTCTGCGTGGTGTTGAACCAAGGGTGCAAATGAGCGTATTCTTCGTCTTCAAAGATGCCCTGGCAATGTCAGCATTGTGTGAAGAAGACCCCACCCTGTAATCAAATTCACATAGACGACGAGAATAAGATTGAAATTACCCTCGTTCAGTTGGGCCATTATCCCCAGGGAAGGGCATCGACTCAAATTCAAATGTTATACAGACTTGCAACAAACAAACATTTGCGGCCCAAATTGTGGAACCCCATGTTCAACAGGGGGCTGTTGTTCGTGTATGCTGCAAAAGAACATAGCTATCCCTCGGCTTAAGCTTCTGTTTCTAAGCCTCGTTACCAGCACAGCGTAAATTCAATATTATATAACAAACCTAACATATCCTCAGCATTTCAATACGTCTCAGAGAAGGTTAATTTCAAAATGACCAGGCCACCGGACATTTCATTATGCACCACGTCGATAAACAAATTCTGTAGCAACCACTGTGGCTTTAAGGGAAGTACAGATAACGCTTACGTTAAAAACCGGGTAATCTTGTCATTCATAATTCGCTATAGATATTATTACCAAACACCACACAATTATTGATCTCGTGTAAAACAACGTTAAACCAATATACTAAAATGACGCAAATGATGATGACAAACATAGCTTTCATCGCCTGAGCGTGCCGTTTATGTTCATGCTGATGCTGGATTCATGATATATATTATATTTATGTACATATACTTAATTACAAGATATATTTTCTGTGTGCCTATAGCAGCAATGTTCATGTTGTCTGTGAAATGAAACGTAAATGTCTTATGGTTATTCTTATTGCCAAAATGCAGGCCACAAATTCATAAAATTGTCTGTGTGAATTCTTTCTTTGAAGGTTAACCGTGGCGTTTCTGTGTTTAAGCTTCTAACAATCATAGTCTTTTGGTAATAAGCAAAGCTTGGAACATTTTGTTTGATAGACAGTCCCTACTTAACATTTTCCAATGCAGTTGAATGACATGATTGACGTATAAAACCCACCGATTGCAATTTTCGATGACGCAATGGGACGTCTTTTATTTTGGTAAATGATGCTTTTTCTAAAGATCTAATTATCTAAATTGTGAGCCGCCAAAGATTATATAAAAAATGAAAGTGGATATTTCAATTTAGCGATTGCTGTTCTCAATTCAATTAAATATAAATAAGTCAGGCTCTCTGAGTTCCGAGTGGATTATGTGTCTGTAACCACTTCCTCAGGCGTCTGAGTGAATAACATATTTGTATTGAGTTTCACATGTCTTCAGTGACCTGTGGCACCAACAGTTCCAGCCAAACGTATTACATCACTTTGACTATATAATTGAATAAAGAATGTCACTGAAGTCTCAAGGCGTTCAGTCCATTAGTCTCTGAGTTTTCGATTATTGCAAAAACGACGTTGCGTGTTTAACAAACATAGTTCTATTCCAGACCAGAGATTCATGTAATCAGTTGAGAAAGATATCTGCTTTGTGACTTATTTTATTGTTCGTATCTTATGAAGATCAATGCTATGAACATAATTGATACTGTTCTAACAGAATGATATTTATTGATTAAACAATGTCAGAGATTAATTGCCAACTAAGCAAGTCGGATACTTTTTATTATACACATTAAAAAGCCCGAAACATTACACACATAATTATATAAAGGGATGGCATGAATTGAATGGAAAATCAATGGTCCTGCATGTTTAACAGTCATGTAACACCAAAGGGACAAGGGGGTTAAGTGTTGATGCTAATTTTGGACCCGGATAACATATCGGTATGCTCTTGGTGAGGGTCATGATGGTGGAATTTGAGATCCGGAGACACTTCTCTTGCAAAGCCTGAAACCGTTGATCCAATTTCTGAGGCGCTACAGGTCGACGCACACGACGTCTTAGTTCTTCCCACAGATGCTCAGAACCGTCGAGGTGAGGACTTATAGTTGGCGAAATCAATGGGCGTCAACCTGTTGGAATTCAGTCTTACTACCAAGCCTACGCGCAAAGCGTTCATCGACTTGCCCCCAGCCCCATCACTATAACGACCAAAAACACAGGTCAGTCCTATAGCTGCAGGTGGTACATACCCACACCATCACTGAGTCCCTGACTTTTTTATGTGTTGTGATTAGGTGCACGATGCTAGTAGCTGCTATGGCATCCGGTCATCTGTAAAGTCTAGAAGGAACCTCGATGGTTCAATGAACAACCTGAACCTATGACGCCATGCCCTCTACATTCTTCACCGTCGTTATTAGCAGTCATGTTGATTCCAATCACTTGGGGACGATTATTTAATCCCACAGAATATTTCCGAATTGTGCACCGTCCGATCACTTTATCATTTGTAGATGATGACACAGGATTGATCTGAATATACACCATGAACCTTATCTGGCGGTATTTATCGTCTGTCGTTTTAAGACTACCCAAATCGTCACTGCTGAAATCACGCTAACCGATGTGTTGAGATCATTAGCAACTTGTCACTGTGAATTCCCTAACTTGTCACCCTGTTACAATTCATTTGTCTGTGTGGTTATTTCTTTGTCCCCCCATGATGACTACTGTAAAAATCAATAGATTCCCACCATTCTCGAAGCATGGGTGAAACAAATCATGCCAGGATACGTTCAACTTGAACACGTTGCATCAGGGAACATTCAACCTTGAAAATGCATTGCAAGGATAACTGAAAGTGACTCTACATGAACTGGTCCTGAAAACCCCTCGTGCGATCCCTATTTTTTCAAAACGTATATTATAGCTTTGTCGGGATTGCTGTTGAACACGTGTTGTACTTTTAGGAAAACAGCTTCCTCTGTTCTATATCAGTTATCAATGGTGAACATAACTTTCCTATCCCAGTTATATATACGTATGCCATGTGTAAATCTACTCAGCACTTGGTCTGTTCAATTTTTAGGAATTATAGCAATATATACCGCTGTTGTCACAATTACCCTTTCACAAGATAAGATCTTCAAAGATATTCCTGCAGGTTCTTCTGTTTATGCAATGGCAAGCCATATGGTCTGGGGAAGTTTCTAATTAACGCGGCAAGTTTATCTTTGATGCAATGGCTTGAACTGTTTTTACAACCCTCCCTAAAAATGTGGAATATTAATCAGAAATGTTAATGACGGCTGACGGCAATGAACTGTAATACCACATTGTCAACATACATTATGTGTTTTTCTCACAAAACCTATAACTAACTTCAAACCTATTTCGAATGTTAACCTGATTTATAAAGGTTTGAGTCACGTCAGACACGTCGGTTTTACAAAGGTTAATAACTGTGAAACAGTAGTTTTGAACACAATATGTTTACACAAATCATCATTTAAGGCGTTTTACTAGCCATTAACTTAAAACCGATCCCATAATACCACGTGTTATATGTAAAATTGATCGTCAGTGGTTGCCGTAAAAACATTTGATATTTTGTAGGTTTCTGCACTGATATACTACATCGTGTTCACATAACAATGGTGGTCAAGATGTTAAACAGTAGTTCCCTGGTCACACTCGATTATACATGTAACAAACAGCTGTAATATATAGTTGGTGCTTTAACACTTGTCTAGCTGAGGCGTAAATTGTTTATTGTAATTAAATTGCACAAATCTAATAAGTATAAACCCCACATTCGCACAACTAGAAACTATGGTAAAATAAATATGGTAAACACCTTATCACCCATATATACACTTTATAGAGTTTTTCTTGGATGTAAAATATGTCATTTATTAGATGATTAAGTATGTCTGTTAAGTACCAGCCCCTGGCTACCTCATCCAGATGTAGTCAAGGTCGTTGCAGTCTCCAAACTCAGGTCCTTGAAAGCAATCGACTCAATAATAATAATGAATCGCTCCTATTTTTCATCAATGTACTTTTTTATAAACAGTAGTTACAAATTGTTAATTCAGCTCATGGCTTAAACGTATCATTCAATAATCCATTATCTCATCAAGACGATAGACCAAAACGCCCCACGGAAACCATCCTAACAAATGATCCCAGTGTTTCGGTGTTCGTTTATTGAGTAGTAAAGGAAGAAGTGCAGGTGGCTATTTGCACGTCTTAAAAGTCATATATCACTCGTATTTATTTCTTTGTTGTCTTGGCTTGACACTTGGGAAAAAGCAAACCCTGGGTCTCTGTTTAATAAAGTTAAAAGCATCACCCCACCGCTGTCATTAAAAAAAATACTACAGGTCCGAAAAAAGCTCCTTGTCGCTTCTTAGCCTATCGATTTATCTAGTGCTCTTACCTCAATACTTGTGTTACTCGTTTTGTCTCAGACAAAAATCAATAAGAACCCACTTGTATATAATTCGAATTGCTCACAAACTGTCAGGTTAGTTTCAGACGAAGTTTGAACATCTGAGAGGTGTGTTAGTTGAAAAATCGATTCATGCCATTATGAATTTCAGATCCATCTACAAAAACAATGAGGCTCTTACGCCAGGACATTAAACGCGTTGTGTAGGGCAATTGAAAATGGCGCTTTTTGTGTTCGTATAAATCTCACGAAGTTTTGAGACACAAGTTACAGAGAGCAGTTATACTCGGCGAACTCAACTCTCGTATGGGTTAATCAAAATTTCCGTAGTACGTTCTTATGTTCAGTTGGTGTTGATGCTGTTTTTATCTCTAACATGTGTAATTGAAATATTTTTTTGTAATAATAACAATCATTATGTAATGGTATTTTCATCAAATATGATAGAACAAGCGGATTTTATTTGTATTTGTATGCTTTCTTGGTCCAAATCGTGCTCCTAAACATTGACATATTTTGTTTAAGAGCACCTCTTAACTTGCTGCTATAAGAAGAAAGAAATAGAGGTCCATTAACATTTTCACGTGACCAAGTCTTTGGGGCTTAAAAGTAAAAAGTAATTATTTGTTGAGTCCTATATCTACAGATGTTAAAGTGTCAGTAGTTTTTGTTTGGTTGGTTTTTGTTTTGTATTTGGATGGTTAGAGGAGTATCAGACATGAGACCGCACATTAAGTCTGTATATGCAATATTCGAACTGAAGAAATGTGTTGATTACAAATTTTGCCAGTAGGATTACGTAAGAGGACGGGAAGAAAAATGATTATACAACCACAGGCAGAAATTGATACTGAAGTTAGTTTACGTCAACGCTTAAATTTGAATTATTATTTATCTGATCTGCAGTTACAGTCTGACGTATCGTTCAAAGTAAAAACGGTTACGACTGGAGACTCTTCGTTATATCCTTAAACGTAACCACGAGGTGAACTTTCAGTGTATAGAAGTAGTGCACGTAGTATACTTGGACGAAGTCTTTATTTGCCTGTTTGTCTATCTATCTATCTATGTGTGTGTGTGTGTGTGTATGTGTGTGAGAGAGAGAGAGTGAGTGTGTGTGTGTGTGTGTGTGAGAGAGAGAGTGAGTGTGTGTATGTGTGTATGCGTGTACCATTGACGCCGACCTAATACCAATGTGGATACTAAAGTTTCATTAAATCGCTATTTTCCTTTTGTGTATTTCAACGAGAAAACGAGTCATGTTTACAGATCTAAACATCAACATCGTGTTTCTAACCCATTAAGTACACATTTACATTACGTATACCAACCTTTTAAGTGTTGTTACATCAGTTTCCTAAGAACATTATTGATTACTTGTACCACACGCTATCTAATCCTTACTTTGATACGAAATCAAAGTATGTATTCAAATGTAGTTGACATGCCCTAATTGAATGAGTGAGTGAGTATGGTTTTACGCCGCTTTTAGCAATATTCCAGCAATATCACGGCGGGGGACACCAGAAATGGGCTTCACACAATATACCCATGTCGGGAATCGAACCCGGGTCCTCGGCGTGACGGCCCTAATTGAGATTTGGTTGAATGAAGTCGTATATGGATGTTAAGTAAAAGTTTTGGTTTCATTGAGATTGTAGTTCAGTGAATACGCTTACCCTAAAAATGTTTGGCGAGCTAACAGTTTCCTGTTGTACAAAGTAACAAACACAAAACACAGGTAGCAGTATGAGATAATCTTTGCGCGGCCGAAATGCAAAGGTAAGATAATGTTCTATCCATAAATCTGTTTCATGGCCAATTTATCATACAGAGTGTACAAGTATTTATGTTTGCTTGTGTATTTCTGCATTAATCAAACTATAAAACTAATGGTCACATATGTGGTTTTCAGTATGGTCCCTATAGCAACTATTTTGATTAACGAATCAGAAAAAAGGTATCATTTTGTTAAAATCAGGAACTTACGTATTTTCCCCATCAGCATATTTAAAATAAATATAGATTCTGAAAACGATACAGCCTGCATCTTGAAAGAATCGGTAATTCCAAGCTGTAACGAATTATATTTACTTCTTTTCAGAAATGATACATACACCAAGCATATTTAAGGGACTTAACACAACTCATACAATGCCACCAAAGGTAATTGCCACCTAAACCCCAAAGTAATTATCATTCAAACAAGGTTGTGTAGTAGTTTCTCAGAGAGCATTTAACAATGTTCTTTGATTTCATTGTAAGGCGTAAGACGTTTCCATTTGGTCTCGACCAAATTGAATTTAATTGTTGTTCATTAACAGAGCCCACCCAGAGCATATCCCTTCACCGATACCGATGAGGTTGAATGTTTGTGGATGAAAAACAGATAGATGACATACAAGGCACAAGACCCATGCTCATCAAGGCATTGGAGTTGCACGTGTGGACCTCAGAGTCATCTTCCAGTTGTGGTTCAACAACAGGGCCTAATTATGGAAGTATTCGGGGAATTAAATGAGCCTTGTTCTTTGGCTGGGCTGACTCCTGGGAAGCTTTACACTCGAATTAGTGCGTTACAATACACAAACATTAACAACTACGTTTGGACTAGTATTTAACAACTACATTCGGAATAGTATCGCATTTTGTAACAGTCTACGACTAACAGTAGACGCAAAGGCTCTCGTTGATCGACAAAAAGACCAGCAATATACTGTGAAATCGTATCACAACACACACACTTATATATAGCAATACACAAGTTCATTCTACACTTAGAAGTACGTCTGCACAGCCTCTTTTATAAATTCAGTGAACTATGTCCAAACACCAGTCATTCACCCTGTCCAAATGACCTGCACAAGGCAGGTCTTCACGGCATATCTACATTAATCTCTAAACGTCAGCATTACGAAAGACTTGATACTGTTGACAGGTACTGCACTGGCTCATCTCAGTGTCACATAAAATATATCATTGGCCCAACTCGCGTAAACCAGGTGGCCGACCAACTGAAATATAATTAAGGTCAACTAAAAAGGCAATATAAGTGACAGTGTTTTGGGAAACACGATTATGCATATTTTACAGAACTGGGCTAACTGAGCACACTTGAATAAGAAAATGACAAGTAAATGGAACTAACCTCACAACAGCTAGTTTTACACAGCGATGTCAACATATCCAACTTGGAAGGCAGCATATGCCAGTCAAGTGAGCGTAACTCCACTTAATTTATGCGAGGGGTTTATCTGTGATATCTGGCGAATGTCAGTACAGAAGTAATTGTTTTCGGGTAAAAGATATGAGGAATAGTATGCATTAGTCGGACCCCAGAAATTACATTCAATTAGACTTAACCAATGTGCAAAAATGCAAATGTGAAATGCTCAATGAAACAGGCCATCCTGTTAGTCTCTTTTTCTCGAAAACACACAGTCGTTCGAGGATAACAATCGCAACGGTGTCAGAAAGATGTTGTCATCGGCACGATTGCTTACACCTTACCTAACTTCTACCACGTCACCAAACAACTACATGTGGGACTGATTAATCTAATACAGGATTAGTTCTGTTGTTGCCTTTTGGCATTTAGTGTTTTTCAATCACATTCCAAACGAGACACTGACACATTGTTATTATGTATTGCCATGTTGGTAGATAAAGTTATGTGCCCAAGTTCGGGTTCGGTGCAGTCATCTGAGCATGACCTTTGTATGATCTGATCCTGCACTTTGACTGGAAGATAGTGCTATATATATATATATCATCACTACTACATTCATTGTTTTATCAAAGAATTTGGCATTAGTGGCATATTACATAATACTACATATAAGGCCAGCATGTTAACTGAGAAGAAATATGCCTAAACCACGCATCGGTTCTAACCCAAATACTTGTCCTTTCCTCTTTTGTACTGAATTACAAGGCTAAAGAGAGATCGCCATCCCTGTCACAATGATTAGGGTTACAGCATTCAAGGCCAGGTAACTCTTTCACAAAGTTTTATGGTGAACATAAGGAGGACATCTGACGAATCAGTGACCAAAATGCTGTCCAAAGCAATTCCCTATTTTGACCTGCACCATGTGTTCCCGTGTTTGTTCAACTGAACACATGAGTTGGCAGACGTCAGTGGTTGGGCAGGACAATCTCACCATTTCTCAAACAATTCCTTGTACCATCACTGCTTTATAGAGATTCATAAACATATGCTTATGGTATAGTTGGACACATACAATGAACTGAAATATATTTCGTATGTTTATGGAAACAGTTTTATCGCAGATTTTATCAACCAAACGTTCATAGGTGTCACCAATGGTTGTCACATTAGTCTGCCACTTCATCATCAGTGATATGTTTATAATTGCTCTGAATACTTGGTATATCGTATGCCTTGCAGTAACTGATAAGCATTACTGTCTGTTACTGAGGCAGTACAGGTGTTATCGAAACGTGTTCCTTCTTGGTATAATGTGGAATCTGTTTTGCCAGACAATCGAGGCTAATAATTCTCTGGCTTTGACACAATCATCTATATCACCCTCTGTCCATGTATGCTTACAAATTGAACAGTAGGACGTATATTCATAGCCTTAAATAGAATATAGATGAATACAGAAAAGAACACATTCTATCAGAAGATCAGAGTCAAGTAATAAAGAGTCACAGGTATATTTTGGAAGCAGTCACCTGGACGGGAATGAATATTTAAAACATGTGAGTTTATTTCAAGCCTATGTGCCCATGGACAGACAAAGGTGACATTTACCTCGACAGTAGCATGAGTAAATATAAGCGGCAAAGCCATTTCCATATTCATTAGAAGTCTCTGGCAAAAGCAGACGAATCATGTATCAGGCACTGTACATTAGTTTTTATATCATTGCTGATTAAATGACATTTGCTGGAAATATATATATTAAGGAAAGGATTATTTCTGCAGACCAGGAAGCTGTATGCTCTAAGTTGCTATCTAGACTTAACTTAAATAGATATGTTTCGCTACGTAATGATAAAGAACCAAACTCTGGCTACTTGCACTTGAACGTCCTGAACAGTTCCCAAACCTGTCTCATCTTGTACGGCTGGGATGCATAAATATAGAAGCTAGGGAATGTCGATGTGGAATTGTAGCTGATGATATTATTAAGCATGTCTTTTTGTATTGTACATTGAATATGAATGAAATGAACTATTTGAAATCATTTGTGATGTGATAGATGTCTTTACATTTGCAAGACTATGTAGTGAGGACGATGATATAATCCTGTCTGTACTACTTGGCGGTATGCCTGAGTGTGTTAGCTCTTTATCTCAAAGTCTATGGGGTGACCTTATGGTTATTGTGTCAAGACATTGTAGGAAATGGCTGTATCTGTTACAAAACAGTTATAAGAATGCTTGATTGTCATGCATTTTGCAGTTATCATTTCTAATAATATTGTTCAATTGTACTACTGTACAGCTCTGTAATTATACATAATATCGTATATGATATGTATCTTCAATATCTGGAGGAAATAAAGAATATCTATCTATCTGTAGAGAAGTATGTACGTTAAGAAGGGATGGTTAGTATGTACCACTTAATGACAAAACTAACAATCAGTCACGTGTTACCACAGAGTGTTTTTAATCTCATCACGATATGTTGGAGGTGATTTCCAAACTTTACACTCTAATCCTGCACGAGACAAGGATCTATGACGTCACAGGTGATGCGTTCATGAGCGTCGGTTCCCACAACATAACAACATAGCAGTATGTTCGTTTTTGCATCGAACCAATTTAATAACGTGATATAGTGATCATAGACCATGTATCATGTCCGATTTCTCCAAGACAATAAGTACTGTACTGGTTTATCATAACCGATTGACAATTGGTTTATCACTTGTGATCTTGACCTTTCTGGAAATTGCCACATATATAATCAGACATTTTTTTCCTGGTTAAATGGTCGATTTGCTTCAATCAAATGTTGTTCTTTTCAGTTAAATTCAATTATTTATCAGTACAACTTGGTCTTCTTCACAAGCTTTGAATGTCTGAAGGAGACTCAGTCACTCACATGACATTTGTGAATGAAATTTGGAGATTTTGTAAACTTTGCTCTTGTATCCGTGGGTGTCTTAAATGGCTCTTCAAGTGAGCCGGGGCACGAACTCTATTCTGCAAACTCATACATATCTAACCCTGTTTCCACGATATCCTATTACATGATATTTGAACATTCTTCTGCCAACATGCAGGACTATATAACTTACTATTACTTACGTAAACTGCTATCATAACAAACCTTATCATAAAATTCCATGGAATTTGATACACGAACTTGGTTTTACTTTTGGTGGCATGTGATCATGTGTAAACAAATCAGGCGAATTTACGCAACGTTAGTCTCAGGGAGTAGTTGGATCAGGACCGTGGGCATTCCTTATGGATTCTGGAGGTTCGGGTCTGCTCTATTTTGAAAAACACGTCACATGAGATGATAGCTTAAGGAGTGATTTTGTTCGAAATAGGCCTCCGTTCATGTGGCAGCGTTTGGGCACCCGGTAGAATGAGATGCTAACTGTTAACGTTCTATTGCCTAATAGGCAGATTTAGGTTGTTACCCCCAGGGAGCTGAGACTGATATTCGAGATCACACAAATGATTCATTAACCGCGGTAATAATGGTTTCGCTCTAAGAGCATACACAAGTGTGATATGGATACAGTGCAGGGTGTATACATTTTTCCACATGCTCTAGTACTACGTAATTACGACAATAGCACACGAAAGTGAAAAGAGCATACACTTCGCTCCCGGGTGGGGCATGATACAGATAATATCTGCAATTGTATTTTCTCACTTGGCATGCTTTTGAGGTCCGGGCCTATCATACCTTGATCCGAAAAAGAATAACATTTGTGTAGCGATTATTGATGGTCTGTAATCCTTTCTTCGACTAACGAGCTACTTATTTTTTTATTTCTTCCAATCTGCTGGGCACCTGATGAAATGTGCGTTGGAATTATGTCACATTTCATAGACAACAACATGCGGAAGAGCCAATCATGGTGATGGCTGCATTGAGGAATATTTCGCTTGTAGAATATTTTGATTTTTTTCAATACAAAAGTTGATTGGTGGCAGAGTTATCATCGAGTGAGTAAACACAGCAACCTTGTTATGAATGTTTTCATTACACTGCGATTAGAAGTTTTATATTCGTCGCAAGTTGAAATGCAGGAGATGTGTGTGTTTAATTAAGGGTTCCCCAACAACGTTCTGAAGTTTACGAGGTTTTTGAAGGACATGTAAACAGTCCCCTCATTGTTGCGAAAATGCATACATCTAATAAAGTTGATGATCAAATATTTTCAATAGGTACTAAAACATTTATCCGCTATAATTATAACGATCAGGGCTGAAGAATCACACTCTACATCAAGCCAGCTTCCTAACAAATCTTCGTGCTCCATGGCAATCCAATTAGGGACATCTTTATTCATGACTGCAACAAAGGAAGGGTTACAAATTGTTATGAATTATTTTCAAACTGCAAGCTGCAAGTATTTTCTGGCACTGATAAGGATATGATGGTTGAGTCCACGGTTACATCATGTCTGTATATTGTGCTAGATTGTACACCGATGAATTCCAACACTATTGTTGAAATTAGAAAATAATATCTATCTATCTATCTATCTATCTATCTATCTATCTATCTATCTATCTATCTATCTACCTATATATATTGTATAAACCATGCATACATTGTTCGTGTTGTTAGGAGACCTAGAAATTATTTCAAATAGAGTTATACAAGAAATATCAGAATAAAACCATTGTACACATTGTAGAATTAATCTTGTGTGTTATGTTTTGGTTGATACAACACCTGTGTAACGTGCATACTGCCAACCAGTGTCTGGCTCATCCAGATGTAGTCAAGGTCGTTGCAGTCTCTCAGCTCAGGTCCTTGTAAGCAGTCGACCTAACTTAATAATAATAATGAATCGCTCCTATTTTTCATCAATATATTTTTTTCACAAACTGTAGTTACGAATTGTTAATTCAGCTCATGGCCAAAACGTATCATTCAATACTTCATTATCCCATTAAGACGATAGATCAAAACGCCCCACGGAAACCATCCTAACAAATGATCCCAGTGTTTCAGTGTCGTTTATTGAGTAGTAAAGAAAGAAGTGAAGGTGGCTATTGCATGTCTAAAAAGTCATATATCACTCGTATTTCTTTCTTTGTTGTCTTGGCTTGACACTTGGGAAAAAGCAACCTCTGGGTAGCTGTTTAATCAAATTAAAAGCATCACCCCACCGCTATCATTTAAAACATATACTGCAGGTCCGAAAAAGGCTTCTTGTCGCTTTTTAGCCGATCGATGTATCATGTGCACTTACCTCAATACTTGTATTACTCGTTTTGCCTCAGACAAAAATCAATAAGAACCCACTTGTATATAATTCGAATGGCTAAACAATGTGTTCATATAAATCTCACGAACTTTTAAGACACAAGTTACAGTCACAGAGCGTAGCTAGACTCAGTGAACTCAACTCCCATTTGAGTTTATCACGATTCAGTATTACGTTGGTTTGTTCTATTGGTGTTGATACTTTTTTTTATCCATTACATGGGTGATTTGAAATAGTTTTTGTAATCAATACAATAACTTTATCATGGTATCTTCATCAAATATGATAGAACTGGCAGATTGTATTAGACAAGTTAAGATTTAATGCGTTTTGGGCCAAATCGTGCTCCTAAACATTGACATATCATGTTGAACCTCTTAACTTGCTGGTTAAAAGAAAGAAAACTTTGGAGATCTTTGGTGTTCACGTAACGTAGTCTTCGGGGCTTAAAGGAATTAAGTTTTCGCAATACAGATGTTCAAATGTGAATAGTTTTTTTGTGTTTAGTTGGTTTTGGTTATGTGTTTGGTTGGTTATAGGAGTATCACACATAAGACCGCACATTGAGTCTGTGTATAAAATCCTCGAACTGAAGAAATGTGTTGATTACTAATTGTACCAGTAGGAATAAAAATCCTCGAAATGAAGAAATGTGTTGATTACTAATTGTACCAGTAGGATTTATGTGAGAGGAAGGGAGGAAAAACGATTTTACAACCACAGGCATCCATCCATAATCTGTCAGCGCCTTAGCGTGCGTGCGTGTTAGAGTGTGTTCGACTTAATGCCTATAATGTAAACACTACAGATATATTTAAACGCTATGTTATATATTTCTACAAAGAAGTGTCATGTTTTCAGTTTGAAACATCAACACAGCCATGAATCTGTTTCTAACCGTGCCAACATGCGTGTTTAACTCTGAAACCATTAACACATGTCAATTGCGTAAACCATCATTTTTAAGCTTTTAAGCTCTGAGATTTCTTGGTGATTTTCTGTATCGTCTGTTGTACTAGTTGCTCAGGGTAGAAGTTATACTGAGAAAATACTTGTTTGAGATGGCTTAATTCAGTGGTTAGATGCTGCTTCGTAGAACAGATGTTGTGAGCTCGTCTCGCTAGGGTTGAAATAATTCCTTTCTTGACTTGAGGGGGATGGTTGGAGGCATAGTGAAAGAATTCTCCACTCCAGTATAACTACATCTAATATCTACTCTTCTGTATAAACATTGCCTCCTACATGTATACAACTTGATAACGGTGTCATAACCTACACCGAAACGTCGCTCTTAATTGTAATAAAGAAGTTGTACATCCATAATTCCCATCTTTACTTAGTACTCCAACTTCTGAAAGCCTATCAAAGAAGTTGTTTCATCAGTTTGCGAAGAACATGCAAGATTGATTACTGGTACCACACGCTATCTAATCCTTAAGTTACTTAGATACGAAATCTTGTCCACAACCCAAACAACATCATAGTTTTGGCAGAGGACCAAGCATTAGTTTGTCTCCACGTATTGAAACAAACCGTAACAGCATCGTTGTCACCCAATATAGATTTGGTTGAATGAAGTCGTATATGGATGTTACGTAAACAGGTTGTATATATTAGGATTTGAGTATAGTGAACATACTTACCCCTGTTTGACCTTCCCCTTGTACAAACTATGATAAAGAAAACCCAGGTAGCTGTATGAAAGCAATATGTTCAAACAAAAAGTCTTGATCAGAGTCAATTAAACATATAGAGTATATTTGTCTTTGTTGTGTATTTCATCACTAATTAAACCATAAAAGTTGACTTATGGCTACATATGTAGATTTAAGTATGGTTGCTATAGGAACTGTTTTGATTTATCAATCAGAATACACATTCTTATTTTTTCTATCTAAAACGTACGCATTGTCCCCATCAGTATATTTCAAAACATTTCAAAAAAATGTTATAGCCTTAACATATATATAAATGCTATAGTTATTGACACAATATTATTTTGAAAGGCAATTCAAGACAAAATCCTAAACACCTACTGTTTTGTCACATATGAACACAATACTCCTCTGCATCCGAGTACTAAAGTCTTTTATGTGGGTTTGTGGTCTACATTGTCACGACCAAATCGAATTTAATTGTTGTTCCTTAACAGAGCCCATCCAAAGTATCACGTTTATCCCTTCACCTATAGAGAGGAGGTTGAATGTTTGTGGATGAAAAATAGATTAGATGACATACAAAGCACAAGACCCAAGATCAGCAAGACAAATTGAGCTCTGTTGACTTCACATGTAGACCTCACAGTCATCTTCAATTTGTGGTTCAACAATAGGGCCTAATTATGAAAGTATTCGGGGAATGAAATGAGCCTTGTGTTTGGCTGGGGGGACTCTGGGAAGCTTTACACTCGAATTAGTGCGTCACCATACACAGACGTTAACAACTACGTTTGGACTAGTATAGCATTTTGCAACAGTGCTGTCTATGACTAACAGTTGACCCAAACACTTTCCTTGATCGAAATCAGACCAGCAATACAATCGCATCAGAACGCACAGAATAATATACACTCTGTTCATTCTACACGTAGAAGTAGGTCTGCAAGTCTTTGTTCCTCTTCTATAAATTCGACCAATAAACTATGTTTAACTATCAGTCATTCACCCTGGCCAAATGGCATGTACTTGGCAAGTCTTTACGACATATGTACACTAACCTCTAAACGTCGGTATTGAGAAAGACTTTATACTGTTGACAGATGATGCACATGGACCTGTTCCCATGGCTCATCTCAGTGTCACATAAAAATATATCATTCGTCCATGTCGATAAGCCAGATGACCGATCAACTGAATATAATGAAGGTCAATGAAGAAGGTAACATCAGTGAGTACCCATCCCAGAATTACATTACATCAGAATTAACCAATGCGCAAAAATGCATATATGGAATGTTAATATCCTTTTCTGGAAAACACATAGTAGTTCGAGAAAAATGTCTGCTCTCCTGACACATATGCATCTTGCAATTATGTGGATGCCCAACCCTGTATTTTCACTATTTCGACGTTTCCATGCAAATGGTAAAAGCTAATTACAATAATTCTGGACTTACACACAAGGAGAGATGTTTTGTTGGAAATCAGTACATCAACTAATGTTGTTTAAATCCAATTCTGATTAGGTTTATGTTTTCTCAACACTTGTTTGTTACTTGAATATTTCACAACGATTTACATGTATTCAACCTGCTGTTCACACCCACAAGCATCATGGAGATGATTAGACATATTCAGATTTTTTATTTCTAAAAAAAACCCAACACATATCGGAAGTACAAGAAGACTAGTACAGAGGATAACAGCATACACAATGTGATTCAAGACGAGCGGACAAACAGTGTGTGATTTTCGAAAACAATTCTCACAGTTGTTCTCATCTTGATCAACCGCTCGTAGGTGTCATCAGGTCACGCGTAGCTGCCACATTAGAATGCCACTTTAACATCAACGATATGGTTATATTTGCTCTGAAAACTTTTTAATAATTCATGCCTTGCAGTAACTGATAAGCAATACTGTTTGTTACCGAAGCAGTACTAATGTTGTCGCATGTACATGTCAAAGCAGTCACAGTGAAGGGAATTAATATTATAATCTTTGAGTGTATATCAAACCAACAAACAGTTCAGGCAATACACATATACCGGGTTCTTTACAGTTTACTTTAAGAACATTGAGCTTAGGTATGAACTGTTAAAATTCATCATTACTTATTGACAATTGGTGTATCTCTTGTAATCTTGACCTTGGTGTATAATCCGACTGAGACCATATTATTGAGATAATGTTTTCCGAGTCAAATGGTCGATTTGCCTTCGTTAGATGCCTATATCAGTATAACTTGATCTTCTTCACAAGCTTTACATGTCACAAAGTCACTCACAGTCACTATCCGTGTGTATCTTGAATGGCTCTTTAATTGGGCTCGGCACGAAACCTGTACTGCTATCATACGTGTCTAAACGTGTTTTCATATAAATGATATTTGAACATTCTTATGCCAACAAGTAGGACTATGTAACTTTCTATTTCCCACGTGGTACTACGAAATCAGCTATCATAACAAACTTTGTCACAAAAATTGGATGGAATTTGATTGGCTAATACGAGAACGTTTACCTTTTTTTTATGGCACGTGGTCACATGAAAACGCAGAGGTCACAAATCAGGCGAAGTTAAGCAACGCTGATCTCGGGTAGTTGGATAGGCAACGATGGGTAAGCCTGAGTTTCTTGGGGTTCGGCCCTTGTCCATACAGAAACACATGTTTCACATGGTGTCTCCTTAAGCAAGAAAGTTGGTTCGAAATATGCCTTTGTTCACCCAGCAGCGAATGGGTGACCGGTAGAATGAGAAGGTAACTATTAACATTCTAGTACATAATAGGCAGTTGGATTTGTATCTCTCCAGGGAACTGATCATGAGAATGATACTCGAAAGCACTCTAATCCATTAACCCGGTTAATAATTGTTTCGCGGTTTGAACATACACTAGTGTGAAATGGCGCATTATATATATTCCCAAATCCTCTCGCACAATGTAATTGCGACAATAGCGCACGAGGGTGAAAACAGCATACCCTTCGCTTCCGGGTGGGTCATGACACAGATAATACATGTATGTGCAATATTATTTTCTCACTTGGCATTCTCTACCTTATGCCATAACCCCAGTAAAGCCAGATAAGCAGGAACGAAAACAAGTGCCCATTTTTATCGTAAAGTTAAAACCTCTTTCCAGCTTCTTAACTACACATTTTCATGTAGTGTATCTTTCACATTATCACTTCTACACATCAATGATATATTAGTACAGTTATGATGTGTCATCATCATCATCATCATCAGTGAGTAACACTGAACCGTAATCCAATGCATCTTCATGTACCTCCCACCCCCCAGATTTGTGCCAGTTTGTCGATGACGCGTTATTAAGAACACGCCAGTTGTATGTGTCGCCTGCTGACCTGGGTACAAACAGACGATACTCCATCATGCTGTGTGGTCGTCCATTACCTCATTACACACAAGGGCATACATTGATGCATTAATTCGTTGTACGTTGTCCAGACAGCTACTAATTCAACTCAAGGCGTGCTTTTGAAGTCCGTGCCTATCATACCTTGATCCGAAAACGAATAACATTTGTGTAGCGATTATTGATGGTCTCTAATCCTTCTCGGACTAACGAGCTACTTACGTTTTTATTTCTTCCAATCTGCTGGGCACCTGATGAAATGTGCGTTGGAATTATGTCACATTTCATAGACGTAAAAAATGCGGAAGAGCCAATCATGGTGATGGCTGCATTGAGGAATATTTCGCTTGTAGAATATTTGGATTTTTTTTCAATACCAGGTGTTGATTGGTGTCGAGTTAAAATCGAGTGAGTAAACACAGCAACCTTGTTATGAATGTTTTCATTACACTGCGATTAGAAGTTTTATATTCGTCGCAAGTTAAAATGCAGGAGAGGCGCGTGAGCGTATAGTGCCTGGTAGAGTTCCAGTAACGTTCCGAAGTTAATGAGGTTTTTGCAGGACGTGTATATGGAGTCTGTTTGATAATGCTTTTTGATAAAGTTGATGATCAAATATTTTCAATATAGTTCTTAAACATTTATCCGCCATAATTATAACGATCAAGACTGAGGAATCACACTCTATATCATAGACAGCTCAGTAACAAATATTCGTGCTCCATGGCAATTATTTAAGGGACATCTTTATTCATGATTGCAAAAAAAGGAAGGATAAAAAGCTGTTATGAATTATTTCCAAACTGCGAGCTGCAAGTATTTTCTGGCGTCAGTAAGGATGTGCTGTTGGTTGAGTCCACGGTCACATCACAGATACATTCTGCTAGATTGTGAACCGATGAGCTCCGACACTATTGAAATTAGAATCGTCTGGCTATTCACTTGGGAACAACATTTTTGGGGCCAAAATAATGAACGGCGTCGTTTTGTTAGAATTACAAATAATGAGGAAATCCAATGCTGATTTAATTGAACCGCGGGAACTTCTGAGGGATATCTAGTTTTATATCTCCCTGTGATAAATGTATGCGTGTCCGTGACTATGAAAGCACTTTATGGGATCCGAGTATTATATGGCTCTCCAGGGATATCTTACAAAAGGTGAGATGAGGTACAGCCTTGTTAGGAATTATGAGGTATGTGGTTAGAGATAAGAGGAATAGATGGGGATAAAATTCAATATATATTGCACAAAAGAAAACCAGAGGTGCTTCAGCATCAATTACACTTGTGATGCAGGACCAAATCTTCGTTCTCCCCACGGCTAATCGCGTAAATTGGAAATGATAAACCGAGTTTACCTAAATGTCGTATCATTAAAAAATATACATGAATGTACCGCACGTCTAAAACTCGTACTTACTTTATCAGTACAGTTGTTTGAATCACCTCTCTAATTCAATGCAAAGCCGGGCATTTTGAATACTTGTGTGTAATATATCTACATGTCTAAATCTAAAACACCCCAAAAGACTCCAAGAATAATGCACACATTTCTATTTCCAAATCCGAGAAATGAATCATTACAATTGTAGATCTTTGGACAAAACTGAAGGTCGGAGAGTCGGTTAATGAAAGGTACTACCTTATCACGTCAGAGCAGACAATGTTGGCAGTAAGAATGTCAGTATTTCTAACTAGGTCATGCAATCCCGGAAATAGTGATGACGAGAAAATAATGTACTGAAGTAACCGTTATATCTGTCTGTCTGGCGGGAGTGTTCTCCTTATCAATCCTTTCCAGCTTATTTGAATGACCGAGGCTGCCCTGAAGTTCAAAACAGTCAGTGGGACTTAATCAGAATATTTGCTGGAGAAGTCCAGCAGTAGAAACCTATCGTGGATTTCATTCCATGGTGTGAAGGCCTCAGACTTAGATATATAGAAATCTGGATGAGGTTAAATTGATCAAATACGGCTGAGAAATAGTGCAAATCATTTTGTCTCAATTGCTCTGCTCAGTAAGTCCAGAACCGGAGGATTTGTAATGACTTCCGAGTCAATAAGATGGGTCTAAATATTGATCTATGGCTTCTGCCCTTATGAAGTAAGAGGTTACGAGGATATTGAAAAGTAGTTCTCATCACCAGTGTGTTATTTGCGTTCATTACGTCTCACTTAGCCTTGTTACATTAAACTAATAATAGTAATGGCAAAAATATCCCCTCCCCTGGTCAGCTAGCACAAACGGGGAGAGAGGTAGAGGCAGACAAGGAAAATGTGGTACCCGCGCGCAAGTCTAAAACTAAACATACATGTACATATAAACATCTGTGCAGTTTTGCTCTGATTAATAAAACAGTTAAAGCAACAATCAGTTCAATATTTGGAGTAGACACATTGTTGAGTTGCGTCCCTTAGTAATACCATGATCAGTTGATCATAGGGTCGAATCCTAAACTTGTTCCGAATATGATCCTTTGTCAGGTGGTGTTACGTGGTAAACGTAAAATTCGCATCATCACCGACGAGTCTCCAGCATTAAGCATACACGAAGTTTTATTAGATGAAATAGTGATCAAGACGACATGAAACCCAGCTCACTCACTAAAGAATTTAGTAGATGTGTTGACGTTTGCACACATGAATGTGGAAAACATAAACATATTTTTTTCCAAATATTTGTACCTGTATTGTTTTGAAATCAGTGTTTTGTCTTTTGAATTGCATCGACATTTCCAAAACGTGAAGTAGGCATTATATGATCTTGAAAGTCCGCCAAAATGTTTCTTAAAAACGTCATGTACTTTGTAATTAAAGATGGTACAATAGATTATTTAAACTGTGTCTGACATTTAAAGAAAGCAAGTATTTATATGCATAGATTAGAATGTAATTCATAACATCAATAACATATAACGTCAACATTTTTAATTACACGTCATCTATTCAAACCTTATGCATAGCTAAGACTTGACTGCATAGGCATCAATCATATTTTGAGTTATATTCCTTTACATTGTCCAGATCAACAAGAAAATATTTCCTATCAATTCCTGTCAAAACAAATTGCTATACGTCGATCTTTGAAGTTCTAACAAACGCACAACTTGCCACCGGTCTTTGAAATCACAGCCTCAGTTGTCATTGTTATGCTACATCAATCGGAGTTTCGACAATTCCATTATGACAGATGAAAGTTAATCCTGCCCAATAATCACATTGGTCTGATCTGGTGGTTCTTCTGGGGTTCTTCAAGAGCCGTTTTATGAATAGGCTGCATTGCATATCACGGTTTGTTTTCTTATGTAGTAATCTTTTTTCATATTGACATGGTTTCTGTATACACATTTTTTTAAACTTCTTTGGTGTGTGTGATTTCTATGGCATTGTAGCTATGGTAATAGCTATGGAATCATAGAGATTTGGAAAGTTGAAGAGCCATTATGTAGTGACATTCACTGCAGTGAGACCTTTCTGAAATGTAAGTCGATAAATAAAATATGTTTACATTACTCCTGAAACTATTAACTCGACTTTGAAAGTTGATTAAGATGATATATTTGCGACATATTTGATTTCCATTAATGAAACGTAAAAGCAGAATATCAAAGATAAGCAGGTTGGACTCAAATACTAATACTTCCAGTCACAAAAGTGTTACAGATTTCCGCCCAAATGGCTTTAATATTAATAGCTATGCTCCACTGTCTTGTGTCTAGTTCCAGTCAATTTCATGGCGTTGACAAGGGGTTTAACGCTTTGCCATCATTATGGCGACGTTGCTGCTCATGCTAATTCGGTTTAATGGTGCTAGCTCACTGAGATACCATGCCGCAGTTTTACATGGATACCCCTCCAGTATACTGACCCCGAGCTGACCGCTTCTTGATATCAATTCCGTACGCTAGCCAGGGTAACAACAAGTACCATCTTTTAACGTCTTTCGGTATGGGCCAGGGCAGACGGTCTATCCAATAGACCACGGAGGCGGGCCCGGACGTTGAAATAAGTATCACATGTGACACTGTGTCGGTGTAAGTCGTGTAATCATTAACTGCTGGAATGATCTTCATTGTAAACGTGTTGGTCGACAAATAAAGGCAGTCTTTGACGACTTGAATCAAACTTGCTATATTTGTAGGACAGCTATTTCCCCGGAACATACGCTGATATCATCCAAATAGTATTTTATAACGTAGTCTTTATCATTTTTTTTTTATTTCCCTCTTAATGGTGATCTGCTTCGGAAATACTAAACCCGAGATCTTCTTGTAAGAAGTTGTGTTATGCTTGAAAACACAAGCTGAATCCAGGACGTCAAAAGTCTAAAGACGACGCACGATAAATGCCAGATGCTGCTGTGTTAACATATACAAAATCAAAATATCAACTACGATTACATGTGCCATGCATCACACATTGCACCTAATATATTAATGCAAGTGCAACGGTTTTATTAAATTGAAAACAATCGTACTTAGTTCATTACTAGACAATCTAAATTGGGTCTTCACTACAGATTATCACAGCAGCTTTTCTATCTGAGACACAATTTTGATCAATGTTTATTGATGTATGGACGCGTTATACTAGTTCCATCCATTTAGGTAGTAAAGCTAGACGCATTAATGACTCTATTCCAACCTTTGTAATTAGCTTGACAGCCTCACCTCAATGACCCACGCATGTCATCGTAATTAGTTGACCACTTTACACGACCAGACAATCCCACTGATACACACGCCACCGACGATCAAAAAAATCCTCATGGAATTCCTCACATGCAATGGTTCGTTTCAAAGCAAAAAAAGTATATTTTATTCATGAAGCTTACCTGACTTATGATGGAGTGGCTTGAATGAAAGGGGTTTGCTCAAGCCTCAAATTAACCATTAATCATAGATCCGGAACTTCTAATATTAATGGCAAAGATACAAGTTAACATGTTTTTGTTAGATGGATTAAGATTGTGATACAGTAAAAAGACCTCCCATCACGTACCGATGCATTATTGAGGACAGAATGAAATTGAGTTGAAATCACATTGACACTTTACAATGAATTATTTAAAACTCAATTGAAATTGCCATTATTGGTTTCTTCATATATTTTTATCCACAGGCCGTGGTAATATACTGACTGCTAAAAGTCACTTTTTATCACGCAACAAAATGTCTATGATGCAAAAGGAAATCACTTGGGTGTGTAGATCACGCACATATACACTTAGCGTAAGCCTAATTACATGTTATGACACCTTTACAATAAAAGGTGCCGCGACTACACCTATATAACCAAATATTGGGCAAATATTCCACTGCCTTGTACATAAGGTGACACTACAACAGCACACTATGGACTGACACTACAACAGCTCACTTTGGACTGACACTACAACAGCAAACTATAGTCTGACACTACAACATTACACTATGGGCTGACACTAGAACAACATACTGTGGACTGACACTACAACAGCACACTATGGACTGACACTACAACAGCTCACTATGGACTGACACTACAACAGCGCACTTTGGACTGCCGCTAACAATAGAACAGTATAATCTCGACTGAAGCTTTCAATGTCATATGGAATTCTATAAAGTGCAAGAATATGTTTACTTCTTGCCATATCCGAATAGCTGTTCAATAGATTGGATCTCACAAATGACGTAATCACTGCCAGACTACTTCCTGATTCCTGGACATACAAGGGGGAATTCCCTGGCAGAAATAATAACCCAAACCTGCTTCATATTCGTACTGACAGTTTGACATCAGTGTCTTTGGAAGATGTAAAAAAAACCAAATCAATCATCTAAAGATGATACATGTATTCGCCATCCCTGTACAATTATTCATGTTTTCTTGATCGCTCGATCCAGCCATGTTTTGGAAAAACCGAGTTGGGTGGTTATGAAAGAAAACGATCCAGTAATAGTATTGGTGGGATTCATCTGTACGGGGCAATACTGCAATAAACACAGGGTAGATATTGCTGTTGATAAACGGTAATATTACATAGTTTATGAACATCCTTGTCTCATGTTTATCCTTCAGTACACCAGTTTCATGGTACTGTATCAACAGGATGAACACAGCGGCTTTAATGATTACAAATTGCTGCATATTGGTGAAATGATGCACCAGTTGTTCCAGTTTTAATACATTTTTACGTTCACCTGGAGTCATCGCGAACTCCTGGTATCATCACTATTTGATAGCGATATTATGATTAAGGAAAGGGTTTCGTCACTTAAATCTGTAAATAGCTCTAAAAGTGGGCCTCATGAAAATTTCACATGTAACTAATCATGGAAACATACCTTCCTGGACTAGATAAATATAGTCATGTACGGTATAACATATCATGATATGCACTGATCCATAGAAGAATTCCCATCCATCACCATCATTATAGATGTAACGATCATGTTAATAGTGTATGAGGTGGTATATTTTCGTCAATAGATGAAATACAAAGCATATTGTTCGTAAGGCTATTCAACACCGATTCAATTATGTAAAGTCGATTGAAAACGGTATTGCGAAACATACACATTCTGTGACAAATTATCATTGGGCTTTAAGAGAAAGTAATAACAAGAACACCCTATGTCGGAGATGCCTAAACGGTTGACCCAGGTCCCATCGTACGTCCTGTAGTCGGACTTGAATCTTTGATTCTTTCCGATTGTAATCCTTGATACCCCTGTTATAGTTTAACATATGAGGATAACACTGATGACGGTAACTTCGATCGTGTTTAAACATATAAGACACGTTTTTAGGAACGTAATCTTGCATTTGGACATAACTTTGTTTACAATAAAAGCAAATAATTACAACGAGACAAATAAAATATTTATGTCTTCTATCGACGTTTATCTGAAATATTTCTGTCAGACCAATCACACTTTAACCTGGTATCATTTATTCATGAAACTCTTGAAGGGTAGAAACTCCAGACCTTTATTTGATAAACAGTTCTCAAGGTTGACTATCAACATTTCACGCCTTTCTGTCCAATGGTCAGAACATATCACATTGCAATGGATCATATTGGTTCCGACGTGCACCAATATTCACAACTTCAAATGCTAACATATCACTTGTTTATTCAATATGTTCTTTCAACCAAACACTCAAGTCGATGCATGTGATGATTGCTTTGGTACGTTTCATAACATTTGTATCGATTTATATAATTAACTTGAGATGTGAAGCATAGATGTACTAATTGCAGTACTGAAATAGACAGACACATCTCATAGATAAACACACTCAGTTATCTATAAATAGAGGTAATATACCATTTACCTACAGTTAAACTAGTTTAATTGAATATGCAACTGAAAAGCGGTGATGCATCACCAATGTATACCAGCTGCTATGTTAATTGCTGTCGGTTTGCACATGACGTCTGCATTTCAGAGTGTTTGTTGGTTTGTTGTTTTAGCGCCGCACTCAGCAATATTCCAGCTATATGAGGGTGGTCTGTAAATAATGGACAAGACAATCCGGTGATTGACATCATAAGCATCCGTCTACCCAATTGGGATACGATGACATGCATGAACCAAGTGAGCAAGTTTGATCACCCGATCCCGTTAGCCGCCTCTTTCGACAAGCATTGGTTATGTAAACCAAGTCTTACTCGAATCGCCACATGTAACTTCATTGCAATGAAAATGAAGCTGTTGACCTCAGTATCATGTGTTTTGTCATCATGAATTGTAATATGATCAATACTGAGGAAAGCAATAATGTACTGTCAATAGATTATGAAGATTGCAACAAATAATTTAAACAAGCAAAAAAGTGTTTCCTCAGGCGCTAGCACACGAGTTTCGAAGGAAGTAACCTTATATATAACCCGCATACAGCTTCATTTAAAATCGATATTATCTGAATTGTAAGGACCAAGTACATTTAGGTTTCCATGTACATTATGGAGTGATAGGCATTGAAGATGTAAACGATAGGAAGGCGTTATTTAAACCAGATGTTCCCTGATTTTAGTCAAGCCATAGACACGAGACTCTTTGGGCATAACATCTCTAATTGAGCTGACAAAGGAAAGCACGTGATTAAGGAAAAGCAATGACTAAAACGTAGATTTTGATAAAGAGGATCAAAGAGATTTAAAGTAGAGAGATTGGACAGTTTGATCGATACTACAAAAAGACATAGCTCATTATCATCCCTCGTGTTCAACGGAAATATAGCCAGCGTGATACAGAGCTCAACTATCCACTGCTATAATTATTATATACATAGAAATACGCCAGATCTGTTTCAGTACACTTTCTGTGTTTGGAGTATTGACAGAATAATCATCATACAGGAAGGGCACGGATAGGACTCCCTAGTGTGTGTGTGTGTTTGTGTGTGTGTGTGTGTGCGCGCGCGTGCGTGCGTGCGTGCGTGCGTGCGTGCGTGCGTGCGTGCGTGCGTGCGTGCGTGCGTGCGTGTGTGTGATAACGTATACAAATGAATGTTTTCTCAGAATGACCCTCTTAATAAGCTGTGGAAAAATACAAAGTACGTCATCAGTCGAAGGTGACGATTTCACATGACGCGATAATATTCAATTTTCTTGTGATAAATATGTTCGGAGCAGTGTTATTTAGAATCTCTTCTCTGAATATTAGCCTGTGGTATATGGGATATGAATACTTTTTATAGAGAGCAACTTCTTTTATTGTTTGTCACGACGTTGCAGAGCTACTTCTTGCTCCTTGTAAGGGTAAAAGTAGTTTCATTTAATTCATGTTGGCATCCATACATGAACATGTACTTCTATGAGATTTATCCAGCTTGTTATGGCCATATCTGACATCCACGATGACTAACAATGGCATCAAACATCCTTCTGACACGTTACGATATTTAGCTTGATAATGAGATTAGTATCACACACACTGCATCCATTTCATCATCATGATCAAGGCCTTATTTCTAATGAGTCATGGTCCTTTTCAGCTCCATGAAACAAACATGTGCGTCTAATTCCCTTATGACAACTCATGACGTGGCCGTGGAATTAATATTGTCAGAAATATCGTTTGATATGAAATTCGCTTATTACAGGTTGTTAAATCTTCGTATAATTTCAAAATTGCTAGTTGGAATGAGGAGATGTACAATAGCTGCTCTATCCCCATGGAAGACATGCGTTCAGTTTTTTTCTAAACAATGAAATTCAAAGTGAATTTTTAAAATAGCCAAAAAGGAGATTAGCAAAAAACTCTTTCCGATCAAAAACATTGACAGAAGGAAATTTTGCTTGTGGTAACATGAATTTAATTCGAAGAAGATAAAAACTTTTATGATATTAATACTTTTTATTTACATCTGTTTACTACTACAGTTTCGTGTTGAAAGACGGGTTTGCGTTACCGTTTGAACATAATACAAATCATAGCATTAAATAGAACGCTCTGATATGAGGCACATTGAGCATCTAGTAATATATGTAATAGGTACATCATATGTATAAACTGATCATTTCTTTTATGAGTAAACTATCATCATAAACAATAGTCGATGTGTCACAAGTTACTAGGTGTAATAAAACTATAATAATATACAAATTAACTGTAGTTCATCGCATGATTTGACGTTGACATGTCATCTGATTATTGACCGTTTAACGAAAATGCATATTACAAGATTATGAAAAATTGCAAAATCCTCCGTTCCCATGACTGCCAAGAAAATGTTTATTTGATTACAATGTTCAATATCGCGAGTAATTTCCCTTGCAGGCTATATCGGGTATGTGTCATAGAAGTGATAAACATTTTCAAAAAATGATTTTTGCAATTGATTTCTGAAAGAAAAAAGAAAAGTTCTCGAGAAAGTAAGAAACCAATCAAAAGTACTTTTTCCAAAAGAAGGAGCCTGTAACAGGCAAGCGTTCATGCACAGTCAAGAAAATCCAATTTTGTGGTTCGTTACAGGCGCTAAGAACGTTAGATAGTTAAGACGTCGGGATGCTTATTTTATCCACCCATCCCCCTCTCCTCCCAGCATATAGAATGAAGGGGTATATAAATGTAGCTTTTGTCCACCCATAAGCCCCCTCACTATATTCCCTTGAGCAAATCTTCACTCAAAATATCTTCTTGAAATATGGTTAGGTTTCAAACAGCTGAGGTCCTTCCTTGTCCTTTAGTCAATTTTCCATGTTTCCGTGTTCGGATTGTAGTCTTTGATCAGCATTTAGAAGTCGGATGAACATGAGGACAATGAAAAACTTGTACCATAAAGGTTCATTTCTTCATAATATGTTTGGCTGATAAATGAAAGTAATGTTAAAAGCACCTATGAAACGTTCTTAGACCTGTCCATGTATTATTGTATTTAAAATAACTGTATTCTTTCACGTCTTGCGCGTTATACACGTGAACTAGAGCTGATGGGTTCTTGGATATAGGTTATGTTACCAAATGTGATCCAAGTTATTTTACTGCAATATTCGAGTTGGATTGTGCTGGTCGGGCCCTAGCAATCGGAGATTGCAAATACTCTGCACGCATAACAAAGCCAGATCATGGGTGCTATTGTTGCTTACCTGAATTATAATCTCCATCAGTAGATTGATTTGCGTACTTGATGCAGCATGCCAAGTGCAATAACGAAGCAAACACATGTTAGTACTCGACGACGAAACGAACAGTTTTGTAGTACGTGACAAACTGAGGGCATAAACTTGTGTCAACTTGGAGGTTGAGTGATAGGGTGAGATGGTGAGTCTGAATTTGGCGATACATATTTGGAATGTAAATACTTCAATTTGTTGAAAGGTCGACGTCCGTTGTGGTTCTGATATTATGAATAACACCTGGAAACTTGAGAGCAGGCGTGTTTGTGAAGGCATTTTGACTCATTTGACAACCATGGCCTTTGCAGATCGCCCAGTATCCATGGATAACATGGCACAATGATTAACCATTTCTGTGTCATCGTCACCTCACTAATGCTGAAAGAACTGCCACAGACAATCCATGTGGAATAGTAACGATTTCTAATGTTCAAGATCAGATGACTGTATGTTTGTGTGAGTAACCTTGTTTTACGTGTTTGAGTGTGTCTGGTTTTATGCACTATTTGGCAGTATTTTTCAGCCAAAATACGGCGGGGAACCAAATAGTACTCAGTGTTCAAGTTGTATCAAGGTACATGTTTATGTTATTATTATGAAGAAAGGAAGGAGTGATCAAGGAGAAATCTATGCCACCAGGAAACCTATGAGCTCAGCGACCAGCAGGTGTTGACAGACTCTACTAGGTGTAGCTAGTTACAGGACGTATGTGGAGGCGCGTCGTTTCAGAGGTGGATACCCAACTATATCAGACACCGTTTATCATAATGTTTATTTCCGTTCAGTTTTGTAACCTTTAATTCCACGTCTGAGATACCACTGAGGACAATATTTAAACTTGGTGTCACTTTTTCACATAAACACGTATAACGCTTCATAAAGAATGTTAGAAAAGCGGGTGATGCTTAACTTTTGGACCGGCTCTTATATGCTCAATGATGATTATGTTGCCATTGAGCTTTTTATTTTACAGTTTTAGCAAAACAATCTCATCATGGCCGGTGATCGTCATTGGAATATTCATCTAAAAAGATATCACTGTTGCGGTTAACAAAAGGGGACGATATGTCATTACACACCAAAGTAGAGTTGCTGAGGGATCATTCTGAAATAAGCGACATTAAGAAGACGTATGGAAGAATCTAATGTCGTCTCAAAGTCGTGCAAAACATGTAGCTACTGTTTGCTAAAAAAACCCGTCAAGCACCATCGGTCAATAAACCCGTATTTCTTAGTCAGAATGTTCGATAACTAATGCCAAGAAGGACGTTTTATAACATAAAATCTCAATTTGTATTGATGGTGATTTCGAAACTGCTGACGCTTTCCTGTGTCTGTTTCTGCCTCACATCCCAATGAGTGATAAATCTGTCACAAAAGAAATAGATTTAGCTGATCGCAAAACAGGCATGTCATTGTACCCTTTGCAAATACATCTGCGAACTGAAGTTTAACCAAGTACGTTACACAAAGGGACCTGTCCTCATTGTAACATGTGACCTGACAACCACGAAGTATTGGGGACACAACACTAGATCAACCTGTACCCTGTTTAAATTGAGGTAAAATAATACACACCATTTAAACAAGTAAACATTCAAACATTGTGGAACACATCAAAATTGCATGTACAAACATTATATTTGCACATCTGTAGATATATTTTCATGTAGGTTCAACTTGCACGGCACAATGCAATGAACACCTTTGTATTTAGGTGTATTCAAACATAGATTTATTTTTAATCCTGCTCAACATGTAGCGTCCAAGTTGTTGTGTTTTCATCCTGTAAAAGGTACGTATTGGGGCACGCCCCTTTAAGTACCAACATAGAACACTCTGTAAATAATAAATGAGTCCTCGACATGTCAATAGTCTGCTAACCATGACTATTGTTATTTGTCACCAGCACCATGACTATTACGTGACGACTGAATGCACTTGCAACGTGCGCACATTGGTACCAACGACTTAGACATATTGCCAACTGTTGATGAAATAATCCTTTATCCCCCTCCTTGAAAATATGATAGCATGACTGGTAATTCTTAGTAAGTGCTATTTAGTAAACGAGAGCATATTACGTTTAATTTCTTGTGGAATTGTATTACAGCTGTAATTCTTTTGGATCTAATTTGAAAAAATCTCGTAGGAGCACATTTTCTTCAGCAGTTATTGATTTCAAACATCTGCTTCCAAGCTTTGTCTTCGATTTTGAAACTAAAACACCCCCTAAATCGAGCACTTTTCGCTTCAGTGACCAATGCTTGTAGCCATTCTGTTAGGTTAATCTTCAGCTGGAGCCATCGTTCTTTGTAATAGTCGTTTCTTCAGTATTTATGTGATTGTACGGTAAAGACTGAAAATTAGGTTTTAGTACAAATGCGTGCTGTGTGTTGTTTACCTTTCCATGTGCCATTTACTGACACAACAGAAACTATTAGCTAGTTTTGTATCATCACTACTTTTACATGATGAACATGAATGTGTAATGTTTATAACAGATCACTTATACACTTGCAAAATGTTAGGTACGTAAGACAGTGCCCTTTAATCCTTTTCAAAATATTGAAATCTCAAGAAATAGTTATATTTGCTCTGGTCATCTTAGAAACTCTTTGCGGTATCGACAGTTTTGCAAAGTCGTCAATAATTTTTATACATATTGCCAGTGCACGATTATGTAAAGACAGGTCATGTCCTAGGCTGACCACGTTTACACAACTGAATATATTTTTGAATATTCTTATTTAGTATTCTTATATTTTGAAGTTCGTCGTCTGTCCGACCGTCCTTTACCCCCGTCTCTGAAACTACAATGCCTATCAAGCTAAAACATGTTACAAATAAAAAAAAAATTCAGCTATTCACATGTCGAGTTGCCACCAACGCTATGAAACGTTATTATTCAATTTCCAAATGATTTAAAAAAAAACCCAACTACGCTCGTGAACCTGGTATCCTCATAAGCAATTTAAATTCCAGTTGGATTTTACTGACATCATGCGAAATAGCGCATGGTGACAAACAAATAATGATTAATATGAACAATGATCTACGCCGTCGGTGTACGATGACACGCAAGTAACCTAGTCCAGTCTATTAAGTCGACACTTACAATTGTAGGTCGCTGTGGACAATTCTAACCGGGATCCCCACTGCGAGTACAGTAAAACTATACCCTATATATGATACAACGCACAAACACCATCCCGGCCAGTGATGCTTGAATCATTAGCACGTTCATATCATGCCCATATCATGTGTGTGTCGGTGCTAGAGATGGCTCGGTTCTGTCTGAGCGAGAACAAGAGGAATCAATAAGGAGACTTACGTTCAGACAAAGGTTATTACTTGCTTGGTTGACCACACTATTTTCTGTATAGGTTGGCGTGTTATTTGTGTGGCACTCGTGTAATTGGTCTCCTGTTTATGTATCTGATCAGGTGATAAGATAAATGCTTTCCGCACAACATGAGAGGAATGGATGGGCTAATTAGGACTAGGAATAGGAACAATGGATCTCAGATCGGAAAAGATATGTGTCCTTGTATATGACACTATATTATGTCTGACGACAGTCAGTTGGGGATTTTCGGTGCATACTTCAAAAAAAAAGTGTTCACTTCTATAAATAAACACAAATCGATACCGGTGTGCATTAATGAAAATATTACATTTGAGGTCATTTATATATGTCTGTATTGTCGCATGGTAGTAAGTGATGTACGTTGCTTCGTCAAATGGATTTGTGGCATGCTTAATGTGTTGTCCTGCATGCTGAGTGTTCAAAAGAACGGTTATGATTACAGATGTTTACAGTGAAAGCTGCATGCGTTGGATACTCCTTCACAAAAATGATCATTGTTATGCTACAAATAAATCATTATTATTAATCATGAAAACACAACCACATGACACAACTGTGTACACATTGTGTCTGAACCGAAAGCTATACAATCATGTAAAGCCCTGAATATTCCATGATAATAATTCTTTCATATATTTCACAAAAAGAAAACTATCTGACGTAAATTGAAATATTAACCAACTTGAACAGTTGTATGTTGGTAATGTGTATGTGTCCAAAGATGACCTTATCAGTTGCTATTTACTCCCCACCCCTCAAACATAAACATGAATAATTTGGGCATAAACGCCTGTTTATTTACACAGGCAGAATTTCAGAATTATCCTGGATTAAAATCCATGTAAGTGCATATAAATGCTGAGTGCATAAATTGTATGCTTGCCAACATCGACTAAAGGGGGACACAGTGTATCGGCCATGGCTTCGTTTCTGATACGGGTCCTTGTTTATGGTGACCAAGACTGGAATGTTTGTTGAAAAAAGAATGAGTATTTGATATAGCTGTCATGTTGCTGTTACGAACACCAACAGTCACTTACAGAATGTCAGAATCAGAAACATTATCATCTGCTTCACGTGAGGATGTCGATTAGATCTTACCTGTTGAAATCCAACCATACCTATAATTCCATATTTTGACATTTAAATATACAATCCTGAACTTTGTAACAGTAGTACCAATTATTCACTCTAGACAGTATAATTCTCACAAAGATGAACTGTTGCCATATCCTGATGAACACGATCGACATTATTTGCGTCGAAATTATGCGTATAGAGATTTATGTCTTTTATACCTTAGCATAGCAACGCATAGCATAGCAACGCATAGCAACGCATAGCATATGGTGAAGGCGATTTTCTCTCGTTCAGCCTATACTGAAAGTCTGTGTTCAACGCGTTTTTAACTGAATCCACTACACGTGCGGAGTCATTGCAGCTGCCTAAAGGAATTCGAGAGCCGTCATCTTGAATTCTTTGCAGTCATCATTCATTATCTGGTTCATTTTTGATAATGCAAACTTCACTTTTATCATTTTCATGTTCATATTTGGATTATATTTTCTGCATCATCGACTTACTTTTTTCCTCTTTATCACCCCCACCTCACAATTAGTATTCTCTGATAGCATCAGTTCAGTCGTGCGTGGAATTTGTGTCAGAAACAACGCTTGCATTTTTGGTTTATTGCAGTAGATAACACACTAGTGGAGATAACACACTAGTGAAGTCCGTTGAAACGTTCTGAGGGTATACGTCTCATCTGAAGAATGCGTGTGCTAGTTGTAAAGTGCTAGTTGTAAAGCCCCGGACTAAACCGTCATGGATTGGTAATGTACATGTGTTACGTGCAATCTAGGGATGAGGCATCTCACAAATTATCCTTATAATCTTGGAATATTATCATATAATGTGATTTTTTACATTATCTTTTTGAGTTTTCTATATTTTTTATACCAACATAACGTAACAGAAATACACACAAAATAAGCACTTACTCTAAAGACGATCCAGTGGTCGACCGCTCCTATAATAATATGAAGGACAAGTTTACTTTTATTCCTGTTAATGATTGCCGTGTGTGCTTTTATTGACTTCGAATGATGATTGTCGCCAGGGTATCTTAGGATAAATGTCCTTTGACAGCACCTACTAAGATAAATCTAAACTGTACATTCCTGCTACTTGTCTACTTGTCCTGCTGAATACAGGAACATATTATCTGTGATCACTCATAGCTTTCAGACCAAGTGATGGATGGTAAGCAGTATTGATTTAAACTGAACATTAAACTGCATCTGATCCCAACGTTATAGCGAGCGGGAAGGCCTTTGTTTTTTATGCATACATCATTACAAATCTCATCTGGTGTTAATACAGGCATTTAATGTTTATGGATGAGCTTATTCATATCAAAAGATCTTTCATCCACCTAGTTATTACAACTCCAAACGTTACGGCTATATACGCCGGTAGTACTTAGTTCTCAAAACATATATCAAGGTAGAATTCCTCTGTACGCAAACGGCTGTCGATCGACTTGCAGCAAGATAGAAGGATAGATGTTTAAAACATAGACTCGCATGAGCGTTGCGCAGTCAGACAAAACATAAACATTGTTAAGCCAACAATAAGAGCTAAAGAATAGTTTCAGTTGTAATGTGTGTCTGTCAATATGTGAGGATAAACCGCAATGTACATTTGACAGTTAAAATACCACCAGAACATAATTGAGGAGAACATCACAGATCCCTTGAATGTATATATACCCATAAACCGTGTATTACATCTTCCTCACGTTGCGCTTCGACACTGGCACTTGCTGTCTGATATTGTGATAAATCCACGTGGCAGAAATTACGGTATGAGTTCGGGACGGGTTGTTAGAGGATGAGCTTGTCGCAATAGGATACAGTTCGGACACAGCGGAGGTGGTATGCATGCTAGCAGTTCGGCAGGCGCTGAACACGGGAAGGAAGGAGGCAGGGGACTCGATTAGCGGTGCTGCTGCTGTAGTAGTAGCCACACGCTGCCAGTTGGTGCAAGTCACACTGCCGCAGTCTTGATGCCAGCATGTGATTACTGGGCGGGGAGTTAATGTTTGGTGGCATTGCAGCTGAGGAGGGGGGCGGTAAACATTAAGTAATATATCATATAGCTCGAAGCGGCAAATGAATCACAGTGCGCAGATGTAAAACGGGAAAAAAGTGGCGGACGAATTTGCTGCGAGTGGTCCAAGATACACATCAAAGCGGAAAAAAGTGACGGGAATCAACGGATATTTTTTTCCGATTCCGGTCAATGGAGACGGCGTCTCTTTCCTCTGCTCCTTGAGTAGAGATACCCCTAAGGAGTGGACGTAGGATGCGGGATAAATGGTTTCACCCCTGGTTACAGATGGGACAACTCATGTGAGGAATTATCATTCTCCCCTACAGGGTGTAAATACCTTTTCTGGATTACCTGTGGACTAAGGTTATCTTGAGTGGAATGTCTTCATTAAGTGAGGTACTTGTGATTTTGCCTCTTAATAATGTTTAAAGCATTGAGAGTTCATGTGTGAATCCTCGAATGCCAATCTTGCTATTGGGAATCAATCGGCGCTGCTATAAATTGATCTTGTATGGATACTCTTCTTCAACAGCTGTGATTGTGCTTTTTGTTCGGGAGGTTGATCAAACGGGATTACATTCGTGAATAGGATACACTTCTTTCTTATTACTTAATTATAAATTCAAAGGCGCTGGAGCGTGTGTATGGAGCACTAGGTTATTGGACTGGAAAATCGAAAAAAGGCACCCTAGGAGTTGCTTAATTTCTTCGATTCCTTTTACTCAAAGCGTTTTCAAGTTTTCAAATTAAATATCCTCTAAGTGTTTTTCTGTCTCATTATTCCCTGGTAAAGCAGTGGAGGAGACAGTTACAATCAAAGAGTCAGTCGTGGAGAAAATCAAAATCCTATATTGACCTGTTTGGATTTTTCCAAGCTGCAGAAACAGTTTTTCATTGTTTGCAACTGTGTCTTATTTCATTCTATCATTGGAAGAGCAGACTTTTGTCTTAGGTAATTGATGAAAAATCTGGCTGATTTCGATTGAGTTCTTACTCCTTTTATTGCATTTGGCAAATCACCAAGAATAAAACTTCCTTGTATTTTGGAAAACATATAACAAGGGTCCAGGAGGAATTGATCGCCAGGATTCTGTGGTGTGTACTACTCCCTTTAAATTGATGGAAGTGCGATAGGAGATGTGCACCAAGAGAAGCCCATACTAAACCATCGGATTACAGATGCTTTGGAATTACACTATGCGTGACTCCGCATTTTCTCGATGAGAAACATAACGGAATGATATTCCACTATTTGCAAAGGCAGAACAAAAAGACGGCGCTAGATAAAACGACGGTGCTAAATGTATGTTTGAAAACAAACGGGAAGCACGGCTCTGTTCTATAAACTGTGCCCGTATCTAAAGGAATACGCTGGTATTGTTATATCAAGTGGCTTCTTTGCAAGGAAGTAGTTCATTTACAGGCGCAAACGTCCAGAGCGGAACGCTATTTTACACACATCCCCTGTGGAAGCTTTTCATGGAAAGCATGGACGCCTTAGTATGTTGTGAGTAGATCAATAATCTACAATCGAGACGGGTTTGTCACTGCAGTTGTATACATGCGCCAGTTCTTTGAATCCTGGTAGCAGGATATTACGAACCAATAGAACGGGTGAATTTGTCGATCGACATTTGCTGGTGAAGTGCAGGGTCCTATAAATTTGTGAGCTGGGGCAGGAGTCAATGAGTTACTGACACGATCAAAATCTTTGCTCGCAGTTTACCAGCGCAATTGTGATTTATCGTATCAGAGGACTACTTGTCTGCCCATTGTGGTTGTTTTGAATTTAATTAATCGTTCATGCTTGGGTTTAGTTATTACTGAAAACATTTGGTGTCTCGAAGCTGAATTACATAAAGGTCATATAAATGCTAAATTACTATCATCACAACTGATATTAAATGAACTGGATTTTAATTAGATATAAATCTTCCTCACTGAGAAGGCATGTCAGCTTGAAATATAAGCCACAGATTAATGTATTTCACATAGCTTTTGTGTAGAGTTTCTGCATACTAAATGTGATCGGAACCCTGATCTCTGAAAACAGGCATTTTGTGATTATTCGTGTTTCATTTACGGTACAACAAATGTGAACATAAAATGCTGGATGCAATGCTTAGTATTCTATATTGAGGAAACCCATTCGGGTATTTATAGTTTTAGTGCAATAAAAACACCATCCGCTAAGCACGTTGATATACTGCAGAATACCACACATCAATTGACAACAGTCCCCTAAATTACATCAGTCGATTGTTGCCAAGTTTACAGGATAGTGTATTGCAGGACTTTGTCGTTTACGACTGGATCTCGTGGCGTGTGTGATATTTGTTTGCAGTTTTGCTTTTCCTCTTTTCTTATTTGCTATAAAAACAAGTAGGTCTTGTTAAAGGAAATGGATTTGGCACGAAGATGGATTTTCACGTTTTCCTAATAGGATTCCCCTCCTAAGGGACACTTGCGAAAGGATGTGTGAGGATACTGTACACGTTCTATCTCAATAAAAGAAGTATATATATTACCAACACATACACTTAAAAGTGGTATAAGGATTCAGGCGGCCGGTTTTATATACGCTGGTACAGTTTGTATTATCGATGGTGGTTTAATCACTCCATGATGATCTTCATGTGTCATAGAAGCTGTTTGGTACCTAAGAAAAAAGACTTGTCACAACAGTGATACATGAGGACTCTAAGGTGACCGCTTGACCACTCCGGAAAACCATTCCGAGTACCAGCTATTCTACATATGCCTCATCAACAGTCGTCAATTATATGTAAATGGGTGTATATTGTCCCTTCTATCATGTGCCACATTACCGGCAGGGGATAATTGCATACAACTAAATGGTAGATGCGAGGCAGTGGACAGCTTCGTTGCAGCCAAATGTGAATCAAGTGTAAAGCAGCAGGAGGAATAATCACCTATCGTATCGATAATTTAAAATGGACATCCGTTAAGCAAGCATTATCCATTATCGGAAATCTTCAAACTGGTATTTAATATCGTACCTAAAAGATTTTATAGCCAGTGCTCTACTTAGTTTGTGCTAGTCTACCCCTGTGTACTTGTACAGATGTCAAAGGAGCTGATCTTCATTACGTGTGTCTGTGGCCATACCAAACCCCCAGTGATCTTTGAGTTTGTGTGTTACACCGTTCTGCCATTATCATCACGGATCATTGTACCGCAGGGGACGACTAGGCAGTGAATCAACACTCTTCACCCTTGCCTTGCAACTAATTACGCTACTGTCTATGCATTCAGGAAATCGAGGAAAATGTAATGAAGGCTTGCCAGTGATGTGTTTTAAACAGCCAACCTGATTTCTTGGATGATTTCATTTCTGTTTATAAAAGTGCCGTCTTTGGATTACAATGTTAGATTCTGTCTCTCAAGCGTCCGCTACCCTCTTCATGACCGTATGTCTCTGGGCAGGTAAGTGGCTATGTTCTTTCTACACCACATGTGCAGTAGATCCAAATTAATCTATGTACATTTATTGTTTATTTTCAGGAGCTGTTGTCGAGTTTATTAAACTGCCCCTTGTAATTCATATTCATCTCTGTTTTCTTGTGAAAGGGGGACGAGTATGATTTGTAGAGGCATTGACAGTTTTAATGCCCAATTAGATACCTATGATAATCAGGTGTGTTTATAAGGCACACACAATTGTACTTATAACCAGCAGTTGATGGACCGAAATCTTCGGCATATATATATATGTTAATTTTAAAATTATGTTTATGTGAACTTTTTGTAATATTGCAATGTGATGGTTTCACACTTATGTGTATCAAGAAAAGTACGTGTAGTAACTACAAACATACTTAGATAAATAATGTAAACATACATTTATAATAATTTCACATCATTTTTTCGTCTATGTCACAGTTAGAAGTGATGAACCTAATTATGGAAGGAATTGATGCAGCATGTCATAAAATACATTTTGTTGTATGAAAGCATGTAGAGTTTGATCCCATAACGAACATTGATCCCCTGGATCAGTAAACGTATTTGTCGGCCTTCCTCCATGGGTCGCGTTATAGTAACAATTCGGATAGTCGGTTGTACTCGTCGTCACGTTGTGAACAGGCCTCTTATTGGTTACCATGGTAGGCAAAGGGTTTAACACACAAGGAAAGTTTTCACAATGTCATCATATCATTGATAGAACTGATAGAGAGTGATGGATCGTAGCATGATGAATCAGATTGTTCACAAATTACAAAACCCATCGTGGTATTTGAAGACACTCATGGAAGGGTAAGTACAACACTCCTAAAGATAACTCTGACTTTTGACCGGGGTTTCTTTAAAACTCCCCCTGTTTGGCTATCTCAAGATTCTGTCATGCTTCCCTTAGGATATCAATAAAACACGGACGTGGATCAAACACGTGTCTTTTTCTCCTTTGATTTGTAGTGAAGTACTTGGCCAAGTGCCAAACGTGTGGTCATTATAGTTTACTGTTATGGACGTTCAGATGTAAATGGTTAGCATTAGGGGAAGTGTGTCCTGATTAAGAAACCACCCACTACCTTCAGACGAGTCGCAGCCTGGAGTACGTTGATGAACTAATTGATATTCGTAACTGTACCTTGAGGAGTGTCCCTACAGCAGCATAATACCCTCCTGAAGCAGTTCTTTAAACTCTATGCGAGTTGTGCGCCACGACTGATCAGATTTACTATTGATCCTCTCGCATGTGTAATGAACTGCAATGCTCTATGTCTACGTACAATGATCGTACGCGGTCTGACACTTTTCTCAGAATTCAGTTAATCGTTTTTCTGGTTTGCCCAAAAAGGTTTTAAGATCTGGAAATTCAGCATCAGCCAAGGACTGCACATTATTTTCTATAGGTATGTCAAAGAGCAGTTTAGGAGTATCGACTATACATGAAATGAACACCAGTGTGAGGTTTCCTATATTGTGTTGTCAAATCCTTTGAGAAGTAGAAATACGTTGACAGTTATTTGGCACAGACAATAATCCATTGCGGTTTGCTGTATAAAAGCCAAATCGCGGGTCAAGTTACACTGCAGATGAAGAAAATAATAGAATGCAAAATAAGACCGAAATACGAGACAGTTGGATAAAGCAATGAGTGCCACGGGGATTTTATCACTTAAGGCAAGGGGGATGTCAAGGCTCGGTCATGCTTTAGTTGAATAGGGACGTGAACTGAATCTTCTTTTGGGCTTTAGCACAAAAAGTGGACAACAACGCTACTTTCGTAATAACATCAGTCCACCATTTCCATATTGTACAGTAACGATTGTAAATGGAACGCTTGTTCATTGTTCAATGAAATGTCAGAAATATGTCGTAATGGTATGCGCTATTGTTAAATGTAACAAAACTTAATAACCTCAGTCCACCCTTTTCATTATGTACAGTAACATATATGATTTGAACAAGTGTTCATGGTACAATGTCTACAAATGGTTTGTGAACAGTTGCGTCTTTTATATATGTAAGAATCCGTTGTTCGGGAATTATAATCCCAGATTCGTACCTATTATATATCTTGGTTTGTCAGAATAATATCCAATGCTCGAGAAGAATTAGTAACTCCCCCATTATAATAGGGCAACCTAAGTTGGTCGTATTGGATCGGGTGGTCAGGCTCGTGACTTGGTTGATTGGGTGTCATTATACCCCGACGGTGTAGAATGTTGGTCTCAATATCTATCACTGGATTGTGTGGTCCAAGCTCAAAGATTTACAAACAGACGTCATACAGCTTGAATATATCTGTGTGCGGCGCAAAGCAATAAACAAACACGCGCCTCATTTGACTTTCCTCCCACATTAAGCTGGCACAACTGAAATACTCTTCAACAGTGTTGAACCCAACTCATTCACTCGCTGACAGGGCATTACCATGTGTACCGTAGTAGTGAATTCATGTTACACTTAAACCACTCATTCGTTGAAAATGAGTAAACAATTAAAACGTTTTTTCCTTGGTTTCTGAGTACACGATCAATCACTCATTCAACTTCCCTTTGAAACTGACAGCTGAATGTTGAAATTGACTTAGTTAGATCTACCAAGATGGTAGGACTGGTTGTCGCTACTTGGTTGTAGGTTTCAGTCTTACGATTAATGCTCCCTGCTCCCTGTAAATAGAAAGGAACCTTCAAGAACTATCTCATCACCGATGTTCTTCTTTCAGAGCGAATGACTTTATAAACTAAATCTGCGAGGAACCGTCTCCTTCAGTCATTGCCATAATGAAGCTTGCTACACTACCACCATCATTGGAAATTTACCAGACAATGAGATGGGTGTTCTGGATGAATGCCTTTATTAAATGAACACGTCACACTTTGCTGATGCGGTATCTTTGTGAAAGAATAATCCATGTAATAGGATCCAATAGTAATCAAGTTGGAATTAACTCTGAATAATATGTGATAAATATCACCTGGCTGTCACAGTCCTCCACGTAGTCTAGACACAATGTACATTCACCGCCAGATGTGCAATAGATCGAAATTAATCTATGTCTATTTCAGTTGTAAGTATCTATATGTCGATTTGCAGCGTGTCTTGTATTGTGCCCAATGTCGTATGTGGTATTCTCGTGCGAATCAAGCATTAAGGCATACTTGTGCCTAGGTCAAATAGCAGATATGTTTTAAAAACGCGCAGCAACCTGCATCAGGTGTTCATTATATAATGCAATACATAATATTTCTTGTGAATAGTTTTACAAAAATAGATATTTACGTAAATGTGTCAAGTAACTACATGTGCGGAACACGCCAATATCTTTGAAACACCGCTGGGCCAAAGTCAAGTCGATATATTTCTTGCAAGAAATTTGTAAACTTAAGATAATTACAAACACGCAGTTTACAATCGAATATCGGTATCGAGGTATTATTCGTTCTTAAATCAATATAATATGCACACAGAAATAATAGACATAAAGCATTTCCAGGATCATAAGAAATATCTGCTTCAAACAGAGTCCCTTATGGGATTCTATTTATGTCATATGCGTATAAATCACTATCAATTAGTGATGATATCAGGTGTTCGCGAAAAGGTGAGATTATCCTGCCCCGCCGGTTGCACGCGTCACAAATCATTGCAAAGGCAAGGCATGTGTTCGCCTGAACAAACACAAGGACATAATTATAAAGTACAAATCAAAATAGGGAATTGCTATCGGACGTATTTTGCTCACAGATGCGACAATTTTGGAAATGTCCCCCAGAGACCGTGATTCGTTTAGAAAAAATACATATAATACATATATGTACTCTTACATGTGGTGACCTTTTAATGGTCATGAATCTTCCTTCATGTACATTCAACTTTAAGATAACTATTCTAAATAAAAAAAAGCGAGACAAGAAGAAATAGTTAAGGCCATGTGGGTATAATTCCCTGTACAAGCTTGTAGTAAAGGAGGACCATCTTGCTTGAACATGTCTGTATTGCTCCAGCGACGTCTTTCCCTCTTCCGATGCTCCCTGTCCCTGGATGATTGCGGGCGGTGAGGTAGCCTAGTGAAGAAAGTGTACACTCGTCACGCAGAAGACTCGGGTTCGATTCCCTACATGCGTACAATGTGTGAGGCCCAATTTTGGTGTCCCCCGTCGTCGTCATATGCATATTGCCTCAAAAAAGCAAAACCATGAGTAAATGCCTCCATGAGGTCTACAGCTTAATGAGTAGTCAACATGTGTGTGACCCGTGTCGAAATACACTGAAGTATCAAAGGCAGCCTTGCATGGAGGATATGTTATGCCAATGTTTCTAACTTCTGATTTTGGAATTTATGAATACTAGTTCCGCTTTCACCATGCACCAGTACCTATGGGGCTGAAACCCTCACATTTCATCTTAAACTATGAATGTCTTTCAGAGAGAGAGAGAGAGAGAGAGAGAGAGAGAGAGAGAGTCTGGGACGCCGTATAGAACGTTATTCGGATGCTTGTGTTGTTGAGAGAGACTCGTGGGGTGGTCCGAGCATCATGGTACGGGGTGGAATCGGTCTTGCACAGAGGGTCGGCCCTGTGGTCTTCCAAAACATCGGTCCAGGGAGAGGCAATGGTGTCACAGCAGCTCGGTACATTGATCATGTCATGAGATCACGCGCCATACCTCATTTGGCACGTCGCAGCAACCACGTGTTTCAGCATGATAACGCCCGTGCCCATATTGTGAGAGCTACAAGAGACTTCCTCCAGCTGAATGGCATCAGAACCATACAGTGGCCTGCCCTCGGTCCCGATTTAAATCCCATTAAATCCGATTAAAACCTCTGGGACGAGATTTAAAGACGGCTAAATGACGTCCGACCAAAGCCGACAACTGCAGCTGAACTGCATCAGGCGTTCCTCAGAGTGTGGGCTCAAGTGCCTATGGCGTGCCTATCAATCGCCTCATCCATTCCATGTATCGACGTTGCACGGCAGTCATCAATACACATGGCGGATGCGCGAGATACTGACTTGTGATGCCATTTTATCAGAGACTACTGTTGTGTTTCACTTTAAGAACATTTGACACTTTAATTTCAACCCTGATGATCAGTTGTGCCAAGTTTCATCTCTTCAATATGTCTCTATGTTTACAGTTTTTGGACAAATAAGGTTTCTCACATATCTGTCCACGGTGACGTTTCTTTTGCGGTTCAGTATATATATTTTATGTTTGATTATTTTGTAATTTAGTTATTTAATTGCATAATCTTGATGTTTTGAGTATCTTCGGATTTATCTGGTAGAAATATAGACATTCATCCATTCATTCATTCATTCATTCATTCAATGGTTGAATTTGACAATCTACATGTATATTTAAAAGTAAGAGTTTGACAATACAGCCAATGTAATTGTATCTTAAATAATGTCTAGACTATATCACTGCAACGACCTTTTACGACCTTCATATACTATTGGCAATGGTGAAACTATGTCTTTGGAGACTATGGCATTGGCCAACACAAAATTCTTCGAGTCACGGTAAGTTTTTAAGCAAGGCCGCTGCTGTTGCTGGAGCTCATTGCAGTCGGCAACATTTTACATCCCTGTTTGCAGGCAAGGGACACTGGGGAACTAATACATAGAATATAGATTTAGTCCAAAGAATTTGATCTTGCATTGAAAAACCTGCCCATCACTCCCGACATGTTGATAGCATTAGGAATAGGTAAAAAGTTCAAAACCGAGCTCCCGCTAAGCTGTTGACTCCATTTTGTGAAATAAGCGTAAATTTGAGATTTAATTCATCAAATTGGATATATAAAGAAAAAATTAGACAGACACCATGTCACCACGTGCACACGTTTGATGGACGCATTGCAATGCACAGTGATAGATTGTACGCGCCAATGCCACAGCGATATAACCCATTGCAGTAGTGTTGCTAGAAAGATAGAATAGTGACATGCCGACGTATGTACAACATTGGTAAGACTTTGATGACGCCAGATGAACCAAAGAAACCCATAAGAATGTTTTGGGGACATTTTATGGAAATTGTAAATAAGTGAAAGTGACAAGCAAGTGTGCTTCATGCCCTCCGGTCGGTATAGTTTAAAATACTATCAGATTAAAAATTACCCCAACATCCGTTTGATGACTTCAATTTGTGAAATAAGCGTAAATTGCATGAATTATCTCCCTTGATGATCCCGAATCGTATCTAAAAGCGACACTGCTGGACATCATGTCACCATCAGCCCAGTTGGGACGGAGACATTTAAAACCTTGGAATATTCAAATAAGAGAACCATGTTACATGTGTTAATCGGGAACAGATTGGTTCTGTTTTCTTTTCAAACTGCTTCATGCTTCGACATTTGGAGGACATTTCCAAATTTGACACATCAGTGACAGGAATTTTCCTATTTTGACGTGTACCAAATGTTCCTGAGTTTGTTCATGTGAACAACAATCTTGCTTTTGCATGTATTTGTGAAAGGTGCCACAAGGGGGGCAGGATTCGATCAACATTATGGTAGTGATTCTTAGACACATATATACACATAATCGTAATCGGCTTTCCGCAGATATTTCCTATTGTTATGGAAAGGGTTTTGTCGCTTTTATTTATTGAGTAGTGAACAATCTGCGTATTCGCTGAGTTAATAGTTTAGGTTTCCATCAGCATCAATAATCTATTTTACGATATTCTGTAAATACTTACAGACAAACCAGTGGTTGATAGAATGAACAACAACTCACCCCGTCAGCGTACAATGACACACAACTTGACATGAAATATTTCGAACAACTCGATTTTGGTCGGCTTTTGCGACATACAGGGGAAATTTATTTTGGCAGGCATTTGCCATCGGGACACACAGTGTTTGTTACAAGCTATAAGACTTGACACTCCCAGCCCATACCGTTAGGAATACATAGAAGCTCATCCGTTTGATCGACATATTCCTAACACACTCTGTAAAGACATAGAGGTTCAGCTAAATGTATGCATTGATACTGAACCCCTTTACGTCATGGGGGGAAGGGGGGGGGGGGGGGGGGGGCCACGGGTGGGCCCAGTCGTCTAAGGCGCCGCGATTCGCTGTGCAGAGTTGCGTCCCTTTGACACACCAGAAACCTATGATTGTTGGTTCGAATCCCGGTTCGCCCCGATTATGTTTCTAGGTTTGTAAGCTGCATATCGAAGTGGTTAACGTCTGAGACCTGCATCACTTCGGGATTTCCTCCAATATTAAGCTGACACGCCGCGATATAACTAGAATGCTGTTAAAAGCTGTTAAACCCAACTCACCCACCTTTACATCATGCTTCAAACAGGTTCATAGTAAAAGGATGCCGTGATTAAACTACTTCAGTGCTTCATTAGGGTGCTAGGTGGGATATTTTTCGTCATCTGAATAATCAAGTTGCATGTCAAGTATACACATGCTGAATGTAGGCAAATATTGCACAATTATTGAAACGCCCCATGCAAAGTAATAAAATAGCATTCATTCCAGGTTCACTGTAACACATTTCTCACATTTACTTCAATGCAAATACTACACGAGTGCAAACAGTCACACGTACATAAACATCAAAACGTCCAAATCTAAGGGCTATTGATACATATAAGACTGGTGTAAACAGATGGGACAAATTCATAGAGACAGATATTCATGAAATGATGACACCAATGTACGCCTACAAATTCGTGAGTTGCTAGAAATCTGTTTCCGGTAATCAAGAACTGAGGTTGTTATTAGCAATGTGAAGACACAAAGAAATTACCCGTAAATTATTTCTGAGATGACAGTCTGAATCTACTTAAAAAACGTGGAGGTGGACCTTTCATCTCCTTTGTGCATTCTGGTGCTCGGGGTCCTTTTACACTTATATGTATATTTATTATATACGTTAACTATGGGAGATATATCGTTTAGATATTGTATATTGGTAGATGGAAATCTCTGTCTGCAATGTGGACTTTCGAAATGTCAAAGTGATATGCTTAAAGTATCTTTAGATTGACTCGATTAGTGCCAAAGCAGATTGATATTTAAATTTCGTGTATTTGTCTTAGTTTCCGGAACCCTCCAGGTCGTTTTGATATATATCAATCCCAAATGGCCCATAGTTTCTGTTACCGATCATTATCAATCACCGATATGCTGCAGATTTGAATTTTATAGGTGCATTTATGTCTCCTTCTCAGAATTTATGTAGGATTTCCGTGTGTATATGAATAAAGCGCCATTAAAACAAAATCCTCGTATTGCTCTACCAAATACGATGACATGTTATGCTGTTTTCAGTTGCTCAGTTGCGTAACACTATATATCTAAATGAGTCAGATAATGTTTAATAACATAAGGCCTTATGGGAATACAAGCAAACACTTATATTACAGAGTTACATAAGTAGTAAAAAGATAGGTGTGCACGAAATAGAAACAGTGTGCGTGATCACGTTGTATAAGTTTTTTTTCTATGGCATCACCCCTGTTATATTTAAGGTTATCCGTTCCATCGTTGAGTAAAGCGTCCGAGGGGTTTCGACAGGGTGATGACAGCTATTGATATTTTTTTAAATTTATTTATTTTAGTTTGTTTTTTTCCGTTGCAAATTACAATTTAACATATCAGGTAATCTATAACTACAAACAGTAATATGTATACAAGCTACACAAAACTTAAACTATTGATATTCCGTTATCTGCATGCTTCTTTGTGAGCTTTTGTCACGTCAGCAAGGAAAGTCGCTTACAGTGAATCTATTATTCTTAAAAGTATACAGGGTCATGAACATAAAAAGACAGAAACAGATCCTGATATACGCTGAATGAGGTCATAAAACACAACTGAGGTTGAGAGGCGTTTGTGTCTGAGGTATTGTCCGATATAACCGCCACAAACTCAGTGAATTCCTCTTTGGTTCATAATCTCAAGGTTTAAAATGTCATAAATTAGAAATACTTTTCAAATTGTATTTCTCAATGAAACTGTTACATAAAACATCCCCCCCCTCTCTCTCTCTCTTTCCCTCTTCCTATCTCTCTCTATACCTTTCCCCCTCTGTCCCTCCTGGCGTGATGGGGTAGCCAAATGGTTACAGTGTTTTCTCGTCACGCCGAAGACCCGGGGTCGATTCCCCACATGGGCAAAATATGTGAAGCCTTGATATTGCTGGAATATTGCTATAAGTGGCATAAAACCATACTCCACACTCACTCACTCTGTCCTAATCTCTCTATCACCTTCACTCCCTTTTTCTGTCTCTCTTTTCCTTTCTGTCTCTCTATTCAAATTGTATTTCTCAATGAATATTTCCCTCAAATCACTTTCCCTCCCTCTCTCTCTCTCTCTCTCTCTCTCTCTCTCTCTCTCTCCCTCTCTCTCTCTCTCTCTCTCTCTCTGTATTCTGTGATATAGGCACCCTGCCCTGAACCGTTGGGCTGTATTAGACATGATTTATTAATACCCTGACAAGCTGGAGTGGCTAATGTTTTCCCCAGAGTCTGCATCCTGGTCATTGAACCACTCAGAATATACCAGCTCCCCATTACACACCAGAACAACATGCAACAATGGTCCTCGGCCAAACTCCGACTGTTAATTAACCAATACAATTGTTTGACATGGAACACGGGGAATGCGTGGCATTTCCATCTCCTGCTTTGTGCCCTGTACAATGTTTCAAAAGAATTCATATCCAATGTGTCGAGTAGAATTGCAATTTTCTGCTTGTAGACGTTCCCTTGTAATCATTGTAAACGAGCTTTACACAATTTGTCATTATGCTTGAAGGCTTTAGTGAAAGTAACTTGATATGCTTTAATCATTTTCCATTAATGTGATGAGAATCACATGCAGCCTGAATAATAAGTCTAAACGATTGAACACAAAATTTATTGAATACTGCACATATCGGCAGGTTAAAATTGACCTGGCCCCATCAGACATAAGCGGATACTTTAAAGGTAGTGCTGAAAAACCTCACGTATAATGCATAAATGGAATAAAATAATGGTGGTTTAGAAATATCGAATGTCCGAAATCCGAGATCCATTAAATCAGAATTCATGTGATGAATAGAGGTATGTTGTCCAAAGAGCATTTGCCAGTTCTTAAACACTTAAACACGAACAATAGGGTTGATATATTCAGCCCTATTAGCCGAGTCTTCGGGTTTGTTGTGAATTGCCTTGTTGAATATTATAATCTGAAAGCAATGACATGTAGTTCGTGTAATGAATGGTTTTTTTCGCCACCGCTCAAAACCAGGGTGTCAGTTTAATCCTTTCATGAGACGTTTACATAATCCCAAAGAAGACCAGTGCTATGCGATTCCATGCTGGGTTGAGTGTATATAAAGGATGCTACACGAACAGGCAGAAACTGCAGGTTGTTCCAGCGATAGGATGTCGGAGACGTGGAAATTGAAATACGGTGTAAGTCCATGGCGCTTTCGGTTGTATAATGTCATCTCACTGAAGACACACCGTCTCATTGCAGTCAGCCTGTAGTTATTACGCACTTATCAAACACGGATTTATTTGCAGACAAATGTTTTAGACAATTACACACTCCGATAGGCGCATAGTCGTCCGGACGTTTTCATGAGGGCAAATTGGTCTGTAGATTGTTCCGAATACTGCGTAAGCTAGGTCTTGAGGAGATATTACGAGCTTAGGAATCGTGTAGGACAAACTGGGACATGTTCCTGGATCTTCCAGTGGCAACAGTCACATGGTCCATCCATCACTTCTCAGACCGGGGTCTAATTCGTCCACTTACAAGCCTGTCTTAAATACCAACAGAATCGTCCTTCTGCGGGCACTCGTCCATCTATTTGTCTGAGCTTTCCACATAATGCGTCTTCATGACACACTGACTCTTGTACTTCCAATCAATGGTGGACTACTAGACATTGGCAAATCGGCACGTAAACCTATTATCTTCGTTGTATGTGAGGCAAAGAAATTGCAAGAAATGTATCCATGGCTTCATATACCAATTAAAAGGGGGTAGAAACATAAGTGCTGAATATTGTGGTCTCCTGCCCTACGGATGCAGCTGCCCAGTAAGGTAAAATGTTTGACAGGGCACTTCATCACAAAACGCAATATGAAACTAAGCTAGCACATTCTTCAAGTGTAAAAAATCTTGAGAAGTGACTTATATGTCAGAGGTCAAATGTAAAATACGTGATATTTTAGTAGAAATTTTAGTAAACAGATATGTTAATCACATCTCTTTGTTGACATAATATATTTCTGTACACTTTTGAATATAAATGTACTGAACAACAAAGGTTCCTGTGACATTGAATAAGATTTAATGCAAAGTTATGTTTTTTCCACCAAATCTGAAACAATTTCGGTTTGCAACAGATAAAAGACTCCTGTGAGTGATCAAATGGTTTAATTTGCCATACTGACTTCAGAAAATGCGTGATTTCATAAAATAAACATAAACATGCCAAAATGTCAATTTACAAATAAATAGCGTGTATGTCCACCTCTGGTTGCGATGCAAGCAACACATCTTCGTCTCATGGAATGGACCAGGCGTCGCACAAAGTCCTGTGGGGTATCTGTCCATATCTGCTGGAGCATGTGTCGAAGTTCCTGGAGTGTCTGTGGAACACGTGGTTGACGTCGAAGGCGCAGATCCATCTCATCCCACATGTGCTCGATTGGTGGGAGATCAGGGGAGCGAGCCGGCCAGGTAATGACACGTGCACGTTGTTTTGTTGAAGAGAATCCTAGATAAGTCGAGCAATATGAGGCCGGGCGTTTCCATGTTGAAAGGTGATGCCTGGGCCATGACGACGCAAAAAACGGTAGAACAACAGGGCCGATGATGTCGTCGCGGTAGCGCTGTCCATTGAGATTTCCCTCTACCACTATCAAACGGGTCCTCCAATCTTCCTCCATGACACAATGATTGACGTAACGTTCACCTCGACGTCGGTACTCTCGAATCCGTCCATCGCTGTGGCTGAGGTGAAAACGAGACTCGTCAGTGAATAGAACACTGTCTGCACCACTGTAGACGTGCTTGACGGTGGTTTCCTGTCAAAATGGGACGTCTGGCGGGTCTTCTGGCGACAATCCCTGCACATATGAGGCGACGACGTACGGTTTTTAAAGATATTGGTAAAGATAAGGTCAGGGATGCTTCTTGCAGTCACTGTTGCTGGCTAGAATCAATTTCGTAGGTGTGTTGTTCGAATCCAGTTGTCTTGTCGATTATTAGTTACGCGTGGCCTGCCACTCCGAGGATGGTCTCTGACTGTATTCGTCTGTTGCAAACGTTGCCGTAAACACCAAATGGTATTTCTGTGGACGTTAACTTATTTTGCAACATCACGTTGACTCGATCCTGCTTCAAGCATACCAATGGCTCGCAGACGCTCATTTTCGGACAGGCGTGGCATTTCGTAATGTTGAATAATTGCGTTTGTTTGTTGTTTTTCTGAGTGGTTGTTGTCAGCACGATGCTAAACAATGCATATGGAATCCCGTTAACGCACATGTCTTTATACCCATTCTTGGGTAGTGAAATGCATGGGGCATGTATAAAAGTCAACTTTTGCATGGAATGCATGCTTTTCTGTAGCAGTTGTGTTTTTGTGACTTGATTCCATACATGTACTACAATATTGAAAACCAAACTTTACTTGTTTAAAAATACACCAAAATATTGGTGTCACAGGAACTTTTGTTGTTGAGTACATATTATATAAGCATGCAATATCACCGTGCAGAATTGTTTGGATCGAGCATTGAGCTCCAACTGATAAAATATTGTTAGTTAATAAAGTTCTTATGGCATTATTATTGGGATATTTGAGAAAAAACTGATAGACATTTTCACATGGATTTCCACACAGGCATCTTAAGCTTTCTGACAAAGTGACCGTAAATAAAAATGCATTGAGGGAACTACAGTGGTGTCTTAAACGAGTTTGAAGTATATTTGTTTTTCTATGCCCAGATAAGAAGTAACACTACATTTAACGCCTGAAAGTGACGGAGGAAGTCTACATTCCCGATTAAGGTTATTCCATATTTTGATTGTGTCTGGTATAAAAGTGTGCTGGTAAGTAACAGTTCAAGAGTGTGGAATACTGATATTGTTTCTATTTCTAAGATTAGGGTGAAACAGAAACAATATTAGTATATGGTTTTTAGTATCTCGAACTGAGGTTTCTGTACCTAACTCCTATATTATATGATCAAAGTAGATGTTGATGCATTAGTTGAACCAATGGTAGGTTTGATGTGCTTTTACATGTATTACTATTAATAACATAACAAGGATCTAAATACAAATAGCCCATATGTCGAGGAAATCAGAATCATCAGTGAGTTCTTCGTGGGTGAGCCCGTCAGTGCACAGGAGCACAGTTGATTCAAATTGCACACCTCTGTTATCAATATGTGATCAAATTAGAACAAGAGACGCCGAAGAGCTGACAATTGCCCCAGCACTGGGAAAGTCAAATCACATCTTAGACTGGGAGACTATTGTGTCATGCCACTTGCTTATTTTCTCAAGACGTGTAAACCTTGCAAGTTGCAGTGATATACACAGGGGGGTAATTAATTGCAGAGGTTTGATTTATTTCATACTTGATATATGAATACTACCTTCTCGTACCCGGTATGAACACCTTCGTAGAAAGCGCTTTGACGACAAGGTTGACCTCAAATCTGTCGTGAAAAGTCTTTTTCAGGGTGGCTTCAGAAGACTTCCTGACTGGAATTGGAAAGCTTCACTATCGATATGCGAAGTGTTTTGAAAAACAGTGAAATTTTATTGAAAAATAAAATTAAAAACACTTTTACAATTGCTGGTTTAGAACTTTTTGACCAGCCCTCGTATAAAACCCTGTTGATCCGGTCATTGTCGTTCAAGTGAAATCATTTGGACTATTGCATTTACGAATTATGTGCATGGTGTAGAAATCCATAAATCGCTGGCTGTAGCTGGTTTGTTTCGTGTAGGAAGAACTAGTACCGTTGGTACGTCATGAGTCCGTGGCTATTTGATATGGTGTTCTGAATCTACCACAAAGGTAATTGTGGCATATTCTTCTTTGAAGATTTTTCAATGGTACACATTGTCATGTGCTTAGTAACGTGGATTATAAAGAGTTCCACTGTACATTAACGTATATACGACCCTGAACAGATTACAACAACCCACGATGAAATACATGTATGAAAAAATCAATTATATCACTCGCAAATGGGCGTCAGGCAATGGACTGTAGATCTTGAGACGTTAGGTAAATACTCACATCCGTCTTATGTTATCGTAATCGGCGTAAGTGCTAGTTTACATTGATTCTTAAACATAAACCCAGTTCATAGGATATACTCCGGCGCTGTATGTGTAAGATTAGGCGATGCATCATCGTGTGTCATTATTATGATATCAATGTTTATTTTCCCCACATCTGGGTTAGATGCAGACTAAACGTTTGCTCATTCAGACCAATATATACATTGGCTCATTCCCACTAAATAAATATTCCAAGTCAGTATCCATTTCTTATAATACGCACAAAATATGGAAGGGCAATGCGTTTATCCAGTTTCAATTAGGACACCTGTCCTGGTATAGCATCTTCAAAATAACTTCTGTTGGTGAATCTGGCTATAAAGAGTGTTTTGGGAATGGAATAAGTCACAAAGGACGTGAATAAATTGAAATATCTAAAAGAAATCATCTTTCAACGCGTTTTCCTCCTCATATACACAAACACTTGCACTTGTAATTTCACTTTGAATAAAACACATTGTTACAAAAGTTTCATCAGGTCTTAGGAGATAACCCACATTTAGTGGATTGGAATACTGATCTTGTGAAGTAGATATCGAAATGTACCATCTGTCTGTGAGAACTTAAAACCTTCTTAACGTTTATCTGAGATCAGGTTCACGATAAGGTAATAGAATATAGCCAAAATTGTTTGATTCAAGGAATAGCGAGTGAATGAGTGTGTGAGTTGGGTTTTAAGCCGTCTTGAGGTACTATTCTAGCCATATCACGGCGGTGGGAACCAAGCCTGTCTTTTAAACTTGGTAGTCATGATCGGATAAGAACCCCGGACTTCGGCGTGATGAACCATCGCTGTATCTACTAGGCTACCACACTGCCCCCAATACATTTGCAATTGTACAGCGAGATAAAACGTAAACGTACTCCAAATTCAATTTTGCCTCACTATTGCAATATAATATCTACAAATATTAAACGATTATTGTCAAGCTACTGAATGTGCAAAATAAAATTCATTTATGTATGAATGAATTCCCCAGTGAAACCCATGTGGTGTCATTTCAATATCGACCACAATTCATTACTTGAATATGACCACAATATTTACATGTAAGCAGGTTTTATTAATAAATCTGGACGATGAGGCAGATGCTTCCCTTTCATCCAGTTGACAGAGTGAGGTTGGTTTAACGCCCTTTGGGCAATTTGTCATACATATCATGAGTTCAACTTATTTAAATATGAAAGGTCAACGCCAGAGAATAACCAGTCTGGATTATCCGACGAAACAGACTCCATTGAGCGTAAAAGGCAAAGAGCAGTGACAATTATATGAATGGATCACTGAAAACCAGTGATGATACTAGATGTTAAAAATCATTTTTAGTAAGCGTTCGATTTAAGGTGAACGAATGATAATTGATTTCTGTTTCCAGAATGTAGTTAAAAAGCAAGTTGACAATACAAGAAAGCAGTAGATAATATCGGTAATGCAAATGTTTTTCTTATTCTTAAAGGTCGACTCGTAATAAAGACATATAGAGTAACGGACGTACATGAACTCAGGCCTCAGCTCCATCACCTTCCAAACTTATACTTTCAAATTGTTTCATCGATCACCTGCTCGTAGAAGCGTCGTTACTTCAAATTTACTTTTTGCAAAATATATATTTCTACATAAATTCTTTCTTCGCAAGGAACCCTAATTCCAGCTCCATAATATCCCGCGGCGAAGATGGAATATCTTCATATCGTAACAAGGAATATATCGATTCATCAATATGATCCAATGGGAATATTGAGAACTAAAAAACCCTTTTCACTATTATGTGGGGGACATTTTGGGGAGTCTCGTTAGTTAGACGTAGTTTTAAAATGTTGAATGGATAATCACTGTGGGAGCCTTCCGAAGGATCCTACATTATCATCTCCTTTGTATAGATTATTGAATTGATACAGCTCAAGTTGAAGTTATACAGAAATAAGCCAATTCAGGGATCTTCCTGCCATTTGAAAATACCAGGAGCTGCGTTAACAGGGCGCTCTACTTCGTCCTGTGTTTTTTCTCAGATCAAAAAGCATGTTTTCCCAACGCCACTTAAATCGAGATTGTGGATGTAAAATAAAACCATGTTGCTCAGCGGGTTGCCGTATCCGGACGAAGGAAGGGGATCTCAAATGGTTGTAAAATTGTTGGAAATGATAATACGATTGCTAAGAACGTGTCAGGGAATCGTAAATGGAGATGCTTTTTTTTGCTTGAGTTTCAGTCTGAATGAAGTTATAATGATGAATGGGGATTATAAAACAGTGAGGCAATTACCACTTACTGACAATATAAACACCAATTGCTGCAAATAATCCTACTTTGTTCCTGGTATCCAACAAAATGTCAATCAAACTCTCTCTAGGGTCGAAAACTTTATGCAACATTTCAAACTGGCAAAGAACTTGTTTCATTCAAGAACAATGACTTTTGAGGGAAAGTAGGAGTAAAGTTTGACCGATGTGTTTTATATAAGCATCCCATCTGTGATAGCTATTGCGTCCCAATAACTGCAATATAAAACTTGAACATGCGTAATGACATTTGTATGATTATGGTTTAAATAGAGCTGAAGTGAATCCGGGAATATTGATTAAAATCTTTGTTGTCAACTATCAAAATAGAAATGTTTAACTTTATTTTCTTTTCAACCAAGCGTATCTGGTCAAATATATAGGGGGCACAGATGGCCCAGTTGTCTAGGGCGCCGCAATTCACTGTCCAGTGTCTATGATCATGCGTTCGAATTCCGGTTCGCCCCGATTATGATTCCAGGTTTGTTAGCACCATTTGTTTCACCAAATAGTAGACGTCTGAGACCTGCATCACTTTCGTAATTTCCTTCGACATTCAGCGGATACACCGTGATATAATTAGAATACTGTTCAAAACGGCATTGAAACACAACTCACTCGCTCTGGTAAAATGGAAAGTCACCATATGGCTGAAATATTGCCGATGTGACTTAAAATCTTAACTCACTCACTCACTCTGGTAAAATGACACATAACTCACCTGTTCCATAGTACATGTACGTGAACTCCCCACTCAGCCACAGTATACAGACTCCAAGCCGACCAGTCCTTGTTTAAGCCCATTAATGCCGATCTCGAGCGCTAGGCAGGGTTGCAACATGTACCATTCTTTAACTTCTTTTGGTATGACGCGGCCAGGGATCGGACACGAGCTTCCGCTCTCCGGGCAGACACCCTATCCACTAGACCACGGAGACGGTCATGTCAGGAATGTGTTGTGTCTGGTAAGATCATATATGCGAAAAGGATATATGCATAGCATTTATTGTTTGATTAATTTCACAATTATCACATATACATTGATTGGGAGATAGTGGAAATGTGGAATATCTTCCAGGCGTTGCGTAGGATAATCTGTAAAGGTGTATAACCTTTAAAAATATGTACAATCTTCTTATGGCAATACGTTGTCGTGAATAGCATTCAAACACGTTTAGTCAATTCAGTAAAGATAATGGAGATATGCATGGAGATACGGGCATCGCTTTTGAGGCCTTGTGTTACTTAATGCATACAATTAGTTTCAGTTTAAAATGCAAATTATCTATGTAACTAAAGTTCATTTTGGAAGTGATATTGTGTAGCCATACGTGTCCTTGCATTGTAATATGGACCTGCTTAATACATCAGCCACTGATATCGATTTAACTGTATGTGGTGTTAAGCATACATAAGCGCCAAAGGATAATTTACATCACCATAGAATTTCAGATGTCTAGATTTGAAAAAATGAAATAATGCTGTCGACTGAACACTAACATTTGTTAATTATCACGAACATGGATGGTATCATTAGGATTGAAATGGTACCCCCCGAATGAAGTGTCAGTCAAGAGGACAAGTTAATTACATGTTCCAATACCCCACCTATCATTTAATCTTTTAATACTCATCTAAAAACACTTGCTTACAATGACAGGCTCGGTGATTGCATAACTTGCCCACACGAAAGTCGTGCATGATGCTCGGAGGAACGTGTAAATAAATGATGATGTTTCGACACGTTTTTCCTTTAATTGACTCCTTGACTTTGAACCGCACAGGCAACTTTGCATTTCATCATGTCCATCGAACATCAGCTACAGCTTTTACTAAAACGTCCCTCTACACGTCGAAGACGCCCGAAGAATCAGATTACTGGCGTACCATGAGAAGACCTTGCTACGACGAAGAAGCTGCCAGTGTCGATTTTGGCACACTTAGAGTAATCCTAAAGCGTGTGTGGGAGACTGTCGACGGTGAGGAGTATGAACATGTGAAGTCAATTCTCCACCCTCTCCCGCCAGTGCTGCTGCTAGGAAGAATTAATGAAGCATATTTGGGACGTGCTCAAGGAGTGACGCTCGCGAGCATATTTATGTTCACCCAAGCGTACAGTATGGGGAGACGTGTCGCTAATCCAATTAATTGTGACACGGGCAGAGTAAAAGAGTGCAAACACACATGGGGATGTTAACTGCAATATGATGTATTGGAATTTTGGAGAAATCTACAACAATTAATATAGTGGTGTGTGTTATTGATATACTTGTTGAGGTTGGAATATATGACACGAAGGTTCTGAGCACAGAAGCCCGATCCATCAGGGCATCATCTCTCTAGTCTTCATCACTGGACAACCATTCATCCTTCAGTAGTTTTCTTAGCCTTGATAGTGGTGATGATTAGAAGAGTCTTTCTCACGTTTCACAAAGACAGTTATTCCGGCCCAAACTAGGTATATCTTTCAGAGGAAATTTAACGGTGTTATTCATACATCTTCCTAAGTACAATGATTAATTTTTTTAAAGAAAGATAGTTATGAATGAAAAAGTTTGGTTACAGTTTTAATGATATTTATATTTTTGGGAGCACTGTACGTATGAGCATGAAGCAACCAAACAAAGGGAATATCATTAAGTGGACATTTTAAGCCATTTGCACTATGACCAGAAACGTGATTATAATATGTTCATAATAATCACAAATTGAGTTGAAGATATGAATTGGTGTAAAGATTGCCCAAAGGGATGCTGTGTTTAAAACCTGATGTTGTTATAATCTGAAATCTTGGCTGAGTTTCTAGGCCCGGTGGACGTTCAGCAGCACAATGAACCTGGGTATATCCTAGAACCGCCTCAAGAGGTAACAGTGACGGCTGCATCTTTCACAGCAGCATCATATGCACATAGAGGCATCGTTCTATGCTCATTATTTAACATTTATATATCAAATATGATGTACGACAATTATCTGGTTCTTTTGAAAACTATAAAGCATATCCTGGAAAAAATCAGATGTTGTAAACCGTTGGCACATGTCATATTAACTCATCATAAAATCAAAACATTCTGCATTATGTTTCACGACACATATATTTAGAGAAGGTGTACTTGATAACTCGTCTGGTACTGCATTCCTATGTCTAGGTTACATGATTCAAGTAGCTCTGGTATGTGTTCTTTATGATTTGTCAGATTTTTGTGACTATTATGTAAAGCAGTACGTAACACTAAAATATGGAAAGAACCTGATCGTAGCGTTCATACAGTGCTAACAGTATGTCATCTGGACTCTCAAGGTGTAGTCGTTTCCAACGATTGTTTCTCTGTAATCCATGACATTGAATATACATATATTATTTTCATGACCTATGTTAGTTTAGATTCGTCTTCCTTATCACATAACCCGGTTTCAGCAGATGTTCCGGGACATTCAGGTGTCATATGTCGCCCTTCAGAAGCCATGTGGTCAACCGTTTGCTCAAGAAATAGCAAGAAATGTATCCCCTTAGTCGTTGTTGCTCTGTCTTCTCGGCTTGCTGCATAATCGGACAGTCTCTAGACGTTAACGTTTAGAGACATTTCAGTAACACAATCTCAACACAAGATGTTCACACCTGCATGTTGATAGCTTGATAATGTCTTTCGTGATTTCAAGGGGGCCATATTTGACGTTTGATCCTTAATAAGCTGTAAGCGTTCTGCTTGCATAGGTCCTTCAACAAGACGAACATGATACATGTTACTGTCTAGACTTTTGACAACAAACAACGTACCAGTTTCCTTTATCCCTTCATCTGGCGTGTGTATTTTGAGGGAGATATTCTTCGAAAACTCGTGCCTGTTGTTTATGTATGAATTGCAAATTCGTCCCTTCATAAGAAAAACACAATGTTTACTTATATTATGATGCAGATGTTGCCATCTGAAGAATGCGAATGCATTATGTTCCGTTTGCAGCAATATATTACATGTGTACGATATTGTGGTGTTATAGCCAGTCGTGCCCTAGACATAGAGAAAGCAGCTATTTATACACAAACACGATTAACTTCTGCCGGTTATAAGTACGTCATCACCTATGTCCACATGAGTCTAAGCAGGATCATCTGTTAATCAATTATAACCAGACCTCTGTCCTTTTTCTCACAGTTCTGTTAATTATCTCCACATACCTTTTTGTCTTGGGTGAGAAATGGTCAAATATAGCTTTTAGCATGCAATTTCCATGGAAACCAAATTGAAATCGAGTTGTGAGAATGTGCATAAAAGAAATGAAGACTATTGGTGAGATCATCGATACAAAATTTCAGCTTCTGCGCCTGGCACTCGGCCTAAAGAGGCTAAAATAAGGACTGGTCGGTTCGGAGACGGTATACTGTGTCTGAGTGGGATATCCATGTTTATCTGCGGATAAGTGTGGACTAGTGCAAACAGCCATACAAACACTCGTGCAGATATATACCGCTGTCGAAAGTCAATGTTGAAGTATGGGAGGCACGATAGCTTTAGCGCTACGATAAGTTTGTGGAGCGGATCCCTGAATTCTAAAGGTGGGCCGTTGTATGATATTAAATGAAAATGTATATACTTTTGACGTCTTTGAAAACTCAATTGGAATAAGCTGTGGATCGCGTGCCTATTCACACACGATAGTGGATTTTTTATGAACGTCAAGTTATAATAAAATACTAAACTCGCTCCACGTGTAATACCAATTTTATGAAACTCGTGAATAGTTCTGGTATATGACTTCCTTTTCACTCGTCATACCAGAACTATTCACTCGTTTTATGAAATTGGTATGGCACTGGAGCTCTCTCTACATACTTTATCATATGTTGTTCATATAAAACGGAATATACACTAGTTGGACAACTGAGACTGTTAGTGGAATCATCCATGCACATTTACAAACTCATATCCCCTGTAGTTCATGAGAAGTAGAAAATGCGATAAGTTAATAAACGTGGAAGAAGGTCGACTTGACATGACTAAAGTTTATATGCACCACACTGGAAAAACACACGCAGCTTGTGTTTCGTTATTAAATCTTAAGACATATACACGGGTTGACAGGCGTCCCTCATGTGTACGCCAGTCAAATGTATTTTGTCACAGAAGATTTACAGAACATAGCTTTTACAATCAGCTTGACGAGTTGATACTTTTGTGTGAAAAAGGGGTACTTGTCTCGTCCCATATACTTCAGTTTAAAACTAGGCGCTATCAACAGTTTCATTACTTTCAATCATTAATGCTTGAGTTTAAAACTGGGTACTAGCCACGGCCCGGTTACCTGAAGTCATGTTTTCTTGAGTACAAATCTAGTTACCCTTTTATGGCAGCAACCGATTGAAGCGTCAGTTAGCGGTACTCGGCAACAGCGAGTAATTTAGAGTTACCTATCTTTGTGTAAAAAAGAAGCATGACAAGTTGATTTTTCGAGAAGATTCTGGATGGGACAGTTTCTAGAAAGCCTACATGTATATAAGTGCGACATGAGGGCGTTTCGAAGCCTTTTACAATGGGAATTGAGACTTTACTTGGACATTTGTACATTAACATATTGTAAGGCTGGTGTCTTATAACTGATGCCATTCATTGGACCCACTGGATTGCGTATTGTGATAGTAAACCTGAAAATGTGTATTTCAATATAATTAATTGATAACTCATTGCTCTTGTGTGGTCATTTGTGGGTTATCATCTGCGTTTCAATTTGGAAATATCCTCGTTACAGAAATCGGGGCTCGTCCGGTATCTGAATTAGGCTGTAGAAAATTTTACATTTGTGAAAAAAATGTCAGTGAAAAATTTGTCACTGTTCATTGAATCTCCAAAGCTTTACACAGGGTCATCGTGAAAACGGTATCTGTTATATGGAGTCTAAGGTTGAGACATTTGTTGAGTCTCTTAATGAGGAGAAAATCATTTTTCGAAGAAATCAGAATTGTTAGCTGTAGCTAAGTGCTTGAACCTTTTGCTATGCCTTCAATGAAAAATTAAGAAATTTGTGGAATATGTGCTTGAGGAGGAACGTTTTGAACTGAAAAATAAATATACAAATATAATTTCGAAGAACGAAACAAGTGAGAGAACTAAATTGAAAGAATTGGAAATTCTAAAGGAAAAAGAATTAAAATTGAAAGGTTTGGAAATTCAAAAAGAACACGAAGAGAGAAAAACAAATAATTCCTCTCCAATGATCATAATTTCTTTGATCTGAATTTGAAAATGACAGATTAGTTTCTTCTTTTCAAGAAAAATAAGGTTTATCGTCTTGCATTTTGAAAAAAAGTAACAATCAGAAAAGGTCAAAAGAGCAATTGGTAATGTTAATTCAATATGTATTAAGAGATAAAGCTCTAGAAATCTATTCAGCACTTATACTTGATGTAAGTTCAAATTATGATAAATAAAAAAAGAAGTTATTTTGAAGGTTTCTCAGCTGGTCCCAGAGACTAACGTTTTTGGCAGTCAAAGAAAATGGCTGGTGATACTTATGTGGAGTTTGCTAAGGAGATGGAGTCTTTGTTTGATGGTGGAGTTTATCTATGGCTGTTGGTCAGAATTTTGTGAAGTTGAGCTCCTGTTTTTTTAAGCAGTGTGTGAATACTGATATCACTTGGTTGGAAAAACAGAAGGTAGATCTATTACACCAGGCTGCATTGGCAGATGCTTACTCTGTTAATCGTTAAGGTAATTTTAGGCAGTGTGATTACACTCTGGTCAGGGTTATGTCTGGTAAGTCAGGAAAAGTCAACTATTGTATGGAGGCTTTATGCTAATTCGGATTTTGTATTGAAGAGTGCTGGTGGTATTACAGGTGCACAGACATAATCGGTGTCTCGTTTAGTAGGTTGGTCCGAAAGAATGCACAGTTCCTTGCTTGTTGGTAGTGATTGAGCAGGATCCAATACTTTGACTGATCATTGAGCCAAGCACTTATGACAACGCTGAATCACTTCAGGAAGCGATTCCAGGTATATTTCCTTCTTGTGCTGAGACTCGTTTTATCACGACCTCCCTGGGGATTCCAAAAGAAAATGATACCACTGATGATCTCGATGGTACTTGCATGGATCATTCCCTTCAGGCTACCTTTTTCAAATGTGAGAATGTTTTTTAGCAATACTGCTAGAGCGGGCTGATCCTGTATTCTCTCGAATGCAGGGTGACGATCCTGAAATTAAAGTGCTTACTGGAAAAGCACTTTCTTCCAATGCTGCTGCAAAGGTACATGTACCTGTTTTATTCTGCTGAAGATAAGTGGAAAGTTTGACACCAGATCTTAGTTTCACGGATATTGCAGTATGTGATTTCAAGTGATGAGTTTGTCCCACGATACTCCTATGGTTGGTCATTTGGGTGTTAATAAATCTTCTATTTAAGTTTATGTTTTTGCGTCACATTGGCCACAGTTTTGTAAAATTTGTGTCAGGTGGTAGGAAAACTTAATCAGGAAAAAACCCTGCCCCTTTGAAGCCCATACTAGGTTTTGAAGAGCCCTTCTGTCTCGTCATTATTGATTGTGTTGCTCCCTTGTCTGAAACAAAGTATTTTACTCAGTATGTCTTGACAATTATATGTGCTTCAACCAAATTCACAGAAGCCATAATGATTCCACTTAGTAAACCAACTAGGGCTGTTATCGTTTAGGCAGTGATCACGTTTTTGTCACACAGTTGGCTTACCCAAAGTCGTTTTTTTTTTCAGCAGGTCATGAATAATTTGAGTCAGGTCAGATTTAGAGCTTATCGCAAAGTTCCCAAAGAGGGCGGAAGCGATATCAATAGACATATTATATGATTAACTGCTTTGGAACTGGCGCATTTTGGATGTCCTCAGCACAGCCAGGTGTTAGCTTCAGTCGTTCATAAATATGCAGCGCAGATGTCCAGAAACCAGGCTTGATATCCCTTGTTAGTTCGTATTCGTATGCTTCACACTAAAGGAACAACGAGCTAAAAAATCAAATTTACACTTAAACATTTAAAACCTGTGACATCTAGGTATCGTTACGTCATACATTCTCGTTAATCAGAGCGGTTCTGTTGAAAAGGCGGATCAGCACGTTCCGTTTAACGAATCAGGAATACTGTCCTTTATACAGTGAGTGATTTGGGTTCACGCCGCTTTGAACAGTATTCCAGTTATATCACAGTCAAAAGTAATGCAGGTCTTAGACGTTTACCTAATCGTGAAACCCACGAGTACGGGTATGGCGCTGACATACCTAGGAACATAATCGGGGCGAACCGGGATTCGAATCCACGATCATAGATTTCTTTGATTATTACGTCAACGGTGCCAGCATTCACGGAAATTCCAAGATTTGTTCGAGTTTTGTGCAAAATGCCACGATTTTACAGCACTGAGGTATAATTGTTTTAATTATACTAGGAACATTTATATGCATTACCATGAAACCTCATAAAGAACGATTATATGTTCTGTTGGAGGTGTTAAGATATACCTCTTGTCCTCGTTATATCACTGAACTCTTCTACAAGTTCACTTTTTGAAAAGAAAATATGTGTCATGTAATGTTTGATTACTCACCGCTGAATACATGTTCACTGTTATTATCGATTGATAAGCTTCACCATTTGATTTGAAGAGATCCTGGGAGACTTCCTCGTTGTAAAGCACTAGAGAGCCGCCACTTCGTTGTGAACAAAATAACATGCGATCACTGGATGCACCATCTTTGATTCTCTGCAGTATGTAGCATCAGAACCACCACTGGATGTGCGTTTGTCGCGGGAATAGTGGGTAGATGCATTGTTAAGCTGCAAACCAACATTTCGATCCCATTTTCTGCTACATAGGCCCTGGGGTAGCCTAGTGGCAAAAACGTCCGCTTGTCACGCCGAAATCCAGGGTTCGATTCTCCACATGGGGATATTGTGTGAAACCCGTTTCCCACAGTGATATTGCTGGAATATTGCTAAAAAGGGCGTAAAACCATACTCACTCACTTACTCACTCGCTATATAGAGCCCTGTTGGGATTCCTGATAGAATAGGTCTGCATCGACCTATGTTGGTCCCCAGCGGACCTACTGGATTGGGTGGTCAGGCTCGGTGACTTCGTATCCTGACGACATGGAGCATTGCTCATAATGTCAATCACTTGATTGTCTGGTCCAGACTCGATTATTTCCATGCCGCTATCATATAAGTGTAATATTTGTGAAGTACGTTGTTTCACAATAACCAAAGAAGCCATATAGCCTGTGCACTGCGACCACCCACCCACTCGGTAACCCCTAGAGAATAAATATTAGAGTGTTGACCCTTAATTTTGTTTCCGAAGTATAAATAAATAAGTCATCCTACCATTAAAACACTGAACACTTATACACCTTATCTTTACTCCTTTTGCTGAAAATATGACAATACCACAAATCTATTTGTACCTGACAAGAAATGATCTCATGATTGAAAGTAAATATACCGCTTTTATGCACTTGGTACCATTGACCATCGAAGAGAACTAAACCAGGACGCTATTTTGGGTGAGATGGATCATGGTATACATAAAAGTATACATAAAAGTATACATAAAAGTATATATATATATATATATATATATATATATATATATATATATATATATATATATATATATATATATTATAATGAAACACGTTGTAGTTGAAAAACGGTGGGATAAAGCCAATGTGCGTGAATCAGCTCTTTGACCCATCACGTCGTAGTAACGATGAGTCTTTATGAGGCTCTGGGCATTACTTCACCTTATCCCACCAGGCATTATTACCTCATCTGTCCGAGATCTGTGATAACACAAAGGATAATTATATTCCCAGTGGAGTTCGTATATAACATTCCATACTGGTTAGTGGGGTGTTGTATCAAATCTGACAAAAGAGATATACATAGTTGACATAACTTGGCTTCAAACGTTTTACATTAAAGGGTTCTTGCAAAATTAATTTTAATAGAAAGGTTTATTGTAGAATCTAAAGTATATGGTCTTAATGATTTCCCTCGGGTTTCTAAAAAGCATCTCATCCAATTTCTCATTGACAAACCATGACACACAGTTCGCAACTTCATGGAAGAAACACCGTTATCATTCGAAACTCATTGCATTCATTGCTCTGAACACGTTTTTATTCCTTACCCGAAGATGAGCCTAGTTTGATAAAACTGTTCCTTTAATAAGCACTAAAAGCGTTGTGTTTAACAATGCTCAGTAGCAGCGTCTCTGTTTGCGAGGTAAAAAGCACGCTTGACTTGACATCAAAGAAGATTCTTTATACTTTAGACAGAGGTGTTTGCTGGTGCAAGATACATTCAACTCTTATTATAAACGTTAGAATCAGAGTTACAAAACACTATTGGTTGCATTGCCTTCATTGTAATAGTGTTGCATTGGTATCAGCATGATGGGGACGTAAATATACTTGTCCTATTTAAAATAGTTGCAATGAATGGGAAGAAATTAACTGGAAACAGATTGGCGTCAGATGTTACTATAATGTGGGAGCTAAACCAAACCATTTGAAAATGCGATATAATGAAGATCAGTGATATATCAGGAATGAATGTTGCAACACTTATAATTTACATCATGATATTTGGTCACTGCATTTGGATCACGTTATGTATTAAAACGCTTCAGTTAAAGCACGTGATAACAATTAGGGAAGGTTTGCATTGCCCATTATCAGATGTCAGACATTGTTTGTTGCAGAACGAAATAAGAGACAAGCATTTGAACACAAACATGTGTTTCGTTGGATTGAAATATCTTCACACATTTGTCAGAGAGATACACGATTGCATTTATGTAAAATGTTCATTTAACAACTGATCGCAATTTCCTAAGAGTCGTCGCTCTATTTAAAACGCTAAATGTTGATAAAGTTTGTTCTAAATTTCATTCCGTTTTATCAACTTCCCCATCCCATCAGTATAAGCCAGAAGTTGCAGGTTTGAAACTCAACTGTAACTTAACCTAATATGAAACCACCAAAGCTTGCAAGAAAATACACCACTCAATTTCAAAAGGTTAGGCTAAGTTTCTATGTGCATGTTTATATATTTCGTTCTTGTTTTTGTTTCATTCATATGTCGGACTACTTTCCCACTTATTCAAATTAACTACATGGATAAACCAACTAGTGATCGATAGATAAACATTAAGTGGTTAACTACCTTTCTAAATTAAAAATCCAAAACAAATCAGGGCATAAGGTCCATGTACAAAACCTCCATTTACTGCTTCAATCTTTGTCTACACCATGTAATTTAGTTTTTCTCTTTCACATTGCACTCCTAAAGTCGGGATGTATGAGTTGCTTAACTTCTCTTCTCAGTGATCTTATGATGTCAAATATTTCAATTTACCAGCATGGAATGGTAATTGGCATATTCCACTTATAAGAGCTGTTTTGTGTAGAGGGCCTGTCAAAAGACATTTATTAGAGTACAAAAGACCGTCGTTTGTTAACATGGTAATCTGTTAGCACTATTTTAAACCTAGACATAGGAGTGATTTAGGATGTTTAAATAATAATGTCTCAAAATGAATATTGAAACTTCTGTTTCTTTGACAAACAACTTAATAAAACAATTCCTGAATATGACGAGAAGGAGAAAGAACACATGCGCACGAAGACTAGAAAGAAAGATAAAAATAGGTTTTAATCAGCCTTGTTGTGTAAACATTGAAAGTGTTGATACAAAAACAACATCATATGATTATGGATGATCGATGACTCAACACATGCCACCCAGTTTATACTGTTGTCGTACATGAGGAATAAACTGGGCATGACAAAGGTTTCAATACCAAGGTTTCTGACCCCTGATCACAAAAACTCCAGACACATTATCTCTCGTTTTGAAGCAGATCCAGCTGATTTTGTTCCATGATTTGTAACCCTGGATGGGTCGTGGATTCACCACTATCAGCTAGGGACTAAACAACCGTCAAAGCAGAGGAAACATCTAAAGTATCAGGACAAAGTCCATCAACTTAACAGGTGCACCTGCCTTAGTATGTTGTCGCCTTGGCTGCATTGCATGACTTTTGGCGCCACCAGGAGGAAGCCTTTTTCACTAAAACACTAAACAACCGTCAAAGCAGAGGAAACATCTAAAGTATCAGGACAAAGTCCATCAACTTAACAGGTGCACCTGCCTTAGTATGTTGTCGCCTTGGCTGCATTGCATGACTTTTGGCGCCACCAGGAGCAAGCCTTTTTCACCAGTGGGATCCAGGCACTCCAGTCTGTGTGAACCCCGGAGAGAATTATGTAGAAAATAGTCAGCAGCCAACGCGATCAACACAGTCCATCATGTTTAGGCTCAGAACAGTTTCAGCCACCATCGTAATCCACCCATCAATTAGCAATCAGGCAAATAAAATACATACATTATTATCAAACTGTTCTAGTATCGATTGTCTTTTGTGGATAATTATACCAGAGGGTATAATTCATTTTAGCTTTGAATATCCATATAAAGGATGGCAGTGTGTTGTATATGGTTAGGGGAATGTATTTGCGCTTATTTTCAGTATGTGACTCTACCATCTGATAATTGATACCGTGTGTGTTATCTCTTATTAAACGCATGCTCATGATACAGTCGGATACAGCAGATAAATGGTTTTGTCGCGTTTTTATCAATTACAACTTGAATACTTTGTTTTGTAACTTTTTGAATTTTTTTTTAATCAATTTCAGCTAAATGTTAATTAGAACATTCCCCTTTCTAGTTATTTTATTATAATTTGGCTCACACCTTATCCTGAAAGGGGAGAATATTTTTACTTAAATGAAGAGTGCGTCTGAACACATATCTAGTATTTCGTCTGAAGAAGAGTATAGACAAGTGAAGGGACACTTGGTGAAGTTTGTATTGTGTTAATTAAGACGAGTTCTACCATGCATTTCATTCGAATTGTCTTTGCTTGAGCATTTTGGTGGGGCCCTCAATTTGTGTGCTGTGAACGCTTCTTTATAACATTAAAATTTTGACTCAAATTTGTTTGTGCTATGTACAAAATTACGAATACATTATGAGTTGACGGGGGACAGAGTTACATGTTCAGGAAATGGACTTAATTGTACTTATTCAAAATATGTTCACAATGTCAAGGAAACGATCATCTTAATCTTCAACACATTAACTATTTTACTCAGCGTGATGGACAAAATGATATTGGAGTTTTTAAGAATCTTTGATTTAAAAAACCCTTGTTGCTTTGAAAAAAAAGGGAAAATAGTTCAGCTGAAAATCAAGGGGGTTGAATGTTCTATTATACAATACTTTCTCATATTATAGTTATAGCATGTCAATAATACCTGTTGATAATGTGGCTATTCAAGACACCTGTCCGGTTGTGATCGCTCTGTACCATAGCGATAATGATGTTACCCAGAGACATCCGATCCTCATTTTAGTAAGGCATTATTGTACCATACAAGAGTGTTGATATGGACGTTTATAAAGATAGAATTATGTATTTGGTTGATAATAATCAATGATAAATATTAAGAAAGACTTATGCAAACATAATAAAAACCCACGAGAAAGACTATAGTTTATTCCTAAAGAAAACGTCCTGGAAACTAAATGTATACCTGTCCGGTGCTTACCATTTGTAAGTTACATGATACATGGAACCCAACAAGTAACATGTAGTTACGTCTACAGCTGGAAAGACTTCAGATTGAGGCAGCACGAATAGTTACAGTTGTTAACAGTCTCTCTACTTTAAACATGACTAGAATCGTCAGGATAACGCAGACGAAAGAGGAAACACTTTCAAAATTTTACTTTATTTTGCAATGAAAAAGCCCTTTCATATTTGAAGGAACTTATCCCTCAAAGAACCCCCAAGCCCCCCACCCACGCGCAAAAAATGAAATCAACACAAAAAAACAACAAAACAACAACAAAAAACACATACACAAAACACAAAAAAGTCAAAACAAATCCCCCACACAAAAAGACAACAAAGCAAAACAAAGCCAAGAATCTTGTCCCTCAATGTGTATTGTGCACACTCACTATGATTTAAGAACGCTTAAAATGTTTCACTGCCAAAACCGAGAATTGAAAACTATGTGAATCATGTTTTCCTTTGGCAATTAAAATGTGGAACAATACACCACTGTGTGTAATTGTGCATCATGGAGACAATTTAAATCACATATACTGAGGATATACAGTTCGGATCCTAGATTAAATATGATTTACACTGCATTGTGTTTTTATGGGAAAATGTGCTTCATGGAAACCTAATAATGCAAGTATAAACATCAGGAAACTAATATGCTTTTGATGCGTTGTAAGAAAAAAAGTCTTCAAAAGGAAAGGTTTTCCAGTGGAATATTTGTTCATGTGGTTTGTACAGATTAGAACGTAAACAACGTAACTCTAATGTTGCAGTTAAACACAACATAAGGTTGCTTTGGGAACATTAAGAACGACCGGACAGCATTTTCGTAGAGTGTGTCATCGACTATAATGTAACACTTTCCTCGTACATATGACCAGTTTTATGAATGTTTAATCCATGTTTCTCTGTGCCCGTGTCATACAGTTGTGTGGTATGCGGCTGTACCAATCAAAGAGTAAAAGATGAATGCTATTTCAGTGTTTAGAAACATAACTTAGGGACAAGGGCATTTCAGATATGTAACTAATTTGCCGAATCATTATCCCGTTATATGCACTGCATTCATCATATGTTTCTGTTGCAGCCGATTGGCTCCATGGTGCCTTTCAAGCCACTAAAAGAACGTTCATTATCAATTGCGTTTACTCCAAGCGATACCCAAACGGACGAGGACTAGTTGTTGTAAACCTAGTGGAGTTTTTTTGTTTGCCCTGTGTCAGTCTTTGTCTCCCTAAGTAGTACTCTTGTATTCTGTAATATCCCGAACTGCGTGTAATTGTGTAATTCTGTTCTTGTTAATTGACAATCTGTATCCATTAGTTTTGCGTTTATGTCAAAATAACGATTTCCAGAACTGTTTCATGGTTTGGGTTGCTGTGTCTGGTACTTTTGTCATGTATCACTGCCCTATTAGGTTATAAATTGCTCTCTTTTATAGTTTCATCTTTACTGGAGCACATCTGTTTGATGGTAATTGGTAATCAGTACATAAGTTTTTTTAATGATCTGTAACATTTGTTTCCATAAAAAATTCTTTCCCTCCAAAATAAGAAATTGAGAAGGAAAAAAAAATGAAAAGGACTATTTAGGTTCACAACATTCGTTCTGTTACTGTTTTGGTTAATTAAAACATGCGTCCGTTAGAATAATTATATATTTATTTGAAATGTTTCTGGGGCACTAATTACTGTACACTTATCAATTTTAGCACTGATATATACACTTTATTTGAGGAAACCACGTTCCTCTGTTAACAGAGCAGGTAGCAAGAATGTACTTACAAGATCGACAATCATATCTGTCATCGAGTTGCTGAAGAGCTTATAATTGTAGAATAATGCTTCTGGAAAACGAGCCAAAATCTGCAAATCCATGGAAATGATGAAGACGTTTATCCTTGAAAGCCCAGGTCTCGGGAGAGGTAATGTAATAAATACTGAATTACGTGTGTAGTCTCTTCGTCGAAGGTAACTGTAAACGAGGTTAAAAGGGTATCATTCTTTTGGATGACTTAATAACATTTCAGTGCGCCACGGATATAAATACATCTACAGCCTTTTTTGCTTAAAATATATACTTTTAGGAATTGCTCTTGGTCATATGCGAGCTTTCATGTGATTAGTCCATAAAAAGACCACGAAATATTTTTTAAATAAATCCTCTCATATTGTACTTACGCATTTCTTACGGCATGATTTTTCTCCCATGCGCTTACAACTGTCGTCTAACCAATTTCCAATACTTCAATATACACCAAACAGTAGCGTCAATGTCGCGTAAAAGAGTTTAAGGATACGTGAAGGTTACTTAAACGAAAAGCTCTGTAGTAGCTCTTCGCGACAACTAGACGTTGAGTTCTGCCAAGGATCTCTATACATCCTGTGCGGCTTCCAACTGACAGTTATTGATTTAGTGCTGTAACGAAATCAACTCTTTCACTCACATTTTCCTGACCTAATCGGATACTTCCGTACAGCGTATCTTTGATTCAAAGAGCATTGTGGAATATGGATCATACTAATAAATCATAAACATTTATATACAAAGGAAAACAATATAAAAAATTATTCAATTTCACTTAAAAGCGCGACATGGTTTACGGGTATTCATATTCAAATCGCTCCCAAAAACTCAAGCCCAAGAAAAAGCGTCGAAATCAAAGTATATATTCCAATGCATGTTGTAGTTACATGCATTATAGATGCGGTGCCAATATCTGTAACAATACCCTTGACCTGTTGAATACAAACATTCCGTGGCTATCGAGTGTTGAGTAGTCAATAATTCTTTATACATGAACCTTTCTGTACGTTCTGTATTCAGATAAGGCTTGAAATGACAGGTTGTCAGAGTTACTAATTCCATCCCAATATCACATTTCATTTTACACACACAAGTAGGCCTTCACATCAGGTTTTTACCAACATAGATAAGATGTGATCATGATGTCTCAAGGGCCTTAAATACAAATTTTGTACGTTTCTGTTAATAAGAGTGCGTATAATAAGACACAGTTCACTGTACATAGTTATGTACCCAAGGTGTACCAGGGTCCGAGGCACGTGCGTTCGAATGTTTGGCCCCTTATAAAAGCTGACTGGTTGAAATATTATTCGAAATTTTTACTATTATTACAGATTAATATCACACAATGCAGCAAAGAGGGTTTGGGTGATCCTGGCACAGTCAGGCTGGCAAGGCCCATTATCAGCTCAGGGCCCTTGCCTCCTCTACACGCAGCCCAGACAGCGAATGGGACTTCTCCCAGGAACCGCTGCCTGGTCGAACCCACTCAGAAACTTTCTGAAAAGGTGAAGACTTCCCAACACTGCAGACTTCTGCATTGAGGAGATTGTCAGAAGGGCTGCATTCCTGGTAACAAACCCGGGTACACTCCCAATGTCAGTCAACGGATTGGGAGGTACCAAACCTAAGGCACCGAGAACAATGGGGAGTCGGACAACTTGGTACTTGGGATGCAAGCGTGACATTTCAAAAGCGAGGTCCGCATATTTGCCATGTTTTTCCTCAATCTTGTCAATCACAATAGTGTCAAAGGGGACAGAAAATTCAATGATAAAATGATTTCATTGGATTTATCAAAAAGGAGAAGATCAGGTTTGTCTGAGGTTGTATACGGGCCTATTCCAAAGGATTTTGTATATATAATTTTCCATGACGCCCACTACATATTCTGGGTAATACCATGGATGGACCTCTGTGTCAAAACCACAAGCACGGCGAAGACGGTAATAGAATGATCGAGCCACCCCATCATGTCGCTTAAGATACTGTGTCTGTGCCAAAGTTGGGCATCCAGTGGCAATGTGTAGGGCAGTCTCATTAAAGTCATTACATAATCTACATTTCATATTCACATTTTGATTTCGAGTTCAGGCCAGACGACTTCATCCAAATGAAGGACTCTGCTGGATTGCTGATCTTCTTAACACACTGCACATAATTAAACTCGATGTAGTGGTCGTTCAGAAAGCCTCTCCTAGAAAAGAAACTGAGTCTGGGCCGATTTGATATGGCACTTCGTTTGGTTGACACTCATTTCTGTACCGTCCAGCAGTACAGGACCATCAACAAACACAACACCGACATTGAGATTATGTCCCATATCCTGGGCTCGTTTTAGAAAACTGAATCTTCACAAGCTTCACAAGCTTCACAAGAGGATCATCAGACAAGTAAATGTGTGCAGAAGTGCACAAAACAATTCTTTCATGAAGAGCCCCCACATTAATCAAACCACGCCCTCCCACATCATAATTGGTTAATATACTGAACCAAATTAAAAACTTCACAATCCTAAAATTTTAACAGTTTGACCAGTTATCATTGTGGGCCCTTATTGTGTATTTTAAACAGTAATGGCCAAGTATTGGCTTCCGATAAAATCCGTTTTTGTGCAGGTGAATCGATCAAAATCATGTGCACAGCACTATAGTGGCAAAAGTGTTTTTTCACGTTCAACTGGTCACGTGGCCATAATACCGCACGTGTATTCAGCCATACTTGTTAGCACTCATTAACAAAAAAACGAAGAAAAACAAGAAATCAAAAGACTTTACGGCCATTTTTCATGCCACGCCTTTCAAATGCTGAAGTCGCAAGGACGATGGGTTGTAGTCGACGGACTGTTTATGATTTACAGACGCGTCTACAGCAAATGGGTACCACCGCTGATCGCGCTCGGCCAGGTCGACCACGTGTGACGTCACATGCAGAGGATCGTCAGATTGTCTTACGTCACCTCCGTAACCGATTTTTGACGGCTACATCTACCAGAAATGAACTGTTTAGGGGCAGACTGACTGCGCAAACTGTTCGAAACCGTCTGAGAACGGCTCACCTTCAAGTACGACGGCCATACTGCGGGCCGATTCTGACTCAATTACACAGACGTCAACGTCAATTGTGGGCACATCGACACTTAAGATGGACTTGGGGGAATTGGAATCAAGTCGTCGTCAGTGATGAATCCCGATTTAACCTTCTGTTTGCTGATGGAAGGGCGAGGTTGTGGAGGTGCCGTCATGAACGTTACGCCCAGTGTTGTGTACAGGAAGTTGACATTTCGAGGCGGAAGTGTCATGGTGTGGGGTGCTTTCTGTGGCAATGCACGTTTCAGGCTTCTTGTCATCCGTAGCAACCTCACGCTGCTGCTTACCGCGACCAGGTACTGGCACCAGAACTTCTGCCTTTTATGGCAGCACATGGACCCGGTTTGATCTTCCAACACGACAATGCCAGACCCCACACAACACTTTTGACAAGGAATTTTCTTCAGATAGCGGGAGTCAACGTCATGGACTGGCCGTCAAGGTCTCCCGACCTCAATCCCATCAAACACGTCTGGAATGCTCTTGGAAGAAGTCTGCGGACTCTCCAGAACCAACCACAGAATTTGCAAGATCTAAATCATGAGTTCACAAGCATCACAAGGTCCATGCGGAGGCGTTGTGTGGCAGTTGTCAACGCAGATGGTGACCATACACGCTACTGAACTTGTGTGCCATCCGATTCTGGTGCTTGGGACTTATGATTTAAACTGTTGATGTTATTACCGAATACCGTAGGTGCTTGGAACAAATTATGGTTACCATCGTTAATTAAAATCCTTCTTTGGACATTAATGATTAAAAATTACCTTCTCTGATACATTTGTACGTTGTATATCATATATGGGATTACTTTTGAAAATGTGAAGTTTTTAATTTGACTCAGTATATAAGCGATTGAGTAAAGAGCGAGGGTGTTGGGATCTATTGTCTGACATGATACTTCGTGTGAGGGCGTCAATACCCTGAATTTCTTATTTCGTCCAATCAACAACACCAGAAGAAAACGGAAGGACGGGCACAGCATAAGTACTTGTTGCATTGACTTTATAAGGAGCGTTCAGCTCTGAACACCAGATTGTCTTTAGTCTACATTTGCCCTCTGCCCGAAGTTTGCCCTTGATATAAGCATTCTGGTGTTTGTCCCTAATCTGCAACCCTTAGTACGCATAGGTCTGACCTCCAAGTAAACTGACTGATACTCCCTCTTCTACCTTGCCACGTTTCAAATGAAGACTGTTGAATTTGTCGAGTCCAAAGAACATGCCGATATCATTAGAAAAGGACTCAACAAGTAGAATCTCTTTTTTTCAGTGGAGATACTCCATTTGCAATATCTTTAAGGTCATCCAAGTAAAGGAGGTGAGTAAGGGGTGTTGGGGATCTATGCTTAGTAGGTCCCGGGCGATAACCTTCCTCTTTGCTGAGTAATAAGCTTAAAGGATTTAGTGACAAACAGAAAAGCCAAGGGCTAAAAAAATCGCCCTGAAATATTCTTCTTCTGGTAGAAATGGGTTCCGAAGTCACCACCTGCCCCTGCGAATACATCTCAAGTTGAGTTGACCATCAGTTCAGTAAAGACGTGAGTAAAAAAAGTAGTCGCTCGGGGAGGTCAATCCCAGTGACTTCAAAATCCATTCGTGAGGTACAGAATCATAAACTTTTCTGTAGTCTATCCAACAATTGAGAGGTTACGGTGGTATATTTTAGCCTCTTCAAGGATCATTTTCTGAACTAGTAGTTGATTCTTACAACCCTAACAACCTTTTCTGGCTGCTTTCTGCTCCATATTAATAATGTCATTGGATGCGCAATATGATGACACAATATCTGTAAGACATCCTGTAAATATTTTGTATTGTGTATTCAGACAAGTAATAGGGCGGAAGTTTATGGGATCAGTCAAATCACCTTTCTTTGGGAGAAGTATTGTTTGACCCTTGCACAATCAAGGCGGAACATCCCCTGTATCCACAAGAGAATTAAAACAGTGAAGTAATTGCATTTGGACACAAGGAAACAGTTTCCAAAACAGTTTTCGAATACCATCAGGTCCTGGCGCCGTATTAGATTTGGACTTTTTAATTACATCTTTCAGACAATCATGAATCAAGTAATGAAACACAACAATGGTGATTTTATTTTTTCGCGTACACAATCATTATATTCCTCTACCCATAGTTCCTCGAGGTTACATTTGCCGGGTATAGACCACAACTGTTTCCAAAACCGTTCACTGGAATCCATGGTGGGTCTTTTCTCATCCCATTGGATGTAGCTAATTGCCTGTAAATGTGTTTTTCAATAGATTTAAACAAATTGTTTTGTCTGATGAAATTATTTTTCTTGTCCCGCTTTCTTTTTCTTTCTGTCCAAACCTTTATTTTTGCTTTCAGAGAATCAAAAATTTGATTAAGAATCTTCTCTTTTGTTGTCTTGTATTTTATTTTAAAAGTTTTTTAAAATTGATCTTTGCCGTTTTGACATTGTTTGCCCCGAGGAACGTAATTTTAGGCAAAATTCTATCCAGGATATGTCTTTCCTTGTTTCATTTAGTTTAGAACCGGTTTTTCTTTGGAAGATTTTGTTTATTACCCTTTTGTGCTTCATTGTCTTTGGAAACTGTATGGAGTTCCTCCAATGTTCTAGCAGCATCATTCACGCAGCAGTTGATGTCATGCGAGGAACAGTCCGCATTCATTTAATTTATCAATTTCATTCTGTGGAAATAATTTATTAAGATGTTTACTTGGCCTCCGTTTCTCAATCAGTAAATCACAGATTTGTTTATAGAATGGCATAAACAAAATCTACAAAGGATCATTAGTAAGATCATTGACAAAGGAGGGGTCGGAAGAGGGAGCAAACACAAAATCTTCGGGGCAACCGACAGGAATTTCATATTGTGACAATTTCATCAGGCAATTTAGGAAGAATAATGCGAACGTTCATTTGTAATTTCGGGTCTGCTACTGTTGGAACTGAAGGTTCATGCAAAGGCGCCTGACGACTGTTGACTATTAGCGCAGCGGGTTGTTCTGTTCTGTGAGATGTGCATACACTGGCATGGCTTTTTCCCAATGTTGCTTCAACAAGTTGCCATTTACTCGGGGTATTTCTGGCCACCCTGTTCCTTTCGAACACTCAAGAAGTGTGGACTTAAGTTGTTGCGTCCAAGATATTCTTGGGCGGGTTCTGTGCCTCCCTTTGGGGCAAGTCCCATCTCCAGTTTGGTTGGTTTGTATACCGGAGGGAGGCTGACTGGGATACGCAGTTGTAAATTAAATGTTTTCTTGGCTTTCTGTAACCCAGATTTGAACCAGTTTCGGGGGGGTTAGCCCTGGGTGCTGTACGTTTAGTCCAGGGGAATAAATCCTCCCTATTTAGGCCCACCATGGAGAGGCGTACATCATCAGGGTCTTATTATTATCATTATTATTATTATTGTAAATTGATCATTACATTAACATTTTCTACTGGTTAAAGGCACCTATGGACTAACCTATGGCAGCCTATGTAAGATAAGAGTAGAGGTGAGGTAAGGTGAAATGAGGTTTCATGTCGCGTTTAAGATTACTGCATTTCTATAGCGACGTGCATGCATGTGCGTGTGTGTGGCTGCTTGTACAAGTCCTGACTAATGCCGATTTCATAGTACTAGCCTACTGAGAAATCACACTGCAGTTTAACATGAATACACCACTCATACGTCCATATGATCGATTAAAGCACAATTAAATTATGTTTAATAACATATATTCCGATGTTGATTTCATGTGGTATACATGTACCTTGCTAGACTCGGTCAAATCAAATAAGCATATTCGAGGGGCATGGTGCAAGACTTCTCAACCATCTATTGTCCGTGTTCATTCTAGATGTTGTAGCAAGTGTCCTTCATTGTGGCTGCTTGTACCAGCTAATGCCAGTTTTATAGTGCTAGCCCACTGAGAAACCATTTCACCGTTTTAACATGGATATCCCAATAAGATAAGGCACACTGACTTCGAGCTGACCGGTCTTTGTTTTAGCCTTTTTATGCATAGCGCCCGGCAGGGTAAAAACCCATGTTTTAACGTCTTTTGTGATGACGTGGCCAGGGATCGAACCCTCGACCTTCTGCTCTCCGGGGAAACGCTCTAGCCACTAGACCACAAAGGCGGTCAATGTGATTAGAAATATTACATAAAAGCATTTATGTTAGGACCATTGAAGACTGTAAATATATATATTTTTAGCGTTTTAGTAGGTATAAGAATATACATTAATTATTTTGTGATGGAATACTGTATTTAAATGAAAATAGAAATTAGACATCTCTCTCGACACTCTCCTTCTCAGAGTTCCATGCGGCCAGCATAGTACCTCTGCCATAGGCAAACTTCATGTGACTTTTCGTCACATCTTACAGAGTCCATTCAAGATAGTGCACATGTTGTTTTTTATCGTTCGACAAATCTACACATTTAGATAAACATATGTCATAGAATTGTTAACTTTCATGAAGAAAATATAAAACGTGAAAAACTGTTTCCATGTGCATAGTTATCCTTCGTTAATGGTTGTACGGTTCCATGTGCTTTCATCGAAACCCAACGGAGAGCTAGCGATACGGTGATTGTGATGAATAAATGCATACTGTCATGCACCCCACTACTGTAGTTGTAATAGCATATCAATATAATTATGCAAAACAATGAGTAAGGCACATCGAAAGGATTGCATGAAGCCAGTCTGTTCTGATTTCAGAATAAGCGCGTTGGTTTACAAAAAAGAGAAAAGTTCGGTCGCGTGATATGCAAATTACTCTGTGGCAGTGGTGTGATGCTAAGTCACAACTGCGCTGGAGTATGCTCTCTCGAGTAAAACAAGACATTATGCTGGAACTACGTTCAGTCTGCCTCCTTGACAACATAGTTCAGAGAAAGATCGTGAACAATATATTATAAATTCCCTTTGTCTTTTCTGATCAAATTTGACACTTTCACTCAAGGCTTTCACTTCATCTGGTCAGTCGATAAGGTAAACCTGTTATTTGAAAAGAAAATGCAATTACCATAAATGAATAGTGTGATAACCTAATCCGGTAAACATGGTATCACGATCCGATAAATATGCAAATGGGTCACCTATCAGGAACTATTTTTAAGATCCATACATCTGTAGAATGTTTGCTTGCTCAATGAAATAGTGTACTGATAGGGGTTTCAAATTGTGTGGGTGATTCTGCAGGCAAACATGGCTACCCCTCAGTTGACGTTATATGATAAATGAGGCGGTTCATTCAAACACGATATTTAAAAATAACATTATGATAAAGAGATGTTTTGCCCCCGAATGTTTCCGTGTCATAAATATAAAAGGCAACACACTCATCTAATAATCTCTGTATATTCACTATGTACTTCCATCACAATGTATGTTTGGGTTTAGAACATACTTCTACAGAGACAGACATGCTCTTATTTCACCTTACACTGAGACACAACACTTTTCCAATGAGCTGGTGTAAATGGACCAATCCCATGTCCCTCCTACTATCTGGGTTCATTTCAAGTTTCCACAGTTGGGATCCTGGATAAGCGCTGACCGAAATGTGGACCGGAGTGTCACAACGGATGCTGTATCATGAACAGTGGCATCTCAGTGGTGATTATTGCTCATTATTATATCTGCATTCAAACACACCACAATGTGAGTGAGTGAATGTTATTTTATGACGCACTCGGCAATATAGCGGCGTGTAACTAATATTTCTGGACCAGGCAAACCGGTCACTGAAATTAATGCCACAAAACTCTTTCCATAATCAGAAGAAAGGCCCATTGTAAGGATTCCGACTATATTATAAGCATGTGTTAATGAATCATTATCAGCTAGTGACGATACCAGGTGTTAACGAAAAGGTGAGCGTCTCCTGACTCACTGGTGACACACGTCACAAGCACATTCAAAGGCAAGTCAAATGTTCACCTGAACAAACATGGGAACATATGGCATAAGTCAAAATTGGAAATTGAGTCGGACATAAATTTTGTCACTGATGCTTCAAATTTTGAAATGTCCTCCAAATGGCTGCCATAAAACGTTAACAAAGGTTTACTTAGGCTTCCACAAAACCACAAATTACCCTTGTTTTCATTTTGCCAATCCGAGAAGAATTCTGACTCGTATGCATGAAGAAATAGTTCAGCGAGGAGGGCCGGGGAGCCGAAATGGTGCCGGTCAGGATGCCTACTCCATGTGTAAATATCCTATCCCTAGATGTCATAATAGATGTATCTATGATAATTTCCAGCATGTCACATACTGTTTACTCAGTATGCCGCAGAGGAAATCTGCTTTAATTTTGGACAAATCGTCTCGGACCTTGGAAGATAGTGATGTGACAGTGCAACTTTGTGTTAGTGACAAATGCCCCATGTGTGAAGGAATGAAGTTTTGCCTAAAGTTTGAGAAACGATTGGGATACGATGACACGCAATCAACCAAATCACTGATCCTGTCCATCCGACTCTCTTTCTTGGTGCGTCTTACGATAAGCATGTAATACCGGGGACATATAGCATGTTTACACTGTCGTACAGGCTGTCGTTAAATGTTTGAAGTTCATTCTCTCGCTAAGATAAGACACCTGCGTTTTTCCGAGTGAATGGTCCTTCAGTTATATGGTTCATACATATAAACCAAGTAATCATAAAGGTACATACATAATATGTACGGTTGTATCTGAGCAACCATCACGATTGTTTTACTCGAATTCAAATATCAGGTAGTTACCTTTGTTTGATATCAAACGGTCCATCTTACAAACTCATTCAAATCAGATCTTAGTTCTAGCTACCGCTAAACAAAGATCTGAGGACATCCCATTACGGGTCACGTCAGACCAACCTTGCGCGAACTTTGACCGACCAAGGAAATGACTGACAAGAAGTCGACATTAGCCAATCAGAAGGCAGCTTTCTTCGTGCTTTCGGCACTAATAGGCGATTACGCTTCGAATTGTTTTGACAAATTCTCGATAGAAAATGTGAAACCTTAACAAAAAAACATTCTGGAATGGCTAATAGATGGTCTAGATTGTATGGATTCAGTCATTTAACCCTTAACTATCGCTCGGAATACCCCCTGTTAACGTTTTCGAGGTTGTATGATTAGAAATCACATTCGGACTGTCACTTTCATGATCTGGTAAGAGAAGCTCTGATTTGTCGGATGGAAGGTCGTTCGGACGTGATCCCTAATGGAATCTCCTCAGATCCGTTTAACGGTAGCGGGAACAAAGATCTGATTTTAATGAGATTGTCTATCTTATGGATGTCATTTTCATAGATAGTACTTGTTGCTACCCTAACTGGCGACTGTTATTTACAAAAAAAGTGATAAAACAAGGCGTGGTCGTCTCGGTGTCAGTATTATGTGTCTGAGTTGAGGATCAATGTAAGAAAACAGTGGGCTAGCACTATAAAACCGGCACATGTCCGGAAGTATTGAAGAAATAATGAAGTTCATACACGTGCATGCATGTCTACGTCGTAATGCAAGTGAAATATTCTTGAACGCGGCGTTAAACCCATTTCACCTCACCTCAACTGAACACAACTCCAATCATAGAATAAAATAAGGAAGTTCTAAGTGACCTTCACCTACATTTCTACTTCTAAGTTTGAGTTAATCACAAATCATTTGAAGCACCCCAATAGTTTCTGGCTCTTAGTGTTTCACGTGCTAAAACACATCTATTATAGTTCAAAATGCAAAGCCTTATTGCTCCTTATCTATAACAAACCGGAATGATTGCCGACGATATGTCTGCAAATCTAGATATCACTTTGAAAATAAACACTTAACGTTCTATTTGACAGCATAGTATCAGCTGCAGTGAAGGTGACATGTTGAGTGATATAATTGAAGCATAACATGAGAATATACTTGCGTGCAGAGAGCAGATTTGGTCTTATTTTGATAACGCTTAGGTTTGTGATGTCTTTGATATTCAAATGGCGCCATGGCTTACCAAAATAATCAAATCAAATGATTATTTGTTCAGCTTGTAAATGGTACTGAATTCCTACTCCAAAGAGAGATATTGTTATTGTGTCATTATACCAAAACAGATGATCAATTAACATGTGCGAAATTGTTGTTAATTATCTCCTCATTCATGGACATGAGGAAACTCTCTTGATACTATATCAGTGATGAAAAGTTCACTCCTATATGTTTATTGGAACAGAACACGAAGAACTGTGTATGTTGTAACCGAAGCTTCAAATCTGTTAATATCTGAAGATCGAAATGCTATGTAATTCAATTTAATAAGTAAGAGATACTACACACATGTCAGTGTATCAGTCTTTAAATTATTTCCTTTTCGGAAACATGGATACTTTACTGACGTTATATACATATAAAGAAACGGCTACAATTCGAATTGTTAAACGTTAACTTTTCCCTTGACCACCAATGCGTGCCTTTTAATGCTGATTCCACTTATTCCCTGGTTTAGTGTAGTTACTCTCTGCACTGCTATCCCGGACTGGTTATTGCCATATAAATCGATAACAGGCTTGGAATCAACCAATATTGCGTTCAGTGCCACTGAATAAACCAATATCCGGATCCAAACCTCCTCATTTGTTCAGCGTTTACTAGGTTTTCTTAGGAAATGCGAGTGGTTTGTGGCCATTTAATTCTGAATTGTCACTCTGCATGCTACATATTTTATGACGTCTTGGTCTTTGATCCATCACGGAGACATGTCGACTGTTTCTTCTCTCTCAGTTCCTCCCTTGATAGCTTTTGTTATTGCTGGAGTAACCCATGTCAGATATGCACAATTAATTTTCATTTTTTGTGACTGATCGGATTTGGAGGATAAAGGCTGCTTTTTCTTCTTGCAATTCTGCACATATGAACCTTCATAGATGAGTATTTTTTGTCATGAATACATGCATATTACGCTTAAAAGTAAAGTAATACATACTTGGACGAGCGCTCGTCTACTATCTGGAGGCGCACAAATCAATACTAATGCCATTATATCTGCAAATAGAGAATAGAAGTTCTTGGTGATCTGCTTTATGACGCTCACTCACAAAGACGTGGATAGATATATAAATTTGTAAATTTCAAACACATGTATGTACAAATATACCGCTACTGATACGGTCACCAGTTCACTCTCAGTACACGATTTTACCATATTGCCACTTAATGCTTAGACACAATAGGGGTTTCGGGTTAGCTTCGTGGTTAAAGCATGAGTCGAAGGCCTGGGTTCGATTCAGGTCATAGTTATAATGTATGGAACCCATTTCTTTGATAGCTGTTGCCATATTGCTGGAATATTGCCTAAAGCGGCGTAAAACAAAAGTCACTCACGCCGAAGGCTCGTGTTCCATCAACAAGTGGGTGCCTTGTGTAAAAAAAAACATTTCTGGAGATCCCTGCCGCCACATTCATGAAGTATGCTTAAGGCGGCTTAAAACCCAATTCGCTCACTCACCCGGAGTAAATCATGCTTTTGCGACCAAGGGAAAATGTTAAATGTCAGCTGTTGTAGAGCGTTATACAGGCGCCAACAGTAATACTTGTTGCAGCTCGTTCCCCTTCTTTTTGAATGATAGTTTCATAATATACGTCAATCTGTAATTCGAAAACCAAGCTGGTATATTCGCCTAAAAGAGAAAAATATGTAATTGACTACTATATATTGTCACGGGCCATGCATAAGGCCTTGCAGTTAGGAGAATGATAGGAAAGTGTAAGCGTAACCTGCATGGTGCATACCTTTGATACATTGTAGCATGTGCTTGCTATGGAAATCGCCTCTCCGTGGCACCACTCTAACGTCTTTGTTTAACATACATAATGTCCCTTGTCGACAGTTTACAAATTCCTTATTCATACTGTGTTTCCTTAACTCAGACACTGCAAAGTGTATACATGTTTTGTAACACGATTCTGTTGTTTTCGTATGAAAGAGCTATTTGTCAAGACAAGGTCCTGTAAACACCGTACTATTTATAAATAACTGAACCAGCTGAGATGGTGTATAGTCAAGCCTGAGTATTATGTCATTATGCTTTGTAGGTTATTAGTTATTAGTACTGTTGATGCCAATCAGGGGTAGTGTTAGGCGGTGCGAAGAAGAATAGATAAATATTGGAATAGATACCTATTGTAATGAGGTGATGGGATCAACGACCTGACTGCTGCTCACGACTACCTCGCTGTACATGCAATAAATGAAATATATTGTAATAATGGTGCACGGCATTCAGACTTTGTGACTACATTTCTTTAGTGATATATGCCTGCATATCATTGCACACCCCAATGTATAGGCATCAGTAAGAATGTCGCATGTTATAACTTGGGTTCTATGCTCACTTGGTAATTGAAAGCGCCACGATTACGATTGGATTTGTTTTAATTCTATAATTCCTGATACCTAGTTTGAAAGCATCATAGACATGCCACAGTGTAAATGCTCTAAGCTGTAAACGCGGGTTCGATTCCCCACATGGGTACAATTTGTGAATCCCACTCATGATGTCCCCTGTCTGATATTGCTGGAATATTGCTTAAACGAAGTAATTTAATAATCACTCATTCACTCTACATTATTATTGTGCTGGGATGGTGAACGGCCAAAACAGGAATAGATCCCCAACACTGTAGCTAGCTTGGCTGATTGCGTGTCATCGTATGTGTATGAGTATGTGGTTATGTATTCAGTCACTGGTGTGTTTGTTATGTTGCTTACTGCAGAGTTAAGAAAACTCACCAGCCAATGTCTCCGAATGACACAACTTACTGCAATGTGCATTGTGGTGCTTATAAAGTTGGGTAGGTGAATGTGATTGGAGCTTTCTCGAACAAAAGTATTAGTATTACCATGAACATTTGTACTCTATCACATACATCAACTAAAGAAAAATTTGTTTCATCCCTAGAGAGAAACTGTATTCTGTATTCTGATGACAATGCGGCTTGGTTATATTTCAACGTCATAACAATACCCGCAGTTTCTTTGAAATTTATACTTGTCCTCAAATCTTAACTTGTAATCATGTATATAATGTGCGTCTCTTATATTACCTTGTAGCAGCTCAAATAATTCTTTGTATCTAGCTACACCCACTTTGCTGCTTAATTTGTGTCGGTTGTTTTTTTTCCCTTTGGCCTCTATTATTGTAGAAATATAAGATTAATAACAATCACTATACTGACGCTGCTAGACAAGACAATTAGATGGATGAATAAGTTTCTACCAAAATGAAATATCAGGTGCACAATTTCTCATATAATGTTACATTAATACCATTTCTGACATCTTTCAAGTTCTTGTTTTAAATGCCATCAAACAGATAGAAAGGAAGAAGCGGATATGGACACCGAAGAATCATTTATAGAAGAGAAGGATAAAAATAATTGATGTTGTCTTCACACAGCAGGGGTGGTGGGGTAATAGAGGGAGAGACTTGAGCAATGGACGCAAAACATGTTATGCAAAAGGTTACGGCATCAACGTAAATGTTTAACAGGGAAGTACTGACCATCAAACATTCGCTGACAATTCTCTGACAATCTGATGTAGTGAAATCATTTAGGCTCATCTTGATCAAAATATACTACACTACCCTTTCAAACACACCCCAACCACCATCAGCTTCCCTCACCAACCGTGCCATGCCACGGGATTTTACGTTACTTTTGTAGCATTGAACTCATTACTTTTTTCTTATTAGTCATCATACCTCACATTGACCGGTAAGTATAAACATATTCAAGCACTGCCTTGTTGAAAGTGTGTTTGTTGTTTGTTTTTTAACGCCGCACTCAACAATATTCCAGCTATAAGACGGAGGTCGGTAAATAGTCGAGTCTAGACCAAATAATCAAGTGATTGACATCATGAGCATCGATCCACGCAATTGAGATACGATGACATGCATCAACCAAGTCAGCAAGTCTGATCACCCGAACCCATTAGTCGCTTCTTACGACAAGCATAGTCACCTTTAACGGCAAGCATGGGTTCCTGAAGACCTATTCTACCCCGGATGTTCATGGGGACCCTTGTCGAAAGAAAACCATACAATCTTAAACATCATCTAGAACTGATGAAGACGTTGTTTCATTGAACGTCCATGTCACCATGTCCCAACAAACACACTTAATTATTGACCGACTTAGCTCGATTCGTCAGGCGTCTATAGACCTTATGCATGTACACCGTCCACCAGGTCGTCTTGTTAACATTTTAAATACTTGGATAAACATTGATGTGCTATGAGCAAATGAGGTTCATGTACAATCGCTCATTGTTGACAGGTCACATGTGGTCGCCCGTCACATCGATCAATAGTAATTAGGTCCGATGTGACGTGAACAGGCCAGATAATACGTGAAATTTGGTTTCCGGGTTATAACTTAACCAGGTGACAAAATAATGGATTTGAATAACTTCGACACATATTGATTGATAACCAATTCATTAGCATTCATCTTGCCGCTTGGTCGAATTTTTTACGACTTTGAACCAACTATAGTGTGTGACCATGCCGCATACAGTATAGAAACATGTGAAATGTTCAAAAGTCACCCACATAAGTCAATATTGAGATACTCAAACAGTGAGTGAGCGTGTATAAGTGAGTATGGTTTTACGCCGCTTTTATCAATATTCCACCAATACCACATCGGGGGACACCAGAAATGGGCTTCACATATTGTACCCGAATTGGAGGATCAAACCCAGCTCTTCGGCGTAACGATCTAGCCTTTAAACACTTGGCCACCCCACGGTTCAAAGAAACTCAAAGAAGACATGATGATAATAAAAGGAAATTTAGTGTACCATGAATAACTGAAAAAAAGGTACAATCGAGACTAGGTATCTACATAATGACCATGTGGGGGAGATTTTTGACGCCATTTGAACAGTATTTCAGAGATAACATTGGGCGTCAGTTTGCTGAAGAATGTAAACGTATGCAAGCCCCACATTTTTACCTATTTGGTGCAAACCATTGGCGCAGTGACGATGCTGGCAGATCATTTATCATGACAGGGTCTAATCTAGGATTCGAACCAACAGCTAACGTGGGATATTTATAGTTGGCGTTACTAAGATTATCATTGCGTCAGCATACAACAATATCATAAAATTACACCCAAAGTCCAAATTGGTTAATATTCTACCATGAATTTGGAATTTACTCGAATTTACTTTAGCCTTGCAAAGCTTGCTTTGTTTTCTTTAGGGATGCCCACCTCATGTTAGCTTACAAAGTTGCCGTGCTTATATGCTTTCAATGCCTGTCATATGTTCGAGTGAAGTATGACGGTGTGAACAATCTGCTTGAGTATATACAGCTCTATATTTTGTTCGGTGATCCCGTAATTCAGATCGATAACCCACTCAAAACACTGGTCTCAATATATGCCGCTTCACTCAGTATATTTGCTAACACCAAAGAGTTCGCCTTTTATTTAGTCCTGATAGAATGGAGATAAACAGACTGTGTTTTCAATGTAGAGCTAGAGTCCGTTGTACGATTCCGAATATATCACTCCCATGAAACTTTAATACCGATACACCATTCACGTCCTCATGTAAGAACATCATTACAACATACACTTCCTTATGCTTACCCATTTGATGAACACCTGGTGTCATCACTAATTTTCACAGCTATTTTGCCCTTTGCGCCAAATGGAATCTGCGGACAATCCAGACAGTTTTTTGTCTCTTGTATTGATGTTTTATATTCTTATAAGAATAACATTACAGAGACATTAACATTTATAGTTGAGTTCTCAACGTTTTGGATGTAGCATTTGAAAAAGCATTCATTCTTGTAGATTACTGGTATAATTCCTCTTTGTTTTGCGCACATGATACATTCATTTTCCACCAGTACGTTCCCCTACTGTGAACCCGATCATTTGCAGCAGGCGAAGTAAGGTTGACAAGACACATCTTTACATATGTCTAATGCAAACAGTATTATCTATTTGTTTCCCTTTATGTATTGATTGCAATCTTTGACAAACATGTTATCAAATTCAAGTAGGACATATAACATTAATATTATTTTTACCTTGGAACCACTCGAGGGATTATATTGTCATCAGACAGGTTCTGATTAAACGGGTTAGCGGATAAGACAATAGACTTTGTACATTGTCATCTTGACATTCTCCAATGATTCAATATGCATCCTATGTTCAACTGTTTACGGTTTATTAATTAATGATGATGATGATGATGATGATGATGATGATGATGATGATGATGATTTAACGAGCGCTTCCTGAGGACCCGATTTCGCACTCGGGATACGATTACATTTTGAAAAAAAATTCTTTGTCGATTCCAATATACATCTGTCAACCCCCTTAGATACACTATGCCAATTAGTGGACATGTACAGGCAATATAAAAAGACAAGTTCACCAAATATAGATAAACACTTCCCGATCAAAGGGATGTAAAAGGATGCGATTGTCTTGGTGTTTGTCATCACAACCAATTGCCAAGGTAACATATTTGTTGAGCAATATCTTCGTTAAGTGACATTTTGACATATTCAGTGCCTTCTATTGTCTGGAGCGACGATAGCCGATACCCACGATGACAAACAGAGACGGTTAACGTCATAAAAGAAAAGCATTGCGTACACCCATGGGACCGTTAGACTTCAAATGCCAAGTCAATTGATTGACTCATCAGAGGAAAGAAAGACAATGTTTTTGTCCCCAAGCCAAACTCTATTCACATACTGAGCCAGCTACGGGGATAATGCATTAGCAAAAAAATAAAAAGCGCATACTATGCACTTTATTTACCATGAAATAATTGTGTACTGTGTCATAAATATTCAATACTATCGTTTGCTTTATCCACTCATCTTATTTTAATGTTCAAAACATATATGTCTATGTATTATCCTATATCACTGTAATCAATGGCACGAAGGGTATAGTTTAACCATATTCCATCCTGGACACACACAACAAAGGCTAACCAGATCGTCAATGCCCAGCACGTTTTGGACTCTTATTATAGTGTCAGTAGAATGTGGAGATAGCATCTGTCTGGTCAGAGGAGAATTCAGAATCTCACATTCCCGATAACGTAGACCCATGGAGCTGTCGTAGTGTGAAATGTATGAAAGAAACACAGGATAAGGTCATTGCAGATTGCAGCGACCATGTTTGATGTAACACATGGACATATCACAAGTACAATATGTCTCCTGATGGACGCGCTTATCAGTCAACTGAGTATTATAAGCGGATGATAATATGAGCTACAGTGTCAGTGAAAATGCACAGTAGTCAGAGCTTATCGATAGTAATGGTTTTGTATGTAAGCCCCTATTGTGTAGTATATGTTTGAAATCATTGTCAGTGAAGTATTCATATTCTGCTGACATATCAAGATAAGAAAATATCGCCCTGAGATGATTGCGATTTATTCCGTAAAATATGCGTATATTTATTTGTTTAAAGCTTGTTGAGCGCAATCTACATAAAAAAGATCTTGAAATGAATAACAATGCAAAACATTGTCAAATGAGATAAGTGATATGTTATCCTTATTCGCGAGTCCAGAAACACTCAGGACAGTAATATTTGCGCAAGACTATATAATACTAATAATTTTTTTTATTGAATTCGTCCACAAAAGCGGCGTAAAACCATATTCACTGACTGACTGACTCACTGACTCACTCGATGACGTGGTTGAATGCATGTAATCTTATCGATCGATGATCATGTCAATCACTGTTAAAACAAGAAAAAGAACTGGCATAATGATAGTAGCACATGTATACTATACGTATATGATGGCTGGTTGTTTGTCGGGTTTTTGTCAGTTGAGACGGATTATTTATGCCAGCACACTTGAGTGTAGCATCAAAATATTGCAGAAACGTGCCCAGGCCAATGAAGGCGATGTCAGGCTAACTCTGAATGGTGATAAATGATGTGTCTAATCAAGGTGAAATATATGGCAGGTTTTTCACACAACCAATACAAATGTAATGTTCGACTACTGATGAAATTCCCTTACAACGTAATCAATTTCAATGTATCCCTTTTTCCTCAACGGATTTAAGAACGTGCACATTGTTTATTTTTCCGCGGTAGTCGGTCACACGAGGCGGGATCTGTCCTCACATAAAGGACAATCTTAAACTACTTGGAAGCCAAAGAGTCTGAAGGTTTGAACTGACGAAGTCAAACTCTACAGGCGCAATGCTTAGATTCCGTTTCGAATGTTCATTCCAAACCGAGACATGTTCAACATTCCGTCGTCATCAGTTGCAATGTTTATACATTGATATCCACCTATAACAGTCTAATTTCCTTTTCTCTGATATCGTAATCCTTCAGCTGGTTATGAGTTTTGCTCCAGGGATACGCAGGAGTGACGCTAAATTAATTATAATCCATCTAGATTATGTTCATAAGTTGTAAATGTTTTTAAAGTTTGTAAAAATTTAAATGGTTTAAACAAGATGGCAGTAACTTCACAGTCAGGAACAGCATGTCGTTACTTTATTTGTTATTCCCTTCGTTGAGATGTCACCAAAGACTCAACTTCACGTATTGTTCCTAAATGCTGGACATTGACAAATCACCCAAAGCTCGTTTCCACAGACTTTTCCCAAGTAGCTAAACTTTAGTTGTAACCTAAGACTCGACTCCACACCTTGCCCCACGTATTTGTTTCCAACTAGCCGACTTTGGGGGGTCACCGGAGACTCGACATCACATACGTGTATTGCTCCAACGTACTTTGACATGGCCACCCACCAAGTAGTTGACATTGACATGTCACCCAATGCTCCATATGTTATTCTCAGGTAGTTGACATTGAGATGTCACCCAATGCTCAATATGTTATTCTCAGGTAGTTGACATTGAGATGTCACACAATGCTCTATATGTTATTCTCAGGTAGTTGACATTGAGATGTCACCCAATGCTCCATATGTTATTCTCAGGTAGTTGACATTGAGATGTCACCCAATGCTCTATATGTTATTCTCAGGTAGTTGACATTGAGATGTCACCCAATGCTCCCTATGCTATTCCCAAGCAGTTGACATTGAGAGGACACCCAAGACTCCACATATTGTTCCCAAGTGCTTGACATTGAGAGGTCACCCAAGACTCCACATATTGTTCCCAAGTACTTGTCATTGAGAGGTCACCCAATGCTCAATATATTATTCCAAAGTAATATCAAGTACTTGGGAACAACCTGTGGAGACATGTGTGGTCACCCAAATCTCCACAGGTTGTTCCCAAGTACTTGATATTGAGTGGTTACCAAGGCCTCCGATATTGTTCCCAAGTACTTGACATTGAGAGGTCACCCACGACTCCACAGATTGTTCCCAAGTACTTGACATTAAGAGGTCACCAAGACTCAACTCTACACAATGCTTCCAAATAATGCTCATTGAGTAGTCTCCAACCACCAAACGCTAATAGCACTTCTCAAAAATGCCCGTTAATATGTTATATTTCCCGGTTTAAAATCCGCTTTAAACATTGCAACATGCAAACACGTGAGGCACGAAACATGTCATTTTTAGAGGGGTGAGCTTGGGGTTTTTTCATAAATGCAAGAATGTTGTATAGGTATAATTTTAATACTAGGTAACAGGTCATCTTTAAAATTTCAATATTTCAATCCTGATTGGGGAATTACTTTTGCTCAATCAAAACTCAAAGATAATGTTAGTTACACTCTGTGTTGGATTCCCTTATCTGGCAGGACAACAATCAGGAATCACATATGGGGAGCCACAGGGCCACACTCGGTTGTACAGTTTAATCAAGACAGTGGTTAAAACCTTTGTCTTCACGTTGCAAGAGCAATGCAGATAACACCAAAACACTGGAATATTTATACATTTCCGGAAATATTTACTCTTGCTTCCGTTTAAGGAAGGAATCACCAGTGAGCTGCTTGTATTGAATGACTTTCAAGGCCCAGTGTGCGTCCAAAAGTTGCCATCCAATGCGAACACCGAGGTATAGTTAGGTTGTATTCTGGTGCAGTAGTTACACGCACTACAACATCTTGTTATTCTCCGGTGCTGTAAAGTGTCGCACACTTATGGCCATCCCGATGACAACATAAAATGTTTCAGATTATAAAATCAAAACACACTTTGCAAAGAAGCTGTATGTACATTCCTTGCGCCCTTGAATGGTTCTCTGGTTTGAGCGCTTTTAAAATGCCAAAACTAATAATATCAACACATATTTTCTATGCATAGTTTGAGATACATGCGAGAGTGAATAGGAGAAGAGTAGAAGTAGTAATACTGTAGATTTGATATTTTCATATATCGTTAAGTATATTTCACGTAAAAATGGTAAAGTATATTGTGCCTTCATTGACTTTCGTAAGGCATTTGATATGGTGAACAGATCAAAGTTTTTGTGTGTTATGCTTCAAAGTGGTATTCATGGTAAATTTCTCACAGTCATCAAAAGTATGTATGAAAATGTAAAAGCTACTGTAACATATAACTACGGTAAGAGATTAACAGACTATTTTGTGAGTGCTTGTGGTGTGAAACAAGGGTGAAATTTATGCCCCGTGTTATTTTCGCTTTTTATTATTTTTCTTGCTTCTGTTAGTGTTATTTAGCTCCAGAGGCGTCTTGATGCTTTATATTTTTACTCCCAAAACTAGGGAATGGAAATTAATACTGAAAAGAGTAATATTATCGTCTTTAAAGGGGCCATTTATCAAAATATGAAAAATGTTATTTTGATGATAAACAAATGGAGTATTTATAAATATTTAGGCTTAATTATAACGCCAGACCATTTGGACCAGAGCACGTAAAGCACTTTCTGAACAGGCTTCTCAAGCACTGTGGCCAGTAAAATCCCTTATTAGGAGACTTGAATTTACTCCTGAAGATTCGTTTTACCTTTGATAAGAAATTTGTACCCATTTTGTTATATGGTTGCGAAATCTGGGGCTACCAAAGAAAGGAAAGCATAGAAATTGCCCACTGAAAGTTTTGTAAGTTTATGTTACACATTGGATATAGATCACCTAACGCTGCTGTCCATGGTGAATGCGGCAGAGTTCCATTGTACACTACCTATTTTGTAAGATGTGTTAAATATTGGTTAAGATTGCTTCATATGAATTTTAATAGATATCGATATAATTGCTATCTCTTTTTATAAGCTACTGTTGATAGGAAACGCCCCAACTGGGCCACACATGTTAGATATTTATTATTTTCCTACGGCTTTGATATCGCTTAGATTTCAAAGGATGTTGGTGATCCAAAGCTATTTATTAACCAGTTTAAAGAAAGAGTGTACAACTGTTCTTTGCAAGAATGGCATGCCTCCTGAGACTCAAATGTATTAACTTTTTATTACTCCCTGAAATCATTTTTTGATTGTGAAAAATATTTATCTCTTCAAATACCCTGGGGGTGCAAACGTCTATTAACAAAGTTTAGAATTGGCTGTAATTCTTAGGGGTGCAGCACCGATGATAATGTTCTGTGTGCACATTGCAACGCAATTGAAGATGAAATAAATGTTGTATATGTCTGTTATCATTATGCATATGAGCGTAAACTGTTATTGCCTAAATTGTCAATTAAGCAGTATTATTCACTTAAAAGCCTATGTACTTCAATAGATATTAATGAATGATAATTACCAAGTTCTTAACATATCTTTTAAGAACGGTTCCTCTCAATGAGTAATTTTGTTAATTTGAGTCAGGACCCGTGAAGATCCGGGTTAGAATAGGTCTTCAGCAACCCATGCTAGCCGTAAAAGGCGACTATGCTTGTCGTAAAAAGGCGACTAACGGGATCGGGTGGTCAGGCTCGCTGACTTGGTTGATACATGTCATCGAATCTCAATTGCGTGGATCGATGCTCATGATATCAATCACTGGATGGTCTGGTCCAGACTCGATTATTTTACGGACCGTCGTCTGGAATATTGGTGAGTGCGACAACAAACAAACAAACAAACAAACAATATTTGAGTCTGTATATCTTCTTAGGGTAACTCAAATTATGATGTAAACATGTTGTACTTTTGGTCACGTGGCCTTTAATGCAAATAAACCTTTCTGTCTCATATTTTCATATTTACACAATGAGTGAGTGAGTGAGTGAGTGAGTGAGTGAGTTGGGATTAACGCCGCTTTTAACAGTATTCCAGTTATATCAAGGCGTGTCAGCTTAATGTGGGAGGAAAGTGATGCAGGTCTCAGACATTTACCACTTCGTTGAAACCCACGAGCACGGGTATGGTGCTGACAAACCTAGAAACATAATCGGGGCGAACCGGGATTCGAACCCACAATCATAGGTTTCTGACGTGCCCAAGGGACGCAACTGTGCACAGCGAATCGCCCCCGTTGCCCCCATTTACACAAAAAGAGCATGTTCAACATTTGAGGTGTTTTTACCAATCTATCTTACAGGAAGAACGCACGGTGTTGTGATCGTAATCTCTCAAAAAAGTTATTTCACAATCGCTAAAAAATCACGTTGACCGCCATCGCGACAAAGCCGGTGCTTTCGCATAGTTAACATCTGGTATTAGCTTAGATACATATCAAATAGAAGGAAATTGGCAAAGGCAACGGAGATGGCGTGCCCTGGTTACAAATAACACTCTCTTTAGTGACCATGATCGACCCAAGTCAGCTTCAAAGCCTGTTGAGAATTCACATATGTCCTAATTGAGATAAAGCTGTATGTCTGCAATGTTATCCGAGGTAGTGTATTGAACATCTTCAGGAAGCGAGACAGTGCTTACATATAATGACTTGGTTCCTCGGGCTAATCGGACATGAAAGCAGTTATGAAACAAATATCGAACAACTGGTCCATATTATTGGTAAACCATTTTCCGATGAGTGGTCAAAATTTCTATTTCATACTTAATCAAGTTTTAGGACTTTTAGTCGGCAGGGAAAATCATAAAATATCATTAGTATTATTCAATAAAAGCGCTACTTTATATCACTGACTCTGAGTTTTGACCTATAGGTGCAAATTGTCTTTGATAAGTGCCTTTTCTGTCTGGACTTATTCCACTCATGTTCAAATATGACTCTTCAGCTTCCACTGGTAACTTTTTCCAAGACATGTACATTTCGATTTCGAGAGAAATGAGTAGATTTCAATGGACAAATAAAAACTCTTTGTGTAAAGTAATGGTCTTGCGATGTGACTTTAAATACTTTCTGGGTTTTTGAATCATATATTTACAGCGTTTTAAAAATAAATATCGACACTGTATGCCAAGAACGACTCACTCGTTATTTACCAATTAGGGTGCACATTTAGAAGTACGTATGCTTGTGAAGTATTGTTTCTGTAATCGTTCATGCAAAACCATTGATTTTGCAACAATAACTACATCAACGGCACAGCAATCAAGGCCATAATAATTCACTAACGTATTTGCTCCATTCGATATACAACTAGGTTTCAAGTGGCTTATTGGGCGCTCTCTGGTCACGTGTTCCACTTGCAATATTCCTTGTACATTATAATCCGATGTAAACGCAACGAAACGTTTTGTGTGACGTTGAATATGTGTTTTACTTTCAATGTCAATTGGAGGCTTTCTTTTTATATTTTCACCATGTTAATACATTCACTTTTACAACTGTTACAATACACATATACCTCAAACAACAATTACTTTTGCCCAGAAGGTTGCTGATTGTTACAGCACATACACCAAATATAGAATGTTATTAACTTATTAAGTCACAAAATAAAAGTTATTTTCCCTTTGAGAGGTGATTGTTATGATCAGTAATGAAACATGAAAGAATCGATCCAAGATATTCCTCTATCATTATCCATTGTAGGACATGAAACTTTAATGCCAAGATATTCTTCAAGAACATCACTGATACTTTAACATTACCGCTCTATTGATCAGCTATAATACTCAGTCGCGAAAGTTGTTGTTCGAGTGAATCCGCCTGTTTACATGTCTACCTAAAACGATCAAGGCAAGTTCAAGAGATTTCAGGTCTAGACGTTCTCTGGGATTGTCCAGAATACAACGGAGGAACCCAACACCCTTTATACTAATATAGATTTGCTATTTAAACATGGGTGGAAATAATCTTTATTACGATATTTGCATATCTGTGATTGTGTTCTCTGTGTACAACTGTTGTCGTGGTGGTTTAAATGATTTACATAGGCAAAGCGAAAGACGCTCACTTCAACCGCCCTATCCATCCTCAGCTCCCAAAGGCACAGCAGTATTTGTAGGATCCGCTGGAACATTTAGTCGACATTAAATTGCGGACGTCCAGATACTTCTCTGTGGATGTTATATACATGGGACTAATCCTGTCAAACACTCTCAGTGATACCTGGCTCATGGAATAGCAAAACCGATCTGCTACCGTTTTTGTCGGAATGTCTGGATGCATTCCAAAAAGTCTCATAGACACGCAAGAGTATTATTAAAAAAACTGTCATATACTTTTACGATTCACCTTTGCGTCAACTTTAATGCGAGCCATTCGATGTCTACCCAGACATGCACGGTCCTAATGGTGAATGTGACGTACCGAACACCACTAGCTCAGTCAAGATGTTGAGTTTTTTGCTTTTAGGACTCTTTAATTAATGTGTATCTGTCGTGTTCCAGCAAGTTTCACCTTTTCTATTACTATGGTAGTTACCACAGATACACAAAATCTTACGCCTTGTTTTGATACACTAATTCACACATAACTATTCCTGAATGATATTTATTTCCTTTCATTTAGCTAGCTATAACAGTATGAAGCTGGCCTAGCAGATGCGATTGGTGAACTGGGATCTCAATATAACGTTCTCGATTCCGATATTCTTTACACGTACATATACAGGGGATCCTGGGAATAAATGATGAACTAATCGCCGTCATTTATATCAATTTCATGCATGGGAGTGTCTGAAATAAGCATAGCGCCCGTATAATGTTCTCCTACCATATACACATGTCCTTGAAGCTATGCTAAATTACAATGCAAGGTATACTCGCATGTCCCTTGAGTCATCTGAAGCTAACAGTGATATAACGTATACTGAACCAAATCAAAAACTTCTCAATCCTAAATTTTTTAACATTTTGACCATATATAATTGTGGGCCCTTATTGTGTATTTAAACAGTAATGGCCACGTATTGCCTTCAGATAACACCCGTTTTGTGAAGGTGAATCGATCAAAATCATGTGCACAGCACTATAGTGGCAAAAGTGTTTTTCACGTGCAACTGGTCGCGTAGCCATAATACCGCACGTGTTTTCAGCCATACTTGTAAGCAGTACTAGTCATTAACAAAAAAAAGAAAAACACAAGAAAACAAAAGTCTTTACGGCCATTTGTCATGCCACGCCTTTCAAATGTGCAACGTGAACGTGCCATCGGCATGTTGCAGACGGGAACGTCCGTAGCTGAAGTCGCACGGACGATTGGTTGTAGTCGACGGACTGTTTATGATTTACAGACGCGTCTACAGCAAACGGGTACCACCGCTGATCGCGCTCGGCCAGGTCGACCACGTGTGACGTCACATGCAGAGGATCGTCAGATTGTCTTACGTCACCTCTGTAACCGATTTTTGAAGGCTACATCAACCAGAAATGAACTGTTTAGGGGCAGACTGACTGCGCAAACTGTTCGAAACCGTCTGAGAACTGCTCACCTTCAAGCACGACGGCCATACTGCGGGCCGATTCTGACTTAATTACACAGACGTCAACGTCAATTGTGGGCACAGCGACACTTACGATGGACTCAGATGAATTGGAATCAAGTCGTCTTCAGTGATGAATCCCGCTTTAATCTTCTATTTGCTGATGGAAGGGCGAGGGTGTGGAGGCGCCGTCATGAACGTAAAGCCGAGTGTTGTATACAGGAAGTTGACAGATTTCGAGGCGGAAGTGTCATGGTGTGGGGTGCTTTCTGTGGCAATGCACGTTCCAGGCTTCTTGTCATCCGTGGCAACCTCAACGCTGCTGCTTACCGCGACCAGGTACTGGCACCAGAACTTCTGCCTTTTATGGCAGCACATGAACCCAGTTTAATCTTCCAACACGACAATGCCAGACCCCACACAGCACTTTTGACAAGGAATTTTCTTGAGATTGCGGGAGTCAACGTCATGGACTGGCCGTCAAGGTCTCCCGACCTCAATCCCATCAAACACGTCTGGAATGCTCTTGGAAGAAGTCTGCGCACTCTCCAGAACCAACCACAGAATTTGCAAGATCTTGGCACCATTTTGCAGCAGCAATGGCGTCGTCTTCCCAATCATGTGTTCACAAGCATCACAAGGTCCATGCGGAGGCGTTGTGTGGCAGTTGTCAACGCAGATGGTGGCCATACACGCTACTCAACTTGTGTGCCATCAGATTCTGGTGCTTGGGACTTATGATTTAAACTGTTGATGTTATTACCGAATACCGTAGGTGCTTGGAACAAATTATGGTTACCATCGTTAATTAAAATCCTTCTTTGGACATTAATGATTAAAAATTACCTTCTCTGATACATTTGTCCGTTGTATACTATCATATATGGGATTACTTTTAAAAATGTGAAGTTTTTAATTTGACTCAGTATGCAATAATGATCCTATATATTCTACATTGCATGATAATTGCCGATACTGAAAGTCCCTGTCAGATATACGATATATAGGTTCACTTACAAGATATATATATATATATATATATATATATGTGTAATGTGAGTTGGAAATTGGTTGTAACAATAGATAAATGGTATTGGATTGTACTTATAATATGTTTATGTTTCTGTGTCATATTAAATATCACGTTTCCTTGAAGGACCTCCACACGAAGAAATCACAATATCACCAATGAGATTCAAAATCGACTCACTGTGGCGCCCTTGCTCAACTTCATAGCGTAGAATATAATCCACTGTCAGTATTGATATGTCATATCGAAGAAACCAAGCACTTTTGATATGGTGGACGTGACACAGAAAACTCGGGATCAATATAACTTGTTATTGCAAATTACCTATACAAACGTTTTGAACATAAAGATACAATGGCAAATAACTTAAAAACGCTCTTACTAGACGATCCGGTTGCAAGAATCAACTTTGTTTAATGTCAACAGTATTAATGAAATCGATTTTGATAAGATGAATCTTTTTTCCGAAAGTTTCTGATCTTTGTCATTGACAAACCCTATAAAATCGTTGGAAATCAATTAATTCTTGGATACGTACATTAGAACCTTAACAAATGAACAGTTTGATAACTATGAAAAATACAAATAATGATTCTGTAAGACCAATGAGCCTTAGAAAAATACAATAGTGTTTAATGGTAGGAGGGCAGTCTTGCCTAATTGTGTGCAGATTACTTTATCATCGTTTTACATTCAACGAAATCTGGTAACATGCGTCTGTAAACACTATGCGATACCTAAAAATCCACCATAATTAAAGCGGATATTGAGAGATTTTTCCCTTAGAGAAGACTCCATAAAATAAAATTTCAAGTGAGGTGTTCTTTATTATCAAGAGATATGATATATATCTAATTTTAATCATAAACATTTCAGAAACAGCATACTACCTGTTATTTACGTGTCAAACGCATCCATTTTCCTCTACTTGATCTCTCATTTATCCGCCCCAGAACAACACTTGTAAAGGATGTGTGCATCGCACTGACACGAAAACAGTAATGGGTCTTGATAGCAGGTGGATGTCAACATCCCAAAACTTTCAACGTTCAGAGTCTAATCATTTAAGGACTGTTCACTTTATCACATTCTGATGTTAATATATGTTTAGAGTGCAAATTACAGCATTCATGCTTTGATGTTTGTTCCGCGTAGCACTGCTGCTGTGGGATACGCTGACAGCATTTTAAAATATGTTTCCGTTCAATGCCAGAATAATGGTTGGCCCACCTGGCATTTCATACTTCATGTGGAATACCTTTATTAAAAAATGTTTAGTTACATATTACGCCTTTTCGTACATTATACGCGAATCAGACCAGCATTATCAGCATCTATGCAACTGGTATGAGCAGCTAGTAATTTAGATGAATCATGTTGCAGACAACAAAGATCAATCAACGACATTATAACGCTAAGTCATGTGACTATCTTTCGAGATGGCTATACATTTATAGGAAGGATCGACTATCCCGAAATCGATTATAGCAAACACAATCATGCTATGAGGAAACAACCTTAAATCTTCAAGCAGGGATAATCAACACGTAGAAATTGATTCTAAGCCCCTACCCCAGCCGTTACAAAGGAATAAAATTCGTGCACATCCCTTACCAAATTGTCGGAAGGTATAATGCATATTTGCCTTTCAAGTTAATATAAGTTATGTAGCGCATGATGGGAAATGTGCATAAATCACTCTCCATCAAACTGAATGCAAGCTTTGGAAATAGGATGATGAAGTGAAGGTATTTGTAAATTAAATGTGCCAAACACATGATTTGTTATTGTCTTATTACCATTATAATATGAAATCTATGTCTGGAGAATAAAGACAGTATCATTAATAGTCTGGTCAGGCTGGACGTATCATGTAATATGTTTTCAGATCACGCCCTCAAGCAACGACGAGAACAAGCCGTATCTTATGGCCATTAACATTGGACATTGACATACGCTTCTGACAAACAAAATTACTGGATTGCAAGTAAACTGACCGACACATAATACTACAATTTGTCACGCAGACAAATAGTTTTTACCAAATAATTGTCAAGCTATGGCCAGAGATTATGAATACGGTGACGTACATTGTTCTCGTATGCGTTATGCATTAGGACATTTAATCATGTAATCATCAAACCTCGTTGCATAGGAGGTAAATCGTGAATATTGCACTCTATATATAGAATAAGACTATGTAGCAAGATTTGTATTTCCTTAAAATTTGCATTTTTTGTGTTCTGTGAACACTCCATGTATGTCTAACTCGTGGGCTTGACAATACCGATAGAGTTCTTTACCGCTCGCATACCAGGAGGGATACAGACATCACATTCTAGCATAACTGTACCATGATGCTGCTTGACATGACGTCAACAGGTCATTTCTTCATAGATTTGCTGTCAGGCTGACGCGTGAGGGAAGAAGTCGTTAGCACATTTTTGACATTTTAATTACAAAAACACGGGCACTGTCGTGGAAGAAGTCCGCCGATGCTAGCTCTGGTATTCATTGATATCAATTGTACAAACGCAAGCAACGTAAAGTAAAGGAGCAAAGATATTCTGAATATTGGAGATCAATTCAATAGAATCTTGCTTCCGAGTTTGATTGATTTACACGGACATCTCACAATCAACGCATTACCATTTTCATTGTATTTGAAGGTAGAACCACTGTAATCGCATATTCATCGATTAATAGTGTCAGTGATAAGTTTATTATAACAAAAATATGATATTAGTCAGAGAAGCATATGGGTTCTTTACTTGTATTTGAATAAATCAAGATATATTGCGTGTAGCGTTTACAATGTAAGAGAACTTAAAAACGTTATCATTACAATAAGTAAGCTTTTGAAGAAAATAATGAAACATTATGCTGATATTGATAATATGTTGAGATCAGCAGCTAGAATACAGGATTGCAGTAAAGATGCAAGCTTGCTTCCTCTTGTACCAAATGTCGACAATCTCTGTTTTCCCCACGAGCGATAACTGCCACATGAGGATATTTATCATTCCACAGACCACATGGATTACACAATAGCGCTAATCAAGCAGTATTTACAGATATCGCCCTCGAAACACCTGTTGAGGCACTTTCCGAGGCAGTAAGCCGCGACAGGAAGCACTGTAGTTATGTATCTAACAACATCCATGTGAGTTTGATACTTTATAGCTGCCGTTAAGTGTGTTCGCTGTTAATTCCATCAAGCAGACAAAATGTACAGTACATTGAAACGAAATGGAGAGGAATTTATTAAATGATATAATATGACAACCCATCCATCTCATATGATTCGGAAAGGCTGAAGAAACAGATAATTCTGCTTCTCTTGTTAAAGCGTGTAGGTGATGTGTTCCTTGTTTTCTATGCACTTCGGCTTTCCTATCTATTCTTGTAACACGAGTGTACACATCGTTACTGGTAGCGCGTTTATCATCGATCGGTAGAGTGACTATGATGAATTGTTCCTGTTTTATATAGGGGGAATTCCCATATAATGAAAGGATTACGGGTCAGGGGTTATGGTGTATTGCGTTCCATCTTGGAGGCTAGGTTACATATTTTGGAACTACTGCAACGTTGCTAAGAATACGTATTTCATATGAATATTAGGCACCGTCACACGCACAAAGTTGTTAGTGCATGAGATATATTAAATTATACCACTTTGCTTCAAGAAAATATCTAATGAAATGTTGTTGTTGGTAGGTGAAGGTACTATTAGCAGTATCTTTTGCACGAGAATGTTTGCAATGGTACAAATTCCACAAATATACTAATGGTATTTATGCATCGAACTTTGCTCAAGAGTGTGTTTGACTATACCATGGTCATTCAAATACTTCATTATTGTTGAACTTTTATATTCATATTGAGGCCCAAGCTATATAGCTTCATACGGCCATGTGCATTATGTAGGCTTGTAATTTCTTCATCAAATATATAGTCCAGTGTTTAGAGTATTGACCTATCTGATCCATTGACTTTTTTGTAATTGGGAGATTATTTACTTTGCTTTATCGTACATCTTAAAAGCGTTCATTTCTTCGCATAACAAGACCATTGATCTTGGGCTCGGCTTCGAGATCAAACATGGAATATAATAGCGTAATTCAATGGAATTTGGTCTTGCCAGTTAATCGTTTTATGCTACTCTTTACTGAGTTTCAGTGCTGCAATAATTCTTTGCATCTAAAGCGAGTCACTTCCTACATGACAAGTCAAACTGATTTCACGTTTCGGAATCTTTCAATTTTTTATCCTTGTTTCTCCGACTTTGGGTTTCACCTGCTGCCAGTGTTCATAGAAACTGAAACCCAAGGTCTAACTTTCCATTACAAGAATTGGCAGAGTTCAAAAGATCAATTTCTTCCTGAGACATACTGAGCTTGATACTGTAGTCACTTCGTAACTTCTTAACCCTAGAAGACGGTTCATGACGTTTCGGATTTCTCTCAAAAAATCTTTTTGAGCACATGTTTTTTATTCTATAAAATGAATCTCCTGCTGAAAGGCGTCTAGAAAGTTTGCACAATTTGATCCTGCATTCAGATACGAGATTAAAACGTTCAAGAACAGATCCAGGCATGTTCCACATTTGAAGTGAAATTGTTATCTTAACTTCGTCTTTTCATTTATGCTGCGGAAATACGGTATTGATTATTCTCTTGAAGATTAAGTTTTTATCCGAACATGTAAAATTTAAATCATTATTACACACTTTTCCTCCGACATATTTTCGACGCTGTTACGTTGGGAGTATAGGATATTGATATTTTGTCTCTAGGACGAGCTAATATCCACAAATGGTTTCACGTTAACGTAAAGTGATAAATTCTCGTACTGACAAATGCAAATGCATGTAACGTTTTCATATTACTAAGTATGAAGGCCCGTGCATATAAATGAAGTGGGCGCTGTTTCAAGGTTGTAGAAGACTAGTTTGATGATAGGCATCATTTGATTGTGATTCGAGACTCACGAGTGCATTTTGGTGGAACATTCAGCTCAGATCGATTTGTGTTTTCTATCAAATGTCCATATGAACTTCGTGGAGAATGTAAGTCACATTCTGAATGCTTTCATGTCAACGCAAACAAAAGTGTTGTATTATCTTCTACAAATCACACATAAACTGTTCAATATGTGACTGAATCAAAATGTTCCGTTGCGTTATCGTGGTATCACTCACTTATGCGTCTATACTTACAGCTGCGAACGACAAAAAATAATGATCTTGATTTGCCATATTTATCATATTTCAAGTCAGTTCAATGCAATTCATTAATCTTCTTTGTCAGAAGCGTACGTCAAATGACCATAATATTGGTTAATATGTTATGAGGAAGATCTACTAGAGTTATTATGGATTTCATATTGAATAAATAATCCATGATGATTGCCTCATATTATCTACATCTCATTTTGTGATTAGTGAAATTCGAACATTTATGTAAAACATCTAATTTATCTTAGTACAGCACAAACAAACATTTGTTTCACATTTTAACACCTATTGCATCATAAATGGATAATAAAGTCGCTGCGACTGCGCTCGGGGTTACAATATTCCAACTTATCCAGACAATAGAAATAGACCATCGAGGCTAGAAATCTATCATCTTGGGTTCAAATCCCGGTTCTCCCCGATGATGTTTCTTTTCTTCTCGTCAGCACCATATTTGTGATCATGGGTTTGGCCATGTGACAAACGTCTGATACCTGCATCACTTTCATCCCGCATTATGTTGAAACGCCATGATAAATCTCAAATGATGTTGAAAGCTGTGTTAATCCCAGCTCTCTAAGTAACATTCACTCGCCAAGCGCTGTGAGTGTAATGAGATGCATTCCGTCATATCGAGATATCCCACTGCCCCAACTGCGCCTTTGTGATCATAATATTCCCAAATTGCGAAACGTCGGTCGTGTCAAAGTCCATTGTATGCATATTAAAACTGGATTTAGAGATACCAGTTAAACCTTCATTTAGATTCATTCGAGGGATATGTTAGATGAGATTGGCAGTTGAATGTACACTAGTCGCGAACAAACTTCACAGAAGTTTGGATGCTATGACCGACGATCTGACACGGGATGCTATGATATGAGGATCCTATACTGATGATGTATTGAGACCAAGAGAGGATGTTTTGAAAGGGAGACAAAGTGGGGACGATAGCAGACAGGTGACGTCAAAAAGTGACAAGAAATGACATATACATGTATCCATATGGAACGCCATTGGTTGACGACCAAATGAGGCCGCCATGATCGTTATTATAGCTTATAGCCATAAAGTTGACTTGTGGGGACACCATGAAAAGATGAGTAGACAATTCGTGGAAAAATGCATGGCATGTAATTACAGGAGTACGCCGGGGATTGCTTTTTCACTGTGTGTTCATAATCATGAACAATCGAAAAAAGACTTCATTGTCCCTGCCAACGGTATGAAAAATGAACCACACTATACTTATCTTTTCTTCGCCCACGTTAAACAGTGATATCTCGTAAGCAGCGATCGAGTAGTTACATATAGATTGAAACATAGTTCTCAGGTGACATGGCTGTTATATCTGTTGTATTCATGTGACAAAATGTATATGTGATATGTGATCGCTGGCCTTTCTTAACGTTCAAACATGGCGTGTCGTGATGCAACCAAAAGATCACCACGCATTGCACAGATGGTGCGTTTCATCTGTCGGCCGAGAGTAGTTATTTCCAGCTAGCATTGTCTGTTTACACATTACTTGAGTGGCAAGCTGCAAGAAACAATGATTACACTTACTCCAGAACGATACAGTCATGTGAACGAGACAATCGTCACCGGTAGGGGAGTACATATCCTTATGTTTGCGAAAAACGGTCATTGAAATGGAAAAGCATCTTCTACAAAATAGTCACAAGCATAAGACAGTTGATATATATTTTACAGGATTTTGTTCGTTTTTTTCCGTCATATAAGTAGAAGAATATTGTTTTGCATACAGCCATCAAATCCGGGCCCTTAATATAGTCTGTATCAGGTCAAACAACCCAAATACCTGGAAAATAGTTTTTAGAGTGAAACGAGATGATCACTCTACAAATAAACCCGTCAGGCTTTAGTACTTGTAAATGCCTATCCTCGACATATGAAAACACGAATATAGAATTGCTGCAAGTTAAATGCCCATCAGTGTGGCTGTTTGTTGATGTACTGTTTAGCCACAGCGCAACAGCTTACAGGTAGGCTTTCTTCCATTGCCGTTACACTACAAGAAAGTAAGAGCCTATCTCGTCTCCGAAACACCGAACTCTGAACGTTGTTGCATCCAAGTCACTGTTAATGTTTACATACGTGAAATGGTTTGGTTTCTTTGAAAGATATGACTCTTCTGCATTATGCTTTGGAAGAACAGTATCTAACTTGTATTATTGTATTTATAGTCCTTCCAAGAAAGGTTTCACAACCTCATTGCTATCATGGACGTACAGGTGTATAGTAGTCTTGTGGGTCACATTGGCATGCATGGCCATGCCCACGTATCCTATGTTCAAGTGTAACTTGGGATAATATGCACAATGAAGTGCAGACAGTATACTGATCCACAGGAGAGCTGTATATTGTGTGAGATAATATATGTAGTGTCATCCTATCTTTACTATTGCCATTAGTCTTGGCACGAAACTTTTGCCATAAAGCCCAACCTGCCCCATTTCCCAGTGGTCCATTTATTAACCTTGGTCTGGTGGATATCCCTTCCGAGATATCCTTCCTCTCTATTGTTCTCTTGGGACAATCTTCGCTCAAATCGTGTCTTGTATCTATTAGGGAAATTCACATTGAAGGACTTAAGTCGACTGCAACATTTGGGTCCATGGTACCCCGTACTAGATAGCGAATATTTAGTGAGATAACCGACTGTGTGTGTAGTTTGAAGAGGATTTGATATGTTTGAAAATGTAAATCTTCGTATGAATGACATTATAATGTTTTTTTTTGGTAATATTTCGTGTTTGCTATTTTACTACATGTATAATCTCATGTTAGTTTGATAGATGGAGACAGGTTATTAACTATTTTCATCAAGTTCAGAGGTAATATTTACAGCGATCCTGTAATTGTTATGAAAACAACTTATTCAGGAAACTCAGGGAAAATCTTCATTTTTGAAATGTATTTCTTAGAATGGGTCCACAGCATTTCTTTTCAGTATAACCGGTAGTACTGCGTCAGTATTTTCTCCAAAACAGAAAATGTAGTATATTCAGTGTTTCTTCCACAAAGCGACCTTTTATAAACGTGGCCGCAAGACCAATACTAAACCATACACTTTCGACAGTCGTACTCCTACGATGCTTTTGGGAAGTGTACCAGCTATATCTCAATGGGAATTAATTAATCGAGACTGAGCCAGTCAAACTTGTGTTTGACATTATTAGCAATGTGACACGCCGTCGATTTACAATGACACGCATCCGATTTTAGTCGTCTCTTAAGACACCCATAGTGTAATTTGAACCTATTTCCCCCAATTCCATGGAGTTATCCAGATACTAGTACTACTCCATAAGGTAAACGTTAAATGTCTTCATCCTAAACATGTTATGCCTTGTTTGATCTCCAGAATCAGGTTGAATAATAATGTTTCTGTCAAAACAAGAAAAGACTGGATAGAATTCATTCAGCCAATATGGAGACTCAAACACTGAACTAAAGTTACGACTGACCAGTTAACGCACTTCCTACACGTTACCGCTAGTTATTAACGCTGTGATGATGAAGCGTACCAGCGCATACACTATAACATTTTTAAAGATACCAACTTCGTTATTGTCTCAGCGACTTCTACTTCTGTCCCCTTCGTCAGGTGAAATATCGGTACAAACAATAAAAAAGATGCTTGACAACGACTTTGAAATTGAATATTGTTCTGAAATTTGAAACAACCGACAGGATAAAACATGGGCTCATTCATACACAGGCTCATTCATACACACGCGGGTTCGAGTATTCCGGTGATAGTAGACTAGAATAACTCTTCTGTCCTACATACAGTTATTGGGAACGCCGAACCTTTAGGTCTCCACATTCTTTATATCAAAGAACCATATGGAAAGTACCGGCTGACCCAAATCAGACGGATCCCTGTGGTTGCACTGTTATCGGCGTTAACAATGTCATACTGATGCCGCTAGTTATAACACTGTCACTGCGTATTTTATAACCTTTACGTCCTTGACTTGTCCGACGTGGCTAGTTTTCTTTGATGGCCAATATCTCCTTAAAGGCTCCTGCTGAGGAAAAGAGGATAGGTGTAATCACGTACGGCACCTTGGGTATGATGTTCAGAGACGTCAGTACAAGGGAGACAACTACCATGATTACATTAATGACGTCACGTTAGGTCAAATTAGTTTGGTTAATGTTGAACCTATGAACGAGTGTATTCTATAATTATTCATCTTGGTTCTCAGTTGGAGAGTTCGAATTAGTACAAATAACTATTGTGATTAATTCCATGATGGTTCCAAACATTTTCAAAACAAAAGAAATCTTAAACTGCGTTATATATTTTGCGATACATGCTTGCATAAAAACGTACCAGTAAACTGATGTAAATAATACTATTTTTGTGCAAAGATTGGGTTTACCTTTATATCTTACCCTACGCATCTATTTTAGATTATTAACACGAAAAGGCCATTGACCTTTATTTAATGAAGAGGAATAATACATGACTGTATTTTGTGCATATTTCTTTAATATTCTTTTTTTAATATCTGGTTTCACAAACGTTGAATGATATGTTCTCATATAGTGACTTGAATTAAATATCGGTAACTATCGCAGTTTCTTTTTACTTTCGCAAAGCTTCCCACACAGTTGTATCAAATGTGGCCTTAATCGTTTAGCTCAATATCGACATTTGTGTTCTGGTCTGTGTAAATTGAAATGGATGGTAGATAAATATTATTAAGGAAAATAAGCCTTGCAACACACCATGTTAATTGTTTAAAGTGTTAAAGATTGATTGATGAATCGTATTTACTTTCAGTACTATTGGTTGGTGTTTGGTGTTTAGGCGAGCTCCTAATCGATGTGTGAGACAATGCATTCAAGAATTCACACATTGCCGATACTGTCCTGTTTAAGACTTAGATCGCAGCAATTGCAATCAACATTGTGTTCTCCGACGTAATTCAATCAATTGCGACAATAACTGTATGGATATTGGAAAAGGAATTTCGGCAATCAATATGTTTCATAAGTGGTCCTTTCGCTAGGCACGTTACCGGTCAATACTAACATTAGAAATGATGCGGGGGAACATGCACTGCAAGAAGACATTTTTCAATGCTTCAGATTAAAAGAATCATTTTCAGGTATCGACTTCGGTGAATGATCTTGTTGACACTGTATCAGCAGTTTGCAGTTTAAACTACTCTCGGTTGTGGCGTGCATGTACCTGGCAATGAAGGATTAGGTTATTGCTTCTTACGCGTAGGGCGACTTTCTCGTGTCGGAAGTAAATAAAGGCCATTATGAATGGTCAGTCTCAGACACAGAAGGAATAGAGTTGCGACAAATCTTTAATGTTTCGTGAGGCTGGAATTGACTTGACTTTGTGGCTACTGACAGAACCCACCAGTGCTAATGTACACAAATAACGAAAGAGTGTCCACAACCTGAATTTACACCAGGCAAAGTCTAGACAGTCATCCTGGTTATTAGCTATCAGAGGATTCAGTCAATGATGTGTTTACTGCTGCAACGCCAGACTAAACGTACTACAATGTAGTGAATATTTTACGCGTTGGGATAACGCAGCATTGAATCACATACTTCTGTTATGTATCAAAAGTCACTGTGTCAGCGAATTGTGTTTTATCTTTTCAGTTGGGAGGACGGATCCTGAAATCCGAATCATCGAGCCTGAGTTTAATGATGTTCCGGAGAGTCTAACATATAGTAAAGGAGAAACAGCCAGATTATTTTGCTCTGTAAGCAATCTTGGAGAACGAACGGTATGTGCTACTTGTATTTAGCTGACGTTGCATAACATACATGTTGAACTGTGCTTGTCCTGAGTTATAGGAATTTTCTAAATATGAAGCTTCCCATATGATGAATTATGTTCTCAAACTAGGCGGGGACACAACAGTTACAAAAGGTCACGTTGACACACTTTGGTGATCATGAGATGAGGTGAAGTGGGATCTTACGTCGCGTTCAAGATTATTCCACATATATAGCGACGTGCATGAAGGCGTGGGGGTGTATGTGTATGTTAGTATTAGTCCGGACTAATGTCGATTTTTATAGTGCTAGCCTACTGAGATACCATGCCACAGTTTAACATGAATACCCAACTCAGATATAGTAAACGGACTCCGAGCCGACCTGTGCTTGTTTTAGACCCTTAATGCCGAACGTCAGGCAGAGTAACAACAAGTACCATCTTTTAACGTCTTTTGGTTGGAACAAACCTCTGACTTTCCGTTATCTGGACAGACGCTCTGTCCACTGGACCATGCAGGCAGTCTGACAGTGAGTCCTGACATACAAATAAGTGCATTTGTATTTTGTGCATCATTTTCTTGATGGAAGTTGCATCCAGATCAGATGGCCAAGATACGCTCACTTAGAATGAGCAGGAAACAGTTGGGTTACAATACGTACTCGCATCGTGAATAGTAAAAAAGCATAATTCTACAATGACATTGATGAATGCTTGATTCTGATTGGTTAAAAAGGGGTTTCCATTTTGCTACGGAAACCCCTTTCGAATATATTAAGCCTTTTCACAAAAAAACGTGGGTATGAATACATAGATAGCCTACATATCGATTCATAGAAAATGGCTGCCAATCGATCACCCCCATATGAACTGTAAAACATATCTATATTTCCTCTAATACACGCTGGGTCTCTAATACCAGCCAGGTCCCTAATACACGCCGGGTCAAGGGCTCTCGCGAAATTAATAGACGGCGTAGCGTCAAATAGAGGAAATAAGTTGGTTTGATATCGAATGTTTTGGGCGTTCTAGGCCGCAACCCTGACTGCTTCGATGATGACATTAAAGATGACATTTTGCATTCAAATGAAATGTTTATGAAACTGTTAGAGAAATGTTCTATGGTGACCAGAATCGGAACAATTCAAGCTATTTCCTCATTTCCTCATTGATACAACAGTGAAAGTAAAATATAACATTATAAAAATTGCTTGAAAAAACTTTATTCATGACCACACTTTGTTTACAAACCTCTTTTCTAATCGATATTCGTTGCCATCTCCGTCAACCACCACCGTTAGAATTTGGCAGGAGTGGATTTGAAAGTCCTTTAGAAAACACACCCTTTCGAAAGTCCACAGCTTATCAAACTTGATGAAATTCATTTCAGAACACGCACAATTAAGAAAATCATACAGATCCACTATTTCTGGGACACAAATGTCTAAGTTCTGTCACTATTTGGCTTTGGATCCGTGAAATCTTTAAATTAACAGGTCACACTGAGCAGATTCCTCGTTTCAAAATATCCGGCTCGTCTGCAGCTTAAAAAGCGGCTGTTCAGTCACACTCAGTCACATTGGTAATCATATGGCTCATCGCGATATGGCTGCCATATTGCCGATGCGATGAAAAATTTAAACTCACTCACTAATCATATGGATGTACCAGCAGGCTCGATCAATCCCAGATAATCTACCTGTTAATGTTGAACCACATATAGATCCGGGTTGTCATCCTACTTCATTCTATAACTCGTTACGGAGAATGAAAACACAGATTGTCAACCATTGACAGCTGTGAGGTGTGAGTTACCGTGATGTAGGTCAAATTCTGCCACATCCAAGTTAGGGGTGGAGAGGCATTTATTTTGATTTTATTATTGTTTACTGGGGGTAATAGCTAACTACTACTAATAACACATGTTAAATGTATAATAGAATGTTAATTGATAAAGTTTGCTGTAGAAATATATTTGTTTTGCATTTTAAAACCCTTTTCTATTACCCGTCACCCCTACAATAGAAATGATGGCATGTTCGATTTCCAAGAAATGACACTCTCTCACAAAATTCCGAGAAATGACAGTCAGTCCACAGTGTACAACAGTTTGGTAGAAATTAAAATATCTTTCTTTGGACTTAGTTTGGAGTGTAATTTGTCAACTTCTTTTGAAAAACTATGTATTTTGAACACTTATTATGAACTACTCACGACTATGGTGTTTTTAATCTTGAACTTTAGTAATAATTGTTACATATATAACTACCTATGACCACTTTTCGGAATGTTCTAAGATTGCAGACCTGTGCACCTGTGTTATTACACGTTGCAAAACAGCGCCGTTTTCAAAGCGTTCAAAATTCAAAATTATAATAAAGAGGTAACTATTCTACAGTGGGACTACATCAAATTTCAAAACACAGTAGGTTTATCTCCTAATTCATACACTGTTTGCTGATCAATAATGTACCTTCAGTTCATATTGTTAATAACCCAATTCTATTTCCAATAACTTACAACCCCCCGTGCCATTCGTGGCAAAATAAATAGCTTCCCCCATTCAATTGCTGATTTATGGGTGTATTTTTCAAACATGAAAGAAGGCTACGCCAGAAAATGATACCCAACTGTCAATTGTTACGACGGATGCTTCATAATTCAAGATAAGAGGACCTAATTATGAGGCCCGTTATGTCCACCCTGACCTACATGCTAATATGCGTCAATAAAACCATTACACGAATTATTGTACCGACATAATTCTATATTATGTATCTTGATAAAAGATCAAATGTTTGCAGACCTGTGTGTTGTGTATCACTCTCCACAGACTGTTGTCATAGCTGTCTGCAGCGTATTGTGTCTTCTCATAATTATGTTCCTGTGATGCATGTACTAGTCACTTACAATTTTAATGTTCATGTGCTTCCAATCAAGTCGAGTGCCTATAGTGTGATTGTTAGGGTAAACTCTTCTGCCTATCCACATTTGTAGCAGAACGTTGGCTCAATTTTGTTAAGTAAATTGTAGCAGGTGAAACTTCATTCAATGGGAGTATGAATGAAATTATGGCTTTGCAAATATCCTTCCAAACAGTGTTTTTGAGTTGATACCAATTATGAATTTTTTTACAAAATGTAAAAAACGTGCAGCACAGGATCCTGCATTTAGGCATGCAGGCCCCCCTGCGGAATGGGTATAAAAATCCACATCAACGGCTGTTCATACAGTCCTTATACCGGCAGTAGGGGCGGTGACAGAATGCCAAGACTGAATGCAGCTCAACGGAACAACGCCATTGGGAGATTTCAAGCTGGAGCAACTCAGTAAGAGGTGGCCAGGCACAAACTTTGGCGTATCCAGACAGACAATCTCCGCACTGTGGACCCGATACAACAACACCAACAGAGTTGACGACAGACCAAGGTCAGGAAGACCAAGGGCGACAACCCAAGCACAAGATCGATACATCCGGCTGCGACACCTCCAAGACCGTACTACCACAGCCACGTCTACAACCTCACAGATCCCTGGGGTACGCAGAATATCAGATCAAACGGTACTCAACAGACTGAGGGAGGCTGGACTTTTTGCACGAAGACGTCATCTGGCGGACCGTCTGCTTTGGTGCCAACAGAGGGTTAGATGTGCACGTGCGAGGTGGAGAATTTACTGACGAGTCTCGTTTCCTTTCCACACGTGCTGATGGGCGAGCACGTGTCTACAGACGTCGGGATGAACGTTACGCCCCCAACTGTGTGCAGCAGGTTGTCCCATTTGGCGGCGGGAGTGTCATGGTCTGGGCCGGAAATCATCACGGTGGTAGGACGCCTCTCGTGCATGTGGCAGGTGCATTGACAGGTGTGCGTTACAGAGACTTGATCCTACAGCCTTACGTTCTTCCTCACGTCAACGTTCACTGCGGACAGTTCCAGCAGGACAACGCTCGACCGCACATTGCACGTGTTTGTCGGGACTTCTTACAGCACAACAACATCCAGACATTACCTTGGCCAGCCCGGTAACCAGATTTGTCCCCGATTAAGCATCTGTGGGGACGAGTTGGATCGACGCGTTCGCAGAAGGAATCTACCGCCCCAAATACTTCCGGCGCTCCTTGATGCACTTCAGCATGAATGGCAGCACATCCAACAGCGTGTTATTGACAACTTGATTGCATCTATGGGTCGTCGGTGTCAAGCGGGGATTGATGCGCGTGGTGGGCTCAACCGATACTGACATTTTCTGTACCCCTGTAACATTAACTGTATCATGTACGTGTGTCTGTCTAGGTGACACGATTAATATTTTGAACATTGTGTACATTGATCTCCAAACAGTGTTTCAATTATGTTTTCTGTGTCCTATTTTGAAACAATCGCATTATATTACAATTTGAAAGTCAGTGTCAAGTTTCTTTTTTTTGAAGAGTATATTTGTTGCAGTTGTTTGTTTTATATATATATATCATGAATTTCCGTACTTCGCCTCTTATGTCACTTGTAAATAGTTATTTCGAATGTCAGATGCATGTTGTGATGCATGCACGTGGTAATTAAGCGATAAAGTTATTCACACTTTACACTTACACTCGACCGAATGTGAATAAGTATCCAGCCTGATATATCGCTGTAGTCAAATTGCTACGTTTGTAACTACATCAAAGTATAATATCCAAAGTAGATGACAAAAAGAATATTATCCCATTATCATGTCTTCATGTTGATTATATGTTAAATGATTATATGATTAAATGCAGCGTATAATCAATCAGCTTAATTCTCATAGAAGCATAGGCACTAGATTTTGCTAGGAGTAATTGGTACTTTATATCTGGTAGTTTTATTGCATTTTGATAGTACTGTTTGAATAATAGTGTTACCTCTAACACGAACTGAGAAGTGGGACAATATGAACAATTCATAAATGCAATCATTGTATTTGGAAGAATGGTCTTGATGGCTTCAAGGTACATGTATGCGGGGATATCCCTCTACAGTTTAAGCAATATTTCAGCTCGCCTCTTTACCATATAATCATATATTTTCTTCTGTGCAGTTTATTGGCGTTGTGCTACGCTTTGATACCAATTATTGCAGTAGTCTGACGTATGCACTGCTGATGAGTAAATAGCGTTTGGATGTATGTATAATGGTTTACCTCAGGTGCACACTGAAAAACGTGCGCATTTAATGACATGTTTCTTCAGATCAGGGAAGTACAGGGTATCATATGTCAGCACACATGGACAATACACCATGAATATTTTCTATTTTCTGCACATTGGAGTGCAAGTCGTAAGTCGATACTCGTAAACCACAAATACGAAATACAACTGAGGAGACCTTGGCTATGTTACGTTGCGGTAGGCAAGTAAAAATAGAAACTTACAATGTACCACAGAATAACACCATGAGCGTAAATTTACAACATGCAATTTGGATGCGCTGGGAAATAAATTTCCTTACTTGTTTTTCTTAACGAGTTATTATGTTTAATGTTCACATGGTTCAATAAAATATGAAGGCTTCTCTAACTATATCTTTCACATGCAGCACTTGTATCAGAAAAAGATAAATCTGCTTTAATCGACTTTATCTTAGGCTCATATAAAATACCGTCCAAGAAGAATTGATTTGTACAATATCAAGCTAAGATATTTCCACACTGCCAAACGCCCATGCTGAATTGGCTAGGGGATGTCGTAATTTCATCTTTAGTTAACGCAAATGGAAGTGGCAAGACATACAGAAGCACCTCACAAGAACCGCCGGATATCACTGCAAAGCTTGACACGCCGCCATGAATAACCATCTTCTCTGGTGCCCAGGTTGTTATGCCCAAACGAGGCGACCTGAACCGATGCCTGGTCGCAGTCGCTGTATGCTAAACGTAACATTTAGAACGTGAACGTTTTATTTCATTTTCTTCGTGATTTATCCGCATTGGCAATGATTTCAACAAATTTGTTCACAAGTTATCAACAGATTGAATGCAAGTGAGAAAGCCCTAAATTACATGTCAACTCTAGAATGAAACGGACAATCTGGTGCTCCATAGTAGGATTAAGACTGCTGTCAGCTGAGAGGAAGTTATCTTGTTTTAATCAAATCAATGATGTTCCGAAGTGGAAACAGTGCATTTCGCCTTGTCTTTGCTAATCCCGTTATCTTCCTGCAATATTCGGAAATCCGATTTATAGCCCAATGAACAAAACTATCGGTCCATTTTAACTCAATATTTGGAAGGAACAAGACATGTGCCAACTTGGAAATAAGAAGCACAAACATAATGTGTCTAACGGGTCTATTTCATTCCAAATATTCCTTTCTGGCTACCCAGTTATTGGCGATGATTGACGTAAAGGGATGCCGGAAGCACATTCACTGGCATGATTTTCAGGATTACAATAAAATTCATTATGTCAATTTCAATAGAAAAGACTTGAAATGGTAAAGTACCGGAAAGATGCAATTTGCTTCAGGCTTTAGTTGTCTGGATGGGATATTGTGATAAGAACATATTGCCATGTGGTAAATACTGTCAGAAACCCTAATGCGGCTGTGGCAAGTCATAAAGCCCATTTTCGAGGTGTTTCTATTGGAACGGAAAAATCACTGCGGGAGAGAAATATCACCGTCCAACATGCATTTAGGCGTCTCCAGTTATTATTGGTACGTTCATTGCTGTTTTATTCCCTTAATGTTCTGTAGTGCTATGTTAAAGTACGACTGTGAGATTGTTAACGCATCATTGCGAATTAAGATCGCTTTGTGTAACAAAAAAAGGAAGATAAGACTGAACATTGGTGTCACAGAAATCGGTAACGTATATCAATAGTTGCATCATCACACCATAAATTGGACTGAACTATATGCTTAAGACCACATGTCAATACATGGGAGTATACGTTGTGCCTTCGGAGAAAGTGCATGAATTGATACAGCACCAATTACCAGGACAGTGTGTTCATGAATCCATGTTGTTTTCACTCTCAGCAATATTGACATGTCACCAGAACAAAAAGTAACACCCATATAACGGCAACGACTGATAATTACTACATATTTCTCGCATGTGTTGGCTGCGTGATGCTTTCATTGTAAATAGAATAGATGATGAAGAAATGTATGTGGATAAGTATAATATTGTTTTTCACTTCTTTGTAACAAGGGCCGCCTCCGTGGTCTAGTGAGAAGAACGTCTGGCCAGAGAGCGGAAGGTCGGGCCACGTCATACCAAAAGACGTTAAAAGATGGTACTTATTGTCACCCTGCCTGGTGCTCGGTATTAAGCGGTTAAAAACAAGGACCGGTCAGCTCGGAGTCAACGTTTCATGTACAGTAATAATTAAATAAGTGGAGTAAGATAGAACACAGCCAATTAAAACTGTAATTAATTAATTACTACACTTATTTAATTATTACTATACTGAGCCTGAGAGTTAGAACTTTACTGTGCAATTGTGTAAGTTTAATGTAGATCATATGATAAATAATGTGGAACTGTAGATTATGCTATGCTTAAACTGGATTTAAATTAAGAAAAGGTTTCACAGTTTAACATAGGATTGCATGAACTATTCATCGTACGTAAATATAAATTGTCGATGCAAGGGAATAACCAGTCTAGATGATCAACAGACACCGATTCCATTTGGTGTAAAGAGCGAAATAGCTGTAAAAATTATATGAAAGGACCACTGAAAATCAGTGATGACAGCATGTGTTCGCGAAAAGGGTAAACATGTCCTGCCCTACCGTTAGCACGCGCCATTCACACAATTTGCATAAAAAGTAAGGTTTTATTGCCTGACGACGCAAATCAAGAAAGGTATGGGTAGATCTAAGGTTGTATGTTATGTTACCGACATAGTATGGTACTAGATCTCAAAGGCAGTGCTGTATCTGCAGAACTACATAACGATTCAGTAAGTAACACACGATACCCAATTATTAAATACGTTTAACCCTACACATTTATCTATATTTGGTTCTTGATTTCATTCATGATGCGTTGCAACCGAGACCGGTTTCTGTTAGACTCATATGCCATGTGCTATGTTTCATGAATGATTCATATTCGTACGCATGTCATTGTTGACACCACAGGTCAACCGAAGATATTGACGCTACTTGCGACGAAACATTATTATTTTGTGAAAGGAGTCCTTTCGTTCTGCAATTCATGCCTTTTTGATTAGACGTTTGGTTTCTAATATTTGATACGGATGGAAGAGTCATATAAAAAAAACGCCGAACATCAAAACAGTCACCGTGAGACTCATTTGTGTCCTATAAGGTGTTCTCCCTGCAACAGTTTAAAAACATAGAACCGGAAGGCGTCTCAAGTGTCGGATCATTTGGCCGTCCTTCAAGATATCAAACAACACTGCATTTTAAATAGAAAAATGACATGAAACCTAACACAGTACACGTTCAGACAACAGATGCCTTTATCAGATCACTGAAAATTCTTGCCTTATTTTCACCCCCCTGAACAAATATAATACACAAGAGATGAAAATATTTTCTTGCCATTTCCATAATAAAGGCCATTTTGGGCAGTTTCGTTTACCAGCAAGGAATTCTCGGTTATAACAAGTAGCGGGTCTATTTCGTCTGGAAGTAATTCCCCAAGAGGACAACCATTTGTTTCTACATGACGTTCATATATTCATAATGACCGCCAGCTGCAACTTGTCTTCATTACAGTTTGCTTTCAAAAGGACCAACATAATTTGAAATTGGAATAGATGTTCAGACTCATTTATTTAAGATGTATCTATTATTCATTTGAGTGACATTTAAAATAAATATATGTTCCAAGGGAAATGTATGGTTTTAATTTTACAATTTACAGCAATAAGGTACCATGAGGGAAATTTCTAAAATCAAGTTAAAAGATTACATTATTTGGGGTAGTGACGGTCCATTGTGCGTCGTTTGTAGATGTACTTAGTAAGCTTTTGATGCTTATAGCAACCGTGGGTGCTGGAAAACCCCATTCAATTAAGGTAACATGTCAGTTCTGTTGGGCTTTTTTTTCATGATCAACTTTTAAGAGTCCTGTCTCGTGGGTTTTGTTAAATCTGCATTGTACGTTTTAGAGAGACTGGTTTATTCACCTCAAATAAATCCGTGTTGTTGCAATGTTTCTAGGGACTTGGAGGAAATTGATTGAAATTGGATTTACATGTACGCAGAAAAAGTTTCCCGGAGAAACTATTGATAACCAAGACGTCAAAATATAAATAACTTCTCGTCATGATCAGACTTAGCTTCAGCATGGACATTTTTAGGACACTTTGGCGTAGCAGTTGCAATCTTCATTGACTGCACGAAACCGTTTTATACTCAGAGTTCTTCGTGAGGAAGTCCGTCAATAGTGTGACAGTTTTCTTTATGCAGTGTCCATTTTCATAATAGGTATAATACAGTCAACGTATCTTAAAATGATACTTGATGTTTTACACTTGAAGAGAGACATTTAATTCATGTATGCGTGATCAAAAGACGATTTTTGATTACAGTCTGTGATGATTAATTCCGTGTACGATAAAGATAATAAATCATGCACAAAGTTGATCTCGGCTACTTGAAGGCCATTTGAGACATTACTTTGATGGACATAAACAACCCTGCCCACTCAATCTCCACTTTATGCCAAATGTTTCTGACCCCAATATCACAGGAGCTGTTTCTTCCCTTTCATCCATGTGTGAACATTTCTGATGGATAACTTTAATACTTGCTTCTTTGAGTGGGGACTTATTGGTATTCGTATCTCCGTTTGCAAGAAAAGTTGGCATCATTAGGTGAACAGGTTTAGAACGGTTTGTATTGAAAACATTGGTGTGACAATTTTTTATTTAAATAGTTACCATATTGCCAAAGACGAAAATGGAAAAAGGATCTAAACAAAATCATTCCGAAAAATGGGATTAAATAAAGACTGAACTGTTGCACAAAACAATTCTGAAGAGATGTGACTGTACTTAAGCTTCACGATAAATCAACCGATTTGAAAGTATTACAATTGATCAAAGTTTGTTCTATTTTTTCAGATTGTGTGGAGGAAAGTACCAAATCCTCACCCTGTTACAATTGGAACACGGACGTGGACGGAAGATATGAGGTTTCACGTTGACCACGTACCATTGAGTAATCAGTGGAACTTAATGATACAAAATGTCACCCCGGATGACACGGGAAAATACGAGTGCCAAATAAGCATGAGGAAGAAAAAACTTAGACAACATATATATCTTAAAGTAAAAGGTAGGTTGAACGCTCTTTAGATCATTTCTTGTAATTTACATTTGTGTAAAGACGATAGTGTCATTATAAAATGTATCTAACACCTGGCCTAAGTACATCATAATCGAATTCCCATTCTGCATACGTCAACACTTTGACTTAATGTATCTGGTAAAACAAACACTTCATTCAAGTAAACATTGTAGTACTCTGTTTGTGAAACACAAAGCCCACACGTGAAATAAGCGCTTGCACCTTTAAGCTGGACGGGAAATATTTTTCACCAGAAACAGTTATCACGTGTATCAATATGAGATTGATGAATGCATCATTTTACAAGGAGGACTTATTGACATAATGACAGACACATACCTTGATACCCCTGATTATGCATCATGATAATATCCAATTGCCTGGTAGTTGGTACTTTCATGGATGCCGAGGGGCGTGTGAAAAAACAACATACAATTTTGTTCATAAATCAATACTATATCACATAATAGTTTCGACTAAGTATCGATGAATGTACCAGAAAACGGTTTAATGTTCTCTGCAAATTACACCCACGGGAAGTCCCGCTGTATTGTGACAGTGATGCTATGAACAACTTCTTAACTAAGAAATTTCAATATTTCACTGTCCGCTTATTCTCAAAATAGAGCCAAAAAATAATATCCAGATGAGGAAGTTCTTTTGAGGCACATTTATGTGTACATGTCATATACGAGCAGTTCAATGTTATCTCCATCAAATGGCTTAACATATTATACATATGATGGGACCCGGCCCTCAAAGGATCTCAAACTGTCAGATTGTTTATTTCACTTGTTTAAGCGACGATCAATACCTTTTGTCTGAACAGTATTTGATGGCTTATAAATTACATTTTAAACACAGTGGTATTATTTCAAATAAGCAAAAACCCGGGTTTAAAGCAGATGCTTACATATTATGTGTAACACGTGTGTGTCAAAACTAAACAGTAATCCCACTGGGATATAGACATATCGGTTCTTCAGAATAAGTATGAGGAACATGCCTGTACAGGACAGGACTAATTTGAAGAATATATTGATCCATCATCTCAAACGTTCAGATCTATGTCAGCCGCATGTTTGCATCCAGAATGTTGTAATTGTGGAAGCCCACCAGAAAAATATGTTTATGTTTTCTCCAAAACATAGTGGTCTATGCTATGAGCTACATGTATGTATAACCTATATTCGCGCGAGTTTTTTTCCAAAGAAGTAAAAGACTAAGACTTGCATCGTGGTATGCTTTCTCCTACATTATGCGACATGCTGTGACACAAGTAAAATACTGTTCAAAGCGGCGTTGAACCAAAGTTACTCAATGACTCATGTTAAACATTAGCAAATACATACATGTACCGAAACACAACATGAATACAGCAACTAGCAAACATGAATATTTGAACCCTGCATATAGTAAATTATGTGACAAATAATTCCGAGAAATGACCCTTAAATATTGAACGGAAAAGAACCTACAGTACCAAGACTTCGTAAGCCAGTTGGAGTGTAGTAGTTACGGTTGTCGTTTTATGTAGCACCAATGAACGGTCCCTGAATCAAATGTTCACATTTACGGCCCCTGAATGAGGCGTCCACGTACATCGACGCTGTTATATATCTGTAATATTGCTGACTACCGCCGTTCTTCATGCCAGTACACATAACAAGGAATGTTGTACTCCAGTGTGCATTATAAAAAAAAGTGAAATTGCGATTTAATTTCATTGTCAAATGTAAGGATGATTGATGGATAATCATTGCTACAAAGAGACTCAAAGGAAAGTATCACAAAAAGACCTCTTCAATCACAGATTATAATGAAAACGAATTTGACAAAACGCAAATATATATATATTCAATTCATTTCACAAATAAAACAAAAGTAAAATCATTGTATTTCAGTTTGAAACACTAGCGTACGATTATCGAAGATGGATAAGCATACATGTGGTGATAATGACGAGGAAAAAGGATTTGTTATCTATATAAATGTGATAGTATTTAGTGTTAAAATTCTACGAGGGCTGGTCAAAAAGTTCTAAATCTGACTAGTGTTCAACTACGGGCCGTAACAAAGTGGACTGGTCAATGAAGTACATTGTTTGAGTAGTCCATTGCAAGTATGTTTGGTATGTTGAGGTCGTTTGTATAATAATGACAGTCAGTTGAACGTGACAGGGGTCCTGAAGGACGACTACTGAGCAGTCATCAAGTTTTTTAACTTAAGAGAAATGAGTGAGTGAGTGAGTGAGTATGGTTTTACGCCGCTTTTAGCAATATTTCAGCAATATCACGGCGGGGGACACCAGAAATGGGCTTCATTAGAGAAATGTACTCGCCAAGAGATTCATGACCGTATGTCACAAGTGTATGGGGATAAGTGACTAGGCTATTCCGCTGTTAAACGTTGGGCAGATAGGTTTAAGACTGGGAGGACAAGCCTTGATGGACGTCAATTAATGGAGATTGAATCATGGAGCTAGAAAATGTTATACTGTCAGGTAGAAGTGCTACAATTGCTGAACTTGAGCAAAACACAGGTCTAAGCCATGGATCCATTGAAACTGTTATTCATGAACATTTACAGATGAATAAGATATCTGCTCGCCAAAGTTTCTAAATTCTGATGTTAAGGTAAAAAGAATTGTCATTGCCTGAGAACATTTAGAGCTAAGTGAGAAGAATGTCGTAATGTTCAAAAAGGAAATTAGTAAAGGCTGATGAAACATGGGTCTACCACTATGATTCCGAGTCAAAACGTCAATCCATGGAATGACATCATCCCACTTCTCCGGCACCAAAGAAATTCAGGTCTTCAAGGTCAGTGAAGAAAGTAATGGCCACTGTATTCTAGGATGCAAACGGTGTGCTGATTTGCTTCATCGCCTGAGAGATTCTATCAAAGAAAAGTGGCGACGAATGCTGACTGCTGGAGTTCTACTACTTCATGACAATGCCTCTTCTCGCATCTCTCTATTGGAGGCTGCTGTGCGACAATGTGGGTTCGAAGAGCTTCCTCGCCCTCCATGCTCGCCAGACCTGGCACCAAGTGATTACCACCTGTTTCGTAAAACTGAAAGAACACCTTCGTTGTAAGCGCTATGACGACAACGATGATCTGAACACTGCCTTGAATGGGTTTTTCAAGGTGGCATCAGAATACGTTTTGCTGACTGGATTTGAAAAGCTCCACTATCGATATGAGAAGTGTATTTAAAGCAGTGAGATTATGTTAAAAATTAAAATTAAAAACACTTTCACCATTGTTGGTATGGTTTGTTAGGCCTAGAACGTTTAGACCAGCCCTCGTATGATATGTTGCACACAGAACGATTGAAACATGTTACGATATGACGTTGATGGTGGGGTGGCTGGAGTTGGGGAGGGGGGGGGGGGGGGGGGGGGGGAGATTTAGGTGACTGTGGTGTGTCCTGTAGCCCTGCCAGAATCCACTCATCCCGAATTCGTGTCTGATTATGGATCCAGCTCTGCCATCAGTTGATAATATATGCAACATTATGATACTGTTATTGTCAAATCTGTCAAGCAGAGCAAAGTGTTTTTCTTATATTATTGGACGATGGCGAGTGAACTATCCCGATCCAAACCGTTTGCATTGTTCCTCTGTGAATATGCCTTCCTCATCAGCTATAACAACACACCAAAGTAGCAACGCAAATCAACGCTAAGCCATTCATATGCTTTGTCTTGTATGGTCCTTTGTTGACCCGGCAATCGATTTGGTTACAGATGAAAAGTGATAAATCTTTTGATATTGGATGCCTCTGCCTGTGTTTCTTTACATCCTCTCCCAAACCTCTACTTGCTATTTATTGCTTTTGACGGACGGCCATCATAGGAGTGAAACAGGTCATCCATTATCTGGTAATGACATGAAGGATGTAGAGAAACATTTCATCCTGCTATTCAACTGTTGATCCTGGGAAAGAAACAATGACAGTGTCCTTCGTACATGTAATAATGTTCATTCAGATATTTACAAAAGTGCGCATAATAAGTAGCATAACTATGATCTTTAAAGTCGCTGAAAGCTGAAGTAAACTGTTCTTTACAAACGATAATACGTATTAAACTCACTGTTGATTTTCTTCCAGATGTTCCAGTTAAAAGACATCCAGGTATGCTTAATCATCATCTTGAAACGTAGATGTTTGTCTAAAACTACAAAAAAAACTCACCTCGAAAATCAATCACAATTTTATTTTTTACAATGCCGTGTACATCGGATATATAGAGTGCATCTAGTTTTGAAACCTGGGCAAACGTCAATTATACGTTAGTTCTTTGATTTAAAGTTCGGCACCATGAAGTGTGCTATTCCGTAACCCGAGGCATACACTTCCTTAATGGCACAAGTTAATCAAGGTGGATTTCTTCACAACATGTCTTATTTTTATTCTCCTATTTATGATAAATATGAAAGTTGATACACTGATCGGAAATTAAGAAATATTAACTTTCTTTAAAACAACGTAAATATCACGATGTTTTTGTGTGTATGTTTTTGAAGATGTTACTGACTGGCTAATGGTTAACGTTTATTTAGATTTTTATGTTTCAGATATACATATCAGTGGTACATCGTACGTTGAAAAAGGAGACCATATTGGTTTATTTTGTAACGCAAGTTTCATTGGAAGTAATACTTATAACTTGGAGTGGTTTAAGGATGGTGACCTGTTTCTTTCACACGAACCACGAATATCAGTGTTGACTTTTGGTGGCCCTCCGAGTGAACGGAGGAGCAGTTTACTGGAAATAAGAAATTCTAGACCTTCAGATTCGGGGACATACGTGTGTCGTTCGCCTGAAATGCTGAAAACCACATCTGTCCAAGTTCACGTTATGAATGGTGAGTGTGAGTCACCAAACCAGACGAAATCAATTCAATAAACTGCTTATGTATGTCTTTAAATATCTCAGGTATATGTTTTAGTCAGGAATTCTTTTGAAAATTATCGACCTGTTGAAATGTGTAATTGAGACATATGTCAACGCAGCCTGCCAATACAGATTTATGTATTTATTATTCATTTACATGGGCATGGTCGATCTGATTTATACATAATGTACACTTAACATTCATATATCCCAAGAAAAGAAAATTACTTGGTAAACTATATTATAAAACAGTATTAGCCCCACTAAAGTGGGGTTGCCAACAAGCAAAACGTCATGTTTGACAGAAAGGTGGAACCGAGACATAGCACACAATCCATACATCTTCGATGGAATTCTTGTGTTAGTTGGTGAAACTACGACTAGCTTAAATGTAGCGCAGACATCCCTAGATGCAGTTGTTTGTAGAATGTGACGTTACAAGTGCAATTTCATAAATGGATAGAAATTGGGACATTGAAATACAAGCATGAAAGGAAATCTCATAAAACAGACACGTGATTGGCTTCTGGCTGCTGCCACTTTCGTTCCCTATTATTCACGATCTTCTCTGTCAATTAACTATCCATACCAAAAGATAGATCTGCAATGGAGTGAGTGAGTTTATGACCATTTTAAGATAAAGCACAGCGACTAGCAGTGTATCAAGCTGGGCCTCATTCATAAAGCAGCCGAAGCAACAGGATTGTTGTATACTTTAACGATGACTTTCGATAGTCGTAGTCCGCTGATCTCTTTGGTGAAACGGAGCTTGGGATATAACCGTAAAACGTTTAAGGCTTCAATCTACACAATCTACTTGACAGTATATGACACTTGGCGCTATTTCTACTGATGTCCGTGAGGAAACAGAGAAATATCTTACGATATAAATGGCAGTGATCTCCTCGTGTTAAATATGAAACAATATATTAGTCCTTTGCCTATAATGTAGTACAGATGCGAACTTATGTACAACTAATGACAAACTTCAAACACGCATTTTAACGTCGTGATACAGCTGCAAGCGTTTGTTAGGCGGTTATTTTCACAAATCAGCTTTAAGGAAAGGGCCGTTGGTCTATTGGTTCATGAATTGCTAAGTTTTGGCCAGTTACAACTCCGTGTTCCATGAATTTGTTCCATGTCAAAAATGAACTTATTACCATGAAATAATGAAAAAATAGATTGTCCACTTTAGTGGGTAAGCTTCAACAAAATAGTTGTCTGTATTACTATTTGCATCTCTAATTTCTTATTGTTATTTCTCATTTCAGCAGGCTCAAATAACGTAAAAAGAGGTAAGATGGAAGCTTTATACGTATCTGTAACTATCTAAATGTAACAGCCCTATATGTGGATGTTCTATTTAAATATAGTTCCATTTAATGTTTCATGTTAATTTATGTTGTCTGCTAATGTTCATTAAGATATTCGGATCGTTATAATGACCTCTACTTGGCTTAGAACACGCTGTGCGAGTACCAATCACAATATAACAGTTACAACATTCTGCTGATAGTCGCCTGTGCCGATTGTTTTATTGTATGAATTCAGGTCTGAACTGATCCAATTTATGTTTTGATTGCACCTCAGTCTAGGAGTATCATGGCTATTCTCGAAATTGTAGTTTAGGCTCTCTGACACCTCATTTCTTTCATGACTGACATTCTATTATATCACAGGCTACAAATAAATGCGCCTTCTACATCAATCGAACAATGAATCTTCTTAGACACAAAATATCCGAGCCCAGACACGACTCGAAGAGATGTTTTCAATTTTGCTGCTGACAGCAAGTTTCTATAGCAAACATCACATTGCTGAACCGACAAGCTTTAACTTTGCTAAACTAAGCATCAAGATATTGATATACTCACATCAAATCATGACTAAGTCTGCTTTATTTTATTTGCAGCCGGATCGATGGGACTGGAGAGTCGCGCCGTCGGTCTTCTTCCTCGAGATCTCTACCTTCTCTTCAGCTTCATCACTATTTTAAATGCCCACTGGCTTATATCCTGAGGCTTTCTCGTACACACGTTGGCAAGACGCACTTTGCCAGGGAGGATTCTCCTCAACAATTATTGGTTCAACACGGGTACACATACAAAACTACTGATAACTGTCATGCAAATAACAAAACTGCAGGATGGTACACTGTGCATGTAATACTTAGAAGAAGACGAACGATTGCAGATGAAGAATTTGATTGATCTCCTCTTGATCCTACGGATATCACTCGAGTGTAGTGTGAAGACTTTGTGGTATTGGAAAAGTGAAAATAATGGAAACATATTGTGAAGTATTCCAAGTTAAAACGAGGCGTTATAACGACGTCCTAGTTCTTGATAATGAATAGAAACGTAATGTCTGTAAAGATTGATGACATATTGGACGTTAAAAAACCATATTGTTTTCGACTTCATATAAATACCAGATTCGTAATCACCACATATTATTTTGCGAATTGATATTTCGTATCATGTCAAGATCTTGAGGCAGCGTAATATAATGATAACAATACACCATCTTCGACAATATTCAAATACTGTTTCAGATGATATCAATTTAAACCAGAAGAGTAAAAAAATAATATTCTTTTACATTTTCTTGAAATCCGAAGCGTGTCCGTAATCAATGCTGAAGAAGGGTATCAGTATATATTGCATTAAAAAAATGTCATTTGATCATATGACTGACGTTAGAGTAGTTGTAATAACTACTCGCGGTAGTGGATCAAAGAATAAATGAACAGAGCCAGACAGCGAAAAGTAAAACTCTAGGGTCCCCAACCATTGATTGTACTTGTACAGTGGGACACCGCCGGGAGGGCCTTATTGAGATTACCATGGAACCACATCTATGCATTTACATGTAAACTGGTGATACAAATTGCTTTTATTGATCCAAGAACATAGTTACTACGCAGAGTGTCAGGTCTTTGTCTGAATTTGCATCGAAACACAAGGACGAAGGGCTGGAACAGAACCCTCTGTTCATATTCGGAATTTCTGACATGGAAGGTTTTTCGTTGATGTTTCTAATGACCTTTTGCTTTAATGCAGGGTCACTGTTATTTACATTATAGTGCTCCGAGGAATCGTTAGGGGCCAGAGAGTCATGCGTTGGTCACCCTTCAAACAATGGCATGACGCCAAGACGTGCTTGAAGAGGACGTTTGCCTATTTAGGCACATTTGTGTGAACTTTTATGAGTGTTGAATATTTCATACAAACGGCCTCTCATATATTTTCCATGACATCAGTCAGTACTGCTATACTATTCATTATGAAAAACATTTCCGAGATGATGAGTTTTGATATACATTTGTCAATTTTGTGTGTATTCAACATTGAGATAACATGTTTATATTGGGTATATACATTGTACATAAATGATACTCATCTGTTATACAGGAATCATTTCATGCCATTTTACATCATTTCCGTCAGATTCATTGTCATAATCTTCAATATGGACGATAATGCACCTATCGTCATTATGAAATGAAAATTCACCACCCAGTGTCAACTCGATCATCATAATGTTATAAAACGTTGCCTGAACACATTGGTTGTATTAATATGATCAAACAGGAAGAGGACGATGATGCCTAAACAAGATATCTCGTTTTCTTTTCTTTGTTATCCACCTGCAGTTCACTACATGTGTGTACATGTATTCTCCGAAAGCCCGTACGTTATTGCAACCTGCAGCTGTTTGTCATTTTAACTTATTTTCAAAATTTTAGATTTGGTTACTACTACAATTGATGTCATTTATATAGTAACTGATGTCTGTATGTGTATGTATTCCAATGGTCGATGAAGTACGAACTGAAGTATTAATAAACAAAACTCTATCCTCAGCAGTTTCGTTGTTGCACTCTCTATACTGAATAGAAAGTACTATTATTATTGATATTCGGAATCATCCATTATTATCTTGGTTTGCATTTGACAAAAAGTCAATAGTTGTATTTTTGACAATTTAAAACTGATAAGCAGTGCAATATCTACTAATGATTCCGTTTTTAAACTGAGTTGTGCATCCAGGTTCTAAATATGAAGCCGATATCAGAACCTATACACCGACGTTTTAATTCAGTAACAAACATGCAAAATCAAATTTCTTACATCATTACGAACAATTGCAGGTACGAGTCACAATGCCGGTTACAGCATCAAACATCAAATCCGAAAGAACCCAGGGATTGTTTTATCCATTGTTTAGACCATGACCTGACATGGATACTCATGATTAACAGATATATTTGAGATTTAGTTTAATAAAATATTGGTAGTTCCATTTCAAGTAATTATGTATAAAGAGGTGTAGTAAGCGAAACATCACTTGGATTAATGTAAAAGTGTTCTTGAAAATGTATCTCAATATTTTCCTTTAAATATTCTGGGACTGACGGTTGTGTGTCGATGTAATCAAATGCATTATCTAAAACCTTTCGAATGTGGTCATTAAACTTGTCAAACAATCAAACTTAATAGATTGAATATTTTAGAGAATAAAACCCATTTCTATATGAACGCCTACATTTGTCATCTTTTCTCGCTTCTCTCGATTCCTTAATTTTTACTGGGTTAGAGTTCTTGGCAGGCTTAGTTGGTGGACTGGTCTTTGCCTATCGAGGTCGTTTGTCAACAGCTTCTTAATGGGACCGACGGAGCATTAAAGGGGAGCAATGCATATGCTCCCACGTCTGATGCCAACGTTCTGCCTCGTTCTAGATTTGGTGAAACATATCTGGGTGAAACTTACATTGTCAACACAAAGGTAAATAATTAGCACACACAACACATCTATAGCTCGCAGACACTAGCAGTCGTGTTTGAGAGACTTGAATCAAATTCGGACCCGACTCCAGTACTTCTACGTCAGATCGTCACGTCCTCCATACCAATAGGTTGATTCAGACGTCTGTTAGGAAATGATGAAACATTGAAGTCAAGCTTATTATCGTATCACTGCCGTTTCTGTAGAAAAACATGCTTGATACATTTTTTATTCCATTTATGCCACAAAAGTACAGCACACACATATTATTACATTCTAGACCCCCTAAAAACGAAACAAAATAACAAGCACCTGAAAACCCCAGTATATTTGTTTTGTTTTTGTTATAATTTTCCTTATTAGTGAGGTCTTAATTTCTTGTCCTTTTTTATCAAACAAACACTTTCTTTTAATGAAAATTGTGCGAGTGGCGGTCGCTTTCGGTAGGGGAGAACATGCATACCCTTTTTGTGAACACCTGGTGTTACCGCTGGTTTCCATGATCCATATTTATACTGAACGGCAAAAGAAACTTTGCACCAGATTGTGATTGTACTTGATAAGCTAAAAAAAACAAAAGTTCGAGGTGAAGTATATTTAATATACCAACAACTCCACAAAACATTGAACAACTCAAACTGACATTTTGAGGTTAAATATTGCACACCAGAAAAACAAAATCAGTTGTCCAGATTGTCACTGCAGTGCATTCAAACACGGAAAGTGGTCACAGACAGACTTTGTCACTTTAATACCAAATGTGGGCACCCGTGCCTCCATACAAGACATGACGGACGGAAAACGTCAAACTCACATGGCAAGCGGTTCCATTCATCTCGTAGAACTTTTATCAACGCTTGTCTAATGGCGGGATGGTGAGGTCGGACTCGCCTGTCCAATACGTCCCAGAGGTGTTCTATGGGTGATAAGTCCGGAGAACATGCCGGCCAAGGTAAGACATTGACTTTGTTGTTGGCAAGGAAGTCCACTACGACACGAGCTGTGTGGGAGCAGGCGTTGTCGTGTTGGTACAGAACACGACTGGGCGGAGGATGTCATCTCTATAGTGTTGCGCATTGACGTTTCCATTGACGACGATTTGTCTGGTCTCCACAAATTCCATCCCACACCATAACGCCACCTCTACCGTAAGGAACGACTTCTTGGACGCAGCAATCAGCTTTCCGTTCACCACTGCCACAGTTAACACGCTGTCTGCCATCAACTGTAAACAATCAGAACCTGCTTTCGTCCGTAAAGATCATGCGTTGCCAATCCAGACGCTGCCACAGTCGCAGTGTACCAGCCCATCGATGTTCAGCGGTCAACATATGTCCTCTGAACGGTCGGTAGGCCCTGATACCTGCTAACCGAAGTCTTCTGGTCACTGTGCTCACCCGCCGACCCAAAGCATTCACTGCCGATGACGTCACTGTGAGGAAGAGGTTGGTGAGGTGCAACGTTCGCAGATACCGGTCTTCCTGTGGCGGAGTGACCGATGGTCTCCCGATGTGTTTGGGCTATGTGTTTGTGCCTATTTGGGTTGTCTATTACGCCCAATGGAGTCGGCGGATGATCGAGACCGGCAATTCTCTGGCATTGACGTTTTATGTATTTAATTTAGTGCAGGTTGATATTGGCAAATATACGTTAATTAGATTGAAAAAATGTTAATAAGCATGTGGTCAGTCATTTCTTTTACTACAAAAAAATACAAATAAACGGACCAATGATATGCCACAAAGACATTTGTTATATTGCACTTACTGGAAAACGTATGCTCTCATCGTTGTATAATGTCATTGACAGTACGCTCTGGAATGCACATAATCTGTGTCGGGGGAATATTGCGTCAATCAATTTCTCCGAAATTAGGTTATTTTCCAACCATATAATAAAGACACAAATCCTGTCACTATATAATTCCGGCACAAGAACGAGGCCTATTACAGTTCAACCAAAGTAAGAAAGGTGATCACTCAGAAACGAACCAAAGCTGAAGACATACCACTTTCCCACAAGGGCAGTAAATATGCCCGGTTAATATTTTTCATATGGTTCAGCTTAGGGTAATCTGAATATTTCCAGAGTTATGGACATGTCTCTTCGCGTTAGGTATGAATCCAATTTGTGATTCTCTTATAGCGCGTACGTACGAGATATGAAACGATTGCTACTGATACTGACTGTAAAGGTTTCAGAGTGCAACTCTGAATTTGAAGTAATGCGCTGCCTCAAGAATTCGAAGTGTTACACACAAATTCTTTTTACAAATTTGAATGTCATGGTGCATGTGATAGTACAATGCTATATTTCATTACCTTTCATGGGTAGACTTTATACACCACCATATTATATTATACACGTATTATCAAAATAAATACCATTAACATTTACTTTATCAATATCAATATCAAACAATGATAAAAAATAAAATGTGGTGTACTGAAGCAAATTAATGTTTTGTTAATCGGAATTGTGTGGTTATGCACTATGGTAACGTCAGATGTACTAAGTACATCGGCATTTGTAAATCAGAGTAACGGCTCTCCTTGTTTAGGCATAGACTGATAATATGGTCAAAGGTGCAATTCATCCTTATGTTATATTGCCTTTGAGATAATTGGAGTGTTTATATGAATACCACAAATCACCCTCGAGATACAAATTGAATGCAAATCTAGCTAAACTATGTTAAAGGAGTTTAGATTTCCTGTGCCATGGATGAACTGTGTTATTGTCGATTGTGACGGTTAAAGGCGCCCAGAGGGAGTTGTTGATGAGGTTTATTGCACTGGTGTTGATAAAACCAGCTTCTTCGGGGTGTCAGCCAGACCGAATAAAAGCTAATTTTGAGACATGGTTGACAAAGTTTGCATTTCGTTTGGATAAATGTCTGAAGTTGACGGTATCTTTACCAGACTGTTGAGACTTGCCCAATGACGCATACCTTTGATGTGAACTTTGAATTTTCCCTGTTTCCGTTCTAATGCCTTCTTATACATGTCTATGTGATGTCTTATTATAACTGCTAATGCTTGTAAAACGTAGATTTGGTTGTTGATGTGCATCATATTGAACAAATATATATTGAACAAATATATCTAAGTAAAAGCGACAAAACAATATTTTCATTTAAGGATAAGTGAGTGCCAACTAAGGATATGTCATCTATTTATTTCAATGTATGCATGATGATTATTATCATTTGTCTGTTATCAAAAATGTCTAGGTGTTTCAATATTTATACTGGCCATTGGAACAACTTTATCACGTCTGTTACTGGATATGGGAAAAACGATAAGTTTTATACATAGTCACAACCCTATTGATAAATACAATGTAGTTTTATATCGGCTGTATACAAGGAATACGTGTGGACAGCTATGTCGAGATGTGACCAAATCTAAAATGAGTCAGCTCGACACTGATACATGCTCATGTTAATTGTGATGTATATTTATTAAATTAACTGCGGTAGTGTCCTTTAACGTTAGATTGCAATTCTCCAACATTAATAACCAATGCATTATTGTTGCGAGGTCGTCTATAAATCAAAATGCAGAGGTTAACCCAGAATCAGTGCCAACATAACTAAATTGTAAAATCAGTACATAATAACTACATAAGTTCAATGAATGATTAAATGCACTTAACAAAATAGGGGATCATGAAATATAATTGTCAATACAAAGTATTAGAACTTAGACAAGTGTTGACGAAAAGAACGTTTTATGTTTGTAAAACTAACCCCAAAACACACCCTATAGTTTCCACGTGCCTCACACAGTAGTGTCACATACGTGTGTAGGGGGCCATTCCTGCTTTTTACAGTTTCGAGGAAGGTCGATAGTGGACCAGTATTTCCGTCAATCTTATTGATTCTGCTTATCATACAGTTGTCTTGTATTTCATTCATTGTTTGTGTTTGAAATAGCTATGCGGCGTCTGATATTTGCATGCTGGAAACTGACAGAAGTCAGCGTGCAGTGGCCCATACGTTCAATGTTTCACAGTCTGTGATTAACGGACTATGGAACAGGTACCAACAAACACAAAATGTGGATGATCGACATTCGGACGTTCCAGGTCAAAGACAAAAGTTATAAGTCAGAATTTCCAAATTTAATAAAGATATTAGTTTCCCGAGGCAGGGGCATTAACTGACCGAATAAGTCCAGTTTCCACCCTTGCCGAACAAGGCTAAGAATTTCTGGGCTCGATCGTAGCGCCACCAGTGACCATTACGAGTTATGTCCCTTCTATGTCCCTCTTATTTGTTGAAACTCAGGTAATTCTCGCTGGTCACGGGTCATGTTTTCAGATGAGCCCCTAATCACTTAGTCGAGCCAATGTCAACCTAAGACCTCATGACAGATTTAACGGTTGAACGGTTATGGTTTGGGATGGCATCCCGATGACTGCCCGAACCCTACTCCATATAGTGCAAGGAAGGGCCCCTGGACGGCTCTTTCGGGACAACATACTGAACCCCTTTGTGGTCCCGTTTGCAGGGCGTGTGGGTCTATGTTTTGTCTTTCAGGACGGCAAAGCCTATGGAATACTACAAGGGACATTGTCGCCCTTCCAAAAACAAACAAAAAGTGTCAAAATTAACCAAAGCGCGACATGGCGACAACGCGACATTTTAGCCATTTATCGCATTGTCGCGTTATTTTATCAAAGCGCGACAATGCGAAATTTTTCAAGGTCAAAATATGTCGCGTTGACGCATTGTCGCCCTATCAAAAATGTGTAAAAAAGGCGTTAAAATGCGCGACAACGCGACATTTGATTATGTGAGTAGTCGTCAGCTTCTCAGTACGTACACATGAAAGGGCAAATGTTTCATTGAACAACATCAACACCACACAGGAAATAGTAATTCAGCAGGAGGTCTACCTGAACGAAATCTTAACCAGTGCAACATGCATCCATGTTTGTGGTCGTAAGGATGTGCTAATACAAAGAAAGCTGAATAAATTCTGTTTATGAAAATAATTCCATGTTATAATATTGTAATTTTGATGTGCATTGTTATGTTAATCATTTATGGTTAACCTGGGATCTTTTAGGGACGTGGACATATCATTTCGTTAAGTTACATCAATCACATACATGTATATGGTAGATCTGATCATACTTGATCCAAATGTGTTCTTCAATTGTATACGCAACAATGTTCCGTTGTGACAGAATGTGAGATAATGATGCATATGATATATAACTGATTGTAGGCGCACCATGATCTACATATACAGATGCAAAAGGGACTTGCCCTGTCTGCAACAGGAAGAATTATCAAAATATCGAGGATACTCCAAAATCTCGACTGATGTCAAATCTAGATTTTTTCAAGTGTGCTGCATGTGAGAGAAAATGGGTTTTGTCGGACCTATTGGTGAAGAGTTTCCATCATGATTTCATAGTCCATGTTGATAGTAATGCTGTAAACATTGGGCACAATCTTTGATCTGATCTGCACAACTTGAGTCTCCAGATCCCCATGCTTGTCACTGAACCCAAGTGAAATGAGGATCAATATTCGACCTGAATAATGGTGTGGCAATTTACCCCGACAGAATAGACTGGTGCTCATGATATGTGCATGTCACCATGGCAGTCTCATGCTAGTGTCCTATATGATAGATTCTTAGCTCTTGATTGATATTGAAAACATTATATATTCGTATATAAAATAGCATGGAGATTAAGACGTGATGCGAGGAATAACAGGTTATTTGAATTATTAGAATTAGTTTTGTAAACACTGACCCTTACAGCTACAATTATATCCTATTTGATATTCATAGTCACTGACAAGAAAATGACAAGTCAATATATTTTTGGAATGATATCACATGGACGCTTCTGTGGCGGGATGAATAGCAGATGACTTTATTTTTAATGATATAAATAGGCATTGATAGCCCGTGCAGGGAAAACTAAGAGAACATAATTCACCGATATCCGTGCCGCTATAGGTAATATTGAATTATCACCCTCAGGTTTTTGTTTGTACGTTTCAAAGCATCTATCAATCATTGGTGAGCTTTTCCTGAATTCGTAAACTGTTTATGGAAGCGATTGTAAAGCAACATGTATTCCAGTAATATACACTAATCAAAGATGTCATGCAACGTTGCTAATGTTAAACCAAATCAAATGTAACGTTTAAGAGAATGTCTGTATTTCTAAGTGAACAAACCAGGGAATGTATTATCTCGCGCTAGTGACATGGAAATTTATACATGGCCATCGTAACTTTATTAGGATTAAACTGTTCACACAAAGCAATCACTGGCAAGTGTTAAAAGATACATTGGATGCAGCTATATTTTTCTTGTCAGAGTAAATACTTGATTCTTTTCTTTACTCTAAAGGTATGGAATGCAGCATTTATGTAATGCATGTCATGACACCAGTGTACTAGTTTCAATTTTACCGGAAAAAGTATTAACTTTACACAAATCCTCAATTGGTACGTTAAAAAATACTAGGTCCAATGGAATTTAAACTACTATAGAGAAATGCATCGTTACAAGAAGATGACTGGACAATTTTGTTTTCTTAACACAGTCGTATGACCTGTTCACTGTACTAAAGAAATATCACGTTTCAGTCGAGGGCATTCAACTTCTTGTTGTTTATTGAATGTGATCCCAGTGATAAATGGGTATGATCGATTTCCAGTTAAACCCCTATTAACATCCACAAGCCCTGCTAACACTAGAAAATGAGACTTAGTCTGAAGACCTCATGCTCAGTTGTGAGGTAACATGCAACGACGTGAAAGCACTCAAAAGTACTTGTCATCGATTCCAAGCCTTTTTGGTCAACTGCACAAATTGCTTCAATTATGGCAAAGATTACATCCACATTTTGGGATATTCATCTTCCAGTATGTGCACATTTGGAATACCTTTTAGGCATTTTGTGACGAAATTAGGTTTTTAAGTCCAAAAGTTTGGGCCTATTGGTCCCAAAACTGACACGGATGATTGATGTGAGTAATACACTAGTAACGCGGCACACCTAGATGTATGGCATATCGTATTGCTTTCCAATCTTGGGAAAACTTAACTAGTCATATCATTAAAGACGTCTATACGTCTCCAGAGTAAGGCAAACGCTAATCGATCCGCAATTTCCAGAGCCCTTGGGAGTCTCAAGGCCAGATCACAAACCAGGATGGAACTACGTTTCCTTGCTGTTCGCGGTTGCAACTCCTCGTGGGGATATGAGGTCAAATTGAATGGAATATTAAGGTTCTTTGGCATGAGTGTTCTGTTATGTCAGCTTGAATCAGCCTGTTTACTCAAGAGAAAAGGATTTTACAACACTACATGAGGGTTTGCAACATTGAAACCGGTCTTTGGAATGTTCCAGATAATTTGTTCCCAAATCTGTTCAAAGAAATCCAAATGATTGCAGCCTCTGTACCAAGATGTTTGACAAAAGTGATGATTTCGATTTCCCAATCGTCAATGTCCCTTTCACATAGAACAATATACCATCATCTCCAGATTATTATTACAACTAACCAAGGTTTTACCGTCAAAGCCATGTTCAGTCATTCCAGATCAAATATGACAGACGTTCAGAGGAATTAAATATCAAACATGACATCGTTTGTCAACACGATGCTCGATGCTATCTTCTTTACAGGGAGATTTCACTTGTGAGTTGTGGGTGTGACCGATAAAGCAGGTCTTGTTTAAAGGCCTTGCATGTTCGTTCCTCTTTTATACTGGCTTCCTAGGCTCCCTAAAAATCCGAACAAGGAGAGATACATAATATAGTTCAGGACATATGCCATCAGATCCCTGTCTCAAAGATTAACCATAATTCTTTAAGCGACCTAGGACAGTATTCGAGACAAGTGGAATTGATACCATGTGAAGCCTAAAAAATTCAAAGGATTTGCTTGAAAGTTTGCAATCTCAGAAAAGAAGGAAGTTCAATTCTTTAAAAAAAGTTGAGTTTTTAACTTTGTACACCACTATCCCACACGACCAACGAAAGAAAATAATCCATCCTCGATCTATGGGAAAAACAAGGCGTTGGAACAATATCTATACTTACATCACTATAAAATCTATTTTGCCGAACATGAAAGCAAATGTCATCTTACGTTTACTGAGAAAACAATCGCAGATAACATGCGACATTTGGGAATAGTACATCCCTTTGGGCAACAATTGTTCTCCTTACCTTGCTAATATGTTGCTATATCAATATCAATCAGAGTTTCGCTCAACTCGCAAAAAATACACACGAAGATTACGAGGGGTGTTCATTAAAGATTTCCCCCAAACCACTTAGGGTTATCATATTTGATTGAAATTTCACATGTGTGATGATACGTGTATCTTTGGGTTATGTCTGAATTTGCAGCACCGAACTATTAATCTTACCACTTTTACAGGTGTTTATTGACGAGTAGGGTGTGACAATGAAGCCACTAGAATACCGAGCAGTGATTAGGTTTATATATTTGAAAGGTCGCACACCAAAAGAAACTTTCGATGAAATGAAAGCAACTTATGGGGAAGATGCCCCATCATATGACGTTGTTAAACACTGGCATCGCCAGTTCAAGTGTGGTCTGACATCTGTGGAAACAGCTGCCATTCCTGATCGTACCCATTCAGCCATTGATGAGGACACTATCCATCAAGTGGAGACCGCCATTTTGGCAGACAGACGTATAACTGGTCGCCAGTTAGCACAAGATGTAAAGATCAGTGTAGGGTCTGTGGAAAAAAAATCATCCATGACAATTTGAACATGCATAAGGTGTCTTCACGATGGATTCCAAGGCTGCTCACACCTTTCCAAAAGCAGGAACGAGTCAATTGCTCAAAGGATCTTTTGGACATGTGCCAAAAAAAACCCAGGCAAACATTTTTTTTTGACAGACTTATCACACAGGATGAAACATGGGTCCATCACTATGATCCTGAGACTAAAGTTCAGTCGATGCAATGGAAGCATGTGGAGTCACCACCCCCAAAGAAGGCACGTGTCCAACCCTCTGCAGGCAAGGTCATGCTCTCGGTGTTTTGGGACCAGCACGGAGTAGTGATGATGGATTTCTTGGCAAAGGGTACCACAATTACAGGAGCTTATTATGCTTCACTGCTGGGGAAATTGCGGGACTCTATCAAGCTTAAGAGGCGTGGCATGCTGACCAAGGGTGTTCGTCTCCTGCAAGACAATGATCCAGCACACAACTCTCATGTTGCCCAGACAGTAGCGCGGTCCTGTGGCTATGAAATCATTCTACATCCTCCTTACTCTCCTGACCTTGCACCATCTGACTTCCATCTCTTTCCAACCATGAAGTTATTTTTTAAGGGAAAACGTTTCACAGATGATGAAACACTGATTTTTGAAGTCAAGTCCTGGTTTGAGACGCAAAATGAGGGCTTTTAAAGCGAGGTCTCCAAAGCTGCATAAAACGATAGGAGAAGTGTGTAACTCTTTGTGGTTCCTATGTGGAGAAAGACTAATACCTATGCCAATTTTCACTCCACTAGGTCCATCGGAAGTGGGTCAGTGGAAATCTTTAATGAACACCCCTCGTATCTTAAGCTTCGGTTATATCAATGATCCGTTTTCGTTCAATATAATGGTCACGTGACCAATTTCCTAGCGCTGATTTACCCATGTGAACAAGAACTAAAAGTGACAATTGCAACCGCTTAATACGTTTCACTGAAAATAAGCATCCACTAGACTGTGGAGAACTTCGACTTTTCAATACTCAACTTTCCATTCATGCACGTCGAGCAATACAACTACAGTCCATGGTATCTACATTAACTTTCGAGGTATAATCAAGCATACCCTTTCTATGTACATATCTTTGAGCGTTATGCGACTCTTGCGTAAACGTTGTTTGAGGAAAGTTACAGATTTCAAGGTCTTAGTACAGCTTTCAAAAAGTTTTATGATGGACATGTGGAAGAGTTTTCCAAATTTGACTCATTGGTGACCGGAGTGCTGTCAGATGCAATTCCCTGTTTTTCCCGGGATTTATTTAGGAGCATAATTGACCTGCCTTTGCGCGTTTTCGTGGCAGGTGCCACCGTTGGAGCAGGATATGCTCACCTTTTCTCAAACACCTGGTATCATCGCAAATTAATAGTGATTCATAAACACATGCTTATGATGTAGTCGGAACGGTACAGCCGATTCTGTACTGATTTCTTTTGATTGCGGAAATAGTTTTGTCACTTCTATTTACCATTTTCGCGAACACCTGGTTAGATCACTGTATGTTAGTGATCCATGCATATAATTCATTATTTTACCTTGTACGCAGTATAGCGTCTGTTTCAGCAGATCTTCAGATCATGTATGCATGTGCTTCACATGCATAACTGTATATAAACGATTGGCAAAACGGTTGTTTTCACGTTTTCATAAAGCAGCCAAAGTGAAACAATTTTGTACATTTCAAGACGGAGAGAGGCAGCAAATAAAATTGTTATTTCTTGACGAATATTTTTTTAACTAGATGTTGGCACCCACTGATGATCAATTCACGGAAGCATGTATTCTGTCTACAGGGGCGGTCGGGTAGCCTAGTGGTTTAAGCGTTCGCTCGTCACGCCGAAGACCCGGGTCTGATTCCCGACATGGGTACAATGTGTGAAGCCCATTTCTGGTGTCTCCCGCTGTGATATTGCTGTAATATTGCTAAAAGTTGCGTAAAACCAAACTCACTCACTCACTATTTTGTCTACATGGAGCATATTTCACATGTGTGAAACATGTATGTAAATAACTATGTCGCAAAAGAGACCACATGAGGCACCAGAGGGTGCTCATTGTGTTCTTCGAAAAGACAAATCATGGTCTGATTTATGAGATATATACATCCGGATATTTCTTGAGATTGCCTTGGAATATAGCACTGTTGCTGCAAAGCAATAATATTTGCTAAAATCTCGATTGGATAAAATTGATTCTCTATATCAGTCATCTGCATCTTTGTTTCCGATCATTTTTCACCAATGCTATTTCAAAGTATTGCCACTGATATACGGACTATAAAGCTATCTACCGTCCAGAGGGGTGGGCCAAATGTCTGGATGTATGTATTAATAAACTCCAGAACTTCGTAATTGGACGTTCATTTCGTGTTCTTGCCTATGTAAAATGCAAACAAGATGACCGAAACAAAAACAAAACAGAACAAAAAAACATTCACAATATTCATGAGATATACAACTCTAATAAAAGAGACACTCAATTTTAAATTAGTCCACAGATCTTAGTTCACATTCGTTTTGAATGTTAACCACAATGTGCTATCCACAGAGAAGAATGGAGAATTAGACAAAGAGTTTGTATTGATTTACTGTCTGACACACTTCGGATTTCCATATACATATCATATCTCTCTTCTTTTATCATGGCATCTACAACTTATCACTTATTTTTCCGGCGCCGAACGAAAATTAACCTTTGGTCAGCATTTCCTGGGGTACTAGTAAGTCAAATGAAGATCAGAGTTAGTGAAGTGGGAAAAGTGGTTAGCACTATAGCACTCACCACAGTTTTGTCATATATAAAGTAATATAAATGGCAACATACGAGGTGGCAAACAATTCTGAGTCGTACTGGGAAAGATGTACAGTACACACTTAAGAATTTGCATGTATTAAATACAGTACGATCTATGTCTACAGTCTGCATTTGAACCAACAATACATAATCAGGCAGCAAATCTGAGCAGGCATCAAAGATAGTGGGTATTCTCTGTTCATGAAAATGGAAAAAATTGGATACCGCGCTGTGGTCAAGTATCTCCAACTCGTGGATCTGAAAGGGCAAATCCAACACCCATCCATGCGACATGGTGCGGATGATACTTCCGTAGCCACTGTTAAGTGGTTGGCACCGGGGTTTAAGAGGAAAGAGAGTTCCTCGTAGATGATTCAAAATACTGGGGGAATTCTGCGTTTGCCACAAAACCCGTGGAAACATCTAACGCCTTCGATTCCAAAGAAGGCAAAGTTTGTTCCATGAGCCGACAAGGTCATGGCTTCGGTGTTTCTCGGATTGCAAAGGAATTCCAGTGGTGGACTACCTACAGTTAATCCGTCATGGCATGTTTTGTTTAATAAAAAAAATTCAGGAGAGATACATGTTGTTTAACAAAACATCTCATCTCATCAAACAAAACTATCACCTTGTCCATTCAAAAGATGATGTCTTTGACGCCGCGGAATTATCTCAAACACACCCAAATCACATTAGCGACTTGTTGTTTGAGGCGAGTGTTTGTGCCCTAGAAATTATGCCCTAGAAATTATGTATGGATATAAGTCATAGGAATGAGCAAAGTTACATAACAACAACTTCTCTTGCTCAGCGTAGGACATTTAGCGACCTACTGCAGTCAAACAACACGACCGCTTTTGTTATTCTTCCGTCATCTTCGTCTCAAGGGGACGCCATTTCACGTCAGATCACCACCTCGCCATTTGCGACTGACGTGTACAATATCCTAAAGTGACTCCAACTCGGAAAGCACTCCATTTAATCGCTTGCAGTCTGCTAAAATGGACACATATGTGCCAACTTTTACGACGGAAAACACCTCAACTCACAAAAATAATCAACAACACTTCGGGTATGTTACATATGTTAGCTCGTTGCCACAATGCACTTGGAGTGTATATTATTGATTATTATTTTCTTTAAAACTTGCTTGTCCCTAACGTAAGGGTTCAGGCACTTAGGTGGGAAAACAGCCAGTAAGCATTATTTTAATTTTCTGCGCCACTTATTTCGTCTTAAATTAGGCATCTTAGAAAATGAACAAAGTTTGTTTAACCTAAGCACCCTTGTGCTTTAACTGTACAAGGGCAAGCTTGTGTTTTATTACACTCAACTTTGGGAAGAGCAACCTCTATTTCTTAAATACATGTCTGCACTCCGTTGTGATTTGCAAAACCTGCATGTTACTTTCCACACGAAATCAAGTTATGTGTTTCTTTTTAAAGCTGGTTATGTCGAAACAAAATAAGTATAATATAAGTCAACAAATCCCTGGTTTCCTGTGTCAGGATGTTATTTCAAGCATATGCAACGCATGACAGGAAGGTCACGCCACCGTGGAAAATATCACCGTCGGTCCTTATCTATAACTACAAGCCACCAGAAACACTGTAACGTATACGATTATCGAATGAATGTATACTAGCACTTTTCAAATCTGAAATCATAGACAGAATCAACATAACAGCATAGCCAGTCACCTTTTTGAATATGAACGATAATCAAGTTCGGTTAAGGTAAATACGGTCTAGTTTTACAAATTGCACTTGTTTCGCTGCCATATGATGAAACTCACCTTTATCTTCTCAGCACATACACATTAAAGGGTCAGAAATGCTATGCAGGACTTTGGGGAGAACAATCAGCACTACACATGAAATATTAATTCAGCACATTGTCTACCTGGAAGAATTCTTGATCATGACTCGTGTAAACTGCATCCATATGTGTACTCGTAAGGATCTGCTAAAACAAAACAAGCTGAATATATAAATTATGTCGATAGAAATAATTCCGGTTGTGCCTGCCACACAATATTCAGCCAGAGCTAACGTGAAAACATGACAACCATGCACCATCTACATGTATGTGAAGGCTAGCTTTAAAGAGGGTCTTCACCTTTCTTATTATATATTTTAATGAAGGATAACAGTAGTGACACGTTTGCATCGCATGATAATCGTTTTCGGATTTGTTGGTTATTCCATAATATATATGATCTTTGTAATGTCTATGTAAACATCATTTATTGATGACTTGTTTTGAGGAGAGTATAATTGAAGCATCAATAATCCATTGCCACATTTGGCAGTCAGATACATACTAAACAGATTTTCTTTCTCTTAACAGCTACATGTATATTCATAGAAAGTACATTTGAGACAGTTATTTGTATTATACATGTCTTATTCACGTTTGGTTGTCACACGTTCCTTAAAGATTGGAATTTTGTAATATTGTAACATTTTGGATATGCGTTGTCATATTAATGATTTCTTTTTAAACTTGGATAAAACAGGTACGTGGACATTTACAGATTGATAATGATATCAATTTGTTAAGATACCTCAGGCATATACTTGTGTGTTGAAACTCAAACCCTACATGATCCACATGTGTTCTTCAAAAGTACATGCAACAATGTTCCTTTATGACATAATGTGAAATGATGATGCATATAATATGTAACTGATTGTTGGCGCACTATGATCAACAGATGCTCGAAAATGGAAAGGCGGTATTATCATAATCTTGTCGGTTTCACGTTATGCCGAGCACACAGGCCCGTCTATAAACATGGCACATTTTATAACAGCATTTTCTATGATAAAATGTCTCAAGGCTTCCCAAGAATCTCGACTCATACCGAATGGTAAACGACAACCGGGGCTTGACCAAGGATTATCAAATCAAATATTTGAGAGATTATCTGTATGTTCAAGTGAACAAACCAGTGAATTCGTTATCTCGCGCTTTGGATATGGAACCTCATACATGGCCATCGTAACTTTATTAGGATTATAGATGCACATATCAGGGGAAATCGACGTCAGATCACCAGCCAACCATCTTTGAAAATGTATTCATGATCAGAGGCAGTTTATTGCGAGTTAATGATGGTTCTCTTCACCACATCGGAAATATGTACATTTGCTGTTAAACTTTTTATTTTATACAAAGTAATCACGGAGAATAAAAAAAATGTTTATATTTTAACAATGACAAAGATAAAGCAACTGACTCAAATGCTTGATTCTCTTGTTTACGCTAACGGTATGGAATACAGCATTTATGCAATGTATGCTGTTCATACCGTTAAAGTGTACCAGTTTCAACTGTACCGTAACAAGCATTAACTTTAGATAAATCCTCATGTAGTAGATATGAAAGGCCCATTGGAATTTAAACTATTACAGAGAAATGCATCTTAACTAGAAGATGACTAGAATTTTGTTTTCTTCACACAGTCGTCTTATGACCTGTCAACTATACCATAGAAATATCACGTTTCAGTCGAGGGCATTCAACTTCTTGTTGTTTATTGAATGTGATCCCAGTGATAAATGGGTTTGATCGATTTCCAGTTAAACCCCTATTAACATCCACAAGCCCTGCTAACACTAGAAAATGAGACTTAGTCTGAAGACCTCATGCTCAGTTGTGAGGTAACATGCAACGACGTGAAAGCACTCAAAAGTACTTGTCATCGATTCCAAGCCTTTTTGGTCAACTGCACAAATTGCTTCAATTATGGCAAAGATTACATCCACATTTTGGGATATTCATCTTCCAGTATGTGCACATTTGGGATACCATTCATGCATTTTGTGACGAAATTAGGTTATAAACGAAAAGCTGCAAGTCCAAAAGTTTGGGCCTATTGGTCCCGAAACTGACACGGATGATTGATGTGAGTAATACACTAGTAACGCGGCACACCTAGATGTATGGCATATCGCATTGCTTTCCAATCTTGGGAAAACCTAACTAGTCCTATCATTAAAGACGTCTATACGTCTCCAGAGTAAGGCAAACGCTCATCGATCCGTCATTTCCAGAGCCCTTGGGAGTCTCAAGGCCAGATCACAAACCAGGATGGAACTACGTTTCCTTGCTGTTCACGGTTGCAACTCCTCGTGGGTAGATGAGCTCAAGTTGAATGGAATTTTATCAGACTCTTCGACATTAGCGTTCTTTGTTATGTCAGCTTGAATCAACCTGTTTACTCAAGGGAAAAGGATTTTACAATACTACATGAATGTTTGCAACTTTGAAACTGGTCTTTGGAATGTTCCAGATGACAGTTACGAATGTTGTTGGCTACACAAAGAGGTGAAGAAAATAGATATATTCCAGCAAAGTTGTCCATGTGTGTTTCTTTCAATTTCATCGTAAGAACTGCTTTGTCTTAATTTCATGACATTTCGTGTTTGATTGACAACTAAATTAAGAGAGAGCCGACGTCTCCCTGTCAATTTTAAATATCCCAAATCTGACAATTACATGGTAATTTGTGATGGGTGATAATGTGTAATTGGTCTGACTGGTATCCGAAAATTATCAACGACTGCATCTGATAACAGATCTTTCATTTAAAGTTACGGCTTCTATTTTGGTGTCCAGTGTTTAGCAAATATTTGGTTAAGCAGACATGTATATTTGCATAAATACGTTGTTGCAAATTTCAATCTGAGCAGTTTTGTTCGAATCGTTGAGTGACACCAGTATGTATGGTGCAAATGGCATAATGTATTTATTTACTCTTTCCTTTTCATATCATTTTGAAAATAACAAATTTATCAATGAAGTGCATGCGACACGTTCCTGTTTCTCCTGTAGAGAGATTATAGTTTGGTTGGAAACATCCATCATACTGGTCCATTTTAAACTTCAAGTTAAAGTGAACAACGTGTACGCTCTGAAAGGTAATGTTCAAACTACACCATAGCATTTGTCTTCTTTAATGAAATGTGTTTGTTATGTAATAACAGAAACTGTTATTTACAGAGGTATAAAATATCCTCATTGAGAATGTGTTATCATTGATTTTACTCAAAATCCTCATGCAGATCTCATATCAGAAACATAATGAATATCTAGACCACACCAATCCACCGGAGAAAGAAACAACTAGGAATCATATTTAGTGTCCCATTTGAATATGTGCAAAGAAATCCAAATGATGGCAACGTGTGAGTTGTGGGTATGCATAAAACACGAAGCCATGTTTAATAATAATTTATACAGGAGAAATATATTATAGATTTCAGCAAATGTGACATCAAATTCCTATCTTAAAGATTAACCATAATCCTTAATGGGACCAAGAATTTCACAGAAAGTATTTGAGACAAGTGGAATTGATACCAAGAATTTGCTTGAAACTTTTCAATCCCAGAAAAGAAGGAAGTTCAATTCTGTTAAAAACATTTGAAAAACATCACCTTTACCAGTATCATCGCAAACTGATAGTAGTTCATAAATTCATGTGTATGATTTAGTCGGAATCGGTAGGTGGAGTCAGTACCGATTTCATTTGATTACCGAAATGTTTTTTGTCATTTCTATATATCATTTTCGCGAACACCTGTGCTAATTTACCGTTTAACCTTGTACGCCCTATGAAATCTGTTTCAGCAGATCTTCAGATCGTGGTTGCATGTGCTTCCAGTAGAAAACACATATGCTTCATATCCATAACTGTATATGAACAATTGGTAAAACGGTTGTTTTTATGTTTTCAAAACGCAGCCAAAGCCTTACACTGTCTACATGATGTATATTTCAGGGGGTACCCCAAAAATGACTTCAGATACCCTTGTGGCAAAAGAAACCACACAGGGCAACTCATTGTGTTCGTGTCATACAACTTCTTAAAAGAACAAAGAGTAGTCTGATTTATGAGATTTTTTTATTCAGATTATTCTTGAGAACGCCCCGGAATATAGTACTGTTGCTGCAAGGCACGAAGAGATGATAAAGTCTTGATTTGAGACAATTGTTTTTCAAAATCCTTACAATACGAATATTCACACAACGCCCATAGTTCACTTTTCACAAATGCTATTTCAAAGTTTTGCTTCTGATATACGGACTATAAATATATCTACTGTCCAGGGGATGGGCCAAATGTCTGGATGTATGTATTAATAAACTTCAGAACATCTGTAAAGTGATTAACCGTGTTCTGGTTCAAACCAGATGAACAAGATGAACGAAACAAAAAAAAAATCATCCACAATATTCATGAGCGATACAACTCTGGAAAAAAATATTGTCAATTCCAAATTGGTCCAGAGACCCCAGTACAAATTCGTTTTGATATGGGAGCTGACCACAATGTGTTGTCCTTAGAGAAGAATGGAGAATTAGACAAAGGGTTTGTATTGATTTACTGTCTGAAACACTTCGTATTTCCATATACATATCATATCTCTCTTCCTTTATCATGGCATCTACAACTTATCGCTTATTTTTCCGGCGCCGAACAAAAATTAACCTCTCGTCGCATTTACTGCGGTACTAGTAAGTCAAATGAAGATCAGAGTTAGTGGGAAAAGTGGTTAGCGCTTTAACACTCACCACAGTTTTGTATACTAGTATATATATATATATATATATGTGTGTGTGTGTGTGTGTGTGTAGTAAGACAATCGTCAAGTGGCAACGCACGAGTCTGTACAGTGCACCCTTAACAGTTTAAGATTATATGCCTACAACCCGCCTTTGACCCACATACACAATCAGGCATTAAATCTTTGCAGTTATACTCTGTACATGAAAATGGACAAACCTGGCTACCGCGATGTGGTCATGTATCTCCAAAATGTGTCTGGAAGGGCTGAGACCAACAGTCAACTCTATGCGGCATGGTGATGGTGATACTGTTAAGTGGTTGGTACTGGATTTCAATAGGGGAAGAGAAAGACTCCAAGATGATTCAAGATCAGGAAGACGTTCATGGGTTCACCACCATCAGCCAGAGAATATACCACAGTTAAAATAGTGAAATGATCCAAAGCCACCTCATCCAAAGAAGGCAGAGTTTGTTCCATCAGCCGAAAAGGTAAAGGCTTTGGTGTTTCTTGGATGCCAGAGGAATCAACTGATGGACTGCCCCCCCGAAAGGTCAGCCCATCAATTACCAATTACCAAATACTACTAACACAATTAAGGATCATGCTTTTCGTTCATGTGACAAAAAAACCCACAATATGCATAAGAGATACATGTTGTTTAATAAAACATCTTATCTCATCAAACAAATTTATCACCCTGTCCATTAAAAAGATGATGACAACCATCTCCGACGCCGCGTGATTATCTCAAACACACCCAATCACAGCAGTCACATAGTTGTCAGAAAAGTGTCTTGTTCGTGCAAAATCGTCACCAGGTTGTATGAAGGTGGTTGCCACAAACTGATAGATTTCTTTTTAAATAATGTATTAAAATTAACATGGATCAGCAGACGAAGTATGCGTGTGTAGTATCTTATTCATTCTAGCTTGCATAATAAACTATGATTGCCACCACCAATGAATGAATGGGTGGTTATTATTCACATGGAGTTCATGTATCTATAAATACATACATGAAAAAGGTGAAAGACTGAAAATACTAATGTATGGTTTCCTATCAACTGAATAGTTTGGGAAAGGCTACTTCAAGAAAAGAAAGGATGGAAGCAATTATACGGTATGTTGACACATAATTATGTCATTCCTAGATGACAGTTAGATAGCATTCACTTTATTTGGAACTGAATCAGAATCCAAATGCTATTTGTAATGAAACTGTGGTCATACATATATATTTTGAGATAAATTGGATGGCTCTAAATATGTGAGTTTTTACTTTTGATTGAACATAGGTGGAAATATCTAGAGTGCAGTTTATTTACATATGTCATTGTCGTATTGCACCACATTGCCAACAGATAAGACGGAGTAAAGTCTTAAAAGGAGCCTACACAATTTGACTACATTTTATCATATATTAAAGGGATATATTTAAATACTTCGGGATATGATCTTCGAATGTTTCAACTGTCATTCAACTGGAAAATATCATTGTTAATTTACTGTCAATGTTTTATCTTATGGACATGGATTTACCTTGAGCATCAACAAACATTTGCACAACAGCCGGGATTTACCTTGGTCCGCCTGTTGGCGAGCCAAAGGGGAATCTCACTAATAAGTATTGGCGGCAACACAGGGGTGCCAGGCTGGCGACAGGTGGCATTCATCCCTTTGTTTGCTGATGTCGTAAAATGACAGATACACATGTACTCAGAAGCCTTAGGATTAGTATTGATGGGAATTGCAATGTAAGAGTGGCGAAAAAGAACCAATGGTTCTCTGAAGTTTATGTGTATGTTTGTATGCATAGATAAATTAAACAGAATTAGAACGCACAACGTATTCATCAGATATAGAAGAAATGTAGACATTATCGGCCTAAACATACATTGGGTTGTAGAGGTGATAAAAACTTTGTCCAGTGTGTGTTGCCATGATAAGTTCAATTCCTAAAATAACGTTATGTGGCATATTCATGATCATCCTTTTCTGCAACCAGCTCTGGAAAAAATCAATTTCAGTTTTGAATTGCATTTCTGGAAACTTCATATCGGGTATTACTTCTTTCAAAAATGCTTTGTCAATAAGGATTGCTTGTCAATGTTGATCGGAAGTTACGTTTTTAACTCGTAAAATATGAAATCAACTCAAGGGATGGCTGCTGTTTGAATCTGATAGCATCGCGGTACCGTCTTGTTGAGAAGTTTAAATCGAAGCAGTGCAATATGATTACAACAGGAATACAATATTTGTGATCTAATTACGCTTTTTCACGAAGCTTGAATAAAGTATATTTAAAACCATGCATCTTCCCGACAAGAATTATTTTAAAATTTCACAGCAAGATTTCTTTCATTGTGTTTACATTCCAAGTGTGAAATGTTACGTCTTATTTTCGAAGCTACGAGTAGTAGTTATTATTGATCAATATGAAAAGGAGTCACAGCGATTCGTTCTACATGTATATTATGGAAGGGTCAATGTTCTGTTTTGAAAACATACATGAGACTAATCAGAAACATGTTTCAACATATTTCCCATTGCGCATGCTTTAGCTCACGATGACAGTTCTCAGGAAGATGAAATTCGGGTTCAAAAGAACATACCTTTATTCATTGGTGTCTTCTTTAGAGTATTTGAGTACTTGCAATTAATACATTATATCAGGGCATGTGAGCTCATGTTTTGAGGCCGTCCTTTGGGCACACCAGAAACTTATGATTGTGGGTTCGAATCCAAGCTTGCCCCGATTATGTTTCTAGGTTTGTCAGCACAATGCCTGTGCTCGTTGGTTTCACCGAAATGGTAAACGTCTGATCTGAGACATGCAACACGTCAGGCTTTCCTCCCACTTTAAGCTGACACGCCTCGATATAACTGGAAAACTGTTAAAAGCCAACTCACTAACTCATGTTTTGAGGCATCGTCATGGATCAAGAACACGAATATTGAATAAGGGTAGAGTGAAGAGCCTAACACAGCTGTGGATGGAGCTCTACATAGACATATACGGAGAGAAAAGTTGGCTGGTTGGTTTGTTGTTTTACGCCGCACCCAGCAATATTCCAGCTATATGACGGCGGTATGTAAATAATCGAGTCTGGACCAGACAATCCAGTGATTTATATCATGAGCATCGATCCACGCAATTTGAATCGATGACATGCATCAACCAAGTCAGCGAGCCTGACGACCCGATCCCGTTAGTCGCCTTTTACGACAAGCATAGTCGCCTTTTACGACAAGCATGCATGGGTTGCTGAAGATTTATTCTAACCCGGATCTTCACGGGTCCGGAGACAAAAGAGTGCGAATTATAAGGGAAACTGTTTTTGACCTAAGTGTGGATCACGTGCACTCACGTATATCAGACACGTTGACATATATCCGAACGCTAACATCGACGTAAATCAGCATGTATGTGTACCTTACCATAGAGAACACACTTTGCTAAATAAACACACATGTACAAATGTAAGCCAAATGCTAATATATGATCGACACTTGGATTCAGATTGAAGTTGAAATCAAATGAAAAAACAAACATTTTAGAACAAAAAGAACGATGTGTAATGTAACACAACAATGGTTTTATGGCTGCAGCAATGAATATATAAGACTTTTTTTATCTTTCAGATACGGCGTGCCACATACGTTACGTGAGAAGAAACTCACTGGATGAAAGAGAAAACATCAATCTGAAAAACAAGTAACGACGTGTCGATTGATACTGGAGAAACTTTGGAAGAGACATGAGGTCTTAATTCAACCATTCGTATGTCTTTCAACAAACTAAATAGTTGAAAGAACATCTGTGCTGGAGTTCCTCTCGATAACCGATATCACTGTGTGACTGGAGCTGCGTGGATGCGTGTCTGTTTCAGCAGAAGGGATTTGTATTGGGGCAAGCTGGTTTGGCTTACTGATCTATGTAAACACAATTAGGTGGAGAGATTCTTATAGATTCAAGTGGTAGTGTAATACCAAGAAATAGATTGTTTAGTAGACAAAGACTAGTTCCGTGATTTGAAGGTTAGTGGGAATTAGATAACTGTGTGGAGTTCTTCAAGCTATCGTGATTGACATGATCTGACAGAACCGATACAAATATGTATTTTGACAGGTTTCAAGTGGTACCCTGTTTCAAAGTTCTTGTGAAAGAATGCATACATTGAAACAAAAATATCCAACCTTAAACGTCTTCTCAATACTTTGAATTAAGGTGATTTGGGACTAAGGTTTATCAAATCGATTGCGAAGCTTTGCATTTGTACGTTAACCGATATATTGTTTCATTTGAGAAAGAGAAGAAGCATCATAAATTAAGAAAATGAATGAAGAGAAATGGAATTTTTAGAAGTATAAAAGTGTCAAGATTTCAGACAGGATATCACCGTGAACAAGCAGCAACCAGAACAACACGTGCATAATAAAAAAAGGCTAAAGGAAACAGACCATATTATTGTTTCACGCTGAAAGGCAAATTGCCGATGCATGAACGTGTGTCGCTGCAAACTAGACAGAACATCAACGTACACTTAAGCATGGCCATGCGTTAGTGTGGGATTTTAGTGGGATGTATGCATGGCAATTGTTACCATTTCGTTTTTCTAGCAAATTAACTCACCACTGAACTTAAACCTTATCAGTACAGTGAAGTGGCATTGGCACCGTCTGCGACCATCTCTACAACGCTAAGGCAATGTTGTATGTTATTTTTTTTATTTCCTTCATCCTAAAGTATGCTTACCTTATGACGCCAAGGTCATCAATGTCTCGTTCTGTCATTCTTTCCGGAACATGATGAACTTAGCATTTTTCCATCACGTCGTAATCGTTATATCAATATACAATATAGACAGTACACATTACATTGAGTGAAAGTGCGTAACATTTTCTTTGTAAGTCGCTCAGGGGCAGCAATATTGACTTGACATATCAGTGCATAAGTCTTTCAAATCTTTCATAGTTGATCGTTTTGCCAAGTACTGGAACATGCATTAACATCACTAACATCATCAGTGTTTTTCAATTAAAATATACGATTTTCACAGCTTTCACGGGGAGCCGTAATGGTTGCCACGCATGCACCGTCAGACACAGATATCTTTTCAGGAGTAGTTTTGTAATCCAAGATCCTCGCTGTTAGTGTATATTCGGTGCCTCAGGAATTGACATACACAAATGCATAATTATTCTGATTTGTTGCAAGTCTGCAAGGAAACAACGTTTCTTTAATGAAGCAAAATAAATATTCGGCTTTGAATGCTGATAACAGCTTCAAGCAGGAAAACCCGAGACGGCAATTGGTAAATTGAACTGACTGTTGTAGCCACAATCAAGATCAACATTATCCTTCAATGTGTTCTTTGTACTCCGTAAAAGAATTAATGGTGGGGCAGGATACGCTCACTTGTACCCGAACACCCGGTAATATCACAGATTTTGGTAGAGATTTCTTATGGTTATGGAAGCATTTTGTCCCTTTTATTCAGATTGAATGTTCTGAATATTCTCAAGACTAATTTTCATAATATGTATGGATACTTTTAGAAGGTAATGAGACAATATATTTTTAGACGTTTATTGTAGTTCCCGTAAAGAATATGCTTTTCAAAGGCATCGAACATTATTGACAATTGAATGCTTTTTCCAGACAGATGTAAATGTTCTAAACAGAAATAAAATGTTTCATATCTTTTTTAAATTCGAGTCTTAAGAAGAAAACGTACAATTTGATATGGTTACAGTCATTCTGCTGCTGTGAATACATAGTTGGTTGAATGGGTATACTACTATTTTTCGGGACTTATTCGTTCAGTTAGTTAAGTCCAGTATTTGGAATGGATTTCAGATACAATACCTTATTAGTAAATCAATGTAAATGTATATCATGCTTTTCGAACCCCGAGTGGCACTTGACCGAAGTTGAACATTATTACAGTGTTATCACTGATACTGATAATCCGGACCTTTATAAGAAATGATTAAACATGAATTACAAGAAAGTACATGCAATGAATAATATCAATATTAATAGCATGTTTGCTTGATTTAAATCGACTGATCACTTCGATATTGTTCATACAATTGTTTGCCGAACTCAAACATTTACCTTGGTTTAGAGGACTTACTAAACACTAGCTTTGTTTGGAAAATATGTCTCGTATGTTAACATGACCTCATAGCATGACTGTGTATTTTGTGATCACTTACGACGTCACTGATAGCTTTGTGTTTAGTTGTGATGCTACGCTTTTATGTACTCAGGATGTCTGTGATCATTTATTCACAAACCTGTGACGATAACTGAAAATTAATATTATCAGATAATTCAATCTATGAACAGCACAATCATGTATAACACAGCACACAGCATGCGTTTGAATAATAGCATTCAAAAGAGGTGTTGACTTGTTTTATTGTCGGTAAAGACAAAAGTTGAAGTGATGGACACTGTCTTGCACTCTTTTGTAGCTGCTGTCACCCATGGTAGAGGATTATATTACCCGATGACAGAAAATCTAAGGGTGTCGATTGCCGAACTGATTCTAAACGTATACATACGGAAAAACAAATGTGGCCGAGTCCAAATTGAAAGACTGAATTCTCTATTGTGACTAATGTAGCAATCATACAAGTGGATGACAGCTAAAGCTTTATTATGAAAATTTCATACTCGAAAACAAAAACGTTTCATATATAGATTGGGTCCCGAGCAAGCCTTCGGCGCAGCTCAGCGGAACTACATTTTGGTTCAATTCAGTCATTGAGGAGATTAGAATCAGGACGTTCTTCAGTTTATGAATAATCCACCACGACTTTATGGAAGGGATGTAACCAGTACATAAAAACTGAAATAGGAGTATTCTTCAAATTCCAGTCTCTCGCAAGTTCGGTATTTGCATTACATGTCAGTAAACAACTGGAGTCGAAAGAAGGATGATGGCAATACTATTATGTTCCTGAATGGAGTACATCAATAATTAACTGGCTTCACAGCATTTATTGTGACACAGTGTCCATTGGCAGCAAAGCCAAATGCAAACAAATAATCTAAATACGTTCACAAATGTATAAGTAGGCAAGACATGACATAACTGTGGTGAAGATCAAATTTTTTAAAATAAAATCTGAAGAAGTATTCGTAATAGCTGCGCGTTCGGTTCCAAATCTCATTTAGTAAGGTTGAATCTACAGGTAACCTAGCTCTTCATTAAAAACACATAATGTCTGTTACCTAATTAAATCTGAAGGCTTAGATGTGCATTTTCCTCTGAACTCATATTTATGCTCTGTTGATTGGTTGATTAGTTTCTTGTTTAACGCCGCACTGGGCAATATTTCAGCTATATGACGGCGGTCTGTAAATAATCATGTGTGGACCAGGCAATCCAGTGCTTGACTTCATGTGCACCGATCTACGCGATTGCGATACGATGACATGCATCAACCAAGTCAGCGAGCCTGACCACCCCATCCCGTTACAACAAGCATGGGTTGCTGAAGACCTATACTCTGTCCGGATCTTCACGGTCTATTTATGCTGGGAAACTTATACGAAAGGCGGCATGTTCAGCACAATACTGCGCAAGAATTACAACGCACATTCGGCTTGAATGTTCTTTCATAAAGTTACTGGACTACATGCATTAACGTGTCAACTGAGAAAACCTTGTCGGTTTCAATGCAGACATCATTTACCAACAGCTACACACGCATCTCATGTGGCCCTTTGCAAACACAATGACCAAAGGTGTGAAGATAGTAGCATTGAACACCTGAATGCATGTTATTAATCCACGTAACGGGCCAAGCATATTGTCTCGATGGAAGCAGTTTAGTTTTATCGACAAGTCTATTTTTCTCACAGCACATGATCTGTATTGAAAGTATCTGGAATAGATAACTGAAGACATCTATGTATTGGGCCATCTCTGACACAGTATCAATAGAATTATCACCAAAGAAATCTGGATTGTCATATCAGATCAATGAGTTTCTGATATACACTATAAATATTCTGTTGTGAAATACGGACTTTCAATAACGACGTCATGGAACTCGAGGTATCCTGGCTGGCTGCGTCAGGCTGCACATCAAGCAACAACCAGGGAAATGTCGATCTCAGCTTCAGTATTTACGTCATCCATAATTTGATACATATCGCATAGTGCAAGATAAAACCAGCTGTTCTCATGAGAAAATAAATATATACTGAAAATGAAGCTTTTATAATTATATATTTTCTATTATAGAACTTGATACTGATCAACTATTTACACAGGCCACAAGTATTATCTATTCAAGTCATTATCTGTCTGGAGATGTTAAAACCATTGTATCATCACATTGTACTCACAGTTAGCCTAAAGTGCTTGCATTCCGAAAAAAAACACGAATTAAAACTTTGAATGAGTAGACATCTTTATCCTGCAGATGCAGTGTGGAGAGAATGCCATGCAATATTGATAGTTCAATTTCAATAATTTATGTGGGAAAGATGTATTATTTATATTAAAGAGTTCTAGAAAATATATCTTTTAACATGTATCATTTAAATATCACGGTTGTGTTTTTGATATGATCAAATGCATCATCTACATCTTTCAAATATGGTCATTAATCTTGTCAAACGAAAAATTGAATGTTTTATAACATAAAGCCCATTTCTATAAGAACCCTTATTTTCTATTCTCGGCAATGTTGTTTTACATACTGACTGGGCAATAGTTTAGTAGTTCTGGCTGTAAATTGGCTTATATGTTGGTTTGTCCGTCGTGCTTCGCCATCGTTTGTGTATTGTGTCCTGAATAGACCGACAGAGCTTTTAAGGGAAACTATGCATATATTAAGAGGTCTGATGCCCACTTTCTGCAAACCTATAGATTTTGTAAAATATACATGCGTGTAACTGAGACATCTTAAACATATATATATATATAATATATATATACATTACAATTTCACCAGCAGGTCTGTTTGATAGACTTGAATCACTTTGGTTGGGAATGCCCGTTATCCCGAGCCTAGTCCTCCTTTAAGTTAACGTGTTCGCACCACACACAATAGTTTAGTATGTTCAAGAGACTAGGACCTGAATTCCCAAAAGGCCATCCGGCAACGTTTAATGTAGTGGAGTAACATGCGGCAGCTGGGTAGCATGCATAGTTATAAATATGTCGATTTTTGTAACGTTGATAACAGGAAAATGTCCTTTTGCATAGTAAGTTTCAACTTTATCTATCCAGATAAAGTTGAAGCTTACTATTCACGTATGTTCTCTCACGTATATTGCAGAGAAAAGAATGCAATACAGTCTGAACATTAAAACAGATTCCATTTTTATGTGATGTGGAAATTGAACTATATGGGCCTTTTACCCTCAAATTCGTTCTGTCGCCTTATACATTTTGAACTAAAGTGCCTCGTGCTATGTTCTTTGGTTATTACCTTTAACGTATCTTGGAAGTGCCAATAACAAAATAACCCAGTAGTTATATTAGTAAAGCCTTTATTTTTCCGTTCCTTTTTTCAGATCAATGAAAAAGTGAGCAAATATACGTGAGATAATATTGACAAAATATTCCCATGCATATGCTCTTTCATCATGTTTAGTATTTCAATAATTGTATTAGTTGAAAACATGTTTTCATGGTTGGAAGACAGTATATAAGAATTAAGAAGCACTTAAGAAGTGGGTCAGGTTAAATATAAAACGTCAGTACAAGCAAATGACCAGTCTTGATCATCCAACAGCTGACTATTTAAAACATTATGCTACAAATATATTGGTTATACTGCTGGGGAACGTATATTCAAAGCGTGGTACAAATACAGCATGGTGCCTTTACATTACACAACAAGTATCAGTTTGACAAACTGGTAAAGGACAGATTACTGCTGTGCTTGATTGATTCCTGTCAGACGTTTACATACTTTTAATAGATTCTCTAATGTCCACGTTTACTCTCCAAAAAAACTACGAAATGCATTAATTAAAATTCCCCTAACTCCTGGACAATCTGGATAGGTTTAAGGTCGTGGGGTTTCATAGATGTAGCAATGAAATGCAATTGATGAAATGGATATTTCAGATAAAGTGAAACCATATTTCATCGTTATCATAGATTCAACACATCAGACAACCACTCTTTGGTTAAATTGTATCAGAGCATTGAACAAAACATGTATGCCTTAACTAGGTAATCGGATTATAAGGTCGACATGAAGCAATAGGAAACGTGATTATAGTACTACTAATAATATGCAATTAAAAAACACAAAGTTGGGATAGCGACCAATGGATACGACAGTTTAAATGCTACTAGAATATGATTTGTAATGGAAAACATCGCCTGGAGAACAGAGCCAAGGGTTTACAGAACCCCATGAATGTTTTGCCGTGAACGAGAGGTCTACAGATTCGGTGGTTGTAGTACACTGCCTTTGCCGAACATCCCCAACACTGGCAGAATATGTGTGTGTGTGAGTTGGGTTTAAAGCCGCTTTTAACAGTATTCCAGTTATATCGAGGCGTGTCAGCTTAATGTGGGAGGAAAGCCAGAGGTGATGCAGGTTTCAGACGTTTACCACTTCGGTGAAACCGACGAGCACAAACCTAGAAACATAATCAGGGCGAACCGGGATTCGAACCCACAATCATAGGTTTCTAATGTGCCCAAGGGACGCAACTATGCACAGCGAATCGCGGCGCCTTAGACGACTGGGCCACCCGTGCCCCCACTGGCAGAATAAACCTGGTGCAAGTACATGGTAGTATAACGGCCAAGCGCTTTTGTGGTGAGATCCTACAAAACGTATTGCTTCCATTATTAACGATGCCTACGTGTTTTTTTTCAATACGATAATGCATGCTTAACCACATTCGCACGTAACCACAATGTACGCGTGCTATCGTGGCCTTTTACAGCATCAGATTTAAACCCGAAAGAACACCTATGGGACGAGGCAGATCGCCATGGCCACTTGCGAAAGCGTCTTCTTGAACCCTAGTCATTGCAAATACTTGCACTTTACTTTACGAATGGACGAATATTTCCAAACACATGAACCATATTCTCACCATATTCTCAGATGCCATTCAATACATGACGCTAACGGTGGACACATTGGGCTCTTTTGCCCTCGACCTTTGTCATTTTACATGTAATGTCTTCACAATGGATGAGTGTCCGCTGTTGTGCTGTTTGTAAATTGTCATTTATCAAGAGATCATACATTTCCCATCTCACTACATAAATAGCAAATGTATGCACTCATCAAGTTGTTAGATGTGCAGAGAATGCGGGTTGCTTCCCCCATCGACAGTTGGATACACGTTTCTTCTAAGGCGCATATTTCGTTACAAAAAGCTTTAATACAAGTTTATAAACACTCGTTATCCTGGATCAGGATGTTATTTCCATAGAAACAAAATCATGCCATCGTGGCAGATATCATAGTCGGTCGTTATTTACAACCCACCGTAAGCACGGAAACATAAAATTATGGAAAGGTAAAGAATGTATACTAGCTAGCATCAGATTGAAATCACAGATATAACTTGACATTATGATAATAACCACATATCCAGTCTTATGAATACATGAACGACAATCATGTTCGGTCAAAGTAAATGCAATCAAGTCTAGAGAGATTGCACTGGTTTGACCGACGTATGATGTGAGTAATCCTCAGCTTCTCGGCACATACAACTGAAAGGGTCAGAGAATGTTTTGCAGAAAGTTTGAGAGAACAACATCAACACTACACAGGAAACGCTAATTCAGCACGCAGACAAAATCTTGACAAGTGTAACACATGCCACCATATGTGTTATTGTAAGGATCTGCTAAAACAAAACAAGCCGCATAAATTCTGTCGATAAAAATAATTCCGATTGTACCTGCCATACAACATGCAGCCAGTGCTACAATGAAAATATTGAAACAATGTACCATCTATCTGTCGGATGGCTTGAACGTTGGCCACGTTTTCGACTTTCTTGGCAGGGAAGAAAACATTTGTGAATTATTTGTATCGCATGATTATTATTTTAGGATTTGTTGATTATTGGATAGTGTGTACATATCTATGTAAATGTATTTAATGATTACTTATTTTAAAGAGATTTAAGGTGAAGAAAAAAGAAATCCACTTAGAGCTGTCAGATACCTGGACATTGCTTTCTTTTCTCTCTGACAGCTACATGTATCTTCAAAGACACTACCTACATAACTACGTTTGAGACAGTTGTCTTATTTGTATTGAGTTATTTTGCCTTTGGTTGGCACCTATTTTCTTCAGATAATGTAAGCTCGTAAGATAGTTTGGATATACATTGTTGTGTTTATGATTTCGTCTTAGAGACCTAGGATTTGATGCTTGATGAAAACAGTTATGTCGACATTTTCACTGATAACAATGCCAATGAGTTAAGATACCTGGGATGTGGTAACCCTAACCGTACCTGACTCCATGCAGCAATATTCCGTTACGACAGAATATGAAATAATGTTGTGGATATGATATATAGCTGCTTGCGCGCCATGATCTGCAGATGGAGCTGAACAAGTGCCTTGAAAATAGCAAGGACCTTTTATTATAATGGACAGATCCATTTTACACCTTGCACGCAAACCCGTAAGGATGATAAATATGTCACATTTTAGAACATGTTCTATTACAACATGCCTCCATAAAACTCCAGGAATCTTGACTCGTATCAAATTTAGAATTTGTTCACGTGTGCTGTGTGGGAGAGAATATGGCATGGGTTTTGTGAAATGTTTACATCATGATTTCATAGCCAACGTTGATAGTGATCTGCACATCTTCGAATTTGATAGTTTCGAGGTCTCCATGCTTTTCGTGGGACCCTAGTTTAATGACGATAAATGTTTCACCTGATTGATTGTGTGTTTACTTCTGCAGCATGGACGGTTGCTCATGTTATCAGTTACTTGTTTGTCTTGCTCAGAGAATAGTATGTACATGCCACTATGGCCTTCAGCTTTAATAAACCGCTCGTGTCGGATACTAATTGACAATAGATATTAGTTGTTGATAAATATCAATAACATTATGCATATGCGTATAGTAAATACATAGACAGGAGCGAATGGATCAATTTTGTTTGTACCGAACCTCGTTGCAAGAATCATATTATATTCAGTAACCATACTTAGTTTTTTAAAGAAAAAGACTCTAAAAATGACAGCACGGTCAACATTATGTTTGAATAACGTCAAGTGACTTCTCCTGTGACGGAATAAAAAATGGATGATGTCATCTTTAATTAATTAATACAACAGAAAAATAGGCGTGAAATACCAGTCAAAAGATCATGTTAGTGTCCCTATGGGTTACATGTAACTACCGTTGTAAGGCAGAACACCCAGGGGCCTATTAATATGACCATTTAGAATATGCATCTGTAAATAAAGCATAAACCATTGATGAGTTTATCCATTCTATAATTAGAAACCTGATTGTGATACAACATAATTCCAACAGTCCTGTTCTGTAATTTAATGAAGATGGATGCAACTTTCCTATTTCGAATGTTAAACTATTTTAATTGATTTTTTATACTCTCATTACCTCCGGGTATGTTTCTGTAAATTTTAGCTACATTTTTAATAATTCTGTGTTTTTACCACGAATGATGTCATTTGGATGATATGGTTGAACAGAAAGTGAGTTTTTAAATAAATAAATAATTTCCCCTCTCTCTGTTCCTCTTTCTTTCTTTCTCTTAGCTGCAAGAAATGCGTTGTCTTTCTTTTGAGAATTGATCTTCATACATGACAATCGTAACTGTATTACGTAACCAATTTAGTTAATGTGCTCATCATGACACTTCGAAAATAAATTCCTGACCAGACACAGTTTATCGCAAGTTAATAACACTTGTACACGCTGAAGTTTTAGAATTGCTGTTGAACTATTTGTTTTATGCAAAGCAATAACTGAAACCAAAAACAAGTTGATCGTTAAACACTGAAAAGTGTTAAACATTTGGATGCGCCATTGTACAACAGAAAGTATGTAAGCTATCACATTTCTTTTCAAAGTTATACATCATCTGACTCTTGTTTACGTTGACGGCATGAAATACAGTCCTTATGTTATGCTTGTAGTGCATCTTCCGAGGAAGGGATTTAACTGCGTGTAAAAGTCGAGTTTCCATCCTTGCAGAACTAGGCTGGAATCTCCAGGCTCGATCGGAGCGCCACCCGTGGCTATTCCTGGTTATGTCGCTACTGTGTCCCTCCTATCAACCAATCCGATTCATCGCTCATATCACTTGCTTCAAACAAAATGGCGGCTCACAGCCAAGACGATCTGATCTGATAATCAAGATCCATGTTATAATAAAAGGGGTCTTACCCCGCGAGGTGCATCAATATACTTGATCACCTTGATTAAAAACATGAAAAGATTTGCAAAATATCTGTCGAAGCACAGTTGGCGGTACACATGCTTTGCAAATCCTGCAGTCAACCGAAATCTGCACGTTGAAATCCATGTTGTTTTCGAACCGGATGTCTTGTTCCTTACGCGTTTTTGATTTGACTCGTCAATCCATCAAAAATGTAACTCTGGACTTCCAGCCTAGTTCGGCAAGGTTGGAAACTAGACTTTTATTGTCAGTTACCTCTCTTGCCTCGGGAAGATGGTTATGATGCCAGTTTTGATTGTGCCGTAAAACGCGTTACCTTTACACAAATCCTCATGTGATAGGTATAAAAAGACCAGTCCTGTGCCAACTTAAAATACTATAAAGAAATGCATCTTTACAAAAAGTTAGCTCGACAATTTTGTTCTTCATCACACAGTTGTCTCCTGGGTAATCTTGTACAACCGTAGAACTATCACATTTCAGTTGAGTACATTCAACTTCTTGATGTTTATCGAATGTGATCCCGATGAAAGATCGGTATGATCGATTTCCAGTTAAACCCCTATTAACATCCATGGGAGCCCTGCTAGCACTAGAAAATAAGACTTAGTCTGGAGACCTCATGTTCCGTTGAGAGGTAACATGCAACGGTGTGAAAGCGATCGAAAGTACTCGCCATCGATTCCAAGCCTTTTTGGTAAACTGTACAAATTGCTTCAGTCATGACAAAGATTAAATCCAAATCTTAGGATATTCTTCTTCCAGTTTGTGCACATTTGGGGTACCTTTCACGCTCTTGGCAACGGGATTAGGTTATAAACGAAACTCTTAATGTCCACAGGTTTGGGCCTATTTAAGCTGACTCGGTTGAATACAGGCGAACCTAGATGTGTGAAATATATCATATTGCTTTCAATTTAAAAAAAATCTAACTAGTCCTATCACTAAAGACGCATGTCCGTCCCTAGAGTACAACAAACGCTTCTCCGTCCGCCATTTCAAGTGTACTCGAGCTGCCCAAGGTCACCTCACCACCGAGGATAGAACTACTTTTACATGTTGTTCCTGGTTTCCACTCCTCGTGGGTAACTGAGGTCAAATTGAACGGACCTTTATGAAGCTCTTCGCCTTTTGCGTTATCTATGTTATGGCAGCTTGAATAAGCCAGTTGTCACTGATTTTTAATTACCACATGAAGGTTTGCAACATTGAAACTGCTCTAATCCATGCCGGCTGGTCTGTAGAGTGTTCCAGATAACAGTTGCAAATGGTGTTGCCTATCTTACGTACTAACTATCAAGTATATTTGTATGCACCAATACTGTTTGAGATCCATGAGCTGTAATATACATCAATATACATACATGCTCGCTATAGATGCTGAAGATCATCGATAGATTCTAGCACTGCTGTCTGTGTGTTTGTGTTTTCTATTTCAACGTGGTAACAGGTCCTCTTAATTTCATTATATTTCACGTATGATTGATCATACATATTGACAACTAAATTAAGAAACTGCCAGCGGCTTTCTGGATAATGGATTGAGAAAATGTCTTTAAAACGGCCAAATTCTGTCACAATTATATGTGGGTGATAATTTACAATTTCATTAAATTGGTATGTCTGGTCCAGCCATGGGACAGATACTAAAATAATCAACAGCCTCAACGGATAATAGACTTTCCTGTAAAATTACTGTAACGGATTCTGTTCTGCGTACAAAGTGGTGTCCAGCCTTTATCAAATAGTAGTGTATGCAAATAGTTGTTTGCATAAATACGTTACTGCAATTGCAAGTTTTCTATAGTACTTTTTAAAACTTTGTTTCATAAAAGAAATACCACAATGGACATGACAAAACATGTTTATTTGGCATTTCACCTGTTGAGAGACGATGGTTTGTGTAGCAACTTCCATGATGTCAACGTACAGCGGGAATGTACGATCGGAATAATAACGGTGATGTTAAAACTAAATCATGATGTTTGGCATTGTGAATGACCTGGGTTTGTAATTATACGTAGGATTGATTGCAGAAACTGTTATTTAATGATACATTATCATTGATAATTTTGTAATCATTTGCCTCTTAAAACATCTTCACGTTCGGATTTCGTTTCTGATTACGTGTACTTTCAATAATAAATAAAGTTTTATGTAGTAGGTACATGAATCAGATCAGGAGAATATGCTTCTTGCAGAAAACACATGTGTTTCATATCAACATCTATTTATGACCAAGAGTCAAAAGATTTTTTTCTGATCATTATACAAGTTACGTGTTTATAAAGCGTTCAAAGTGAACAAAAATGTGCATTTCAACACAGAGGCAACACATAAATTTGTTATTTCTTGACATCCGAACCAGTATTCAATTATTTCTTGTCTAGATGCTGGCACCCGCTGATGATAAATTCCCGCAAGCGTGTATTCCGTCCACATGATATATGTTTCACGCGTGTATCAACAAACACGCATGCAAACAACCGTGCCGCAACAAAGACCACACAGGGCGCCAGAAGGTCCTCAAGGTGTTCGCATCATGTAACCTCTTCGAGAAGACAAACCATAGTCTGATTTATGAGATATGTACATCCATATATGCCCTTAGAACGCCTCGGAATATAGCACTGTTGTTACAAGACAAAAAGACATGATTTGCTCACGTCTCGACAAGAGAATATTGCTTGTATAATTCTGTGCTCTAAAACCTTCATTTAGAACTGCGTTTTACGTACCGAACTGCTGATAAGAAGTATAGTAACCCACCACAAACTATTCACTTTATAGTGATGCTGTTTGAAGGACTCAATGTCGGAACATCTGTAAAATGATTTACCTTTCACAATTTTGTCCACATATGTACTTGGACAAAACTGAGATAAGTACAAACCACTTTCCCACTTACAAACTCTGGATAGATATTTTTATTGGCTTTGGCAACATAAATGTATGCTTAGGTATGAGTACTTGTGAAACCGAACTCATAATTTATTAGTTAACAACAACATTAGTCTTAATTTGATTAGATGTATTCATCAAGAAAAACAATAATATGAAAAGCTTATAATATTTCATGTGTAGAAAACGATCAAAGCAGTGTGACAATAAGTTTCAGTTACACACTAACCACTTTCTTAGCGAAAATATATTGTACATCGTAAACATTTATATATTAAGATATAACTAAGCATGGGATTGTTGCGTTTTTTATCGAACAGTTGTTCGGTGCCGTCCTGTTGAGGTGAGGTGAGGTGAGGTGGGGTGGGTAGGGGTGAGGTGAGGTGAGGCCGCACTCAACAATATTCCAGCTATATGACGAGGGTCTGGACCAGACAATCCAGTGATTGACGTCATGAGCATCGTTATACGCAAATGGGATACGATGACATGCATCAACCAAGTACACCAACCAGCGACTAACCCAATCCCGTTTGTCGCCTCTTACAAGAATGGGTTGCTGAAGACCAATTATTTCCAGGAATCTTCAATAGTCAATGTACGATAAATTGAACATGTGTCTTGTCATGTCTGTTAACCAAGGGAATGCTGCACCCCCCTCTCTGTCATCACACATGTGCACATTCTAATGCGGTAATTTACGTTGGTTTAGGGACACTGTACATAGATGAAATAAGTGATAGATTACGTCCATGATTAAATTGGTAATTTTCAAATTCAACGCCGCTTATATAAAAAAAGCTTCAGTCATATGACAAAGGCCAGCGGAAGGAAAGGGAAAAAGGACATAACTTTGGTAGTGTATTTAGAGTGAGTGAGGGGAGTAAGATTTACGATAATTGTTTATTGGAATTTATACAATACATCGTCGCGTGTGAGCTTAAACCTGAGGAAAGGTTATAGTCTTGTCTTAACAACACATAAGTGTATATAGATGGTTACATGGACAGAGGTAAGAGTCAGAAATGCAATTGGAATTAGAGTGGATCACGTGTATAATGACAAAGATCCCGGTTAAAACTGATCTTCGGCAACCCATGGGATCGGGTGGTCAGGCGCGCCGAAGTGGTTGCATGTCAGCGTATCCCAATTGCGTAAAACGATGTCCAGACTGGATTATTATAGACCGCCGTCATATCGATTGATGTTTCCTGAATGCGGCGTTAAAAAACAACAAACGTATACAACAGATTGGGACACAGCTAGCAACAGTAACATCGTCACCAATCTTACTCATTCATTATGTATGTGTATCTGATCATAGAGAACACGCCAAGCTGAATTGCAAAATGATACATGTACATATGTTACACAAATTCAAGACTGGTGTAAAATCGAAACTCGGTGTCAAATATTTTAGATACAGAGATGTAACACAAACGTATTTGATCACCATAAATTTTATGGCTGCTGCGTTTGATATATAAGACTTTTTGATCTATCAGATACGGCATGAAACAGACGTTACGAGAGAAGATACCCGCTGGATCAAAGAGAAACGTCAATGTGAAAAACTTGTAACGATGTGTTGACTGATACTGTAGAAACTTTGGAAGAGACATGAGGTCTTAATTCAACCATTCGTATGTTTTTCAACAAACTAAATAGGTGCTTGAGTTCTTCCCGTTAACCAATATCCCTGTGTGACTGGAGTTGCGTGAATGCTCGTCTGTTCATGCAGAAGGGACTTTTATTGGTACAAGCTTGTTTGGCTATGTAAATACGATTAGTTGTTTGCTTTTGATTCAAGTGCTGGTGTAATACTAGTAAGAAATTGTTTTTTCGAGTAGTCAACGACTAGTCCCGTGCATTGAAGGTTAACGGAATGAGAGTATTTGATTGCAGTTATCGCGATTTGACATTATTGGATAGATAGAACAAAAATGCTAACGACAACCTAAAATGTCTCAATACTTCGAAATAATGTGACTTGGGTAAGGAGGTTTGTCCAGTCGACCGTGACACTTTACCATAAGATATATACATGCGTTTATAAGAAACAAATTTATTTATATATATTATATTTCATTGTTATAAAACTATCGGAGCGTTATTTAAGAACGTGTTGAACGTTTCAGTTAATCTAAACAATGGATTTGAGCTTGAAGTGGCATTGTCGTTATTCGTAATGTTATTTGACATTAGAGCATTTCCAACCAGTTTACATCACACATGTAAATATTATAATCATGGAAAAACGGAAAAACACACACGAATTTATAATAAAAATTAAATTTCACATATTCTGTAATATCAGAACATGGTTGTATGTTAGTGGCAATGTGGCAATGCATGCAAGATACATGTGAAAAATCAATGCAATGCAATTCAGCATACTAGTATGAAAAACGTATTTCATTTAATGGAAAACATTGATACCTGAAAGAGATATGGATTGACAAGATCATTTCTTTCTTTCATTCAAGGAATGCAAATAAAACATGTTCCAATCAAATCGAGAGTGTATATGACAGAAAGCAAATAACACACCTTAAACCTTCATTTCATGTGTCAAATTTTACAAATTTTAAGCATACCGGGTGTGTATGCAAGGCAATTAAATTCAATAAGGACTTTCAGAGACCGGAAAGAATTGTGCTTTTTGAACGTCAATCCTTGTGGAATTGCCAAAAATCACGTTTTTCTCAAGCGTCCATAAAATGTATTAAAGCCACTGATATTAACAAAACATGACAGCATGTTTGCTCGGAACAATTTTTATTATTTCTAGGGGCTCTCCGGAATATTTCAGATGAAGAAATTACGAAACGGATGTTTCTGATAATCTTTCTGCGCAACTTGTGATCTGTGATTAGATGGAATGAGTTCATCTGTGTGTGTTTCTGAAATGTGTAATAAACAATCAATTCTGCTTATGGTGGATTGTCATGATGCTCGATTAAAAAAAGAACCACATTTGTTTTCTTTCAATTGGTTGACTTTTTCAACACACTGAGTAAATACGACTATTCATATAAAAGGAACCTACATTTGTTAAAACGGAAGGATGCTTTAATAGTCACAGTGAAAGTACATCCTTTCCATGTGTGAGTTAAGGTGAAACGGGTTTAACTCAACTTTTAACAATAATCCAGTAATATCACTGAGTGTCAAGTATAATGGGGGAGAAAAGCCTGAGATGATAACCGCTTTAATTTGGTTAAATCCACGAGCTGGGGTGTGGTGCTGACAAACCGAGGACCATAACCGGGATGAACAGGGATTCGAACCCACAATCAAAGGTTTCTCGCTTGACACACGAAGGCAACTTTATACAGCGACTGGGCTACCCGTGACCCTTTTCGATACATGAAGATATAGACGTAGGTATACAAATGTGCACATGTTTATGATACATGTTCATGTATGCTGTTGAACATTGTATATCACACATGTACGTTAAAAATCTAATGTGTTTACCACTTTGGTGAAACCTAAAGCACAGGTATGGCACAAAATATCCTAGAGATACAATCAGAGTAGATGTCAGGTTCGAACCCACGATCATTATCTTCCGGCAAGCCTAACGGCCCAAATCCTGTGTTATATCCAGCTGTAGTTTCTTATCATCGTTTTGCTAAGGTTAGGTTCATTAAGTGCCTATAGTAACATGTGTCTTCATAGTCCAACCTGTCACCTTTTCGACAAAAGCCCCGATCTTACTGCTGTGATCTTAATAAATACCGCAAGTTCTTAGACAGATTGCTGGGCATAATTAAATATGAGCAATATGCATCGGCAAGATCTATAATTGATATGATATAATTTATTGTTAAATAACACGCCCATGTTCAGACATGAGGCCAATAACCGAACTTTGTTTTTCGCTGAAATACACACTTTCTGTGATTGTAAATATTGAACAGGTACACGTATCTCTCCTAAATGTGTGCAGGTGCAAACTCGCCAGATCATGCACAAAAGGAGAACAATCTGTTGGTGATAGATTGAGGGGGAAGCGTTTATGGCAGTTCAAATCAAATCAAATCGAAATATAATGTAGGCACAAAAAGTATAGAATACAACACCTGTTGTTAGAATAGAAGTTGTAACATAGATGCATATATTTGTGTTCTAACGGTGATTGCATGAAGTTGCTACCACAGTAATCTATTGCCAAAATATAAGCCAAAACAACTGTATCCAGTAACTACTTCAACACATTTCCATCATATTACAATGATGCAAAACGGTAAAAGATAAACCTGCACCATTTTAAAAAGACGAGCTATTTTTGCTTTTGAAAGACACATTCACATTTTCCATTTAAAAAATATTCATGAAATGTGTTTAGCTTCATTTGTAAGTTGTTTTACAGTATTGCCAAACAAAATAAGGTCATCAGCAAATAGAGGTAGAAACACATGAGTAACGTCCGGATGAAACTGAATATCAAAATCACAATTTTGTTCAATTTCAGTAACCAATTGTTTATGAAAAACTGAAATAGAAAGGGGGTTAACATACACCCTTGCCTCACACCCATGAAACAATCAAATGTGCCAGATACTCTGTTGTTTGAACGAACACAAGCCTTTACGTTACTGTAGATTGATTGTAAGATCGTACCCATTTTAATATTCAAACCATATTTTTAGATATACTTCCATAGAAGATGATGCTAAATGAAGTGGCATACAAATCAATAAATGCCACATGCATTTTACCAATAAACATTTTTATCAATAGTTGAATAACCGTTTCGACGTTCAGATATTTTGAAAAGTGTTGATGGCCAAAGCACTAGTCTTTTGCTTAAAACTGATGTAATAGCTTTACTAAAGTTACTCAGGAGGCGTATAGCCCTATGAGGAGGCGTCTCCTTTCATTTGCAAAGGAATGACGATCACAGTATACCAACATTCCGAGACAGCACTGTTTAGATAAATGCTGTTAAATATGATTACTAAGGCATTATACAGATTGTTATTGTACAATTGCTTTATCAACAAAAGTCTTAAATGTCCCCAAGACATTCTTAGTTGTGAACAAAACATCGAGATAAAGAGTCTCTCCTCTCGATGTATATCAGTATTCTTTACGGTTACGACCGCCTTCGTGGTCTGGTGGATAGAGCGTCTGCTCGGAAAGCGGAAAGTCGTAGTTTCGATTCCTGACCGCGTCATACCAAAAGACTTTAGAAGATGGTACGTGCCTTTGCCATGCAAGCGCTCGGGTTATGGGGCTAGAACAAGGACTGCTCGGCTCGGAGTCAGCGTCTGAGTGGGGATTCATGTTAAACTGCAGAATTGAGGGCTAGCACTTTACAATCGCCATTAATCCGGACTAATTCAAGCAGACACACACATAAACAGAAACAATCACACACACATAGAGATACACAGACAGACACACACACACACACACACACACACACACACACACACACACACACACACACACACACACACACACACCATGCTCGTCGCTCTATAAGTGCAACAATCTTGAACGCGACGTTAAACCCCATTCTCCCCAGTTTACCTCTGTTGGGTAACCTAACGGATCTGAATTTGTGCTGCGGCTCCTGCTAATGCCCAACTGCACAGGTAGATGCTGCGATTCCGATCAAGATTATAAATCAAAATCGGTGATATCGGATAACATATTACACGTCTTCTCCGACATAGTCAATCAAACTACACCCCAAATACCTAAGTAAGGTATAGTTATTAATATGATAGTCCCAAGTCTTCCATTCACAATATGTATGTTGGACACATTTCCAATAATGTCTTTTATAGTTTTATCGCATGAATATCTTTCCATCTCAAATTGTATGAAGACATCTTAGTCGTTATTTCCTTCAACATGGTGGATGACAAAAGAATATCCAGAAGAGCATCACGTCTGTTCTATTGTTCATGTTGTAAGTACAGTGATATAAACAGATGTGTACCCAAAAGTATCACTATCGATCATTTTCTGCTGCTTCATATAAACAACAATGTCATGATGAAATATACAAAAGAAACAAAGTCGTTATCGGTCAGGTTGTTGCTTTAACCGTTTTATTCCAAGAAGTCTAAGATAAGCGTTTGGCTGTTCAGTCACAATAACAGCCCTGGCCCCCCTTTTATCTCCCCCAGGCAGAATTAACCTTCGATATTGACAGAAACACCCGTTCCTGATCCAAAGCTGACGATGTTCTACTTGAGTCTGCGATCTGCAGCTGTAGCGCCGACAACTGATGTCCATCACATTCCAGAGTAGTAGCTGGCATATCCACAATAACGAACCTGTCATTCTTACATTAGCCTTAAGCAAGTCCGTTTCTCACATTGCCGCTTCGTCATTAGCAAATCCATCAATTACTGAGCTCTGTCTTATTTGTGAGTGTCAAAATGGCAGGTATTACCAGTTCGTATTCCCAGTATGGTCACTCTCAATTGACCATGTGTCTTATCAGTAGAAGTGAGATACATTGGTACAGTGAGCAAACATTTCTCCAACGGGTATCAGGTTATTGTTTTCGTTCTATGCATCCTTTCGGGGACACGTTAGAATTCGTTTTTATCGATGGTATGTTGCCAACGTCATCAACGGACGGTACCGTTATTCCATTTTAGCACGTATACGATCAGCTTTCTAGATGTATGTATCCATCATCGAATTATCTTTATGTTTATGTTAATTGTAATCTGTCTACTTAACTTTTCGTTTGGGTGTCAAAGGTTTAAGATTTATTTATTTTAAACAACAGGTAGAACAGCGACTTTGTCTTGGCATATCGGTAATGTAGATATAAGACGTTTTCCAATGTTGGCATTGTGTGTATGTCTGTCGAATCGAACATTCATAGCGGATCTCTTTTGTCTCGACGTCACTGCACGCCTCCTTGCGATCTTCACGCGCAGCTAGTTGACACAGAGCGTCGCAATGTTTGCTCCGCGATCGCCGTCAGACTCAGGTATCTATTTCAGGAGTAATTTAGTAATCAAAGATCCTCGCTGTTGGTGTATCTTCAGTGCCATAGGAATTGACATACGCCAACCGCATATTTATTCAGATTTGTTGCAAGTCTGCAAGGAAACATTGTTTCTTTATTGAAGCAAGATTAAAATAATCGGCTATGAATGCCCATAACAGCTTCAAGCAGGAAAACCTAAATTGACAGTTTGTAAATAGAACTGACTGCTGTGACGTTGACAGCACTGTCAAGATCGACATTATCCTTCAATATTTTCTTTATACACGAAAAAATGTCATGGTTTAGATTGGATCCTCTGAATATTCCTAAGACCAATTTACATAATGGGTATTGGTGTTTTAGAACGTAATGAGACAATTTATCTGGAGGGCATGTTAATTAATTTTAGCGCTCTTAGAACATCCTTCTCAATGGCATCGACAATTATTGATCCGCCTTTGAAATGACAATGGAATTTTCAGTGACAAGTCGTCATTGAAGCTTTATCTGGATAGACGTGAATGATCTGAAATGAACACTTCTTATATTTTCAGCTGATCATGAAGATCCATGTAATAGGCTTGCGTTTAAAATCATATCGCGAATTTTCGCCGATTCTCAAGGCGAATAGCAACATATAAGGATACAGTCTTTCCGCGCCTGTGAATATATAAATGCGTATATGCGCCTATATTTCAGCTCTTTCTCTTCTCCTATTCGTCTTTTGTTTTGTCACTTGTTCCAACACTTTGACTTATTTCAGTACAATTTCGTATTAAAGTAAATATATTATACTATTTAAACACATATGATGCTAATCGAACCCCCATTCACTTTTACAGTGGGGGCTCGGAACGACATTTCCAATGCATTTAAATGCATGGTAACCACTTCGCTTGTAAATAGCTTCCAACTTAATTTCAACAAGACACGTAATAACATAATGTATTAGAAGTGGCGTGTCAATGTTCCAAAGGCCCTGTAAAAAGGATACGGTTGAAGTAGAAAAATCATGGTTCTGCTAATTACCTAGTTCCTCTCCAGTTACAGAAATACGTCAATTTGGTGCTTGGCGAGGATGAAGTGTTATTACTCAAAACTATACAGAGCATCTTGCATTGATAAATATCCATATGGTGATGGTTTATATCAGCGTATTGTGTGGATGTTGTTTCACGCATCTCAGTCTTAATACACAATACTTTTCAACTGAATTAAAACAACACTACAAAATGTCCTACTTTTATTTCACAGCCAGTGAACCATGCTATGTATGGCTGTCCCACAGTCACAGCTGTACTAAGTGTGAGGATCTCGTGAGATGTACGCCCAAAACTACGGATACATATCATCTGCTCTACGTTTAAAATCATATTTCCTGTAATAATAAGGCGGTCAAATGAATCGGTTTATGTTGACACCCACGTCACTTTAGGCGATACTGAGGCTAAATTGATTATGATCAACAATCGTTACATCACCATCGCTTCAAGTCACGTAAACTCCTCCCCATGTACATCGGCTTCTCACCTGTAGTGGTGTAGGTCCACAGGGGATGATACTCCTCCTCTGTGTAGAGCGGAAATAAATGTAGATATTGAGGAACCCAGACAAGGATTTGTTTATTATGGAGTCATCATTGGTTCTTAAATACTCACTTGTGGGAACTCAAAGATAATAACCAAACCACAGTTTATTTTCAGATAGCCTAATTAGATTACCAAGAGCTTACCTTTTTCCAGATGGATATATCAGCACCAATCAACCGTTTCCAGATGGAACGGTTCTTTCCATATCATGGGCATTAGTGTGATACCTTCCCATCATCTGAAACTGGTAAGAAACCGCGAATATATTCCCAGTATTTCTATATATACTGATGCCTTAATCCTATCATTTCAACCTAATAAGTTTGGAATGCTACAGATTTTAGAATGATTTTAGGTAATTACATGTTTGAAGGCAATAAAGCTACAGTAAACTACGGTTATAACGAACTCGAAGGGACTACTAATTTTAGTTCGTTATAACCGTAGTTCGTTATAAGAACATATGCAGCATGACTACAGCAAGTAGTCGGGACCAAAAAGTAAGTTCGTTATATCCGTCAGTTCGTTATAAGCGTGTTCGTTATAACCGTAGTTTACTGTAATTAAGAATTTCGTGCGCACCGGTTGCTCTCAGGTTTTAACACGTAAATATACTGAGAGACTTTATTCAAAGCATCTTTGAATATTTGAGATAAAAATTATACCAATACAGTACGCATTTCTCATGAGAGAGTTCAGAGCGGTGTAAAGATATCACCACGTTTTGAAGCAGATGCATCTGATTTGTAACTGTAGATGAGTCAGGGATTAAACAACAGTAAAAGCAGTATATTCATCTAACATATTCTCCTCCAAAGAAGGCAAAGTATGTTTCATCAACAAGGGGATGACCTCGTTTTTTCTGGGATTTCAAAGGAATCATACTGGTGAGTTACCTTTCGTAAGGTCAGACCATTATATCAATAATCAGTATTATGATAATCTGCTTAAGCAACAGCGTGAGAATATCAAGACTATACCTTATGGAAAACTCTCTGAAGATGTGTTGTTCCACCAGGCCAATATACCTATGCACAAGTCTGTTGACACCATGGCAGCTATACATGACAGTGGCTTTGAACCTATTGGACGTCCCCTGTATTTAACAGATTTCCACCTCTTCCTAAACTGAAAGAAAGACATGTCCATCAAGCTTTATGCAAGTGATGACGACGTCATTTCTGCTGTGGGGGACTTTTTACACCACTGAAGCCTTCAACATAAGTGGGATCCAGGCACTCTATGGCAGAGATGTCAAAAAGGATTATGTTTGACAATAATCAGCAAACAACCCTATCAACGGAGTTCATCATATTCCGGCTCGGATTTATTACCCTTCGTATATTTAACCAGTATTCGTATCACGCTACATGTATGTGCTGGGTGAGGTTTTGACAATTTGCAAATGTAATCATACGATCAAGACGTAGCTTCTTCCACACATGTGGCTATTAAAAGAGAAATATCAGGACATTTGTTTTACCATCACAACCACAGTTCATGACTTCACTGGTTTTATGGTGGAGGTTGAAGTCGGGAATTTGTCATTCATGACATATACACATTTCTCGACTTCATAGCGAGTGCTTAAGGTTTAGAAATGTGTGAGGTGCGCCCGTTCTAGCCCACAAAAACTGCCTAGATGTCGAACGTGTTAATGATGATAAAAAAGTTCTCAACGTAACCTTGTCCTTGTTTCGTGAAAGGGCAAGGGTGAAAGCTAGGCTTTGATAAAGATTATTGGACACACTTGCTTTGGGAAGTTGTGCTTCTCTGCACTTACAAAACACTATCTTCAATTTATTCATTAAATCTAGTGTTGTGACGCTACACAAGTGACACTTAACTTACCTAGGGTGTCTGTCTGTGGTCATATATTCACTGATTTATAGTGGTAACATGTATTATCAGAACTAACCTTAGTGTTTGCGAACAGTAGACAACACACAAAACACCTTTACAAATCATAACATTCATAATGGGAGTTGCCTTGTTTTAAAACAGGTCAAAACTAAGGTTGAAGGGATTGTCCTAATCTGTAGCAGTTGTCGCCAGATGTGGAACATTATATTGCTCGATTCCAAAGAGTCTAAAGCGGATCGATGGTCAATCTGATTGTAAAAGCAAAACGTACGGAAAACAATTGTGACCGAGTTCAAATCATAGATTGAATTCTCTATTGCGTCTAATTTAAAATGAAAGTGAATAATGCCATGAACTTTTTATGAAACATTTAAGACTGGGAGAAAAAGTCGAATAAAAAACGGTTCAGATCGAACGGGTCATGAGCAAGCCATCAGCACAATTCAGCTGAACTTCATTGTGGTTCAATTCAATATGTAACGTCCACACAGGATTAGAGTCAGGGTACTTATCAGTGCGTGAGTAATCCCCGAAACTGTATGAGAGGGATGAATATCACCCAAGTACTTCTTTTAAACAGTGCATAGGAACTAAATCATGATCAGAAGCATTCTTCGTATACCATTCTCTCGCAAATCTGGTATTTGCATGACATGGGATAACTTGAGACTTGAGAAGGATTATAGTTTTCTTTACATAATTAGCTAGCTGAGTCTTTTCTACGGCGGATATGACAATGACCTTATGTATGTGTACATGCATATGTAGAAGTTGATAGAGTTGCTCTTATAATAAATCGATCCTAATTGATTATTCCGCCGAAATTCCTCAGTAAATGTGGCTTAACTGCATTTATTGTGATAGAATGTGACAGCTAAAGCATCAATCCATATATGTTCAATCCATATGATCTAGGCAAGACATGATGTAGCAAAAGCTGTGGTAAAGATTAAACTAAACCAATAGCAGTTGTGGTAATTACCGTTAAAAAGCTTGAATGTGATATGTGTTCATTGGCACAGCCAAAGATGCACGTTTTCTTCATAATGCAAGACCTTTTTGCTTAAAGCTGCAACAACAAATGTGCATTTTCCTCGGATCTCTAATACCAAACACTGCATCTTTTTAAACATCGCTGTACAAAGATACCAATTGCATCCCAGTATAGCTATGGATTAAAACATATTCATTCAAAATAGATCGTTAGGAAAATCTTTACATATTGTAAATGGGTCGCAGACAGAAGCTGAGAACTAGATATGGCACTGAATTACAGCACGAGGGTTCTTTCTAGAAGGTTTGGAAATTATTTCTTTTGATAAAACGGATACGTCACTCTCGGAGGATCTTGTCAATCCAGCGTCAAACTAAATACTCTTTGCTGTAAAAATGAAATCTAATCTGAGCATGCAGACAACATATTTATAAAGACAAAGGACACTGTAGGAAATGTAATCGTAGGTGTAGATTCTCCTCTGTGCGCTCTGTGTTAACTGGATGGAACATTCGTGTTACTTGTCGGTTCCTACGCAAACATACTTCGCCAAATGAAAACCCAAACACGCTTCTCATGTGGCGTTTTGTAAGCACGATTACCAAATGTGTGAAGTAACTGCGATTTTCATTGACCACCTGTATGTATGTTATTGATGAAGTAATGGAGGAAATATATAACAGTAGACCTTTTATATTTTGTTACCACACTTAATCAATTCTGAAGATACTACCTGACACAGTGTCCATAGAATTAATTCCAAAAAGACAGTGATTGCCATATCACATCTTCAAAAGATCACTGGCTCACGCCACGCCGTAAGTCAAGTGTGTACATGATCAATAACTGTCTACATAAGAGTTACACCAACTTAACCCCAGCTGTGTTTGACAAAATAGATAGATTCTGAAAATAGAAAAATAATAAAAGATAAATAGAAAATGAAGCTTTTTGATATTTTCTAGTTAATTCCAAAATGTTGACCAGCTATTTTGCAGAGGCTGCGAGTATTATTTTTCCTCATAATGTTAAAGAGGTGATGCGATTAGATAGTACACATATTTAGTTTATAGTAGTGGTATTCGCCAAACAACACATACATGCATAACAATGAGATCTGTGATTTGGGAAGCTGACATATATGAGCATAAATGACTTTGCATTTTAGTGCAGCGACCTCATCAAACAAGAGATGACGTATGCAACATGACAACCTAAATGCAATTATACTAGTTTTTGTTTTCTGTTCTGGGAGTCAGAACGTTCCTATTCAATACCCACGTGTATATGCAGGTGAGCATTAACTTAATTGCTTTTAATTGGCGGGACTCTTTTCCAACAACATCACTAAACATTTGCGAAATTTATGTAAATTTACCTCTTTACTTATGAATAAGTTCCAAAACCCTTCATCCTAATGTTAATTCAAACATTCAATGTATATATACAATGTCTTAAATTGTTCTATGTATATTTATCTAATGTTAATTATATGTTGTACTCCTATACCATCGTCGATGGTTTTAAGTAAATAAATGAATCTGAATCTGTTAGTCAGAACCATATACGCTGTATACCTGTGGTAGCTGGTTTAGCAAAAGTGGTAAAGATCTGCATCACCTTTGTCAATCTGACACGCCATGATACTGTCATAGCGACTGATTTATGACTACCATTGTCTGCAGTACATTTGACTTCAAGGGCAATTTACCCTGTAGCCATGTCTCCATAACTTAATTGTCATTACGTTTTAGGCGCTAATCCCCGTTGTTAATCCTCACCAACATTTCATTGTATTTTGACTGTCAGTCAGCCTGGACTACCATATCACTTCCCTTTAACTACTGCTTTTTATAGTATGGCATTTATTGCCCTAATTGATCATCCCATGAACTGTGTTTGTTAATCACGCCCATATGTCCAAAGCAACGTCGTTGTCTCTTTGTCTGTCCATTGTTGTTCATTACTATATATGTGCTACCATTACACAGTTACTGGGGTGTTAGTCAGGCTTGGTATTCCGAGTGCTGGCATAGGGACGACCTCGAGCAGGATATGCCGCTCGTAGGAAACGCCCTGAGGTGAGCTGGAGCTCCGCTCACCTCTTGTACGCCTGAGCTGGAAAGTCTGCTCATTGCTGTGTTTGTGTTGTCAGAGCAGGTATTCCGCTCATTATGCAATTGTTGTTTATTGTTTACATGTTGTGCATAAAGCGTTCCGGGACAGTGATGTCGATTTTGTCCTTTATTCCCCCAAGAGCTAATTCCCCGTCAACATGCACGTTGACAATACTACTGAATTACTGTTACTTGGTGGGGTAAAACAGAACCCTTTCATTCAATGTGAAAGGAAACTACTTAGATCCAAAGGTGTTATTAATTCTACAGTTGACGTCATTTATCGTGTTACAGATATTTTATGTGCATCTGTTCCTCGGATAATGGTAAGGCCAGAGTAAATATAAATACGTGCACGACGGGGCAGTTGGTATGAAAATTAAACACGGTTTTATCGGTTTCCTTTCATTATTGTATGTCGTAAATAAGAAGATCATGGATATTCAAATTAATTGCATAATTAATTGTTAATGTTCAATATAGAAAGTAAATACAAAGACAAGGAAATTAGGTCTCAATGCCCTGAACAAATCAGTCACGTTCTACAAATGTATATTTTGTGCGTATTAATATTGCCTGCTTGCATTGCCAGAGCAGTGAACCAAACATGTAAGATTTAACTGCTAGGTAACAAGTGATTTCTTCAGGTGTATAAGCATTAAATATATAAAAACAGTGTCCCGATATTTGTGCTTGTCAAAACTCCTTTATTGCACACAAGATCTTGGGTGGACTGTGACAATATTTCGCATCAAGATATGGAATCAACACCAGAACATTGGATCAATAAGCGAGGGTTTTCACAATCGTCTGAAAAACGTATTGGTAAACTATACCCAACATCTATGATTGAAGCTGACATGCGAGACTGAGGAGCACTTTGTCACTGGAAGGACGTTTTGAGGGCAACAATCAAAACATTAAAACAATAGGCGTGAATTGGCCAAGCAAAAAAGTATTATGTTCAGTGAAAACCAAAAATAATTCATTGATGCCAATAACAATATGGGTAACATTAAACTATCGTCGTCAGGCAGAGCACACTATCTATTTAGACTATTTAGAAGATACATCTGTAAATGAAGTGTCTTTCAAACATTGACGAGTTTTTTTTCCAGTCTGGAATTCGAAACTTGTTTTTGTAGACATTTGTGATCCAACATAATTCCAACAGTCCAGTTCTGTACATTTACTACTATTTCAACTATGCTATTCAGAGTGAAAAAAATGTAATGAGCGAATACAGTGGCTGCCTTACTTATCCGCTGATGTGTATTTTTAAGTGAGCATACCAGAGAATGCGTTATCTGGCGCTTGGGGTATGGAAATTCATACATGGCCATCGTAACTGTATTAGGATTATAGATGCACATATCAGCGGAAACCGACGTCAGATCAATAACCAACAGCGCACAAGCTAATGCGCTCATCAGACACTTTCAAAAATATATTCATGATCAGAGACAGTTTATAGCAAGTTTATAAGACTTTCCTTCACCACATCGGCAATATTTACATGCTACAGTTTTACAATTGATGTTCAACTTTTTATTTTATACAAAGCAATCACTGGGGATAAATCTTGACTTGTTATTTTTACATTTTCAAATGTTGAAAAAAACATTGGATGCGCCATACAGAAAATATACCACAGAAAATATTTAAGATTTCTACTTTTTTTCAAAGATATAAATCATCTGATTCAAATTCTCTTGTTCACGCTAATGGCATTAATTGCATTCTTCATGTAATGCATGGGATTTTGATATCATTCAAGTGTTTCGGTTTTATTTGTACCGTAAAACATTATCTTCAAACAAATCCTCATGAGTTAGATAAAAAGAGGCCAGTCTCATTTGGAACTAAAACTACCATGAAGAAAATGAATGTTTACAAGAAGTTGACTTGACAATTTTGTTTTTCTTCACACTGTCGTCTCATGAGTAATCTGTATAACCGTAGAGATATCCCATTTTAGTCGAAGGCATTCAACTTCTTGTTGTTTATTGAATGTGATCCCAGTGATAAATGGGTATGATCGATTTCCAGTTAAATCCCTATTAACATCCCCAAGCCCAGCTAACACTAGAAAATAAGACTTTGTCTGGAGACCTCATGCTCCGTTGAAAGGTAACTTGCAACGGTGTGAAAGCATCCAACAGTACTTGTCATCGATCCCAAACTTTTTTGGTAAACTGCACAAATTGCTTCAATTAGGGAACAGATTACATCAACATCTCAGGATATTCCTCGTCCAGTATGTGCACATTTCGGATACTTTTCACGCATTTAGGGACGGAATTAGGTCATAAACGAAACTATGAAAGTATAAAACTTTGGGTCTTTTTAATCTAAAAACTGACTCGCTTGATTGATGTGATTGATACACTACTAACGAGGCACAACAGATGTATGACATATTATATTGCTTTCGAATCTTCGGGAAACCTAACTAGTCCTATCATTAAATACGTCTATCTGCCTCTAGAGTACAACAAACGCTTATCGATCCGCAATTTCCAGTGTCCTTGGGATGTCCAAGGCCAGATCACAAACCAGGATGGAACTGTTTTCCTTGCTGTTCGCGGTTTCAACTCCTCGTGGGTAGATGAGGTCAAATTGAACGGACTTTTATCAGGCTCTTCGACATTAGCGTTCTATGTTATGTCAGCTTGAATCAGCCTGTTTACTCAAGGGAAAAGGATTTTACAATACTACACGAAGGTTTGCAACATTTAAACTGCTCACATTCATGACTGTTGGTTACAGTTGCAAATGTTTTTGCCTATCAGATACAAGTACAAGTATACTTGCATGCACCAAGTACTATTTGAGATCCGTGGGCTCTAACCATCAATATTATGCGTACATGCACACAAAGGACTGAAGAACATCCCAATTTCATCGTGGCAACGGCTTCGTCTTAATATCATTACATTTCACGTGTGATTGATAATATATATTGACAACTACATTTAGAAAGGATCGGCGGCTTTCTGAACGATGAACTAGGCGAATGTCTTACAAATGGTCCAGGTCTGGCACAATTACGTATTGGTGATAATTTACAATTTTATTAAATTGGAATGTCTGGTCCAGACATGTACCAGATACCAAAATAATCAACGCCTGCAACGAATAACATATTTTCCATTTAAAATTACGGCTTCTGTTCTGTGTACAAAGTGGTGTCCAGCGTTTGTCAAACAGTACTCATGCATAAATATAGCTCTGCAATTCCCTTTTTTAACCGTTGAGTGACACTAGAATGATAGGTGCACTAAACGTTATGTACTTTTTAACTCTGTTTCACAAAGGAAGCAGCATTATGAACATGACGAAACTTGAATGATTTTGATTGTTTACTGTTGCACTTTCCCTGGCGATAGTTGTTTGTTTAAAAATCCATCGGTTACGTTTAAACTAAATCATCATATTTTTCATCACAAATGACGTAATCTAAAGTTAATAACATAAACTGTTATTTAAAGCTATAATAAAATATTATAATTCAGAATATGTTATCATTAGTTTATTTACAAATTCCTCATGATAACATGTTATCTTTCAATAATAAACAAATCTGTTTCATATCCATAACTATATATTCATGACCAAATGGCAAACCAGGCGGTTTATTTCTGATGATTGTACAGGTTATGTGTAAAGAAGTTAAATCTTTAACAAGTGAAATGGATTTATTATTTCTTGACATCTGAACAAGTATTAATTATTCCATGACTTGATGTTGGCACCCGCTGATGATCAATTCATGCGATTCTGTCTTCGTGTTTGATGCATATTTCACGTTTTTATCAACAAACATGAATGCTTTAACTATGTCGCAACACAAGCCACACAGTGCGCCACCAAGTCCCCAGTGTGTTCTTTCTATAGTCAAATGATACTATCATTTATCATATATTATTTATTCTCCATAAGTACCCGTATCGTATAAATAAGTTACTATTACATCTGAAGAGCCGGTGAACGGCAAAGATCTTGTGTGGATAAATGGGTTTTGACAAGCACGAATTGTCTGGATTTTTTAAAATATATTTAATACTTTAATACTTATACTTGTACACCTGATAATACATCTGAAGTAATCATTTGTTTGTATATATGTTATGTTTTAGAAAATAAGAACATAATATTTGGTCATTCGTCTGATCATTTTAAAATCATAGCTCAGTCATTGACAAAACCCATACATGGTAACAGGAGACAGGGACAACACACCCCAAAAGAGGGCAGGTGTAACAACTAAATTAACAATGTTAATATGGAGTGAGATTACCATTTGCGTTGATACAGGCGGGCGAGAGATGGAAGATGATTAAAAACAACCTGGGAAAAGTTGTCCAACTGGACAAACGTCCTGTCCTGGTTCTGGTCCTGTCGTAGGCGTCGACGTATCTCATCCCAGACATGTTCTATGTATGAGACGTCTGGAGGAACAGCCGGCAATGGCAGTACAATACCGTTATGCCGCCTCAAAACGTATGTTGCAACACGTACAATGTTTTGGCGGGCATTATCCTGCTGCAATTTGACGCCTTTTACGTCCCCGCATTTGCAGGGCAAACCTGATCGATCGATGTCGTCCAAATAGCGTTCACCTTTCAAACTGCCGTTAACAATGATGAGTTGTGTTCTTCCAGGAGTAGTGAGTACACGTCCACCCCCACACGGACGACGTTGAGTAACACAAGCGTCGCCTGTAAACCCTGGCACGACCATAACAGCCGTCCAGATGAAACTAGAACTAACCTGTGAACAGTATATTGTCCCAGTCTTGTCTTCTGAACCTCAGATGCTGTCTGCACCAACCTCGTCGTGCCTGACGGTGTCGTGGAAGCTAAATTGGGTGTATAACAGGAAGTCAGGGCCAGATGGTGTGCTCCCTCAATCGGATGCGTACGATTCTGCCACTAATTGGTCCCAAACTTGGTCATGTCCGAGCTGTTGATGTCGCAGTTTGGATAGGCCAAATATGGTTTCTTTTTGACGTTACTGGCTCGTGGCAAGTCATAATTGTTACCCTGCTGTAGATAACGTATCCAATGAGATGGTAAGAAAGTTCCGTGTTTTACATTGAGAAAATACCGGACTGCTGTTTTACGCATGCATTTCACGCACTTCCCACAATTCACTTACACAAATGCTATTTTAAAGTATTGCCACTGATATACTGATACTAAATAGATCTCTGTCGTGTTTCAGAACATCGTAAGTTTCAGACCATCTATAAAATATTCACCTTTCACAATTGAATGTTCAGTTCGCGTTCCAGCTCTGTCTAGAATGCAAACAAGATGTCTATGGATTGTGGTTCCAATCTGAATGAAATGAGTTAACCACACAGTGATGTCCTTCGAGAAGAATTGAGATTTCGACAAAGAGTTTGTGTAACAATTTAGATTCCCACTTTTCATACTGGTTTTGTTCCAGAGGTATTAGAGTTGTCTGCCCCTGGTTGTATACATGGACATGAGAAGATTGATCGTTCAAGAAGTTTCTGGATGGAACAGTTACTACATGGCTGACTGTACCAAATCAAGAGAACCAAGGTGGCGATTCGGGGCCTTTTTGGATATTTCTTATCCATTTGCAAAATGCGGTTTGGATACTTGTTACTTATTGCAGCTGTCGCTTATTTGACCCAGTGTATTGTCAGTTGTGTGTAAGTATCATTTACTGATTAATCACTGAACTTGTGTGGTTATTTACCGATTTACTTCTGTGCAGATCAATTTCTAGTTTAAGGTCTGCGTTTCTATTTGGATATCCCCTCGTAACAATGTACATATTCTACCTTTTTTGTCATAGCATCTATCTCTTCTTTGATTTGGGCAACATAAATATATGTTAACGTATGAATAATTCAGAACCTAAACTCCTAACGTAGTACTTAACTCTGACGTTACAATTAATGTAACTATAAATATTTATCAAGTTATATATCATGAAAATGCTTCTAGTACTTCATATACACGTGTCGAAACCTATTTTAGAATTTAGCTGCTTGTCTATACGGTTTGAGCTGTGGAGTCGAGCCCTTTGCATCACAATCAAAACACATTAACCATTTGCCAACCAAAATATATTATACACCGTAAGCATATATATGATTAGATAAAACAGCAACTGAAACGCACAGCGTAAACTTCATGGGAAGAATAAATATAAAACTATCGTCCTGAATATACCAAGGGTTAAGAGTTGATCAACATTTGTTGAGCGTGTTGTGTCATGATAATGCAGCGCTTTGGCATTGTATTCAACTGTTGTTGAAAAGCTGCTGAAGTTCAATCCCCAAAATAAGATAATATGGCATATTCAAGTTTTGTTGGAACGAGATCATGCCACAAACTCTGGCAAAATCAATTTCTGTTATAAATTGCATTCCTGGAAACTTCATCTCTGCTTTCAGCTGCTTTCAAAAATCCTTTGTCAGTAAATGGAGGGCTTGTTACACGGTGAATGGAAGTTACGTTTTTAACTCGTAAAGTATCAAATCAACTCATGGCATGGCTGCTGTTTGAATTTGATACACGTAGTTTCACTGTGCCGTCCTGTTGAGAAGCCTAAATCGAATCAGTTAAATATAACTAAAAGCAGAACGAAAATAGACAATATGAATAAGGTGACACTTTTTGAAAAAAAGCTTGAATAAATTTTATTTGAAACCATGCATGTTCCCGAAAAGAAATATTTTTAAATGTCACTCCAAGATGTCTTTCAGTTTTGTTTTTAAATTCAAATATAATAGGTAGCGTTCTATTTTCGAAGTACTTGTTAATGATATAATATTATATTTGCGTAATTGCAAATCGTTCTAAATATGTTCACTGAAGGATCACACTGACCCTATAAACGCAAACGAACGGACGTGAAAGGCTCAATAGGAGACATGTTTCAGTTTATTCACGATACGGATTGCACATGCTTACAAAATTACAAGAGGTTTGTTTACTCTCGATGCATTAGACTATGGTGAGGTGAATGGTATTATTGCATTTATATAGCAATGTGCATGCACGTGTGTGTGTGTTTGAATGTGTGTTGCTGTTTGTACCAGTCAAGACTGATGCCTATTTTATGGTGCTAGCGCACTGATATACCATGAATACCCCACTCAGTTTAACATGAATACCCCACTCAGACACAGTATTCCGAGCAGACCAGTCGTTGCTTTAACACATTAAATCCGAGCGCCAGACAGGGTAACAACAAGTACTATCTCTTAACGTCTTTGGGTATGACGCAGCCGGGAATCGAACCCCGGACCATACGCTCTCCGCGCAGACGCTCCTACCAGTAGGCGCACGGAGTCTGGCCCTCAATACCATGGTGTCGAATATGTACATGTATGTGCACTCACGCTCTGTTGCATTGAGGTTCTCGGACCTCGTCATGTTACTGGAATACTGTTAAGAAAATCTTATTTGTAGCTAGTTCTAGTACCTGATCTCAGCCCAAACCCACGGAAGAGCATCCATGATTATTCATACAGGGAACGCAAATTGATAACCGCGATTGTGAACATGTACACCATGATATATACTCGAAGAAAAAATGTGCTACTGAAGCAGTATATGATAACTGAACATGTGTCATGTCTGTTAACCTTGGGATTGCTTCGCTTTCCACCAATGAAAACATCTGAAGAACAACATCGTTTTGTCTGTGAACGTGAATATCGATCATGATAGATAACAAATGCAATGAGGTATCATAGACTCAAGAAATCACCTGTGAAATATACACTGAGATTAGTGAATATAACTGAATCATAGAATGTTTGCCATCTTTTGTGGTCCAGTGGATAAAGGGTCTGGCATGAGAGCGGAATTCGAAGGTCGTTGTTTCGAACCAAAGGTTGGAACTGGTTGTGTCCATGCAAGGTGCTCAACATTACGGGGATAGAACAAAACAGGGACTAGTCGGCTCGGAGACACTTTAATGTACCCACGATGTCTATCTATGGTCATTTATTCACTAAATTATGATCTAAACTGACAATCGCCTTTGTTGTCGTCACGTCATGACCGGGTGTGGCGAAGACAGGGAAAAAGATTTCAGGATTCAACTTAGGTGACCGCTTTGGACGGGGCTCATACATTTGGGGTGGTATCAGTTGAGCTGGAAGAACTGATCTCCATGTCCTACAGCTTTGCACTACAGGGATGACATTGTGGACCGTATGTTGGTGCAATCGGACAGAACTTCATCCTCATGGACGATAACGCACGACCTCATCGTGCCAGGGTCGTTGATGCCTACTTAGAGCAAATACCATTTTCCGCATAGAGTGGCCAGCCCGGTCAACGGATCTCAACCCTATAGAGCACTTGTGGAACGAACTGCCCATCGCCCTCTCACGACGCTCTTATTTAAGAGTGGAACAATCTCCTCTTGGCAACCATCCAGACGCTTGTTGGGAGCATGAGACGGCGGTGCCAGGCTGTGATTACATACGCGCTTCTCAGGATTATATTTCTGGACAACGATATTGTTTTCGTGATTTTTGACGTGTCATGTTTGGCCAGATGCACTCATTTTGACTGGTGATCTCAATGATTTTGGTCACATGTCGTTTCTTGGAATTGTGTGGCACAACGGACTTTTGTTCATTGAACATGCCTTAACGCAATATTGACTTTATCCATTTCAACAGATGCACACAATTTGACGGATTACTTTTTGAAGTGGAGAACAGCCTAACACAAGAGTGAGAATTGCAACTGTTATTCACAATACAGTGGATCACATGCACGTATACAACAATGTTTGCTGAGTGCGGCGTTAAACAAAGAAACGTTACAACGGACTGGGACACGGATAGCCACGCTAACAGCCACGTAAATTTTACTCACTCACCATGTATGTGTACTTAATCACAGAGAACAAGCCATGCTAAATTAGAATACATGTACATATTCAAGGCAAATTCAAGAGTAAGTGTTTAGTCGAAACTATGTATCAGACTGAAATCTAAATGATATTATCAAATAAATAAAGAACAGATTAGAACAAAAAAGAGAAATATGACATGTAACATAAACGCAAATGATTACATCATTGATTATTATGGCTGCTGGAATATATAAATAATACTTTCTGGTCTGTCAGAGAGGATACTCGCTAGGTCAAAGAGAAACATCATATACGTACATGTATACATCTGTGAAGTTCCTTCCGATAGCCTGTATCCTTATTAAGTTTCTTAAAATGCGTGCCTGTTAAAGCAGAACGGATTTGCTTTTGAGCAAGCTGTTTTGGCTTACTAAGCTATGTAAACACGACAGGCGGAAGAATTGTTATAGACAGAAATTAGTATTTGCTAAATAAGAGTACAGATAGAATGAGAATCGTGACTGTGATTGAGATAAAATATAACAAATAGAGACCGATACTGACGACATGTGATTTAACAATTGTTGGTGGTGCACTTTTTTAAGGTTACGTAGTGAAAAACATTAAAATTTTGTACCCTTACCTATCCATCCTGAAAAAGTGTCTGAATACTTTGTAGTAATGCGGTTTGGGAACAATATTTCTTAAATCGACTGTGAGGCTTTCAACTTAAGATTGCATTTACCTTCATCCAGTTTCATTTCTACAAAATTACTAAATAAAATTAATAAATTAAGGCACACTGAACGAGAAGAAGTAAATCAATACAAACCATAGTGAATTATATATATCAGAGGATCGCGAGGAATTTGCTTTCCGCGTTTTATAGATGTGTGACAATGACAAGATACCTTTTTCTCTACGAACCATTACTCGCATGAGTCTTGTCTTAAGGTTAACTCAACAACTTTCAAATAAAGCTGAAAGAAACTACATTGTTTCTTTCATATGCCATGGCTTAGGGACAAGTGTTAGCGATACTATTAAATGTTGAATTAATGCCATGCCCCGTGCATGTTCCTCATATACTTGATGTGTCAAGAACTATAATTGGTGAATAAAAAATGTTCTGCTCGGGATGGCAAAGGGGATGGCCAAATCAAATACATGAACATTCAGTACGCCAGGTAATAAATCATATCTCTTAATTCTACATCTAAACAAAGGGTGAGAGATGGAAGTGACATCTTTCAGTCTCCGTAGGGTTATTTGCCAGTATGCACTGACACCATGGCCAGTACCGAGAGTGTATCCGGACGTTAAATTCCATTTCACTTCACCTAAGCGAGAATATAAGCTTGAAAGCAATTTATGTTAGTAAGATTAGTTATCTTCAAATGGTTTAAGTAATTTTACATCATATCCATGGATAAACGGTAAATATGTGTAAGATACATTATAGTTATTTAATTCTGCAACATCAGAACATGGTTGTAGGATAGAAGCAATGTGGAAATATGCAAGGTGCATGTGAAGAAAACCGCTTCCGTGGTCTAACGATAGAGCGTCCGCCGGGAGAGCGGAAGGTCCGGGGTTCGATCCCCGCGTCTTACCAAAAGACGTTAAAAGATGGTACTTGCTGTTACCCTGTCTGGCGCTCGGCATTAAGGCTTAAACAAGGACTGGTCGGCTCGGAGTCAGTATACTGTGTCTGAGTTGGCTATTCATGATCATGTTAAACTGTCTCATGGTATCTCAGTGTGCTAGCACTATAAATCGGCATCGGTCCGGACTAGTACAAGCAGCCACACACACACACATATACGTATACGCTATATAAGTGCAACAATCTTTGACGCGACGTTAAACCACATATCACCTCACCTCACCTCACATATTAGAGTTGCGTCCCTTTGGCAAGCCAGAAACCTATGATTGTGGGTTCGAATCCCGGTTCGCCCCGATTATGTTTCTAGGTTTGTCAGCACCATACCCGTGCTCGTGGGTTTCACCGAAGTGGTAAACGTCTTAGACCTGCATCACTTCGGGCATTCCTCCCATATTAAGCTGACACGCCGTGATATAACTGGAATAATGTTAAAAGCGGTGTTAAACCCAACTCACTCACTCACTCACATGCGAAGAATCAGTAGAAGACTGACTATTCAGCTGAAAAAGACAGATTTTCTTTTCACTTTTAATAGCAAACATTGGAACTGGAAAAAGGACGGATGGACTAGATGTTTACTGTGTATGTATAAGCTGTACTTCCTTCTGAAAAAGTAAATGACAAATGTTCTAGTCAAATCGAACGTGTGTATAACAGAAAACAAATAACACCTAAAAACGTCAATTCGCGTGCAATGTGTGAATTAGACTGCGTTTAAAATAATGTTTCTAATATATTTAATGATTATCAGGCGTGTATGTAGTCCAATTCATTTCAACAATGACTTTCAGAGAAAAAGTTAAATAATGTTCTATATTAACATCATGATCAGTCCTTGAGGGATTATCAAAGATCACGTTCTTCTCAAGCGTCCATAAAATGTAATAAAAGCATTAACTTAAACCAACTTGACAACGTGCGTCCCAGGGAGAATTGTTATTATTGGGGGTTCTCTGGAATAATTCGACTGAACTAAGATGATGAAATTAGGAAACGTATGTTTCCTCTTTCTGATCTGTAATAAGATGAAATGAGTTTACTTGTGTTGACCTCTGAAGTGTGTAACAGACAATAAATGTTGCGTATGGCGATTGTCATGATGGCTGATTAAGAAATGAACATAATTTTTCTTCAACTAGTCGATTTTTCAACGCAATTATGTAGATATGTACAGTGGATATATTTATCATACATGTTCTCGTTTATCTCACATGTATAATATATATATCATAATGTTGGAATAAGTGTTCGTTTTAACGCCGCGGTGCACAGTAAATTAACCATGTCACGACGTGCTAGATGAATGTGGGAGGAAAGCCTGAAGCGATGCAGATCCTTGATGATTGCCTCTTTGGTGAAATCAACGGTGTTGACAAAACCATAATCAGGTCGAACAGTGATTAGAATTCACGATCGTGGGTTCATGTCCTGCCTACCGGGTCAACGAACAGTGGACTTTAAGATGAATAGGCCGCCCGTCTCCCCGTTCAGGAACAGAGACCAAACTGAGTTCTGTTTTAACTGTTTCACGCTGAAACACTCATTCCCTGTGTTTGCAAATGTTTAACAGGTACATTTGTCTAATCGTTCAACTAGATAGAACATCAACTAAGCAGAGCAATGAGTTAGTGGGAGATTTAAGGGAGAGGTATGCATGACAATTGTTACCATTTCGTGTTTCCTCTGAAATAAAACTGTGAACTGTGTTAACACCCTTGCACATGTTTCTTATCAGTACAGTGGACGTTGGTACAGTTAGCAAACATCTCTACAACGTTAAGGCAACATAGTATATTAGATAATTACTTCCCTTCTCTGCTTTCCTGTGGAGGACACTTTATCGATGTCACGCCGCCGCCGTCATCAACGGCCACCACCGTGATGCCATGTTATCAACGGATACAATCATCACTGATTTGAATATATTTATGTTCGATGTACATGGTACAAAGTAAAGGAATTAAGATAACTTTCTTTTCTATTCAAAGGAATAGTTGCTGTGAATATATATTCTGCTTATCCAATCCAGAGTCAGCAGGGACAGCGGATACTCCGAACTACAATTTCCTAATATATAAAAAGACTACCACTTGAACGCCATTCGACTTATTCTTTTTTTTAAAAAAACACATAATAAAATAATGTATTATGAGTTGTGTTTCAGATTTCTATGGCCTGTAAAAAGGATATGATTGAGGTTGAAGGAAGTATAGTCCTGTTTAATTACCTACCTCATCCTTAGATACATAAATACGTCAACTGTATGCTTAATGAGAACGGTTTATATTAGCGTATTGGGATAATGTTGCTTCATACATCTGACTATCAATGCGCAATACTGACAGTTGAATTAAAACAGCGCTACAAAATGTCCTACTTTCATTTGAGCACAACCCATAACACTGTACGAACTCACCTTTGTCATACTACGTTCTTATGCGCCTTTCGATGGGATAGTTGTAAACGAGAACCCTACATATACTGGCTGTTCTACAGCCGCAAATACACGAGCATTACACAGTGTCGGCGTAACATAAGCTTGTCTAGATTTCTAGATGTACATCCGAATCAACTACAGATGCACGTACAGCCCTTCTACATGGAAACACACATCTCCTGAGGATAGGAGGCCAAATGAGATGTTTTCATGTACACACAGGTCATTTGAAACGACGTTGAGGCCACATGAGCTGCTCAACCCTTTCACCCACTTCACCTGTAGCGGTCTATGTATAGGACCATATGATTTTCTTCTCATGTATAGACTGGAAATCAAGGTAGACGTTGACACACCTAAGCAAGGGCTTGTATATTATTGGAGTAGAATGTTGGAGTAGCTTAAAGACTGTTCATGCAACCCACTCAGTAGGAATATCTCAAAGATATCCCGGCCATAGTGTTATCTGCCATTGCCTAACTCGGCCCAATTAACCTTTCCCAGTTCTATCCTTGACCCTAAAGATCCAGCTTCATGAAGGGGACTTCCGCTCAAACGGCAATGTACAACCTTTACTGCAGTGTTCTTACCACCTGACTACAAAGTTAGGCAGAGCGATATTGTGTAATACGTGACACACAAACTAGATCGGTCTACAGAAGAAGCCTACTTTTGAAGCCTTTGTTAACTTTAAGAAGGCTTTCAATTCCATTGATGGGAATATTATAACAAGCTAGAGAAAATGGGTATCAACGGTATCTCAGCCATGTTGTCTCTGCATAAGGATGTCCAGTGTTGTTTGCGATTAAATAGACTTGATACACCGTGGTTAAGTGTAACTCGTGGACTGAATCAAGGATGCCTTCTTTCACCACTTTCGTTTAATATCTTTTTCAACGACCTGCTTGAGACTCATGGATTTCGGCGTAAATGTATGAACTGTAGTTGCAGCACTGGGATGTGCTGATGATCTTGCTCTGGTAGCCAAAAATGAGGAGGACCTAAATCTTTTATAAGACTACAGAAATTGTACACTTCAGAAATCCGACAGGTCAGAGAACGTTTTACATGTACAGTATGAAGATAGATACCACTACCACTCAGTATAACCATCTGGGCTTTTTAGTTACAGAATAGTTGGATATCAATGCTTTGGCAACGGATGCTGCAGAGTCAGCTAGTACATCTCTCGGAATGTTAATAGCAGAAACAAAAGCATTTGGTGGAATCCCTTTCAGATATATCTTAAATCAATCTCGTACACAATCGAGAAATCAGGTACTTCTTGGGATAAGGAAAGTATGCACCTGACGCAGCATTGAATGGAGAGGCAGTGGGAGAGCATTACAACACAATGACGTAGATTACAGATGATGCTACATAGGCTAAACAGAACCATGTGTGAGTGGGCAGAACGTTATGCTGAAAAGAGAAAGAACTGGAGCAAGAGTGATGGATAAACTATCAGAGCTAAACCTACAGAACACCGACAGAACAAGCCATAGTGTCAAGAATTTATGTAGTGAAGTGAAACGATGCGTAATAAAGGAATATTGCCAGAAAGGGACTGAATCTATACAGAAAGAAAAGGGAAGACCGCGAAAAATAAAATTAGACCATACAGGTGTTTTAATACATAATATGAAACTAAACATTATCCACAACGACATATGGCCTAAGATATACCGTTCAGCCAATTTAGATGTGGTGTAGCTGATAAAAAGAGAAACTGGGCGTTTTAAAAATATTCCCGAAGAAAAAAGAGTATGTTTTAATTGCCCATACAAAATAGAAAATGAAGCCCATGTTCTTTTATCTTGCCCCCTTTTTTGAAGGGTGGCTTTGTATCTGTAATTACTGTACTATTTAAGATGTAATCAACGGTGATACGTAAATATACAAGTTTCTGTCTGTGTATCTACGCCGCGTCGGTGCTCCGACGCGTGTTAAAAGGGCCGGAGTTGCTGTCCAGCTGCTCAGACAGGGCTGATTAGAGGACTGGTGGTTTGGGCCGATGTCCGTTAATCTATTTAGACTGGCGCCGTGGCAACACCCGAAACGTATACCTGTGTTAAATTTAATACCCACTGTGCACTTAAATAGGGTTCGATACACTGCCGCGTAAAAGACGTTAAAAGATGGTACATATTGTTATTCTGCCTGGCCCTCGGCATTAAGGAGGAAAAACAAGGATTGTGTCTGTGTCTGAGTGGGATATTTATGTTGAACTGCGAGATGGTATCTCAGTGGACTAGCACTATAAAATCGGCATAGTCTTGACTACTTCATGCATGCACACGCACACACGCGCATGCAAGTCGCTATATAAATGCGACATTTTGAACGCGACGTTAAACTCCATCCACTACACTTTGTAAACAGTTTAACTCAGCACATAAGACACCTTTAAATAATAACTTTGAAAAGGAGTGTTGTGTTTTTCTTTTTTCAGTTGAGGCGATGAAATTCATGTTTTGTCCCCACCTTAAGCTGCTATCTCCTAATGCACAATATTATATAGCTCGATTCCAGAGAGTCTTCACGATTCGATGGTCAAACTGATTATAAAACTAAAAATACAGAAAGCAACTGTGGTCGAGTTTAAATTAATAGATTGCAGACTCTATTGCGACTAATTTAGCAACCATGAAAGTGAATGCCCCCTAACCTTTTTATGAATTGTTTCAGCCTCGAAGTATCAATCGAATGAAAAACGTTTAAGATTGAGCTACGTTTTGGTTCACTTCAATTATTGACGTCCACACTAAATTAGGATTGGGATGATAGGCACTGCGTGTACAGTCCATCACAACATTATGTACATACACGAACGTACTTTTTGTAACCGGTGCATAGAAACTAACACAGAAATATTCTTCATATACATGTACTATTCTCTCGTAAATTCAGTATTTGCAAAACATTGCAAGAAATGACTAAGGCCGGATGACATGTCCTCTTACGTTATTAATATGATTCTTTTCTACTGTGGAGATGACAATGGTATTACATATATGTACTTAAATATTTACAAGCTCAGCCATATGAACACAAGTGTAAAGTAATTATTTACATTGAATACCCGAATGCATGTAAATAATGAACTATAAGATGAAATACATACAATGTAGTTAATTATGGGTCAAGCTTATTAGCATTGTTGGATCGACTGGAGTTACTTGTTATCAACACGTCTATTTTGTTATCCAACACATCTGTGTGGAAAGTTTCTGAAATAGATATATTGGAAACACTGTTGGCTGTCAGTGTTACGCTGTAATGCAAGCAGAAACCTGGGAATTGTCACAATATCACTTTCATTATCTCGCAGGACACACATCGCCACTCTAAAATTGACGTCATTCCAACTCTCTCAACCTCTTGGTGCTCTTGCACTTCTGATAAGGACAAACCAAATATATTCTGTTTCATAAAAATACACCAGCACATAACACCCAACGAGAAGGAGAGATACAAGATGTGATACAAACGCATTAGTTTACTACCAAGGATCTGCATCACTTTGGAACTTCCCCACATGTGATGACTCGGGGGCACGGGTGATCCTATCATCTAAGGGTTGGGTCCCTTGGACACGTCAGAAACCTATGATTGTGGGTTCGAATATCAGTTCAACCCGATTATGTGCTAAACGTCTGAGACTTGCATCCTTTATGGCTTTCCTCCAACATTAAGCTGACACGCCCTGATATAACGGGAATATTGCTAAAATCCAGGCGTAAAACCTATCTCACTCACTTTGTAAACGCTCGTAACATCGTGTTAGTTGATACTGCAAGAAAGAGATATCAGGCCTTAATGGAGCCATCTTTCCACACAGTAAATAGTTGAAATAACATCTGTGATGGAGTTCTTTCCGATGACCACTATCCCTGAATGATGGAGTTGGTAACCTGTTCAAGAAGAAGGTATATTGGTTTGGGGACATAATGGTTTGGCTGACTGGCAATTTGATTGAAACAGCAATGGATGATTTATCATTCAGCCATCATAAAGAACCAATAACAAAATCAGGATTTAACAAATACATTACAGAAAGGAAATACAAACAACATTAAGTTAATTACATCATATATGTCAAATTTTGCCAAGAAGGGAACCATTTCAGACCTTTGTTCATATATAACTGCGTTTTTCTACTACTCATAACATAATATATATGGTTCACGTAGATTTTAGCATAATAACTTTCAAAATTTCAATCAATACAAGGTTACTTTGTTACATATCCATCGAAAACAGTTTTTTCAATGTTTTCGAAAACAGAAGCCAAGAAGTATGTTTTATGTCATATCCATAACAAGGAAGCACAATTATTTAATTCATGCAATAACAACCTTGGCAGTCGATTCACTCTGGTATCGTCATGGTTACCTATTATGGCTCAGACACTGACTCCAACATTATTCATCGCCTACATCCCTTCAAGCAATAAGTAACGTATTCTTAATGATGGCAATACACACGTAATACATCATCTTGATTTAACGTTGTCTTTACATCCCGTGATAGTTTGATGAACCAAAGCACCGTTTAGATACATGAGCTGGTGATTAGGGTATGGTTCATTGTTAGTTTCAATGAGGTATGGTGTCGAGGTGTTCACAGAGAAGGTATCCTGGGGACGTCATTAGTTGACATTGCTCGATCATGGAGAAGTAAAGACTTTGCAGACATCCCAAGGTCAAAAGGTTCAATATTTTAATGAATAACAATATATCTTGGAGTGACTGAAACAATAAATGCACAAGTAGTTCTTGGAAGGATAATGCGTTTTTCATTGCAGGTGTACGATAACAGGTTTCAATCATTATAATATTCGGAAGTGTATATCACGTATTATGAAAATACATAACAGTTATGGCTGAACAAATAGATGAATACCTGTTGACATTAAATACATCAGCTTTTAACAAAGTGTTAAAATATCCATTGTTTACAGCGAATTGCAGATACATAAACTATTTGTTTTGTTTTAATGTAGTTATGAAGTATTCTTAATGTACATGTCAGATGATAATGGGTTAATAAAAGTAGTTGTCATTATCACTTTAGATATGGGTCCATGGGACGTTATTCTTGAGCAAATGATAACACGAGGTAAGGGATGTAGACCAAGAGCTCTGGAGAAAGTATTTCTCGAGGCCAATGATACAGATGCATTTAGTCGTATCTCCTGGTAAGACGACTTCTACTGGAGCCTTCAGTTTACTTAAGTAAACAATGAACACTTGAAGATACATCATTCAGTCTCAGTAACTCGAAAAGTGTTTGTAATTGTAAACGATGCCAGTATAAAGTTTACATCTGCACAAAGAATGCAAATGTAAAAGTAATATGATTCATCATGTTAATAATTATATTAATGGACAATTACAATGTATCACTGCCAAACGGAATAGAAACACATGTTGTTTACAATTTACATATCATTCATTATATTTTTCAATATCAGAAAATAGCATGTTTTAAGTTACGATGTTACGAGGATTAACGAGAATTCTATGCCAGGTACATATGAAGACTCGGGTGAGAACTGTTCGGCCGTCGACGAGAAACATATTTCACAGTAGATACATACTTGGAAACCTAAATGACATAAATATAAAAGGAAATGTCCCATCGGTCTTTCATTCTGAAAATATATGTAACACTTATTCTAACCACATCAAATAGAAACAAATAAGAGAAAATAAATGATAATATTATTTTTATACCTATAAGTATCGTGTAATGTGCCTACACGTTTACCACACTGGTGAAACCCACGAGCATGGGTATGGTGCAGACAAACCTAGACACATTATCAGGGCGAATCTGGAATTCGAAACCCACTACTAAGTTTCTGGAACATCGAATTGCGACTTGATCACCCTTGACATTCAAACATATCCATAGAAAAGAAGCATACATGTGTTCAAAAAATAAGACATAGTACAAACCGGAAAGGTGCTATAAAAATCGTCGTTCGAATTCATCTTTCCATACATACGGATAAGCATGAACCCTACCGTTCATGAAGACTTATACAATTGTGCACATGTTAAGCATCATGAAAACTGCAGACATATATTCATGACAATGTTTCCTGCATATGTTTGTTATGCACGGACATTTACATGTTTTTTTTACCGATTATGTCATTTGTGCCATAAATCACGTCAATTATCATTATATTAACTGCACAAAACATTGATACTAAAGAACTGTCTTACATCTATCAACAGATTCTCATCATTGATTATTCACGACAGTGAAAAATGTTCATTTAGTCTACAATGTTACACATGTCTTCATAATCCATCCTTTAACCTTTTCGACCTAAGCCTCTATTTATTGCATGCTGTTACTGCCAGGATGATAATAAATACAGTAAGTAATTAACCATCGTGATAAGGGTAATTGATTATCAGCAATGTGCACAGGCGGCGTGAAAGTAAAGGCAAGTCTATGTATAGCAAACACATGTGCAGACAAGGAGACTGATATCTACAGTTTGATGTAGAACACGTAGATGCGTCTTTCATAACTATGTGCAGCTGCTACAGACGCAGGGCATCAAAGAGAGCAGTGCAAGGACTTAGTGTGATATTTCAGGAAAGAGGCATCGATCATGATAATTATTTCCACTTCCTATTTCCAGGAAGCTAACATACCACTGCACATGGACGTTATCAGAACAATGACGGGACATTGGCACAGTGATCATGAGCGAACGGTTTACAACGTTATGGCACTATGTCAGCTCATTTACCTCATTCACATGTGTATATCTCTTCTGGAGAAACTTTTCTTTGTCTTCATCAACACCATAACGCCAACATCTTCAACAGTCGTACTGTAATTCCTGTTTAATACAGGACACGATTAATAGTTTTCTTTGCCACGCATCACTGATGTGTTTTATGTGACTGTACACAGTATACAAGAAACTATTGTGCATTTAGTTGTATTTTTAATTTATCAGTATACTGTGTCTTAGTGGGGTATTCATGTTAAACTGCGGCATGGTACCTCAGTGTGACAGTTCTATAAAATCGGCATTAGTAGACACACACATACACGTGCATGCACGCTGCGATATAAGTGCAATAATCTTAGACACGACGTTAAATCGTATATCACCACCTTCTCATGCAAACCATACACATACAGCCATACATAGCCTCACAGACGTTGTAGTATGGAGGCTCGTGTATTCTTACCCATTGCCATGTAGTAGAAAGGAGGCCAAATCTGTTGCTTTACATGTATGAACACCCACATCACCTGTGTACTATGGTTGTCAGATGAACAGAGCATGAACACAACATCATCTTTCACCTAATTAGTGGTTTGTTCTAATTTTGGGCAAAATCTTGAGGTATGTTGAAGACAGCTCAAGCGACTCTCTAAGCAACATCAACGACAATATAGGAACAGATCAAAGATGCCTCCAGCAAATCACAGTGCACCAATTAAGAGTAAGTGGACTGTGCATCTCATACTATAAACACCTAGGTTCGCCTGCTGCATCAGTATCTGATCTGTGCTTTTGAATATATCATTTCACTTACTTGCACAAGTAAACCGAGGGAACAGTGTTGTAAACGATCTGTGAATAATTTCCTGTTTATACTACGGTTGATACGCACTTGCTTACTTATTGAGAAGAAAAAGACTGGAACAGTTGAAAAGACACCTGGGCGTTTACATGCTTTAATGTAAAAAATGAGTTAGAAAATGTTGTCAAGCGCCGGATTATAAATTTTGCAGCTATTTGTGGCAAGCAATTCTTGGTGCAACACATTATTATCCTAGAATATCAATTATCCTATACTGATGATTGTTTCACTTTTTAGAACCCAACCCAGTCACTCACTGTCGTCTGCACACAAAGATAAAAGTAATGGGTTTTCAATACATCTGGTTTCGCTCTATGTGATAACTGGCTGAAATTATTAGTCCCATAAAGAGGAGTACAAACGTGAATTAGTTCTGCAAATGACAAAGAACATCCGCTGTTGCATCATTAACACCATGGAGATGTTTTCCGTGTTTACTTAAGCACCCCACATGTACGTGCATTGTGCTATATCTATATATCAGGATATTTATAGATTTTGCCAGCTTAGTTTTTCGATCACAACGAAAATGTATTCACATGTTAGTAAGAGCAAAGGAATAGAAAGCATAATAGTTGAATGTAGAAAGCATAATAGTTGAATACGTCACTGACATATATCAAGGTAGAGGGTGAGGGCGGGCAGCAAAGTAACTTCGACATGCCATTCATGACAAATAAACTTGTCTTATTTTCGCAACAGAAGTGTCCATACTTATATACATGATTAGGGGCATCTGTCACTTCTAGCCAATTGAAACGTCTAAATTTCAGATTTGTAGAATAGTGGAAAACGACCAAAAGAAATCATAGTACAGAGAGCTTGAAATTCGCTTTTTAATCCTTTCGTGTTTCGTGTTGACGAAAATGTCAACAGTTTAGGACCATTTTTATGTTTAATTTCTGCTAAAGGAACACTGCTTTTTTTAACAAAAACAGTGCAGTAATTTGTTAACACCTTAATCCTTGATTGATGACATCCTGCATCTTAGCCACAACTATGTTTTCAATGCTGTAAGTTGTCATTCACTTAAGAATGTTATAAAATATCAAATAACTCACAGCTTTTACCTCAGGCACATTGAGGCGAGAACATTAAGCATAAATTTTAAAACATTACCTCAATACCAAACTGTACATTGTGTGATAAATTACTGCGTCAATGTCTGCTTTGTGATGGCTTGCGATGTTGCATAAATGATGCATTAATGTACCCAGGATGTCTCTCTGTATCTATTTATTCACATAAATGGCATTGATAACTGACGACTAGCATTGCATAAATTACCTCTGTATTACATTGCACAAAAGACACCTTAAACTTAATAACCAACATTTAAGGAGGAGTTGCCTCATATTTGTGTGGTCAAGACCAAAATTGAATTGATGAAGATCTTGTAATGATCATGTTTTGCCCTCGTCTCCAGCTGTTGACGCGGAATATTATCATATCACTCGATGCCAAAGAGTCTCCGTTCTCAAACGGAATTCTACAAGTAAAATAATGAAGACAACTGTGGCCGAGTTAAATAATGAGCAGCATTCAAAGTTCTATATTTGATTAATGTGGAAACGACAAAGATCTTGTAATGACCACGTCTTGCCCTCCTCTGTAGTTGCTGTCGCCTAATTATAATGTGGAATATTATATAGCTCGATGCTAGAGTGTCCGAGCGGTTCGAAACAGAAAGTACAAACACAATAAACGTCCGAGGCTGGGTTCAAAGTGACAGACTGAATTTTATTGCTAGTTATTTAGCAATCATGAAAGTGAATACCGCTTCGGTTGTATAGGAAAACTTTCAGCCTTGATGTATATTATGAGAAATCTCGCAAATGGAACGAATCACAAAGAAGCCTAACGTGCAGTTCAGCTGAACAGTGTTTCTGAACAATTTATTCATGGGATCATTATAATTAACACTGAATCAGATTCAAGACGATCGCAAATAATCGACCAAATCTTTATGGGAAGGATACCAAACACCCTTGCATATTTTGTATTTCATACAAACAAAATGATAATTTATATTTACATGTAAGTGTTTTTCAAAAAACATTTTCTCATAAATTTGGCAACATGTGCTTTTACAACATTATGATAAGATGTGGAGGTGACAATTGCAGTGGAAATTATGCGTGTGTACATTTAAAGTTGAGTTGCTTTCATTCGCTCTCATTTATGCACGCCATAAGGCAAAAGTTTTCATCTTATTTGGGGGATTTACCCCAGAAACGTTACAATATGTCCTAGTAGAGAAACAATCAGCAAAACCAATAGCAAAACGAGTTAAAAGTCGTATATTGGTCAATATCCATATGTACATGTACACATGAACATGACACAGCAATTACTGTTGAAAAGATTCCACTAAGCCAGATTAACTGTTTATCGTAAGCAATACCCAAACCAGATGAAGAATCTGCCACTCTGGTGATGGGAACAAGTTTTATGATTAACGATCTGGGCGCACGCCAAGGACTTTGAGAGGCTATAAATTAACTAGACTTTAGATAATGCCAATGCTTTTAGTGAAACACAACAAAACCTGTGCAAAGCATCTACTGTTGATTTATCTCCTTCTTTTATCAATGTGATTTTCTGTAAACTTTGATTTTTTACTGCCTCGGGCAATCGAATAGGCAATTTATCACTTTACATGCGTAAACGTTGCAGTCGTATGTGCAGTAAGTATAACTGTAACTCCGATCTAGAATAAACATATTAGAAATTCGACTGCTGTCTTAGTGATGTCATATATATATATATATATATATATATATATATATATATATATATATATATATATATATATATATATATATATATATATATTGTAGACACACTTTCGGGTTTTTGGCCTTGTAACAAGCATAATGTATCAGTTCCATTATATGAATACACATATGCCTCGTGTCGAACATGCATGCAAGCAAACATTTGTCATGTCGATCACAGGTATTGTTCGCATTTGAAATTATATGGTATGTGACCCCGACTTTATCAGAGGAGAAATTGAACAGATGAGGGTACAGCTGATCTCATTTTAGAAATATTGCTTTGCCTTCCAATCATAACATCATTACCTGAGAATGATAGTTATAAAGAGACGGATGACTACATTTTCGCATTTGAATGTACAGCATGTGTTAAACATGAAGATGAAGTTATGATGCTGGGCTACTACTGCAAACATATATAATTAAAACGTAGCTGAAATATGGTCATCTTATTGTAGTCCTACCACCTGGTAAATATATCATGTCACCGGTTGGTTTGACGGAGAAGCACTGCTGTAGTAATTACGGTTTAGAAACTGGAAGTTATATTTGTTAATAAGCTCAGTCTCAGATGCACATTTGCTTCACAAGCAAGAATATATACATTAAAGGTTCAAGATCAAAGATGCATTTTCTTCTAAACTCTGATTCATATTGGAAACTAAACGTTAACTAACACGACATATACATGTTCACACCACTGCGCAAAGATGTCACGTATAACAAGCGACAGTCAATCTCAAAACAACTATGGACTGAAATATATGCATCGCAATAGATGGTTTTGGAAATCAGTCTTGTATAATCATAAAGGAGTTGTAGATATACAGAGGTAAAAAATAGTTTATTTGGAATTTACAGTGCGAAGCATCCTTTCTAGAGAGTTTTGGAAATCCTTTCTACTCGAAAAGAGCAATATTGTCAATGTTTAAGGATGATTGTGTTGAGCATAAAGTAAAACAAAATTAAAAATTGTTGCCCAAAAGGTACATACTGAACATCAGCAAATATTTCTTAGTATTAAAGCCACAACCAAAGAAACACAGACTATTGACAAAAATACCGTAGAAAATGTAATCCTTTATGTAGATTCTTCTATATACATCCTGAGCTACGGGGTTGGAATATTCCTTTAACGAGGATATAACAAAGTCCTTGATGTCTTGAACTGCTGCGCACAAATAAATAATGAAATCACCGAGTAGTTACTTGTCAACTGAGAAAAGCTTGTCTGTTTTATATGCAGACATTCTTTGCAAAACAAAAGCCTACGCGCGTATCTCAGGTGGCGTGTGGCAAACACAATGACCAAAAGTGCCAAGTAATTATGATTTAAAGATATGCATTGAACACCTGAATGCATGTACTTGATGAGCAAACGGTGAAGAAATCCATACAACGTAAAGGGCCAAACACTTCTTTCATCGATGGACGTAGTTACTTTTTATCAATATGTCCATGCTGTTACCAAAACCATCTGCGTTGTAAGTATCTGAAAAAGATATGTTGAAAATGTCTATGCCGAAGACACTCTCTGAGACTATCAACAAAATTATTACACAGACACATTGATTGTCATATTATATCATCGTGAGAACAAAGTCTTTATGATATACTCCATTTAACGACGTAATGGAGCTCTGGGTATACTGACTGTCAGTGTCAAGCCGTACGTCAAACGGACACCAGGGAAATATCAGCAATATCAATAACTGCAACTCAAAACTAGCTCTGATTTATACGAAAACAAGTAAATAAATGAATGACGCGGTTTTTTTCTTATTTCTTATTTGATAAATGGTATATTTTTTACAATGAAATGAATAAATTCAAAGTTATTTTACAGTCTCCAAGTATTTTTTATACATGCTTACCCTTACCTAAATTTAATTCTTCAACAATTTGATCTGAATAACAAAGCCCCACAAAGCAACTTTGAACACAACAGCATCATTACAGTAGTTGCCAGACGACATAAAAGGAGACCTTGCGTAATAACGTAAGTTTCAAATTTAAGCCAACTGTGTTATCGTAAACGTATAATCTAGAAAGTACATAGTATGTAAATATATCCGATCTGTCAGTATTCCTAGAATTTAAATATTTCATGAACGTATATCCCTTGCCATCATTACGTCTATGGTATTTGTGGACAAGGGTATGTCTACTCAAGATATTAATGATAGAGGTCGAAAGTTTCTATAAGATAGAAGCGAAGCAAAATGAGTCTTGTTAAGTCCAAAACATATAGATTAAAGCAAAGACAAAAAGTCAGTAATTGAAACACGACACCAATCGTTCATATATACATGTCGTACATTTCACGACGCTGTATGCAGGTCTACAAAAAAACCGTACGAACACATTTAATTACGTTCCTGGTTTTCTTTGCACTATGAAGCGTTTATGAGTCAAAAGAATGACCAAAACGTGGAAATGATTCCAAATTATTATTTGTTGTGTATCAGTGGAAGACAAGAACGATGAGTCGTTGCAAGTGCGAAAACAACATGTGTGTCTGAAAGAGTGTGAGATGTATGATTCCCTATTGATGAGACATATTCTTGGCAATAGTCCGTGTACAAATCAAAAGCATTGGTACTTTTAAGTGAGAAAGGACAATATTCTCGCATGTATATGTAAGCTGTTCCTCGGGTATATGATATACTGTTGAAGCAACAACCTTTACCAAGAAGACACTCGTAACCAAGTGATGAGAGTCAGGTTATTTTGTTTTTCTCGTTCCCCAAAGCAATAACAATTAGAAAAGGTATAACTCATACTTTTTAATATAGGCTCATGACAACAGTTTTGTCAATATTGACGTATGGAAAACTTAAAAGATGATTATGTAGGATTATGTAGGGGAGATTATTATTTTTTACCTTACCTGTATTTTCACAACAACGCTAAAGAGTGTACGTTTAGTTTACTTTAATAACATGCTTATGTAGAGTTCTAGATGTTAAGTTATGGTAAAGAACAAATGATAAGTCATCCCAGAGCAATTGTTGAAATTTCGTAATATCTGGTGATACTTTGAAGAAGGTACAGTATTCAAGGCATCTCATTAGAAAAAAAACCCAATTGTATCTGGCCACTTTATAATAGAATAAACTGAAGAAATATAATTTTGCCTCAGGATTTACACTAGCAAAATTGTTAGCCAGACATATTTTGACGTCCTTGAAATAATGTCGACTTGACTTGAGAGAGAATGAGGGAATATGGTTTTATGCCCCTTTAAGCAACACTTCAGTAACCCGAAATGGACTTCACACATAGTACCCATGTGGGGAATCGTACCCTGGTCCTCGGCGTGACGGGCAAACGCTTTAATCACAAGGCTACCCAACGACCCCACCTCTGTCAGATACAAAAACTTATTTGTTTTGAAACAGAGACCTAAATAATCAAGCCCTCTCCATTCCCAAGGTCTATTACAGGGTCGGCTTCTTAAATGTTCTTAAGTGTGCACTGTTTATAGAACTGTTTACAAAAAAATTATTATTTCCTAATGCAAGTATGATGCAAATATAAGATACCATTAATGTGCATTTGAGATAACATTGAGGAAATTATGTGGTATACCTGGTGTCATTCCATGTGTTACCTAATCCGTTTGCTGCTACAGATGACGAGAAACTCTGCGCTGAGAGATCTCGAGAAAGTACACTCAGAGGCCGCTGAGTATAGGTGTAATTAGTCGTATCCTTTGCTAATACATCTTTGATCTGTCGGGGCGTTTAGCTGTGTAAACAGAAGGCGTCAGAATATGCATCACCCAGTTGCAGTCACTCGTAACTTTTTCTGAAGTAGCAGATGTGGTTAGTGCATCTGTACCGAGAATTCAAACGTTAAAATAATATACTTTAACAAAGATTACTGACTATCTCCAAACCGTATACACCATGCCATATTATATTTGTGTATTGGACATTATCACTGCAATCGACAAAATACACGAGCAAGTGTTATTCAAGTGTAATTCATCTTAATCTGCTACATCATATAGTGGCTTTTCGGCGACTGTTGCACTTTTACGAATTTGGAAAAACAACAACATAAAGGGAAAGGACGTTTGACGGCAATAAGCTGTCTTTCATTCCAACACAAAAAACAGATTCCAATCACATTAAGTGTTCATCAACGAAAACAAATTATACTTTGATACCTGAAAGCACCATTTCGTGTGCCAATTATGCCAGTGTGTGTGTGTGTGTGTGTGTGTGTGTGTGTGTGTGCCCGTGTTGCATTGCGTCCCTTAGTACCATCATACAAGCTAATGGTCGCAACACTCCCCGAATTGTGACTGTAGTGACTCGGACACTGGTGAAACCTCCAGCCCAGTAGATGCCCGCATCCAAAGAACATACGACTTCAACAGCCCTCTCAGCAAAAAATTCGCTAATCATCCAATTCAGTTTAACAAAGTCCAAATCCTCTCAACCAACCATAATGACGTCACTGAAAGAAGACCCTTAGAAGCTATAGAAATCCGTCGTCACACACCTTGATCAACAGAGATCAAGGGTATTACATCCCGTCTGCCTATGAGGATCTTATCAACTTTTATTGACTTATAGCCTTAGTTAATTTTTGGATCCAAGCAGCTCGTCACAACTTTTTAATCCTTTTAATCTTTATCCTTACTTTATTTCTGGATTCATAACATGTACTGTTTGTTATTCATGCCACTGTACATCTGGCTTCATCCGATTTTCTGTGAGCTACTTCTTCTCAGTAACCTCTTGTTGTTAATGTTAATCTGCTGCTCATCACTTCATAGCATGCATATATACCTCTCGTCACTTGGTTGTCGTCAATCCAGCATAGTAACGTTGTATGAATCTACATCGAAACGTCGCTCTATGCAATAAACCAGAAGTTTATCCACAGTTTTACGTCTTCTTAGAAGTTATTGTTTTGCTTCGTTTCAGGTCACATACTGCAAGAAACAGGTGTTCGTAATGATGGCAGACTAATGCTCTGGTTGGTTAACATTTGAATGCGTGAATGCAAACATAAGTGTTTTGAAAAACAATTGTGATTGGAGTTTAAAGGGCAAAAACTTCCATGTTGCCTCGCACTTTCATTGGATATCGATCATGGATGTCATCATGGATTCAAATCAATCTAGCGATACTTATAACCCATAACATATTTAGTAAGAATCCGCAGTCAAGCCTTATAATCAAATTGGACAACGAAAACGTGTTCAATACTTTAAACAAATAGTTGTATTTATCAAAGCAGACAAACATGACGAGATAGGTAAACAAGGAATACATATAGTGGCGTAATATAAATCAGGTGATTGTTTAATTTATGCAGACACGCCCACAACACTGTAACGAACCGGAACGAACCGGAACAAATATGTTAGGGAGAAGGCGGTTGTTTCAAATAACATGTTTAGTTACCGCCAGATACAAACATTAGTTCCCTGAGAACGGAAGACACAGTTGGAAAAAATGTGGGTTAAAAATGAAACCCGAAGACATGAAATTTGTGGAACGGACAAAAACAAAACAGGCGACTGAACCTGCACGTTTGCCATCCATTCCTTTTTCGGCCTAGATAGTTTGGTGATGAATATGCATGCATTTCGCTAAATGTCCTGTGCATGACGATACACGTGAGCAGAAAGGGAATTCCCTCGACTGTAATATTGGGACTCTCCGACATTCCGTGGTAATAAAAGTAGTCTGTTTAGGTGGGCGTGGCTTAATTTTTTCTACATTCATTGGGGAATGAGTGCAATAACACGTGACCAATTCAGCTCATCAGAATGCAGGAATAACAATGAACGCAACGAAAATTTAGTTATGAAAGCTTACGCAGAAGAAACGGCGAAACAATGCTCTGTGATGTCAGTCCACATGGAACAACAACGTTGGTGAGGCCATAGGCTGCATGTGAGCTCCCCACACTGAAACAATGTCTCTACAAGCTGATTGTAAGTGATAGAATTGTAAGAATTGTAATGATGTTTAGAGTTATTATTACTAAAAGTTGTCTGCGAAAGCGCACTGCTTCACAAGCACCAGTTAAAAAAATATAATTGTTGTTCATTGTTCTTGAGCATTTGAACATATTTGAGGAATTTAATACATACGTATGTGGGATTTAATACATACGTATTATTTAAAAAACAACAATTGGTGCATGTTTTCGTTGCTAGTAGTAGTGTTGTTTATTTACTTCTATCTGTACATTCCAATTGAGACAGTTAAAAATGTGTCATCATCGTTTATATGACGTCAATATTATTAAAGGACACTGTACTTTTCGGTGCATGTGGACAAGTAACTGAACATCTTATTGGTAATAAACATCCTATCATCAGTGATAACCGATTTTCTGCGATGCTTATGTTTAATGTACATGTTCACAGCTTACCATCAAAGGAACCATGATTATTCTTTTCCAGTTCATCTCGCTCAAAGGTTTCAGTTTCAATTACAGCAAATACAGCACTGCCATTGTCTTGACAAGCCAACCACAAATAATGTAGATATGAGACATTCTACACATGTACATGTAGGAAGCGTGTGCATGTCTGTCGAAACAAACATTCCTGGGGGCATCTTTTTGCCAAAGCCTGGAAAATGTTCTACGTCAAAGCACGCCTCCGTGTGGTCCAATTAAACACACGATGTTCGCACGCAGCCTGTTTGGACAGATAATGGTAATGTGTGCCACGCAAGCGCAGTTATACCCAGGCATTTCGTTCAGTGGTAATTGAGTAATCAAAGCTCCTCGCTGTTAGAGTGTCTTCCCTGCCATACCACATACACATCTTTATACAGGTTTGATGCAAGGTAGCAAGGAAACAATGATTCATTACTGAAACTTGATGAAAATAGTTGGCTATGAATGTTGATAACAGCTTCAAGGAGGAAAAACTTAATTGGCAATTTGTACGTAGAACTGACTGCATTGACGTTGACATCACTGTCAAAATCAACAATATCTTCCGATACGTTTTTGCACTCCTTACATAATTTACCTAATGACTTTGATTATACTTATGACTATTCATGAAATTAATCTGAATAATGGGTATTGGCGTATTTAGAGAGCATGTTAGATAGCTTTAGTTTTCCGCCCCTTCCCGAGCATAGACAACTATTGAACCCCGTTCAAGGCGGCAATTGATTTTAAAGGGATAACGTCCACATCAAGAACTTTCAAGGTAGAACAAAATGTTCTTAATGGAAAGATGAACATATCTTAACATCTTATCAACTTGCTTCAGCATATTTTTGAGTCGTCGTCGAAAGTCAAGACGTATAACTTGAGATTTTTAAACTTATACCTTATTGTTTTCTTTCTTCCAGCGTTGAATTAAGTTAAAATGAATTAAATTGTGTGTCATGATACGTGAAGGAATGCATTAAAATATATTTGCGAAACAAACACAACAGTTTTGTGTAATGGAAAATATTCTCGCCCATGGGTCAAGCCTTTTTCTCGCCCATGGGCGAACTATTTCAATATCGCTATAAAATCGTTGAATTAAGATAAAATGATTTAAATTTTGTGTATGATACTTGATGGAATACAAGTTAAATATTTGCGAAACAAAAACATGAGTTTTGTGTAAAGGAAAATATTCTCGCCCACTTTTTTTTTCTTAATTTTTTCTTCCTTAGTATGTTCCCATGAAAACAGCATGCTTTTTTTGTAAATACCTTTGACCGAGACTGGGAAAAGACCGTAGAGTTTCTGAACTTTTGGGTTTCCAGAATTAATATGGGACGTGTTAATTACACAGAGCTCTAAATTTGTATCTTGGCATTGGCCACCACACGTGTTTTTATATTGTCAGATATGTTTTGTTTGACTTAAATAAAATTGCCTGCCATCACATGACATTTGTTTGAAGTTTTGAAGTCACTGCCTTTGACCACATCTTCCTTTTCATATACATGAAATGACCACCTACATGGACTTTTACTTCATATACAGGATACCTTAAAGGAGAAAGAAGTAAGGTCCTGTTAAATTCCATGTTTGGGGAGATGAAACTGCTTCTTGGATTCATATATTAATCTTTCATATAGCCATATCGAGATACCGTTGCTTCATATTCTAAGTCTGAATACGCAAATACCGACAGCTGAATTTAAACCACGTGACACATTGTCCTTCTTTCATCTGAGTACAGGCCCTATGTCTGTAAGAAGTCGAACATTATCAAAGGACGTAATTGTGTTTGACGGAGTATTTGAATGTGTGAGCCATAGCTTTTCTTCATATTCACCCCGTCGTTGCAAAGTGGCATTGGAGCCACATTGCCTGCGCTAAGTGCATACACACATCATCTGTAGTATTTACGGAAGGGGCACATGATGTCTGATACATGTGTACACGAACAATCCCTGTAGTTGTGAGATGCCCTCGCCGTTATCAAAGACATGTGTAATATGGAACAGAATCTTGGTGTAGGCAACAGTGTTTTTCTCCAATAACATCATTTCAGTATCACTTGAGCAATACACAAATGAATTCATTCCAGATCATAGGTAATGTTGTGACCATGACTCGGGCTTCCCAGCTTAACTATCATATCATATACTGATTATTAATCTTTTAAGAACGACATATTCATGTGATTCCTATTATGAAGTTAAGTATATGCCATGCTTTGGTGCACTAAATAACGGTTTCATATACCCCGTGAACCTCATGACGTGCATACATAAGTGTCCCTACTGTCTCATTAAACAGTCCTTTTGAAGATTTTATTTACAATGGAAAAAGCGTTATGGTATGGGGTGTGATGACATCAAGACAGAGGCCCCGTTTGATAGTGGTAGAGGGAAATCTCAATGGACAGCGCTACCGCGACGAGATCATGGGCCCTGTTGTTCTACCGTTTTTGCGTCGTCATGGCCCAGGCATTACCTTTCAACATGACAACGCATGGCCTCATATTGCTCGACGTGTTCAGGATTCTCTTCAACAAAACAACGTGAATGTCATCCCCTGAACGGCTCGCCCCCCTGATCTCTCATCAATCGGGCACATGTGGGATGAGATGAATCGGCGCCTTCGACGTCAACCACGTGTTCCATAGACACTCCAGGAACTTCGAAACATGCTCCAACAGGTATGGACAGATATCCCACAGGTCCATTCCATGAGACGAAGATGTGTTGCTTGCATCGCAACCAGAGGTGGACACACACGCTATTGATTTCTAAATTGACATTTTGGCATGTTCATGTTTTTTATGAAATTTTCTGAAGTCAGTGTGGCAAATTAAAACAATTTGAACACTTACAGGAGTCTTATATCTGTTGCAAACCGAAATTGTTTCAGATTTGGTAAAAAACAACAAATTGCATTAAATCTTATTCAATGTCACAGAAACTTTTGTTGTTCAGTATATTATACATTCCTAAGGAAAGCAAACAATTACTATCTCCAGCTACTATTGACATATACATGTGTACTGACATTAATGATAATCGCTTTACTTTAAATTGAAATGCATTTTCAATATATCCTGTGTCATTCGGCTCCAATACTCCTTAAACAATGATATAAGTACGTGATGCCTTGAACTGCGGCACTCAACAAAATAATGAAGTTACTTGAGTAGTTTGTTTGTCAACTGTGAACCACAGGCAGTCGTGCTTCGCTAAACAAAAGGCTGCACACGTCTCTGAGCGACGTGTGGGAAACACACACACACACACAAAAACGTAGCAAGTGATTATGTTTCAAAGAAATGTATTAAGCACTTGAATACATATTATTGATGAACTATCGAAAATTAAGATGTACCATGTAATGGACAAAGAACACTTGAATCGATGGAGTTACTTTTATCAATTTGTCAATTTTCTTACCCAACATCATCTATTTTCTATCATATTATCTTCGAAAAAGATATATTGAAGACGTCTATTTTAAACACCCTCGCTGACACAGTATCAATAGAATGTATTACCAAGGGATTATTGATTGTCATATGATATCTTGGCAAGATCAAAGAGCAAATAATATGTACCGTAGATATTGTCTTTGAGAAACGTTTTAATATCCACGTTATGGACCTCGACGTCTACTGGCTGTCAGCGGCACGCCGAACGTCAAGCAGAGACCAAGGAAATGTCGCCAGTATCAGTTTCAGTCTGTAAATAATTCCCAGTAAGAAAGATATCACGGCAATTCAAACCCAGATGTCATTTATACAAAAATAAAAAGACACTGAAAATGAAGCTTTAACCTTTATTCAGACGACTAATGGATGTTTTATATGTGTATGCAGACCAACTACTCAGCAGATATTCAAATAACATTTTAACAAGGCATCCGTGCCTTGTCCGATGATCTGAAAACAAATCATATATGTAAGGTTAAAGATGTGGATATATATGTCATGAAGAATTATTCACATGAATCGGAATTCCTGCTCGGATTGGCAAAATCAAATAATGGGAATTTGGCGAAAAAGCTACGCTTATGCATAAGATGTACCGATGTCCTGATATTGACAAATAATGGACAAATAGTCACTTGCCTTACTCTGATTTACCCATCTGAACTTAAAAATAAAGCGACCAAAGGGCCGCCTTAACTGTTTCATATTTAGACCTATGTTTGGTGACTAAAACTCATCACAAGAGTGTATGACAAGAGGGATGTCAATCGTCAACTTTCACATTATGTTCAGCAATATTCCAACAGTTCGAACCTTTGCTGTTCACATTTCACAACTTTCGAGGTAGTACCGAACATGTTCTTTCTTCGAACAGTTGCAGAACATCATAGAACTCTTGCTCGAAAGGTTCTTTGATTAGGGTTACAGCATTCCAGGCCTCAGTAAAGCTTTTAAAGGGTTTAATGGTAGACATAAGTTGGACGTTTCCAAATTTGACGCATCATTGACAATAATGCCCGATGCAATTCCCTATTTTGACTTATGTACCATATGTTCCCAATATCAAATTACTCACATTATATCGATTATGGTATTCGTAAAAACATACACGAAGAAGGTATTGAATGAGATGTTGCATGGTAGATAGTATTCAAGAAATGTATATGAGTCATATTAACAGAGTTGGTACAATGGTACTGTCACGTTTAAACATACACATGCCATACTGCATTATCGTCTATTATGACAGGTGATGAAATGTCGTGAGGTGAGGTGAGGTGAGGTGAGGTGAGGTGAGGTGAGATGAGGTGAGGTGAGGTGAGGTGAGGTCAGGTTAGGTCAGGCGAAATGAGATTTTAATTTCATTTACATTCAAGGATATTGCACATATATACTGTATGGCTGCTTGTACTAGCCCGAATTAATGCCGATGTTACATGTACAGTGCCAGCCCATTCAGACACAGTATACTGACTCAGAACCGACCAGTCCGTGTTTAAGTCCTTTATGACGAACGCCATATAGCATAACAAGAAGTTGCATATTAAACGTCTTTTGATATGACGCGGCCGGGGATCGAATCCCTGATCTTCCGCTTCCCGGGCAACACTCGGAGGTTGTCTCGACAGATGATGACGCCTTTGTACTTTCTGTCTCTGCCTGGGAATTAAACCGCGAGTGAGTAAGGTATTATGGTTTTACGCCGCTTTTTAGTAATACTCCAGCAGGGGGCACCAGGTCATATATTGTTATGATTTGGAGACTCGAATCCTGGCACTCTGTATCTCAGAAGAACTGCTGCACGTACCGATATGTGGGTCTGGAAATAAAAACTGTAAAATCAAACATACATGAATGCAAACCTGACACTCATGTCTAATGATGTAAATCAAACGTTATCAGAAACCTCACCAAACACTGGATGACGTATGTTTCCACGACAACCGAATCTCAATTTTAGTCTTTTGTATCTATTCTAAAGACAAATTAGGCCTACTACACGTATGTTGAAGGTGAGAAATTGACGTAAATGTAAAGGCAGAAAGGATGGTTCAAACTTTTACTTAACATGACGTAGTTTACCTCAAATAGATCTGCACATATGTATATACTGTCTGCACAAGCAAATATACTTTGTCTGGTTTTCCTTCCCCAAATTGAGTTAAATTGACGACATGTGGCGTTCTGAACTCGATTTGTCTGTCAGAACGTTTATTGACTCAGTAATTTACGGAACTTAATTACAAATATTATCTCAAAGTACTTTATAAATGTATTCATATTCCCATATTCTCTACGCTTTGCGTAGTATGGGAAGCTCGGTGTATTTCATTAAGAGCCGCTTAACGCCTACGTTAGAAGCGAAATTAAATACATCACTGTTTGTCGAATCTGGACTAAACAAACCCGCCATTGACAACATGAGCAACGATCCACACCTTAGGGGCACGATGACACGTAATCAACCAAGTCATTACCTGTTCGAATTTAGTCAAGTTCCAATGAATTAACACTGGGCCAGGACCAACTTGAGAGTGAGATGAATGGTGTGAAAGCATACATTTAATACTGCTAATCATCTCATTATTAAGATGAATGATTAAAAGAAAACCACAAGGCTTCTCGCGTTATCACATATAAAGCAATTAGATTGTAACTACAATGAAATGGTCTAAAACATTTGAGGAACAGTTCAGACAACAACTCTCTAAGAGTTATGAAGACAACAAGTGTGTTCCGCTGCCTACAGAAGAATACCAGAACATCATCAGCCAGCTTCTTGAAGCTACAACTACTACCAAGAAGACGCCACACCAGTATTATTGCTGAAAAAGTATGAAGTGATTGAGTTTGGTGCTGTTAAGATAATGAAGATATCTTCTACTTCATGTCAGTTGAAGAAATGTTTCATGTCATCAAAAGTGCCCACATTGCTACATGTCAGAACGAAGATACGTCATTATATACTTTTAAAAAAAGTAGGTGATTCTCGGAATTTATTTTTTTTCAAAATTGTAAGAGATATTAGTTTTAAGTAATAGTTGTATGTTAATAATGAACGAATTTGGAACACATTAAAACCATTAGTGAAGTATGGCAGTAGTGTTTTGGCCGAAAATAGGAGTAAGATAAGACATTTTGTGATCACTATTACACGTAAATGTACATGTAATGTGTCAAACATTTATTCATTCGACGAGGAATACCGCATATGAGTCTCCTTAGGTGCGCCTGGCCATGTTCAACCTTCATGGTCGGCGCCGTTGAGGCACACGTTTCCCTATCATGTCCCTGACGTGTTCAATTGGAAGGAAAGGCCTGGACTCATTGCTGGCCATGGCATTCTGTGGATGCTGTACTGCTGGGGGTGAGCATTGACGATTCGTGCACGGCGAGCACGGGCGTTGTCGTCTTGAAAGACAAAACGTCAACCCTCACACCTTGCAAACGGGACAACAAAGGGTGTCAGTATGTTGTTTTAATAGTACTGTCCAGTGACCCTTCCTTGCACAATATGAAGTTGGGTTCGTTCAGTGAAACACCATAACCGATCCACAGCCAAATCTGTCATGAGGTGTCAGGTTGATAAAGAGTTGACGTTGATTTCGAAGGTCGCCAGACACGACCACGCATATCAAAGAGTGCAAAGTTTCGACGTTGTGTGACACCATTGACGTCTGTTGGCAATATGGCGATTTATAAGGAGTGGCACAGTTGGCCGTCGAGCATGGAGATGATTTCTAATCGTCTCACCCTTAACTGGGGCCTGATTTCGATCCTGTATTCTTGCCCTGAACGGAGTCAACATTTTGAGTAGTTTTCTAGTCTGCTATTCACAGTCCAAACATTGAACGAATTGGCGATTGCACGCTAACTTCTACCAGTTTCCAACATGTCAAGAGAAATGAATGAAATCAAATAAATCACAACTGCATGACAAGAAGAAGCAATAAGCTTGGTCGAAAAAAATAGTCCACAGAGTTAAATGACTTTCCTTGAAAGGGAATGACACCCTATGCACGTGTGTGGCGCTAGCGTTTTACAAACAGAAACATTCTTACATAGTATGTTTTTCTTCAATACTCACCTTTGTTCTAATACTTGTAATTAACATTGATATTTTATGACCCCTATTTTTCACAACATATGAATACATTGTTACATGAACATTTCGGAAACCTTTCTTCTGAATAACAATTTCAACATGAAGACGTCATGAGCAGTGTGTGACCCCATTCCTATCTCCCATCCCACTGTTTTAAACATTTAACTTGTGATATATGGAATTAGGGTCAATAGTATGCCCTTGGGTGACAAGAGACATCTTTGGAGATGATTAAGGGTGTTGGCTTTTGATCTAGAATCCACATGACTTAGATTGAGGATGAGACAGAGAATGAGAGGTTTGGACTTAGCGCCTTATAACACATTCATTCGTCGTGTGTGGGATAAGTGATAATAACAATTACCCCAGCAAATGGATGTTGTGTCTTATTTTATAAGTTTGTATCGCACATGCTAGCTTTTTTATGGAGGAAACTACATTGTATTCCATTTCTGCAAATTAAATGTAATTCTGTATACCATCTCTCTGATCATCATTACCGAAAACATTTGAAATACGAAACTTAACATATTAAAACTCCCGTAATATTGTTGTGAGATACACGTGTTGACTGCAAATGTTATGTTACATAATATCGTGACACGTTAGCAGCAGTTTCTGAAGAAAAGTGTCTTTAGCGAGAAATCAGTATATCTAAACATCTATCTTAATTATATTAGCAGACATTTTGCCCCGTGCACCTTAAACATGACCTAAAAATTTAATCGCTAAACACAAATGCACGTACAGTTTGTCATAATTACCGATGAGGATTCCGAAATTACACGTACATCCATATGATTGCATCCATAAATATACTAGGAATTCGTCACAGATTCACTAACAATATATTAGAACCTCAAAAATGTTATTTAGTTGACATATATTTACAATCGTGGCATTCAGCATATTTTACGGCAAAAATAGTATGAATGAAGTTATTACCTACAGATTTAACTCTCGGCTTGTGAGTTGTTGAGGATCATTGTGACTGTAAAGGGACAATAGCTAAGCAAAAGTGCAAGTTGCATTCTTTCCTCTGTAAAAGTATCGATAAAACATTATTTTTTCTCCCACTGCATCGCGACTGAGCGCATTCATTGACGCGCTTAACTTACACTGTGTTATGTGTATAATGAATGCTACACACTGCAATGAGAAGTCTTTCACAGAATGGTACATGTATGGGTTTTTTCTGTTGTTGAGAGGCGGATCTCTTACTGGGATCTATTCTTATGAGTTTAATTTAGCCGGCAGTCGTTGTGATATTTAGAAGAAAGAAAAGCAATAACTTTTCCCCTGAGTAAATAGAAAAGCAAAGCAAATTGCAGTCAGAATAAATACTGGTACATGTTTATCATCGACGGTCCAAACCTCCATTATTAAAGAATCGGGCTTGTTGAAATTTTAGACAAAACAAAGTAATCCATGTTCTGGTGATATACAAGGTACACTTCTAAATGTTCTTTGCATACATTCTGACACGGAACACACAAACTGACGAAATAGTGATTAAGTAAAGATTTAACGTCATATCGGCAGTATTTCAACCATATCGTGACGACTGACAAAATATACAAATTTAGATGTCTGTATGTACTTCTATGTAAGTAGGAGTGAGACCTGTACATGACACATGACACATGACTGAAACCCATGGAAGTTGTCACCCGGCTTATACAGTACATTGTTCCATGCATACGCTCGGAGACATTAGACACGTTCAAAAGCGTCTATTTTGCACACTGGTGATGTGCATGCAACTGAGTAGGACAATACACATTACTTTTGTAAACGAAAACATAAGATCCTACTGTAAAATAATGCTACGAATAAGCATACCAATATGGATTCTATATTTTTATTTATCGGATATTGTTCAACAGAAGTGAACATGACTTAAGCATTAGCCTGCTTATCCAAACCACTTCTATCTATATCAACCATGTTGCACGATGCATGTTAGATTATCTCGAAGAAGGGATGTCCAAAATTTCTATTTTCAGAAATGTATAATCTAAAATTGTCAATAAAAACTTCCAACAGGAAATGATGAACATGTACATGTAGCAGCAACATCAACAACAACAACACGTGTTGTATTTCAAGTTATTTCATGCAGCTGTGCGGGGTGTTCTCACGTTAACCAGTTCTAACATTTACAGTTATCGTCGCACCCATGAGCACTATCGAAATAGCTAGCATTCCCGGGTGATCTCTGACCTCTATAAACCGGCATATAGCAGACACTGCATGTAGTTTCATGGTGTGAAAAAGCCGAAATATGAATTTTCAGGTTGCTTTAGTGTTTGAGGTGTATCAGTTAGCTGTGTAGAATTATGTCTCTTAGGCGCATCAGTAATCTGTTGTCGTGGGTTCGAATCCAAGACTCGTCCTTACGATTCTTGATTCTTGGTTTGTCAGAACCATATCGTTGGTTTCACGAAAGAGATAACCGTCTGACAGCGGCATCATTTCGCTGAAACATGGAATTATGTACATGTGAGTAACATAAATAGAGGTTATTTACGCGAGTGCTTGGGGATGGCAAATATCCTGCATTAGGAATAAACATTGTATTTAGCGAGCCTTGGCGAGCTAAATACATAGTGTTTATTCCTAATACAGGATATTTACCATCCCCAAACACACAAGCGTGATAACCTCTTTATCATATAATGTCATTCTTTAATTCTGTGCTTCAAAATCACTTTCCCTCTTTCACAAACATTACCGAAACATTGCGAGTTTTCCTGGAATGCGCGCATTAATATTTATTACGTCACAGGGTAAGTGATGTGTCAGTCGGACAGTGACAGTAGCCAATATAGTTCCAACTGAAATCTGTTTCTTATACAGTGGCGAAGCAACATATACGCAAAACAACTATTGTTTTTATTTGCCTGTCGCGGCAATCCATCGGTTTGTCCGCTAGAGTAACTGCCCTTTGTCAAAGGGAAGCTACTCTAACCCTAGTCTATGAGACGTCACGGCCTCGGTCAGACGTTGTTGACCGTTGGTCTGTCATAACGTTGAGAAGTGTAGTCAGATGTACATACAGCGACAAAACGAAACAAGGTAACAATTCAAACATATTTGGTTCCAAATCCAACTATTTTAATTTGTGGAGAAGGTTTCAAGCCGCAGAGGTCTACAAGCACAGATATGGATACTGATCCCACTTGGCTAGGCCTCGTGCCCTCGCAAAATTGTTTCGAAATTTATATCTCGAAAGTTGCCAAAACTTATAAAATGCCTTAGCTACGTCACACTTAGACACTGATTTTCAGTATATTAGACTGTTCTTTTGATAATGATAGCAATTATCCCTGTAGTTTATCCAGATTCCCGATGGTTAATTCTGACTCGATCGCCAAATGACGAGGGCGACGCCATGTTTGTTTATAAACAGTGAAAGTAGTCCCTACTTGACCTTTGATATTTGCATCTCTATCCGCATATGACCCCAACGGATATCGTTTTTATCCGTTGGCTTTATCCTGTCGAGAAACCTACCCATTATATGATAATTGTAATTATGTTGTTCAGATTAGCTTTGAGTTTGTGATTATGTATTAAAGATGCAAGTTCACACATGGTTCTATTTGAGTCTTTTAAATTACAATATGTGACATTTTTAACAGGTTAATACACGTCTTAATTTGGAGTATATTTTCACCAAAATGAAACGAACTATGGAGAGATACTATGTTTTTCTTGCTCCTTTAAGACGTTTAGGTTGTTTTTTATTCTATGGGAAGCAAGAATGTAGACTAATGACACAAACACGAGTTCCGTGTGTTTGTTTGGTCATGTATCACTGTCAAGAAAAAGGCTGATTGTACGAGGCGCTGCACCTGCGTAAACAACTATTGATTAGAGACCTCTCGGGCAATAGTCTGTTCATGTACCAAAACCAGCGGTATTCTCAAGGAAAAAAGGACCATATTCTGCCATTTATATCCAAGGTGTTCCTGGTATAAATAATTAACTATTGACAATATATTATTGTCGGTAAGAGCCTTGACCTATGACAAAATCGTATCGAAGTGATGAGGAACAGGTTATTGCCACCAAAATCGAGCGTCGCCTTTCCCCGGAGCAATATAATACTCCTAATTTAACATTTTAACATCATTGTAGCGAAGATGACATAGTGGAATAGTAAGATACCGGAATAGAAAAACGCGGAAGTTTCGAAACTTAACTTCACGTTTTAGACAGTTGGAGATTTATAACTTCAGCATTTCTAGGGCAAAGGAAAGGAAAAGAAAAGAGTGAGTGAGTGAGTGAGTTGGGTTTAACGCCGCTTTTAACATTATTCCAGTTATATCACGGCGTGTCAGCTTAATGTTGGAGGAAACCCCGAAGTGATTCAGGTCTCAGACGTTTACCACTTCGGTGAAACCCACGAGCACGGGTATGGTGCTGACAAACCTAGAAACATAATCGGGGCGAACCAGGATTCGAACCCACAATCATAGGTTTCTGGCGTGCCCAAGGGACGCAACACTGCACAAAGAATCGCGACTGGGCCACCCGGAAAAGAAAAGAAACTCTACATGTCATATTTATTAACGTAAAGCTGCCTACCTTTTAAAGCCTTTATACAAATAGTAAACTGTTTGCAACTTTGCACTGACATTATTTGTTTGGTTCGCACTGACATAAGCTGAGTTTATTTTCGTTCCAAATGTCAAGTAATGCAAGGCCAAAACGTAAATACACCAGTTCCACCCAGCATGAACGTAAATAGGTCTTATTTTTTCAAAATGAACAGTGCTTAAAACCTGAACAGATGAAATATACCACACTGATGTTAAGTATATAGTCTGGCGCGTAGACACATTCTAAAGCGAATTCGAATTCACAAGCGATGCATGTTCCTATACAGATCTGTTTCAAATTATGGCGTATGCGCACTTTCGCTGTGTATACGAAAACGCAAAAGTGAAATTTATAACAAGTATGCAGAAGATTGTGTGTGATGTTTCTTGTGTATAATATCATCATGGATGGCAATGCAAATGTACATATCAAATCCAGTATATTGTACGATATATTTCATGAGCATGTGTTTATGAATCACAATCAAATTGTGATGACACAGCATGCCACATGTGAAGGCAAGTCAATCGTTCATCTGAACAACCACGGGAACATATGGCATCAGACTGACTCAAGTTTGGAAATTTCTAGTCTAGTACCATATAACGTTTTTATACTTTACTGCGGCACTGAACAACTTATAAGCAAGAAACGTATATGACGCTCTTTGAAATCATATTCGAAGAAAGAGCATGCTCGATTGTACCTCAAAAGTTGTGAAAAATAGAGACCAAAGACTGGGATGCTGGAATTTTGCTCGACATATTGGAAAAGTTGGCTACTGGAAAAGTTAAGTCATCCCTCATTTTTTGTCACTCTGAATCCTTATGTATAGCCTAAATAGTTAAATCTCTTGCCCATTTTCTCAAATTTTGAGTTCCCCAATCCGAGCAGAAATGACTACACGAATGCATAAGGACAAATATCATCAAGAGGGGGAGCACAAGTGGTATCCATGGAAATGCCTATTTTTGGCCTAAGTGTCATCTATGAGGATGTCCAGCACCTCACACAGTCCTTTCCCAGGAAATTTCAGATGACATTTGCTTTCATTTTTGACAAATTGTCCTGAACCTTTGAAGGCAGAGATGTAACTACATCTAAGTTCAGCACATGAAGTGACACATTTTCCATGGATCAAGGAATGAAATTTTCTTAAGCTTGTCGAGTGGGTTAGTAATGTATAAAGATGCAAAATCAAACGTTTTTTGCATAATTGAAATAACGTCTTTTCTGAGACTGCAAAAAATCTCAAGAAAATCCTTTGAGTTTTATTTCTGCTTGATCCAAATACTTTCTGTGAATATAAAGGAAGTCCTTCCTTGATTGCACCATGCAATGGAATAATTATCACTGTCAAGTGGAAAAAAACAGGAGAATGCATAACAGAAACATCATTCTTCTTATGTCTCCAGATTATGGTGCGATGCTCACTTGGTTTGACAGTATCTGTAGGGCAATATGGACAAGGTATAATTGCAGAATGTGTAAAACGCATGAACAAACAAACACTGAAACTTTTATGACAAAAATAAGACATCAATCGATGCTTCTTCCACTAACGCAGAAAGATACCTTTGACATTGACGTTTTATATAAGAGAAAACAAACACACTGGAACAAACATCATTCGATGTGCCAATTATATAATCGAAACAATTTCTTTCGATCCAATTTTAGAAATTAGTTTTAAGCTTACCAGAGATGTATGTAATCCAATTATTAGATAATAAAAAGTTCAGAGAGCAGGTAAAAGTTCCTTAATATTGCTATTTTTTAACTTCAGTCCTTGAGGCATTGTCAGGGATCACGTGTTTTTTCTCAAAAGTGCATAAAATGAATTAAAGTCATTGACATAAACCAACTTGACAGTATGCTTCCCGGGGAGAATTTGTATTATTGGCGGTTCTCCGGTGTATTCAGATTGGACACAGATGGTGGCATTAGGAGATGGATGTTTCTCATACTTTTTACACGACTTGTGAATTGTAATAAGATGAAATGAGTTTAATTGTACATTGTTCTGGAGCATTAAATGCATTATCCATTCAGTTGATGGGAGATTGCCATGATGACCAATTAAGAAAGGGGGAAAGGAAAATATTGCCGTAACCTTTGGCACGCTTTCCCAATGCAGTTGGATTTGGCTGAAATATGACAAAATTTTGTCCTTGTTTCATATATTCGCTTTGGGGGATGACATCTGACTGCCTCTCTTAATCTCGTTTCGAAACAGTAAGACAGGCCAGGCAGACTCTAAAGAAACGTGACGTTTCATAGACTAAAGTATCCTCCCTTTGATAAATGGTAATTACTCTTGCGGGCGGACCAATGGATTGTCTTGAAAAGTTGCCTGTAGGCAACTGTTTTTTGCCTATATGGTAGTTACACCACTGTATAAAAGACAAGTTTCTGTTGGAACAACATTTATATCCATTGACATTGTGACTTAATATATGAATGCCCACATTCCCAGAAAACGTGCAACGTTCAGATACCGTTTACTGTTTTGTGAGAGAATGATAGAATTTAAGAATAGCATTATATGATAAAGAGGTTATCCCGTTTGTGCATTTTGGGATGGTAAATATCCTGTATTCGGACTATACACTACATGCGTGCATTTAACTCGCCAAGGCACCCTAAATGCGTGATAATCGCTATCTACATCTTTAGGTTTAAATACTATTTTCATTAATATGCTATCATTACTATACATGCATATGTGACAAGTAATATGTTTAATCAGGGAATATAGATACACATGTTTTCGTTAGCCATCTTTTAACCTTTTCGACCTAAACCTCCACCGATTGCGTGCTTTTCCTGCCAGGAGGATGATAAATAGAGCAAGTAATTAACTAGGGGATGGGGATGATTAAGTATCAGCAATGTGCACCGACAACATAAAAGCGAAGCCAAGTATTGCGAGCACATGTTCCGACAAACAGGCCAAACTGTGTCACGCTGAAATACACATTCCCTGTGTGTGTACATACACGTGCCTTTCAGAACAATGTGCAGTTACTAACAAGGCAACACATCAAAGTAAGCAGAGCAATGCACCTTTGAGAAATATTAGTAGGGAACATCCATAATGATTGTTATTACCGGTACCATTTCGTATTTCCAGCATGGACGTCCACTACGTTGAACAGAACGGTGTAAGGACAGTGGCAAAGTGACAATGTTTCCTCAACGCTATGACAACGTCGTAGTTTGTTTCCTGCATCTCTTTAGAATTAGACTCCAGCGGTGCCATAACTCTGACGTCACCAATAGGCATTTTGGTCCGGGTCACGTGTATTAATGATTGATGTTCATTTTTATAAGCAGTGTACACAGCATAACAGCAAAGGTACTAAAATATGTGACATTTACTTTGCCACTGCATCTCGAGAGTTACAGTGTCAACTATATACACACCGAAAAGGGTAGAGACTTTGTCATACCAATAAAGCAGTTATGAGACATTCGTCATATGTTGGAAGCGTGTGTGTGGCTATCAAAACAATAATTCCTGTGGAAAATTTGTCTCAAAGTCAATGCACACCTACTCACGATTCGATTTAACACTTGAATTTTAACAACGTTTCAATAAAGATAGCTTTAACACATATGTTCAACACGCAAGCGCCATTGTACGCAGCTCTCGCTTTTAGTAATCAAAGTGTCTCGCAGTTAGCGTTTCTCACTGTTACAGGGATGAATTGACATGCTTATTGAGATTTCGGTCTGCAAGGAAACAATGTTTCATAATTGAAGTAAGATGAAAATAATCATGTTTTTATGCTGATAACAACTTCACGAAGGAAGACCTTAAACCAATTTGTAGATAGAGTGACTGCTGTGACGTTGACAGTACTGTAAAGATCGGCTTTATCATTCAATATTTTCTTTGTAATCCTTAAATAATTAAAGGATTATTATTGAATCTTCTGAGTGCTCCTAAGACTACTTTATATAAAGAGTGTTGGCGTTTTAAAAAAGATACTGAAAAGATTTATCTTGAGGGCATGTTGATTAATTTTAGTTTCTTTACGAAAATCCTCCTGGAAGGCATGGCAACTAGTGATCCGCATTTGAAAAGACAAATTTTGGGAGACAAATGCCACATAAAGCATTTCCGAATAGGCGTTAATGTTCCAAATTGAAAAATAAACATACTCAATATCATTTCATATGAATTTCCATGAAATAGGCATATGATTGTTTGCTTCACTTGATTGGCATTTTAAATCGCATTTTAAATTTTGTGATAAGCAGTGACAAATTGTATTATAGTTACTTTGGTTTCCTTAAAAATATACTCAGGCCACCAAAAGCATTTTTTTCAGATCAAATGAGCTGCTCTACGTGTACACACACATATACCTCCCATATAGTGGTATGGGGACCAAATGTAGGGGGGTCACGCGACGTGTTCTACACGTACACACACACACACACACACATCACCTGTAGTGTTATGGGGTTCATATGAGCTGCTCTACATGTACACACACATCACCTGTAGTGGGGCTGGGGTCATATGAGCTGCTCTACATGTACACACACATCACCTGTAGTGGTGCTGGGGTCATATGAGCTGCTCTACATGTACACACACATCACCTGTAATGGTGCTGGGGTCACATGAGCTGCTCTACATGTACACACACATCACCTGTTGTGTTATGGGGTCATATGAGCTGCTCTACATGTACACACACATCACCTGTAGTGGGGCTGGGGTCACATGAGCTGCTCTACATATACAGACACATCACCTGTGGTGGTACTGGGGTCATATGAGCTGCTCTACATGTACACACACACCACATGTAGTGGTGCAGGGGTCACATGAGCTGCTCTACATATACACACACATCACCTGTGGTGGTGCTGGGGTCATATGAGCTGATCTACATGTACACACACACCACATGTAGTGGTGCAGGGGTCACATGAGCTGCTCTACATATACAGACACATCACCTGTGGTGGTACTGGGGTCATATGAGCTGCTCTACATGTACACACACATCACATGTAGTGGTACTGGGGTCATATGAGCTGCTCTACATGTACACACACATCACCTGTAGTGGTGCTGGGGTCATATGAGCTGATCTACATGTACACACACAACACATGTAGTGGTGCTGGGGTCACATGAGCTGCTCTACATATACAGACACATCACCTGTGGTGGTACTGGGGTCATATGAGCTGCTCTACATGTACACACACATCACATGTAGTGGTACTGGGGTCATATGAGCTGCTCTACATGTACACACACATCATCTGTAGTGGTACTGGGGTCATATGAGCTGATCTACATGTACACACACACCACATGTAGTGGTGCTGGGGTCACATGAGCTGCTCTACATATACAGACATATCACCTGTGGTGGTACTGGGGTCATATGAGCTGCTCTACATGTACACACACATCACATGTAGTGGTACTGGGGTCATATGGGCTGCTCTACATATACACACATATCACATGTAGTGGTACTGGGATCATATGAGCTGCTCTACGTGTACACACACATCACCTGTAGTGGTACTGGGATCATATGAGCTGCATACACATTCTATATAGTGGTATGGGGACCAAATGTAGGGGGTGTGGTGTGTGACGCGATGTGTTCTACGCGTACACACACACACACACACACACACATCACCTGCTACTCTACATGTACACACTTATCACATGTTGTGTTGCTGGGGTCACATGAGCTGCTCTACATTGACACACACATCACATGTTGTGTTGCTGGGGTCATATGAACTGGTCCATATGTACACACACATCACATGTGGCGGTATTGGGGTCACACGAGCTTTCTTCTTCTGCATTGTGTACATAAATACACGTGTGAATTCTGGTGTAGGCACCAGACGATAAAACTCGTTTAGGGTTGAAGTGGACGATCTGAAAAGATGATGAGTTACTTAATCAAGGGTTTGATATTTAGGTCCTCTTCCTATGTGGCTTTCACAGCGCAATCACCCACAGAATAATTACAACACTCCAACTTACTAACTGCAGACTGTGGGTTGTTACTATGTCACTGACCTCTTTCTGATACCTCCCTGATTCATGGCAGATGCATAAACTATCCTTTGCACTGATACAAAGTGGAGCAATCTGTAAGTGTCAGCAAAGTACAGGGATGTTTCTGGTCACTGGTCATCATGCTGTCAATTCACATACACTTAACATTGTCTACATTCACATAGTAGCATTTTTTAAAATGTCGGTTTCAATAATTAACCTTGTTGTTAGCTATAGTTTCAGTGGTATATATATCACTGCCATTATCACCACGACATGTTGATGAAATAATTAGCAACTTTCGTGTCCCTGATATGTATTCAAATATCGTTAGATCTTTTGAAAATTTCGTTTTACTATCAAAATGTAGGTTCATTCAAAACAGTGTTTTATTACGAGAGGATTCATAGGCAACGCGTATAAAAATATTCCACATAGCATACATACGTGCATGTATATGATTTTCAATGTTATCTATATCAAAACTCAATAAGTTATTTTTTTTATAATAATGCATTTTCTAACTGCATCTTGAGTGACAGCCTACGGACAGCCTTCAAAACAACGCTGAACAAGACATAAGGTCGTGACAGTTTACTTGCGACAATAAGAGGTCACAGTCACCAGGTTGTTATTCGCTTGATTATTAGCGACATTTATTAAAATTAATTGGGAATTAAAGTCAGGTTCGCTGGTGCGGAATATCTTATTCAGATAATGTAACATGTCTGTTATAATAAAAATTCATTATAAGTGGGTTTGAGTGGGATACATTTACATTTACTGCTTTCATTCATATCATTATTGTTGTGTATTTCTGTTATTTTTCGTCGTCTTGAGTAGGGCCTTTCTGAACACTGAAAGAGGGAGAAATTGTTTACTGTATTCGAATATTCGATACATCCAACTATAATTTTGCTTATTAATATTGCTAATTAAAACTATCTTGAAACATATTCATATTTCGTCGTGATCCTACCTCCTCGGTAAATATACAATAGTGTCGGTATCGATGATAAGTGTTTAGAAATTAAATGTTATATTTGTTAATTTGCCGAGCTGTAGATACAAATCGCTACATATGTGAAAACATCTTCTTAAATCGTGTGCGAATTTATTTCTGAAACACATGTAGTTGGAATCATCACTGGGAATAGTATATATAAGCGACAAAACCCTGTCCATATTCACAGGAAATTTCTGCCCAAAACAGAGTAGATTTACGATTCCGACTATTCATGAGCCTGTGTTTATGAATCACCATAAAGAAGTGATGATACCAGGGGTTCGCGAAAAGGAGAGCGACCCCTGCCCAACCAGATGCACCCGTCACAAACACATACATGTACAAAGGGAAGTCAATTTTCATCTGAAACAAATCACGGGAACAAGGTTGTCTCACATTTTTCTAGAATGCCAGACGTCAGTCTAGTTATGGATAATAATATGTTCATCGCAATAACTCGCTTAATACTGGAAAGGGGTTGTAAGGGGGGTTGATATTGACTCTATATGTAACAGTCTACATTGTAGCGTGTGCTACCGTTTCAAGAGAACGAGATATCATACGAAACGTCGCTCTCAGAGGCAAATGCATGATGAGGGTTGTCTTCATCGTAAATTCAAAGACTAGTTGTTGCTTAAAAAGGTTCATACTAAGGTTCATAATAAGGTTCAATAGCAAACTATTTCTTCATCATAGTATTCAAGCCATATCCAAAGAAACACAGACCATGGACAACACGACAGTAATTCAATCCTTTGTGTCGATTCTTCCGTATATATCATGCCTGTACGTTTGGGATATTCCTTTATCGAGGATAACAAAGCCCGTGATGTATTGAACTGGTGCGCCCAAATATATATTCAACAACAAAAGTTCCTGTGGCACCAATATTTTAGTGTATTTTTCAAACATGTAAAGTTTGGTTTTCAATATTGTAGTACATGTATGGAATCAAGTCACAAAAACGTAACTGCTACAGAAAAACATGCATTCCATGCAAAAGTTGACTTTTATGCAAGCCCCATGCATTTCACTACCCAAGAATGGGTAATAAAACAAGTGCGTTAACGAGATTCCATATGCATTGTTTAGCATCGTGCTGACAACAACCACTCAGAAATACAACAAAATTACGCAATTATTCAACATTACGAAATGCCACGCCTGTCCGAAAATGAGCGTCTGCGAGCCATTGATATGCTTGATGCAGGATCGAGTCAACGTGATGTTGCAAGACAATTTAACGTCCACAGAAACACCATTTGGTGTTTATGGCAACGTTGGCAAGAGACGAATGCAGTCAGAGACCATCCTCGGAGTGGCAGGCAACGCGTAACCAATAATCGACAAGACAACTGGATTCGAACAACACACCTACGAAATTGATTCAAGCCAGCAACAGTGACGGCAAGAAGCATCCCTGGCATACAGTGGTGCAGACAGCGTCTACGCTGGACGGCCATGCAATGGGGACAAGTTCTGTTCACTGACGAGTCTCGTTTTCACCTCAGCCACAGTGATGGACGGATTCGAGTGTACCGACGTCGAGGTGAACGTTACGTCAATCATTGTGTCATGGAAGAAGATCGGTTCGGGGGCTGGCAGCGTTATGGTATGGGGTGGGATGACAGCAAAACAGAGGACGCGTTTGATAGTGGTAGAGGGAAATCTCAATGGACAGCGCTACCGCGACGAGATCATCGGCCCTGTTGTTCTACCGTTTTTGCGTCGTCATGGCCCAAGCATTCCTTTTCAACATGACAACGTCCGGCCTCATATTGCTCGACTTGTTGAAGATCTCTTCACCAAAACAACGTGAATGTCATCCCCTGACCGGCCCGCTCTCCTGATCTCTCACCAGTCGAGCACATGTTGGATGAGATGGATCGGCGCCTTCGACGTCAACCACGTGTTTCATAGACACTCCAGGAACTTCGAAACATGCCCCAGCAGATATGGACAGATATCCCACAGGGCTTTGTGCGACGCCTGGTCCATTCCATGAGACAAAGATGTGTTGCTTGCATCGCAAACATAGGTGGACACACACGTTATTGATTTGTAAATTGACATTTTGGCATGTTCATATTTTTTTAAAGAAATCACGCATTTTCTGAAGTCAGTATGGCAAATTTAACCATATCAACACTTACAGGAGTCTTTTATCTGTTGCAAACCGAAATTGTTTTAGATTTGGTAAAAACTATGCATTAAATCTTATTCAATGTCACAGGAACTTTTGTTGTTCAGTAAATATTCAAATCATAGAGTTGTTACCTGTCAACTGAGAAAGGCTTGTCGGTTATGTAAGCAGACATTCTTTGCTCAACGAAAGCCTACACGCGTATATAGGTGACGTGGGACAAGTACCAAATAATTATGATTTAGATACACATATAATTCACGTAACAGATGAACGATGAACTAACGAAATAATATACATACAGCGTAATGGACAATCTCCTTTGCATCGATAAAAGTAATGTATCCAACGTATCTACTACTTTCTACCTCAAATCATCTGCGTTGAAAGAATCTGAAATAGATATAGTGAAAATCTATCTTCTGTAGACAGTTCTGCCACAGACAATAGAATTATTACCACAGAGGTATTGATTGTCATATCATATCTTCGAAGGGACGAAGTCTTTATGAGATATGCCATAGATATAATGTTTGAAAAACCTTTGAATAACGGCATATGGAACTCGACGTCTACTGGCTGTCAGCGGCACGCCGTACGTCAAGCTGAAACCAGGGGAATGTCGCCAATATCAGATTCAGTATGTAAATAAAATAACGACGGAGGAAGAAATTACTGCAGCTCAAACCCAGTTGTCATGCACAAGAGAAAATAGATGAAGCTATTTATACATTTTCTGACCCATGTTTTATGTGAGATAAAGCAGACCAATTGTGCAGTTGCTCCAATTATTGTTTTACAGAAACAGTCGTGCGCTTAAACTAAGTAACTGTGTGAATAATGTGAAAGATATGAATAAAGATCAAGTTAGTGTACTATATAGTACTACTATTGTACTATATAGAATCGATTTTGGTTTTGGAATCCGTGATGCAAAGAGTCCGAGACGAAGACAGCAAAAGATGTGTTTTGAGGAAGTATATAGTATTGTCATGATTTGGCAAATCTTTGACATTGCGTAATTGACAAATGAACACCCGATCAAACTTGGATTGGTTTTGATTGCATAAAATAGTATACACTGACACTCGTGTACAAACATACGTTGTCACCTTCAAACAGTATAACCCACTCCTTAATGTTTTGTCATAAACATTACAATAATTTATACTTCGAAAGATAGAGTAGATTGGTTGTGTACGGTAACATGGAAACATACAGACATAGGTTTGCAGTCCACGTTGGCCATCCAGATCAATTGACTATACAGTAGAAGGCTTCAAATGGATTTATTGAACATTGGGATTTGTACACCAATTTAATACATTTTAAATGTCATTTGTCCACAAATTGGCATTCATGGATCGACTTCTTTGCTGGTGCTCTATATCGTTTAGCGCAATATTCATGAATCATTGTATTTGTGTTCTTCATATTCATATCATGTTATTTAAACCAAATAATCTTATACAACACATACAACATAGGCTTCACATACCAAAAATATCCTTTGAGTGGAGACACGATGTACCGGATCGGTATATTCCTGTAGTATTCTCAAGTTCGTGGTGTTCTATCGCTAATTCTCGATGCTTCTATTCTCGGGTAGGCAAGCGGTGGTGGTTTCAGTGTGACTTTGATTATTTCTTCAGGATGTTGATTAGTTTGAACAGGTTAGGGTGAGAATGTTCTCCCTTGTTCTTGGCATGACACCCATTCCATTTTGTTCGTCGTTCTGGCACCACTGGTGCTGAAGTGGCTCCATATGGATCTGCAGGCATTATCCACTCACTGTTCGGCATCATAGTCAGTAAAGCGTTGAACTTGCAATAGAGTTGTTTGTTTAAATAATAAAGTTACCTCACATATTAGTTATCATAGATTTTGATATTGCAAATAGTGCTTTGCTCCCACAATTATCTGACACCTCGTGATATTGATGAAATACTCATAAACCGAACTCACACTCACAAGCAACGGTTTTAACTTAACTACCTGCTCCAAAATAGCAATGGGTTCGAATTTATCACTTTGTATTAAAACTTCAGAAGAGGAGGACGTCGTCATTAAGACTACATTCACACTTTTATGTGTGTTATGTGAAGTTTATCCATGGTAATCAAGATCATATGTGTGAGATAAAACAAAAATAGTTACAGTATAAGGGGGACAACTCCTGAATACGATAACAATGACGTTCTCAACCAGGTTCATTTTGAAAGACGGGGTTAGATAGAAATAGAGCTGCATCAAAGAACAACGTCTTCAAATGATTTATTATTGCATACTTTGAAGGTATGTTAAAATACAAAATCGGGTTAGGAGTTAAACCAACATCGTTGTTAACCAAATAAATAAAACCTCATATGGTGTATTTTAAGCAGGAACCCTCACACACACACACACACACACACACACACACACACACACACACACACACACACACACACACACACACACACACACACACACACACCTCTACCCCCCTCTCCCCTACAAAAAATATGTGTTTAAGATCCGTTTCGTACAACTTCTATTTTCGTATTGGAAATTTGTTTACAGCTGCACCTAATTTCTCAAAAACGCATTGTCTGCGTCGTGTTTTTAACCGAAGTAATCATACGTAAAATCGCCAGACACGTTTGCGCAAATGCTCGTAAATGCTGAACATACCAAGCCTTTTGATTGACTTGCGTCACCAACTTTGACGTCACTGGTCTGTGTGCACACATTTTCTGATTATTTCCAGCCGCGATCAGGAAGAATGCGTAACGGGAGGGGATGTAATGAAATCCCCCTCCGGAAGATTGGTTCCTAACGTTGTAGGTGTTCCAGCATCTTTAGACTGGTCTCATTACTGTTCTGTCTTTTCTTATTTGCATATATTAACATTATCATCGAAGTAACTTCAATTGAGCATTGTCGTTCATATGTAAGTAGAGTTGTCCCCTCGTGCTGCAGAATGCATTTTAATCTCCTTGTAGCATTATCATGATCAGTGCTGTCGGTGCACGAAATAAGCAATGACGGAAGAGAGGTGCCCAGTCTTGATACACTTGTGTAAATGTACAGCTTTGGAAGTTGCACTTCTTTTGTCGACAGGTCATTTCAACAGCAGCGTCAAATAATTTCTTTAACCGCACTGACACTCTTGTACCGTTTATATACTTACCTGTATAAAATAATATCAAATTGTGAATCAAACATACATATATAACAGATAATGTAACATAATGACAAATTTCATACACCAAGTACCATTGAAACTAAAAAATATAAAACGATGAACAGCCTGATTACTTTACATAAAGACATGTTCTATATTGTCCTTGGTATTGAAGATATTCTCACTCTCAAGCTCGGTAAGCTTGGTGTCTGAAACGCCACGCTTATCCGCCCATGGGTAGATCAGAAGACAAAATATACTGGAGATACATTTTGAGTTCCTCCCGATTCATTCCTGTCGTCACAAAACGCCGAAATGCGCACTGTGGAGTTGGGTTTCTTAGGCGTGCAAGAAACCTATGATCGCGAGTTTTATTGTCGGTTCGCCCTGATTGTGCTTCAAGCTTTGTCAATATCATACTCGTGCTCGTGGGTTTACCTGAAATGGCAAAAAGAACTGAGTCATATATGGCTGTCCTGACCCATCAAACTAACACTCGATGATACGCCTGAAATAATGTTCAAAGGTGCATTAACCAAGTTCACTCTCTCACTCACATGCTTGTCGTTAGAGGCGATAAACGGGATCGGTGGTCAGGTGGTCCCTAACTTGGTTGATGCATGTCATCGTATCCCAATAGCGTGGATCGATGCTCATGATTTGAATCCCTAGATTGTCTGCTCCAGATTCGACTATTTACAGTCCGCCGTCATGTAGCTTGGATATGAAAAAATACGCCGTCATATAGCTTGAATATGAAAAAATACATCCGTAAAACCGACTCCTAGCCCCAGCTATACATCATACAAATCATACACACATTACCAACAAAATACAGTAAGAATATAAACGTCGTCCCTGAGGTTTCATGAGCTTCCTCGCTACGAATAAAATCTTTATTAATGTAATACTGTACAGCATCCATGGTAACACGCCATAACAAGCTCAACTCAAGATACTGATTTTGTGAAGCTTAGCCGTTAACATATGAAGCAGACGTAAAATACGTATTCACGCCACGTGGGTCACACGTGAAACAATCCGTTATCAGCTTAGATTTCTGTATTGTTAATTCACTTGAAATAGCATAATCGTTTGAAGGGATATTGTCCTGTGATACATGACTACTAATGAATTCTCTAAAGGTCATCACAGACCATTATGTAAGTTACATGTACGGGTTTTTCGTGACGACTTAATTAAATGAGAATCGTAGTCAAGGTTCAGTTTCATTAATAAGTGAAATAATTGTACCAACGCATTGTACCTCTCTTGGTACATGTACATCACGAGCGATACAACCATGCTGCAAATTCACACAGTTAAGTTTGAAACTGGTCGTAGTGATATTTGAAATTTGGATTTAAACGCTGCATCTCAACGCATCTCAGATGTAAGAGGTTTTTGCCATAGAATTCATGTGTATGTTTCATCTCTTGTCCCCATTGGTTAATATATTTGTAAAATAGGTTCTTTCTGCGTTTATGTTATCTCTAACAGATAGAAGTTCTTCTCAATAAATCTTATGATCAATGGTCAAAACCCTTTTGTTTTCAGCACCCTGAATGGCCGCCACCATCGAGGAGACGGTTCACTGGGTATCATGGCCCAGATAAGTTTAACGGAGGAACAGACAGTACTTTGTGTCCATTTCACTCTCACCTGAAAGAGTAAGTTAACAAAATACCAAATTTCATTAGGGTTTTAGACACAAATGAAGAAAAGGAATTTCACCTATGTTGGGGGGAAAAAACTAATACCACGTGCATTTAATTAAAGGATATCCGTATAAACAATGATTACCATCCCCGATCCCCTGAGAGGTGGTTGCAATTAATAATAACGGAGGCAGAGAGCTACCCTGTTGAATACACCGAGTGACCAAGTACCAATAGAGGAGTCTAATACAAACATACCTGACCGCACTTTGCAGACATTGGATGGCAATTTCAACTTGTCACGAGATAACGGTGAGGTGAGGTGAAATGGGGTTTAACGTCGCTTCTAAGATTATTGTACTTACATAGCGACATGTGTGTGTGTGTGTGTGTGTGTGTGTGTGTGTGTGTCTGCATGTACTAGTCCGGACTGATGCCGATTTATAGTGCTAGCCCACTGAGATACCATGCTGCAGTTTAACATGAATACCTTACTCAGACACAGTATACTGACTCCGAGTCGACCAGTCCTTGTTTTAGCCCCTTTATGCCGAGCGCCAGACAGGGTAACAACAAGTACCATCTTTTAACGTCTTTTGGTATTCCGCGGCCGGGGACTGAACCCGCTCTCTGGGCGGACGCTCTACCACTAGACCACGGAGGCGGTCTCAGGAGATAAAGAATATCTTGTACTGACTTATCTATCTGGCCACGAAGTGTCGATGCCAATTGGCTTTTGCAGTCTTCACAGAAAGAGATGAAAATGTTTGACAAATACCCTCACAATATGTCACCGGGTTGTAAAGCCAGTCTGGTCATGATCTAGTGACCGCACCGCCTCCCTGTCTCTTAATTGTCACCATTCGGCAGTGTCTGGCGGTCGTCGTTATCCAGTGACTTTACATTCAATTACAGAATTGTTGACTGGAAATGTTATTCTCTAGCGGCTATTATCATGTCTTGATTTGATATATGTTATCCAATATACTTTGCTACCTTATTCATGTTTGAAAAATGTGTTAGTAACTCAATTATCTAGTACGTGTAGATATTTCTCGTGTATTTATGGTCATTTTTGCCACCTAATAATAATTGTACATATCTGGTTGTAAATCGTTAGTGGTATCGCTGAATAGCTTCTGTTAAGCGCTTTAAGTTTGGTACTTACATCTGCCGTATTGATATACTTGTTAGTTTGATAGGTTTTCCCTATGTTAGGAAACACACTTTGGTTACCTCACCAGGCTATTGCATTGCTCAGGCTGACCAGGACGGATTGCCCACTCCGAGGTCCGCGCACACGATTGTAATCCTTGGGGAAATCATGTGTCTTGGCAGTCAGACATCGCTTGACCGTTTACAGGTCGTCATACTGGTGGGGGGTCATTCCGAACTCAGGTTTCGTTCGTAAGTTATTGCGCGGCAGTTTTAATCTAGTACTTACTTACTCTTTTTGTATTGAGCTAAGCGTATCAGCTAGGGTTTTTTCATACTCCGTTTTCTAGTAATCCGTGGATAACCATCATTCCCGGGAGTGCCTGGTTTAAGTCAAATACCTGTTAACTATTGGGAGTCAAGTTACTCTTTTGGCCAGGCACCTTTTTTAATGACTGTTGACTGTGAGTCTAGGTATTCGTTAGGAAAGTTTAGAATTTCCTTGCCCCGTCAAAGGGACTTAATCTTTAATCTATAAGACTAGTTTGCTGTTCTGACAGTTGTCGTCTACTTTAGGGATACGCCCTCGGTGCATATTTCCCGCTATTTAACGCAGCCAAGGTTATTCACTCATCACAGTGTTGAGTTAATTAAATCTCAGGTGTTGATTGGTCCCAGCCGACTTAATTGGCTGTGTTGTCAATTATCTTACGTGTTGGTTTGGACACAGTTTTCTTAGCTAATCAGCTTGTATATTTGATCTGGTTTAATTAATCAGCGATCGCTGCCAGTGTAAGTTGGGTTTTTGATTTGTTTTTGTCATCTATACTTACAACTAGCTGATACTTAATAAACATGTAAACCTGTTAACACGTTTTCATTATTACTTTATTCTTGTTAAATGACCCCCGTGACACAATACAATGTGCAATATCTACGAGCACACATTCGGTCCATGTATGACGTAGGCGTCTATTTTAGTAATTGAAGATGATATTGGTCTTCTATTCCTCCATATCAGAGTTTAACTTTCCCTGTTTTATCTGATTAAATGGGTCACATATTGATGCATTGTATCATTTGGATGACAACCATGGAGGAATAATTGCTGACTTAATGGAAAGAATTTTCAACAGGGACAGTATTCCACCTAAAATATAAAACTAACTGTCTCTTACAACAAAGGACACGCATGTAACTTGAACTCCTATTAACTATATTTAAAGCACAGCTGTGTAACCATCACGCTTGTAACGCTGTTGAAAAACTTTAAACTTTATGCTGCAAAGTGTTACAGTGTTGGGAGTTCGACATTCTGACACATGTTTCTTAGATCTACGTTTGATAGACATATTCGTCTTTTATAAGAAAAACTGTTCGGTGTGCATTTTTCTCGGTAGTCATAGACTTTCGATGGCAATGAAATATAAAAGCCTCATATCTGAATGAGAGTTTATTCACCTGCGGTCAAGTAGCGCATTTATAAAACAAAATTGGAAACTAATCACACTACGGTTGAAACCTTTCTTGGTAAACCATGTATTCAGTGACACCTCTGCACCGTGTGACATTAATAACATTATATTTGGTGTTCTGGTTTGTATAAAGACCTCTCCAAAGCGTAGTTCTGTAGACATGATATAACACATCCTCTTAGATGCCAACATGTCTGTGGAACCGTATCCTGACACGGAGCAAGTCTCGAGCTCTTCTCTGAACATAACGCGAGGAACTGTGGTCCCTTGAGTGTCATTGTCGAATTCCTTAGCGGCTTTCTGTTACCAACCTTATTTTTAACTCTACATCTACTTGTAAGATCCCCAGAGAGTTGGAATCGATTTTTGATGAATAAAATATTCATTGTTCACCATAATCAGATTACAGCTATGTCGAGCCGAATAAAAATTGGAAGGATTGATAAAGTGAGAATGTGTTCACAATTAGTTTATGCAAACTATAGACATTATCAAAAAAACACCAACATAACATGCATGTTCATTATGTTCAAGTGGATGCTTGGGGGAGTTAAACCAAATACTGTAGTTTGTAAGCTCATTTGATCACATATTATATATAATTGAATAAGCATTTTGAGGCCGAATTCGACATAAAACAATGTAAAGTAATGTCAATACGTTTAATGCCAGAATTTCCAAGGGATATGATTATCATGTTAGAGCCTTTCTCCCAGAAGTACTAGCTGTGTGTCGAAGGAATTCTGCTATACATTGAGTCGAATAATCAAATAATAAACGTTGTTATTATTGGCTTAGATCAATTTCAAAATTCAATCAGCACTGATAACACTGAAACTAGCATTACGTACATCGCTGTTTATATGTCTTCGAAAGACTCACACTGATTGAATGACACAAATGCCAGCTGACTGAAAAATCGTCTCCCTTTATTTTCACTGAAGACAAGGAAATGCATGAAATCATGTATGGATGAGTGTACAAAAAAACCTGATATCAAATCAACCATCTCAATCACAACAAAATCTTTTTTACGTGTATTTCCGAACACTCACATTTACCTTCCTATTTTCTTTACCATATCACATCAATCACAATCTCGTTGCTCACGCAAACTTCTTTACATGTACTTCAATACTGCATTCACTGCCACTGCGCCTCTTGTTTCACATCACACAATGAAGTCACTCACATTAATAAGGAACTTGATGTTAACTTCGTGAGACAAGATGCCACCCATGCACATTTAGATGTTTACGTCACATAACAGCATTGGAGCTGCACCTCTTGATTGCCAATAACATCACATATGTAACATTACAATAACATCACATATGTCATATGTCTTCTTTTCGTGATACAATTTCGGCACCACAACCGTTACTCTCCATACCAACGTCACATTTCTTCTTGATTTCGTGATGTAATCTCGTCATCATTTTAAACACTTGACGCCGTCTAATAACGCACATCATCTGCATTACACTTGCTCTTATGTATACAAGCACACGATTTGCATCTGTTGCTTGTTTCGTAAGATTTGGTGAAAATTACAATGTACATTGTGTGTGTTTGGTGTTGATTTTCAAAGATACTGTGCATGTGGTATATTATTTTTTTATGACGGCGGTTACAAAATAAGATTGAACGTGCAATGCGAAGAAAAATATTAACAAAACGTCCGTACGATGTCAATCTCTTGATACTGACTTCAAAGTTGTCATATCTCAGTCCGGTTGCATGGATTCAATCTGATTTTTCATGTGGCAAGATAAACTGGAAAATGAAAGTCAACACCATTGCATTACACAACTACTAAGCTCTCATCTTATATTCGCGTAGCTTCAGATACATAATATTTTCGTTGGTAAATAGAGGCATATAGCTTTACGCCTGAAGAATGTACTGCAATTATGATTCTGGGAGGAAACTGTAGTGTTTGCATATTTTGTTTTACTCACGCTTCATACTTAGAAGGATTGCGACTTGCCACTGTGGCATACCATCCTAAAATAATCAAACCTCAAAACAAGTTTAACCTATTTGCTTATCTTATTTGCAGAACAATTTTATGTTTTGGAATTTGTTTTTATTAAATCAAAAGCAGATTGTGATATACATGATGAACATTTTCGGTAGCTATATAGGTTTATTGCAAGAAATATTAATGTTTCTATTGGTTTCAATCACGCCATATATAGTTAGATTATTTTCTTCGTCGCACACGTTGAACCATGTACATGGCAGCGAGTTCTCCGTACTTGTAAGAAACGACGCTTGAGACGTTAGGCGTGGGTTTTAGCTTGGGAAAATTCATTACTTGGCCAGCCCACGTGGACTATGTTGAAGTAGAGTATTTGGTGTCTCTGTCCTTTGATTATGTCTAAAAGAAGACATTGATGGTCGTAATGTAAATAGTACTTGATGTATCGCCATAAAGCGTGAGTTGTCACAACGTTACAATGGATTATTTCAATAGGACAAGTTGTCTGACGTATACGGCGCCGCAACTACCTCTGTAGAGCTATGCCACTTGGTGCAAGAATCCGATGATCTTGGGTTCGAATCCCAGTTCGACCCGATCATGGTTCTCCCTCCGCCTGCTAACATATTGCAGCACCATATTCATGTAATTGTAAATGGTCCGCGACTGACATAAATGTCCTAAGTGGTTCAACTCAGTTGTTCATAGTATTTAATGTGGTGCTGAACGCCCACCTACGTGCATTACTTGTATATCATGTATGAAGCTGTCCACAAGGACAAACATACACGTAGATGAATATTGTACTTGGAAACAACAAGTGCACGTTGTGCCCCTCTGTCTGTCAACTGTATTGTGGATTTAACCTATGCATGTGTGCACATGCATGATGAAAACCCCCTTTCCCATTAACAGGCTAGACCTGCACGCGGGCTGTTACGAAATCCAACACCCACTTTTTCGTTTGTGACCGAATCTTGTAATACTATTTTCCTATTCCGAACAGGGTTAAACGGTCAGGACAAACGAGAAAAATCGATTTGAAATCAAATTTTACAGAAAAAAAATGCAACAGAATGTAAAACTGTCTTCATTCTCCTTCCTTGCGCCAAATCGATATTTCAAGTTGGGGAACTGTTATGATATTAGTTACACGTATCCCGAAAAACTGCAGGATTCCCGTTGAATAAACTTGGTGTATTTCAATGTTTATTTGGCAGTTTGTTAATGAGATGCATTCACTTGTCGGGGGATTCTATTAATTCCCGTTAACAAATATCACTTACAAATGGGATGAACCAAGGATGGCCGTGAGATCTTCCCATTACGTTTGTGCTATTGATTTATCATGAAATATGCAGTCTTAAAGAATAATTCACAAACGATGGGCTGCTCATGCAGCAAATTAGTGACCATCAATGTGACAGTTTCACATTATATGAAATATATAGGTGTCTTGTTGGCGTTCGCAGTTAGAAGGACACACAAGCTTCTGAAATTCATTCATAACAAAGATAATACGTGACAATGAGCATTACCCACGCTGGGAGAACTATTTCGTCTTGATACTATTTCGTGTTTGACAAATGATATTGAGCGCTTCGCGACAACATTTTATCCTCCCAGACAAATGAGTCATATCATTGACATATCTATCACCGCCTTTTGCTTTATTGGCATTCCAGTTTTAGCTACACATATATTGAGGACCCCAATCGAATAGATATGTCATTTTCTCGTGGATGTTAAGTAACATCGATATCAGACGTTTAAGATATCAAGTTTATGTTTCCACAAAACAGTCTGTCTCGGTGGTGGTCACATATATGTACATTTCGAGAAACCCATCTGTTCGTTATCTGTTTTGCCACCATGGCGTTGAGCTCATCACAAGGAAAGTGGTCTGTGACAAGACCTTTCCGGAGCGGCAGAAAATGCCAGCTCCAAACATAAAGATTGACTAAACAGCTGATTAACTAATTATATAAACACTACGTGCACATATATAAACAAAGACGAAGTATCGGATTATGTAAACCTTTATAATAAGTTAGCTATAGAGCAACATATAATGAATTCTATTTTCAGCAGCGTGTTGAAAGCTCCTTTGCAGACAGTAGTGACGGTTAGAGAAATTATTACACACGGAGTAAAATGGGTAGCTTGAATTGAATGGTAAATCAATGGTCATGACTTGTGTTTTACTGCTCTGTAACATTAAGGATTGAATGTTGATAACGATTGTGACCCCTCTGATCCGGACAACTACCTGACGTGATCTGTACATGCTTTTCATGAGTGTCCTAATTGCGGCCCTTCAGATACGGAGTCACTTATCCTCATGCAGAGCTCCAACGTGGTCGAAAGTGTGAGGTTTTAAAGGCTGTTAGCGCACACGACATCTAAGTTCATACACAGATGTTCAATGGGGTTTGATGGCAGGACCTTCAGCAGGCCTAGGCAGAACCATTACTTCGAATAATCCATTGACACACATGATGTGTTTGGGCGCGCGTTACGTTTTGGTATTTAAACCGATGACCATCACATGCTACGATTGTCCTCAAAACATATCACTCCAAGTCCCTATGAGTCGATCAACGCTCGTGAGGTCAGTTAGCAATCAACATCATGTCAGTCGTGGTATACTGCTGGTAGAGCGCGTGAGCTACCAAACACACGGAGGGCCATCATTTAAGTCGAGTAGGCACCTCCATTCTCACTGAACATGGGGTGACGCAAATGACACAGCTGTAAAGCCGGGTCTACTCCGTTTCTTCAACACTGATGAAAACTACCAATATACGACTGCAGTTTTAAATCTATTACGCGAAGTTCGACAACGAAATCGCCTGTGGGTGATGACCCTCGTTGCGATCGGACTTTTTCCCTTAACGACACATGTTTGAGTCTCATCTACCGTCTTTCACGATCTGTCCATTAGTTTCTCAACATCAGTTCCACATGGTAACATCATCAGATTATCAATACAAGTTCCATAACAGTGATATCCCATAAATTGGCTTCTGGAGGTCAATGGTAACATGTCACCTTTCAGTGAGTTCTCCAACTAAATCACCCCTGGTGATTGTCATTGCGCACTTCTGTTACGCGTTGGCTTGCTATGATGATTCCATTACAAAACAATATCATCTCTCTTACCCCGTACTGTGCTATAGGTGACCATATCATGTCAGCATCCCTTTTGAATGAAGTTTTGGGGTAAATTCAACTGGCATTAATATCATATATAATTGAATATGACCACTATTTGAACTAGACACTGTACTCCTTATTCGACACAGTCATTTCGAAATAGAATTGTTACAAACAGCTAAATTATTGCCATATTTATGGTTAAACTGTCATCTCTTTCTTTATGTATTGATCGTATCTGGCACATGTGAATACCATGACTCTACATAACATCAGATTAATGATAGATTCAGTAAAAAAAGGTCACTTCTGCCTAGGAGTTAATGCTTTCGCCTGTCTCGCGAAAAGCCAGGCTTCGATTTCTCACATTGGAACAATGTGTAGTCCATTGCTGGTTCCCACGCCATGACAGCACTGTAATATTGCTACAAGCGACATTAAACCTCACTCACTCATCAACTCGTTAAGTTGTTAAGGTTGTGAAATAATCAACGTTTCAGCTGCACGACTGGTTCCAGAACTGCTTCTCTCGTGTTATATTGGACAAATAGGTGATGCCTTTCCAGATATGATGGTCTTCAGGCCATTCTGAACTAGTAGTTACAATGTACAGTATAGTATTCTGGCAACTTCCAGGGAAATGCAATGAATTATTCTAAAGTAACGAAAGGATGACGGTTCATTCAATCAATTAAATCAGTGTAATAACACACATTTGTGGAGGTGAGGTGAAATGGGGTTTAACGTTATGGAAACAGTAATATCTCTCCCTACTCATGATAGCTGACTTCCACAGAAAATAGGTCACCACTACCCCATGCTTGTGGATCGGGTGGATACAAAGTGTAATATGGCTGATTGTGTGCTGTTACACCCCGTCGGCGTTGATCGTGAATCATTCTATGAACCAACACTCACTCAGTCAAGACGATTTACAATAGTATGAAGAGTTAACTAGCAAAACCATGACATATTGATATTGGTGACCCTAATATTGAGAAATATATAATCTTGCAATTGGATAATGTATTCAGAAATTACAACCATCTATTTAACATGGAAATATATAGTTTTGCAACTAACGATAATATACATCACCATAGTGCATAGTTTTGCAATATACGGTACCCTGTATGCAGGAATTGTGGATTATAAAACAGGTGAAAGGTCTTCACTATACATATGGGGCCACGATGTACAGACATTGACCTTGCATATCGGGACCTCATGGTCATTGTTGAACCCGCCGATAAAGTATAAGCCAACGGAAATATAGATGACACTATCACCAACATAAAATATGAACTAGCATCAGCTTCATATGGGAGGAAAGCCACCGATGTGATGCCGGAACTAGACGTTTAGCGTTTTGGTGAAACCCACGAGCACGAATATGGGGCTAACGGAGCGACAAACACAATCAAAGTGAACTGGGATTCGAAACAACGATCTTAGTTTCCTCCCCACTTTGGGGACACAAGAATATGCAACGAAATGCGGGATCAACTTCTGTTGTCTGAAAATCGCCGACTGATTCTGTCAACTGCAAACATTGTCTTCTGCATTCTACCGTAAGCACATATTACAATGTCGTAATTACACGAATTTGAGGAAACATCACAAATATTATTGAAAAGGTGGTGCGGTTTAAATGTAAGCTTCTGTAAAATCAATAGCCATACAGTGATCATCGAGTGTGCCCTGAGGAATAAAGAATAGGTATCACTGATGTGTTTCTCGAAATGTGACATGTGGAATATAGATTTTTAAAATTGCCTCTACTTCAAGCGAATACTGGATGACGCTGCCAATACGGCATAAATTAGATTACACGAGTGTAATCATGCAGTTCATGCGGTTGGAAAAAAGAACATATTGGTTAGGCTCTGCTTGAGATATATGATAGGATGATATTCATCTAAATTAAATTCGATATTTTGTCGTGGCATACATGACGTGGCATCCGTTCATTAAATCGCTCGTAATAATGCTGTTTCAAATACATTGACAAGCAAAAGAAACACCATCCAAAAATTATTAGATGTTAACCACAGAAGAAGAAATACACTATATCCACAGGCTTGTTGGTAGCAGATCCGAAGCTTGCTCGTTGTTTTTTTCTTGACACGAACCTTTTTCTGTATTCAGTTGTTAGTAAAATATTTGGTAGATCAGTCAATCTGAGAAAAAAGACGCCCTACCAGCCATCTTCGGAAGAGCAAAGCGTCTGTAAACCATACAATCTGTGCAGTTTTCCCAATTCATGCATCATCTTCGTGTCAAGAAAAAAAATATCTAGTATTGACTTTTCCCATTTGGTACCATCTCTGTGTTGCCTCTAGTATCAGTGTAACTGCTGATTTAAATTCCTCACAAGATTTTTTGCGCACTTACACCCCGGCGACTAACGGGATCGGGTGGTCACGCTCGCTGACTTGGTTGATGCATGACATCGATCCCAATTGCGTGGATCGAAGCTCATGATAGTAATCACTGGATTGTCTGGTCTAGACTCGATTATTTACAGACCGCCGTAAAAAAGATACAATATTGCTGAGTGTGGCGGTAAACAACAAACCAACCAACCAACCTAAAAGTAGGTAAAAGTAGGATAAGACATCCTTGTACTGTGGCTGTTCCTTGGTTAGTTGGGGTAGGGGTATCTTATGTGATTGAGAAAATGAATATGACAAACAACCGTTTTGAAAAGTAAGTGCGATTTACAGCCACCTACCACTCCTGTAATTGTACAAGTGGCAAATCTTATCGGAATCCTATACACGAATTTTGATGTGATTTGTAAACAATGTGGCATTCAATGAATAAATAGGCAATGATTTGCGAGTGAGGTTTAGGTAAGTTCACGTCCGAAGAGACCACTGATCCAGTGGAACTACAAAAGAAAAACTAAACAAACATTTTAATCGACGTTTCACAGATGAAGAGTGAGTGTGTATAGTTTTACGCCTCTTTAAGCAATATTCCAACGCTATCACGGCTGGGAACACCAGTAATGGGCCTTCCAGATGGTACCCATGTGGGGAATCGAACCCGGGTTTTCGGCGTGACGAACGAACGCTTAACTATTGGGCTACCCTACCTCTCCTCACAGCTGAAGAACAGATTTTGTGAAATGGTCTCAAGTGGGAATATTCAATGTTTAATCTTGATAATCAGTTTGGTTTTGTGGGAAAAAGTGCTTCCACTGCCTCGCCTCTGATAAGCAGGATTACGAGAAAACTTTGGCTAAATCCCAAATGCGATCAATCAAAGGGCTTCTATTATATTAATTAACTATTTAGCAACAAGTTTATATCCCTAATACTCTTGTCGTGAAAAGTCTTTTTCGTTGTGCATAATTTGGAGGTTGTGAGAGTAACTATGTCGAGATTTTTAATGGTACGACATCAGTATACAAACGTTGCAGCAATGCAAGCAATGCGTAGCACACAAGACAAATTTGGCAAAGCACGGAATGACAAGATATTCATAGATTGAAGCAGTCATGGCCATAAATCGGAAAGCTATCAACAAATGTGTGTACATACACCGTTACTGCTGGTGAGAGAAATATGCATGCCAGTGGAAAGAGTCAGCGTATCCTTGAATCATTGTAAACGCTAAGTCTTCTCGCGAAAGAGTAATATTCCAATAAATTTTAAATTCACAAAATAAGAGGAGTGGGCATTTCAGGATATAAATTGATTACTTTGTGACAGGATTTCGCTTCCTGCTGATTTCGGTTTTAACCTTGAGTTTGTGACTTGCATAGAGAGAAGGACATAAAATACATGACTCCTAAGGTGATGCAATTTGGGCAGGGCATTGACTGTAGCTCTCAGATATCTGGGCCTGCATCCTAGGATTGCTGCATAATGCGTGTGCGCTGCTTAGAAAATCGAAAGAAAAAGCTGAAGTTCATGTAATAAAGATACGCCCCCATCCTTAAGAACGCAGGAATCCCCCACGAGATAAAATGACTGTCCATGCACTTGCTCCAGAAACAACATTTCTCAAAGATTCCCAGTAAAGCCATGTGAGCTTTACAAATGAGTCCAAGAGACCAGAAACAGAAGCGACAGATGTATCAGACTGCATGAGGGCAATTACTCACAATGGAGTTTATGACCGACTGTGTATCAATGTTCTAGAAAATCTTGATATGTTTGCGCTAAATAAACGTTTTGAGTTGAGCGTGCATGAAGGGGTGATTTAACTTATTGGATAGTTTCAGCTTGGTGTTGTGTAATCAATGTGAAATGAATATGGTTTTATGCTGCTTTTAGCAATGCACAAGCGATATCACGGCGGGGGACATCAGAAATTGGATTTACACATAATACTCAAGTGGTGAATCGAACCAGGAACTTCACCGTGACGAGCAAACAAATTAACCACTAGGCTACTCCATCGCTCGGCATCCGAATTGAACTAAGGCCTTAATTAATACTTGGTGACTGATTTATAATAAGAAAAAGGCATCGACCAATATTTAGAAATGATTTTATGAAGGGGGTTGTCCTGCCTTAAAGTGCATATGAATTCAGTTTGCATGGTTTAACAAGGCGTTGGCTGCATGGTATAACAAGGCGTTGGCTGCATGGTATAACAAGGCGATGGCTGCATGGTATAACAAGGCGATGGCTGCATGGTATAACAAGGCGATGGCTGCATGGTATAACAGGGCGATGGCTGCATTGTATAACAAGGCGATGGCTGCATGGTATAACAAGGCGATGGCTGCATGGTATAACAAGGCGATGGCTGCATGGTATAACAGGGCGATGGCTGCATTGTATAACAAGGTGATGGCTGCATGGTATAACAAGGTGATGGCTGCATTATATAACAAGGCGATGGCTGCATTATATAACAAGGCGATGGCTGCATGGTATAACAAGACGATGGCTGCGTGGTTACGGACACATGTTAGGTTGAATATGATTATTTGCATGTTCTAATTTTGCGAGGGAGGGTGCACACTCGAGTCGATGGTTATACATAAGTTGCTTTTACAAGTAGATATATGGAGGAAGGACTTCGTTCCAGGTCATCACATAGTGTTATTGACTGTGATCATGGTCCCCTGGATCACTTTACCTAATCGTACCTAGACTAAGAGTGAGACTTTTTTCTCTGTGTCTGTCCTCTTCTGCCCTGCTTCTCCGGGGCGACGGACAGTAAACGTACAATGTGGATTAACAACTAAGATTAGAATTTTTCAAGTGATGACAGCCATTATAGATAGGTACGAATGACCACATGGTAATTATTACCCATTTGAATTGTTCTTTCAGACACAGGTTTAAATATGTTGCCATGGCATTGCCAGTACGCCATAAATCAACGAGGATTCAAGGAGAATATGTCTATTACAGAGTAATACCTTCCTTAAATTCATTCATTTCGTCAATCATTTCATCCACGCTTCCAGGTGGGGCTAGTCAGGTGGACCGAATGGTTAAAATGGTGCACGCTGGTGTTTAACTCATGGCACGATGACATTCCGAAAATACGTAGTGGTAAAACATTTAATCGTGGCGCATACATGGCATGTGGAAAATGCCAGGAAAATGTCAATGGTCACTGCCTGACATTTCACCTGAGCCAAGGGGCCGGTATGTTTTCGGAATTGCCCAAACCTCATCTTTGAAGTGCTGCTACTGGTCTGTAAAGCGATCTATCTGTCTAAACTGCAAAGCAAACTGTCGAAATTATATATGGGCTAATACAAATGACAGCAAATGTGAGAAAACAATACGTGAAATGCTGGACTGCCTCATAGTAATGAGGGGATATATGGGGATAGGACATTTCGGCAAAAAGTAGTCATCCCCATGGTAGTCACAACTATGCATATTCTGAGAAACCCCTCTGTTCGTTCGCTATCTGTTTCGACGCCATGGCGTTGGTCTGTGGTCTGTTACCTTCCCGATGAGGCGGAAAATGCTCAAACATGAAGATTGACCAAACAGCGGATTAACTATTTATATATACACTGCACGGTCATCTATAAACGATGAGGGAGACATGAGTATTCTATTTGAACCTTCACCTGTCTATAGAGGAAAACGTAATGATTTCCTATGCTATTTCTGAAAGGTGTTACAATCTAAGTTCCTTTGCAGACAATTGTGACGGTCAGTAGAATTCTTACACACTCAAGGAATAAAATGGATAGCATGAATTGAAAGGTAAATCAATGGTCATGACTTGTGTTTTACTGCTCTGTAACATTAAGAATTGAATGTTAATAGCGATTGTGACTCTCTGATCCGAACAACAACCTGACGTGATCTGTACATATGCATGCTTTTATGAGTGTCCCTTGAGATACGGAGTCACTTATCCTCATGCAGAGCTCCAACGTGGTCGAAAGTGTGAGGTTTTAAAGGCTGTTAGCGCACACGACATCTAAGTTCATACACAGATGTTCAATGGGGTTTGATGGCATAACCTTTAGCATCACTTAGCAACCGCCATCTCGTGTCGGTCGTGGGTATACTGCTGGAAGAGCGCATGAAATACTAAACACACGTAGGGCCATCCTTTGATCCATGAGTCGAGCAGGAACCTCGATTCTCACTGAACATGGTGTGACGCAAATGACGCAACTGCCATTTTTTAGGCATTTTTTTACATTGATGACAGTTACCGATATACGATTGGAGTTTTCAATCGATTGCGCACAAATCACTAAATCCTGATGATGATCTGATTCTTTCCCTTGACACGACTTGTCTTTTACGATCTGATGCTTGGTTTCTCAACGTCAATTGCATATGTCACATCACCGAAATGTTTAAGCAAATTTCAAAACCTTGAAGTCATATAAATGGACTTGATGAGGTCACTGGTAACCTTTTATCTTGTACGGCGATATAGATGACCATATCCTGCTCGCATACTTTCTGAATGCATTTTCGTGGTATATTCAACCGGGAAAAATACCATATGTATAATTGAATGTGACCATTATTTGAACTGTTCCTTATGCAACACACAGTCGTTTCGAAATGAAAGTGTCACAAACAGCTATAACTTTTGTTATTTCTGTTGTATTATTTGTCAGCTCTAATTTTATGTATTGAACATATCTGACACATGTGCACACCATGAATCTCGAATTAGATTCCATTCCTTAGTCGGTTAGGCCAGGTTCACGCAGCGCCGATTATGGCTCCCGTTTAAGATCAGACAGCGCTACGATACCAAAAGTGAAAAGGTCGGATTACTTTCCTCAATGATCTGGAATGTCCTATCATTGTCTGAACGCAATCGTATACGTTCGTAACAGAGTACTGCGGATCAAGAAAGATCCAGAGAGATCGACCAAGCATTCCCGACATTATGGTGCGTCCCGTCACTTTCGGGAAACTCAGCCGATTTTGTCTAGTCGAATTACAATCGTGACTATATCGTGACAGATTCTGGTGTATAGGATCAAAATCGTAAAAATGTCCTGTGTTGTCTGGATGATGTCATGTGGATCGGGACGGTGTGTTGATGAACGGGCATTAATTGTTCATTGCCGTTTCTTGTCGATTGAGTCCAGATTGCGTCCAGATGTTACCGAATGCAAACCGTCTTTGTCAACTCACTGTCCGGTCACTGTCTGATCTCTGTCGTATCGCATTTGGGAGAATCGGGTCGCTGTCGGGACAGATTCGGTCGTTTTTCACCATGCAGAAGATACAAATCGGATCAGATTCGGATTGAGAACGGGAGAATCGGGACGAATTCGGCTGGAAACGGCTGAATTGGGACGCTTCCTGAACAATATCCCTATTGTTTGTGAATTCCTGCCACGAATCAAAGGATCTTGATCAGACTTGATCAGATCAGTCGAGGACGGCACTAAAAGTCCTGAATGTGTGACTTAGCCCGTGGAGCCTTTTGGGCTGCCTTGAAGTTAACGTGTTCGCCCGTCGCGCCGAAAGCCAGACTTGGATTCCTCCCATGGGCACAATATGTAAAGCCAACTGCTGGTGTTTCTCGCCCTGAGCGGCGCTGTAATATCGCTACTAGCGGCCAAAAACCTCACTCACTGACTTAAACAATCATTTAGTTGTTAAGGCTGTCGAATAATCAACGTATCAGCTACATTGGATAAATAGGTGATAACTTTCCATACATGGTGTGAAATATTAATTTAAATGTACATTTTTGTATACTGGCAACTGCGAGGAGAATTTAATGAATTGTTCTGAAGTAACAAAGGGATTACAGTTCAGATTACAGGGATCAATCAGTTAAACCATGTTAATACACACGTTTACGGAATATGTTATACCTCCATCTCCTCAAGACAGTCGACACTTACTTATAATGACTCTCAGAGGGAATAGGTGACCACTACCCAATGCTTGTCGCAATGGTGATCGGATGGATTTAATGTGTAACATGGCTGATCGTGCGCTGCTGCACCCCGACGGCTTTGATAGTTGATCATGCTATCTAAAACCAGTCACTAAATCAAGATGATTTAGAGTAATGTGTGTAATATAGTAATATAGAGTCTCTTAATCCCCCCTGTTCTTATGTTAACTAGCGAAAACCATGTTTTTTAATATTTGAGAAATATCCCCGCATGTCAGTTTGATGTGGGAACTGATGGTCGTCTTATATTATATTATATTTAACACTTAAGTGAAACCATTTGAAAAGCATGTGTATGGTGTTGACGATGCGAAAACGGGAATCGAACCAACGGTCACAGGTTTTCCCCGACGTTATCTACGCAAGAATGTACAACAAACTGTGGGGTCTATCTTCCAGGGTCCGTATCCACTTCTGTTTCTGAAAATGTGGTCTGAAAATTGAAGACTGTCGTCAACTGCAAACAGTAGAATCGGCTACTGCATTCTACCGTAAACACCCTTCCTATTATTATTATAGTGTCGCAATTTCACGATTTTGTGTGAATATCACCAACCTTATTGAAAAGGTGGTGCCGCTTAGATATTAGCTTCTGTAAAATCAATAGTCATACAGTAATAATAGAGTGCTCACTTGGGAATAAAGTGCACCTGTCATTGATATGTTTCTCGAAATGTGATACATGGAATGTAGATTATCTAAAATTGCTTCTACTTTTAAACCTTCAAGAATATTGGACGAAGCCGTACAATACAGCATAAACGAGATTACACGAATGCACTACACTGGGGCTCCAGTGTAACAGGTCATTAAGTTGGAACGAAGAACGTATTGGTTCGCTCAGCTTGAGATCTATGACAGGATGATATTCTTCTAAATTAAATTCGATATTTTGTTCACGGTATCCACGGCGTGGCATCCATGGCATCCATTCAATACATCACCCGTAAACTGTTTCAAATACACCGACGAGCGAAAGAAACTATACCAAAGTATATATCAGGATGGACAAATAGCATTGATAAAGAGCATAATGCATTAACAGTAGAAATACAGGAGGGATGCTGTTAGTTTCACCGCAAAAGCAATATGGTTGATATTAGTTACTTTGCATGGATGGAACGTTCACAGTCCAGATGGTGTGCATCTGCCTCTGGCTTCAAGACGCGTCGCGAACGATGTCTTGCCGAGTTGGTTATACGCCGGATTAGGTCATTTGGTCTTCGGGGCCATTCTTCTGTATTAAGTCACGTCTGTTTGCAGAAGGGTTTCGTTGTTAGGTTGTAAAGGTTGTCAGCGCACGCGGCGTCTCAGTTCATACACAGATGTTTGATGAGGTTTGATGTCAGAACCTCCAGCTGACCAAGACAGAACCCACGTGTAGCCATCACTTCGAAATTATTCATTGACATACGGGATGTTTCTGGGCGGGCGTTACTCTGATGGTGACTTATCATACGCAAAGATACGACTGTCCTCAAAACATCCTCACTATAACAAGCCCCTGCACTTTAATCTATCGCATTTGGAATTTAGCCAAACCATTTTCGTAATCTTTCGTATGGTATCTGAGACAGTTGAAGCATTTTTCTTTCCAAACCAAACTTATCCTCAAGACCAAGCTAAGGTACAATCTGTCCTTCAGTTGTGGAATGGCGATTGTAGCTTTCTCAGAAAAGAAGTTCCACCGGATCAGTGGTCTCTTCGTATCTAGACTTGCATAGACCTCACTCGTCAATCAGTTTGCCTTCTCATTCAATAAAGGAGTCACATCCAAATACATGTATCAGATTGCCATACGCACAAATACAGGAATGGTATATGGCTGTAAATCGCATATAGTTTTAACTACATTTTTGTCATATTTATTTTCTCAAACACAAAGGATAATCACATTTACACTGATACCAGAGGCAACGCAGAGATAGCACCAAATGAGAAATCTCAACAGATTATTTTTTCTTGACACGAAAATTAGACTGATGCATGATTTAGGAAAACAAGCACAGATGTGTTTATCGTGCGCGCTTCTGGCTTTTCCTAAGATGACTGGCAGGACGTCGTTTTTTTCTTGTTCCTTTTCTCACAATAAATGATCTACTAAATGTTTTACTAACAACCGAATATAGAAATCGGATGCCAATAACAGCCTACGAATATAATATATTCCTATGAGTTTCTTCTTAAGGTTCACCCAGTCGTGTAAAGGAAACTTATACCTACATGTTATAATGTTCAGTATGTTTTGGATGTGTGTATTCCATACTTTAGTAAGCAAATGATAGATTGGTTATTCATTAACCGTGGGGATTCATTAACAGTGTTACAATAATGCTTCTTTGAGTAAAATGTCTTTAGTTCAGTGAAGCGTTTTTTCAAATGTGTAGACATAGTTGGCATTGCGATTCCAATGTAAGGCTTGCTTGAGATCTGTATCATGCATCAGTCAATACTTCAATACACTATCTTATGAAGTGAGCGACATGAATTAGTTGTCTTGATGTATCTTATGATGCAATTACAAATTAATGGCGATCGCCTTACGCTTTATATCAGGATAACATCAATAACATTTTAGTGTGAAGCATTTGATTGCTGTATTTGTTTCTAAATATTTATGAAATGTTGTGGTCTTCAAATTTACTATACCAAAATTGTATTTATTAGAATTTGGATTCGAACACGAAATAAATAAATTTTCGCAGATCATGTAAAATCAATCGTAATAATGCAACAAGCACTGGTGCAACTGAAAACCTTGTTCAGTGAATTCCGTTACAGACAGGCTACATGTCATCACACAGAAGATAGTTTTTTTGCGTAGTCTTTACTTCAGGAAGTGCTTCCTCACTGTGACGTTATTAGTATCTGTCCTAAGGCATGTTATCAACCTCTTTGCTGTATCCAGGCGGCTGCGTCACCATGGTATTCGAGCGCTTATACCACACCGGGGTATCATGTTGGCACGTCATCATCGACGTCAGGGACTCGCACTGTGCAACAATGGCATACGGGAAACTGACAAAGAGTGACACACCGCCGGTCATAAACTCCACTGTGAGTGATTGCCTTCATCCAGTCTCAAATACACCTTGATACAACTGTCACGTGTCTTGAAGGTCCCTTGGACTCATTTGTAAAGCTCAAGGTGCTTTGCAAGGAATCCTCGAGGAATGTAGCTTGTGTGGCAAGTACATTACACGAGCCGGCTGATTATCTCTCGGGGATTCCTGCGTTCCTAAGGATGGACGTATCTGTAAAACATCCAGAAATCTTTTTCAGAACTTTTAGACCATGCAGTATACACAGTCATATTTACTGATAGTAGGTCCCAGCTCTGAAAGGAGATGTTAGAGTATGTGTGTATCGTCTTCGGGAAGAAAGCAGGGCTCGGTGGTACCATTTGGAGGTGGGATTTGAACCGGGATTTGTGCTCCGGAACACACGGACCTTGTGTTGAATGCTATGACATATACCTATCCCATATGGGGATCACGATAAAACGGTACGATAAAGCACACACACACACACACACACACACACACACACACACACACACACACACACACACACACACACACACACACACACACACACACATACAAACACACACATAAACACACACACGCATAAACACACACCCAAACACACACACGTCGCTATATAGGTGCAACAATCTTGAGCGCGACGGTAGATCCCATTTCACCTCACCCACCTCTTTATTCCTAAGGGCACACAAGATTATTACTGTACGACTATTGATTTTTACAGAATCTGATATTTAAGCCGCACCACTTTTTCAATAAGGTTGGTGATATTTACTCAATTTCGTGTTATTTCCGACATTGTAAGACAATTCTAATGTTTGCAGCTTACCACAGTATCAGGCTACAATTTTGGGAAAACAGAAGTGTGTACGGTCACGTGAAGATAGACCCCGCAATTCGTTGTACATTCTTGCGTCCCTAAATTTGGGAGAAAACTATGATCGTTTGTTCGAATCCCAGTTCGTTCTGATGATGTTTATCGCTTCGTCAGCACCATACACGTGCTCGTGGGTTTCACCAAAGTCATAAACGTCAAGGACCACCATCCATTCCGGGGCTTTCCTCCCATATCAAGCTGCTACGCAGTGCTATGACTGAATTACCGTACAAAGCTGTGTTAAGCCCAACTCACTCACTCACTCACTCACTCACTCACTTACTCACTCTGAATACAAATTACTCAAGAGGGTTTTAAACTATTACTCAACAGTACAATTTTGTGTTATAAAGTACAGCCATTGCAAACTTGTCAGCTGAATGTTGGGCGATCTGATGGGCGATCGGGAGTTTATGATTTACTGAATGTCTAAACGTTATTGGTATTCTGTGATAGATTCACAGATTACTTTGGCTATTTACCACAGTCTCTTGGTGCGAGTTCATATTTTATGTCGGTGATAATATCAACTATATTTTCCGTTGGCTGATACTATATCGTCGGGTTCAACAATAAACATGAGGCCAATGTAATTAATGTGAACAGTATGTCTCGATATGTAAGATCAATGTCTGAGGTCACTGGTAACCTTTCACCAAATACGGCGATACAGAGACCATTTTATGCTAGTCTACGTTCTGAATGCACTTTCCGGGTATATCATGATCGATTACCTGTGTCATCAGATCAGTGATATCCTTCCTAAAGCCAAAACACAAGTCCCAAAACTGACCAGAGCTGTGAGACAAGCCATCAAAGAACTTCGAGATGACAATAGTATAGTTCCTGCTGACAAGGGCAAGGCCAAAGTAATCATGAACACTGCAGACATCCACGACCTAGTCAACAACATCCTCCAATACCCCATCACCGACTCCAAGATCATGAAAAACCCTACTGCTAAACTCCTGGGCCAACATAAAGAGTTCCTTAAACAACTAAAAGACAACTTTATTACAACAAACTCTCAATCAACCACCCCCAGTCATCCTATGCCAGACAGAGTGTAAAAATCCACAAGGACCCTCCTGAATCCCGTCTACTAGTGTGTTCTAGACACATCTTCTTCTATAACACCACACCACAAGACTTGCTCCCTTAGGTAAAACAGCGGACGTCTTCATCTCAGACTCCTTAGGACAGATATATGCCCTGCCAATGGGTACCCACTCTCCCCTATCCTAAATAAATTCCACATGGTCGTCTTTGAACAGCAAGGCCTCACCACAATACTCATCCAACCTATGGGTACAGAAAAGCCGACGACACCTTTGTCACAGAAGAGCAAGACCCAATCCTGCTCTTACACCTAAACACCATCCGTAAATGTCCTTGTCTCTAGAACCCAAGCAAACAGAATCTAAACCACTGTCTACAAAAAGCCTACCCACACCGATCAGTATTTTCACTTCAACCCGAATCATCCCCAACTAAAACTGGCATCATCTCCTCCACACTCACCAAACGAGCAATTAACCTTTCTTCTGCTGAACCCAAACCTGAAACCCAGCATCTCCGTCATGTATACACGCATCTCAACCGATACCCAGGCAAAATCGTCTACAAAGTCATCCCCTCCACACTCCATTCCAGACCCAGATCCACAACCACCGAACCTGAAACACCGCCCTTCCGCAAGGCCCTCCCCTTCACAGGAAAAGCTTCCCACTCAGTGAAAGCCCTGTACCAAACAATATCTACTGTTTGTTATTGGTTTCCTGTTTAATTGGCTGCGTCATCTTGTGTTCTCTTATCATGATAATTGTTGTCACTGTTCATTCTTCACCACCATATAAAATTCTGTACCATGTTCATTATTCATTCGATTGACAAAGGTGTAAGGCGATATTCCGAAACGTCGCTATCACAGTATAATAATAAAGAATTTGTTATCCATAAATGTTCTGTCTGCTTTGTCATCTGTCAACTTCTAAGAAACCATGGTGCATAGTTTCGTAATTTACGGTAGCTTGTATGCAGGAAATCTACAATTTTAAACAGGTAAAATATCTTAACTACACTGATGGGGCCACTATGTACTGACATTGACATTGCATATCGAGACATGCTGTTAACATTAATTACACTGACCTCACGTTTATTGCTGGACCCGCAGATATGGTATCAACCAAAGGATAATATAGATGATACTATCACCCACATAAAATATGAACTAGCACCAAGAGACTAGTAAATAGCCGAAATAATCTCTGAATCTAAAACAGAAAACCAACCACGTTTAGACATTCAAAAATCATACATCGCCGATCACCCAGCAGACTATTGTAGAAATCATTACATCGTGTAGAGGGGATATTGTATTGAAAATGAGTCTGAAATATAATGTACGTTGAGCATAGAGAGCAAAGTTAGTATTTAGCTGAGGCGTCTAGAATGAATGTACTTTATAACACAAATTTGTAGCATTTAGTAATAATTTAAAATCATGTTGAATACTTTGTATTTTCTTATTTTCAGAGTGAATAAGTGCTGACGAATCGATAAAGATCATCAGAATGAACTGGGATTCGAACCAACGGTCAAAGGTTTCTCCCCACTTTAGTGACGCAAGAATGCACAACGAAACGAGGGGTCCATCTTCTCGTACCCGTACCCAATTCTGTTTTATAAAAATGTTGTATACTCTGATACTGTCAAACACTTTGGTCAAATAAGTGTATGCGACAGAATTTCCTACTGCATTCTACCGTAAGCACCTTTTATATTCCATTCCACGAATTTGTGGAAATATCACATACCTTTGGAAATGTGGTTCCGCTTAAATATTAGCTTTTTATAAAATCAACAGTCAATTCAATAATAATCGCGTATTCCCTCAGGAATAAAGTGTAGCTATCACTGATATGTTTCTCTAAATGTGATACATAGAATGTATACCTGTGAACCTTAAAAGAGTTTTGAAAGGCGCTGTACTGTCCAACATTGCAGTCCGAGATTACACGAGTGCACTACACTGGCTCTCTAGTGTAACATCTTAGTTGGCTGAGCTTTAGATCTATGGCATCCATGGCGTGGCATCCTTTCATTAAATCGCTTGTAGTAATACTGTTTCACATACACTGACAGGCGAAATAAACTATACCATAACTACACATCAGCATAATGGACATACAGGACACGAAGGTATGTTGTTAGTTTCACTGCAAATAAAATATGGTTGATATAAGTTACTTTGCATTGATGGAATAAGAACAGTTAAGATTGCATGTATCCACTTTTGGCTTCAAGACACGGCGCAAACGATGTCTTGCAGAGTTATAACCTGGATTGCGTCATTCGGTCTTAGAATCATTCTTTGCTGAGTGTCTTTATCTAGTCCCGTCTGTTTGCAGAAGTGTTAATCATGTTCTAATCTGACGATCAAAGTGGTCCTTTGAGTGTTCAGTAAATGACATGTCAGGAGAGCATGTTGGCCAAGGCAAAACGTTGAAAGCAGAAAGTGACGGACGACACGTGCTCTTTGTGGTCTTTCGTTGTGGTCTTTCTCACGGACACAACCAACGAGGCGTGCTTTCCTCCCGACGACGATACACACGTACTCCACCATGTGTTCTAAAAAGCTTTGATATGCTCCCAGAAGTAAATATGACTGTGTACAATGCATATTCCCCATAGAAAAACGAAAGGAAAAACCGATGTTCTTTGCAATAACTAGATGTTATAAATATACGTCCCCCCAGAAAAACTCAGACTTTTGATGCACTAGCTACACAAACTACATTCTTCCAGCTGCAGGATTCCTGGCAAAGCACCTTGAGCTTTACGAATGAGTCCAATAGACCTTTAAGAGTGAGTGAGTTGGGTTTAACGCCGCTTTTAACATTATTCCTGAGACCTTCAAGACACGTGACAGTTGTATCAAGGTGTATTTTAGACTGGATGAAGGCAATCACTCACAGTGGAGTTTATGACCGGCGGTGTATCACTCTTTGTCAGTTTCCCGTCTGCCATTGTTGCACAGTGCGCGCCCATCTGAGTCCCTGACGTCGATGATGACGTGTTAACTTGACCCCCGGTATGGTATATACGCTCGAATACCATGGTGACGCAGCCGTCTGGATATAGCAAAGGGGTTGATAACATGCCTTAGGACAGATACTAATAACGTCACAGAGAGGAAGCGCTTCCTGAAGTAAATCCCTTCAAGACACGCGAGAGTTATGTCAAGGTGCATATGAGACTGGATGAAGGCAATTACTCACAGTGGAGTTTATGACCGGCGCTGTATCGGGCTCTGCCAGTTCCCGTTCTGCCATTGTTGCTAGGTGCGCGCCCATCTGAGTCCTTGATATTGATGTCGACGTGTGAACGATACCCCATGCATGGTCAATAGGCCCTAATACCATGGTGACGCAGCCGTCTGGATAGAGCAAAATGGCTGATGACGGCTTTGGGGCAGATACTGATGACGTCACACTGAAGACGCTGAAGACTACGCAGATAACAATACACATGTTTCTTCTGTGCAGTGACATGGGGCCTGCCTGTCACGGAATTCACGGAACTCAATATGTTTTCATTGCAATGTTTTCATGTGCACCAGTGCTTGCTGCATTTTTTGGCGTTTTACGTGATGTGAGAACATTTATATTTTCAGTGGTTACTTCAGTACATTTTGCTCGCCAGTGTATTATATCATATCATGAAAACAACAGCCTTTCATGAATATTCAGAATGACATAAAGCAACCAGATGCTTTACATTAAATATTATTGATATAATCCTGATATAAAGTTTCAGTCCATCACCATAAATTTGGAATTACGTCATAAGATACACCTAGACAACTACTTTATATTGTTCACATTGAAAGATAGTGTATCGAAGTATTGCCTGATCCATGGTCACATCTCAAGCAAGCCTTACCAACCAACATCAAACTGCCAACCATGACTACACATTCATTTGAAAGTAATTTTAAACTCTATATCTACAAAAGCACACGGTTAATGAATAACCAATCGTTTACAACATTCTACCATATGCTAAGGTATAGGTTACACACGTCCAAAAGTGACTGGACGTTAGTACTTGTAGTTCGCTGCATGAGCTTTAAGAAGAAAATGTCTTACAAATTTATTTTATCCAAAGGATTGGTAGTGGCAGATCTGCTTTTTTTCATAGCACGAAACATTTTTCTATATTCAGTTGTTAGTAAAATAGTTAGTGGATCAGTCAATCTGAGAAAAGGAACCAGAAAAAAATGATGCCCCACAACCATACAATGTGTGCCTGAGCTGTGCCTTTTTCCTCAATCGTGCATCATTATAATTTCCGTGCCAAGAAAATGTGATCTGATATTAACAGTTTCCATTTGGTGCCATATCTGTGTTGCCTCTAGTATCAGTGTAAATGTGCTGATTTAGATTGCTCACAAGAATCTTTTTTGCGTTAACTGAAACTGATGTGAATTCATTTACTCCTTGAAGTTGATAATGTCATTTTCATTTCAACTGTAGGTATAAAGAAGGTCATCCTTGTGCCGTGGCTGTTCCTTGGTTGGTGGAGGTGCATTTGGATATCTCTTGTGATAGAGAAAATGACTACGATCAAAAACTGTAACTTTAAAACGATTAAAAACAATTTACATCCTTATAGCATTCTGTATTTGAGCATGTGGCAACTCTTATCGGAATCCGATACATCTAACGTGATGTGACTTGTCATAAATCTGACATTTATTGAATGAGTATGCAAATTGATTGACGAGTAAGGATTATGTAAGTCTAGAACGAAGAAAATCTTCAATCGCAATTTCACAGCTGAAGTACAGATTGTGTACAATGATCTTAAATGGTAACATTCATTGTTTAATCTTGTTCTTGAGAATCAGTTTGGTTTTGAAAGAAAACTTGCTTCCACTGCTTCACATACAATAAGCAAGATTACGAGAAAGCTTTGGCTAAATTCCAAATGCGATCGATCAAAGGGCTGCTATTACAATAATTAGCTATTTAGCGAACAAGCGATCCTTCAAGTTTATATCCCTAATACTCCTGACGGTGTAAAAAGTGTTTTTACCGCTATGCATAATTTGGAGGTAATGAGAGTAACTGTGTCGAGATTACTATGGTACGACATTAGTTACAAACGTAACAGCGATGCAAGCTCACAAGACAAATTGGCACAGCACGGAATGACAAGATGTTCATAGATTGAAACAGACATGGCCATAAAACAGAAAGCTATCAACAAATGTGTGTACATGCACCGTTACTGCTAGTAAGAGAAATATGCATGCCAGTGGAAAGTGTCAACGTACCCTTGCATCTTTGTAAACGCTAAGTCTTCTCGCGAAAGAGCAATATTTCAGTGGATTTTATATTCACAATATAACAGAGGAATGGGCATTTCAGGAGATAAATGGTTACTTTGTGACGGGATTTTGGTTCCTGGTGATTTCAGTTTTAAACTTGAGATTGTGACCTGCATAGACAGACGAGCATAAAATACGTTGCTTCCAAGGTGATGCAATTTGGGCAGGTCATTGACTGTAGCAGATATCTGCTGGGCCTTCAGAATTTCCTAAGATTGATGCAAAGCTGCATGATGCGTCTGCGCTGCTTATTCCCCATAGCAAAACAAAGAAAAAGCGGAAGTTCTTTGCAATTTGTATAGACGTTGTAAAGATACGTCCACCCATAAGAACGCAGGAATCCCCCACGAGATAATCAGACTGTTCATACACTTGCTACACAAACTACATTCCTCGAGGATTCCTAGCAAAGCACCGTGAGCTTTACAAATGAGTCCAAGAGACCTGCAACAGACGCGTTAGTTGTATCAAAGTGCATTGAGACTCCATGAAGGCAATTACTCACAGTGGAGTTTATGACCGGCGGTAAATAGTAAATATTGATATGTTTGCGTATTATAAATGTTTAGAGTTGAGCGTGCCTGAAGGGATGATTTAACTTAATCGATTGTTTCAGCTTGGTTTTGTTTAATTACTGTAGAGTAAGTATGGCTTTACGATGCCTTAAGCGGCGGGGGACAGAAATGGGATTTACATGTAATACTCAACTGGGGAATCGAACCCGTGACTTCGGCGTGACGAGCGAACAAATTAACCACAAGGCTACTCCATCGTCCCGCATCCGATTTGAACAGAGACTTTGATTTATACTTGGTGATTGAATGATAATGAAAACAAACATCGCCCAATCTTTAGAATGATTTCGTTGGATGGTGCATTCATTGTACGGAATATACCACGGGGGAGGGGTTGTCCTATCTTAAAAGTGTATATCCACTCAAGCTGGGTGGTATGTGTCTGCGCTCAGTCTTAATAACGCGGAAGTTGCAAGGTTCTTTCATGTAATGGTCGTTATTACCCTATGGAATAAAGTGTTCATTCAGACAAGGGTTGGAATCGTTTTCTATTGCAGTATCAATCTGGCATATCTTCACGAGGCTTGAAGGAGTATCTGTCTGTTACAGAGTTACCGTCTCAGAACATTTCATTTACGCTTAAGAACGATTCCAGATGGGGCCAGTCAGCAAGGAGCTGTTAAAACAAAAGGACATGTTATTGTCATGACACTACGACATTCAGGGCATATCTAGTGGTAACAAGTGATCTTGGTGGCGTATACATGGCATATATACATGGCATGGGGAAAATGCCAGGAAAATGTCACTGGTCACTGCCTGACATTTCACCTGTGCCAAGGGGCCGGTGTGTTTATGGAATTGCCCAAACCTCATCTTTGAAGTGCTGCAACTGGTCTATAAAGAGATCTACCGCAAACTGTCGAAAAGAAATATGGGTTAATATACTAATGGAAATGAATACGGAAACACTTAGTAAAATGATATGCCATCATGGGTTCCCAGCCTTGTCTACTAAATACGCGTTGTATAACAATGCACACAAACACATCCCAACATTTTATTCTGCGGTGGGGTAGCCTCGTGGTTGTAGCGGATGAGCCCGGGGTTAGATTCCCGGCCGCGTCATATCAAAAGACGTTAAAAGATGGTATTCGTTGTTACCCAGCCTGGCGCTCGCCTTCAGGGGCTAAAACAAGCATTGGTCTGCTGGGGTCAGCACACTGTGTCTGAGTGGGGAATTCATGTTAAATTGCGGCATGGTATCTTAGTAGGCTTCCACTATAAACTTGGCATTAGCCAATCAGTCCAATCACACACACACACACACACACACACACACACACACACACACACACACACACACACACACACACACACACGTGCTTGCATGTCACTATATAAGTGCAATAATCTTGAACACCGTTAAACACCATTTCACCTCACCCAAAAGATAACATCTATGTCAAGTTTTAGGATAGGACATTTCGGCAAGAAGTGGACATCCCCATGGGTACCAATCGTGCTCCCCCTCCCTTTCCTACTGACTCTCGGATTGGTGAAACCCAAACAAAGGAATTTGGCCAAGAAGTTTAACTTTAGCTTCAGGTATATCAATGGTCTGATATCGTTAAATAATGGTCAAATAGCCCATTCCCTTCCACTGATTTATCCACCTGAGCTAGAAATAAAAGAGACCAGTGGAACTGCCTCATCTGTTTCATATTAAGATCTACGCATAAACATTCAGTCTAAAAAACTATCCACACGACTATATATATTGAATGTTATTGTTAATAATTATGTAACGAAAAGTGAAGGCTTGCATCTCTCTGTCTAACCCAAATGCTGATAGTTTGTCAAGAATGTTATGACACCCCTGAGTAAAAAGATTTTGAATATGTTCCAGGCGGCCACGTCTAACATCAACATGTGCATTCATCATGTCACGATTACTCCCTTACTTACAATTAGTTTCTTCCTCGCGTTAACTGATAAGACCATTTCTACGGTAACGCCACATTCCTATTTGGTTCGGAACTGGGCGAAAATGAACCGTTGCAGGTTGGTATATTGATGTCGGAGGTGAGGATGAACATATTTCTTTTCTGTCTACTTTTATTCTAAAAACTTTAAAGGGTGGTGCATCAATGAAAGATTAGCCTGACAACTAAGAGACGGATAGACAACATCAAGCCTCCTGAGCGGTAGCAGAAGAAGACGCAAGTCGACAATGCGATGCCTGATGTCTCTTCCTCATCCAGGTAATTAGTCTGTGTAAGAACTGATTATCCACCTCGTATGTCCTATGTGCCGTTTCGAAAAAAATAGTCATGCTGTGTCGTAACATGTTCACATTACATCTTTGCAGCGCATATACGTTGTGGTAATTGAATGTATCCAGCTTACAAGTACAATGGTACAGCTCTGATTTTATAACTATCAAAGCGTCATAAATCATCACGCGATGTTTCGACCTATCCCATAATACCGTTGTTTAATTATTTGTATATATGAATGTGTTGCGTGATACTCACAGATGCTCTTCGCTGGTTGATTAGTTAGTTCTCTAGGGGGCCCAGCCCTCCCACCTATGCATCTCGGTCATGACAAAACACCCTGCACCTTAATCTTTCTGGTTCGGCAAAGAGTTCAGTAATGGTGCCTTGACACACACTGTAGGTCGAATTTGTATGCATGCACTTTGAATATTAAATACAACGTCTTAGTTCACTACTGCTGTGTATATGAAGCCATGTCTACAGCATTTACCACGTTCATTCGTCTTAAACAACACCACAGAAACAAACTGAAACAGCATACATGTATGCACATTTTATTTTGGTGCCTAGAAGACTTGTTGAGAATAAGTGTATGTTTTTTTATCAGAAGACGAACATTAATTCAATCTTGACTCCTAAATTGTGTTTCCTATATAACTGCAGGGATTATGTTTGGTAACAATCATGTTGCTATTACTCTCAGCATCCATATCAGCATTAAGAAATGGTTGAGGATATAACGGCAAGCAGCAACTACGGTGTGACTCCTTAACTCCCTCCGCCCTGAAAGATAATGTAACAATTACTTAAGTCTTAGATTGTTTGATAGGCATTACTTAGAAGTTGACGGATGACAAGATAGACACAATTTCTTTGGATAACAACTTCTTTAATACTGTAATACAGTATTAAAGAAGTTGTTATCCATAAAAATTGTGTCTATCTTGTACTTAAGTCTTATGTTGTTCTGTTCTTTTCGGCACTCTTTACGTCTCGAACTGCTGAAATCTCGATGATATTACAATGGCCTTGGGGACATCGACTAAACATAATGCGCCGTATTTTCATAGTACTTTGCAGTTAAGCCCGATATTGACATACGAATCTTCAACAATCACCGTTCATTACTTTGTCATAAGCGATAATTTATTGATGAAACACACGCACTCTTGCTATGAGTGTTTATTGCAGAGAACGCTGTTGATGGAGATTTCTGCCTCATATACGAGCTATCTTGTGCTTACCACCACGTGTTTATGAGTATTACTTGTACATGTCAACAAAAAGTTCATTTTGCATTTGCAACACACATATGTACAAGCCTCCCACTCCTCGCTACATAATGTGGTATACTGCACACAATGATCTTCTCCCTTGACCCTTCATAACGTGACCAAAAGTGATAACAGGGAAACTGAGCACACGCACGCTTCCCATAGTTGTTGTTCGGAGGACGTGAGCCAGAAACAAGCTTCAAGGTCTTGGTAAGGCTAATTTGTGACAGCAACAGTACGTACTTCCGACCTTGTATCTTGTTTTGTTGTCTGTTGATTCCAAACAGACTTGTGGATGGATCAGCGACCACTGATGGGAAAGCATAAGTATGGAACATACATTTTAAACATAATATTAATGTTTATTTGTACCAACTATTTTTCAAACGTGACTTATGCAATATTCGAATCATATCAAGACGAGCGACACCAAAAGGAAGGACGCAAACCAGGTCTTCAGCGAGACGAGAAAAACTTTAAACACTGGGCTACCTCACCACCCCATCATTACAGAACACACATGCAGTTCACGAAGTATATCCAAGACAATGTAAATCTGGTAAAATAAAATAATTAAAAGAAACAATAAAACAATAACAATAGCTATATACTGAAATACATCACATCTGGGAATTGACAGAGACCAACATATACGTCAATTTACCTAACTGTGTAATTGATATTTTAATAAAAAGGTTACAAAAGCGCTAAAATGCAAAAAAGGTCGAAACATACTCTGAAGAAGGATAACATAAAAGCTTTCGCGTTATACTCGAGGTGACTTTGTGAGTGGTTATGTCGAAATAACGATGACAGTGACGGCGAAATTGGTCCATAACACGGAAGGAGGGAGTAGTTACACTATTTCACCTAGCTGATTGTGGGCCATCGGCATCGGTCTTTGATCAAAATATCAACATCTTGCTTGCAGTGTCCAGTCCTATTTACAGACCGCCTTATAATAATGTAACTGGAATATATTTCTGACTGTGGCATAAAACAACATTCACTTTATTCACAGATCAAAGCCCTTTCTTCCCAACCCATGCATGTAGATATAAAATGTCAATGCCAGGGAATACACAGTCTCGATTATCTGCCGAAACAGATTCCATAGGGCGTAAAAGGCGAAGTAGTGGTGAAAATTATATGAATGGGTCCCTGAAAATCAGTGGTCACACCGGGTGTTGTCTTCTTACACAATAAGAAACATATTACATTTGTATTATTGTGATTGAATTAATCCCACGACTGTGGCCACAAGGAATCGATTTGACACATTGTACCTATCCACCTCTCAGTGACACATGGAGTCCACCAAATGGGCATGGAAGGCCTGAGGAATGGCTTGCCATATCCTCCTCAAATCCTGTGCCAAGTCACGGACGTTATCTGGAGGATGTGGAAGACGACGCAGACGGCGCTCCATTTCATCCCACACATGCTCTATTGGGGAGAGATCTGGAGAATTTGCAGACCATGGCAGTAACATGACATTGTTATGGTGAAGGAAAGCCATTGCGACCCTAGCCGTGTGAGGACGAGCGTTGTCCTGTTGAAATGTCAATCCCGGGACATGACGTTGCAGGAAAGGAATGACCACAGGCCTCAGAATCTGATCTCTGTAGGCAACACCGGTGAGATTGCCCTGAACAACCACCAAAGGGGTTCGGTGCCGTGCTCTTATCCCACCCCAAATCATCACAGAGCCACCTCCAAAACGATTCCTCTCCACAATACAGTTGCGTGCATAACGTTCTCCCAAACGCCGGTAAACACGTTGGCGCCCGTCACTGTGGGAAATGTTGAACCTCGATTCATCTGTAAAGACATTTCTCCACCATATTCGAGGTTGGCGAACATGATTTCGACACCATCTTAGACGGTTGACGCGATGACGGTGTGTCAGGATGGGACGTATGGCAGGGCGTTGTGGTCGAATCCCGTACTGACGTAAACGATTCCTGACAGTGTTGGGATGGATACGGCGCAGTCCAGGAATTGTCTGGGACGTCGTTGCTGCCGTTTGGAACCTGTGTCGGAGATGTGTAACTTGAATCCATCTGTCCTGTCTTGGCGTCGTTACTCGGGGACGTCCTGAACGTGGGTGGTCGGCAACGTCATTTGTGTTCTGATAACGCCTCACCAATGCCGATATCATGTTACGATGGCATTGTAAATGTGTTGCCACCTGTTGTTGCCTCGGATCATTCCAATGGCTTCATGACGCTGTGCAGCTGTCAATCTTGGCATGATTTGCTTGTGATGTGCTTGTGTCTACGCCTGAGAAGTTTTGAATTTTTGAATGGCCACACTTCATGCTTTCCAAAGTGACAGCGAATTTTGAATTGCACATGCTGTGTACAGATGCACAGGATGCACATTGCACGTCCATAGGCCCCCATCAATGACGTCATATCGCATGACACGTGCATGAGCGTTTGAATGTCTCCAATAATTGCTGTGTTCAAACCTATATTTCATATATGGACGGTGTGCCCTTATATCTATATTTTCTCCGTGCACAGTTTCTTTATGTTGCTAGTATATCATTGGTGATTGGGTGAGTTTGGTTTTCATTTTTTGTTTTAGCAATATTCGCTTTGAGCACGAGGCTGCCACACAGCCCCTTATACACATTAGAAATATTCTGGGACTCTGTTTGAAACTACAAGTTTACCTAGATTCTGTTTGAAATTACTTGTTGACCTGCAAAATTGTAAAATAGACTTTCGTACTATTAGCTCTGTCAGTCGTTGCATATCTGTCAGTCATGGCGTAACGTACGTGATACGGGCGGTATACGGTATGTGATGCCATTAAGAAGTCACTTGGACGTATTTCTGGTATGCTCACTCAATTATCATTTTTTCCTGTCATGTATCATTGTGCGCACACTCAAAATGTTACACGATTGGGGAAATTTAATGATTGAGTGATGAGAACAATAGAAATACGTCCAAGTGACTTCTACATATATATGAAACAATCCACCAATACATCCTTCCGTGATCTTGTCGGAGTGAAATAATTTGAAAATTTTCTTCTGCATAAACGATTTCAGCACGAGTCGTCATGACCAGTGTGTGGCCCTATTCCTATCTCCCATCCCACTGTTTTAAACATTTAACTTGTGATATATGGAATTAGGGTCAATAGTAAGCCCTTGGGTGACAAGGGACGTCTTTGAAGATGATTAAGGGTGTTGGCTTTTGATCTAGAATCCACATGGCTTAGATTGAGGATGAGACAGAGAATGGGGGGTTTTGATTAGGCGCCTCATAAAACATTCATGCGTAGTGTGTGGGATAAGTGAATAATAACAATTACCGCAGCAAATGGATGTTGTACCTTTTTTATCATTTTCTGCAGTGTGTGATACATTGAGGCTTTGTAACGCTGAGCGGTGTTAATTTGCTGGAATTCCATATCATTAAATGCAGGTTTCTTTATGTAGGAAAACTACATTGTATGTTACTGCGGCTTATTAAATGAAACCGAGTATTTGTGTAACATCGCTGATCTTCATAACTGAAAGCATTTGAAATACGATACTTACATATTAAAATCCACGTAATTATCTAGTGAGATACACGTGTTGACAGCAATAGAAACAGAATATGGTCGCTCGCAGCATTTTCTGAAGGAAAAAAGAAATCAGTATATCATAAAATCTCCCTTAAACCTACTCACAAAAAAACGTCTGCATGCAACATCTCCCTTATAGCCTGTGCGTCTATACTTTCTTAGTAAAATTTGCTGACTGTAAACATGTCGGAATACACCTTGACTGATCGAACACTCTGCATAGTGAAAGCTTTGGGAAGGTTGTATCTGAAACTCAAATTACAGCTGTCTCTCTTGTGGCTCATTTTATTTCCATTAACTCGATCGTTAGTATTTTCTCTCGGGTTTTATGTAGGTGGGTTCAGAATATTGGGTACTTTCTAGTTTATATTGTACAGGCACATGCTGCAAACTGTATGTTTACGCTGGACTTGTCCGTTAGGCATCAAAGCATATGTCGATTGTTATTCATTGAGTTAACATCTTATGAAGAATTGTGTTACGTGATCTTTACGTTACTCCACCAACTTCGTAACTATAGCGACCATTGCGTTCAAAGAACTACTTAAACTGCACATACGATTACGCTTTACGTTAGCTTGACTGAATCAACGCTAAAATAATGACTCGATGAAACAGGCAAACCCATTTGCAACCATCCTTCATCTATTTGAGGTTTGGAAGAGACACATACGCCAGACATGCTTGAATATACTGTTTGTTGCAATGCTGTAACACAACATCGGTATCTGGAGGCAAAACCTACTGCTCCGTGGTATCTCAGATTTAACTGCATGTACGGCATTCGCATACCGATAATCTTTCAAGTCATATTGTTTCATAAAACAAACAGAATCTAGCGATCCTTTCACGTTATTCATTTACAAAAAAACAAACATAATCTAGAAACCCCTTTCCTTCGTGAAATATCATAAAACAAACAGAATCTTGCAACCCTTGCACGTATGTAACCTACAGTTGAGAAACGCCTTTACGAACATTCGTGTGTCGAATTTACAACTGTCGTGAAAGTCAATGTGCGATCCTGACTAATTACGCCCTTGTTTAGGGTCATTTGTCTTCGATAACTCGAAATGACTTGTCAGACTTGGTCTTAATTAGGCGTCCGAGCATGCGTTCCTCGGCTAATGGATTGTCATCATAACTGACTGATGTGGATAGTCTTTTATGCCATTACCCATTGATCCAAATTCGAAGTAACACTTTAAATTTTCGAAACAGGTTGCCCGTTAATGAATAGGATTTATCTGTAGGCTTGATAAGCTTTATAAACGTTATGAATTTGTAGTCCCGATTGGTTGCATTCTATTCATGTGACAAGAGCTCTGAGTATCATTACCCCCAAGGTTGTGTTATTTTAATGTCCAGGCGGCCTGCAAAGAGTACTCGAACCGGGCAGTTGCTGATGGATTAAATAGCCAATCAACACTGTCGACGTACAATACAATATATCATCCGTCAGTTGGAAGACTGATGTGATCCTTCCCAGAGTACTATCCAAGTCCATGGAACAGGCACTCGTTTTGATCACTTTTACATGATATTGTGGAATGTTCACCGTTGGAAAACCTCTTCGATTTTCTTACGTAATGTAAGCGTATATCAAAGAACTGACGTATACATAATCGTCAACCACTTTACTAACACTTACTTTTGACGTTGTCAGTATGCAACAACAAGGACCCTAGGACCCGACCCCACAGGTGGTCAGAGGGTCCTTGTTTTCGCATATTTACCTCGTCAAAAATAGTGAGTGAGTGAGTGAGTTGGGTTTAACGCCGCTTTTAACAGTATATCGCGGCGTGTCAGCTTAATGTGGTAGGAAAGCCCCAAGTGATGTCGGTATCAGACGTTTACCAATTCGGTGAAACCCACGAGCACGGGTATGGTGCTGACAAACCTAGAAACATAATCGGGGCGAACCGGGATTCGAACCCACAATCATAGGTTTCTGGCTTGCCTAAGGGACGCAACTCTGCACAGCGAATCGCGGCGCCTTAGACGACTGGTCCACCCATGCTCCCTCGTCAAAAATAGTCATTCCCTTTGTTATACCTTAATTCACTTTAAAGGTTCATGGTTTATTTAAACCGTCCTCTGTTTCATTACAGTAACTTAGCTGCGAATCGTGAAATGTTCGTACCAGGCGCCATCCTGTTTTTTAGCGGAAGAGTCAATATTCATCACGTGACAGGTCAATGCTGATCATGTGACGAGTCAATATTCGAGGTCAGTGTCAGTCACTTGGTTTCGGGGTCTACATTGAAATATATTGTTTCGTCACGTGATACTGATTAACCGATGAAATTTCAAGAATCTTAATAGAGGTATAACAATAATCATTACTTATCTATGATCCGCTCGCTGGTCGTCCTCCTTTACCTCTATATTGTTCAACTAGTTCGGATCCCGTCGAGATCAGTCCCTTGATTGATTGCGTGCCATCGTATCCAAATTGCTCTGATTTATGCTCATGTTGTCAATCACTGGCTTAGCCGGTCCAGCTTCCGTCATATTCAGGCTCTCAAACAACAAACAAACTATACTGTACATTGTTTCAGCGGATTCTTTGCGCTGTTTTCTTTTCGAGAATTTCTTTGGTCACTAACTACATAACCAAGAAACAATGAAAGACGTGATATCTGCTAACGAGTATAAACCATTCGGGAATACTCGTTGAGACGGTCAGCAGATCGAACAGTAGTTCTCTTGTGTCCAAATCCTCTTCATGTTATATTCATGACACATGGGCCTCGGTTATGTGAAATGGTTTCAGTACGTCACTCGTAATCACTTTACCCTGACATGATTTTGAAAGCCTGATTCGGTTATCCTAACGAAAGTAGTGAAGGATTTCACTGTCACGCACCAGAACGCTTTTTAAGAGATAATGAAAGAAGTTGCGGTACCAAAGCAAGCTCTCCCCACACCTGAGCAAGAGTTGGCAACCATTAAATGTTAGTTCTGGGGGTTCCTAATGCCTACCCTACCTCAATGGTCGTTCAGAAACCTCTCCATAGACAATGGCTTGGTTTGATGGAGTTAACCCCTTTGATGGCGATGTACAGACTGATACTGTATAGTGGAGTAACCCTTCAAGCAATATAATGCTATACTGACTTCATGAGGGGTGGTCAGTCACCACTTAACCGCTAGGTTTGTCGGAAACGAATGGCAACGCACCAACAATATGATTTGAAAGCCGAAGAAATGAAGAAGATCTAACATAATTAACATAAGCACAATTCACCACGATGGCCACGGCGGATGTCATCCCAATTATTCTGGAAAGACATTAATCTGCTGTTATATTTTGTTCATTCTTAAATATTTCAGTGCGTTTGGGACACATCTTTTCTAAACTTTACGTCCTGAGATTGAAAATTAGTTGTAAAGGTGGTGCATTCTGTCTTCTAGCCAATGTTTCTGTCGCATAGCATAGGTTGCCAATGGTATCACTGTTACTGTGCTCCAAAATACTTTGTATCACCAACAGCTTGTGGATACGCATGATAATGTAACCCGAACACCATTGTACTGTTCACATGACCAAGGTTTTTCTTCCATTCATTTAGATAGACATTTAATGTTTTCATAGTTAATGCATAACGGGTGCTACCGGTTTGGTTTCACATGCTCAACAGTTCGATGACATATCGTGTCACCACTTTACAGTTAATCGAGGGTGTAGGGTAATCAGTTATTCAAGAGTGTAGGTTAATTAGTGTAGTAGTACTGATCCACTCCTGACACCTAAAACTGTAACTAAGCCTCATCTTCCTAATATTCTGCTAATATGTACTGGCTCCCACTGCTGCCTCTACTATTTGATGCGTCAAATGAGCCATGGTTTTAAAATGTGTTCTCAACACCATCGGTAACAATTACGTGGCTTACTGAAGAGACACAAGTTGTCAGTTGGAGTTGAGACCTGAACAGATGCATCATCGCAACACGTGTTGCCTGAAACCCCTACTCACTGGGCAAATGCTGTAGCTGTAGCACCACACCTAAAACACCTAAAAATAAACCAATAAATACAGGGGAGGGATTTTCTCATGAAACTGTCCAGCTTGACGTCTCCATGTTGAAGGTGTCATCCAACATGCATAATCTCGCATAATATAGATATATATCATGATATTGTATATAATCATATATAATATACACTATATATTGCAATGATGATGCAGTAAAGGTATTCCACACAGAGTTGAACGCTCTGATTATCCTCATGTGAAGCATGTCAAGACTCATGATAAAAACAAGCATTTCACAGTTTCCTTTACTCTTTACTCTTGGTGCATGCTCAAAGCACTAACATTATCACACCTGTCATTGGATCAGAGTGCGCTCGATTTCAATTATCAGCTGTGGAGTATACAACCCAAGCTGCCTTGTCAGGCGCTAGAAGGTTAACAGTCACATCTCCATCTCACCCGGGTACCCAGTTTAACTGGTGGGTGAACAGAGGCACATTTCGAACACTTGTTTAAGTCACTTGCCTAAGGAGGCACCACATGTGCTACAAGTGGTTAAGTGTGGGGCAGGACCGAAGCCCTAGAAACTGCCAGGAGTCACTCTCTGACGTTGACGCTGACGTTGATGTTGACGTTGAACTGCGATATGGAGACAGAAGGGGAGAATGACGGAATGGTATAGTAACGAACAAGAATATTTGCAATTCAAATTCATTGTCAATACCAGGTGTGTCGTACGCGCGTGTAAGAATAGAAAGAATGAATGTTTCAACATTTTAATTTTTTTCTCTCCAAATACACGGCGATATAGTTTCCATTTTAAGTCAATTTTCCAAGTTTTAACAGTTTGTTATTCTCATCATCTGAATACATATTTGTGCCAAGCGGGACTTCATGGAACACATTTACTTGTCTAATTTTTCCAATGACGCATTTGTACGAAAGCACGCTTAATAGTTACTGTTTGGCACTGATGGTATTCGTCTTGCACCTACGAACGAGATGTGTTACTAAACGTACAGTAGTTAAACGACGAAGATCGAATAGAATATAGACCCTTGAAATTCTATTTTCCCTCAGCAGGCTTTTAAATCTTTTATGCTCACTAGAATTTCACAGGCTTTACATTTCGATTTACATCTGCCTTATGCCTACTTTTCACATTGAAGTCGTGAACGAGTCAATCTCGCTCCGCTCAATTCCCCTTCTTTCTCATCAATAACTAAATCTTAACTAAGAACTCCATATGGTGAGACTTTGGTTTGAATCAGTTAGTGCTGGATTGTACTTGACGATAATTACTGTAATACTCGTTCTGAATTATTTAAAATCGTTGAACACACCTCTGAATGTAGTTATTTTTTTTTGGTTTCACACAGAGCGGTTACCTGGTAGCAATTCTCATGGGCCTCAGAATACATGTAGTGTTCTACATATTCCAAGATTACATTTGCAAGTGCCTGACCAAGGCAATAGAATCATACGTACAGTTTGCTGCATGTATTTCTTGGAATTTCAATCTCAGTGGAAACTTTGTAAGGATAATTTACATTCACAGACAATAACACATTTGGAAGGAATTGCAATTTGTGTCAGAGCAAAGAAAACTTACTTTTGCTATGTCAGCTGAATTGTATTACCCCGTGGATAGTTTCCAGCGGAAGAAGGGGTTGAACGAACACTCCAGCTGTAAATGACAATAGTTTATATATTTATTAAGACCTATTTCGAGAGGTTATATACTGTTATAGTCGGATGTGTACGGGATAATTCATAAACTTAACCTGAAAAGCGAAACCTGTTTGACTGATTACAAGCTCTGTAATCGACGTAGCAGTCATCAATCACACTCGAGTTATTCAGTTGGGAGAAAATTCCAATGTAGCTGTCACCTAAACAATGAAAACAATGCATTTTTTTCTGTATTGCTTTACGTTCAGATAGGATGATGAACTTCTATTACATGTAATGTATCGTTACATGGACGGTTCGGTGAACTGTATTGAGTTCTCTTCCCTATAATATTAAGTTATTACTAGTATAGTGTATGTAGTTTCATAATTCATAGCTTGTAATATATGATACAAATGTTCAGTTATCATCATATGATTCAGGATATTTGAGTCATTATATGTACATACACCTAGGTTTCCTATTTTTTGGTGTTACGACTGCAGCAGCTTCCAGTATACTTCCAGGTTAATTGCTTGCCCTTTCTTTGCTAAAGTGCTACAGTTCTTCATGAATAATTGGGATATCCACTGGGCATGATTAAATTCACGACCGAAGATCAGTTATGATCATGAATGACACGCTATTTCAACGTTTGATGTGAAGGTGAGACAGTGTGACAGCACCATCTGATTTGACCTTATCTAATGTTCGGATGTTTTAAAACTTTATTCATGCAATAGCTCTGGACAATTATGACTTTGTAAATTATTAAGAGCAATTTAACAGTTACACGTTGTACGTAACAAGGTATTTTCACGGAGTGTAAATCTGTAGGAGGTGAGGTGAGGTGAAATGGGGTTTAACGTCGCGTCCAAGATTATTGCACTTATATAGCGACGTGCATGCACGTGTATGTGTGTGTGTGGCTGCTTGTACTAGTCCGGACTGATGCCGATTTATAGTGCTAGCTCACTGAGATACCATGCCGCAGTTTAACATGAATACCCCACTCAGACACAGTATACTGACTCCGAGCCGACCAGTCCTTGTTTTAGCCCCTTAATGCCGAGCGCCAGACAGGGTAACAACAAGTACAATCTTTTAACGTCTTTTTGTATGACGCGGCCCGGGATCGAACCCCGGACCTTCCGCTCTCCGGGCGGACGCTCTACCACAAGACCACGGAGGCGGTCGTAAATCTGTAGGAAGCAGGTTAAGATGATAAAGATAACATAATTTGGATGCTTCAATTGAACCAGTCTTTGGCTCCGCAAATAAGTGTGTCTAAAGGTAAATATAAACTTTCGATCAGAGTTGTATGCATGTGTCTCAAACTAGCGTAACTGAATTTATGCTGAAGTTTTCCTTGGAAAGGTATTGATTGCCATAGCTATGCCACTTCTAACTAATGCAATAATACGTAATGGGGTTTTGTATAAACTTCATACAGACCACTGGCTGGTGACTCCTCAGTCATGGTAACCCTTCTGTCAATTAGGCTGAATGGTAGGTCTGGCAATCGAGTTTGTTATGAAAAAATAATCAGTGAAAAAACAGTTCGGAGTCTCGCTTATTCTGCAGCTCCTGGAAATTAATGAGTCGAACTTCGGATGAAGGTGTGAACGATCCAGTTGATGTTTTATTCAAGGGCACGTCACTCAGTGCTTTACAGCGACTTCTGAGGGAGACATTTGATCAAACAGGATTAAAAGAAAATTTGTTTACAGCTGATATTGGCATATCGTGACATACTGATTTTATTTCAAGTGCCAAATCGATATTTCATGTTAAAGTTAATTAACACAGACAACCAAATAACGCTTTTTAGCGTTTAGAATAGTTTATTAACGCTCTTGGCGTTGGGAGTACTTTTTTCAGAAAACGATATTTTATATTTTGCACGGAATTTGATACAACTGTCAATCATATTATACCCGATAAAACAAAGCATGAAAACCGTTGTTTTTCTTTCTTAGATACCATTGTTAGATTTTACCTTGGAATACGCTAAAAATGCAAAAGAACTGTGATATTAATGCTACTACTGAAAACCTGGCAAATGGTGTCAATTGTGGACACAGAGACGAAATTGCGATAATTGATACCGATACATTCCGATGATAATTAACGAAAACGACAGAAACTATTTTTCACGTAGGAACCATCTTCGGGTTAGCCTAGAGAACTACAGTGTTTCAAATAGAATTAAACACCGTTGTGTCGATCTTTGATGTGTCGAACTGACTTTTGTGTCGAAGTAAAAGATTGGTCCCTGCGTATGCCTAATTTCTTCATACTTTTCAGTTGTGTCGAACCTAGGACAAGCTTCGGAACACACCCGGATGTGGCTCATTTCAACATCTTACAATTATGCACTCATTTGGACAATGGTAGGTAATAATTAGGATATATGAGAAAATCTCACAAAAATAATTGCGTGTGAAAGACGATACGGTTTCATTCAGAAATAGCGATGTACATTGTAGATTTCTTCTTCTTTTTCAGTATGAATAACCAAACAGATCTAGACTAGATGATGCATCGTACTATCACAATGATGTCAAAGCGTTCATTCATATTTCTTTTGGTTGGCTGCTTGAATATATATTTGATCAGATATGTTGTGCTTGGTTGCCCACCGTAGACCTCACTGGTAAGGTCTGATATGAAACAATGCCCATATCTACTCAGATCACCATTTGGTTCAAAGTTACGTATGAGCATATATTTATCACGGTTACTGATTATCGTGTTTAGATGTTCATTGCATGTTCATTACTTGTTCATTGCATGTATATTGTATGTTTACTGCATGTTCATTGCATAATTATTCATTTTCCATCTACCTGTTTGTCAATTTCATCATAGCCAATGTACTCATCCTTTTCGGGCATGAATGATCAATAGCAACATTATTGTTATCAACCCAATTATCCCTGATATATCTAATATTGATGATCTGATGTGACCTGTGATCATGTCTGTTTCAGCACGATAGCTTCTGCAAAGTCTGACCCACTTCCAACTCATTAGCTAATTGAGACATCTTCGCGAGTATATAAACAACTACACAAGCCTCTCGGTCCGTGCATGTAACAGGATTATGGCAACAGTCAAAGTTTTACGAAAGAAGGTTTGGAGTTCATGCTAGCTTTAACAACATGTACATGAATTAAATATCAGTTTCCTTGCGAACGTGAACTTTAAAGAACCCAATTAAACCTTGTAGATTATAAGAGATTTCAGGAACGCATGCTTATATTTTTTCGTTCACATCAGTTATCTGTTCTGAAGTTCCATTATCGAGAACGTGATTGCAGTTTTGAAGGCACGCTATAAATCAAAATTTAATCATTTAAACATGAACAGAATAATAATTCACCAAAATTGCAACATCAAACATTCTCTCAGTTAAACAGAACATATCATGGGTAAATATTGAACGGCAAAAGAAGTATTTTGCATGTGTATGAATATAATATAGTCCCAGGCTATGGAGAGTGTTCAGAGAGTGATCCCAACGCCTGCAATGAACAAGATTGTTTGGCATTACAAACTGCGGGATATAGTATCATTTACTACTGACAACGATCTGTGAATGTACATATAATTACAAGTTGAATGCAAAATGCCAACAGTGATAATGAGTAGCGTAATTGTCATCACAATATATTACTAATGTATCTATCATAAGGCTACATTTTTAAAAGTAAACCAGAACTATATAGACGATAAATATCGCTTATCTATGACGAAAAGAGTGCTCATATCGTGGATTCATATGACAATGAAATGAATAGGTAGAGTTCTTGGGTTCGATGGGCATTACACATGCATACATTCAATTCACATTTACATGTCAACATGGTGCGAGTTCTTTTCCTATGTCTGGAATGGAAAGTGAAAGCGCCGCTTGCGCACATTATTCAACTCAAGTATTTCTCGGTGCTCTAAGACATATAGAGGCCTCGATGCTAGTACCTTATCGGGGTATAGAAACAGTTAATTGTACCTTGAAGTTAAAGAGCAGTCACTTGACCTCAGTCTATTACATTATATGCAACATCCAATGGTCGTACCTCGTGTCACATCATATATCTTTGCCTGTACCTTCAATATGTCACAGTTACGTATGACATTGAAGCGAAATAATCGGGTTTTTGTTGTTGTTAAAAATGGCAAAACAAAACAAAACATTTATATGCCTTTCCACGGATACGATAAAGACAGATGTATTAAAAAAGGCAAATTTTACGAAAACAACATGCACATAACAGAAATGTTAGGAGAAACAGGATAAATGGTGGATGAGACTATCTAATTAGTTTTATATTATAAGTTTAGTATGATAAAATCAAAAGCCCAGTCAGGACAAATATCGGACAGGAAAAATGCAAAAGGAAATCTCATGCCATCAACTCGAAATAATATTTATGTTTTAATTATACAGTTGATTGAAGCAGTGGATGATAACCAGTTCTATGATGGTGTTAACTGACTTAACAGCATAATATTATGATCAATCATGTAAGAACCGATGTCAGTTACAAAGCATTTGCTACTGTGATGCCATGTTTGTCATGTTTGCTTTATCGAACAGTTTCTTGTTGTTTCACAGCCTACAGATTTGAGTTGAAACACAACGAACACTTGTCATGTTTGACAGAGATTGATTACAATTTCAATTGAGAGATTTGAGGATTTGCCTTCTACAAACAACACTAACTATCTTGTAAAACGAGCAGCCCTTCTGCAGCTTTCTTGTTATTGTCATGGGAAAATCATCCATCATCTGCTGGCACACTGAATACAATTGGTAATCGCAAAACACTGAGGATAAACATGATCATGCTATTTTTGTTCCATATAGGCTACATGTGTTAAAACAATATTTGTATACGTGAATGGAAAAACGATGTACATTTGCAAATCAAGGTCTTGTAACGCTGATTGTGTTAATGAGATCGGAAATCTCATCCTGTGTCGCTTTGTTTTCACTGGCGTCAAACATCTTCACAGTGCTATAGTTCGAGACAGTGCAATTTCGTACACCACGAAGCAAATTATCCCATTAGATCTCAAGCGATGAGGGTTACAATATGCACCTGTAGGTTATACCGCCATCTAGGCTAGGAAATGTACTTTAAACCTGAGGTTTTAAACACATAAACAGCTCTCTGACTTTGCATTTCAGTCGTGACAGGATCATTCATCAACAATGGGTAGTGTTGTTGAATGAGAAATTTCTTAGAACACTTCAAGATGAATCAGTGTCAAAGCACACCCATCTCATCTTCTAACATATTTCATGGCATACATCCCCACGCTACACACTGGCCATGGCCTCATACCACATCCTTGTACACAGAGGCCTGGTGCCTATTCATTGGGATGTTAGCTCATAGACAACCAGGTCATAACTACGAGATAGGCAACTCCTGATTACGAATAGGGTAACTCGTTAATATGCGATAAATGAGTTATGATGACAAACGGCTTTAAACAGTTGATTTATAAGTGGCACTTGCTGACTTCCCTCGATAAGTCAGTGAGTGCTATCATCACGTTATGAAACCACCCTTTGGGACCAAAGAAAAGTAGTATGTCTAATAATGTTTTCATACTTGAAAAGAATAAAATATGCATGCAAATACTCTCTGCAATGGTCCTAGGTACAAAATTTTCTTTTGTATTCATAAATGATAGATTACAGAGCAACTCTTCATCAAAAGTGTTTACATAACAAAGTTTGTATAAAAACAATTATTATCTTTGGATCGATATGGGACTGTTTTCCTTAAAAATATACAATATACACATGAGTGTTTATCGAAGGTTGTTATTGTGTTGATGTCGGTTTATTCAGAATGGAGTTGCTCTTGGGATCACAAAACTGTCAGAATTCGTATTTAGACAGATGTTGGACGACAAAGGGGTCGTTTTATGTCAATATATAGGGGCTGTGCCGAGACCCCTACTTTTTGTCAGCTTGGACACAATGACGGATAAGACACATAACAGATCACTCAGAGTTTACTGTAACTCAATGAGGTTATTAGGAAACAAGAAAAGATACTTCTTACATATACCAAATGAACCATTCACTTAAACTTGAACAGTTACATTTAAGGGCAGTCGGGCTAGGTAGGCACTGTCGGTTAACCATTACCCACAGAGGCACGGCTATGATGTGTCTGTAACATTAAGTGAAATATGCTAGCTAGGCACTGTCGCTATCAGTAGCATTAAGTGAAATATCCTAGCTAGGCACAGTCGGTTATCCATTATCCACAGAAGCACGGATATGAACAAGATGTATCAGTAACATTAAGTGAAATATCCTCGCAAGGCACTTTCGTTATCCATTACCCACAAAGGCATAGGTTGCAGTATGCTACCTGGGAAGTATCGGATAACCATTCCCCACAGAGGCACGGATATTATATATTAGTAACAGCGAGGGCAGTATGCTACCTAGGCACCATCGGATAACCATTCCCCGGAGAGGCACGGATATTATATGTTAGTAACAGCGAGGGCAGTATGCTACCTAGGCACCATCGGATAACCATTCCCCGGAGAGGCACGGATATTATATTATTAGTAACAACGAGGGCAGTATGCTACCTAGGCACAGTATGCTATCCATTACCCACAGAGGCGCGGATATGATGAGTTACGGATGTTTAATAATTTCACCTTTGCAAAGTACATATATGCAAAGTCCTTGATAGGCATTTAGAAAAAACACTGAAAAAAGGATTACACGCCAACGGAAAATGTCCCAACAATTCCTCCCCAAACCCAGGTGGATGCGTGTCATACAACTGTGGACACAAATCTACATTGGAGAGACTTCACGCCCCATAGCCACCTTAAAGAAAGAGCACAAGACCTCTTTTGACAAATCTGACATGAAACCTGCCCTTCCGGAACATCACATAAAAAATCCTGACCACCATGTTTGATTTAATTGAATATAAACATATTCAAATCACAATGGCATTGGTATATGTTCTCCAAACAAAGACACCTTCTCCCAAACCACCATATTTCCTGGAAACACCCCATGATTCTCCAAACCAACATCGGTCAAAGGAAAAAGGGGAAACATCAAGAAAGCAAGGAAATCCAAAAGAAAGAAGCCAGCCATTAATAAAGACCAAGTAATCTACCTACCCAGTGTGTACTCCACTGAGCTACAATCACATCATCAACCACTATGGCCATCTTGATAGCCTTATTGCTTGTGTCACAATAGCCACCTTGTCATCACTACACCTTCAGTGTACCTAATTGAATCCCATTCTATTAATCCCATCCGCTTCGTTATTATATTGTTATCTTTGTGCATTGATTAATCCTACCTAAATTGGTTTGTCATGAAATAGTTATCTTTGCATATTCATCCCACCTTGTGTTATGTAAACACGACTCCATGGACCATGGACTTCAGCATTCACATGATCGGGGAAGAAGTAACTCTGAAGTCATGACTAAAAGAAATTCAATAAAAAAAGTAACTGTTTCTATCCATAAAAAGTGTCATGTATTCAAGTACATAGTTCTTAAATTCACGCTGTCCCTTAGCAGGGTGAAGGATGATTCGAAATGTCGCCAACAAGTTGTCGCCACGCCATCGGCGGTCCCACGAATACACGAATTTATCAGCAGTCACAATATCTTGGTATGGGTTATATCTTTAAAATGTGTAGGCAATACATGATCTAATCTAGACTTGTATTGTGTTTGAGGCTATTTCTGAAACAATCAATGCGTTCTATTCTTGAACATGAACCTTTCAATGAAAATGCCATACACCCAATATGTTTAAGTGAAATGTACATTTTTACACTCAGCATCTTTTGATGTATATGGATATAATTTCAGTCCTGATTAAATTACTGTTTGATCTTTTGCAAGTGTTAATTTGAGGGTAGTCATGAAATATTAAATTGACAAATGTGACCGTATAAAAAGTTGAAAGGAGTTCCTGGAGCGAAATACACGTTTCGCCCCTTGTTGTTTTGACATATGTGACAAAACATTGATGAACAGATACATGTGGCTTAATTTGAGCAGCCACTCTACAAAAGATTTATTTCCTTTTCCAAATATCTCTCAAAACTTTGATCTGGTTTCTGTGTTGATATTTTCGACGTTAATGACTCATCACTTTTGCTTTATCCCCTGGACGATCATCACAGCAGCTGGCTACTGCTTAATATATAGATGCCTAATGAATGAATCTTTCTAAAACATAAAACCATTTCCATAATCAAAAGAAATCTCTACTCAAAGCAGAGTCCATTGTACGATTTCGACCATATCTTGAGCACGTATTTATGAATCACTATCAAATTGTTCAAAATGTTTGTGGAAAGGTGAGGGTATCCTGTCCCACCAGGGGCACCTGTCACAAACACATGCGAGGGCAAGTCAGTTGTTTATCTGAAACAACACGGGGAGATATCATGATCATAAGTCAAAATAGGGAATTGCATTGAACATTATTTTTGTCACTGATGCTTCAAATTTAGAAATTTCCTCCACATGTCCACCATGAAACGTCTTTAAAGCCTTACAGAGGCCTTAGATGTTAAACCTCATCAAAGAGCATTTGAGCAAGAGTCGTATGACGCTCAAAGAAATCTTTCAGAAGAGCATGCTCGATAATATACCTCAAAACTTTTGTAATGTAGAGACCAAACGCTGGAGCTGAAGATATTATCGTTCGAGATGAATAGAAAGTTAACAGATCAGCTCGATATACTTACATGTCCATCCTACATTCCGGAGAGCGTAAGGTCCGGGGTTCTATCCCCGGCCGCGTCATACCAAAAGACGTTAAAAGATGTTACTTGTTGTTACCCTGCCTGGTGCTCGGCATTAAGGGGCTCAAACAAGGACGGGTTAGCTCGGAATCAGTATACTCTGTCCGAGTGGGGTATTCATGGTAAAATGCGTCATGGTACGTACCAGAGTGGGCTAGCACTATAAAATCGGAGCAGCCACACACAGACGTGCCGCTATATAGGTGCAATACTCTTGGACGTGACATTTAACCCCATTTCCCTATTTAACCCTATTAACCTCCATACATGAGTTCTTCCTGCACCGTTTCTTCAGATCCAATGATCACAACTATTTCTGTCATTATCAACTGCTCTTTGTCCGCCAGTACGTGTGTGCGAGCGAGCGGAAGAGTGAGTTATTTTATACCGATTAAAAAAAAAGTATGTGAGTTGATGTGGGAGGAAATACTGAACGTCCGAAGGTTTAGAGATTCACCACTTTGGTGCAAACCAACGAGCATGGGTATAGTGCTGACAAACCTGAATCATAATCAAGGCAAATCTGCTATGTGAACGCCCGAGCACAGGATTCTGGCACGAAAAAGGTACACTACTCTGCAGAGCGAATTGCGACGCTTTAGACGACTGGTCCAAAGATAAGTCAGTGTCATAAGCGAACCGAATCTCAAACATTCAAATGAAAGAAATTGGCACGTGATCTGAAATCATGACAAAGTTAAGGGCATTAAATCTATTAAATATGTAACGTAATGTTTCAATTGCCTGAACAGTAATATCGAAAGACTTCAAGAATGTGCCCTTCTTATTAAGACGATTGTTACGCAGCAGTTGATAATAAACAGAGCATAATTATTTATTGATTTTGTAGAATATGCATATTTCCTTAACAACAGTGCAACAATAATGCTCTCTTGGTCGATCGGTTGGTGGTAAAAATAACGGTGAACTGGAGTAATTATTGTACATAATGTATGCTTGGGACATTATCCAGATAAAACGCACAAAAAGTGCTCGGATCAATTTTCATTTTTATGCTTTTATATCGGTTTTCATTATTCCATTACAAGATAACCACGATGAATATTTGATACATAATGATAGAGTACAATTTCAGATTGAAACTAATAAAACTGACTAGTTGAAGAAACACATGAGCCCACGATAGGAGATCCATACGTATGTTCATCTGACAATTCAAATAATGTTAACGACATATCGTTTCTGTTTTATATAATTTTAATACAAAACCACCTGAGAAAATATTAGATATCATATTTCCCTATGCTGTATTACATTCTTTTATTTCCGCGCAACATGATGGAGTTGCCAAGCAACAAAATTAATGGACACAAAAGTATATAAGATAGTGTTTTAATTTTTAATGCTTTAAGGAAATTATACCAAAAACATTGTCTTCGATGTTTGAGAGCTAATTATATCTCGATCATGAAATGCTCATGTTGTGTCCTTCAAGGCATGTCGTTGGGTACGGATATTACACCTAGAAATTCTGGCATACTAGATACCAGCATCCTGAATGATAACGCGAAACACATTGACGGATTTGGTGTTCCTCGTGTTCGACTGATTAATTCAGTTTTATTAGCAAATATTTTGTTAGGTAAATATCAAATTTCCATGCTTTCACTATTGAACCTGATTTTCACATGAACAGAGATGGATACATTTCTGATGTAAGGATAAACTCAGTTATCATTGATTAGTATACAATATATATATATATATATATATATATATATATATATATATATATATATATATATATATATATATATATATATATTGCCTAAAACTGAACTTGGAAAGGTCTCCACGCATACACAAATATAGAATGAATTTGAAGCACTTTCGTCTTGTAGGTACGCCATATTCATAACCATGATATATAGATCGGCTAATCAGCCTGTCCAATTGCAAAGGTCACTCACATAACGCAGAATAAGGTTATAACTGATACTTCAGCAAAATATTTAATACCGAATCAGATGTATTTGGACAAATTTCAACTCACGATTGATATTATATTCATATAGGTCAGTTAGGACACCGCTAAAATATAATTTTTTCGATAAACTTCTTTCTTCCATTTTGTCTGGACAGTTTTTACATGTGTCAAGGCTACGGGTGTGCGTTTTACACTTTCGACCACTTCCGTGGTGTAGTGGATGGGGCATCTGCCCAGACGTCGGTGCGACTTCCAGGCCGCGACATGCAAAAAGACATAACAGATGGCACGTGATGTTACCCAGCCTGGCGCTCGTGCATTAAGGGATAAAGCAAGGATTGCCCGGCTCAGAGACAGTATATTGTGTCTGAGCGGCGTATCCATGTTTAACCGGTCGGCTCGGAGTCGGTATAATATGTCTGAGTGGGGTATCCACTGAACCTGGTACATGGTATATGCACGTGGCGTTGGAAGTGAAATAATCTTGAACGTGACGTTAAAGCCATTGCACCTCACCACTAATGCTTTGATATTCCCAGTTACTGTAGATAACAAGTAATATTGTACATGTTTTGTACCTTCAACCATTTGGTCGTAACATTATAATTAGTATTACCTAACGAGGGGACCCTCATGGAAACACATTATTATGGCGGAAGTCGAACACCTTACCTGATGGTTGCTCGTTAATGTCGGGAGTGCTTTATTCAGCAGTGTATTCAAAATTAACATCGTCAGTAAATGCGCTATCATGCCACTGGATTGTCTGATCAAGACTCGATTGTTTACAGGCCACCGTGGTATGACGGAAGTACTGTTGTGCGGCGTCAGGCAACAACACCTTACTTACAACACCTTTAAGGACAATCATATTCGCCTTTTACAGCAAGCATGGGTTGCTGAAGATCTATTCTACCCCAGATCTTCACTGGTCAAGATATTTGTGATGACACGCAATCAATCAAGTCTCACATACCATGTTGTTGGTGGGAATTTTTTTATACCTGGAATCGGCACGCGGTCCGTGTTTATTACCTGTCCATTTGTACGTATAATGCAAATTCCATTCCAAGATACAGATACGTACATGTACCCAATAAACATATCTTTTTTTCTCACCGTTATGTATTTCGAGATTCATGAGGCATGACATTCGAGATTGACGGAGTCTACCGTAATTGGATGATGTAATGACCTGACTTACATAGATGATTCAGGGTTTCAAACAAATGCTCTTATTACAAAATGTACCATTTTGCCATGGATAATGAAGTTGTTATCACGCGACCCAGCAAATTTTAAACTCCATGATAATAAACGAATACGAAGTATAGAACATCGTTTGAGTGTGTGAAGGAGGATTTTCAAAATATCCAGATTTGCCAACACGGCCAGACACCAACAGTAAGGGAATACCTTACATAGTGTTTTATGTCTGTGCAGGTGGGAGAGAAAACCTCATTGGTGTCCACTTACAGACGCAAGACACATTGAGTAATTCTTTTAGTATTGACAAACGCAATTCTAGGCAGAGGCACGCGATGTCCAAATTAGATTAGTTGGTTAAATTTCTCTAAGGCCAGAAGACACACTAACTGAGTGTCGTCAGGAGATAAATGTCGGATGTGTGCTGGTGTGAAGAATTCAGATCGTTCAGTGGCTAATTTTCAAAATATTCATCATTGAAATTTTGGCTGACATTTCAATATTTATGAGACATCAAGTGAGATATCTAAAGCTCATGATCACTTCATAAAAGCGACATTTCCATAACAGAATTATTTTTTTTACGAATCACTATCAAATAATGATCATGCCAAGCGTATCCTGTCCCACCTGTGTGAGCTGTCACAAACACAAGCAAAGGCAAATCACACATTACTAACTTATTAACTTGCTTTTGACTTCCTAAGGCTTTGGATACAGTAAGGTTGATCAAACAACTTGTGAGCAAGTCTTATGATGTTCGTTGAAACCTTCGAAGACTTGATATAATTACTGTTTAAAATAACAAACCTGTTTGTTATAACGCCTACAGACATGTTATTTTGTGGATAATAAGCTGCAGACAACATTCATGAGAGTGGTTTAAGTAAATGGGAAAGAACCCCATCAATATATAGTATCTGGCGAATGATAAATGCATATTAATATACTCATTAACGAAGTCAACATAGAAGTTATTTACGTATTCGAAATCGATATCTCCTTAAAACATATGGGATTTAGAAAATGACCTTCCATTCACCAGGAACTATCTATTATTTGTCCTTTGTGAAATTTCTTGCCTTCGCTGGAAACATCAGCACACTCAGGTTTTTAATTGAACGGCATCACATTAAACCACATGTCACGCCATGAACACTGGATGACATCAGCTTAATTATTTGCGACAATGCGACATGTTAAAAACGCAAAAGTTATAATTCAATGAGAATTGCACCGATAGCCGTGCCCCTTTTGGTAAAATCTACGAGTAATTAAATACCAGTTTAAATCATTAAATGTGATTTCAACAGTTCTAGGGACGGCGATATAATTAATTCGAGCTACGTGAATTAGTTGTCCGCAATATACGTGTAATATCACGGAAACCTGTAAGAGAACCGCTGACTAAGAGACTTCTGACTGAAACCATGAGCATTGACCATGTCATTCACATACAACACAGCCAAGCCACAGAGCTTGACCACCCGATCCATTTCAGTCGACTCTTGCTGGAGAAGCAATCCAGGAAACCCCACTGGTGCAACTGACACTAAGAGCCAAACATGATAAAGGCATTACTATTTTTGTTAACTGAACATGTCGCTGCATAATACATTTTACTGCACCATAAAACATGTACCGGAGGTATCAAACTACGTATCATGGCAATCAGACACGCAATCTTGTTCTGGCTGCGTTTGCAAGTATTTAATTTAGTCCTTTAAACAAATGCTATAATGTTTGAATTCTAGTCCTTGAGCGTGAACTGGCTTTACGCCGCTTTCATCCATATTCCGGCAATAGCACATCAGGAGATACCTGAAATGGACATCACACATTTAGCCCTGGGTGAAATCAATTAAATTCTTTCTTATCGTTAAGCTTTACAGCTTATCAGTGTATTATTAAAAAACAACCAACAGAACAAATAATTGATACAGTATACAGGACGTGGATACACGTTTTGTGGAGAGCATATCATTACCAAAGCATGACATTTGTTTCGCATTTTTTTATAATAGGAAGGTCTACAAGTTTAAGTGCTGATTTGTTTCCAGTAATATGGTTTGAGAAACGGACATATTAGTGTAAAATGAAATTCACCTTCTATATAAGAAGGGCAATGAAGACAATTTCTATCACAAAGTCCTGAACATTTGTACCTTCCAGTTTCCATTACAAGTATATGAGAAGAAAGTCTAAATTTGGAAATATATTTTCTGTTCAAATCAGGTATGGAATCGAACCCACTGCTTCAGCGTGAGGACCGAACACTTTAGCCACTATGCTAACCAATCGCCACGATGACCAATATATAACCAGTGGAAACCACAACGAACCGTAGAGAGTGTGGAATAATGCAAATGACCTTGTTGATCTTATTGCACACAGAGAATACAAATCCTTCCTCTATAACCCACGGAAGACATATTGCATAAAATCCAAGGTTTAAAGAAGTGTCATTTCCTCTGGTATGGGTTTTTGAATGGTTACTTTTTTTACAATGCAAACAGCTAGCATATCTTCTTAGATGTCCGAAAAACCAATTAACCAAGGATATAGCGAGGCTGTCAAAAGTTATGATATGTTTACGTCAGGTTCTGTTTTTAATGTTGCTGAATCAATATAAAACTTTCAAATGTCGCCATATGTGAAAGAGACTGATCAAGGCTTTTTAGCAACGGAGACACCTTGTCTCCTTGGTAATACCAAACACAGATGAAACAGGCAGTACACCAGGTGCAGATTAATATTCCAATTTTCAGTCAAGATAGTTTTCCATGTTCGACGGATGCAAGATTTATAAATTTTGTCAGGATTAAATATCGTACCATTTCGTTTTAAATATTGCAGAAGTGACAAATTTTATTAGCGGAACTATAGACATTCCTGTTTTCTTGTCTGAACATTCCACTTTATGGAATATCGTGCGTGCAAATGTCATGAAAATGGAAAAGTGACATCTGATATAGCGCTTTGTTCAACTGACATGCCAATTTAACTTTTGTTGAGGAATATCAATATGAAAGCTTTTTAATAACGATGCAAATACGTATTTATATATTGTATTCACTATTTAAGAAAGTAAATCACCCATTTTGTCACCTGAAATAATAGGTTTCTCGGCTAGAATTGGTACCCGGTAGGATGGGTTGGTAATGTAACTGTTAAGATTATAGCACCTCACCGTAATTGGGATTCAAGCGTGATATTTCGAAAGCAACGTCCGCATATTTGCCATGTTTTTCCTTAATCTTGTCAATCACATTAGTGTCAACAGGGTCAGAAAAAAATCCATTAATGTGAATGAATTCATTTGAATTTTCAAAAAGGTCAAGATCAGGTTTGTTGGCCTGGATAGATATGTGGCTGTATACGGATCTATTCCAAAGAAATTTGCATTTATCGTTTTCCATGATGCCCTCTACCATGGATGGACCTCTGTGTCAAAACCACAAGCATGGCGAAGACGGTAATAAATGGGTCGAGCCACTCCATACTGTGTTTGTGCCAAAGCTTGGCTTCCACCGAAAATGTGTTGGACAGTTTCATAAAATTTATTGCATAATCTACATTTCATATTTACATTTTGATGCAAAATCACACATTGGCGGTTTCGCGTGAGAAGTGACTGGTCCTGAGCAACAAACAGAAAGCCTTCGGATTCACTTTTCAGGCCAGCCGACTTCATCCAAGAGTAGTACTCTGCAGGGCTGCTTATCTCCTCAACACACTCGATGCAGTGGTAGTTCAGATAGCTTCTCCTTAAGGTCAGTCTGGGCTGATTTAATATGGGACTTCGCATGGTTGTTTCTTGCTTCATCAACATTGATATTAAGATCAGGTCCCACATCCTTTGGTCGGTGAAGGAAGCTGTGGAATGCCGTGTTTTCATCATGAGTCTTGATATGCTTCACAAGAGGGCCATCCGACAAATAAATGTGTGAGGGTGTCAATACTCTGAATTTCTTCAGCATAAGTATTTGTGGCCTGACATTCCACGAGATGGTCAATAACCCCTCCCCGAAGTAAATGGACTGATCTTCACTCTAATGTCTTGATACGTTTCAGATGGAGACTGTTGCATTTGTCGAGTCCAAGGGACATGGCAATATCATTAAAAAAAAGACTCGACAAAGAGAATTTGTTTCTTCAGTGTGGATTCTCCATTGGCAATAAGTTCAAGGTCATCCATGTAAAGGAGGTGAGTAAGGGCTTTTGGGGAAATGTGCGGAGGAGGTCCAGGGATATCTTTTCTGAAATAGTAATTGATCCTTACAACAGCAACATCCCTTTCTGACATCTTTCTGCTCCATGTAAATATATGTCATTGGAAGCGCAGAATGGTGACACAAGATCAGTAATTAATAAGACACCCAGTGAATATTTTGTAGTGTGTATTCAGGCAAGCAATATGGCGGAAGTGTTTAGGGTCAGTCAAATCATCTTTCTTTGGGAGAAGTATTCGACCTATGTACAACCAAGGCAGAACATCCACTGTATACACAAGAAACAAGAACAGTTTCCAAGACATGTTTCCAATACCATCAGACCCTGGCGCCGTATGAGATTTGAACTTTTCAATTACATTTTTCAGGCAATCGGATGTGATGAAACACATCAATGGTGACTTTATTTTGGAACTTGGTGTTCATGCAAAGGCTCCTGGCGAGGGTTGGCAGTTAGCTCACCAAATTCCCGGCACATATATATATTTATATGATTTTAGTCGCGGGAGCTCGTCCCGGATTATTTGTTGTATCAGGTGTGCATACATTGGCATGACTTTGTCCAAATGCTGCTTCAATAATTTGCCATTTACTCGTGGTATATCTGGCCGACCTGTTGCTTTCGCACACTCAAAATGTGGGGACGTCAGTTGGTGCGTTCAAGGTAGTTAGCCAACGGTGATAAAAACTGTATCCTTTGGGAGTAATTTACAGATACGTATGCACTTTATATAAAAAAAATCAGTGACTGTCTTTTGGCCATTGAGTCTGAATTGACCATCATAATCGAAACAAATTAAATGGCTCATTGTCACCATTATTAAAATAGTCCGAGATACGCAAAATCAGTGATTAACTGGTGCGTAGCTGAGGCCTTTATATGTGTTGAGTGAGTGAGTGAGGTTATACTCTCTTTTAGCAATATACCAGCAATATCACGGCGGGGGACACCAGAAATGGGCTTCACACATTGTACCCATGTCGGGAATCGAACCCGGGTGTTCGGCGTGACGAGCGAACGCTTTAACCACTAGGCTACCCGACCGCCCCTTATATGTTTTGGCAACATTGGATACATAAATGGCGAAACTTTTTGCGAAAACGTTGGGGGTATCAGTTTCCATACCTGTGCTTGGAGACAACATTTTCCCGAATTAAAAATTGTTTAAATTAGTTTTAATTGGTCGAAATATTACTTTTCAACAGTTTCATCTTGTCGCTGTTTGGGTCAGCTGGCTTTATTTCGTATCGTTTTGACAATGCGACATGTCCAGTCAGACAAATATCATAGACTACAGTAACTTCCTATTGTCCAGAAATTACTCTTGCGGGCGGAACGATGGGCTGACATCGAAGGCTATTAGCGACAAAGATTAGATTGCTTTAAAAGTTACCTTGAAAAATTATGCATAGGCAATTATCATTTTGTCTACATAGTCGCTATACCACTGGCCAAAATACAAGTTTCACTTGAAACCATGTCGTCGACTGACAACACATGGACCCTGTGACGTAATATTTTAAAGCATACGATTCAGGAAAGTTAAATATGTTCAGGTAATGTGAGAGATGAGAATAGTCTTTTCGTCGATAGATTTAAGAATGGCACCGTATCATGATATAGAGGTTATCATGCTTGCGTGTTTTGGTATTAGTCAAATGCTGGCTGAATACAATGTTTGTTCCTAATACAGTATATTGGATGTTAATTAACATACTCGTGTGATAACCTGTATATACTGTTTATAATAGAATACAGATATTACGCTATAGCAAATACGGGGTGACCGGTAGGCCAAGTAATGGGCATTGTCAAAGGATACTAAGGATGCTATACCGATACTTTGCTTAAACTGTATACTCAAGCCAACAAAGCAAGCCAACAAAGCAAGAATATACACCGCAAGGCTCTTTCGCTGCTCTACATGCCAAATGCACCCCTCAGTACTATCAACGTTTGACTTGACAATGTCCATTCCTCTTTTGTACTGGATTCCAAAGCTCCATGAGAATATCAAGTGGTGGGCCCAGCAAATGTACCTCCAAATCCCCATCTCAAAGATTAACGACGGCCCTAAGAACAATCAGGCAAGGACAAGTGAAATGAATACATTTCACTTTCCTATGCATGTGTTTGTGATGGGCGCAACCATTGGGGTAGGTTACACCCACCTTGTCGCGTATATTTAATTCCCTAACCACTAACTTTGCCTCTGACAAATACACAAAGAACAACGGTATAATGATGTAGTGATAGTACGTATTCTCTGTCAAATAAAAAAATCAAAAATGGATAACTTCAAACATATTCACTTCATTCTGAATCGCACTGCTGTGACTTATTCTTTAGGTGACTGAACAACCTTGACAAATTGATGAAGAAGTGTATCATTAACGATCATTAATCAGGAATCGTGAATCACTTGGATTTGTGTCATGCCAGGAAATATTCTGTTGATCGGAGTTAGCACAAGGGATCTCTAGGGATCCAGTGTATCACCTATCAAAAGACTTCATGAAGTCATAAAGAGTTACCATGATCTCTATTCTAAGCAATCTCTTTCTAAAACATTATTAATTGCAAACATAGATGTATGTTATGTTACATAATGAAGGATCAATGCCATACTAGTAATACATTCTTAATTACACTGTTAACAAATATGTTGACCTTGACCAGTTTTTAAAAAAAACCTTTTATATGCTTCGCGTCAGTCTCTTCGGTCATTATATATTATCAAACTGTTTGTAGGTACACCTAGTTAATCTAACACAGGTACATCAAGACAACCGGTACCATCAGCTGCGCATGCTGTATTCATACGTTGAATTTCGATAATTATAAAGTGTAAGCGAGTCTTAAATAGATTACAACACTCGTCCCCATTAGATGTCGTTTTTAATACGAGTGTTTTTTCAAAAAGGTTCTAACGAGCGAAAATACGTTTTGAAATACTCTCGTATTAAAAACGGCATCTAACTCGTTTGGTCATCTGTGTGTCAATAATTGACAAAGCGCGTTTGCAGGTAATGATATGATATCTATGATGCATGACGTGTATGAATTGTATGTTAAGTGGTTCGCTGCAATTGGAACTCTGGCAATAATTTGATTTTGCACTTTGACCATCACATTTTCTCATACCTTCGAACATTTATACACATGGACTGTTCTCTTAAAGAGCAGCCTGGCAACAGAGTGCCCAGCGTTCTTCGAGTCGATTACAAGAATCGATATGATGCCGCTTCTCAAACATATTCATTATAGCATTTATATACACACACGTCTCAAAGTTAGAAGCATTTGCATACAACGAATAATCTAGCTCCAAACTCGGTTTAGTGTAGGTGTGTGGCAGCCCACGAGTCGAGTCATGTAATGTTCGCTATGTGATTTCATAGTCAGATGATGGTTATTATATTGTGAAATTGGTTGTAATTACCGTTAAGCTACATGAAAAAGCACGAAAGATTAACGACACGAGATTGCACGGTATTTTAAATGATTAATATGTTACCACATTTACTGAACACTTCCTGTATTCCATATGATACAAGCTGGATTTGCTGAGGTCTAAATGTTCTATTTGATGTGGACATATAAAGCGCGGACGTCAGAGATTAACCAATCTCAATCAGCCACCGAAACAGACTGGGCGTAAAAGGCATGTGAAAAAACCAATTTATATGAAAGAGTTCCTGAAAATGTGTATGGCACCAGTTGTACGCGAAAAGGGTAGGCATGTCGTGCCCTACCGTTAGCACCATCCATTCACACAATTTGGATACAAAGTTTTCGATTTTACCTGAAGCCACACAGCAGTACTCCTGCCATGCGACGGTGGCCTGTAAACAAACAAGACAGTCAAGCGATGGACCAGAAAATGTAGGTACACTCATTAAATTGAATCGGCATTCTGCAAGGACTTGTACCCCGACTGTTTCCGGGGTTGAAATTATCTCAAGTAACCTATGCAATTTTAAGAGGCTACTAAAATCTGATGGTCAGGTTAGGTGACGTGGTTGATTGCGTGTTATCGAACCCCGATGGCGTTGGACGTTCCCAATAATATCAACCATTGGCATGGTCTGTCATTTACAGGCCGTAAATTAGCTTGAATACTGCTGGATTCGGCGCTATGCAACATTCACTCACTCACCTGTGTGCAACTTTCAGAGACCTCAATGTTCGGCTTGTAGTGAAGAATCCTAATCCACCTTAATCAACCCACTGTTTCGGAGGGAAAATACTGTGCCATTTAGAGGAGATGAACCTGTTGAACATCTTGTGAGTTGAAAGATCAGATCATGTTCAGTAAATCGACATGCATTCTGCACAATAAATGTAACACATGTACTTACTGCATACAAAATGTTTCCGTGAACCCCGCAGACAGTTAAATATTGGGAATAAGTATAAGTGGTATGATGACCATATTTGACTTCAGATCGGCGATCTGGGACCAATTTTAGAGACGTTGCTGTAATCATTCTTATCGATTTTCAGACAATGTGGTTTCAAATGTAAAAGTTTCCGACCGAGCTTAAGATGTCGTAACTGCTGTGGTATGCAGTAACTGTTAAAGGACGCTTGTCTTGTAAGATTGCAAACCATTTAGGGTGTTGTAACAGCCTGGGAGGTTAGTGTATAACGCTAGACATGGTATATTTTCCCCGATCAATGGATCAGCGTGAAACGTATATAGCATTTCCCATGTGAAAATACAACCGCAAGGCATGCGTTGTGGGGTTTTATCTTCACGTACCATATGCATCTCAACACAACGAGGTGAACAGAGACACAACTCTAACAAATTGACGTACATAATCAAACTCCAGGAGACACCACTTGTTATGCAACCTGTGAATCAGTGTATTAGAGGACAGATTTCAAACGTGAGTGAGTATGGTTTTACGCCGCTTTAAGCAATATTCCAGAAAGATCATCAGGAATGGGTTTTGCAAATGTTAACTGAATCCATGCCATCAGCAGCAGCACGAACGAAAGCTTTAACCAGTGGTCTACCCCATCGCCTTCTATGTCAGGAAGCAAGTATTTCTTTCAACATGTCAACATGGAAATGAGTGGAAAATATATCTTGAAAAGAAACAACAAAATCTATTCATCATGTTCAGTTTAATTTACATGAATGGATAATAATATTTACATAATATATACATCAATAGTGGGTATATACATATGAAAAAATGATGCTTAAATGATGTTATGTTTCATTTACAAATTCATGTGTATCTACAAACAATATACAATGGGACACAAAATATATCATTATCAATAGTAATAATTACAGCTTTGTGTAAATGCCAAATTGAGATGTAGTCTGAAAGCTGTTTGTTTCGCAACTATGTAATTGATTAACAACATTGACTTGACCTATTCACAAATAGTTATTGTTAAATTTATGGGCGTCGTACATGTATCTGGGAACTGTCGTATCAGAGGAGAGGAGAGGAGAGGAGAAGATGCATTATCACAAATATAAAGATGACGACTTTTCATAATGAGTTCTCTAACCAATATTGGTGGGTGGGCTGTTTTGAAATGATATGGACGGAGAAAAGCTGTGAATTGGGGAACCTAAAGAGTTAACACTTGTCATATTCTTATAATAACAGCTTTTTACCTTAATCAAACCTTGAAATGCAACGCTAACATTTCAACCACGACGTGAAACATTTGCAAACATGTATCGGTTATGACATTTATATTTTTACTTCAGATGAAACAAAAACATCTGGTTCCAGATAACTAAAACATCTAAAATGTAAAAGACCAGTATTACATTTTCAACCTTGTAGACATTTGTAAAATACAATTACGGTTTGAAATACCCATAACACTTATGAATTTCCACAATGTAGCAGCTTCGGATCTGCGCATCATAAAAACCAAACAACACATCACCAGTACTTAGGAAACGTGTTTCGCTTGCTTTCAAAAGTAACACCGACACAGCAATTTGGACATCTGCCATTTTCCTAGTCATGACGGAAGGTATACAGACAGTTACTGAAGAATGTTTTGCCTACAACAGCATCATAAATCCTCACAATTTGCACACTTGCGAGGTCAATGCTGATGTCGATTTATGACTGTACTAAAGAACACAACATCGTGATGTATTCAGTGGTCTGTTACAGGCTCGTGCCTATGAAAAAGTGTCTACTGCTGGAGATGTTCTTCATACTAAGACCGATGATGTATCATTAATCGATAATCACGTACCATTCCCATTGTTGTTTCTTGCTCCCAAGCACGTCTTGACGAAAACGGAAACGCGTTGCTTGGATGAGTAAAAACATATTTACTGTAAACATACCTACAGACAAAAATAAGGTCTCGCATAAGAAGTAACCAGGAACAGATCATATAGCGGTCACATTCCCAGTTGAATGCCCCGAAAAGCAATTCTTAGTGGCATTATTTTGTCATAATTGCTTAGCCATTAGGATAAGAAAATGATCGTGAATTGTTGCAGTAGCGAGTGAACTCACTCTCACCATTGCGAGACAAAAAGTAGCGCACAAAAAGGCAAGCACAAGACTTGGTAAGGTTGGTGTACTCACTCCGAGCGGTTGCTGGTAATTTCAGCAAATCAATCAGCGTGATTTCAAGGTTATGGCATTTCCATTGCAAATATCACTCCAAGCGAAAGGGACAGACTCAGATCATCATCAAACATAATCGCTGGCTTGAACCGGATTAAACATTTTCGCCTGTTGGAATCAATATTGTACCAACTTACAAACTCTTAGAATGGGATGTGAACGGTGTCATTGTGTACGACAGTTGGCATCGTACCATATTCATTTATGAATTGATGTTCCTTCGCAACTGCACAGGTTATCATGACAGGAACTACGCTCACAAGCCCTATCAGCAGTGGACCATGGTACAGCACATTCAGTGTGGAGATGGATCAGTAATCACCTGCAGCTGTAGGATGGCCTTGATGGTCGACTTACAATCGTGATCGTGGTGAAGTTTAGCGGCTAGTCTTAGGTCTCCTTGTGCGTATGATTAGTAAACAACATCTCCTGTGTCATTGGATTCATGTAGGATGAGAACATCCTTGTTGTGTCAAATTTCAACTAAACGTCCTGACCTCAACTAGCTGAACATATGTGGGATAATAAAGGACGTCGTGTGTGTCAACTTCCTAGATCACCACGCCAGCGTTGTTAGCTTTGCATGAGGGAGTGGGTCGGGGCCCTGATGCAGAGTATGCCATAACCATAGCACGCAGTTCTACGGGTTCACGGATCATAATATTAATATTGTTAATAACTTTCACCATGTCCCATCCTTGCTAGTACATAGCTGGTAAAAGAATCATATCCATCATTTCATGCAATCCCGTATTTGTGTCCATACGTAGAGAACAAAGCGAGGTTATTTTGTTTCAAAGACAATGTTATACACATAAACTATCCAACGTGTGACCTATTATATGTCCTCAATATTTTGTACAATAGACCATTAGCACTAAAAATTCTTTAGGAGATATCTGCAAATTCTTACATTATCGTTACATGTAACGTATTCACAGGCAAATAAACAGAAATTATCCATTGCATTAAATGGACTACAAAAACGCTATAAACAATAGAAATGAAATAGCCCGCATGTTCCACATATCACAGATTATTCAAATTTGTTTTTACAAACAAAGACAAGGTGTATGAAATGTACAAAATCTACTTACCGTGAAAGACTGTAGTACAGTTTGCTACACACCACCCTCGAAAACAGGATTATTACATTGAGCGAAGCTCCACAATACCTCAGTATACATTATTCAATTGCGGCTTTTAAACCCTTCAGGTTAAACCGTAGGAGACGGACACTATATTCAGACATACACGGTTTGTATCTTGAATATACCTTTTCTGTTATTAGGTATCTAGCTCGATATTGCTGTCATGGATTACATTTCGTTGAACTTCACAAACTCGTTATATGATTTCGAGGAATTTACCACACATCATACAAATTAGTGTTGCACGTTACGTACAAGTTACCTGAATTATTGTCATTAAGCACATGCACGTATTACACGCACATGTATATCCAATGTTCTCAAAGTGCAAACGTGTTTGACATGATGTTTTGTACATGGACCAAAGTTCAAGTGAGCATGTACAACTCACACAAATAGATATCTGTTATAGTGTTTACGAAAGCTTAGTTCTTTGTTCTAATTGTATATGCAAATGGTCTGAGGCACGTCCCTCCAATAGTCCGCCTTACACACAATGTGTTAATAAAGGCCAGTGGGTCCCGAATGAACATGTTGACATTTGCAGGCAACGTCCCCGACATGATAGCCGTATTGTAATAGACAATGTCTCAACACGATTTTGCGCTGTTGATAAAAACTGTTTCAGTGTTAAGTCCAGCTGCTAACGTTGTCCTGTCAGTCTTTTTCAAATGATATTGGTTTGCAAAGCATTTCTCTGAAGTATCCTCGATGAGACATGCACATTTTCCACTGCTCCCTATTGTCTGAAAACGAAATACAATAAATGTTCACAGCAGTATCTTTGTAGACATCTTAACACATCTCGCATACACAGAAGGGAGAGACCCGCCATTGAATCATAAATCGCATCTTAATGATGCCTATCTGTGTGTTCCTTGTACATAAATAGCCCAGTCATCTATGGGTCATAGAGAGGCTAACTCGGAAAGAGAAAATAATGCCCATGACAATTTAACTATCTTCGTTCTTAACCAGACGGGCTTTCAGATTCCTAGTTAAAGGTAGTCAACGTTGGCCTTAATTCTATTCAAACCTGTTCATACTTGGCAAGCACCCAATCCAGCCCGATTAAAACATAAGTGTCGAATTTATCCACATGTGAGCAGCGAATCAGTTATATGTCATAGTATCAATTAAAAGGCAAGACTTGCAATTCGAATTCATGTTGTAACATGACACTCAATAAAAAGTTCAAATGTAAAATTCCATACGTTGCTGCTGGTAAAAGCAGAAAAGACCTTAATCGACGTCGATCAGCAATTGTGAAATTAATCGATTCCAATACATACCTTCAGGTGTGAGGGACGATGTCGAAATCCACCACAATACGATAGACGTGAGATGACTGATGTGTACATAATACTGACATGTGCTGGAATGTGAACGAAGCACTTTGTAATGTGAAAATGTAGAAGTCTTCCATCCTAAGCCTGGGCCCAGTGATAGACGAGTTGTTTGAAATCCCACTTGTCCTCCTCATCTGCGTCCTTGCACAAATAGCACAGCACCAGATGATATTGGCAATACCGTCAGACTCGTCCCCAACAGTAACATGATAGTCGTCATTGTTGGGAAACACCGTCAATAATTGCCGTCCAATTTAACGCCAAATGATGCTAGAAGAGATCACATATCACAGCGTCTTTGCTTCGAATATCCTCAGGGTTACTTCATCACAAGTGTAACGATTGCAGTGATTAAAGTCGTTGAAAGAAGGTAACTGTCTGAGAGAACACGATGTGAGCACCCACTTACATGTTTCTTCTTGTTTGGAGAACTTTTCATATCCATCGATTCCACAGGATCTGGGGGAACTGTGAATATATAGCCTACAGTTAATTTCAAAGACTATGGAAGGTTGAAGAATGTTCACGTGTCTACATGCATTGTTTGTATCTTAGTAATATTCGAACACACGCACAAACGCATGTACCACCATGTAATGGTTCGTCATATGACATTTTACTTACTTCCTCAGATTGCATATGCTGTCATTGTAGATAATTTAAACCGTTAATGTAATTGTATGGTCATGCATATAAAGATAAATTACAAATAACTCGTTATGCTTATAATAAATAACTCCAGCTTTCTGATCATTTGCTTCATCAATCTTTGATCAACAAGTTATTTGTTTCGCTAACAATGTTTATATAACGAGTGCTTTCAGACCAGACTTTCATTCAGCTATGGAAAATGTCGTATGAAATGAATACTATATAACCTATTTATTATGGAAGCATTTATGTGCGACAAATAACAGGAAAGCTCAGGTGGAGAATATGGCGTTACTTCAGCCTGTGTACAGAAAGTAATGTGGCATCATTGGTGTTTATAGGATTTACACGAATCCCAATATGCACACACATAAGTGTTACAAAATAGAATATTATCAGTGGTTTCACTCTTGAGATATATGCAGGATTTACCATATGTCGTAGCGTTCCGAAAATATAATAAACTAGACAAATAAAGTAACAGAATATATAAAACGGCTATTTTTAATATAGGGACTTGTTCAAAATAGTCAGGTTCAATTCAAAGCCACTATACCACCTTGAGTTGTCAACAGGTCTGAATAATGTATAGTGTCTTCCTTTCAACTGTTTCCCAGTACAGACGGTGAGGAGGTAACCGCTGCAAACGCGCTATTTATTGCCTATTTAGGAATGCAATGGTGTGTCAAATATCCGGCCGCTCAGGCTGTACTATGGTGAAAATGATGATCATCACAAGGGTCAGTGCCAATTTCAGCAGACCGAACACATGCATGTTATTTTCATACAAAAACACATGAAGAAAGACACATTACGGACTTGCATATATGAAAGTGAAAGGGTGTGAATTATTTTATGCGAATCATCCTTAAGATGAGTTGAAAATGGGATCGATTGCAGGCAGAAATAGACTTGTCAAAGAAAATGAAGACAGAGTCGAAGGCAGCAGAAAATGGATCTTACCTCGCTTAATATTGTGGGAACCTGCCAAAGAGAAAAAGCACGATGACAACACGGGAACGTTGATATATAGCAGATGTCGGTGTAGCGTATTTTCAGTGTCGTGGATCTCGAAGCAAACCACTGCTTTAAGAATTTAAATACGGCTAAACTTAACAACATGGGTGAAAAATGTCTTTCGGGGGTAAAAAATGATAACAATTGTAATCATCTAGCCTTTAAAAATGTCAGAAATGTGTTTTGGTGCTTATTGGTGTTTTCAGGTTGAAACTGATTACTCACTCTTTCTGCGAGGAGATGTTTCGTTCATCGAAAAGCGATCAGCACTCATAATATCTGTAATATACTGAAATCATGCAACTGTGGACTAGTATATGTGTACTTACGTCGAGTCAGCTTGATGTGTGATTGTTTCTGTACCACATTTGTCAAGAAAAATATTTGTCTCGCCGTAAATACTCACACCCGCATGTCTATCTGTTTACCATCACGTACAGATATACTCAGGCACGCTTTAAATCAAGGTAGGTAAGTGACAGAGTGCCACGGATATATGCATACATTCCTTCCGAATGCGTTTAGCAGACAGGCACGTGTGTCTGTAATTAGTTCATGGCCCGGTAGAAGTCTTGATTAGGGTAAGACGGTATTTCGTTTGGATGTAAACATAATATTCTGTTGAACATAACAATAAACAAAACGCGAAAACACAATTTTTAAACCCTGACTAGTGAGATACTTCCTTCCTTACAAACACAAGAACTTGAAGTGTCTTAGCTGTGGAATGTCCCTCTACATTTAACCTTATGTTGAAAGAATGATAGTGCAATATCATGTAAATGCCTATTGAACCTACCATTATATCCGATTTAATGTGATATATCTCTTGAATAAACACACTTTGTAAGTGAGCGTGACTTATGTAGCCATACGGAAACACATAAACACAAAAAAGTTATCATGGCTATGAGCCTTATGTAACATGTAACTGTAGAGTCTTTATTTCACAAACATTGGACAAACATCAGTCACCTTTCTTATTATAAAACAGTTCGTATAAACGTCTCAATGAATCCTATGCCTTTGATCTTGCAACTGATCAGCTCCACATGGAAACTTGATCTTCCCAATAAAGTATACCCAATACCCCTATCATCATATCCTGTTATTAAACGTAATTAAAATTTGTTCCATCGAAAGTTTACGCTTCTGAATTCTTCAAAGCAACACACAACATATCATAGGGGTATAATGCGGGCCCCGCGATCGAAAAACGTAATTCAGTTGCGGAAATGAAATTAAACACGTTGAAATAAAACCCCGGTGCATTGGTAACTTTAATTGATAGTGACTATTTAAAGGGAAATTGTCAGTTTGGTATGCTGTAATTGATGCATTAATCAGTTGTAGGTTGAAGATGGAAGTTCTTGCAATATTACATGCCACTAATTATGCTTTATTTATGAGTATGCATCTCTTTGCATGCATGTTTGGTTATGCAAGTAACAATTAAATCTGAATATACTTATACTAGTTATATAATTTCGTATTAATATTCTACATGTTGATGTTAAGAATGACGATGCTCTAAAAGAAGTGGTCTCTACGCGAGCCCTAACTTAACTTGTTTACCAACGATGCCATCATCTTCCAGAGGCAAGGAAGTTAACGGACTATAAAAGTCCAGTTTCCACTCTTGCCGAACTAGGTACGATATCGACATCCAGTTCGCGGACAGCCGTGCAGATTTCGGTCAATTGCAGCATTTGCAAAACAAACGTACCTCCAGTTCGGCGACAAGTTTTAAAAAAGTCATGTTTTCAATCAAGGTGCTCATTTTATTAAAGGCAAATGATTGGTCAACAGGGGGGACTTAAAAGGGACATTATTTGTAATAGCCACTGGTCGAGCCCAGAAATTCCAGCCTAGTTCGGCAAGGGTGGAAACTGGACGTTTATAGTCAGTTAACTCCCTTGCCTCGGGAAGATGTGATGCCATTAACAGATGATATTATTACACACATCTATGTTATGTTCGGGTTGGGGCTGCCTAGAGGGTAAACATATATTTTGTCATGCTGAGTGCCCGGGTTCGATTCCCAATACAATTACAATGGTTGATACCCATTCTTTGTGTAAGCCGCCATGGTACCGAAGAAATAGGGCTAAACCTGCGTAAAGCTATTTCTTGATTTTCCAAAGTGGGTCCTAATGAGGTTCCTCTGTTATTGCAATGTAAGGTGTTAAGGCATAACAACAGTTGAAGCTATAACATTTGAGAAACAAATTGCAGTATTAGATGCATTCCTTGGCGACTGATAATTACTGCAACGGTACAAAGAATTTATTACAGTAGGTGGTAATCTTCAGTGTTTGATTATCTAATAACAATATGCTATGTCAATATCTCCTGACCCTCCCCTTCCACTTTGAGATAATTTGGAACACGTGTTCCATTATGTCAGTCATCATTGTAATCAGAATGATGAGAAGTAATTCACACTGAACCACAAAAAAACAGATTGTAGTGGCATGGTTAATGAACTAAAGCTTGATGCTCTGCACCTTGTAGCTGACAAAGTAAAGAACACATGAGGTATAATTACATTAAATTCGAATTATCTTGCCAACCATTTTGGGAGTCACTTACACAGTGTACACACATATGATAAGTTATCTCTTACATATGCATAGTTTGCAAATTCCGTTCCTATTGGGCAAAGTTGTAACGTTGTCGATAGTTTTATTTTTAATAATGTAGAAACATATCTGGTCATGGATTATTCCAGTGGCATTACAAATTGTATATATAGGTACACCTACAAGGTGATCGTTGGGCTATGATTATCGTAAGATCGATTCAATGAAATATTATGGATTTACAATCCTCACAGTGATAAGACGGCTTCGTACAAATGGGCTCTGGTCACACTGTTAGATCATATGTACATGATATTCTCTTATGCTGGTCGTAAGAGCCGACTTAATGGTTCGGGTGGTCAGGCTCGGTGACGTGCTTGATAGCATGTCATGGTAGCCCTACGACTAGGATCATTGTACGCAATGTCAATCAATGGATTGTCTTGACTGGACTAGATCATTTACAGCATTTATGAAGCAGGAATATTGCCGAGTGCGGCGTTGGGCAACATACAAACACAATGCGATGTTTTGTACCTTAATGGGTATATTGATGGGCGTTTTAATATATCGACATATTAAGAAATTCTTAATGTTAACGAAATTGTCGAGACACATTTATTACTATACTGGGTGACAATATCAGAAATGAAGGTATTGGAGGGGTGGGTGGGGTGGAAGGTGGTCACAACTTTTGTATTCATCAGGACAAGATGTATGAATCAAAGTACACATGACACAAAAATGACGTAAACTCATATTTATCTCAATAAAATATTTGGTCTAGAAAGAGGAAACAAATCGAAAGGCTGGAGCTGCTGGAATATTGCTCGACATGAAGGGAAAGTTGACCATTGGAAAGTTGAACTCATCCATCTTGTCATACAGTCTTGTGGAGAGTGTTTTGTCACGCTGAATCCTTATGCATAGATCGATCTAAAATGAAACATACGAGGCGGTCTCACTGGTCTCATTTATTTCTAGTTCAGGTGGGTAAATCAGTGGAAGGGAATTGGCTATGTGATTGTTATTGAGCGATCAGATCATCGATACATCTGAAGCTTAAGTTGCCAAATTACCTTGTTTTGACCGAACATAATTTCCGATTCATATGCATAAAGAAACAGACCCGCAAGAAGGGGGCATAATTTGTGCCCATGGGGATGCCTACTTCTTGCCCAAATGTCTTACGCCCAATTTTACGTAGATGTTATCAATGAGGAAGTCCAGCTTTTCACATATTATTTTCTCAGTTACTTCAGACTGCACTTGCTTCCATTTTTCACAAATTGTCCTAACCTCTGAATATAGATACTTAACTATATGTGGTCACGACGTTTTGTAACAACATCTCCATGGATCAAGAAATGAAGTTTTATTTTAAGTTTGTGGGATAGTAGCGTACTAAGTTGAAAAGTAATGCCTATCAAACAAATCAAATTGAGCACAGAGGCTATGATTGTCAAACGTTACAAAATGTTTTCCAGTTTTGCTAAAGAGTTACGTTTCTTGGCAGCTTTCTAAACATAGTGAGATTTAAACTAACGTTCGTAATGTTCTCTTGTGCATGCCCTTCTCGTTCGACATTGTTAGATGATAATGCTTGACATGCTTATTCGTGTTGACGTGTTGAACATCTCAACACGACTGTCTTTTAAAAGTAAATCTCGTGCTAAATACACGTTCTGCGTTATGAAGTATTAACGAAATCATGAGAAAGGCCTTGGGTTTTATGGACACTTACCATTCGATATTTCCACTCGGACTCCTGCCATCTGTGAATTTTCTGGCGATTTACACACGTAATTTCCACTATCACTGGCTGTAGTATCTGTGATTTCTAACACACTGCTCATATGTCCATTCGAGGTTCTAGAGAGCATCACAGAACTTAGCACTTGTATCCGTTTGTCTCCTTGAGTAGTTAGGATGTCCTTATCTTTGTACCAACATAATCCGTCCATGGATTCATCTATTAAGCTGGCGTTACAAGTAAGTTTCAACGTTTGTCCTTTCTTAAGATAACTTTCGCCACTTATTTGAATCCCTGAAATGGAAAGAGCTGAAAAATAAACGATCTCTGCATATCAAAATCATAATTTAGACTTTCAAAATTGATTTCTGACTGGTGCCACGGCCACAACGAAGAGATGAAGCCCGCCACTAGACGACGTAAAAAGCCATTCCACACTCTCTGGTGTCTTAAAGAAATATCAAAGGTTATCGCAACAATGAGTTATTTCCCCTTACCAATATCTGGCGACGCAAGTGAACCACGATCACTATCTCGACACTATCCGTCGTCGAATTGGAATATACTTACCAAGAATGTCCTCTCTATCTTTTCAGTCCAAAGCCTCATTAAATACATAGCGAAGTATAATAATCGATGAGAGTTAGGTATTCATTTCCTTTTCTATTCAGACATTTTTACCAGAATGTCTTTCGTGATATTCGATATTTGTTTCGTTGTGTAAAGCAGTTATGTTTTTGGTGATGTTCTACGCTATAAGTTTGCATTTCATTATCATCCTTTGATTGTACACTCAGATATAATCGTTTGAAAGAGAAATAACTCATTTTCGCGCAAAACACGAGTATTCCCATATTGTGATTGTTCGTCCATGCAAAGTTCTATATTTATATACCTTGAAACCTGAAGTTGAGGTAAGAGAAGTAAAAGTATATTGACAGATCATGCACTGACATACAGGTCACTATTCAGTTTTTATTACATATAGGCCATGCGCAAACAACGGAAACTAAAATATAAAACATGCCTATAGCGCAATCGATAACATGCTCGCATTGTAATTAATAATGTCTTTTGACATTTGATCAAATGCATTTTTAACTACCGACAACAAAATGTCACTAAGATATCATTAATGTTTTGAATTACCTATTCATTATCTTTGTTATTGTCTTAACTTTATGTCAAATCGAGAATCATTTACAATAATCAGAACAACAATCATTTCAAGCAAAGGCCAAATGCTTAAGGTGATTGAATTGAATTGAAATAGAACTACTTGTATCTCATTCATGTATTATATGAATCGTGTGAAATATGGTGGTTTATATGTACAAACCACACACATGTGTGTTATGAAAACATTTATTTATATACAACATGTAATTATGTATCTAATTTGAGTACATGTAGTAAACTAGCCTGTGGTTAGAGCATACATGGGCTGGGGTGGTGAGTGATCTCGCATGCAGGTGTTATTGCATTTCCAGAAGAAGACATGGTGCTTTTTAACGTGGTAAAGCTGCGGAGATATAACAGCAGTGGTCGTAGCGTGTTGAATAATTCATGGTATTATGTAAAAATCAGCTGCAGCTTATGACTAATATTTGTGAATCAACCCATCACTAATTTAAGTATATTTGCTTTCTATATGCAACCTATAAGTGTTTGATATAAGAATGGATTACTTACTTGGCGCGTCTTTATTTGAATCATCTGAAATAGGAACCAATGCATCAGAAGTCAAAATCCATTCATGGTATATCACTGGACAATCTCAGTGTACTCAGTTATATTTCCAATCTCGTGTTGTGACGTATTATCAATACATAGCGCTACAAAGTCCGTGCCTAAAATATTAATTGAACACCCGCGATTGTGAGAGGAAAAAATATGCCCATCGGAAACTTATCTGAAGGATTAGAGCAAGCGTAAAGTACAAGTGGAAAATCTATAACGTGTAAGGGAACGCAAACGCCGCCATCTTTCATCACTTTGAAGCTTACCACCACTGCGACGGATGTCACACGAGGAATGCAGAATCACCGCTGGTTTAAATTTAACTGTCAGGGACCTCTACTCTCCTGAGTAGACCTTTTTATACAATGTCAGCTGACCCACGATAGACCAACAGAGATCACTAGATGCATCAAGCCACATCTTATAGGTCAGGAGAGTGGTGCCTCATCATACGAGAGCCCCTGCTTTGTAGTACCAGTGTCTATGCTTTTGATCACAGTTTGTTATAAGTGAATATCTTCGAATGTCACATTGTCTCTACGATTAGATTGAGATGTATTTTGATAAGCGTTACTTTTGACTGTAGTGCCTCTATATTTTCTACACATAGCAAACCATGATCAAAACAAATTAAAATCTAACGGGTGACTGCAAAATATATCAGGTTGATAATCTGGTCGAACGAGTATGCATAATAATCCTTCCTAGACGCTCTTCTGTTACATGTAGTCGTAACCTGACACACGTACCCTTACCGCCTCGTGAACAAAATGTGTTTAAATCAAACCAATGGCCCACGGATCGATGGTGATATTAACATGAAAGATAGAAACAACGAAGCCTGACATTATGGATGTGAAATATTGCTGATGACAGCGTAAATAGAATCCATTCATCCACGTAATCACATTTCCTGAAAATGAAAACAGAACAAAAATTGAAAATTATCTGAAGTTGTCTTTGTAAAATAAATCAGGATCAAACGTACCTTTTACAGTGAGTGTTATAAGTTGACGCAATTTTTTGCTTCTAAAGCTGACCTGACATTCATAAGTTGCTGAGTCATTAACTTTTGCCTTTTCTATTATAAGGTTCCATTGGTCACTGTTTGGCATATGTTCCACGTGAATTCGTTTATCCTTTACCCAAGTCTTCGTGCCGACCGTGAGAGGCCCTGCCATGGGAAGTTTTCTCCATACAACCTGATGATAAAGATACTACATGAACATTTACATTGTACAAATACAGATATAAATCTACGGATCCAGGTTAGTTGGAACAGCAGTTACTGTTCTATCTGGATGTAACATTTTACTGGGTGACGATATAACATTTACAGCCTATCTGGTACATTGGTATTTCCACAGTTAGTATAATATAAAGTAATGTTGTGCTACCCTACATACCACAAGAAGATCACAAGAAGGAGAGTAATAGTGATGAACACCATTCCAATGTAGCTACAAGAAAACATGTATCCAAAGACAGTACTCCTATTCATTCGTTACAGTAATTGCCACTTTCACACAAAACAAGTCAAGCTATGGGTGTAAGCGTTTAACGAAATCATGACAAATATGCATAGCGGTATGTGTTAATACAGGGAATATAGAGATGTTGGCACAAACTACAAATTCCTAATTAAACTATATAAAGCGACACTACATACTTGTACCATATACATCGGTAAAACACACTCCACATTTGATTTTTCACAGACCAATTCAAGCTTGTTCTCATTACTCTCAGTTACATATGATTCTCGGTTAGGAAATGTCTACCGTGCATCGATATATCAAAACGCAATCAATTTCCAATGAACCAATGATTTTGGAAACAAGCACGGGGTAAACAATCTTCAGGAGCAGCAATGGCCTTACAATAGGTGTTCTTCCCTGTCGTATATCTTGCTTTGTCATTACTATCATCGCTTCCAAATGTTAGTACAATGAGGCGCATTTTATCCTTGCGTTCAGGGCTGCTGCTCATTACAAGACTTCAACATGTGTACAAGATGGAGAACAGTGAAGACCTGGAGTTAACATGGGCGCTTAAGAAAAAAAAGCTCCTTCTTCTATCGATGGTTTAGATGATAATTGAATTCTATATCTCCACATTGCCCTTGATGTGCAGACTATAGTCTCAGCAGGAGATACGTTTCGCTAGACTTTGGTCACCATCTTGAAGACGTTTCACTTGTAATTAAATTGGAAACTAAAGCCAGATTTGGTGCCACGGGCGCATGATGCTGGTTTGTTCTGGCCCCATGTGTTTGCTATACATGTAGGCATTGTTTCTCGACATGGCTAACCAGTATACAACAACATTTGGAGCATAAATAAGGACAAATGTCGATATATTTTTCAAAAGTTTAACTTCCATTCAGTTTAACACAGTTATGATCATTTACAACATTGCACATCAAAGTCTCTGTTTCTAGCTGTCCCGAACAAATATAATTATCGATTGAGTATCGCATACAATAAGTTTTAAATATGTTTAACATGAAATCATTGCTTTTTGTCTCCACATACTCTATATTGAACATACATGTCGTGGCACAAATGATATCTCCCTTGTCATAGATTAAAACAATATCATTTTGTGCGTTTTTATATTTCTCTAACATAAGCAATGTTATAGTTCATGCTGATTTAATGTCGGTTGACATCGGCCTAAAGCTGCCCGGAAGGCGAAACTTACATAAAAAATAGCAATAAAGTTTATATTGTCAGAATTCAAAGGTGAAATATACATTGATCAGGCTAACACCTACATCAGGTCGACATAACAGTATTCACAATTCAATCACTGCCCACCATATCCTAAGCAGCAGCTGGATTCACCCTCAGACCGTTTGCCTGTCTACATCATCTCTTGTGAACCCATCTATAATCAGCAGAAGCGATTCGGTTGCCTCAGATGAAGGTGTATTTCTGTTACGGATGAGTTAAGGTAAGACACATCCACCAGACTATAGCCAGTGGAGCGTGTTAGACATGTAGACATGAAATCGAGCGTCGTGATTTTCTTCACGTCTTTGCGTGTTAAATATGTCTTCTCTGGCAGTTACAAAGTTCCTATTTACCAAACAGTCTGCTCACACAATGAAATTGTCTCTATACTCCCCATTCCGGAATATTTCTCACGTAAGAAAAGTGAAAAGAACGATCTTAATACAGTAATCATTAGCTTGTCAAATTTGTCTTTTCCCATGAATATACAATATTAAGGTTTTATGCTTGAGGGGTATGTCTTTGAGCTCATGACCTACAGTGTAGGATTTGAGAAAACTTGACTTCTTCCCTCAGCATCCTCAAGACGTTTTTTAGACATGAATATTCAGCTATGTGCACCTTGCAGCCATACTTTATCGTGTGGTATGGCTAAGCTTGCAGCAAGTTCCATTCGGTCAATTGCCATCCTTGGGGTTCTCACAACCCCGAAGGAGGAATGCCATTACAACCGCCCAAGCCATTGGTCTTCATGACGTGGTGAATTGTGAATTACCATTGTGAAGATGGACACGTCATGGCGCTGATATCTCGCCGCAAACCATCACTCCCTTTCCAATCGAATTTGGTTGGCAATGTTAACATCTGTCTTCTTCTTCTTGCCTCTGTGCACGCTGGCAGCTACGAGTTTAGAGTGGGGTAAAATTGCTCTTGTCTGCACGAAGTGTTGTTGTCGATGGCCATGGACCATTTCAGTCAACATGGTGATAAAACACTGGCAACATTCCTAAACGTTTCCAGATTACATGTGGAATAATGACTGGAATATGTACAGTATACAAAGAATCACCCACACTTTTACTACATGTACGGTTTGGAGTATTGTGAAGAATTGTTTAGCTTGACTTAAAACAAACGCTCTTTCTCTTTACAGACCACTGTACATTCAGCAGTGATCGATCGAAGTCAGTGATCTGGGGTTATTGCAATGGACGCAAATCGCTATTCCTAGAGATTGAAGAGAGGGCAGAAAATGGAGAAGAGGGGTTACATGAGTGGAACTGAGTAGAAAAGACAAAAAACTGCATACTGTTCACCTCAGGAGTCTACCTTAGCAAAAGATTAATGAAGTTATGATTTTACGCACTTGAATTATATGATTAAGAATTAGCCAAAAATGCGCCAATGCCGTGTAATCAGGAATTGGGTGTTCGACTGTACGTGTGGTGATTGTAACATAACGTATATTGTTTTGTGATTAAGTAGTCAATATATAGTCGGTTTACATAAGCACTGTATTTGGTAATTGGAAGCCAACAGACCCACAGTATCGTAATCACCCTAGTACGTATGTCACGCGTCCGTCACCTCGTTATAAATTAAACGTAAGGTATTTCCGCTTAGAAAATAAAACGCGATAAATCGCTCCTGATGCAGGGTAAAACAATATCCTCTCCTTCCCCGGAGAGTAGAGTTACGTGAAGTGTTCTCTTCATGGGGTACCCAATAGGACTTATAAACCATTCTTAATGCATGAGGTATTTCATGTGACATCGCCTCAGTTAGCTCGAGGTCCCAGGTACCGATGACCACATGCTCCAGAGAGAGCGGGCCGTATGATACGAGGATCGGTTTACGTGTATTGACTACTTACAGACGGGACCTTTTTCAAGCTGGTATGTGACTGTGGAAGCCACGCCACCACAGACATAATCTGTCTCTTAACTTACAATTAGTGTTCCCGCAACGTACATACTCTTTCAAAATTACTTTGTATCCAGCTTGCGTGTATGGTGTAGATTCTTCCCACTAATTAATGCCACAGTGTATTAAATCTGTGAGGTTGAGACAGAAACCGGAAAGCATTAACTGATCCACTCACTTCGTCAGTAAAATGTAACTCTAGTCAAGCCAGGACAGACCTGATGTAAGTGACAGAGTTTGAAGTCTCTAGTATCCAATATTGTTATCAAGATATAGGTTTTCTCGGACTTTTCTTTGAAATAGGAACACAATTTGGACAACGCAATGTGTTTGATCATATTGATGCCCAAATAATTTAGAAAGGCAACGCTGGTGCAATGGAACAAGAGTTACTCTCTTTGTATCGTTCGATTCTAGCGGTCTAAAATACAATGTGTTATCCAGAGCGTATAGAAACACCTTACTTTGGATATACTAGTATCGTGTAATAGTAAAACCATAACTTATCGGTTGATTAAGTACAACTGTTCATCAAGTTTTTAAATCAAAAAGGGAAATAGTCGGTGATTCCGGACTCATTTACTTGTGATCGAATAGATTCAGAATAAATATCCTGCTATAGAAAGGAAATTGAGGCATACAACTGTTACAGTATGATATAAACTAAGAATGCCAATGGACTGATATTGATGAAAAGGATATTATCCTTCAGCTACAAATGATGAATGTAATGTCGGTTTCTATGAATAGAAGAGGATATTACATCGACCCCATCTTACACGAAGGCATTGAATGTTTAAATGGACATAGAAAGAACTATTCCTCGAGTACAAAAGGCTATGTCTGTGCGATGTACGTTGAGAACTGCTGACATTTATTACTTGTGTAAGGGTCAGTGGCTTTTAGTTCCAGTCGTAACCGAAATAGTTTGACATGTTTTATGAATTGCGGTCACTATACATAAAACACGACATACTTTCAACTTATATGTAACCGGAAAAAGTAATAAGTAAAATCTCCCAAGAACCAGGACATTTTCAGTTGGAATTTGAAATACCAAATCACCGTCTGGATTTTTAATTTGTCACGAGAGGATTTGCGAAAGCTTTAAGGGCAACGAGGAATTATTCAAGAAAAGTAAGTAGACACTGGTCGAAGCCATGCGTAGTGAGTCAACGCCAGGAAAATCCCTCATGACTCCTACATCTTCGATCAAGAATCAGCCAGACACTTTGCCGATTTTCAGTTATCATTCCAGGCCATTTAGCAATCAAACTGCCCAGATATATAGGAATAGAGTGGTTTGACCCACGGGAATTCTCCCAAAATTGCATATAGCATTTCATTGTGTGCTTTATCATGGGGGCTTAAGATAGGTTAAATAAGGACATTATACTTGAACTTACGTCTGATTTATTATAATTCACTATTTCTATCTTTATGTTGCTGAAATTGATATTACAACTTGAAAGCAAGTGAAGTTTGCTCTTTGTTATGGCATAACCATTACTATCGTTTTGAATACTTAAAAACTTTCCCCATTTCTCTTATAATTATCTAACTTACTGGTACTGTTACTCGTCAGACAACAGGCTTACACTAAGCGATTCAACAATAGCATACCTGACTGAGATTTGTAATCCTTTGAGATATCATTTTCATTTACACCAAGGTTACATGCAGATGCATTTGATGTTTATTTGGAAGGAACGTGATCACACCTAACACACACCAAATGCCAATACTGCTTACCGTTCGTTCTCCAAGATTCTGAACAGAACAGTAAAGTATCGCCAGGTCTCCTTTCTTGTGGTTTATTGAGCCTGACATCGTTGTAAACTGAGGTTCCCGTACACGGATCTCTGGAGAGGCATTTCCAACTAAAAGAGAAAGAGTATAGAATGTTTAAAAAGTGAGATCTAAAACATTTGATTTTCGCATATGGCAGTAAACCAAATTTGAGTATTCTTAGAGCCACCTAAATGGTAGAATACCAAGCATATTCCTTATATAAATTTAGTACACCGGTGTTTGTATTTCTAAGTAGAATGCTTCAAATGTTAATATGTACTGTACCAAGAAATACAAGCCAAGCGTATGAAGTGTCATACCGGTAGCTATCACACTCATATCACCATTATTATTTACAAAACTGCAATGCACATTCATACATTTTATAAATATTATATTATTTTTTTATAAACTTCAAAGTCTGGTGACGCTATCATATGCCTTGAACCAGAGAATATACTGTAAATATAACGTTAACGGTAATGGGATCTCCTCACATAATCAAGTCATCTCAATTTCTGCTCATGCCCGAATAATGCAAAACGTTGTTAGCTGATGCTAAAATTGATTTTGAACAAAAAATATAAAGTAAAAAGATTGGGCGTTTGGCAATTTGGCACCTGCCTGTCAGGCCTAAACAATTAGATTCAGCCCAGTATGTAAATTGCATTAACATGACTCTGGGACATGTCACAGTCTGAAATAGACAGGACCCAAGGCTAGTTACCTACCATCGAACAGAAGTGCCCTCAAACGTGTATAACACGAACGACATTTGCTGGCAAAGTACTCCTTGTGCCCACGGGAAGGATGCATAACAAACACACGCTTAAGAAATTATCTGAGCACCATCCATTATATGAATATGCATGTTTACAGGCGCGCGTCTTTGTTACTAACACAGCATTAGGCGGCTACATCAAATATTTTATTTTAAGCAAAGTGTATGATCACAACGTGTCCCTTTTACGATGCATTGAGAAAACTATGTTAAAACTTTACGTTGTATTTTTTTTTAGAAAAGTGGTCTTCGAAATTGGAAACACTATTTAACCTAAAGCAATATCTTCAAAGAGCTTTTACGAGGATGTTACGGAAGGCCATGCCTGTACTAGTTGATAGTTTTATAACATTTCATTTGGCTCCCCCAGCCACCAACAGACAGGGTGTAAACAGTGAATACACGACTGTGGGTTCACCATACCAATAACGGAACGTGATAATCTGGACATACCTTCATCGGGTTGATATTGCATGGTCAGTAAAATACCAAAGAAACCTACTGCAGATAATGGAAACTAGAGTATTTAGTTCCAATGGTTATGTTTATTGTTTGTTCCTAATTTTTGAAATTTTATATATTTATTTTCGTAATATGTTTGAAGAGAGCAACTTGTGTTTTGCAAAAAAATTTGTATTGGATATATATTGATTCTGACGTGAACATGAATTGATGTACCAGAATCTACCGAATCTCTGAATGATAAGGTGAGGTGAGGTGAAATGGCTTCCAAAATTATTGCACTTATATAGCGACGTGTATGTACGTGTGTGTGTTTCTGTGGCTGCTTGAACTAGTCCGGACTGATGCCGATTTATAGTGCTAGCTCACTGAGAAACCATGCCGCCGTTTAACATGGATACCCCATCCAGACACAGTATACTGACTCCGAGCCGACCAGTCCTTGTTTTAGCCCCTTAATGCCAAGCTCCAGACAGGGTAACAACAATTACCATCTTTTAACGTCTTTTGGTATGACGCGGTCGGGGATCGAACCCCGGACCTTCCGCTCTCCGGGCGGACGCTCTACCACTAGACCACGGACCTCTGAATGATGAGAGGAAGGAAGCTCATCATATGTGCGTTTCTGAAAGTTTAGAGAAAACATACGCAAAACAAGCTGCTTCCCGCGACAATTCTCAATTCGTGAATTATGTTTGTTTGTCAATCCAGTGATTGATATCATGGACATCGATATACGGAATTGGGATACATGCATCAACCAAGTTAGCGATCCTGACCACCCGATCCCGTTAGTCGCCTCTTACAACAAGCATGGGTTTCTTAAAACTAATTCTAACCCGGATCTTCACAGTTAATATGAGTTTTGATATTGAAACATTTAACACTCGGTTAGTGACATGCGTACTCGCACATATACTTGAATCATAACGGCTTTGGTGTAGTCTTTTTTCAAATATTGACTGGATATTTGAAAGTTAGAATGCTTAACTGTGTTCTTGAAAATAGCAGCATAAGCCTAAAAGAATGTTTTGCAAACGTCGATGGCTACTAACACAGTTAAGTACTAGATATATATGACATGCACGGGAGCATATTTACCCCTACAGTACGATTACTTGTTGGCGGACTAAAAGCGAGTTTTATGTAGATATTGCCATTATAGTAAACACCGAAGTGGACACAGCTGTCATGAGTTCTTGGTGTGATGATAAGAAGTATATATATAATTGTTCTGTGATCAATGAGTGAGATATTTCAACATCAGCCATGTCGACCATGAAAATGGTGACGGTTTGTCTTTTAACTTGTGTAAATTATGAAGAGCTTCGACAAACAGCCAGACGCACAGTATTGACGCCTCAAAGAACCATTCATAAAGTTCCTCTGACACCAGGAAGTAAATAATTCACGCAAAAACAAGTAATCACAGATGTGACGTAGTGTAAGTGGTTGAAAAGAAATTTACTGTATTAACGGTTCTTCAGCACAACGTTAAGGCTCAGTAGCATTTTATAGGTTTGATTGATGTCTTATATATTATGCATGCCGATCACGTCTTTAATTGATTTGAAAAAGTGCCACGCATTTCGCGTAATTCTGCAATGTTACTCGGAAAACTTCTTTGAGTGATTGGGATGGGGTGGGGTTGGGTGGGGCTGTTGCTCTGGATGTCAACTCATATGTGCATTTTTAGCAAAATGTGATTAATATTATTCAACGGACAAGAAAAAACATGCCCCCAAAATTGGTAATAAAACTGGTTTGTTTTTAATCCTTTGAACCTTCTTAACCAGTTCAGAACATAGGAACTGTCGACAATGTCACACAACGTTAAAATATATGTTACCGTGTTCCATGTCCACACGTAATCTGAATGATAAAAAATCAAAAACGTAAAGCTAATGGGTACACATAATAGGCAAATTCTGGAGAAACAGACACGCACCATTCGCTTTCCGTGTCTTCAACATCATGCATGTCTCTCTTTAATATTCTATATTTGGAAGTGTCCACAGTGTGCTTGTCGAAATAATGACGCAGTAACCAGACATACCTTTCGAGTTTTCATCGGCTTTGTCAGTGATTGTCCTCTATGGGTTTAGTTGAATACAAGTGTGTATAATATCACTAATTATGCACACAGCAATGATGAAAGCATCGTTTTGATTATAGTTTGAACACCGTTTTTGTAGTTATATATTTGAGTATTATTCTTTATACAAGTTTCCAAATAAGACTAATTATTCATAGAAGGTATTGTTATTAAGCTGAACATTCTTTCTGTTGGTATAGTGAGACAGTTGCAAGACAACGTGTTTCGTGTTTGATAAATACATTTTCAGCGCGGTGATGCGGTTCCTGCACTTGAGGTTATTTACGTTTGATATGTATTATAGGCAAGCCTGAAACCTGCCTCCAACAATTGCATGATATATCACCTATAAATACAAACGATCATGATATTTACATGACTTCAGAGAAAATAGCAATGAATATGTAAACATCTGGGCAAATATGAGATTTGCGAGCCAATAACCTCTGACATGATCACCTATATTTAATACATTGATATGGCGAAAAGAATAAAACGATTGACTGCAAAAGTATAATATAGCGAAATGGATTACACATACCAAATGTCAGATGCCACTAGTCGTTTGAGATTAATTTGGAAAGACAGGCACTGGTTATTTCTCGAATAGTAAGTCCAATGTTCATCAAAGGCACCAGAAGCGAGGTACATATTTACATTTAAAGAGAAACTCAGAGCCTAGTGCCCATTTCAAGTCAAGGTCTAGACATTGTAATTTGTATACTGTTTGAAACTGAGACATTGCGTCTGTGTAATTTGGGTAATCATACACTGCAAGAGTGATATGCATACCAATATTGGTTGTAGAAGACCGAAACAGTGAGGTTGTTAAGGAAACTTGAGTCAAGGTTGATACATTGAAGGATTGACAATTGGCTCGAACCTAGTGTCCCTTCAAAAGCAGAAACAATATACTTTAATTGTATCTTTATGTTCATCAATATGACTTCCAACATTTACTCACGATTCCAATTACTTTCCTCGGTACCTTAAACGTGATTGTGTATTGTTGACTTGAAAATGATTGAGAATCAATAGTATTGTCATGTACACATTTATTTTTTCAAACACGCTTGAATATTATTGATAAACGTAATTTCAAACCTGATTGGAATGGTTTGGGACTCTACAGTAACGTTAGTATTGTGCCCCGGTGGTTATCTCCCAGTTGTAAGACAGGCAGTTGTTAAGCATTTAAATGGGGATTAATTAAGACAATACCCATATCCAGAATAGGACAGTCCTAATTAGCTGGCTCAACTCAGGAAGGAATACTTTCATCAGATCAGATACCCTGCTAAGCATCCCGCTCCAATAGGCATTCCCTTCTTGACCAATTTATAAGTAATTTAATGAACGCCACCTAAATATTCCGAAATATTACATGACAGTCCGTATTTTTTGTGTGTATAGTGTTGAAGGGGTATTTAATTGTTCAGTAATTTATATCGAAAAATGTTTAGCTTCACCGACGTTTGAAATAAGTTTGTTCATTACCGCTCGATCGCTGACAACATGTTCAACTTGTTGTGTGTAGTATTAATAAGCGCCCCCTTTGTCAATGGTCTAAGCACCCAGGGCGGACTAGGTATAAAGAATGTCTTGTGTCCTCTGATGGTGAAGATACAGACATAATACGTCAATATCAATAACAGAATGTCACAAGTTAATTTATGTTACAAGACCAATATCATTTACATTAAGTATGAAGCTAACATTATTAATAATTCAGATGCGGCTGCACACTTGGTATATATTCCCTCTGAAATAACAGTGATCATATCTGGAACTCCTTCAAAAGAAGACTGCATAGGCCCAAGAAGGAATTTCATAACAATATCATTGTAACTGGATCACATTGTAAACACGTATTTTTCTTCAGGTTCATGTGTGTCACACATGGATTCAAACTTCTTATTTCTTTGCTGGAGATTGAGTTGACACACTATTTCGCGGCTTGCAATATCATTTTGCAAACAAATCGTATGTTTTGAGCCATATTAAAGTATTGAGAACATTAAGGCACAGTAATTTAAATCAGATGGATCAGACAATACCGTCTTCAACAACTCTACTTGAAGTGAATAAAGTGATGTTGTGGTTACAAGCTGGAAGACAACTGCGCGTCTGACAAATGGAAGGCTACCTATCCAATAAGTTCTATTTGTTTTCTCAAAGAATTAACCACCACCTGTGGTACATAAGTACAACAAACATATTGCAATATACAATATGTACGGCAATCTGTTATTTTAATTTCATATTTATGTGTTTAAAGAACTTGATAGGATTTTGTTTTTTAAAACGTTATTGACGGTATTTTGCAAGGTTAGGCCATGTACAGTAGTAGTCTTTTAAGAATGATTAACGTACGTATATAAGTGTGGACATATAAACAAACAAGGAAATTATTTAATTATGAATCATATAAAGTACACACTCTGTTCCCTTGTGAGGTTCAGCCATCTTCCAGTTTCTACCCTCAAACTACCCCGGTTTTTCCCTTTCAACCCGGAAGTGATTAATCCCATTATATTGTTTATTCGTTATTAATTCTATGACACTCGCACTTAAGTGCCACATTTCTTCATCGATTGATTATTACACACATGTTACTACATATTGTTTATTAAACTTACTGCAACTAAATTACTTTTAAGAAATATGTTATGTAGCGTATAAGAACACGTGTCAATTCAGAGACATCTAGAAGAGTTTTCCACAGACTGTAGTCCGGACTCCCGATCCTGGTAATTCCTGCAATTATGTAAAATGAATGATTTGTATAAATTGTATACTTGTGTGTATATAGATATACCTGTGAAAAAACATCATCATAAGTTCATTATATTCCTGTCGTCATCCTTATCGATTCGTCATCTTTATTGATGTCAACACCAAGCGAATAACCCATGTTGACGTTATTATCGGTATTTCAAGAAACGAGAACTCTAATTCGAAGTTCTAGTGGGTCCCAAATCGATAATAAACGTGCAATTATTAGTATGTCAATATACCGTATATTTTATTCATTGTAACTGGATGAGAATATATACTTATGTAAACAGTGTAGCAGCTCACAAGTAGATGAATGGCGCAAAACTATATCAAATGCAGGTGAATATTCGTGTTGTATATCTGTTTTTGAATCATTTCCGCGAAGGTAACAGCCACGTGTGACTGTCATACCGACGCCATTCCTCTTTACGCCAAAGGATCGGAGATCGAACAATTTTAATGGTATGTCAAAATGTCTGCCTTGTTAAATATATTTTCGGACTACAGTGACATCGTCATATGCGTTAGACCTACCCTGGATGTCAATTTAAAACCGTACTCATCAATAGCATCAACAGTACCATGGGGCTTACTTGGAGGTAAACTAATGCCAATATGTCTCTCAATATCTCTCACGTGTATTCCAATAGATTAATCACTTCAACATGCATGCAACATAATTCCTGATATTTCAAAATGTGTACATTGTATACTGAGTGTATTTTTTCATTGTACGTTCCAAGTTCTACGTGTACTCAGACAGAGAAATGCATTTTGTCTCTCTGGAATGCTATGATGTCCAGATGCAATGGATGATGTCTAATGCTTCCCGTTCAACTGAACCCGTCTAGATGCCAGCTACTCGTAGTTGTTGTATCATTCAAACAGAATAATTAATGGATCTGATATTCCAGTCGCAATACCAAATTTCGTTGTGATTTTCAAATGTCAAGAAATCTATGCCTATGTGAAGTGGAAAGGCGAGAAGATTACAGGGGTTCGAGTCCAACTGAACAATCAGATTGCGGCAGATATTTCAATGTACATTGAAGATTGACCTTCAAATCTTATACTCTTATTACATGATAACATGTCGGAACTTGACTGGACCTATACTGATGACTGATTCAAAAGATTTATTTTCTACAAACCGTACTGTTCAGTTGACCGACAAACCGTTTTAGGAGACTGACTGTCACCGGGTCGTGAAACCAAGCAAGTCACGGTCCATAGCGACCGTAGCGCTTTCCCCTCTCGTTACTGTCCGGTGCACGGCATAGTCCGCCACCACCCGGTGTCCTTACGTTCATTAGTGTATTCTTGGATAATTTGCTGCCCGTAATTTTTTATTCTCTAGCAGCAAATGCCTATCTTTTATTATCATGTATTGATTTGATATATGTTCTCTCATATATGTATGCAAGCTTATGCATGTATTGAAAGGGTGTTAGTAACTTTGCTCTTCATGCAGCGTTGGGATGATATAGTACTACCACTTTACTAATTGTACACATCTGGTTGTAAATGTGTAATGGTACATTTGGATAGCTTAATCCGGCCCTTTATTTTGGTATCTACATCTCCCATTTTGATTTAGTAGTTAGTTTGATATTCGGGTTTCCCCTATTTTAAGAAGCACATTTCTGTTAGCTGCCATCGGATTTATCGTTCTCCAGGCTAGCAAGGGGACGTTGCTTTCTCTGACGACCGCGCGTTTGGATTAAAACCCTTGCGATATCTAGGGTAGCGTGTTATTGAGCTAAACCCACTTTTCTAGTAATCCGTGAATAACCAAATTTCTCAGGATTGTCTAGTTTAGGTCAAGTATCCTTGCTATGATTGTGAATCAAGTTACTCTTTTGGTCAAGTACCTTTTTTATCGTCGTGAATCTAGATACTCTGTAGGTCAAGTGCCTGTATTTTCGTGAAGTCTAGAATTACCTTTCCCAGTCCAAGGGTCTTTAGTCTAAGAGGCTATATTGTAATCCGGTCGTTTTCGTCTGTCTTAATTGTGTCAGAGATTTAAGAGATATGCCCTCCCTATCTCAACAAGTTGAGGGTATTCACTCTTTGGAGTGTTGAATTAATTAACTCTCGGATGTAAGGCACAGCCGACTAAATTGACTACCTATACGTCTTGTCGATTGTCTTATCAGTGTTGATTTAGGTATGCATTGTAAGAGCTTAGTTGCTTAGGTAATCAGCTTGTAGATTTGTTCTGGTTTATAAATCAGTCATCATTGTCAGTACCAATTGGGGTCTTGATCCCTTAGATTGCCTCTAATTAGTTACGATTAGCTGATGATAATAAAACTGTGAAGTTTTACCACGTTTTGTATTATTACTGAATTACTTATTTAATAACACAATATGAAAGAATCGGGTGGTTCTGAAGTTCTTTAAAGTAGTATATAACTATATATATGACTGGATCAGACAATATTGCTAGAAGATTTTTCATAGGTTGTTTATAGTTTCATAAGGTATGATGCCATGTAAATAGAGTAATGGCAACCTGGTTGTGTACAATTGTACATCGACATAAATTTACGATAACCTTAGTTTTATATCCTGGAAAATTTCACATTGCGTAAGCGCCAATATGCATTTATACAAAATATCACGGCATATTGCTTGACGATAGTGAATGCTTTCCGATTATTCACAGGAGTATTAGGCGTTCAGGAGCATAATCGAAGATTCGGCTGAATATCATACAATTGAATATATACATATATATATATATATATATATATATATATATATATATATATATATATATATATATATATATATATATATATATATATATATATATATACTGAACAGCATTGAAAACGCACCAGCAATAAATCTTGAAATATTACAAAAACAACTTGATCAATGACCGATTTTGATTAGAACAGACATAGACGGATTATTAAGAAAGACGACAAAGGAAACAGGAATACCACACAGTAATTACAATTACGTCATCAGTGTAAGGAAGAAACATAGGGTTAAAATCAATATATGGTATGTCCGCCATTGACAGCAACACAGGCCATGCAACGTTTTCTCATTGATCAAATAAGTCTGCGAATAGTGTTCTGGGGCATTCCACTCTTGACGTAATGTATCTTCAAGTTCTCTCAGGTTCTGTGCTTGCGGACGACGTGAGAGGCGTTGAACCAGGTAATCCCATAGATGTTCAACTGGCGATAGATCGGGTGAAAGGACTGGCCATGGAAGCAGAGGCACATTATTGTTCGCTAGGTACTGAGTTGAAACACGTGCTGTGTGCGCTCTTGCATTATCTTGCTGGAAAGTGTGCATATCCTGGTGCTGATGAAAGAATGGGATGACGTGATTTGCCAATATGTTATTCCTGTAGTAAAGGGCATTAACTCTTCAACGACAAACATGGAGCTCTGTTCAATGGTTATGACTGATGCCGCCCCACACCACGACACCCCCTCCCCTCCCCCCATCGATCTGTCTGTACAACGCAGTTATTGTGGTAACGTTTTCGACGTCGACGCCACACTCGCAGTCGACCGTCAGCATTCCGTAAATGAAAACGGGACTCATCAGAGAACAGCACACCATGCCACTGCCGCAATCTTCAATGACGATGCCTTTTGGCCCAACGCAGACGTTCATTTCGATGTCGATCAGTGAGTATTGGTACAACATATGGACGTCGAGCACGTAGCCCTGCTGAGCGGAGACGTCGACGTACGGTTTCAGCACTGATCAATTCCGTCGGCCTTGTACAGTTGCTGCAGTCCTGGTAGCCGGAAGTGTACGATCACGAAGATGCCGACGAACAAGATGGCGATCCTGACGTGGTGTAGTTACACGACGTTGACCCGGACGTGGTCGATCTCTGGTGGTTCTTGTCTGCTGGTATCTGCTCAGTAGCCTGAGGACTGTTGAATGATGGCAGTGAAACCGTTGTGCAACGACTCTACTTGACGTACCAACTTGAAGCATGCCCAAGGCACGTTCACGTTCCTCTGCTGCTAATCTTAGCATTTCTTGTGTCAGTACCCTTTACGTCTGCAGCAACAAGGGATGTGGCTTTTAAAAGTCTGTCTTTTATAGCCCTATTCTGCATGCTTCACGTGAAACAACCCCGATTATGTTTCTACGTTTGTCAGCACCATACCCGTGCTCGTGGGTTTCACCGAAGTGGTAAACGTCTGAGACCTGCATCACTTCGGCTTTCCTCCCACATTAAGCTGACACGCCGCGATATAACTGGAATACTGTTAAAAGCGGCGTTAAACCTCACTCACTCACTCACGTGAAACAAAACACGATTTCCATGATGTGTACGCAATTTGTTGCGTTTTGGCGATTTCGCTCACAAAAAAATTAGGAATGTGTTTTGACGAGCTGTTCTTCTTCATGCTTCGTCCAGAACGTCGTATATTACTCATTCACTTATATATTTTCATGACTTAAGCCCGGATAAAAATACATCCATTTTCATGGTGGTGCGTTTTCAATGCTTTTCAGTATATATGTTATATCTTTGAAATAATACACTGTAATAAACAACGTTTAACCGTATAAGTCATCACGAGAGTTCTACCTGGTACTTAGTTCTACAAAACTATGGCTGCAATTATGAATTTTGTAAGCCATATGATTGAAATCGTCAATACATGCTCAACAAGATAAGTTCCACTATATGTGTCTTTAACGGAACAACATGACTAGTTTCTACACGGGTAGAATAGGTCTTCAGCAACCCATGCTTGCCGTAAAAGGCGACTATGCTTGTCGTAAAAGGCGACTAACGGGATCGGGTGGTCAGGCTCACTGACTTGGTTGATGCTTGTCATCGATCCCATTTGCGTGGATCAATGCTCATGATATTAATCACTGGATTGTCTGGTCCAGACTCGATTATTTACAGACCGCCGTCATATAGCTGGAATATTGCTGAAACAACAAACAAACAAACAAACAAAAGTTTCTACACTCGTAACAATTAAAGCATTAACTCAGTCGGTAAGGTCAAGCAGCAAGACAAGTTTAATGGTCCTGTTCAGTTCATTTGTATACGTAGGGCATAGTGATAAGGTAGGGATATTGCAATTTGATAGATGGATATACGCCTCGCTAACTGTCCTTGATGGCATTTCCAAAGGCCACGTTTAAATTCCGATCAACACCACCATTGCGTGGATAACATACACGTACAAATAAACGACCAAGTAAGTTTAAAGGTAAAGCGTTTACAAGGATGAAATGCGGACAACCGGCCCGGAGATAGGCATTGTCAGAGGTGAGCTGGACAAACAGGTCAAAGTAATAGTTGGGTAAGCGTCTTTATCCAAATTTACGCAAATATTTTCAAAGATCGGGTTCCTGGACGCGAAATGTTATTGAGTTTTCGCAACACTTTCACAGGTCATAGCTGCTCAATTCAAGTGTCTCCTCTGGTGTAAGTACTTCTTTCAAAAAACATTGTGTGGGTTTAATGCGATTCGTTATTAATACTGTAAACCTGTCATCAAAGTCAAACTATTTGTTGTGTGGGGAGAATTTATCACACTAATATCTGTAATGGTTTGCGTTTGAAATACAAATCGTTAATGCTTCCAACTGTGTGAAAAGAAGAGAACACTTTTTGTAACAGAGAAGAGCAATTTACATGAGTGCACAGTCCCCGAAAAAGATCCCCTTTGAATTTTTTTATCTGGATCCTGGTAGCCGTCGATATGTGTTTGCAATTATAGGAGAAGGGATCCTATGACAGTGAAAGGTAATATGCCTTAAGTCGTCTTTTTAAATGGGTGTACATGCAATAAAACCTCATTTCGAGTGCCTCCTAAATCCGCTTCATGGCCTTTGATTTCTAAATTGAAACATGCAATATGGACACTTGATATTTGGAATCTTGGAAGGATTCTCAGTTAGGCAACATGTTAAGCTCATAGTTTAAAACCTTTTCGACACATACTGTAAAGTTCCATTGCTTATTTTAGGGAAGTAATATCTCCCACACTTGGCTTGTAGGACAAATAAAGGATATTCACGTGGAGGTTATAGATTTTCAACTCGGGTCAATAGACAGTGTTTGCTCTAATCTCTTGGCTATTGGTCAAAGTCTCTCGAAATTCATAACAAATGATTTTTGCGTTTCCGAGTAAGCCGGGTGATCGATTAAAGTGCTCACATGGGCAGACAATTTATCAAAACGGCTGGAGGTGAGGTTCTAAACATACAAATGTCGGAGTATATAATGTCTGTAATGTCTGATTTGTCAGAGAGATATCTCACTGAGTTATGAACATTTTAAGGCAGAAACGAACTGCAATGTATATTGATTCAATATGACTGTAAACTTGAGTATCTCTGTCTTGCAGGACTATCACACTTCAGATGAAAGGCTTTAGAGAAAATGTATTTGAAACAGTTATAAACAGATCAATGAAGCAGCATTTGACTTACATGTACATACACACTAGCGCATGTATAATTGAAAATAGGCCCGTAAAACATGATACGTTAATATGTGTAAATAATTACATGCACATGCACACACTCATACACCTGAAATGTGGTAGCTGATTTGCAAAGACAAAACAATTTATTCCCATAGGGGAGAGTTGGTGAAACAAATTATCCGGAATATTTATAGATTATTGAGGAACACTAGGCTGGGTTTTCTCATACATTTTCCAAGGGGTAATAGAATGTCAGTCCATTGTCCCATACTATAATGCAATGATTTATGGTCATCGATTCTTATTGACAACAAAAGTAATCTAGCTCAGAAAACAGTGATCTGATAAAGATTTAATTTTAATGGATCACACATTGTTAGTTAAATTTACGTGAAAATAAAGTTTGCAGACAATCCATTATAACACCAATTGACGGGGGCCTTTCTGAATCTACACTGTGAACAAGGACTTGTAGCATTCTGGTAGACGTTATCGGGAAGAATGTTTCATGGGAGTACAAAACTGATTTGTCAGGCTACATATTTTTGTGTGTTCCACTTCCATTGGTAAAGCTTGGAAATGTGTTCTGATTAGTAATACATCGTTATACGCAGATATTAGCTGACAACAAAGGCATGAACATCAAGCTTCTCTGTTAACAGTTAAAAGCTTCACTGCAAAAACAATAACTAAATGAAGCTGATATATCTCCTGTACCAACTAACATATGCAACATTCTTTGAATACCAAGCTACTTTTTATTCTCTTACCCTCCTCCCTCCCCTTAATCAATAGCTACAGGGATTGGATACGCTTTGTATACATGTAAATATTCTGTTTACCATTGACGAACATTATATACTTTCTACCTCTAAAGCAAACAAACTTTAAATTGGGTTTTATACATACGTTGATTTAAAATGCCACGCACTTAAAATCGACAGTATATTCAAATGATGTATGTTAGTTTAAGGCAAAGTTCGTAGAGACAACCCGACGACATGAACTGCTGATTACCGTAAGGAAACAATGTCAGCATTTCGGAGTCTGTGTCAGAAATATTTGCCCAAAAAACCTTGGTGAATATACATAATCACATTCATTTCAGATATATATGAATTTTGACAAGCAGTGTTGTCAGTGTGAGTAAGTGATGCATGAACATGCAATCAAGAATGTCAAACTATTCGTCCTCAAATGTACATAAATCCTAGCTCGAGAGTTGTGATCGATTGTGAGAATAATGAAATATTATACTCTGGTCTCTCATTGTCTAAATTTTCAATTTGAGTCATATCTTTAATATGTAACGCAGCGTTAAGGAAATGCACGTTACAATTGAGCTCCCGAAAATTAAAGTGTCAAAGTAAGCATTACAATATAACCCCAAATTACGATGTCCTACTTTTGTTTTTTGTTCCATACAAAAACGATCTCCCCATTCTCAAGTACATAAGTTGAGCATTATTATCTATTACCAGGGATTTTCTAAATGTATATACAAACATTGTGATGCTACTCAGAAATTAAGTTAAGTTTGAGCTATTATCTCTGCATCTACACATAAATTCAAATAAACATTGACACAGTTTATTTGTTTCTATGTCAGTAGCATTTCTTTGAAGAAAACGGAGTCACTATGTGACGTCTTTGTAAAGTTTGCTGAACCTTTCATGGACATCGTTGAATGGAAATGCTTAGTGCAGTGTCTTATTTATTCCTATATATTGAAGTATGTTTATAGAAGCATTTTGATATCATTCCGCGTGGAAGTGTTGGACAACATGAACCAACATGATACACAGAAACGGCACTATAAGCAGAAGCTCCTCTGTGAAAAAACCCAGAAGACATCTTTTACGATTTAAATTTGACTTGCTACATGAACGTGTTAGCTACAAACATGGCGTGACACAATTTATGGCGACTTAATGGTGGAGGTTTACAAGTTTGATCCCACGTGTCAGCGCGTGTGGTCTGTGATGGCATAGAATGCACAGCAAATCTCATCCACGTGTCTCTCATCACACGGCAATGTGCTCGCAGGTTTGGCACAAAACATGTCCCCATAATTAGACTACAACTCTCCATCTTTCAACATCAGAAATACGTGTATTATTGGAGCCTCATACTTATCAATTATGCCCCCGTCATCATCCATCTTGCATTATGTATGAACGCTGGTGCGACGCGTTCTAAATACCGTTCTAGCCTAACGCTCTCGCCTAACTCTCGATGATACTATTGAATTATTCGCTTCCGATAACATAATTCCCACTGCTTAAGACGGAGATGATAAACAGAGTCAGTACTGGAGACGCTTCATGTCGGAAAATTCTCGCTGTCTCAAAGTGACGATTCTATTTACGTCTACGAACAGGACATGTTACACACAATAAATCAATACGGAATTAAAAACTTATGCGAATGTTTTAAGTGTCCATAAACAAGGGAAACAAAGTGAAAAATCGATCTCACAAACAAACATATTAGTCCAATTACAGTTTAATTGACATCCCCTGCAGAGTCTAGACAAACTGGAACATAACTGGCAGACCATCTCATGCAGCATGATGTTGAATTTTCGTTTTGCTATCGTTTACTGTCATACAGTATTATACAAATATTTCAATTAAAGAGTTGATGGTCACCACGTAAAGGTAATACGCATGAAATTTGGTGTAAAGATAGAAAACTATTACACTACACAGTTTCTGATCTGACAACCGTCTGCGCATAATCCAAGTCTAATGATAACGGAGATGCAACATCCATTCATTGCTTCATAATCTATGGATTTGACATGTCCGTGCTTCCTGAGCCTGTGTCTCGTCCATTAGATGAGATATACTTCGACATCTATCTGAACTGCCGTCGTCCTCCGTCTTGTCGGTGTACACCTGCCTTACACTATAGACGTATGTATGCAACAACCAACATTCAACCACACATGATTGTTTCTAGAAACGACATGTTTCGAAATAAAACCGGCTCTAACAGTCTAGACTGTACTTACCACACAAGAAATATGGTATTACACGTATCCTTACTGTATGTCTAGTTATTTGCAATTTGAGTAGCATATGTACAATGTTGGCCGTCTGGTATGTTTCTATATTCATCTAGCCATTCAAACACTCGTCAACACGTTCTTATAAATGGAGGCACACACTGCACATTGGTTTACCAGCCAAACTGACTCGAATCTCGAACAGTTGAGGGGGATGAAAATCCCCCACTATGGCATCAGTTCCACTGTGTAAGCATTATCTAAAATGATGTCGGGCAAGCCAACTGAGTCCATTCAAATCACGAAAAACCAAGCCCCTGTTCAGCTCGATTCCCTCGAGCATAATACATTTAATGTGATAAGACATTGAAAGGTTATGGCTGAGATGATACGATAACTAAAGTAAAAAAAACGGTGTGAGTTGATACATTAACCCATTTCTTTTCATAATGAAATGATAAGCTTCACTTGTAATGTGCGTCACTCATACGGCCATCAATCCCAGAGAGGAAAAAAGAGCACGATCATCGGAAAAAATGGCTACATAAACATCATGATTTCGCAAACATGTGGATAAATTTGAAACATCGTGAAACAATAAAACTGTGCAGCGCACACAGATTGTGCAGATTTAAAGGCATGTTTTTACATCAACAAATGTCATAGAAATTATGTTAACATATATAAAGAAACAAATGGGCCTAGTTTCTGACGATTTCTTTGTCATTGCATACACGAAGTTTCAATTTTTAGGTAAGTGGCGTGAGCTTTTTAATTACGATATATTGTATAGACTCTAGAGTATAAAGAAACTATCACATCTCGTAATATATTGTTCTCAATACTCCGAACCTCACAGCGCTGTACTCGCTACAAAGATACCCTTTGATGAATATCACTGGGATGAAATAGATTTTCATAGTGCCTGAGTCAGAACATTTAGCTATGAAAGCAGATAGGGCAACCTCCAATCAAACTTTCTGCGCAACAAATTGGCTGTGATAGAACGCTATTTGCCAGGAATAGGATCTGCATAATTAAATATAAATGTTTGATAGAGTACGCTGGCTTGCATCATTTGGTATAATTTTCAGGAATTATGAAGCAATATCAATGTTGATTCCAGAGAACGCAATACTGTTTCACGGGACTGGATTCAGGATAAAAGCTATCTGTCCTCCCCGTAAGTAATTGTGTTGTGACACTAGCCATGTTTAAAGGAGATACCACGTTATACATATTCATGAAACAAAACGCCTAGGTTTGCCTTCATGATTATGTAGGAAGACACTGAGTGCAAATGTTTCATGCGAAGACTGACTTTCAGGTGATCAATGGTAAAATGATACAAACTATTCAATAGGCAACCATGGGGTTACAAACGTTTGATGTCCAACATTGTTTCAAGAGATGTCATTTTAATATCTTTTACCATTACCAAGTATACAGTCACTGTTTTATTTCATTCATTATGAATATGCATTAAATCTATCATAAACAGTAAATATAATTAGAGTTATGACTATAATAGCTAGGATATGTGTACATAGAGTAAACAGAGGGATTTATATCTATATAACATGCAGTGTACTAGTATATTGTCCTTTGGAGGGAAAAGTTAACCAAGCTGAGACGTCAGATATGGTGACATACTCTCGTGGCTGACAAATTTTGAATTGAATTCGACCTCCTGAGTATTCGTTCGAGGTGTGGTTTAAGCGTTAGTTCGACACGTCGAAGGTCCAGATTCGATTCCACACAATCGGCACAATGTAAGAAAACAATGTATTGCTGGAATATTGCCTACTGCGATGTAAAACCCAGGTCTTAATACACTCTCCCTACCAAAAGTAGGGGATATTAAAAAATAACAGATGACTACATGAATACAGAGAGGTATTTAGTGATGGTAATGGACGGATAAGAAAAAGGAAGGACCAGGTGTAACATGACAATCAACAGAACACCTTGGCGTTGTACTGTTAGGGTGCAAACAACCCAGAAACACGACATGGGGATGTGATAAAAAAATGAACATTTGAGATGACTTGATCAATAATGGGTTATGCCTCTACGATTTGTGAAACATTCGTTAATACGGCGTGGTCCTGATCAACTCTCGATGACAACTTGAAGGAATCTTGTCCACTCCTCTTGCAGCGACTGGCCAATTCTGCTACCGTAACGAGCGGCCATTGGCATTGGCGTGCAGTCTCCCGACCATGTCTCAGACATGCTCCAGTATTGGAAAGGACTCGTGGCTGTCCATTGCATTCTGGTGATGTTTCAGATGTTAGAGGTAGTCAGTTACGAAAAGATGCACGTCGCGCACGTATCGCCTTGGAAAGACAAAACCTGGGCCAGCATGGCGGGCAAATAACACATTGGTGATAGTATGCTGTCTTGGTAGTACTGTCCACTGACCCTTCCATACACAATATGCAATGGCGTTCTGGGAGTGGAAGTGATCCCATCCCATAACACTTCGGACCCACCCCCAAATGTGTCATGCTCCATTAATCTGGCGTTGGGACGCCTCGAGACACGTTCACGTCTATCCAGAAAGACCAGACTCGTCTGAAAACATTTATAGATACCATCGGCGATTCCCCCAGTTTCTAAACACCATTACCGCGTGTCTAAAATGTGTCAGTTTGTTAACGGTGGTCTCCGAGCATGCAGATTTAGAAGTGTGCAGGGACGATCTAAACGTAGGCATTAACCTTAACTACGGCGGTCTGGCGCCAGTGAACAGCGATTTGATAGGCTGCATGAGCTCGATTTCTTAAATTGTGGTTGCTGATTGATCGGTATTGTTGATCCAGGGCACCCTTTGCAGGGCCGATCACTAACATTTTGTGTCTGCAGAAATATGTTCCTTAGTCTGCAAATCACAGATTGAGACACGTTGAACATTATTGACTACCTTTCACTGAGTTCTTCCAGTTTCACGCATTTCCAAACTGATCACAAATACTGCATTAGAGAGCGTACTGTGGATAATGGAAATTGAGAATAATAATAGCTCAGAGAGATTTTTCGATTTTGCATTGAAGTGACAAAACAGAGAATGACCCTCAACGGAGGAGTTCCATACTCCACGTGCATTTTTCTGGCGTGTTGGGGCATTGGGGTTTGGTTCCGAAACCGTTCTATCTCTTGTAATAATTGTTGTAATCTCCTTTGATGACATCTATTTTTCATGATTCCCTACTTTTTCAACTACATTTCTACCTTCCTGAGACAACATTTGTAAGTTACAGAATATGATCGTCGGAGTATTTGTGAAGATTTATCATTGAAAATTAATGACGGTAGCAATGAATTCTTGGTACATGTATATCCGAACAAAGCTGTCTGTTATTAACTGCATGTCGTGACGTCTCTTTGACCGAAAAGTTTTTGCATTTCCATTTATCATATTTCATTACTTATATTTTTATACATATTTATATGGTAACTTCAACAATGGTTTACGTGTATAATTGACCGTTTTGATAAATACCATACAATGACATCACCTAAAACAGTTTGGGAATAAGGTGATGAAACGTCTAGATAATGATAAAATACATACACTGTGCATGTGCCAAGAAGTTGATTAATATGCATTTTAAAGCCAAATACGCCCACGACCTCCAGCATCATCATGAATGATATGTGCGTGTATATGAATAGTGAGAAACTCCAGATTGGCGGATAACGTTTTGCTGGTAACAAACTACGGAGATAGTGAGTGAGTGAGTTTGCTTTTTGCGCCTTTTTTAGCAATATTCTAGCAATATCGCGGCGGAGGACACCAGAAATTGGCTTCACACATTGTGCCCATGTGGTGAATCGAATCCGAGTCTTCAGCGTGACGAGCGAACGCTTTAACCTCTAGACTACGCCACCGCCCCTAATAATTATGTTTTGTTGCATTATATTTCCTTGATCACCCTGGATCACCCTGGATCACCCAGGATCACTATGGATCACACTGGGGCTTTCTCAAGATTTGTGTAAGCATATACACATTGTCTTGTTCCTTAATATAAATGTGCTAATGACAGCCAAGAAGATTGTGACATGAGTAATATTCAGGATGGAAGCAACGCACTTTAAGTCACGGATCGACAAGAGAAGTTTTAGTTGCATTGCATCATTGCATTGATAATGTATTGGTAATATACAATAGAGGGATAATACTGGGATCCAGTGCAACAATATATGGATATGCTTTGCCACCATAACAAAAACGTCACCATCAACAAACGATGTAATTTACTGTTTACATGCTTTGTCTCCACAGCTCCAACCGTAGGAAAATATACTTTCCATGTATGTTTTTAAGTATTATTGGCCGCACGATGTATGCGATAATTGGCGTTAAATTTTACAGAATATAAAGAGGGTACAGTAAACTACGTTTATAACGAACACCTTATAACGAAAAGACGGATGTAACGAACTTACTTCTTTTGTCCCGTCTATTTGCTGAAGTTATGCTGTATATATGCTTATAACGAACTACGGTTTTAACGAACTATAATTAGTGGTCCCTTGGAGTTCTAACCGTAGTTTACTGTATTTGTTCAATATAATATAATAACATCGAGTTAGAGTGGCATGGGGAACATCATCACGGGGTTCTTGATAATATTGACAATAAGAACCAAGCATACTATTCATGGCAACTTTTAACTGAAACAATGAAACATTGGCATCTACAGTGGTGTTTCAAGATTATTACTGTTCATAATATTTCAGCTCATTTCACTGAATTTCTTTTATCTGAAAAAACGACCGTATTATGTTTCCTAATATACAAGGTTATATTTTTGGGTAATAAATATCTGGCATAAAGTACACAGTTCACCGTATAATACTACAACATTGTCATATGACATATGTATAAATAAATGTAAAATGTTTCGCAAATTATTTTATACTAAGGTGAAATTGTATAGATGTAGTGTTTGTTAAACGCAGGTCACGATTTCTCAACAAGAATTCAGTTTGACCTTTTAACTGAAATTGTACGGAGGCGATGGGCAACTATTTGAGAAGACTATGCTCTTTTAATTAAAGAAAACATATTTCAAGCTGTAAAAAAGCGTATGCAGCACAACTGCTAGCCGAGATAGATCACGTCTAAATTGCATATAATGCCGAAAGAAATTGCAAGGAATCTTTTCATAAAGAGGATAATGTTGAGATTTAAGTTATATCAGATCGAAAAAAGGCCTATTGGGAATATATCAAATAGCAATGATTCACTGCGACACAGCTCCAACTGGCGTATTCTAAAAGGCCATAACATTTAACCCTCGAGTTCTTCCCTCTGGTTTCATATGATAAACCCTCTTTAATGTAGATTGACGTCTATTCTGCAAAGATGATGTATGACAATATGACTGAAATCCGAAGAAAATGACCCTCGTCGGTTTCCGACCAGTTCGCATTTTCGAGGAAAAGCCATGTCATTATGACACATAACATGTATACTTGCCTGTTTGCTATGGACGAACACGCTAATCTGATCAGGCGGGTTTTTTCATTGCTGTACCGGTGTTGGAAAATGTGTTGTTAGTACGTTGTAAGGTGAAATGGAAATGCCGCTAAGAAATTTGTATTGTTATATTTCTAATTATGCTGCATTCCGTACAGATGAAAGCAGGTCTGGGGATAAAAATGTCACGTTTTCTCTTTCAGTAACGGTTATTTAAGAACTGTTGGGATCACAACAATATAGTAAGACTTATTTATCAACTAAACAGTGCCACAAAAAAAAAGTCCGCATCATGTCAAGGTACACATGCATCTGCAGAATTCGTCCTCAAAGAGTACTGGTCATCAGGATTATAACAATCCATGAAGGTGACATGATGATTTCAAATAATTGGTTTTGGTACAAAGGGATCGAGAAACATAAAACAGTACACACTGGGGAGCACGGGTAATCCATTTACGGTCAACGGCACTGCAGTTCGCTTTGTTTTGCCTGAATCCTTTGATTGTTGGTTGTAATCTCAAATTCGCCGTGATTATGATCATTGTTTTGTCAGCACATACCCATCCTCCGGTTAAAGACACATGATAAAAATCTGAGGCCTGCTTTGGGTCTTTTCAATAAATTACGCTGACACGCCGTGATGTACATGGAATACAAACTGACTCACTCACCAACTGACTTTCCGACTGAATAACTCACTCACTCACTCACACTTAATTATATTTGAATAATTAAGATGTATTAAGATATATCCTTAAGCGTAGTGTCAACAAAACAAAGCTTTGATGATTAATATGTAGTTCTACTTTAATCACTTAACAGTGAAAGGGACTGAAAGCATAGCCACATCTTCTTTTCATCATGAATCCTTCAGAAGACATGTCGGCTTTCTGAATTTAATCAAGGTGAGGCCTACCAATGTCACACTTGTGATTGAGAGTCCATACATGCCAAGAGAATGATAAGTCTTTGTCGGAGAAATTGGAATGTGAATGGTCCCTAATCGACCCGAGCTTGCGATGGGTGGCTAAAGAGGCCATGAAATTTCCACGACTAAATGAAGCATGATAAAGGCTAAATTCACTGCAGAGAAAACTAAGAGCGCCTTAGAGGTGGACAATTGTTCAACAAACATGAGTCGGATGAAGAAGACTCTTCAACACAGAGTTTCTCAGTCCACAAATTACGTATGGCAGAGATCATTATTTCTCATTGAGGCAGCTTTAGCTGTCAAGGGTTTTACTCTGCTTGCACGAGTGGCCCAAAACGTCAGATCTGTTAGGAGGATGCCGATGTTTTCAAAGGCTTTAGCATTTGGCGCCAGGCGCACTCACTTGGCTTAGTTGGACCATTTGTACCAACTCGTGTTATTGGTGCTGATGGTAGGATGGGGATTTAACTAATGTGAACTATTTGCACATGTATTCAATCAGAGCCTCTGATAGAAACACAACTTCATAAATCATTGACTTGAATGTACAATTTGAGAGAGGGAGAGAGAAAGAGAGAGAGAGAGACACAGAGAGAGAGAGAGAGAGTTATGTGTGTGTGTGTGGGGGGGGGGGGGGGTAGGGGGAGAGAGAGTTTACTTGACATATCTCATGCTTGTGATGAATGTCACATTGCAATTCATTTTGTCTTCAATTTTCGGAATGCAAATTTATCTGTGTGTTTGATACAGTATTATTTCAATGAAAAGAAATGGTCATTGCACAGGCTATAAAAAGTAGTTTATCGAACACAAAAACCAGTATTTTCACAAAATCGGTGTCTAAGTATTGATTATAACTTGAAACAAACCGTTGATTTGCTATTTTTGTATGATTGCTTCTAATCAGTCAACGTTGTTTGCACAGAAGCCATTAGAAAGAAATCGCACCATAACTGATGTTCGATTCCATGGGCAAAAAGAACTAAGTCACCTGTTTTATTTCCTAGGTTGTCGTAAAAGGAGATACTTTTTCTCTCTACAACGCATAGTCATGTTGGAAATGCCTTGTCACGTTGACTATGAAGATTATACACCATGAGAAGGCAGAGTTAGACCAGCAGGTAGTCATAAAGAATAACACTCCATACATAACGCACAAGGTAGCATACTGTTCAATTCATCTTTGAAGGATGCAATAAAGTCTCACCGCGAATGTGAATTGTTTTGTAGAACTTGTCACACGTGATCAGTTTCATTGAATGCTAGTGTTCTACTTGATTAATAATGATGACACCATAGGAACCAAATAGATGAACTGATAATACGTCCTTCACCATGCGTGGCGTCTAATTAAATAATGTCTTCCATGCAAGATAACTAGATTCTGATAAGTGTTGTTCAAACACACATTTAGATCTACGATAAAACAAATCATGGTTCCATCGTAATTGCACCTCAAATGCAGTGAATCTATCAAAATTACATGAAAAGGATGGCAGAAGTTTTAGCTTCGACATATACACACGAGTAAATAAACATTACATGAATAATTACCTTTATAACATATCACTTCTATCGCGATTAAAACGTATCTAATGCTTTATTATCCTGGAATCACGACAGGGATCTTGATAATAGAATATAAACGATGTAATCGCGAGAAAGATAATAATTTATGGTTATTTGCCATATTGAACTTATACCAGAAAAAACACTTTATCTTGTTATATTTCCCATAAGGCCTGGAGATTAGTAGCCCAACCAAAACTTTATGGATTGTTTGCAACATTATAGATCAAATTATTTCTAAGTGATGCAAAGATAGCACGAATATGCAAACATATGTTTACCATTATTTACACAAAGTGTATGTATACACATTATGTTACACATTGAACAGGAATAGTGCGCGTAAGGGCATATATATATTACCATCATTGTTTTAAGAGGATACATCACTTTCAAAGTTGTGGTAGCAGGGTGTGCGTGTGTGTGTTGTTACACCTCGTGGTAACAGGGGAGATGCTGTGAAACCTTGTGGTAACAGGGGGGATGTTGTTACACCTTGTGGTAGCAGGGGAATGTTGTTACACTTTGTGGTAACGGGGATGGGGGGAGGGGGGTGCCGTTACACCTTGTGGTAGCAGGGAGATGTTGTTACACCTTGTGGAAACAGGGGAGATGTTGTTACACCTTGTGGTAGAAGGGAGATGTTGTTACACCTTGTGGTAGCAGGGGGATTTTGTTACACCTTGTGGTAGCAGGGAGATTTTGTTACACCTTGTGGTAGCAGGGAGATGTTGTTACACCTTGTGGTAGCAGGGAGATGGTGTTACACTTTGTGCAAACAGGGGAGATGTTGTTACACCTTGTGGAAACAGGGGAGATGTTGTTACACCTTGTGGTAGAAGGGAGATGTTGTTACACCTTGTGGTAGCAGGGAGATTTTGTTACACCTTGTGGTAGCAGGGAGATTTTGTTACACCTTGTGGTAGCAGGGAGATGTTGTTACACCTTGTGGTAGCAGGGAGATGGTGTTACACTTTGTGCAAACAGGGGAGATGTTGTTACACCTTGTGGTAGCAAGGAGATGTTGTTACACCTTGTGGTAGAAGGGAGATGTTGTTACACTTTTTGCAAACAGGGGAGATTTTGTTACACCTTGTGGTAGCAGGGAGATGTTGTTACACCTTGTGGTAACAGGGAGATGTTGTTACACTTTGTGCAAACAGGGGAGATTTTGTTACACCTTGTGGTAGCAGGGGGGATGCTGTTACACCTTGTGGTAGCAGGGGGATGTTGTTACACCTTGTGGTAACAGGGGAGATGTTGTTACACGTTGTGGTGCATTGTTTACATGTGTATGATATATATACATGTATTGTACCATCTTTAAAAAGTGAAGATGAGCTAAATAGTAAAATATGGTATTTGATTACGAAGCACTAAATTCCTCTATTTTAAAATAGTGTAATGCAATATAGCTCACCTGGATATAAAATCAACATCCAGATTTATTTTATTTTGTGTGAGGTTTAACGCTTCGGTCAGTAACATTAAACCAATACCACAGCGGCATGTTAATAATTACCTCACAAACCAGAACTATGACACACGATGAAATTTGTCACCGAGCCTGACAACCCGATCCCTTACCACAAACATTCGACTAATAGGACCTTCTGGGGCCAGAAATCCCAACAGGGATCAAGTATTTAAAACGCCAACCAAAGCTGGCATTTAAAGTAGGTTCAAATTTTAAAAGTTCTGCATAAATTGAGAACTAAATTGGATTCCTCAATCCTCAACAATAACATGTGGAGCATCCATAATGGCTTTGCTGAAGACAATAGCAGGATTCCCTTCATACGAATCTGCAAGTAATGCATGGGCCGAAAGTTTCAGTAGATTTGTTTCCATCTTTATTAATAAAAAGAGTAACTTTCACTTCGATGCCTGCTGGTGAACAATAGTTCAAATACGCATTTAACACACTTTGGGAAACAGTTTCTTGGAAATGGAGAAAAACGAGTCATGTGCATGCAAACAAGACACTTCTCATCAATGCGATGGGTACGTAACAAAAAACATCCTGATGTTGATAAAATTGAAAGCTATATATAATTCTTAAGTTCAATACCAGTTGTACCATCAAAGTCGCATAGAAAATGTTTCTGAATATTTCTTTCATTTCATATTATCAATAAATTCGCAGAATGTATTTTTCCAGAAGCTGAGCATCACAGCATGTTGTAAATCTAATGCGGAAAAGTTGCTTGATATGGTTTTTGTAATACAATGAACGGGGATTAAGCAGTCGTTAAAAGTGCGTACGGTGCGAAACTGGGTTCAGTAATCACAAGAGAAGCCTCATAAATAGATTAATCAATAGGTGTCATAGTGTAATCAATTTGGCAATATCATATGGCAGGGATCTGCTGACAAGCTCAGATGGAGATACGTTATAACGCCTTTCAGAATTAGGCAGTAAATGAGGATGTCACTAAACCCCTTGCGTTAGTGTCTAAAGTCTGAAATATGACGTTTACATTATGCCATTTCGTTACACTCTCGGGTTATATTCCCTGCCTGTGTTCCGCAACTGATGCTTTCCACCAAGGATAAGCTCCATAAAATAGAGAGATCGTATGAGTATAAGATTTTAAATGCCCTTTGTAACAGTTGGATGTCGTTTAAGTACGAAGTAAAAGTGGTTATCATGCATATCATAAAATGTAGTTGAAAAATCATGACTGGCTTCCAAGAAGGGTTTGACTTAATATACCCTTTTAAGTTCATGACCCTCATTAAGATCCTTGAGGACCACTGTTGCAAATGGACACAGAGAGTAAGAATCGCTTGGTTGGAAATTTCTATCTACAGTGTATAGTATTTAAGATACGAAGTGTTTAACTTGACACGAAGCGCTGTGTCATACGATGTCCACATAGACAATTAACCTTTGTTATTCCTAAAAATGTCAGTGGTTTCTCGTTTCTGACCTAGTCATTCCCATCCTGTGTATCAGGGTTAATATCCACTTTCGCACATTTAGTTCTTATCACATTTAGGATATGTGGAGATCTGTGTTGTGACAAGAAAACCTTAATTTGTATTCTTTGAAAATACCTTCGAGTCGGTTTTACTTAAACGAACATTTTGTCTTCTGGGCAATCGGGGCTACCCATGACCAACATATTGACAAAACTCAGTTGTTACTTTTATGGTTAAATACGGTAAAAATATACATGCTGTTAGCACGGAAGTTCGGAAATGGAATTTTAGTACCTTCCTGGGATGTGTCAGATAGGGAATGTGCTGTAAGTTGAAGAATCAAGGCGTTAGCCCTAAAGCATGCACGTGGCACTAATGGCTACTCTGTGGCATTACATTGGCCACATGTGATGTCCAGTTGTGGCACAAAGCTCACACATAAACGTGAGAAGGTCGTATATAGATTCCACAGCGCAGCACGTTACGACCGTCGAGTGTCTGTAATGACGTTTGCTTTTATTTGGAGGATATTCGGTTAATAATATCGTCCCATGTGGCACATGGAGGGGTTTGACCATATGGAATACCGAATATGATGACATCGTATCGGGAGTATCGACATTAACTGATTGGATGCATTGACAAAATAGCACACACCTTTGATCAGATGTATTTTTCGCATGAGCATATTCCTGGTGTCTGCACACACAGTCTTACAAACATTCAGCATTTGTTTTTTTAGGATCACCAAATGAGTGTAGAGAATGCAATTTCCAGCAGAATACCCTACGTCTTCAGGACAAACTAGCTCTGCTTCATCCAACGTGTATTGATTTATTACAATATAATTACATGCCGATTGGAATTTCAGATTTGATATTCCCTGCATGATATATTAGGCTATAAATAAATATCCCAGTCGTATATTAGAAATAGAGTTGCATCCTCTTGGTCAAAGAACGCAATCTCTAATAGAAGTAGAGTCATGCAATGTGGATTATTTATGATGGGACAGCCTCTTGGTGATAGCGTTCGCTCAACGCGTCGAAGGCCCGGGTTCGGTTCCCACACGGGCACAATGTGCGAAACTCATTTCCGATGTCATATCCACCGTGGTGCTGGTGGAATATTGAGAACGGCATAAAATCTTCTCACTCGCTCAATTTACATAATTCCATGTTTAATATAAAGTTGACTTGCTAACAATGACGATTATCAATGAAAAACCAAAACATCATTTAATATAAATACACGAAGAAACTAGACAAAGCAAAAACACGACATGCATTCATAACCTGCGTGGACTAAAAAACTAGTTACTTCAAACAGTATGAGTGAGCATTTAAAGGTACCTCGTGCCTTGAGGCTATAGAATTGTGATAGAATGACCACGAACCATGAATAAATATGATGCCCTTTACCCATATGTCTGCGGCAACACATACATTTGGTCTTGTTTCCCAGCACAATATATTGGCACAACTCCTTTGTACGTTTTGTAACCATTTTTTCAATATTGGAAGCTATGTCATTTTGTTGAGTCTTTTCAGGCGTAGAAACAATTTGGTTAATATATGTAGTTGGTAGTCATGTTAATAGAGTGCATTTGGTGGTGTTATTAGGTAGTGTTTGTGGTGTTAGTGTGTAGTTGGTGGTCATGTTTAATAGAATGAAGTTGGTGGTGTTATTAAGTAGTGTGTGTGGTGTTAGTGTGTAGTTGGTAGTCCGCTGTAATAGAGTGAACTTGGTGGTTTTATTAAGTAGTGTTTGTGGCGTTAGTATGTAGGTGGTGGCTTTGTCTACTAGAATCAAATGGGTGGTTATTTAGAGGTAAGCAGGAGATGAAATAATCTAAACAGTGAGAAGATCTGATTCTTAGCCACTGAATGTGGTCACGTTATGTAATAGCATTAAGTGAGTTACATAAACGTACAAAAGAGTAGGCCGCGCTTCGTCTGTTTATTTTTCAACCGTATCATCGTGAAAGACATTGATATTATTCCCCTCTCTAAATATATATGTTATATGTGTTATCTACGTACATTTGTATCTCGAGGGAAATATCGTATATCGGTTGTGAACGTCAGGTACATTAGTGTCAAAACAGTAGACGGTCGGTGGAAGCATTAAACTTATATTATGTATCTGCCCTACAGACATGTAACTGGTGTCATTGTTTGCAGTAAAGTGACATCTTCCTTACATAGCGATGTGTTCTTACAGTGTATATGTTACTAATGTTTCTTTGGCGTTAGCTCTCGCAGCTACCGATGTGAAATCCAGTCAAAATGAGGAAAGGTACGGAAGGACCTATCTGCCATGGTAAATCATAAAATTCTAGCCTTCCCTCGTATACTATCGATTTCATTCGTAACATTCTTCGCGTTACGTCGGAATAGTACTACGTTGACTTGCAATAATTTTCGCGTTCGCACGCCGTTATCTCTTGGCGCTTCATGTGGATCAGACATAAGCGTTTCCTGAAGTTTCAGAGTGTTATTTGCAAGGACACGACGATACGTTGAGTGTTCTTTTTATATTGGTGTTTTATTTTCACAAAACTCACTCACTCTCCAGGAGGGTTTCTTTTCTTTTCTAGTTTTATTCAGGATGTTTCTCAATCCTTGATAGACATACAGCGAAAGGCAGAGGAAATCGACTCCCAGACGTGTACTCTTGATTATCTGAATATGTCGCCAAGCAACAAGTCAAATGCAGTCTTCACATTGTCACTTATAATATACTCAAAGGTGTGTAGAATATAATATACATCAAGATCAAATCACTTCATACGGTACAGGGGCGTTCGGGTAGCCTTGTTCGAACGTCGCGCCGAAAACCCGTGCTTGATCATGCCCGACATGGGTACAATGTGTGAATGTGTAAAGCCCCCCCCCCCCCGCCGAGATATTGCTAGAATATTGCTAGAAGCAACGTAAACCCATGCTCATTCACTCACTTATACGGTACTCAAGCTTACTACATCCCTTTTGTTACAGTGTTTTGTTGAAGTAACACACTAAACTGATCCTGGTAATGTCCTTGCTACCTGTCATCTTACATTTGGCAATACTGCTATATTATAGATAACGATGCAAAATTCTTATTTTTGCGACATTTCATATCATGATGTGGTCTTTAATAATGTAGACGAACCTGGTCAAACTGCCATGTACAAATGTTCAGGAAAACTTTATGTTGTGATATACGCACAGTCGATATTGATCATAGTCATAGGAAACAGTGTTATCTTGTTATCGGGAGCTTTCGGTCTTCAGTTGTATTGACGTTAAACACCATTGATATTCCTTTTGAATAAAGGATTGTTTCACGTGTAACCTGTGTTTGTGGGTGTTACAAAAAGGTCATGCATGGAAATCATTTGTCTTTCAAACACTGACACAACCGTCAGAAGTAAACGAGTGTCAGAGAATTCCTGTAAGCCAACGTCATGAGGAAATGGGAAGGTTGCAAACTACACAAAGTGTCCGTAAAGATGCTTTAAACTGCATTACAGTACGTTGTTGCATGTGAATCAACCTTTGCAGTAAACTGGACAAGATACTGACAGACCACCCTCCCTGTAACAACCCAACGTGAAGATCGTTATTTGGTGATGTTATCATGGCGTCATAGGCTTCAAAGTGGCCCATGTATGGCCAGAGATTTGCAGCAAGATACTGGAACCAAACACCAGTGCAAAAACCTACGCAACTATTTGCATGCAGCAGGTTACACGACAATCGTCCTGTAGTTCCAATTCCAAGGAAATGCTGTTATGGCTGCAATTCACCTGCAATTGCGTCGTGCTCAATGGAACAAGATTATATTTAGTGATGGATCGCGATTTTGCGTTCAGGTTGCTGACAGAAAACACAGGGTTAGGCTGAGACAAGGTGAACGTAATGTGCCGCTAACGTCATACAGCGTGACAGATGTTGCCTTGGGAGTCATGGGTTGGGCAGGCATTTCTTGGAATGGGAAAACTGGACTGGTGATGGCTAACGGAACACTTAATATTCAGCGATACTGCGAACAAAAAAATGTAGTTATTGTTAATTGTTAATTGTGCTCCTATTCAAGCAAGCGCATCCTGGTTGATTTTTGTAATGGGACATTGTCCATCGACATACAGCATGAGCAACACTTCATTTGCTTCGGAGGAGCAATGTCCAAGTGCAGGAGTGGCCGGCCAAATCACCAGACCTCCCAACCACAGAGCATGCATGGGTTATCCTCGGAAGCAAGACTCGACAACAGCACCCAAACATGCAGAACGACCTTGAACCTGCTCTCATACAGGTATGGACTAACATCACAGTAGCAGAGGTCAACGGGCCAATGGGCAGTTCGAGACAGCGATGCACGGCCGTTATGCAACGCCAATCCTCATACCTGATATTGACATTTTGGACTTGATGATGCTTGTAACCCTACCTGGTGCTCGGCATTGAGGAGCTGAGGACTGGTCGGCTCGGAGTCAGTGTACTCTGTCTGAGTGGGATAGTAATGTTAAACTGCGGTATCTCAATGGGCTTGCACCATAAAAATCGGCATTAGTCCGGACTAGAACAAGCAACCACATACACACGTGCATTCACATCGCTCTATTTAAGAACTAATCTTGGACGCTATTTCACATCACCTCACAATACATTTACATACACGTGTCATGGGCTTATGCTATTGATATTTGATATCAATTTGAAAGGAAAACCTGAGTGACAATTGCAAGTATATTTATTCATTTAATTCGAGTTTCAAACCAACAAAGTTCTCTGAAGCTGACCTTCAAATAGGGTAGCATCTCAACTATGGTTACAATATTATTTATCAATACGTTCCACAATACATTTAAGAATATTTAACGATGAAGTAGAGAATACTGTCGCGTGAGATTGTGATGCTGATGAAGTCATCTCAGTCACGTGCGCCCCACCCAACATGCCACAACGTTAAATAAAATAGTTAATTGTGTAGCAGTTTCGTTATTCCGTCACAGGTTATTCAGGATTTACAATAAAAATGTGCTTTATATACAGCATTTTAAACAAATACAATTTCTTTTGTTAAAGGTTCATTCGTGGCGTGGGTGAGTTATTATTGAACTTTGTATTGATATCAGTTTGCATGTTTGAAAACAGGACGAACAATAGATGTTATCGATTTGCTTTAGTATAATGTTGTCATGTCATGGCTATGCTTGGCACAACCTAATGTCACATGTACGACTTAGAGGACTGCAGTAAAGTAAAAAAAAATCAAGTATCATACTCATTGGACATTCAAGTTTTAATTCGTTTCTCGAAGTCAAAGTCCTCAACTGATATAAAAAGTTGACCCATGACCCAAATGTAGGTGTTATTAAGCCTTGTATTTCCAAAGTTAAATATCACGTTTATTTCGTATCCAGTGGTAACCTAACGGTGCGCTGATGTCGTTGAAACTATTTTTAAACAAGTGACCCCCATCATGATCCATGTTTTGAACTCACATGTAGCCCACCAACAAGTATACATAGGCAATTGTGGTCGAGTAAATAATCGATTCTGGTCCCAACAAACTAGTGCTGATAGAATAAGCATGGACGTTCCTTTAAGATGACAAACAATTGCTGCAGTCGGTAAGCATAAGATGATGGGAGCCTATAATCTGACATAGAATACACACAGGTTAATATGTAACTTTGTATCATATAATTGACCTTCATGGCATGAACAATTCAAGTGATCCATTTCAGATCCATTTCGACAGCACTGAATACGAAATAATATGACACAATCAACCTCAATGTCACATCATAACCTCTATTCTTAACCCTCATCAATCGTCCGATACCCGGATCACTTCGGGCTTTCCTCCCATATTAAGCTGACACGCCGTGATATAACTGGAATATTGTTAAAAGCTGCGTTAAATCCAACTCACTCACTCACTCACTCACTCATAACAATTCTCAGATAACATTAATAATGGAAGATACATATATCTTTCGCAAGTGTATGCAAAGCAAAACAGATTAAAACATCAACAAATTATTGCTAGTGTATGATTGATGTATTTTCTGTACAGCCAATACCATACACCAGTGTGCTTCGTGCTCAGTTAATGTGTCATCGCACGGAGTCATATGTAAAGTTGGAAAGTTACGAAAGGATTGTCGCTTTTCTGAATCGTGTCTGAGTAGTTAACATTGTGCAATCGAGAATGACCCATCAGCCCAGGGCAACATAAATGTCTTGAACTTTAAACATTAATATATCGATCACTTTAATTGATATCGAAAACATTGTCCTAAACATGACATCACCAATATAACACTGTCCGTCTTGTTCAGATACATGTAACAATACAGTATTATATGCAGCTCTCGTGCTTCATTTATATAAATCGCGAAATTATATAGCGAGCGAAGACTTTAGTACAGCACGGTAACGCTTCAGTACAGCGAGGGGACGCTATAAATACAGTTATACAGCTAAATCAACTAAATCATTTGAGCGAAATTCATTTTCATAATCATTTTTGTTATAAGCCTCTCTGATATGAGCCAGCTACATTCTGCTGTTTGGTATACTATTCCTGCTGTAATTATTATTTTTATATTGACGAAATGAATGCTGTTTTAAGTACTTTATATTTAAGATTAAATCTCAAAACTAAGCATGAGCTTAGATGTCACTCTCTCTTGACAAACTGTAAGCAATTTTACTTGAGATGATGCTTAAAGTCCTATTCATTCACACACAAGACATATTCGCTGGCAGCAGGAATGTACTTGATAAGCTCTCAATAACAAACCATTCCCCTAATGCATTCTTCAGAACTCACGCAATGTACAATGTTCGGACAAGGAATGTTGAAGAGATAACGGAATGTTTGAGGTAGCAGCTTTACCAGGAGTTGTTAGCATGTAAACATGCTTCTTCGGTCACCATGTTCTACATTAACCCATTTACTTCCCCAGACTTCAGAAGTACATGTTTTGAATGTTGGAGTATTGAAGAAAGTGTCATGATACAGCTTCTTTTGTGTGAGCCTTGAAGTTGCCTATGTATATACCAATATCTAGAGGCCGTAGAAAACGCCTATACAACCATTTGAAAAGAAATCTTTTACAGAGTCACATACCAGATAGTGGATTCAGAAGAGGATGAAAGACGTTGTTAATCATGTGTCGATTAGGTCGATTGGAACATTTTGCCGGTTCAGTGTTTCGTGAAACACATGAATTGATCTTTGATCTAGAAGATCATTACAAAAACGTCTGGTAGCTAACCTGGCTTCCTAGACCCATGACGATTTCAGTATATCGTGCTTATTTTGTTCTACATGTAATTTGGTTAATATTCTTGCATAATACTAACCATAATATCACAGCTCTCATACGATCTTATACACCAATTACGGGTAATGTACAAAGAAGTACATGTTGTATGTCAACAATCTCATTCATAAAGAGCATAAGAATTCAATGTCTATATACCTGTCATTCATAGATAAAGACAATCGACTTAAGCTCAAAAGAACCTTTAGACCCGGTAAGCAAAACACGAGGATATTCGGAAGTGTTTTGGCAGTTATTGATCCTAGCCAAGAGACACAAAGTATACTGAAGATGTCATGTTATTTATTTATGGAGTGCATTTTCTGTCCTTTATGAATAAATAACGCTAGGATTATTTTGTCTGCTAAGCCACTGCCGGTGGGATTTCCTTCATTGTCTGATCTAGCCAGGAACAAACAGACAGTAGTCACTCAGTCAGGATACATCAAATGATAACGGCTGTCTGCTGACTTTCTGTGGTCACTTTACCTTTATTGCTATGTGGGATGAGATCAGGGTGTGTATCCCAGCGTCGGGGATTATGGAACAAGTATGATCCTCTTCATTAAGCCGACTGAATAGTGACCTTCTACGAGGGCATGCAAGGCTGTCTGGTAGATACAATGCTACCTGACACTCATCATGTTACCTGAAAATTACATCTATCCAATAATCATATACTGGAAAAGGCAATTCCATGCAAATAGCTATGTCTGTCAGATTGCATTTCAGCTGACAGAATAGACTGGATATGGAAACGTTATCAGACCAGATAATGGTTATGCATGTAAACTTAGTACATGAACTGCAACTGTAAAGTCACACTCCATATATCATCATTATTACTCTCACACTTCCGACATGTTGTGTCAATTTGATCAACACAATTAATACTCCTCATCTCATCTGCTATTAAATAACATATGCCCTCTTGGTAGTTTTCGGCATTAAATAATGAACATGTTTCGTCTATATATGACAATAATTTGATATTCAAGGGGGACTCTCACTTTCATTGCCTCTTTTCTTATAAAGTAACATTGCATGTTTTCAGGTTAAGGCTAAATATAGGAATAGTCCAGCTGTATCAAGCCAATAATCGAGCGTTGGCGAGGAAAACTGATCGTTGTTACTGTTAACAACAACCCCTGACGTCGGAGTACGATGACATGCAATCAACCAAGTCATCGAACATGACCATCCGATCTAATTTAGTAGCCCCAAGAAAATGAAAAGAAAAGAGAGTGTTCTTTGGGACTTATTGATGAGGGTTCACCTACTCCAAGGAATCGACTACTGTGTAAGTTGGTTGATTTGTAATTGGTTTTGACCAGCATTTCAATTATATCACGGCGTGTCACCTTGATATTGGAAAAAGGATTCAGCGAGCACGAATGTGATGCTGCCACACCTATATTGATCTTGAAACAGGTTTCTGGCACCCTTTGGGGTGCACATCTGTACAACGAATTGTGGCGCCTCGGGCGACTGGAACACCCTTGCCTCCGCAGGAATTAATACAACGGCCTGTAATTATTCGAGTCTGGTTCAGCAAACGCGACATGTGCGGGGTATGGGGGACCAGAAAAGCCCATGGGACTGACGTAACAGACTACTGGAAATATGTGCTGCACATTATGCGAAAATATATGCCGTCGAAATTGAAGCGGTTTATGTTAGTGCAGCAAACACATACAGTGTACTTCCATAATACCACCTCACAGTACAAAAAAGTAAACCACTGCCAATACACAAACAACGACTTTGCACTGGAGACTAACACTCGGGTTAGTCGGCAACGCTAAACGTCTCACGCTTCTGTTTGCCAAATCGATCAAAGACGCGACAAAAGATTTCAAATGATCCCATATTTTTGTACACCGGATGTCTTTCGATAATGACCCCCAGCCTGTCCCAATACCAATATCTGATCAAGGAATAAAAGGAAGTTTTGAAGCGCAAAGGAACATCCTTTTGCGTACAACTTTCAGAGGAACAAGAAACGAACGCTGGTGCAATCATCTAGTCGACACAATTACTGGATAGCTTTCGGTCGTTCACACTCTTGGGTTGATTAATTTTGATTGCACACTGTCTAGAAGCTTGTACGTTGTGAATGAACAAAATTTCACCCAATACTTCAATTAAGCCTATGGAACAAATAGCAACTCGAGCCTGACCAATTTATCCATGCCGATGTTGCGGCAAACGTGATACAGGAGTAATATAATTTGCCAGTTAAAAGACTGGGGATCAACAGAGGATTTTCGTCTATCTGAACAGGAACAATCGTGGCTGAGCCAGTGGACGAAAACTCGTAAACATATATTCAACCGTCTGATCCCGGTGTCTTTAAAGATACTCATTGTACAGACGTTCATGTGCACATAACCTTGTAGAGACCTACGAATTACTAACGCTGTGATGACCGCCTGTAGACGTGATGGTGGGGCTTTGGTTTATAGTTTTACAGCTCGTGTGTAGATTTAGCAGATCATGCGTTAAATTTACTCGATATCGCCATGTGTTCGTATGACATTTCCAGGGCATTTCGGAGGAAACACTTCAAACTGTTCAACTAATTCACTGATGTCCTTTAATAGAGATATAGCGAGAGAGAGAGAGAGAGAGAGAGAGAGAGAGAGAGAAAGAGAGAGAGAGACGACTAGACAGTAAAAGAACGCGGGGGATAGGGGTGGGGGTGGGTAAGTTATGACGAAAGAAGGTGGGTAATAGAGAGGAGGGAGAGATGGTGGATCCTGGATCATAATCGAATAGCTAAAACCATCATAATATTCACTTACATGTGCTGAAACACATGCATGTATGTCAGAACGTTTTATTTTTTTACTTTCAGACATTAACATTGCATAAGTGTATGCACCTTACTTTAAGGACTTAGATTTATCATATCATGCGTTAAATTTACACGATATCGCCATGTGTTTCCAGGGCATTGAATGCACCTACTTTAAGGACTGTTATTGTTTACCAAGATGAAAATAGCGATGAAGAAATATATACACACAAGAGGCATATTTGTTGAATCTGCATTGAACGAATGTACAAACAAAACTTAAAATTCCCTGCTTTAACGACATTTGCCAGTTTAACACAACATCCGATATACACACTCCTACATCTCGTGTTGGTGTTAGATAAAGAACTTCAATCATTCTAATGAAGCGGTTCATACATCTTGAGCTATTCCTCGGTGTGAAATAACATAAAACGTACATCAATCAATGAACGCATATACGCTGGGCTCATCTACCGGTTTTTCATTTCACAGCCTGAGCTACAGCTAGCCTCATGTGCAATATTCGGAAAGTTGGAAAATCGACATATGTACCATCTTGTAATGTAACTACACGCTAGACTAACAAAACCAGACACACAGCTTCAAATACATTATCGCTCAAGGCAACATATGGAAGGGCTGATGTAGGTATAATTTTAGTTTTTGCCTAGAGGGATTCGCAAAACAATTGTTTCTTTATCAAATATGATTTGTTCAATATAACACGCTGCAGAACGATGGCAACACTTCTCTCTTCTGTGTATCGTAATAGCTACTTTAAAGGAAGTAAAGTATTGATATTGAGACGAAGTGAGCTAGTTTGTTGTTACAATAGCCTTGGGTTATTGTATGTTCTACTTCTATCGTAATTCGCTCCTCACACTGGCTGACATCTTGTTATCGGATTAATCGTTGTTTCGTGGTATTTTAGCAAACTGGTGGAATAGAGTGACTATGAACTGTCATACAAGAGGATTGGCAAAAGAGTTGATAGATGCTATTTCATTAAGGTAATTGGTCATGTGATGTACATTACATGGAAGTTGTCGATCATTGGTGGAAAGAAACCACGCCAGACTGCGTGACTACGAGCTGTAACTCTACAGTAAAACAACCGTAACGAATACAGCATATATGTCTTTGTCAATAGAGTATTAATGCCAACTTTGTTTTTAACACTGGTCCACATACCGACACCATTCAAGTCATTATATATACAATTTTATTATACACTTCAGTGTGAAAGAAGTTGAGAAAAGTAATATTTTCATTGCAGTGAACATAACACTTGATATTTCATTGCAGTGAACATAACACTTTGACGGAACTATTGTCATACAAGAGTTACCTCACGGCCAGTTGTCTCCCTTTGTCGTAGGTGCCCAGCCCGAACACAAACTGTTGCTTTCCTCTTTATGTTAGTTCCATATTGACAAGGCAAAATAATGACAGATGGCTGTTTATCGATTTGATATCGTTTCTTGCCGTTTGTTATTCTCTTGAAAATGTTTTGTCATAAACTATACATTTCTCATTTAACTAGTCAATCGAGACTGTTCGTTTCGCAAAACGCCATTTTTGTTACTTGACCAGCGTGTATTCCTTCGCTTCCGACAGCGGTCTCGTAGCTTTCAAGAATATTATTTTATTGGAGTTGATTTGGTATATAATCATATCCAAATCATGTATGCACACTAAATAATTTTAGTGACCTAAACTGTTTTATATTACTTTTCTTCTTATTTCGACACAGATGCATGGAAACCAATCTCAAGAACCGTATGATTGATTTATAGAACCGTTGTAAGTTGTTGTCGGAGTATTTAATCTTATATCAATGAATAATATAGACTTACTGAATAGACAGCTCTTCTCTTTTGTTCAGATACAATTGATCATCAAGACTTACATATTTGGTTGAAGAAAAGGTAAAAACAATCGGGAAATATTTTAAGTAACTACCAAAATAATTTCACATCTGTTAATGATAACAATCTCCTTGCATCACGGGTGCAAGGGTGGCCCAGTGGTGATGCCACAATTTTCTGTGCAGAGTTGCGTTCCTTGGGCACGCCAGAAACCTATGATTGTGGGTTCGCACCGATTATGTTTCGAGGTTTGTCAGCACCATCCCCGTTCTCGTGGGTCTCACCGAAGTGGTAAACATCTGTGGCCTGCATCACTTCGGGCTTTCCTCCCACATTAAGCTGACACGCCGTGATGTAAAGTTCAAAGCGACGTTAAACCAAACTCACTCACTCACTCACTCACTCCTTGCATCATGATCGTCGATGGTGGAGGAGGCTGATAAACTATTCAAACATTATGCAAAGTGCAAGATAGATGTAACTACATACCACTTTATCACAAAGATTCATTTGCTTTGTTGGCCATACTTAAAACATTTATCACCAGAAAACGGACGGGTTATTTCAGGAAATGGGGGGTCAATGCTAGAGCCTCAGTGGTTGGAATCGTCTATAAGATTGATGTCCGTTTCCGTTGTCTGACTATAGAGATCAGCTCCAAAGAAAACAAATTAAGGTAAAAGTCGATCATGTTATATTGTTGAAATAAAGCGAGAGGTGGCACTGCGTTAGCACCACTACATCTTTCCGACCAGGCATTGGAATAGCTTTACTGTTATTCTGAGCAATATCGGGCTTGAGCAACAGCAACAAGCACATGTGTTTTTGTTGGACGTCGCATTCAGCAATATTCGATCTGTGTAACGGCGGTCTGCAAATAATCAAGCATGGACACAAAATCCAGTGATTGATATTATGAGCAAAGATCCACACTGTTAGGGTTCGTCAACATGCAATCAGCGAATTCACCGAACCTACATATCAGATTCATTAAGTAGCCTCTTCGGACAAGCATGGATTACTTGGGACCAATTATAACCCGTAACTGTACATGTTCACCTAAAACAAATGACCCAATCTTGTTGAAGTGTTTGGTTAGCATCATAGGATATTTTTCTCGAATCATGTTAATGTAGCCCTGTTAAAGAAAGAAACCCATTTATTAGACAGCGCAAATACTCAATTAAATTCTTCTGATCTGCTCATAAACTGCTATATTGAACAAAACATTGCGTTGCTACATTGATTGCCATATACTTTCTGCAGCTATCCGATAAATAAACTGGACATATGCATATGCATTAAGATGCATACTGTGATATTGACAATGATACTTTGTCACGCCCCTCTGCTTGCCGTGATTACGGTTTTCAGTTACGCTTGTTCGTATGTTAAGTAGTACTTGTATTCATACCACCCTGTCCTTCTATTCATGTTTACTCTAAACCTGCCGATCTAATATGAGAAACTTAAATCCTTACCGCCTTGTCGGTAACCTTAGGATATGTGTGGTTAAATCAGGCATCCAAAATGTTACTATACATTGGAACCGGTGATACTTGTACATATTGGATCAAGGGGTATCATTTGTGGCATATGAACATATGAATGCATCTTTGAAACGGGTGAGAAATGAGATTAATAAATGTAACACAACAAAATTTATATAGAAAAGTTTTACTTACATTAAGCGGTATACTGCAGTTTTAAATGTCTAGCATCACCACGAGATTTTATTATTTTTACTAATGCTTCGCTAGGTGTTAACCCAAGAGATACAAACTACAAAACGTTCAACGTGAGAAGTTAGCATCTTTAATGTTAACAGGACTGGGACTATCTGAACGGCGATGATGCAGTTTAGGCTTTCAGACAAGCCTATTTATAAATCTTGAACTGAACAAACATCGATGATGTAATTTTATCTTCAACAATTGCATATTGCTTAAAGGATGTCTGAGGCAAGGCCGTGAACAAATGATAATCAAAGTATGGTGTTCTTCCTTTGAAACAGAAAGTTTGCAGATGGACCCACAACGCTTAATGTAAACATAACCACGATGCTTATCAAACTTCAATTCCAGCAAAGTATGAAAAGTTGTTTGCCATAAAGGCGATTTCTTTAATCTGTCAATAAAAATGGTTATGACAATCCAAAATCGATGGAATATGATCAAACAGCAGGAAGTTATTAATTTACCTATCTGAATTGCTCCACAACCAGGCGCCTAACTAAACATCAACGTAAAGTCAGAGTCAATGCATATGTCTTCCGGTTGATATAATTCCACAGCGGGATTTAGACACTCTCTAATTAAATAACAGTAAACTGTCCGCATGGGGGACAATGTTCCTGAGTAGTAAATCAGCTATTGTCAAGGCACAGCCATCCTAAGGCGTAGATTTTCATGGTAAGTTTGGCAATCTCACAAAGAATGTGAAGTTATGAGAAACGTAATTTGCCCATAAGTCAATGCATCATATTATAAAAACGGCCAAAGACAATCTGAATGTGCTGCTATTAATGTTTACGTTTCAACGACTTTCTCGACATCCATATTTTCAAAACACTAATTCGAACTGCTTTATTGTGATTGGTATTCCAGCCAGGATTAACCTCAATCTTTGAGTTATGTCAGCAGGTGAGTAATTAGCTGCAGTATAATTCTTCAAGCATATTATACATATTATTCATGTTTATTGTTTAGCCTAAACACATATGTAATACACACAAAAGTGATTTCCTTTTGTTGCATCTACCTTTCATAATGTTCTAGTTACGACCGAACCAGAAGCCTTTCCTTTCCTGACCGACATGATTCAATGCTCAACGGCTGAAGTAGCTGGAGTACAGAGAGACATCTGCAGAACCCGAGTTTTACAACTGTGCTTAGATACCTTCTAGCGGATTACTGTCTGGACAATTTCCAATTAGAAGTCGGCTTAGGTGGTTTTTGCACGTAAACTTTTTTAACTTGTAGGCATAGGCAGATCACAATACGTCAAGACTGTAATTCACAACGAAATTTCTTTTATGTGATTTTCAACCGACGCTAAAAAGGCGTACGGTATCTAGATGTAACTGTTTCATCCTCTACTATATTTCTTTTTGCTGTTGCAGTATAAACATACGTGCACACATACACGCACGCACGCGCACACACACCCACCCACCCACACACACACACACACACAAACATACGAGCGCGCGCGCGCATGCACACATATACACACTATCAACATTTAATATTCTATCACAGATTCTGATACTGACTTAGTTCGTTCTGACCTCATCCAGTCACCATATGTTACCAACCTATTGTGGTTAAATGTTGTGTTGCTATTCCAACTGTTACAGACCTATACGCGATAAATTACGAAAAGAAATACATAATAGGGTAGATAAAGTAAATCCCTAGTATGACAACATGTGGCAGTGATGTGGTCGACATGTGACGGTTTATGATTACTTTTTTAATTAACTTATTTCTCGGTTTGATGTTTCTCTAACAATACATTTGTATATAATAAAAATGTATTTGGCAAGAATACAATAAGCCTAAAAGGCCACACAGCATATCTGTCACATATAGTTAGATGATAACGGGCGATGCCTATTACAGTTCGGATACAATACACGTTGTGGAGCACATGCTTGTATTCAAATCAACGAGTATCTGTATTGTACCCCATTGTTCTCAATGTTGGTGTTGGTGTTGGCATAACCTGAAAACACACATTTAATATGAACCGTTACGTTAGTTACATCTAAAATATCGATATTCGGTTTTAATAATTGATTTCATAGAACATATAGTGACATATCAATATAAAAAAAGCTTCTCTGTAGGTCCACTTTTGTTTAATATGAAAATATAGAATGTTAACGCCAGAGGAAAACAGGCTCGATTATCTTCCCGAATTCAGTGACGTGTCAGTGCGACTGTTCCAATGCTCTCTTGAGAATTACGATTGGGCTATAACCTTGGTTGTAGTTTTCATTTGAGAAATAGTTGGATTGAATTCCAAAGCACACATGCATATTTAATGAAATTAGTGTTCAAATATGTGGTTGAGATATAACAAAACTAAATTAACATTATCATCAAAAATGCATTAACATGTGAACGGTCAGGACAGCCAATCGTCATCAAATGTAAAGTGATACTAATGAATACTTAGCATTAGTCATTAGGCACTTGAGATGGAAGATGAAGGCTATTCAATTGCTTCGAAAAGGGCTCATGTTCTTAAAATAATGATATAATTAGTTTGACTCAAACGTACATACTACAAATAGAAACATAATAATAACACATATCACTGCAGATGACATTCCTCCCCTAACCTCTGACTCGACACCTATTAACACCACGTACAGGAAGTGAAAGTTAAACTTATTTTAATGTCACACGTGAATCATCATTCGACATTTTGCAACAAGAAAATTTTCCAGTACATCAATCACTTTGCAGTAACAATCTGTAATAGCTCTGCTTGTTATTCCGCTTCGAAAACATGTACCTAATATTTATCTCACAAACACTGCAGTAATTGAATCCTCACTGAAATAACTGTGATTGCAAACCGACCGGCGTAATTACAACAGTCGTACAGAACATATAAATGAGAAACATGACGGCAACACGATTTACCACTCTTAACATTTAAGTTTTAAGAGTAATTAAGTATGTCCTGGGAGTGGGAATAATTGATATATCTCAACAAAGATAAACATACCAAGCGATAAATGTTTCTTTGAAAGATAACCATTAGTGTAATACTTTGTTTACGCATTTTATACTCTCAGGTATTTGACTATGACAGTGTACTCCGAGGGGTAATCAATTGTGAGTTACATGTACCACGCAATGTGACAGTGTAATCATAGCATCACATGGTGGTGTGATGTGATGTGAACACTGAAGATGAAGAGCACCATATGCATATGATTGACTGAACGTTTAACCTCAATCATTCCCAAAGAGACCAAACCATATAGCTTCATTATGCTCCACTTACACATTCCATGGAACTACAGCTGTGTGGAATACATATGTAAAAGACAACGAATTATATATATATTGTTATGGTTAACACAAGAATGCACTGAAAGAAAGCAATAATAATCTACTCACCACAAATGAGGAAACACGTAAGAAACTCCAACACAACAACCGCCATGGTTCTGTTCATCATTTTCTGCAGTATTACAGCGTGTGTCAAGCGGTCGCCTGACAACTGACCGTAGAGCATGATGAATATGTCACCTGACGATCATAGGTCTTATGGCCTTTGAATGTGTCTGGTACAGGCACTTCACAATCAGTCCGTCTTAAAAAAGTAATCAATTAATTGTAACACAACTCCTGTTTACATTCGAAGATGTCGTATGCAGCCGCCATAGACGAAACTATCAGATTTGACAAGGTATCCACACCGGAATGTAATGGGTTTAATTGCTTAGTATTTATAGCTCTTATTCCGACATCCTATCACCTCCTACATTGACGAGTCCTATATGTATGTTTATCGGTATGTTGTATGAAACTTGCAGGAGATTAACTTGTCAGCTTAATGTCAAATGCCAAATTACCGTTGGTCTGGTAAAGGCACGTGTGAAGGGATGATTTCATCGTTGCCACACATTCGCTGTGGAAGCCTTCATATGACACACATAGACTAATAAACACACACTTGATGAAAAATGTAATGGTCCGTTTGACAATTGTTGAGGCAGAACATCACAACTTCACTTCTCACTATCCTCAAGAGAAGGCTAAGTGTTCCATCTCCTAAGCCTATGAAAACACTTGTCCTTACCTTCTCCTTTAGAGAAGTTAGATATTCCTTGGAGCTAAACTGCTAAAGGCAAATGTGGGAAACTGTCCGCAAATGTTTCTCTCGAAAATGAGTCCGTAACGGAAAAATCCTCAAATGATGACGGTATCCGTCTCTACGAAAGCTCCTTAAGAACCCCCACAGTCCGACAACAAAACTCTTCCATCCCGAAACATGCGTGAGAATGCATCCCAAACAAGTTTTCTCACAGACCGCTAACAGGAATCAATACTGCGATGGACTAGTTGCCACCTGGTTTCCGCTAAGTCATTGAAGAAAGCTCCCGACATCGCTTCTCCACTCACGGAGCCCGAGTCTTGTCGGTATCGTCAGCGAATCAGCTGACTGTACCGCGCGCTCAACGAGAAGGAATAGTCACGCCTTTCCACTGAATGGATTGGCATCATCATTTCCACTAGGTTGCAAGGTAGTATTAACCTTACTCCGCCTCATGGTAAGAAGATCAAAATGAACGAAAACAGAGATTATCCTGTGACCATCTGCAGATGAATGAATGCCTCACTGAGCAGCGTCATCAATAGCGTATGTTTGATGCAAGGTTTCACACTGAAACGGTTACGATAGCTAATATGGATATCTGCATTTAACAATAAGGTGTACTTCAGGCTGCTAAGAGTGAACGTAGCATGTGCTTGTTATAAGCAGCACAGCGCCACACAGCTGCAGTAATCACAAGCACGCGTGTCGCCTCTATGCTGACGTTTCTGTTCACAAAACCTGACTGATGTCCCTGGCCCCTAATGACTGGCGATATAATGTCGAGGTGATTGGAAGAGAAGGTCCAGTCAATTTTTAATCCGTGAGTTGACCATTGATAAGACCTGTGTGGACGGGCTGAGGCTGACGAACTGATGCTATCGGTTGTCACGCATCCATCAAGTATTAATATCCGACCAAGAGCGGGAGATTGAGAGGTCTAGGTGCTACTTTGTCCGCTAAGGGGACAATTAACACCTACCGTGGTGGTCCTGATTGAATCTCGGGATACATTTTCGTGTTATTTCTTTCTTAAGTAGCTTGACTTGTAAACAGAGTGATGAAAACACACGGTTTGGTTCCAGTAATCTTCTTTTCTTGTATACATGCCCAATGTTAAGTGTATAATAGTACAAAATTGAATTATGTAATGCACATGAGTAAAACACTAGTAGTGACTTCAAACGGAATATTTGCCGACAGATAGTAATTATGTTGTATATATAACTTGTCTGTGTCTCTGTGACCCAGTGGACGCCGCACCAGACTGGTGTGTACCCATCGATGTATTGCTGCAGGTTCTTGTCATGTAATAAGCTGAAATTGATACATTGAAGAACAGATGAACATAAATGAGAAAACAATCTGATATGGTGCCAGAATCTTTTGGAATGTGTAAGATGTATGCTTGGACATACTTTATATGCCGGTCCATTTCCTGTAAATGTTTGTAATGTACGACAGTTACCACAATGCTGATTATAATAAAGATCACGTGCGTGAATGTTTTATAGAAAATATAGGTGGAGAGACTTGGGTGTTGAGTCTGCATTAGGATAGCACGGTTGTAACGTGTGCCCAGACTGTTTCCTCAGTACTGTAGTATCACAATTGAACAGTGAACCAAAACTGACATGTTCATCTAGTTCCATGCCTAGTGATGTTAACGCTAACAACCAGATGGACGATTGCTTTCACAAACTTGAAGCGAATCCATATCGTAGGACCCTTGGTATGGAGACACCTGACACTCTCGTGCCACCCTATCGAGAACATTTATGATATAAAACCTCTGTGTGTGTGTGTGTGTGTGTGTGTGTGTGTGTGTGTGTGTGTGTGTGTGTGTGTGTGTGTGTGTGTGTGTGTGTGTGTGTGTGTGTGTTAGTAAACGTATGACAAGTAATATTGATATTCCCCTAAGGAGTAGTCCAAGGTGCTCTAACTGCACTAATTGAAATAATGTACATACGAAAGCTGGCTCTTGAAATATTGGATCTCTCGGCAGGCCACAATGCACGGCACATATGGCACAATGAAAATGGAACTACAAGAGTCTACATCATTACTTCCATAAATATCGATTTTCCTAATATTATATGTAAATGTATATTGGTAATATAGCAGATCTCATTTCTAACTATCGTTTGTTTTGCAACATGTAAGCACTAACTGAGATCTTCGATTGACACATGTCGTAAATTAACTAATAATACATGGATCAACCCGCCCCGCTAGGATCTATGACTGAATGGTCGATTTCTCAGCAGTCAAGGCACGTGTACATGGACATAGCTACACGGGTTGGGAAGAAGAGTTCACTGATATAGGTTAGTAGTATGGTAGTGTATTGGTCTTATAGAACGCTTTCCTAACCTGTTTACTATTATAGAGAAACCCAACCAAGAAGGTCGGCTTATAACTTGTTACGAAACGCGTGAATAACGCAAACATAAGTCATATACGGTGGCACCATTTACAACGGTAACCTGATCATCATTCATTAATCAAGACGATTTCACTTGGAATGGTATAGTTCGACTTAACGGTGTTTCACTGAAATCATTTAGCCAATGTAGTTTAATCAATTGCCATCAATTATATTCAGGCATTACATTCTTGCCAGACAATAACTTCAGGCACCTAGGTACGTATGACCTTTCGTCGTGGCAATATCAACGTTTTTACTGACCAGCCATGTCTCCACAGGTCCCAGCAGGTTCCGCGCTGTGTACACGAATGCGTGTATGTGTGTGCCCCGGCGCCATTTAAGGTCCCTTGGACGACCCACATAACATGGGGTGGCGTTTGGACCTATAAACTATCTCAGTCAGTTTTAGGATTGGTTGTTTCATTACATTCTGTATGATGAGATATCGTATCGCGTAGTTCAAACTCATAATTCGTATACTGTTATTATATTGCACGCGGGCGCGTTGACCTTTAAATTATCCATGACGTGAGTTCTAAATGTCATGAGATTGTAAGATAATGTCAGATACATTAAAGTTTAATCTGAATATTACCCAAGACCATCGTCAATGTAATTTGTTATAGTTAATCCTTACTCTTGGTATGAATACACACATTTATATGCATTGTACATACAAAGGATAACTATATGAATAATATAATAAAATTTCAGTTCTTGAAAGAGAAGGCAAAAGCATTCTTCATGCCAAGCTTAAAGAAGGTATGTATACTGATTTTCGGTTTGCAACAGATAAAAGACTCCTGTAAGTGTTCAAATGGTTTTATTTGCCATACTGACTTCAGAAAATGCGTGATTTCTTTAAAAAAAACCCATGAACATGCCAAAATGTCAATTTATAAATCAATAGCGTGTGTGTCCACCTCTGGTTGCGATGCAAGCAACACATCTTCGTCTCATGGAATGGACCAGGCGTCGCACAAAGTCCCATGAGATATCTGTCCATATCTGCTGGAGCATGTTTCGAAGTTCCTGGAGTGTCTGTGGAACACTTGGTTGACGTCGAAGGCGCCAATCAATCACATCCCACATGTGCTCGATTGGTGGGAGATCAGGGGGAGCGAGCCGGCCAGGGGATGACATTCACGTTGTTTTGTTGAAGGGAATCCTGAACAAGTCGAGCAATATGAGTCCGGGCCTTGTCATGTTGAAAGGTAATGGGCCATGACGACGTAAAAACGGTAGAACAACAGGGCCGATGATCTCGTCGCGGTAGCGCTGTCCATTGACATTTCCCTCTACCACTATCAAACGCGTCCTCTGTCTTGCTGTAATCCCATCCCATACCATAACGCTGCCGCCCCCGAACCGATCTTCTTCCATGACACAATCATTGACGTAACGTTCACCTCGACGTCGGTACACTCGTATCCGTCCATCGCTGTCTGCACCACTGTAGACGTGCTTGACGGTGGTTTCCTGTCAATACGGGACGTCTGGCGGGTCTTCTGGCGACAATCCCTGCACATCTGAGACGACGACATACAGTTTGGAAAGATATTCGTCGAAGGCCAGGGATGCTTCTTGCAGTCACTGTTGCTGGCTGGAATCGATTTCGTCAGTGTGTTGTTCGAATCCAGTTGTCTTGTCGATTATTGGTTACGCATGGCCTGCCACTCCGAGGATGGTCTCTGACTGCATTCGTCTCTTGCCAACGTTGCCATAGACACCAAATGGCGTTTTTGTGGACGTTAAATTGTCTTGCAACATCACGTTGCTCCAAGCATACCAATGACTCGCAGACGCTCATTTTCGGACTGGTGTGGCATTTCGTAATGTTGAATAATTGCGTAATTTTGTTGTTTTTCTGAGTGGTTGTTGTCAGCACGATGCTATGGAATCCCGTTAACGCACTTGTTTTTATACCCATTCTTGGGTTGTGAAATGCATGGGGTTTGCATAAAAGTCAACTTTTGCATGGAATGCATGCTTTTCTGTAGCAGTTGCGTTTTTGTGATTCCATACATGTACTACAATATTGAAAACCAAACTTTACTTGTTTGAAAAATACACTAAAATATTGGTCTCACAGGAACTTTTGTTGTTGAGTATATTTCTAATCATTTATTTTCATTCGCGGTTTCTCTCAAAGCACGTGTATTTATGTCGACTTGGGTCACTGGTCTAACGTGGTACTGTTGAATGTTGTGTAATGTGTTTATATCGACTTGCTCCAAATACAATACTGGACGACGTCGGTCTCTATGGATTTGAGCGTATTATTATCTTATTGTAGTTAATACAGCAACTTTCTGATTGGAAAAAAGACGTATAGTAATCACGTTTTAAATGGTTGAGATTGTGAATGATGCATGTGTTGCATGCTGGGAAAATAGCGCTGATTATTCGTCCTCAGCATAAGGAAGAGATTAAGTCAACTGATATGTACTTCCTTGGGGTTGCATAATGAATAATAGTGTTCTTTAGATTGGTTTCAAATGAGAATAGGCCTTTACATATTTCAGGGAAATACTGAGAAATGAGGAAGGACAAGTTGCTATAGTTCATTTTACATCTTACTATAAATTATTTACTCAACCTACATTCTTTACCCAATGATTCTTAATAGTAATATCTCTTTCAGTATTTGTTTAGTCTGAGACGATGAAGCAAAAAAGGCAGCTTCAGCTTGTAAAAACATTACAATTTACGCAATAGAGCATGGTATATTACGTTATAAATAAAGTGGAACACATCAAATCGCATATAAAAACTTCTTTTCATGTTTTGCGGTAGGTTACAAAATATCAATATCATGATATCGTTTAAACGTGTTTGCTATGCACCATTAATGACATTTTACACTCAAAAAGATAATGATAATTAACAATAAGCATGCTCATATTACACATCTAAAACGCAAATTAACGAATCCATTTCCATTTAGATGTGTGAGGTGATGTATAATATCTAACCGCAATTATAGATGTCCCCTTGCTAAAGTATAGTTTGTTATAAAAGAGAACTCCAAATACACTCACGTTGTTAAATTCATATCAAATATGCATCAAACACTTCAATGATGACAGGCATGTTTTATCAGCGAGTCTTATTGCGTGTTTGGTTCAACGTCTGTCTAGCTTTTCATATTCGCACGCTCGTTGGCAAAACGGATATATTTGACTGGTTCCATTAAGCGGCAGCGTCAATAGAGAACAAAATGCATAAAGGGCGAAAAGCTGGACAGTTTCTCTTAGTGAAGGTTATTATACCATGGGAAAACGTGATCAAGACTATATCTAGATTCGCAGTATACATTTCAGTTACCAGGGGTATAAAAGGAGTGTGCCTGAGAGGATGCGTGGTACATCCCCACTAGTGTGCATGTAATACATACAATACCTGTCACATTTATAGTCTGCATACCATGTTTACACAACAACGAAGCATATTTGTGCAAGCATCAAAGTGACAAGGTATTCTCTCTTGTCATCACGATCTCCAACTGAAAGGGCTAACTCCAATTGGCCATGGTGTCAATTTAGGCGGTGATGCTCCTTCCCCTGCCACTGTTAAAAAGGAGTTGTGTTGTTCAATAAGGGAAGAGAGTGCCACGAAGATGATTCAAGATCAGAACGACTTTCAAAACTGCCACCACTAATGAAAATGTTTTTTTAATAAAATACATGATATGAATATGGATGATCGGCGACTGACCACGCGTCACATAGCCAATTCAGTAGGCACCTCTCATGACAGAGTTGACAATACTCTGAGGAATGAACAGTGCACGACAACAGTTTCAACACGCTGGGTTCCATGTCTTCTGACTACTTATCTACGCTCGATGTTCATCAACTCTCGTGAGAATTTACGTCGTTTTCAATTATGTTTGGGTGGTAATTGGTGGATTGTAATTGTTCTGCCGGTTTGTGCCCTAAACATTACTACGATTATTTCTTTTTGTTTCGTCTAAAAATACACTCAACCAAATACACCTTTAAGATAATCCTAAAATCTATATTTACACTATTTCTTGGAGTTAATCCCCATAATTTATGTGCAAATAGACAAAATTGTAAATCAAGTTCAGCTGGGAGTTTCAGAACCCGTTTTGCTTTAGTTTAATGATTAATCTGCTGTCATACTGAAACCCCTGGGGAGGTGACAGAAACATAAAATAGGGCATACAATGGAAATGAATAACCTGTTTCTCTGCCGAAATTCTAACTTTAACAAAAGAAAGTTTATCTTCTTGAACACTTATTTTTTATGCACCACTGAGCTTCATTGTCATCCATCAAAAGGCGATGATATTCTGATTCTGAGCTTGGATTGATCTGTCATGGTGGGTTAATGTCTAATGTGAGCCTGTTCCTTTTTATCGACATATTCAATGTTTTGTCTTCATATTCTGTGCCCACGATTAGTAACATGGGAACATGTGGCATAAATAGCCAACAATCGATACTGAGTAGACGTTCACCATTATTGCGCAAATTGAAAAGAAAACATGTGCGATATAAATTGTGACGCGATTCATTAGAAACGTGGATGATTTTAAGATTCATGTTGCCAAAGAATGTGGTAGTGAGTATTGAGATTCACGTGTTATACCCATTTGTAGGATCGAAATGGTGTGATGAGCGACCGCTGTAACCACGAGGCTGCCCCGTGTCTGCTCTTCTCGTCTGTAAAGTGTGAAGGAAGAAGTGACGAGAAGGCAAGTTTTGATGTTGCCGGAACAGTATGCAAAGCCCTTTCCACAAAAATATCTGCTAAGAGCAGAGTATGCTGTACGTTTCCGAATGTATCAAATAATGATGATACAATGTGTTCGCGAAAAGATGAGCGTTATTCTGCTACATCGGTGGCACTCGTCGCAAACACATGCAAAGGCAGGTCAATTGTTCACCTGAGAAAACATGGTAAAGTCAAAATAGGAAATTGCATCTGAGGCCTTGAATGTTGTAACCTTAACTCATAAACTGACAGACCTATATTGGAATATTGTTCAGCGCGGCTTTAAAATCAACTTACTTGCCTACTCTGACCATCAGATATTGAACTGACCCCAAATTGAATACTGAAGTGAGGAAGTACGTAACTATGCACAATTTGTTGAGTAAACCGCTGCGAGGACTTGGGCCGGCCTTAAGTTGCGTTTCTTGCTGGTATTTGTTCTAATGACTGCTTAAGGAATATGTTCATATAGTTTTCAATTATCTATCCCCAATTAAGTTTGCCGTTCAAATCTGTGAAAGAGGCTATGTTCACGGTCTGATGCTCATTTCCTAGGTCGAGACGTTGTAATCAATGACATGCGTGAAACCGATAAATTTTCTGTTTAATTGTTGAAATTACCAATAGTGTCTGCTGGACTGATATTAATCATAATAAGTGCGTTCACAAACAAACAAACTGGTGGTTAAAGGACTTGAATGTACCGCTGACAATTTCCAAATTGACTGACAACAGCAATACAATTTAAGCCTCATTTGTCTGGCCGAACTGACGAATACATTTCAGCAGAGGCCAATTATTTCTTGATTCTCTAGGATACAAGTGATATCTAAGGCTTTGAACGGGATATGCTTTGAAAGGAATATCCTTGCAAATACATTCTTGGTGATGATGTCAATACACAAATAACACTGTTTGGTATTTTCAAGTAGTGCGCATGCAGTCATGTGACTGAGGTGCATATATGCATGATGTATAGACTTATTAGGAAAGTCATGTATACGATACATAAGTTGATTGAGTGTGAACGATTTTGATGAAGACTATAATTTAATTCTATTTCACTTATATTTTCAGATAAAAACACACTTGTGAGAACAAGTAATTACTTCAGCTACATAATTTTGTTCCTGGAACTACTTTATTTATGTGTATTAGAGCTCATTGTGCACATAACAATATGACACAAGCCATGAATATCCATTACACATGGTGGTATTAAATTGACCTGAATGATTTGATATAGCCTTCCCACGGACCTTACGCAAGTGCAAACCAATCAACGATGAACCGTACATGTCCTTAAATTCGTTGGTTTAAATGTCAAGTTGAAAATTTACCTCTCCCTTATTCAACCTTTTTAAGTTGTTATGTAAAAGTACCTCTGGAATTTGATTGTACATACATTTTACCACTACGCATGTCACTCCTATTACCCACAAAAGAAGCTTTGAAACCTATTTCTGGCCAGGAAAAATGATCCCCTTCGTAATCGTCTCCTTGGCCCGTTCTCACTTATGATCTGAAATCAATTTACTTGTGACATGTTCTTGATGCACTGAATGATATTAGAGCCGTTATGAATATTCCCAGTTTCTTCTGTTTGTTACCACACCGGTCCTGTTATCTCTAACACTGCCAATCTTAATATGAAATTCCGAGTCTTTGATGAACATCACCCTCAAAGGTATGACGTTTATGAAAGGACAACCCAACCTTTGACCATCAACGTTTTCTTGGCGCCTCTTTTGCTTTCCAAAATGAAGTCATGTTTTATGTACAGATAACGATATTAGTTCCCAGAAGAAAGGAAAAAAAACTCTTTTGAGAGGTAATGTTAAATTGCATTTATGTGTTGGTTTTTGATTGGTACTTCTGAAGGAAGTAGGAATGGTGTATTTGCTGTTTTAAGCAATTGGAAAACAATAATGGTGAGTAATTATTAACCATATCCCAAAGGAATTCATGAGTATGACATCCTGGTACCACTGTCTTCAATGAGTTTTGGAATGAGATTATTTCATGTCGTGCTTTAATTCCCAACAACTGCCGTCTCGTGTCAATGCCCAATGCGACATTCACTCTAAAGGGGTATTGATTTTATGCATTCTTGTATATTACAGCTGTCATAGACTGTTGGATTAGCCCGAAGCTGATCCTCGGCTGTCTGAATATTACATAAAAGGGATATTGGGTTTTTTGGTTTTTCATGTTTGGTTAACATACACGTACATATTCTTTTTTAAAGTCTATCAAGAAGCTGATATCCATTCGAGGTGTTCGGTGTGGTAACATTCGTATTTACACATACAAATACAAGTGACCCGGTTTATTACGGACAGAATATAATTTCCAATGCCCAGTACTCCATGCTTGTAAGAGCCGTGCAATGACAGCTTTTGAGTTGTTTTTAAATATCGTGAACCGATGACATGGATCGTTAGACATGTTGCCAGAAACAAGTGTGCCTTTGCCTGACTCGATTGTTTACAGGGGCCATGATGGATTTTTCCTTACTGCAACTTCAAGCATCATATGCATACACTCACATCTTTGATTGGCATTTAGAAGTTAGAAGCACGCGGAGACATGTATTAATCTGACGAAGGGAAGAAGTAGCCCTGATATGTCGTTACACTAAAGACGTTGTTATCCATACCAGTTGCCTTTATTAACATTGAACTCAGATGTACATTAAATATCTTAAGAAAAACAATACTAGTTTCACCCTTTACCTTAGGACGTTAAGATGATCTGTTGACTATTGCGACCTATGAGTATAAGTATTAGTAAACATGTTGGACTAATTGCAAACTTAGGATTATTTACTGTAAGTGGTGACAAGTACGTGAACAGTAACACGTACTAGTACTCGTTCTCTTGACTCTTCTTACAAGAATCCCGGTGGGAAACATTGTCATGTCTATAACACATAACGCCAGTCAAATAGCATTTCAAATTACTGGGGAAACGGCGATTATTATAGCTAATAGTGCAAATAACATTTATGGTAGATAACTTTAACAAGACGACCTTATCAGTAAACCATGGCAATCTGTTTGATGAAAGTAGCTATAATATTGTACCCGTGATGTTTAAGCCCACTCTCGGTGCTTAAATGACTTGATGGACAAGCTGTAAGACATGTTTGAACAACAATTGTGGGTTATGACTGTATACAACCCAACACTTGACCAGTTACGGTCTCTTTGTCAGCATCTGAAATGAAGTTAAAACCATCATTGGCCATCACTAAGGAGCTATAGGCTCGATCTACCACCCGACATATGTAAATCGTGAAATTAATGCGTCTCCAAAAGAAAACGACCGCTGGCCTCTAACCCAAAATGCGACTCAATATGAATGCGACTCCCCCTCCTCTGGTTGGTTGGTATATCGGAGATTTAACGTGCGCTTTCCGCGTGTAATAATAATACTTTAGCGTATCTCGCACACGGGGCTGCACTTATACTATTGGGGAAAAAAACGTAATGAATATTAAGATAAAGAAATGCAGCACAAAAAGTATAAATTGGGATAACCTAATCTAAGAAGCTAAGGGGGGTGGGTGATGGGCAGGGTGGGAGTGGGAAAAAATAGACAATATATTAATAACATGAAAAAAATGGGCTTGGGTTGGAGGGGAGGGGACGGAGCGTGGTAAGGCTTGGAGTAGGCGGCCGAGCGTGGGTGGCGGTGTGGCGTCTGCTCCCGTCTAGTGGAGCTGCCTGTTGGCTAGGGCAGCTTTCTCAGGGCTGAGACTCAGGCTTCTGGTCAGCCTGGCGGCGCATTGGGCGGTGAAAGGAGGGGTCGACTTGAGATCGCAGTCGGCCAGGAAGTCAGATAGATCCTGGTAACTGTGGATCTCGTGTTCGAACCTCTCTGTCCCGAGCAATGTGACCGTGACCAGAGGTGGTGGCGACTTCCTGGAGCTGACGTAGAGCTTCCCGTGGTCGTTGGAGAGGGCGATGGAGTGGCCGGGCTTGTTGCGTCCAAGGACTTGGGAAGCTTGATGGTCCAGGCTGGTGCGGGGGTCCTCATCCCCACTCAGCGGCTCAGTCTGGCAGAGACTGTCGCTCAGAGTAGGGCCAGTCACTTCGACCGAGATGGTCTGGGTGTGGCTGTGGTTGAGGGACCTGGACATCGTGGGTGGTGGGCTGGGGGATGACTGGGGAGAGGAGATGTCTCTCTTCTTCCTTTTCTTCCTCCCGTGGTCAGTCCCCTCTGGCGAGCGGAAGGGCTCCCCCCCTCTGGATTCGAGGGGAGCGAGTTCCGACGCAGCTGCTTGGGGAGGCCGGATAGCCGGGAGAGATTCCTCTATCTCCATGTTGAGGACTGGAGGGGTCTTCTGCACCGAGCGGGGTGCAGGAGGCGCAGAGGCCGTGGTGGGTTTCTTGTGTGGCTTGGTCTTGGCCGGAGCTTTGACCAGAGGCCTTTTCCTTTGATCTAAGTCGAAGGAGATGGAGAGCGTGGAGGTTTTGGACTTATAGAAGCCAGCAGGGGCTCCAGGATGGAGACAAGCTCCCTCGGTAGCGACAGAGCGATGGTTCTCATAGTAGAGCGTGGGTAGCGAGCTTGGAAGGACACGTCTGCACGGGGCGAGTGTCCAAGTGTCATCTCAAGCATAAGTGGATTTATCTAAAGAATATATCCTCTGTCGGGTTTACAGGAGAATCCTCACCTTAATCCAACCTTACATTAGTCCGATCACACACCTATTAGCACCGCTTATTAGCGCTGAGTAGAGTTTTTCGACTAATACATGCTCGCTGGCTCGTGTCGGTCTATGAGGCAGTCGCGAAGAACAAAGGCACTGTGTTGCGTGGGTGGCGTCTGTCTGGACTTGCAGGTGTGATCAGTGATGAACTATTGTCTTGACCCCAGCAGTGACAATTCACAGGACGTAATTAGTGTTTGAATGACATTGTTGATATACTTGTTACAAGTGCTGATCAATAAACAGTGATGTGGAATACATACTAGTTGTTTGTTTTAGGCGTATATAAGTTGGTATTTCTGCTATCCAAAATGTCTTTTGCTGATATAAATGCGATGTTTAATAATGCGATCAAAGACCACTCGAATTGTTTCGCATTTAATTCCCGCTCGCGTAAATATCAAGATTTACAGTATTAAATGCATTCCCATGCCAGAAGTTTGTCAACGTTAAGGGTTCTCCCATTCACTGTATTTTCAGTGTAGCAGGTGATACGTTCTAGCAAACATGTGCTGGCATTTTATGTAATTGCTTTTAATGAAGAGCCATAGTTGCGTCCGGTGGTGGCTGTACTTGTTAATAGATATTATACAGATGCAAGATCACGTCGCCCAAGGCCAGTCATGCTGCAACTGTATTATTGGCAGAGAGACCGAAAGGGATAGATCATTTGCTAATCTGTGCGGGGGTGGTAGGGTGCGGGGTGTGTTGGGTGGTGGCTTTGAAAATCATAAATTGTCCCCGAAAATTCTTGAAAAAAAATATTATGCTTCAGACTGTATATATATATATATATGATTTTGAAGCTGTATCTCGATACAATTTCCCAGCCCCCACCCTTCAGAATATCAAATTGAAGAACTAGTTTGTAGCGGGATCAAATCGGTTCCAATCCCAGAATGAGATAATATTAAGTATATGTGCAAGTATGTCATGGTTAATGATGACAAACCATCAGTACATGTATATGACCAAGACACTTTACTAATAGGCATATTATCGAAAGAATTAACTCGACATGGATTTTTTTCGCTTAGATGTGTTTCAGAAATCTATCATTGACAATCAAAATAATTTAGGTCTGTTTGTTTGTATGTAGTTTGGGGGCACAGGGGGCCCAATTGTCGAAGGCGCTGCAATTCGCTGTGCAGAGTTGCGTCCCTTGGGCACGCCAGAAACCTATGATTGTGGGTTCGAATCCCGATTCGCCCCAATTATGTTTCTAGGTTTGTCAGCACCATACCCATGCTCGTGGGTTTCACCGAAGTGGTAAACGTCTGAAACCTGCATCACCTCGGGCTTTCCTCCCACATTAAGCTGACACGACGCGATATGACTGGAATAATGTTAAAAGCGGCGTTAAACCCAACTCACTCACTCACTTGTATGTAGTTTAACGCAGCACTGAAAAATATTCCAGCTATATGGCGACAGTCCGTAAATAATGGAATCTGGGCCAGACAATTCAGTGATTGACGTCATGAGCATCGATCAAGGCAATTGCGTCAACATGCCTGACCACCCGATTCCGTTTGTCGCCTCTCACTACAAGCATCATAGAAGTACAACCCTAACACAGATAAAATTAACTTAGTACTGCCAAAGCTAAGACTGTTTGCACAGTTACCGTATTCCCTCTATAAGTCGAAGAAAAATTTAAAGTTCGATATTATCTGGACGTTGACTATTTAATTGAGAAATGTTTTCGATAACTTATTGTATTCTGATCTCAAACTGTGCAAGACATGCTCACCAATTTCAGGAACACCTCGTGTTGTATGAGTCAAATGATTCCTGGGTGTCTGTTTAAGTGAATTTGTTTCCACAGTTTGCCTGGAGACACATGGCACAAATACGCGAATAAACCCCCTCAGCGATTGACGTGTTCATTAACTTAGTCGTTTTATATGTTACAGCCTGGGTTGGTTAAGTAGGTGGATGTGTTTTTCAGAGTATCCAAAGACATATTCCACGGGTCGTTTGAAGGATTGTATTGCGTATTGTGAGATTGTAGTATTCCTTCAGGCATATAACTAATTTTACGATACGTCCTGTCCACTATATTAAGACATAAACCACAGTGGATCTTATCTGAATACAAATCTGTCTGGTTCGTCTTTCTTTGGTTTTTATGATTAGATTCTCTTTTCATTACATGTGTAGAAAGGATGACGAATGATGTAGCTACTGCTTTACTTACATATATACCTATATCAAACATGCAGATTGTGAAATAGAGAGTAGATAATAAATACAGGCCCTTCAACGGTTGGGGGTAATCGGAGAGTGGTCACACATATGTCACTGTAATTGCAGGACTCAGCTTTTAGCGCAATGAAATTCGGATCTAAATCATCAAGAAGTCGGAGTATTCCCTTGCCATATATAATCGTCTTGAATGTGCCGTTTGTTGGTGAATATCTGGGCTCTGGCATTAAGCCGACTCATCCATTTTATCAATATTATAGTGAATTATTATTGATGGAAATATACCAGTGCGTGTTCCATTTTTGCAATATGGGCCATTTTCTATTCTAATGCAGACAATACGTTTTAACTGTTGCACATATGAACGGATGTACATATGATGCGTAACTAAATATAACTTAATTAAAACGTAATTAAAATTAACGTAATTAAAGGACCGCCTGCGCGGTCTATTGGAAGGGCGTCCGCCCGGAGAACGGTAGGTCGGAGGTTCGATCCCCGGTCGCGTTATACCAAAAGACGTTAAAAGATGGCCCTTGTGTATTAAGGGGCTAAAACAAAGACTGGTCAGTATACTGTGTCTGAGTAGGGGTATTCATGTTAAACTGCGGCATGGTATCTGGTATCTGGGCTAGCACTATCAAATCGGCATCAGTCCGACTTGTGCACGCACATGCACACGCACACGCACACGCACACGCACACGCACACGCACACACATGCATACACGTCGCTATATAAGTGTAATAATCTTAGACCCGTCGTAAAACTCACCTCACCTCGTGTAATTAAATGTACGAAGGGTGGCTGAAATAGTTTGAACGAAACAACGTAGGATGTATAGTACAGTCCACTCTTAACACTTTGTGAGTATTAAGGACAATAATGTTCCCAGGTGATCTTTTGAAATGGCTTGAAAGCTACTTAGAAAATAGAGTCCAAAAAGTAGTCATTAATGGTTATACCTCAGAATCAAAATTTGTACAAGCTGGGGTCCCCCAAGGGTCAGTCCTTGGACCACTGCTTTTTATTTAAAAATATAAACGACACTGTCGAAGGTATCGAAAGTAATATACGCCTGTTCGCAGACGATACATCTATATATGGCATCATTGATGATCAAATCTCTGCATCAAATTGTATCAACAATGATTTGGCAAAAATCTCAAACTGGGCCAAAAAATAGCAAGTAGGTTTCAATCTCGATAAGACCAAAACTATAACATTCAGTCTCAAAGTCAATTCTGGCTTTAGACCAAATTTATACATGGAGAGTACTGTTATTGAAGAAGTACAAAGTCATAAACATTTAGGAATTACACTTCAATGTGATTGTTCATGGAAAATACATATTAACGAAATTATTAGAAAAATCAGTCAAATGTTAAACTGCCTAAGGAGCTTTAAATACAGATTGACAAGAAATACGCTTGAAACTATGTACACATCTTTTATCCTACCAAACTTCGGCTACTGCTGTCATATTTGGGACAACTGTACAAACGAACAATCATTGTTACTCGAGAATTTACATTTGGACGCATTGAGAACTATTTGTGGGGCGGTTCGGGGTAACGACGACACCGCTTCAAATTGATTACATTTTACAAAATGAAAAACAGTATTTCACCTGTATATCTCAACGATCTCATTCCAATTACAGTCTCTGATAATAGCAATTATAACCTTAGAAATAGATCTCACTTACAAACAATCAAATGCAGAACCCAGACCTATGCTAAATCATTCCTAAATCATTCTTCCGGATACGATTAACCTGTGGAACGCTCTACAAAATGAAGTTACTAATTCTTGCACATTAAAAGAATTCCAATCCTTAATTAATCGTTCTGATACAATTATTAATAATTTTGACTAAAAATACGGTCATAGATAATGATAAATTGTCCACTGTCGCCTTAGGCTAGGCTGCAGTGGCCTAAATGCTGATAAGTTTAGACGACATTTATCAGACATATCAGACTGCACTTGTGGGTATCACTTTGAAGACGCAATTCACTTTTTCTATCCCTGTCAAAAATACCATAATATCAGAAACACTATGTATTTCTACACACATGGGTATGATTTAAAAACGATATTACATGGCAGTAGTTCAGTTAGCAGTTCTACAAACATGACTATTCTTAAATCAGTTCACGATTTCATTGTCAAAAGCGAAAGATTCGAGTAGCTTAATTTTATGTATGTAGTAATGGAAAACTGCTATATCTTATTTCACAGACACCACTTGTATTGGCTTCATATATTTCATTTGTGCATTTAGCATATTTATGTTTAGCACTATCTTACATATAATCTGATATATAACCAGCTGTTGTAAAGTTATTACCTGGAGAGGTATTTACATAAGCAAGTTTTGCTTGTTTACCGATCCAGATTTCTTTTGGATTAAAAATATGTTTAAACCATTAATGTTCACGCTTAAAGGCTGCATTTGAACCAAACACAGAAGGCATCATAATTCTGCAGGCATCATAGTGACCAGGTATTTTGTCTGTTGATGACAAACGTGTTTACCTTGCTCTCTTTAAGAATCTCCAGCTGAAACCCCAACAACCATCCATGCAGACATAGTGTCAACATTAAGGGATGATGGTTCTTCCTTTGCCACTGTTAACGGGTGGGCAGTTCAAGCGGGGAAGTGAGATCCTCGTGGTGCAATTGAGGAATGTCTTCATTAAAATGAAAGTCATGCTGCCTCAAAATTTTATTTTCATTTCGCATATCACAGGACACAAAGTATGACATGAATGGCCATTAAATGAGTTATTGGGATTTACCGAAGTCTTAACGCCCCGAACTTCTCCCATAAACGCTTCTCCATGTTCAGGGACTGAGTGTACATCGGGAAGACCTTCACCACACAGCTGAAGGGAACATATGGTTTGACGAGGAACTCCGTTTTTTAAACACATGTAAAGCATTTCAGTTGAAACATCGATGCGCTAAATATTTTCCCTTCAAATGCAAGTTGGTTAAATATCGATACATTGCATAAATCATGTCTCTTCTTTTTCCGAACAACTCTCAACATGTACAGGGAATAAAGTTGCATGCATAGCATATTAAGCTAACTCACTGTGACACAACGTAATTCCGTGCAGACAAATGAAGCTCACAACTGCACACGTCGTCAGATTTCAAAGAAAAAGGATGCTGCAAAAACAAAAATGTATGTTCTTAAATTCGATTGAGGCTGTGTAACATATCTTTAACCAAAAGAGTAGTTTTTGTACCTCTGCGAACATGTGTCCAGGATATGTGTCTATCATACCAGTCCAGTTAGTTGATTGTTTGCTTCGCTATGTGTGACTGTCCATGTTTAATGTCTTCAAAGGTGTTATGCGACGCTCAGCACTAATCGTTCACTTACTTACTTGGATCACTTGGCTAACTTTCACCCCTTGGGAATTCTGATAATTCTTTGTTCTCGCGGCCTTCCAGTGTTTCGGGCAGAAGAATACTAATCAAGGCCGAGCTTAGATAGTGACCACTGGGGATACACAAGTCGCGGCCGTAGATGGACCTCGACCGCCTGCCCCAAAACTTTGATGAAGCAAATCGACGCATAAGGCACGATATCGATTTGTTGCAATATGACCTGATCCAACCGCCTATACAATTATAGCTTCTTTTCCCCGTTGACTGCAATGTTGATTCCCTCTGTAGTCTCTTGTTTGAGGAATATATTTTAGCCTTTCTTTTGCCTTATCTAAATTGGAGCCATTACATTACCGTATCTATATGCGAAACAAAGCCCTTTAGGAATCGGTTTCACTGACGTTTGGCGGCTGTCAACATTTGTTTGACATTTGAGTAATAATAATATATATTTATGTTGATGAGAATAATTGTTAATGTCACACAATCTGAACAGCCTACCGACGTTTTAATATCTGAGACTCTCATTTGTCCGGTTCAAGGACAGTCGAATCGTGATAGGGCATTGATAATTAGCTACACGGCCATGGCTTCGTCCTGGCCAAAGGGTGACTAAATATATTTTAAAACAGACCTCATGTTAGACTTTTTACCAGAAATGTCACAGCTTGGTGCTGTGCATAAGTGTCTCTGTGCTAACCATTCCCCAAATCCAGTTCCTCCATCGCCTTCAAATGTACCACACAACACACATGTTCCTTTTCCAAGGACCCTGTTGCGTGTACATCATGTACGGCTTCATGCTGCGAGTGATTCGTCCTCTTCGTGACTGTTAAAATGTCAGCTTAGTTAAGCCCCTCTCACATACTACAGTTACAAGTTTTCCTCAAAATGTTTGCTGAAACTATTAAACTGGCGAGATTTGCGATAGTATTAGGTAGGCCCAACATGCACATATATCCTTGAACATGTAAATTGGGACACGTGCTATGTTTGTAATGTTAATGAAAGTACGCAAGCTATACATTTTTGTCCTCAGATTAAATGTTGGAAGTAATATGGAAAGACTTGAGAAGGACGAACACAAATTGATGTCACTGAGATATTGTCATTTCTCTCTGAAGCTGAGTCAAAAACAACTAAGTCTTACAAAACATCTTCTAAGACGCCGAGCGAGGAACGAAAACAGCGCTTCCCTGTCTCTATCGCTGGGACATTTGTTTTGAACAGTGGTATACGGTACACGAATCAATCTTATCTTATGGCCTAAATGTTGACTTTGTCCGAGACGGTTGTCCCTTATGAATGTGGATGCTTGCTGACCCGGGGTGATAAACTGTTACACGATTTGGAATGATTGGTGAAACTGACCTATCCTAAATAACACCATTACTATAGATTTTCCAGTGTACAGAAAATTAAAGGTTAATGCCAGCGCACTTTCTTTGACTCAAAATCACTTCATGTAAAATGTGAATCATGCTGTACACAGCAAGTGTTGAAATAGCGGTGATGAACTCCAGATCGTTACCTTGCCCACACAAACACTATTTTCGTCACATTTGGGAGCGCTAAGCTAAATATGTTCTCCCCGCACCATATGCTACTGATCGATGTAGATGGCAAAATGTTATCAATAAAAACATGAATGAACTACTAAATCAGTATATTGTCTCTATACCATACACAAATGAATACGTATTAGATCGATGGCTTATAAATAAGCTAAGAAGGAAAACACTTATCGATACGGAATCGTACACAGGCCAAGCCTAGACTCCTGGGAGTCAACCGCACTAAGGGAAATGGTGCACGTCATTTGGCCCATTCTCCAAAAGTCACTGAGGTCATGAATATAAGAAAAATAATTCAATATTTGCATTAGCGGGAGTATAATGTTTATATGATGTAGCTTTTATCGTTGTTTCAAATGAGGTTAAAGGTTGGAGCTTACTGGAGATGAACAGGTCGGAGGTGCAGTTTCATGTTACATGCGTTGCATCAGATTGGCACTAACTCGACTCTTGCATTCGATGCATTTCCATTTCCCCTCACATAGAGATATTACTTTGAAGAGAGATGATCATGATGGTTTATCTGCAGTAGAATATGACCACGTCATATCTTAAATTGTGGGTACAAGTCCGAATAACTTTGTGTTGGTGTTCTTGATCAAGGTTACCACTGCCTTGTTAAATAACAATTAACTAGACATATTTTCATTGTGTCGAGGATCATTTAATGATGGATGTTGAAAGAGTGAATTCCAAAGTTTACATGATATACTTATTTTGATACGGTCAGATTCTGAACAGTTCACTTGTTTTGCCATTTCTGTGGGTGAACTTATACTTGAGGTATGACCATTATCTGACTTATAGTGTAGTTACTTGGTTTATACTATATACACTACATTCAGAACATATGTGAAATTGGTTGAACGCTGATGGTACAAACGTCCGTGAATAGTCATGCACCACACATGCCAAATTCGTCTTACCGGATGAACAAACCAATAAATTAAAACCCATCTCTAAAACTGCAAAACGACTTGGTGACACGTGAAGATGGACAATCACTCCAGGATCCATTAATGCCCCCAAACATGAACTGTGACCACGGTTTGTGTCTGTCTGTAGTTTATACCTTTCTATAAAACACAGCAGACTGTATGGTGTATGGTGATGAATGGGGGTTAGGCTGAGGTGAGGTGAGGTGAAATGGGGTTTAACGTCGCATTTAAGATCATTGCACTTATACGAGCATGCACGTCGCTATATGTGTGTGTGTGTGTGTGTGTGTGTGCGTGTGCGTGCGTGCGTGCGTGCGTGCGTGGGCGTGTGCATGGCTGCTTGAACTAGTCTGAATAAATGCCGAATTTATTGTGCTGAACTCTGGACAAAGGAGCGCACAGAAATTAGATGACTCGTCGATGGCGAACATTACAAAACTGTTTATTCATTCGTTCTATTGAACTGATAGATACAGATAATGTTGCTTATTATGACGGTTTCTCTGCACTAAATACCAAATGCAGTTTGGGAGTTCCTGCTTAATAATTTAAACAGATGGATCCCAGAGAGATCTCCCAAGACTGGATCGATACTCCCAATGTGGCGGCTGTGCGATAAAGAAGATCAGTTGCCTGATACTAGACACTGTTTATTTATGTCCAAACCGAGGGACGTGTTCTCCATGTTCATGTACACGTATATTCGTACAACTAATCAAGTTCCGTCGAAGTCATGAACAGACCGCACACAATTTACGAGTTGCGAAAGAAAAAAAATATACTCTGATTTTGCTTGGAAAGACGAAAGGCATAATGGACTCAATGGAACGCATGTGTTTATATTTGTTGAAAAAGAAATAGTCCCGTAGAGATTTATTGACTGTGAAGTGAATAGTGTTGTGGTTGCGTACACGGTAACGTTTATTGTGTATTGAAATTCTAAATTTACGGTGTGTTTGACACCAAATTAGTGCCAACAAGAAAATGGAATCCGCGTCGTGAGTAGTTGTTTGCAGATTACGTTTTATCAGATTATCAATCTTGGCTTCGAGTCCTTCAGAACACGGCGAAGTGAAGGTCAGCAAGTCATGCTACCGAAAAAGAACTTGAAAAGATGAGGTGACTCACATATATAGGGAACATTATCGGACACATCATGAATACCAACCTAGCGAGCATGAATGACACAATGGAACCATTGAGCAATATAGCGTCAATATGAGTTGGAAGCCATGGAATCCGATCGTTGAAGTCATGTACAGAGCGATGCAGAAAGCATATTGGGTAATGGTGTGATCGCTGGGGAGAACGTGTATTAAACCACGGTTCTAATGATAGCGCCTGACGACACATCGGCCTGCATGTTTTAGGACACTGCCATGGAGATTGTGACCATGATTTACTGTATGCTTCTTTATTGCCGCAAATACATCGCTATGGATACCCAACACAAGATGCTTGATGGATGATGAAGGGACGGGCTCAGGACACCGCATCATGGGTGCAAATTGCTCCGCGAGGGATTCAACCGTCATCATTATTGTGGATTAGTGAATTTGCTGAAGCATATGTGCGGGTCTTGAAACGTAATGAGATGAGGGACACGATAACGTGCATATCATTGGCCAATCTCAAAGAATATATTCATATGATGCCAAGGAAGCAGTCCAGTGTTCCAGCAGAAGCGACACTTGATATGGATCGTATCGCTGATCGCATAACAGAATTGTTAAAAGTTTACAAGAAATATCAGGACCACAAGAAACTAGGCCATGGACACCACGAACAGAAACCCGATGGCAAGTGGGAATTAATGTGACAACTCGCAAAGATCGCATTCACAATGAACCATCGTTATCCCTAATTGGGTGTCAAATGGGACATGTTAACATCCAAATCATTACCATTACAAGTGTACTAGTCTTGATATCACATTGCCGCTGTTTTATAAACAGGCTGGTTGGATACGTTTCACGCAGCGGTTGTACTCAAGTATAATCCGAATTTAATATGCATACGTTCAGTTTCACATTTAGAGGAGGCTATGTGATTTCCTTTCTTATGCTGAACATAAGTTTCACTGTAAATGACACCACACACTGTGCAATTTTCAGATCGCCCTTTACACTCTCACCAGCTGTTAACAATGCTTTCCCACATCCTGTCAAGGCAAGTCCTAAGGGAATAACGAAGGAAGATCTATATCGTGTGTGATTGCTACCTTTGGATGGTCTTTCAAAGTCTTAGAAATGTCGGAGAGGAACCCGTTAAACGATTTCTGCTACTGTTGACCTTTGCTCGTTGGCTGGTCGTTGTGACTACTCATTATATAAAGGATATTAAGTAATATGTTTTCTTTTTATCTCTGTCCTTGAGGAAACGTTCACTGAAAAGGAATTATTGTGTGATCCTGTATTCTTTGTCACAAGAACGTAATACAAACCTACAAGAAGACGTTTGATCCCAGTGAATGACACTTTAGGCTTCAGTTGTATCAAGTGTACATTCAATCGATCAGTAATGAAATTAGGGGTGACTAAAATCGAGAATCTAAACCACTGATAGTCGTTACTGTTGAAATCTTATCAATTATTGCCTGTGTAGCCACTTTAACATGCAACTTCAAACATATCAGCCGTAGATGAAACTCAATGTAGTTCCACCCATTATTGATTTGTAATGTGCAAGTCGTATCCATCAAAATAAGGACTATGTAATAAAATAGAAGAAACAGTCCATGAATGCATGTAGGTATATAGTATATACGTATTTGAAGATTTTCTCAAGAGGTGATCTCGAAATGAGTAGAACACGTTCTAATCTCAACAGATTTACCATGGCGTCAACTGAGGAAGAAAGGCAATTAATTCACCAGCCAGCCAATGAAGATATATTCAGCAAGAACAGTAAATAGGCTGGTATCAAATAACCCAAGTAATGACTTCGTGGCAGTATTAGACTAATAATACTAGACGTCACTTCAGTAGCAATAGAACATGAGCCAAGGTCACGAGGCTCGGAGAAGCGGGTCTGGTTGGTGGAAGTGGCGGTATAGCCTTGCAATGCAGGATGTTTGCAAGGTGGTGTATCTAAGTATCTAGTAATTGTTTGATTGTCGAGTAAGCAGTTCCTGTCTCCACCAGATGAGTATATTTAATAAAGACAGGATACCGTTATCCTGAGTAGAGGTGTCACTAGTTTTGTAATGGTTCTTATCTCCAGTCAGTACGACGATAGCCGGGGAGACATAATTTTATAAACGCACATTCCTGTGAGCATACGACAGGTCTGCTTGAATATTGTTAAATTTAAATACTCACCATGAATGAAAAGAAATGTATGCTGAAAAAATAGAAGATGGTAATTTGAAAGGAGATGCAGCGTCCAGTGAAATAGTTTTTGTCTTAAGAATAATCGGATTGTGTTCGCTGGAACATTCAAACTTAATTACATCACCATGTCTAAAATCTGTTGTTTAACATCTGCACTGTATGTTCTTTTTATCAAATAAGGTGCAGGTTGCAAAAACAAAGCTTTAACATTAAACAGCTATGTTGCAAAACAATACCTACCACTGACACTAATGCACACCTGTTGCGTGCCCTGCAGCTAACCCCAACACTATAAAGCATCACAGGGGATATAAATATGATAATTGATAATATGCTCTATCATTCAAGTCGCACAGGGGAAGACCGTGGTAGCCAGTATTGTACATGTCAAGGCAGGCCTCAATATTTTCATTTATCAGAAAAGGCAAAATAGAAGCGTTGTGGCGTTCCATGTAACGGTAAAAAACACTAATTTACTTTTGAGAAACACGACAAACGGTTTATTAGCAGCTTCGAAAACGCCCAGTCTCGCACTGATCATCACTCAGAGCCTTTGAAACATTATGTTTATCTCGTTTGTGGAGGAAACGCTATCATAGGTATTCCCGTTTCCAGTTTCTAACAGTATCGTGAAATGTGTAGTAAGACATTAAGATACACAATCAAGCACCTTCATGAAATAGTATTCAGGTGGGCCATTGATCTATTGTACAACAATTCGGTGCAGGGTTGCCTCCCTGAGCCATGCCAGGATCCACTGATGGGGATCCCAGGTTAGCATGTACCATGGTCTGTCAGGATCTCATAACTATCATTGTCAAAACCAAAATCAAAGCTGTCAACGTCTGTGACCAGCGTCACCTTTCTTTCCGTAAACATTTAGCAGAAACACCGTGGTGCAGATGCAAATACTGTTCAAAGCGGCGTTTAAAACAAACAGACACATTGCCTATCTTGTGTAGCTGTGAGACTGAAATGTCATTAACCTGGAAGGAGTCTCATATGTCGAAATAGCCACATAGAAATTTGAAACTTGGAAAAATGTTAATGAGTATAAAATGCTTGTATTTCATCATCAAAATAAAAATAAAATTTATGTTTCACGTAGTTCGGTATAATTGTTAATGACAAGTGGTGTTCACATTCTCTGTCTCGTTCAAATACATTCCAGCCTTAGCCTTCTCGTTCAACAAAATCTTTGTGATAAGGTAACGAAAGTATGATACTGAAAGTCATCTAAAAATAACAAGGAGGATAACTTTAATATCGGCGTTTGTGTGAAGAAAATTGATCCCCGCTTTACAGCTTCGAGGTAATGATGAAAGAGAATGGCCTTCACATTGTCATTAAAACTTACCACTTTTACCTATTTGCCTGTTCTACATCTCACAGTTGTCGTTATGGTAAAATACTCAACGGTTCTTATACGTTATTAGGTATTTCCGATTTGAAACATGCGTCAATACACATGTCTAACAAAAGCATTGAACGTCTCAAAACCACGAAAGCGAGCACTATTCCTAACCAAGCATCTGATACTATGCTCGTTGTGTTCTTTCTGGTTTGAACATGACCATCCGGCAGCATGTTAACATAAAGTCTAGTCACCAAAGCACTATCTGAATAACACATGACCACCACGGACATGCTGTGGCCCAAGTTACTCACAATTTAATTAACTGAAGTAGCATTAGAACAGTACTTCAAAACCTCACATACACGTAGTATCAAGGGTGCTATAAGAGCAATCAACATAACAAAGGGCAGGCGAGAGGCTCCTCTGTTTCAATATCAGTGAAGCACCTTGTGTGAGTCTGATGCTTAGAGGTCGTTCAGTTTTCTCTTGACTGGTTTGAAGATGAAGCGTAGCAAGTATTAACTATTGATAACCATGTGAGAAACATGTACCTAATTTACCTTTGTGAACAAATGGAATTTAAATTGTAGTATGTGTACCTCTGTGTCTCACGCCCACCCAAGATCGAACATGTACTGGTTCCACTCAAGTGTTCTCTATACACGATAGCGCTCTGTACTTCTCATTGTTCTCACGTTGTAGGCACACGAAGTAGAAACCAGACAGCTTCTGCATGCGGTCATCAATGACAATAGTTGACATTAGGGCTTATTGTACCAGGAAGGTCGACTTACATAAAGACTGGAAACCAACTTGCATGTACGAAAGAGCTTTTTGCAATATCACCGTGTACCCACATGAGGAATCGAACCCGGGTCCACGGCGTGACAAGCAAACGCCTTAACAAAGAATGAAAGCATACCTATCCATAAACAGTTATTGAAGTGTGATATGTCATAACATCGAATGTGTTCGAAGATTAACGGAAATGGATTCTGACTAGAGCGTTTTAAAATGAGCAAGGTACATACACGCTGATATCCTCTGTACCAATACTTGATACTTAACTGCAGGAAAGAATCATTGTCGTCAATAAAGAGAATCGCTTTAGAGGTTGTCAATGTCAATGAGACATTACTAAAGCGTATAATATGTATTTTGACATCATCCGTTTAGTGTGAAATTCCTAAACGCGTGCATGTTGTTCCACATGGAAATTGAATTCGTATGTTAATAAATCGATATTGTTTGGGATAGCTGCTTAACAAGTTTGTTTTCCTTCTGTTCCAGTTACAGCTGATGAATATCACAGGCTATTATACACATGGGAGGCATTCCTTTACACCTCGTTTCTCTAAATATAATTACAAACAGCGTTCTGATGAGGGACACGGCATAAACAGGTATCCATTTGAACTGTATGTTATTTGATAAAAAGTTATGGCTATAGAAATGGCATGATCGTCATTTATAAGATAGCTACACGATAAATCGCAAAAAAACCAATGATGAGAGAGGCGTGGTCTATTTCACGATAAAACATTGGAGATTCAAACATACTTTCGCAACTTGATGACGTCGCAAATTGGATGACGTCATTTTCAAGAGGGTAGTGAGTTGTTCCCCATAGATGTAGCTGGGCAACGCAGGTAAACGCTGTGGCCTAACATTCGCTTTTATTCGGTGAAGAGGTACAGATAACAGAATTGTGAATTGAGAATTGTGAGAATATTTCTGGTATTACCAAATGTGCCCCCACCCCCATGTCGGATTGCATTTATCATTATTTTTTCAAATACAGGTAATTTTTTCTAAAGCCATATTTTATTAAAGATGCTGTAAATAATGTATAGCTCATATAAGAAATAAACAACACGTGGTCGTTGTTTATCGTACAGCGTACAACTGCAGTAAAAGCCCCTTCGTCGTTTATTTCTGAAATATGTCATGGAAGCAAAGTAGCACAAACTTTTTAAATATCACTTCATAATGCTTAAATAAAAGCTCCGACCCATCACTACATCAATCATCCTGCTACGTGGATGGAAATGGACGCCACTGAGCGGAGGAATTCCTTTGGATAAAGCTCCTCTACCATATACTGTAAATTTGTACTTTCCTTTACCAAAGAGAATACTTCTGAAAGGTCAGATATGGGTCTTCCCCGAAATGATCTAAATATCTAAATTTATGTACAGTGGGATTTATACAGCTCGATTAAAACGCAATATTTGTTTAACGTCAGTTATTAGATATAATATTATTGAATGATACATGAGTGAGTGAATGATGATTTCGCCACAGTCAACAACATTATACATGTTAGCTAGTCCTCGACACCGAGAACTGAGACAGGCTGACATCGATCGTTGTCAAAGCCCTTACATACCAGGCATGTTCTAAGCTTGAAGGACTCATTAAGTATTCTCTTTTCAGTTATTGAAAAGTAGTTTTCTTGCTCTAACAACCTGTTTAACTATCAAAAAGTTCGTTGCCTTGTACTTACAGGTAGTTCGCAATGACATTCTTGCCAAAGAAAACCAACTGATGTACCTACATATACAATTGTCCAGATAGATCAACATTTACTGTAATAGGTCTCATATAGTTAATGTTGAGATAACGATTTATCATTCATGGATTTTCCAGCCTTACAGAGCAGTAAAAGGTTGAACACCCATTACATTTGCTTGTCGCATACAAACTAATTTGAAAGAAAGTCCGATTCCGATGTCAATATCGAGTTTAGCCAACCCTTATACGTTACAACGGGTCCTAATTCTCCTAAAAGCTTTATTGAAAGGTCTAGAGTGTCGACTGCCACCCTCCGATGAATGCTTCACACAAAGTCTGACGATAAATAGGAAATTGCATCAGTGCCATGTAAACTTGACGTCAAAGGGAAACTCGACGTCTAAGCATACCACAAAAACACTCGTCCAGGAATACAACGTTGAATTTAAAGTTGGCGTTGGCGTTGTTCAAACGTAGCTGACGAATACATCGTTGAAAACACACTTTGGTTAACATGTTTTCAGACGGAATCAAACTGAACATGAGACCACAGAGGCGTCATACTGCTAGCCTGTGACGTCCTAGGATCTTCTATCTTGCCTACATCGGGCGAGACAAGTTCAACTGACAAAGGCACCACATAGTCTTATTATTAGGGGTGTATCGATGTATCGATGTATAGTCATGCATTACAATTGCTCACATTGATGACAAGTCAAAATGTAGGTAGGGAATGTCGATACCGAGCGAGTCTATAGATAATTTCGTCAGACGATATAAAATGGAGGGAAATAATAGGAATTAATATATTTAGCTCTACAAAATGTCCTGTGTCTTTCATTTAACCTGAACACACATTGTTTGTAGAGGCAATGCTCATATTTTCGCCTCATGCCCAATAAGTGAAATGTGCTGTGTAGTGAACGATGTAGTCTTTATAGTTTCGCAATCTCTCTGCAATAGCGGTATTACTATTTCAATAGTTACACGGAAGCGCGTCTAACAGTTGCAATAGTCACGTGATCCAGTAATCATCACCCCGTCTTATAATACGTCTGTGAGACAAGTGCATTATCTGGCCACCTGTCGATAACGTCTTACTTGGAGCACATAGACAGGTGACTGACTGTCCTCTCTCTACTAGCCAGAGATATCTTCACATTAAGTCGACTCATTTTGGGTAATCACATCAGGGACACCACAAGGTTAATGGCTGCAAGTTGATAAGGTGGATGTCTGTTGCACATGGAAGAATATCATCGTGGATGTGACTGGGTGATTGGTTTTCGAAACCATAAAATTCATGTCCTTAATTTCACTATGTTAATGGTATTTGTTTTGACCATGACCGGCTCGCTTTCGAGTGAGCATAGTTTTAACAATAATCATGTACAAGCAGAATCACGAGAGGGGATACACAGAATCGGAATCAATCGGTGTACCCACTCAACTCGGGTCTTCGGCGTGCGAGCCAACGGGATAGTGTTTGAGGTACATGCAGATTGTGTAGGTGTGAGGAGATTGTTATAAGATGAATTATGTCAATATAACCTCTCTGGTTTTTCAGAGTCAAATTCAATTTATTTTTTATTCCACTGTATCAAGATACCATTTTATCTGACTTGAGTCGAATCTCACCTTTCCTTGACCAATATTCATATAATATTGATAATTTTGTGGTGTGCTCCCATCAGCAAATAAGCTAAAATATAGACATTAATCTTCGGCGAAGGTGTACATGTATGTGCCTCACTATATAAAGTCATGGTCTTATATCAAATTAATCTATTTAATTCTCATAAAATCGACTAAGATGAGTGGAACTAACATGGAGAAACATCAGAGTAAATCAATTTCAATGAAGCATTGTGTACATGACCTGGGTGATGCACTAGACTTTGGAAAAGACGTCATTGTTCCAAATACTTTAATATGCTTTTGATTGAATAGGACTTCGTGACCTTTCATATAATATGCGCTTGGCTCATTCGCGTTCTTTTTATCTTTAAGGATGCTTGAAATCAGCTTCGGAGCTCTGCTTCATTCCCAGACAACTGCATCCTTCAATATTTGTGATTGATAAAAAATCGCTTTCACAATGAAAAACGTCTTTCCATAGTATGAGAATAGAAATATTTGTGGATGAATTATTCAAACCTTTACACAATATTATGATGACATTGTCAATTGAAAAAGAAGGGAAATATTCGGTTATATATCATTTAATCGAGAAAGCACTTGTCAAACACATTTATCACATAAAAACATTTATAAATAGCTAAATATACGTTCAGAGTTGACATTTGTAGTGTATCCCGACAGTAGCGTCTAGTCTGTGTGTGTGAATAATGCATAGATATATACTTGTGTACGTGGCGAGAACACTTAGTCAAGCAAGGCGCAGTTCCACCTCCAGCCTTCCACATACCCATTCTATTTTATATGAGGTATGTGTATTGTTTTTACATACATAAATCTAAAATAAAAACATTTTCAAATATTATGGAGAAGAACTGTTTTCAGAGCCCCACCCCCCACCCCCCACCCCTAAAAAAACAAACATTATGAAGAAAAAAACATTCCCAGTTATTAAATGTCCATACGTACAAGTCAAAACGTGTAATGCTGTGACAAAGTAAACCCGTGGCAATGATGTGTGTCAAGCCTCTTTGTACACTAGTACTTCGTGACAGAACATTTTGGTTCAAACCATGTACTTATTAACCTTTGGTATCGTCATGGCTAACGACGGAACGTGAATTCAGAAACGGTGAATACCTTTTCAGTCTCAAAGTGTTGCATATTTCTCTTATAGCTTTGTCCCGACTGTGTCATAAAAGTTTCATAACTAGCCTTGTCAATTCACGTATAAAAGCCAATTTCAAGAGGATTATTGATTGTGCAATTAGACATGCAGCTTAACCAACCCGATCCTCTTTTCATACAACCATTTCATAAATGTTTCATTGTTGAAAAGTGAAAGATTTTGTTTGATGGTAGAATACAATCGATAACGCAGGTTCATATGAATCCTCCACTGGCAGCTTAGCGATACGTAGTTCGGACTTCTTGATAAATGTTTCACCTGTGACGTTATCTCATACTGATCAAGCGGATGACAGATCGTTAATGATAATATATTTGTCCATGTTGATGTAAAAATTGGAGTCGGTTGTGGTTAAAGGTAGTATTTCATTCACACGTAGGAGGACAAATTCTACAAACACAAATTCAGCGTAAAATGTATTTCACTATTCATCCCTGTGGTATAAGTCAAACTTCCATTGTTCCTCTCGCTCTTGGTAAGGTCCTTGGTGAAATGAAATGCCATTTTCAGTTGAACTTGACTGTGGTACAAGACAAAACTGACACGTAGATTTAGGTTCCACGCTTTAAACTAAATTTACATTCAGTATAATGTTTATTCGGAGAGGGGGGAGGGGTGTGTGATGTATGTGTGCCACCAGCGAAGAACACCTTTGGAAAGATATTTAGATTATTGATATAACCCCAGTCAGTGTTTGCCAATACACCCAGCAGTAATTCCGGGAAATCTAATAAAGGGGCAATTACACATCACAGTTACTTCTTGTGAAAGATTATTAACAGAAAATAGGTCGAAATGGGTTTCACGCTTTGTGGAAATCTTACAAGTTTTTATGCCGATTTTATGGTTGTGTTTGTAGCAGCAACGCTTCTAACCTTTCAAACTGCAATAGTGCGGAGCATGGAAGCGACATCCGTACAGCTAGCTGATCCTAGATATAATGCTTGTACCAAACAAGAAACGTAATTGTCTCGGTTATCCAAATGACTTGCAATTGGGCATTGCGATCTTGTTGGTAGATGACTTTGAACGTTGGCAAATGTCCAGAATACTGTTGTAATACAATGATAGAATATTTTAGTATTTCTCACTTCTAAATATATATCTTATGTTCGAATGCCCATAAGTAACGCAGATAAAGAGTAAAATAACCTTCTTTCGGTTTGATGAAAATGAAAACATCTTCGCAAAAGCAGAGTTTAATCACTGTGTATTAGATTAAATTAAGCTCTGGGGAGGGAACAATTCCAAAACCTATACCTCAAGAAAATGCCTTTAATCAAACTGAAGTTAAATACATCATTCTTTCACACCAAGAGATGTGAACTGTACCTTTATCTACTCATCTTACTCAATATCCTTGTTATTCAAGGCATGTGTGTCCATTCCCCGGATGCACAATAGTGACATTAATGCGTTGTTGATACACTGTGTTAGCATGCATTAGCTCATTGTAAGAAACTCGCAATTGTCTCGTGAGAAGAGGAACGTTTCGGTTAAATCTCTCTGGAGTATCTTGCAAAGACGAATAGTAGACTTGTCAATAAGCCAGCGATTTTGTATTAAGACAACGTCTTTTGAGGCAGGATATTTTGGTTCCTTCTGTGGCATTTTCTACAGAAGGGAAATTGGGTAATTTGGATCAAGGAAGAGTGAAAATTAGTCTAGCTTGAAATGTCCAGACAGTTGCAAAAGTTCCTTCGTTGGAGGGAATTGGTGCTATAGTATGTCAGGTGTTAGACGTGTTGATACAGGATAACGGCTCTCCACCTTCAACAGATGATATAGATTTCCCGTGGCTGTCATAACACTCATGACACTTTGCAGATTACGCGATGGGTTTATTCAAGTCTGGGTAACCAGTAGAGATTAAAATCAAATATGTTGAAAGTTGTACGCCTTGTTCATAGAAATAGCAATGCATCACAGCCTAGACATAAACGTTAGATATTGTAAAGTTCCACCGCAATCATCAAGTTACGATCTACATGTACATCATAAAGCGAAGTTATGTTTTCATTCAGGTTCGATTTGATTAATATCATATTCGTATTCATTTGGTTTGCAATAGCCGCCCATATAATTCATCTAAGAGCAGTTGTCATACGTGGGGTCTTCTCAGTTACGGGGATTGATATCAATTTATCAGCAAGGGAAAACCATAAACAAGGAGGAATCCTAGCGATGAATCACCATGGCAGATCACACGTCTTTCATTGAATAATGTTTGATTGAACATGGCGTACAAATGAGCATGGCTAACTCCACTTGTGTATTATCGAGTATGAAAAAGCAACGTTTAATAGCATCTTTGATGTTTTGGACAAAATCGTCAACGAGATTTCAAAGTTGTTATTTTTTTCCCTTCTGCACATACGCACGCGGGAACAATCCTAAATATCCTCCGTCGCCAGGAACGCGGTTCACATCATTATTCTATATGTTTGACATATTCATGTCTTGTAAGGTTAGATGCAAGATGTATTATTCTTTAAGTGTCATCATCCTCTTCTGTGTCCGTGCTATAATGCAATCCGCTCTTGAACGCGTAGATACGTCTTAAAATTCGCCATGGAGAAATATGCCAGAGTACATTTATAATTGATGAGATAGAAGACGACTTAAGTCACTTATATACTCAAGGTCTTTCCCAAATGGTCACCCGAACCGGAAATTCTATTTAAAGAAAGGATGTGAATTTAGAAATTGAATGTAAATTAAATAAAAATGATAAAACGTTTTCCATTATCATACGAATTATCTGCTGAAGGCAGAGTCTATTGTACGATTCCGAGCAAATGTTCATGGATCACTTTTAAATTGTGATGATACCTCGTGTTAGTGAATATATGAGCGTGTCCTGTCCCACTGGTGTCACCCGTCATAAACACATGCAAGGGCAAGTCAGGTGTTGCCCTGAACAAACACGAAATCAAATTGTACAAGTCTAAAAGAGGGAATCCAAAAGAGGGAATTGCATCGTAGCAACTCTTAAAAGGGGGCTTATTTAAGAAATAACCTCTCCCCCCACAGTAGAACAAAGCACAACCATAACTTTCTTTACAAGATTTAATTTATACATTAGAAAATGTTGGCTGTGGTGATTTCTTTTGGTGGCAGAAATGTTTTTGGTGGTAAAATTAGCTCTAAATTTACTCTGGTCAGTTCTTTTTTGCTTGAGATCAGAATGTAGAAAATTTGGTACCCAACGAACAGATATCTTATTCATCTGTAAATGTTCATGAATAATAGCCTCAATGGATCCATGGCTAATTAGACCTGTGTCTTCCTCAAGTTCAGCAATGTTTCTTCGTATACTAGTATTCTATGGGGCTTTACCAAGTATACCCAGAACCATTAATAATAGTTGTATGTGCCTTTGAAGCATATTTCATACTGTTTATGTATTACTTTAGAACGTGACCTTCAAAGTGATACTGACCTTCAAATTTACCTCTTCGGCTATTATTAATAAAATTTACAATGGGAATAATAAAATGCACATATTGAGGGCATGTGAGGTGGGTGTGTGGCATATAGCTTTTAATTACCAATTTTTATTAAAAAAGCATGTGGAATATGAGCACTGCCATCTCATCTTAAGACGTGTCGGCTCAGTTTCAGATGTCAAATGGCTTGGTTTATAAAACTAACAATTCATAGTGGCTACTTTCGCAATAATTGGAAAACGAAAATAGAGTGAAATTTACCATTTCTTTGGCTTTTTTCTAATACCTCAATTTGTGAGAGGCTATAATTAAAATAATAATGATTCAAGTCTACTATGTGTTAACTATCACATAAATGATAAAAAAGGACTTTCAGGTGACTTTATTTGAGTTTCTCTATTTTACAACAGAAATGTGCATTTTGGCCCAAAAACAGTATAAGATACCAAAACATTTGACCACAGGATATGATGATCGCAATGATGGCCACAACTCAATCGGATATCAGAATGTCTTTTTCATATGTGTATTTCTGGTGTACCCCGCCGTGATATTGCTGAAGAATTGCTAAAAGCGGCGTAAAACCATACTCACTGACTCACACTTTTTTCTGCATGTATGTATTCACGTAACATTGAGTGCCGTATCACCATGTGTTCGTGTGCAGTAATGATTTACATGTGGGGCCGTCTTTCCAATATTGAGACATTTCTTACGTTCAATCCCCCTTCTCGGTGATCTCCTTAAACTCCGGATTAGATAGATTGCTATCAAGATAGATCATGTAGATCACAGATAATTCATTTATGGGACGCAAGACTCTTGCAAAATTGCCAACAAGAACCATGTAATCCTCCTCTAGAATGTAATGTAGACACCTAAATTGACCCAGAGCTAATCTCATTAAAAGAACCGTGTTTCTTTGTGAACAACTAAATGGGCGGAGGAAGGCGCGCTGACTTTGGTCTCTCTGGGCAGACAGTTGCATTAAGATTACTTCTTCAAAGTTGTGATAGTCTCTGGAACACGTCAGTTCTTACCACATTTGACTATTGTCAAGAAAACTGCTATTTCGAGCGCCAAGGGATAACGCGATTTACGTCAGCTGAGTAAAATCTAAAAAGGAGTGTATGCCCTTGTGACTTTATCTAGTAAGACAATCTTCGCAGTAAAATAAAAGCATATTTTGTAATATTACAGTATTGCTACTTCCATCGAAGTTTTTGTTTTGCTGTCTAGAAAGATTAAAAAATATTCTTTACTAATTGTTAATTATTTAAAATTGCGTTATTATATGTTCAAAATGTCAACTAACCAGTCTTCTACGAAAAACTTGCTATTTTCATCTTATTTCCTACAGTAGGTATCGCCTACAAACACGCTGACATACATTACGAAGAGAGAAACCACAGCCATTACATGTTTTTGAGTGAAATGGACTTTACTCCGCTTGTAACATTATTCGAGCCACGTAAGGTTCGACCTCCAAGTGGGTGAAATATATTGAACCTTTGTTTCAAGATAGGAACAATATGTGAAGTTCCCTTTCGCTGTGCTACACATTGTACCCATGCTCGAAAACCGCCCCTCAGACAATGAGAATTACATCAGATCAGGGAGTCTAATATATGTAAGACTCCCTGACAAGAGGTAGGATCATTTGATGAGAGGTTTAAGCTACAATGGTCCATCAAGATTTAAGACATCTATAATGCGTTTAAGAAAGTGGTCAGATGTAACACAGTAAAATACAAATTCTAGTAATTGTTTGGATGGGTCCTATCTGGAATACGAACACACACTCTTAAAGATTAAACAACGTTTCGCAGACTGTACAGTATATACGATGAATATTAAACTTTTGTCATTACAACACAGTCTCAAATACTAAATATTCCCATAAAAAACTTCAACGCATTCAAAACCTTGGGTGTAGCAAAAATGCCATGGGAGGTGTGGCAATCCTTTAACACAGGCTGGCTCAACTGCAAGGATAAAGATTTAAATAAAAGCGATGGTCGTTCGGAGTCAGCGATAGTGACTCTTTAACATCGGTTTTGATTCCATACTTGCAAACTGAGTGGCCTCTGATGAAGACTGAAGAAACACTACTATATCAAACACTTCATAAATCGTGTGTTTCCTCTGGACTTTCTCCCGGGCACTGTAGCCGAGAGCTGTGAATGCTAAATCTATTGACATTCAATCAAAAGATGTTTGAGCATTGTAGCTGTGTTGAAGATGCAATACAATAAGGCAGTTGACAATCGCATTGTAAAGCAAGATGGCACCATCACAGTATATTTCAATATGCATGCCGATTCCTAAACAAAATATCCACGTGTGCATAGGCTCGGCACCAGGGAGACCCGGTGCAATATCCACATTTAAATTATTTATTTTTTCAACTGTAATCATCATTACTGTTCTTGTAGCTCTAGCTGGCAACTCAATAGCAACATTTCAACGAATATTGTTTCAGATAAATCCTAGGTTAGTAATGAACACGTCGACCTTGCAATGAACACCTCAGAGGCAATTTGTTCATTACGTCAGCTGTTGACTGATTAGCCAACTGAGACTCGTCTCCTTCGGATGCCGGCGATGTAGCTGACTTCCTACTGGGAATCGCTTCCGTGTCATTTCGGCTACTTCGTTTCATGGTTCAGCAAAATAAAGGAAATCGACAACGTGTTTGAGTGACAAGGATACCGAGATGTAGAGAAATGAGGAAATGTGTGTTAATTGCATTCCCAATGATATTCCGGTTGTGCTATTGACAACGAGCGTGCCATGTATGTTACACTCAATCAAGCCATCGGCCTTGATGGGGGCTTGCATCAGCCTCGCATTTGGGTCAATTACCACGGAGAGTGGACCCACTAAGGTCGAGCCGTCAAACTTGGGAATTGTTAGGATTAACGCCAAGTAGGTTTCGGTCGTATGTTGATATATTCATCAATCTAACAAACCTTGTGTGAGACCCTCTAAGTATAAATTGTAAAAGAGTATAAACCATCATTTGTACGTTTGCGGACACATTATGACACTTTCGTGATAATCTGCTAATATTTTTATAAGTAATTATTGTATCCATAATTATATTTCTTCACTAACGTTGTGTTTACATAAAAGTAGATTAAGTGATTCCAAACATTTATCTGCGTGTATTTCCTTTTACATGTACCTTGATGACATAAACATTCAAACTGTCTCTCGTGGAATCATTTCGAAACAAAAACTCAGAGCAAAATAATATGTTTATTATGTATGTTGGATAGGCAATAAAGAAAAGGGACATATATTTTGGCATTGAACACCGGTTTTAAACACAAGTATGACGGCTGACTGTAAATATTCGGACCTGACCAATTAGTGATCGATATTAGAGCGATGATCCTCGTCATCGGGGTAATATGACACGTCCACAATCTCCATCACAACAATCATAAGGGTGCTGGGGACGATTTTCCGGAGGTCTCAAAGCGGGTAAGAGACTTGCTTTCACCATCTAAGGTAGAATTCACCTCCAAATATAGTTCATATATAATAATTCCCCTTTTATCCGGAAACGACCGTCCCCTCAAATATTCGGATTAACAAATATCCATATCAATGAATCATGTCAAAAAGTTATACCTTATTTATATGCAGGTGGACGTTATTAACAGGGATCAGGGAGATAGGGTTTCACTGCAGTCCATGCATATACTGACAATGTCAATATTATCAATATAAATATAGTCAATACACATTACATGTGGTATTCGTAAACGTCAGTAACAATACATTTCGTATTCATAAAAAAATTCAACTCTTTAGCTGCATGCATACCTTTTTTAGTCTTACTGAAAACATTTCAACTGTTTACACTCTTGGGGCGGTGGGGTAGCCTAGTGGCTAGAACGTGGGCTAGTCATGCACAAGGCCTCCGATCAATTCTCCATATGGTTATGAGTACAATGCATGAAGCCCATTTCTGGTGGCCGCATAGTGATATTGTTGAAACTGCTGTAACCTGCCTTTTCAACACCTCTATCTTACCCCGTTAAAGATGTAAATTGTAACATGTGTTCACAATTCACTATATGTGCCTAAACGAAGTCATTAATGTGCTATATGGCACAAGATACGATTCTTCATCTGTGACAGTCTTGAGTGAATGTGTTTAACGCCGCTTTGAATAGTATTCCAATTACACCACGGCGTGTCTGCTTGATGTGGGAGGAAAGCCCGAAGTGTTGCAGGTCTTAGACTTTAATTCTTTGGTGAAACCCACCAGCACGAGTATGGTGCTGACAAACCTAGAAACATGATCGGGTCTAACTGGGATTCGAACCCACGATCATACAGTTCTGGTACCTAAGGGGGCGGTCGGGTGGCCTAGTGGTTAAAGCGTTCGCTCGTCACGCCGAAGATCCGGGTTCGCTTCCCGTCATGGGTACAATGTGTGAAGCCCATTTGTGGTGTCCCCCGCCGTGATATTGCTGGAATATTGCGAAAAGCGGCGTAAAACCATACTCACTCACTCACTCGCTCTGGTACCTAAGGGACGCAACTCTGCACAGCACATTGTGGGTCTTAGACGACTGGGCCACCAGTGCACACGTAATATTCTTGCTATCACATGGAACATATCGTGAGATATCGGAAGATCGTACTTACGTTTGTTTAGATTGTATAAAACTATTGTTGCATTTCATATACTTGCAAAAAGTAGAAACATCAGTTTTCGAACGATTATTGTTAGGTACCTCTACATATTATCAAAGTGATATTGCTGCATGTATTTATCCATGATTCCACTTGCCACATGCTCTTAATTGTAATAAAGAAGTTGTTCATCAATAAATTCTTATCCTTACTTAACAATAAAGTAGTTGAAATCTCTCTCAATCTTGTTTCTCGTTGAACTACCATCAGGAAACTGTTAATTAGAGATCTCTTTTCTGATTCATAGTGTTTCAAATAAGTCCCAAACCATCTGGTTTTCTTGTCAAGAAACCATAAAATAATTGCGACAAAGGCTGTGCTATTGTATTTTATTCAAATTGAACTACATGACCTGACGCTAATTACTAGGAGGACACATAATCCCAGTGCATCCTTCTTCACCAAGGTGCAGGTTACAAATACATGTTATGCAACCGTCAGCAACTAGGAAGCTATTGGTACCGTCATTTATTCCGTTGTATGTACAGAACTTGGCATCGTCGGGGCAGGTGAAGGCCGTGCACATCGCCTGTCCGTTTTCTCCACAGTCACTGTCGCTGCAGCCATCATTGCTGCGAAACAACGCTCCTGTGTTATACTGATTCCCACCAAAGGTACACAGACGGCAGGCTGACAATACAAAACATGGTAATATTATACAGAAAATCCAGCGGTCGTCGTTGTACGTACAGTGTCATTGCATCCTTAGTTAGAGAATTAGTGACCCTCAAATTTGTTCTCTTGTGAGTTAATGATGCACTCTTTAACATGTATTCTTTACCATGTATTGTCTTGATGTTTGTTAGCTCCTATATGTTCGCTACCTTATTCATGTGTTGAAAATGTTCTTGTAACTAACATTAGGGGAATTTATATTTATGGTCGTTTTTGTCTCCTCAATAAGCTTGTACATAGCTTGTTGTAAATATTTAATGATACCGTTGGAAAGGGCTTGTTCGGCGCTTTATTTCGATGGTTACGTCTTCCATATTGATATAGTAGTTTGTTTGCTATTCGTGTTTTCTCCATGTTTAAAAACACCCCTGGGCTATTCGAATTCGCGCCAGACTATTGCGTTCCCCGGCTGTCCAGGAGAGACTGTCTTCGCACGCAGAATACACATGAATTTATGAACATATATACAGACCGCTTTCTGATGTAATTACATACTTGCAGATGGAGCTAGATAGTATTTATATTCTTGTCTAAATAAGTACAAATGGATCTATATAGACAGCGTAGTGACCTATCAAAACAGTGTAAATGACGTGTTTGATCCTGAACTATGCAATATATATTAAAATTTAATTGAAACCTTGGCATGAAATATTGTTGCGAAGTTGAATAATGTCAATGTAAGATCTACATGTATTCTGTCAGAACTTCGTTGTACCTCCAGTTTATTTCACTAATAGCAATTATTTCTTATTATATTTGCATCCTCCATTTGTATCTCGAAATTTAGCGACGAATGTACGTATAACAAGTACATTTTCACGCAGCTATTGCTGTGTAACGTGCAGTCAAATAATATTTACCATTGTCTAATTGACAATACGCTCTTGTGGAGCCTTGCGGGCGAGTGTCAATGTTGGATCACGGTCTTGTATTGCTTCCATTTCCGCTCTCACCGAGGTACATTTGAAAGTTTTGAACCTGAAAGAAAGATTACTCATTGGCATGTGGTGCAAGAACTTCCGTCTAGATCCAGATAAAAAGGTATTCATCAGGATTAAGTTGTGTCATCGAAAGGTATTTAAAAACTTAAATATACTAAATTATAACGGCAGTGTATTGATCAAGCCAGGGCGTGTATAGTTAGTTACAGCGAAACTGTCTCTGCTAGTATACACGTAGGTGTATGTCCGGATTGTTGGTAACCCTGGAAAATAATGTCAAATGTACATAAGTATATTCACAGTCAGAGCTGCAAACGTGTGTATTTACTTTACACAATACTATGTAGCCTTCTCAGTTTAGAATTCGATATATGTAATCTCATTTTAAAAAGAATTACATTGGTGTTTCTCGACAACCAATATGAATATATTTTATTATGTTGATATTACAGGAACTGGCGTTGTACTATTCATAGAAATACAATCATCATAATACTTAAATTAAGATTAACCGGACAGAATTGCACTAAATAAACGAGAGTAATGATGCATCTATATATGCAGTAGGTTAATCTTGTTTTAATAATGATATAGTACATGTGGACATTGCTTGCACTTATTCTAGGCTGAAGTATAAATAGTTTAGGGGCTTCACGTTGAATATCTACAGGTTCGTCGTGGTCATTACAAATAGCCACAAATGATGACCAGTAAGGCTCTTGTTCACACATTACTGATTTTATACACATTCAACAGATACTCTCACTGCCAGAACTCACTGCGAACCTTTTACCACGCCTACCCAAAGGCATGTCTACATTTGGAATAACATGATTCGTTTTGCAATCTATAGCACAGCATATTACATTGTTAGCTACGGATCTAACCTAATGTAACATTTGCATGTTATATCTATACTGTAATATCGTAAACTCATAGTCAAAACGGCCACAAAAAGGTCCTAACGGCCACAACACAAATAATAATAATAAATGAATATCCAATGTGAGCTGGATATGTACAGAGTATACATGCTAGATATGTTATTACAATGTCATATCTTCCAGTAGAGTTCCCTTGTTGTTTGAACCAATCTCATCAATTTACTCTGATCTCTGCACTGACCAGTGTACCAATCTGTTGTGAAACCATGAATAAACTGTTTTCCTTATAATGAAACCTTTCAGAGTTTTTATTTGAAACTAATCCATTCGTTAGTGGTAAAACTCAGTGTCAACTTAATACATATAAAACATGCAGGATTTACATTATTATTATTTGTTACCACTAAAGCAGAGGGGGCAAGCCAGAAACCTATGATTGTGGGTTCGCATCCGGGTTCGCCCCGATTATGTTATTGCACCGAAGTGGTAAACGTCTGAGGCCTGCATCACTTCGGGCTTTTCTTCCACATTAAGCTGACACGCCGTGACATATGGAATACTGTTAAAAGCGGCGTTAAACCCAGTTCACTCAGTCATCAAAGCGGAACCTCAATAACCCTCACTTAATATTACCTTACAGCTGAGTTGCTTCATTTTTAACTATCTATACTGTACACTTATCTTATCTATACTCTAGCATCATCGTAGGGTCACTTTAGGTTAGTCTAAACTGTTTCTATCACTGTTTATTTATCTCTTACTATATTTACTCTTTACTCTACCCCTATCATATATATATATATATACCCATAGTCATAGCACATACATTACAATAATATTTATATACATATATATTTATTATATCTATTAGAGTATGTTACTTTTCCCCCGATCATTTACATCTTTTTAGGTATCTATTGCTTTTTTTTCAACCCCGTTGGCACCTACCCCTTCGACGAAATACAAGACTTGTGACACCTATCCCGTCTACGAAATACAAGAGTTGTGAAGTTGACGTTGAACCCCTAAATCAGTCAGTCAGCCATTGTTATGTTCTAGACTGCTGAAGATTTTCTACCCGAGGGCTTCCTTCAATCTGACTTGAAAGCGAAGGGAGGAGAGCAACACCATCAGAGCTACTTAACATATGCCTTTCAAACCATGGTCCTAGGGTTTAATGTGTGATAGGGTGTGTGATATGTGATGTTTAGTGCCGAGTCAGTGCTGAATTGAGATCTGTGTGTATATGGTGTTAAGAACTGTTATACAATGTATATAATACAATTAATGTGACACAATACTTGCGTTTGTCTTCCTTATTTTTTGTTGAGGCCGTTGTTACTTTTTCTGGCCGTTTTGACTTTACCTTTTGAGACCGTTCTGACATGTGGGCGGCTCCCATCAAATTGACGTTGACTTTCCTCAAAACAAGGTCAAAATCAACAGCAATCCCCTTGCCGGATTCGATGTCGAGAACTTGAATTCGAGTGCCAACAGCTAGTTTGTCGCCTCGATGGTCTCGGACGTGAAGCTGTGTTTGTTGCTTTAAGTGTTTCAGATGTCGCCTTCTGCCTTTGCAGTTTCGGCTGACTTGTCCCTCTTTGGAACTCGGGGCGGTCGGGTAGTCTAGTGGTTAAAGAGTTCGCTCGGCACGCCGAAGACCCGGGTTCGATTCCCGACATGGGTACAATGTGTGAAGCCCATTTCTGGTGTCCCCCGCCGTGATATTGCTGGAATATTGCTAAAAGCGGCGTAAAACCATACTCACTCACTCACTCTTTGGAACTCATTTGTGTGAATAGGATACACATATCCTTTAGTATTAATAGAATTTCTTTTTTTGTGTATTGATATGATTCCTATTTCGTGTTTGGCTGCTCTGTTAAGCTGTATTCGTTGATACGTTATTCATAGTCATTTGACTTATAGCCCTTAGTTTCGCTGTGCAGAGTTGCGTCCCTTGGGCACGCCAGAAACCTAAGATTGTGGGTTCGAATCCCGGTTCGCCCCGATTATGTTTCTAGGTTTGTCAGCACCATACCCGTGCTCGTGGGTTTCACCGAAGTAAGAAACGTCTGAGACCTGCATCACTTCGGGCTTTCCTCCCACATTAAGCTGACACGCCGTGATATAACTGGAATACTGTTAAAAGCAGCGTTAAACCCAGCTCACTCACTCACTATAGCCCTTAGTAGATAAGTCGTTTCTCAATCAGAGATAATGACCACTCTTATTGTTTAAGTGTGGGGGCAACAACAGTTTACTATAGACGGTGAGAAAACGATGTTGTTTGAGCACTTGAGAATGCAATAGACACCAGTAAAATGACACGCTTGACGTCCTTCCGCAACGTCGTCGGCATGTTAAAGCCCCTCAATTGTCAAAGAAGGGTTTGTTATTTCTTTAATTTCGGATGATAAGTGTGAGAAGCCATCGAGATGGCACCGTGTGTGCTTTAAATAAATAACAATAACTTCGAACACTACATGTATGCATGGAGTCCTTTTATCGTTTTGTTCTATATGTCTTTGACTTGCAAACACTTGACTTGACCTTGCATGTGTTTATGACGGATAGGCTCTAAACCTGGTATCATCACTATTTAATTATGGTTCATAAGCATATGCTTATGATATAGTCGGAAGGGAAAAGAGCAGATATTTTTTTTATAATTATGGAAATGGCTTTGTTGAATTTATCTATATCTCAAAAATGCGCATTTTGTATGTTAATAATCGTTTACACCAAGAATAAGTCACTGTGTAATACAAATACCTAACGACGTAATATTGGTGACGGATTCCGTTTATGAGAGGAAATCTTCAATTACAAAACGTTTTTGTTCAAACTATATCACGTTATATTTTATGACCTCAATATCTCCTTACATTTGCAGTCTAAATAAAATATTGATATCAATATTTATAAAAAGAAAAGAAGATTAACGCTATGACCTTAAATAATGCAGACTAGCATGCCATGGAACATATAACTCACGAATCCTAAATCGGTTAACAGAAAAAAGTAATAGAGTATTCTGTACCGCAAATGTAGCACAACTGTCAAAAGATAGCGTGACTATTGTGTCTCGAAAGCGGCGTGATAGCGGCTCAAAATTGGCTCAAAAGTGGCGGGAAAGTGCCGTGATAGTGTCGCGAATGTGTCAGGAAAGTGCTGCGATCTTGTAAAATGTTATCGCGAAAATGGAGCGAAAGTGTCTCGAAAGTGGCGCAGTGGTTTCGCGTTAATGCCTCAAACGTGGCGGGTAAGATTCGCGACAATAGGGAAAGTTACTTATGAAATGTAGTGTATATATTTACTTTGTCAGGGTTTGTCTCTTTGCAACCAGGTTTCGTTAAACCGTTTTACGGATCGGTTCGTTACTTTGTGGACGTTCGAAACTTAGTTTTCGTAGTTAGTGATTGCGTGGCACTTTTGATCTAGTACTGACTTACTCTGGTTGTATTGAGCTAAACTTAGTAGCTAGGTTTGCAATACTCCGTTTTTCTGGTAATCCGTGAATAACCAATCTTCCCGTGATTGTTTAGCTTTGGGGTCATTTTAGTATTTCGTTGCTCAGTCTATTAGACTAGTTTGATATTTAGACGTTTTCGTCTATTTTATAGTCCAAGGAACTTATTTTAGGGATAAGCCCTCTGTCTTTATTTCACGTTATTTAACAAAGCCGAGGTTATTTACTCATTTGAGTGTTGAGTTAATTAACTCAGGTGTTAATTTGGTGTCAGGTGTGTATCATCTTAATGACGATTGAAACGTGGTGTTTTTCATCACCACTTTACACAACACGAGAGCGGATGTGGTGCGGACATACAAGAATCCTGAAACCAGAAACGAGAATCGAAGGCAAGTGAAACAGATCCTTATCACCTAGATAACGCCGTCATATATCAGTATGTCTTCTGTTTCACGCATGTCTAAACCCCTAAATTATGCATACCATACACTGTGTGATGACCATGACAAGTGGCGTGAGGATGAGAAAGCACATACTATTGGTTATTCCAGGATTCGAATCCACAAACAGCAGATTCTGATAAAATAATTATTTACCTTTATTCACTTTTGGTAATGATAATATTCAGTCAATTATAATTACCCACCTCTCCCACATGGTACTGACTGAAACCCCAGAATTATAGCCACTTTCAGGTCTCCATTGTATCGATGTAACGAGGAGTAGATAAATGTTAGAATGACTTGCAAACTAAAACAAAGTTATCTCAGTAACGTACATATAGTTTTACCTCTATCACAGACCTTGGACCACTATTTAAATAGGAGGCAAGTTTTCAAAAAAATATTAATGGCTCACTACTCCAAGCCTTTCAGGACATCAATCATTCACTATGAAAATCATGATCTGGAACGTGCTATCCGTTTATAGACTAACATATATACCATTTGAATGGGAAAGATAGGGCAATATGTATGGTTCGGGCAGTTATGTTATCAAACCACCCTTCATTCTGATTTCGGTTTTCACGTATTGTCATGGTATCCATGTATGTAAGCTTCGTGGTCACTAAAACTACATGTACTTCGTATAAAACGACATGGGGTCCAGTTGATAAAACATCAATGCGCAGGATCCACTGGCCATATGTCCTAATGGCATATTTGCCGGATTATGATCCTGAGACTGGTATATTGTTTAAAGGCGTTAAACCCAACTCTATTCAGATTCAATAATAGTTGAACACGTCATAGAGCTGGATTTGGGGTCATGGATGGCTCTTTCATCTAAGTCGGCTCCAGACTTTCAATCCATAGGCGTGCAAGAAACCTGTTGTTGCGGATTCGTCTCTAGGTTTGTCAGCGCCATACCTGTGCCCGTGGGTTTCACATAAACATTAACTGTTTAAGACCTGCATCACTTCGGGATTTCACCCCACCGCCGTGTGTTAATACTCACTCACTACAGCTGGACACGTCTGAAAGCATGTACACTCTATTCTTAGATCGTTTAAATGATGCATTTTCAATTTCGAAGTTACATTTTTGTGTTTGGATAATGCTTACTGACACCTTCGGATTTCTTGTTTTTCTTTTCGCTCTAAGTGCCGAGCTGCAGCTGGACACGTCTGAAAGCATGTACACTCTATTCTTAGATCGTTTAAATGATGCATTTTCAATTTCGAAGTTACATTTTTGTGTTTGGATAATGCTTACTGACACCTTCGGATTTCTCGTTTTTCTTTTCGCTCTAAGTGCCGAGCTGCAGCTGCAAGCCTTTTAATAACTGACGTTCATCGTTGACATGTATCGAAAGAAATTCCCTTCAGAAAATACTTGCAGTCGAAATTTAATTGGAATTACATCATTCGGCCTTTGAATGAGCCATGTGCTAACTTTGAATACCGACCTTGGTAATATCCTCCTATTTATATCCCTCGGGAAGATGGGACATGAACGGCCCAGTTGTCTTTAGAGCAGCAATCCGCAGAGTCGCGTCCCAGGGGCGTGCCTGAAACCTACGTTGCATGTAAGAGGCGGGTAACGGGATCCGGTGGTCAGGTTCGGTGACAAAATTGATGCATGTCATCGTATCTCAATTGCGTAGATCGATGACCATGATGTCAATCACTGGATTGTCTGGTCCAGACTCGATCATTTACAGAACGCCGTCATAACGGGAATATTGTTGAATGCGGCGTTGTCGTGAATGCCTCTAAACAGTGGAGTCTGCGTCAGTTTAACCAGTGGTCAGTTTAACCCGCAACGACCCACGCCGTCGGAGCACCATCGGAGTTGGGGATGCATCCTGACTCTGATAGAAGCCAGATGTACAGCAAGCATCGTCTACGTACAATGACATTATTTTTTTTACAATCCATGGGACCCTGTGCACTGAATTATACAGTTTAGTTAGACGTAAGCTAGACACCCAATACACTCCTTGTATAAATAGACGCTTACTCTTATCGTCATTTACGACATAAAAGGCAGCTCTTTAATGTCTTTCACTGATTATATAGTCGTCACACTCAGGCATGGAATTACTTTTAAATAATTAGTCCACATGTCTAGCTTTCATTAAAGCGACATAGCACACATGTATAGTCAATGTCAGTATGATGTATATTATCAACGTAAATCTCTGTCATTTGACAGATGTTCTATACTACATTGTGTGGTTAAAGCAGGATATTTCAATAGCCTTTGGAGGAATTTCACAAGATGCTTTGGAATACACCACACATCAGGGTCAGGTAGTATCACATATAGTGCGTTGGTTAAGTGTAGGATAAATCACGACTCCGAGGTTATGGTCGGGAAGGTAAGACCTCGGCAAGAGGGTATCGACTTCACGCCGAGGTCTTTACCTTGCCGATACCCTCGTGCCGAGGTCTTACTTTCCCGACCATAACCAAGGAGGAGTGCTCTATCCAACTTATAAACCGTAAAAACAGCGTTAATAACATGTTTTCAGTAATTGGGTACGGTATTATGCTTCGTTTAACGGTATTTAGGGGTACAACGAGGAATGGTCGATTTCTCGTCCGCACCGTTAGTCACGTGACTTTTTGCACGAGCTTTTCGTGGGCACTACCTCGTGACACATTCACGCTGAATGCAGTAGCCGAGCCACAACACAGTAAAACGTATGTGTGCAGCGGGGGGAATTGAAGGGCGGAAGACGAATCATTCCTTCAGAGCCACATCAGCAACGCGCCTTTATCGTGCTTGGATTGACGAACAGTTGATTTTTGGGTTACATCCCAATAGTAAGACATCCCATTAGTGAGACACCTATTGTAAGACAGTGGAGTAGGTGGGATTAATTAAACAAACACAGCCAGTCTACCCACTTAACAATGGTCATAGCCCATGATTAGCTGATTAATTAATACGAGTAGGCCAGTAATTCTGTTTGAATATTCTCAGGAAATAAATGAGTTAGGAGCTAGTAGGAGCTTACTCAAAAGTTGAGATGCATGTTTTGTTAAAATTTACTGATTACACATATAAATTCCCCCTAGTCTGTGAACATTTCATGCACAATCATGGCAGGTTTGCAGCAGGTTGAGTTCATTACCAGTCAAAGAGGTACTCTACAGGTCCTCTTTCAGGGATATATCCACTATAAGAACAAAGTAAGACAAACTGGAACTCATTGGCGATGTACCGTTAACAGTTGGAAATTTTGTTAGAAATTTCACTGTACACAACCACCCACCAGAAGACACCAGCAGAATCCAGTTCCTTGGCAGTTTAAGGAAGAGAGCAAGAGAAGAACCAACCACTCCTATGCCAGCCCTCTACAACGACGAGGTCTTGAGACATGATCCGGAGGCTGCAGCTATATTTCCCTCCTTCAGCTCAGTCGGCAGCGCCATGTACATACACCGCAGTCACACCATCCCGAAACTCCCTAAAACCAGAGCTGAAGTCGACATTGCAGCACCTTGGAGAGAGACCCATGATGGTGAGCGGTTTCTGCTTTTTGCCAACGGTGAAGAAGATGCTGGTATTTGCAACAGTTACTGATGATCAGCTTAGAGTCCTCCAGTCAGCTTCCATTGTCTACATGGATGGTACTTTCTCCGCCTGCCCAGATCTTTGGATTCAGCTTTACATACTGCATGCACGGAAAGGAAGCATTACCTATCCCCTAGTCTAGTACGCATTGATGCCTGGTCGTCAGACTACAACTTACCAATGCCTCTTTGCTCAGTTGAAGGTCCACATCCAACAACTACAGAACCAACCATTCAACCCAGAGACATTCCCGGTGGACTTTGAAGTTGCTGCCATTAGAGCCCTCCAGACAGAGTTTCAAGGTTCAGACATCAAGGGGTGTTTCTTCCACTTTACCCAGGCGATTTGGCGGAAAACACAGGAGCTTGGTCTTGCTGTTGGATACAGAGATAACCCCCTTGTGGAACAGTGGATCCGACAAGCTTTTGCCTTGCCTCTGCTGCCTCTTCAACAGGTTCAGGATGCATGGATTGACTCCATGAACCAGTCTCCCGATGTACCGAATGCTGACGAATACAACGACTACATAGTCACAAACTGGGTGCATTATGAAGCCAGTTTCCCTCTTTCACTGTGGAACCATCACCAGACATTCGGCCCAAGGACCAACAACAACTTGGAGGGTTTCCACAGTCGCCTCAATGCATCACTGAATCATCGTCATCCTAATCTCTACATGTCCATCAAGATCATCAAGAAGATTGAGAAATCTGAGAAGACCAAGCTTTCTCAGTTAGACCTAGGTGCAGCTCCACCAGTAAGAAAACGTGTGTACAAGGAGATTGACAATCGACTTTCCAGACTGAAGGATCAGCTATCCTAGGGTGTCAAGACACCACTCCGGTTCTTGGACGCTGTTGGCACACTTCTGAAGATGGATTAAGGTTGTGTCAGTGTGGCAACCTCGACGTGAACTGTGATGTGAACTGTGATATTCACTTTAACTGAACTCTAAGTGGCGAATACGTTAAAACAATGGATTTAAGGGATGGATGAATTAAAATGTTGAATGAAATAAAGTATAAGAGAGTATCAAGCATCTTGAGTCATTTCTTTTGTCTATAATAAGACAAGTCCATTTTCATGAAAGGGGTTAATTACCTGATTAACATGTGCAACCAGGTATGACATTGTTGTTTTAAGGTGTCTGACAACTGGGCTGTCTTACTAATGGGAGGAGACCGATTTTTGAACGAACAGGTAAGTGTTACATAATAACGAGACTCAAATGTTTTTGTGTGTAATCAGATTGTATTGCTTACTAAGGGTTGTCAGAACACCAACACCAGCTTATGAAATTCAGTCCTATTTTATCAAAACCATAATTTTTTAAATCGGCGAGACACACGTTTTGTTTTGTCTGAAGAATGAATGTAACGTGTTGCAGGCAGTTATTTAGTCCAGAAGAACAGTACCCAATGTGATGATTTTTGTGTACAATGAAGTCCTCGAGAAACTGGTTGACATCAGTGGACATGAGGTTTCACTTTTGTTCGGCCATATACCAGCCTTTCAACACACGTCTCACTACATCAGTCATGACCAGTTGTTAACAGTTTAACGGGTGATGCCTCCTAATGAATCGTTTTGTATGCCTGTGATCTGACAAGTTAGCGCTGGTGGAAAAGAACATTCGATTACAAATGTTAGTGTATAATGCTAAAATAGATTTGTTAGTATTCCACTTCTGTGAATTAAAAAACAAATATGGTATAGTTTTAGTTTGAAAAAATGTAGTATTACCATTGTTTACACTTTAATAACATTTACTTTTAGGACATCGCAGCGAAGCTGTAAGAATTTATAAGCGTTCCTCAGATGAACAGAAGTCTGCTGTATCTGATATGCTCTACATCCCTCCTAAGAAGGAGATTCAAACCGCTTCCTTGCACGGTGGCAAGAACGAGGATGAGGCAAAGACTGAAACTGTCGGACCCAAAGAAGGTTGCCATGTTGAATCAAAGGAAACCAAGGACGCAGATCGGCATAACTCTGTAATTCTCAATTCTCACTCAATAAACAGAAAGTTCCGATGTTTTACTTCTTAGAAAGTAAAACTTGACTACTGGGCAGGTTTTACTTTTCAAAAGTAAAACCTGTCAATTTTTGAAAAGTAAAACCTACACCTGAGGTTTACTTACCGGAAGACCTGCCATAGGGTCATCATATGAAAATGAGCTGTATCATTAACAACAGGCAAAATCTGCTATAGGTTTATAAGAGGCTATAACCACCCACTCACAGCACACATATCCTTGAAGCAGGATACTTCAGGTAGTATCACATATAAATACGTTGGCTGAGGGGACATAACCCATCTACTTACAGCACACATACCGTTGAGGCAGGATATGGCGGCGCGGGTAGTGGCACATATAAACGGTTGGTTGACAGTATATAACCCACCCACAGCACACGTATCGTTGAGGCAGGATATGGCGGCGCAGGTAGTGTCACATATAATGGGTTGGTTGACAGTATATAACCCACAGCACACGTATCGTTGAGGCAGGATATGTCGGCGCGGGTAGTGTCACATATAATGGGTTGGTTGACAGTATATAACCCACAGCACACACAGCATTGAGGCAGGATATGTCGTTCACGCGGGTAGTGTCACATATAATGGGTTGGTTGACAGTATATAACCCACAGCACACACAGCATTGCGGCAGGATATGTCGTTCACGCGGGTAGTGTCACATATAATGGGTTGGTTGGCAGTATATAACCCACCCACAGCACACGTATCGTTGAGGTAGGATATGTCGTTCACGCGGGTAGTGTCACATATAATGGGTTGGTTGGCAGTATATAACCCACCCACAGCACACACTGCATTGAGGCAGGATATGTCGTTCACGCGGGTAGTGTCACATATAATGGGTTGGTTGACAGTATATAACCCACAGCACACACTGCATTGAGGCAGGATATGTCGTTCGCCCGGGTAGTGTCACATATAATGGGTTGGTTGACAGTATATAACCCACAGCACACACTGCATTGAGGCAGGATATGTCGTTCACGCGGGTAGTGTCACATATAATGGGTTGGTTGACAGTATATAACCCACAGCACACACTGCATTGAGGCAGGATATGTCGTTCACGCGGGTAGTGTCACATATAATGGGTTGGTTGACAGTATATAACCCACAGCACACACTGCATTGAGGCAGGATATGTCGTTCACGCGGGTAGTGTCACATATAATGGGTTGGTTGACAGTATATAACCCACAGCACACACTGCATTGAGGCAGGATATGTCGTGCACGCGGGTAGTGTCACATATAATGGGTTGGTTGACAGTATATAACCCACAGCACACACTGCATTGAGGCAGGATATGTCGTTCACGCGGGTAGTGTCACATATAATGGGTTGGTTGACAGTATATAACCCACAGCACACACAGCATTGAGGCAGGATATGTCGTTCGCCCGGGTAGTGTCACATATAATGGGTTGGTTGACAGTATATAACCCACAGCACACACTGCATTGAGGCAGGATATGTCGTTCGCCCGGGTAGTGTCACATATAATAGGTTGGTTGACAGTATATAACCCACAGCACACACTGCATTGAGGCAGGATATGTCGTTCGCCCGGGTAGTGTCACATATAATGGGTTGGTTGACAGTATATAACCCACAGCACACACTGCATTGAGGCAGCATATGTCGTTCGCCCGGGTAGTGGCACATATAATGGGTTGGTTGACAGTATATAACCCACAGCACACACAGCATTGAGGCAAGATATGTCGTTCGCGCGGGTAGTGTCACATATAATGGGTTGGTTGACAGTATATAACCCACAGCACACACAGCATTGAGGCAGGATATGTCGTTCGCGCGGGTAGTGGAACATATAATGGGTTGGTTGACAGTATATAACCCACAGCACACACTGCATTGAGGCAGGATATGTCGTTCACGCGGGTAGTGTCACATATAATGGGTTGGTTGACAGTATATAACCCACAGCACACACTGCATTGAGGCAGGATATGTCGTTCGCCCGGGTAGTGGCACATATAATGGGTTGGTTGACAGTATATAACCCACAGCACACACAGCATTGAGGCAAGATATGTCGTTCGCGCGGGTAGTGTCACATATAATGGGTTGGTTGACAGTATATAACCCACAGCACACACATCATTGAGGCAGGATATGTCGTTCGCGCGGGTAGTGGAACATATAATGGGTTGGTTGACAGTATATAACCCACAGCACACACTGCATTGAGGCAGGATATGTCGTTCACGCGGGTAGTGTCACATATAATGGGTTGGTTGACAGTATATAACCCACAGCACACACTGCATTGAGGCAGGATATGTCGTTCGCCCGGGTAGTGTCACATATAATGGGTTGGTTGACAGTATATAACCCACAGCACACACTGCATTGAGGCAGGATATGTCGTTCGCCCGGGTAGTGTCACATATAATGGGTTGTTGACAGTATATAACCCACAGCACACACTGCATTGAGGCAGGATATGTCGTTCGCCCGGGTAGTGTCAAGAGAAACCTAAATTGTCGCACTGTGTTTAATATGCACTTCATATTGTCTTTTAACACTAGTTTAACTGCATGTATGTGTACAATTTGATAAAAGTACATAAATCTCACGAGCTGGTGGGGTAGTATCGGTTTAAAGTGTTCCCAAATCACGCCCAAGACACGGTCTCGATTGACGCCGATTCTTGGTGAAATCAGAAGCTCACTCACTCACTCACTCACTCACCCACCCACCCACCCACCCAAACTCACTCACTCACTCACTCACTCACTCACCCATCCACAAACCCACTCACTCACTCACTCACTCACTCACTCAGGACAGCTACCTGATCATACCGCTCCATGAGTTGTCACTTGTAGTAATAATTCTTCTTCAGAATGTGGGTTTTGTATGGTAGATCGTTATGTGATTGATTTTTCATCTGTCCACGTGTTGTATTTGAATAAAGTCCCTTCAATGTACCGGACACTGATGCGCACATAAAATATCTTATTAATGAAGCTTCGTGTCAAGGATTCTGCCTAATTATATCCTTAACAAACTTCTCAGACAGTCCAGATAACAGCGTTCAGACAGTGGAAACTCATGTACGTGTTTACTGAAGGACTTTCGTGTTTATGTAGGGTTTAACTACATACATATATATGTACGGTGAGCTAAACTATAGCATGAACCATAGTTTGACGTGGTTCTGAGGAGAGTACACAGATTGTTATAAGTTGCAGTCATCAATGTGGATGAACACACATATGTAGACAGGGTTGACCGGTGGTTGATGATGCGTGCGATAACACAGACAAGTAACACTCTGCAACCATCTGATGCCGATATGAGTCACATACGACTAGCACGAACTACCGGGGAGCGATGCCTTTCGTGGAACACCAAAAGATTCAGTAATGACAAAAGGTTATGCCGGTGACCGCTTGACGAAGACAGTCTGCAACGGGTTTTTTATTCAAAAGTAGCCTTCACGGCCAGGATCAGCATTCTGGCTGAACCTTTTGATTATCGAAACCGGCTTATATTTAATCAAATAGCTTACTGATTCGTTGATCAGTAGTTGTTCATTGTTTTCAAAACCCTCCTGGAGAGAACCAACTGGTTTCGACATGGTAATATCACACATACGTATATATGGACACTGCTACAGACACATATCTACCCTGTAGAAGACAATACTGTTAAACGTGCATTTTCCAACCAATTAGGCCAAACATATTGTCGCGTCAAAATCATTTACGCAGCTTGCTTGTGCTTGGTTAAAAAGAACTGTTGGTAACAGTTAATAATATAGCTACAGATAATGAAGCGGAAACTATTTAATCTATTTTAGCTATATTCGCTCTCACCGCTCATGGTACAATGTATATTTCACAAGATATGCATCTGGCCGACATGAAATCGATAGTTCTAATCGAGACGACTAAAGTGATATATGATATTAATGATGTTGACATTTACCAAATGTGAACAGTCGAAAATGAATGTATAGATTCTAATAGTGTATAGACATTATTTCAATTATCATTTGCAATTTAGTGCAGTTTTATTTTGATAGAACATGAGGTCTGCATCTACTGTACTGATAGTCTCAGTCAGTTTCTGGTAACATTACTTCTAAAGTACCTATAGGATAGAGCAGCTCCCAAATATGAAAATGGCTAAATTACGATGTTTAATCTGACTTATTTATGAAAAAACCTGTTCGCGGATTGTTATTTTATCCAGACTTGCAGAAGCCTCCGTGTACATGAATAAAGTTGTACTAGAGCCTAAGGCAAAATATAACATTCATTAATACAATCATTGTAATAGACACATGTTTTAGTTCTATTTGTACAAAACAATACATTTCAAGGAACTGTATCTCTGTACGTTTCTTTCTTCATATTCTAAATGAGAGAAGCCGATGTTCGAATCCCGGTACGCCTTAATCATGTTTGCCAGCACCATACCCGTGCTCGTGAGTTTCACCAAAGTGGTAAACATCGAAGGCCTGTATCACTTCAGGCTTTCCTCCCACATCGAGCTGACACATCGTGATGTAACTTCTCAAGATACGTTTAAACATATTATGCTGATATAACAGTTGGCCTTTGTTTACTTTTGTGGCCATATGGTAAAAGGCCCTCTACACCAATTGTAGTCGAAATAGCTGTCGACCGCTTCCCGAAGAGCGAAATGTTGGTGTTTCGATGCCCTGACCGCGTGATGCCTATTTAGTAAAAGGATTGTACTTGTTGTTACCCTGCCTGGTGTTTGGCATTTAAGTGATAAAACAAGGCAAGGTCGGCTGGAAGTTAATATCTTGTAACGAGTGGGGTATCCATGTTACACTGCGGCATGGTATCACAGCTGGCCAGCACTATTTAACCGGCATTAATCTGGAATAGTACGAACACACTATAAGCATAGATCAACGATGACATGCATCAACCAAGTTAGCGAGCCTGATCACCAGATCCCGTTAGTCTCCTCTTACGACAAGCATAGTCGCCTTTTACGGCAAGCATGGGCTGCTGAAGACCTATTCTACCCCGGATTTTCACGGGTCTGGAGTGCAACGTGAGTCCCATTTCATCTCACCTCACCATTATATAACTTTTGGTTGATGGGATATAACCCGCCTCGTTGAGGCAGTGTACTAGGTGCATACAACATTGCCAGAATCTGGTGTATCACAGATCATATGCATATTATTATTATTCCTGGGCCCCGTTCAACAATTCAATCTTAGCGCTGTTGTACTAAAGCATGGGGTTTTTGGTCGTCTTAGCGCTGCGATTGTTTTGTCGATTGATGCCTTGTGATCTGTAAGCACCATTTCGATGCAAGTGGATACCACCAAAAAGTAGACATACACGCCCGGCGCCATTTAGACTTGTGATGTAGTCCAAAGCAGGTTCCAACCTTTTTACTCACACATCAGCAAGGTGAGCTACCTTTTCCTTTTCATATGGTTCCATGAAATGTGTATATCATTTGTAATAATAAATTCTTCGAAACATATATTAATTAAAGAATGAATTATAATACATGTAGTTTTAAGGTTATCTTGGTATTAATTGGAATGCCATTTCAGAAATTCAGTCGCCACCCACTATTTCTTAATAGCCATGTAAATGTATTAAAATATGTAAAGTTACTGTCTATTTCTAAATCAAGATTTACACTTTAAACGTATTACATGTGGTGCAGCATATATTCAGGAGATGGACTTATTTAGGTAATAGCAAATCTCATGTTCTTGCGTCTTGACTGGTATATGCATGGATACTTCAAGATGTAGGTTGCCCTAATACCTTTATAAGTGAATTTCCCCAGCTGCTAAAAGCTTTGCTTTTTTTAGAAATACCAGGAGGATAGAGGTATATATAATTAGTATGTAATACCTATCCAATACGAGTTGCATGAGTTAAATAAGCTGGTAGTATTCTTTTCAACTACATGATAAAGCAGAAAACATTTGCAAACTTTGGTGCAGTGGACACAATATGAATAAACGCTTATCAGATTACTAGAGTTACGTCCCCTTGAACAATAATTGCCAAAGCTCTTTCCAAGCGGTGACACCTTCGTTACTCTCCCAACATCATCGACGCTGGTCTGTCTACCATATTATGTACCCTCCCCAGCCCTTACTGTAATGCTATAGCCATAGGATCTGAATAGACTATCTCACTGGTTGCTCCTTTTAAATTTACATTTATTTGCTTGTTAAAATTATATATTTTCAACATTAAGTCTACATCACTGCCATCTGTTGGCTAGCGGCCACTACAGGAATCATGACATTTGCACTCTAACAACAAGTTACATTAATATTCTTGTGCATGTGTTTGAGATGCCATCATATTGAATTTTGAAAGGTTTGCGACTAACATACTATTCACTGATGAATCAACGCTTTGTTTGTTTAATTTGATTGGTTCCAGATTACAGATTAACGGAAAACACCCAACTTTCCCTTTACATTATTAACTATACCAATTACACGATAGTTGAAATGAAAAATTCAAATTGACAAACAAAGAAAATACTTCAGCTGGGAGTATTCGGCGTCACGACAGTCATCACTTGTTTCTAAACATAACAGTCACTAGATTGCGTGTTCATCTCTATACGTGGTTGTGGCCGCCATGCTTGTGGCCATAGGGAGTTGTGTCTGGTGCCAGCGATGGTATACAGAGCTCCGCGAACAGATAGTCGCTGTGAGGAACGTGACGGTTCGCTCTGTATAATGAAGCCATTGTTGTCGTTTCAGGTCTATACGTTTTGCATAAATCCAGAGGCCCCAAATCCATGCACCACTTCCACCTCTTTTTCAAATTACACATACCAGTGTCAGATAAGAGAATAGAATATACATGGCAGAGTAATCATAGTATATGATTGTGGAGAAAGTAGAGGTATATATATATATATATATATATATATATATATATATATATATATATATATATATATATATATATATATATATATATATATAACCTGTGTGGGGGAGCTTTCATAAAGAGGAGTATTTTATTATCTACAAAAACAAAGATTAATGCTGTAGGATAAAGGATGTTTTTTATTATCTATTAGTAATTGAAAACCTTAACTCCGTAAACTTGGAAATAAATAAACGTCGAGATAAAGGTGAGGTGAAAGGGGCTTTAACATTCGCTTCCAAGATTATTGCACTTATTTTGCAACGTGCATACACAAGTGTATGCGTGGTTGCTTATACTTGTCCGGACTGATGCCGATTTATAGTGCCAGCACAGTGAGATACCATGCCGTAGTTTAACATTAATACCCCACCCAGACACAGTAAACTGACCCCGGGCCGACCAGTCCTTGCTTTAGCCGAGCCACAGACAGAACAACAATCCTTTAACGTATTTTGTTATGACGTAGGGTGGACGCTCTACCACTAGGCCACGGAGTCGGTCTTGAGATAAAGGAGAACATATATGATATTTAACCATAATGATTTTGATGCAAACTTGGACGTAGATCATGTATGATTTAATAATCTTTTGAACACCAAAAACATGTTTCATATTCTCTTTAGTTTTATTGTTGACAAGTCACATGGGATCATCTTAGTCCCCATATAAGATTTCAGTTATCCAACATTATGAAGGCATGGAAGTTCGGTGCATCTGTATGTTCCATCTTCGACGCAGTAACATGTATTGCAAACATCGGGAGAGGGAAAAAACTGCCTGGTCGTGTAGACATTTCCTTGAACTGTACAGGTGACGTCACTTGCGGCTAGTAATGTCAAGACAATTCCTCATTAAACAGAGAAAAACGCAATACCAGTGCTTTGCTGTGTGTTGTGTACTCCGTCGGTGTGTGGGGGGCAAAAATCTTACACAAAGTAATTGTTTCAGAAGAAGTTAGTTAATAAGCCTTCTGTATGAATCTCATTCGATTTACTGTAATCTCCAATTTTTGTACGCGTTGCTTTGTTATGTGGATTTGGGTTTATTAAATGCAAGTTGAAAAAAATGAAAAGAGAAAAATTAAACTCACCCAATTGGCAGGTTGACAGAATGAACAGAGAAAAAAGGAACATGCACAGTAAATTTCGACTTAGATCTCCGGTCCGAGTAGAATGTAATCAAAAGGAGAATGACAGCACTTAGTCAGGTCGAAGAGTTGATTGAAGAGCGCCGAGATAAGGGGCACTCCAAAAGCGATAAGACAATACTCACAACATGCATTGTTGTGTCCAGTGTAATTGGATAAATTCACGTTACACATATGTAGTTATAATTATAACTGAAATAAATATTATCATTAGTTCAAGTGGTAAATACCATGTATTGTTTATGGTGCCTGCTTCATATATCGCTAAAGCAAATTTGTACTTATTTGGGTGCAATTAGTGGATGGGTAACCTTTGTCCTTCTTTGAAAAGTACTTCAGTTATGAGTGAGTGAGTATGGTTTTACGCCACTTTTAGCAATATTCCAGCAATATCACGGCGGGGGACATCAGAAATGGGCTTCACACATTGTACCCATGAATCGAACCCGGGTCTTCGGCGTGACGAGCGAACGCTTTAACCACTAGGCTTCCCGACCGCCCCTTTTCAGTAATGATACAGCTTTGAGTTTAATGTGGGAGAAGAACCCAAAGTGACGTTTACAGAAAACGTTGCAAAGTTGGATGTAACCAACGGCAGGGGGGTAGTGCTGACAGACCAGGGATGGATATGTTATTGAAATTCAGGACCAGCGATCCTCAGCACGGATATAAACAACGAATTTTCCTTGCTTCATCATTTGACTACCGAAAACAAATATTTAATGAAGCATTAAGTGTATTGATATATGTGCATTGGCAGGACAAATGGTATCTGTTACATCTGTTTCAACCTTTGACTCCACTATCCCACAGTGGGAAAAAACTCATTCCGTGATCTATTGGTCACTTGTCACTGAACACTATGACCGGCATAGATATACACTCTCTCAAAAAAGAAACGCAACCCCTATATTTTCAGGATATTCATCTCAATATTCAAGTTATCATAACACATTTATCATTGAAGACAACAATATGAAATTTGGCATGGTGGCGGTACAGTTGTGCAAGTTTAAGTCCAGACTTCGACAGTTCTCTCACTAAGATTGACTTGACGCAAGGGGGCGTCTTTCTCAGTACCTCGTATGAGCGCCACGAGCTGCGATCACAGCATTACACGTCCTAGGAACAGAACGGATTAGACGCCGGATTCTTTCCTGAGGGATTGCTCTCCACTCCTCCTGCAGTGCAACGGCTAGTGCATCCAACGTCTGCGGCGGCGGTGTTCGTGCACGTACGGGTCGGTCCAGATAATCCCAAAGATGTTCGATTGGGTTGATGTCTGGTGATCGGGAGGGCCATGGTAACACGCTGACGTTAATATTCTGGAGAAAATTCACTGTTGCATGAGCAGTGTGCGGCCGGGCGTTGTCGTGTTGATAGAGCTCCCTCTGTTGGTCGATAATCGGCAGAAGAAGAGGCTGTAAGACGTCATTGATATAGCGCTGGGCTGTCAAATTGCCACGAATGATCACCAAGTCTGATCTTTGGTTGTAAGACATGGCTCCCCACACCATGACGCTCCCTTCTCCAAATCTGCCGACCTGCCTAACACAGTTCGGGGCAAAACGTTCGTTTCCTCTTCTATAGACAGGCTGTCTTCCGTCACGGCATTGTAAGAGAAAACGTGAATCGTCACTAAACCTGACGGGCCTCCAGTTTCTGAGGGTCCATATCCGAACGTCGTTGGCGTCGATGTTCGTGGCGTAAAACAGGTCCAATAAGTGGTCTTCTTGCACGTAGACCGGCCTCTCGTAGACGGTTCCGAATTGTTTGTGCGGACACTCTTCTCAAACCTGGCACCTGTGTTGCAGTGACGGTAGGTGTGGCTAGCCGATTACGTAGGTGGGTGACCCGGATGAATCGATCCTGAGGTGGTGTGGTAACCCTTGGCCTACCACTTCTGGGGCGATCTTCAGTTGCATGAAACTGGGTGTATCGGCTCCAAAGTCGGGAAATCGCTGTTTTATGAACATTGGGGTGCCGTGCAACGTTTCCAAAGCTTTGTCCGGCCTAAATACGATCAATGGCGATATTTCGATCTGCAGCACTCAACCATGGCATATTCGAACTTGTCTTTCGGTGAAAATGATAGAGTGAATCGCTAATCAACACGTGCTTTTATAAACCCATACTTCTACTGCTCTTTCCATGTATTGCACGTGCATGAGGCTTTTGGCATGGACCAACCTGAAAATTTTGCTCACTATGATAAAAGTAACAATAAAATGCCTTTGTGCACGACAATTTGTGTGTTTGGGCGCTTACGTTAATAAACAGTGTCAAGGTATAAGTGCATATCAATATTTACAATCAATAATTTTCTTCTTTGGGTTTTCTCACATTTTCAGACTGGGGTTACGTTTCTTTTTTGAGACAGTGTAGTTACATCTTTATCTGCAAAGGTTCGTGACAATTTGTCAAAAATAAAAGCATAGATCATCTGAAGTTTAACATTTATGTGAAAATAGGGGATATCGTATTTAGCAGGCAAAACGTAGGCATGCCCAACCCAGCTAACACACGACGTTGTCACAACGTTGTGGAAAGGTTGTGGATTGGTAACGTCGTGATATTACGTTGTCACAACGTTGTTATAACGTCAACGTGCAACGTTATTTCACAACGTTATAACAACGTTGCACATTCACGTTGTGAAAACGTTGTGCATTGGACATCACACAACGTTTTGTAGCTACGTTTCTGAAACGTCGGTGAAACGTTATAGAGTTTGCTTCTCGATAGTCATAAAGGAATAGAACTGCTTTATCAAAATCAAACTGAATTTGTCAGAATACCAAGGCAGTAATGCATTACCTTTCTATATATTCGGCATTTAAATTTTCATCTCTTAATACTAAAATTTCCAGAACGTAATTGCGTATCTCTATGACAACGTTATTCCACAACGTAACAACAACGTTGCAAATTAACGTTGTGATAACGTTGTGCTTTGGACATTACAACACTTTTTTGTAAATGATGTTTAGGAAACCACTTGTAGACCTACCATCTCTTAGTTTTATTTTTTTAAAGATATATATCTATAACGAAGTTATCTGTCTACTAAATGTTGTCACAAGCAATATTACAGTTAAAAACAATTGCGCCCATTTTTTGCGGCGTGAGAGCGACTGCGGAAAAGTTCAGCCTGTTGCCTCGTGAAGTGACGTCAGAATGACGTCACATTGTCGCGGAAGATTTGTTGTCACCAGCCATCTTAGTTCAAGCTCACTAAGAAGTCTACAACCAAGAGATTGTGCAGCAACTGGAACTGGACAGTTGATCTGTGAATTCGGATGAGGTAAGTTAATTTTTGAGAAGCAGCCTCCGCTTGTTGATATGTTTCTGTACAGGCAGATCGTCAAATGATTAAATGTATCGTATTATTCAGCAGTGGCAGGGTTTAGAATGAAGTTTGCCGGTCACTTTCACTGAGCGTCAGTGACGATATTAATATTTGATACACAGAACATAATGTATATAGAGGCGAAGGAGGCCCAAGACATTTTCCCATATGTATTTTATGGATACCAAGGGTAATTACCAAGGGCAAGCAGTAGATATGTTTGACCAGAATTCAGTCTGGCGGCGTTTTGTGGCCGTCATATTATGTTCGGGTTTTGATCGTAAACGTGTAGGTCTGTAAATAGGCCTAACTTATGCATCGCCTACTGACCACTGACAGTTATCGCCATTTCTTCCGTGTTATTTCGGAAATCATTACTTTTCAAAGTTTACTTGTACTAATCCCTCGGACTTTGATTTTTGTGAAACAATGTGTCTCATTCAGGACATGGGAAAGGTTTAGTAGATTTCTCTTATACAGCGAATCAAAACAATGGAAGTATTTTCAGATCGACTCTCTGTAGGCTACTAGTTATAGCCTTAGTCTTAATGCGCTCAATGATGTTATGAAAAGTTGTATTTTCGGGAAGAGATAGAAACATACTTGTTGTTTCCGAAAAGGCCTAATTAGCACAGACTGAAGTAGCCTAAATGTGGACCATCAGGTTGTTGGTGCTGACTATACATTTTATTTTAGCAAGGCTCTTATCATGGTGTAATTTTATTATTTGCAAAAAAAGAATCAATTCATCATTTTCCGATAACTAGATATATGTCCGACTCCCTTCTAATGAAAACGAGCAATAGTAAAACGAGTCTCTCGTCGCGCGCTATAACGGGGTGTTTGCGGTATTGTCATATTGGTGATGATAAGCTAGTCGATAGTTAAAAGTTAAATATCACCATATATTGTCAGTGAGTTGGTCATCGTTTGTTGATTATTAAGGTGAGATAGGTGTAGCCAATGTGCACCAATGAAAAATACAATGGAATTGATAGCAACCCTATTCGTTCGGTTTTCGATCTCCATATGTTGCCACGTATAGGCTACCATACTAGGTCTACAGAATTATATATAACGATATTGAACTGTATTATGTTAATAGACGTAGTAACAAATAAATTTAAATAAATATTTACTGAGCTGTTTCAACTTCGTCTGGTATTGTATAAGCTATTGCATTTTGTTAATTTTCCCATGTTTTCTAGATCTATCTTTGTAAATATTACAACATAGATTCTATATAATTATCCTGGCATATTAATATGGAAAATATTAAGGTTAGTATTAAAAAAATAATCACAATTTTAATTAGGATAAATACCCCAAAGTGTTAACACTTCTATTCATAATTCATATTCAACATTCATGCTTCAAATATGGGAACTATTTATTTTATTTGGCAATATATATTTTTCATTTATGTATATATTTTTCAAATAAGGTTTTAGAAACTTGGCCAACATATTCACTTGAATCACTAGTTTGTGATGTACAGCAGAGAGGTAAAGTTACTGCGTTTGAATAACTACAGTTGATCTGTTGACTGATAAAACTATTTGCCAATACTACCACTAGTTACATCATACTCTAAGTAAATGTGATTTATCTATACAGTACTGGTTTATTTAAAAATGTGATACTTTGTGGTTTCTGTTTTTCTTTTAGGTGGAGAAAACAGTATTGTGGGAGCATATTTGTTTAAAGTACATCACTGACAGAAAGGTATGTATGATGCAATAATATATACAAACATCTTCAAGAATTAAAATTTAGATGATTCTTATTTAATTATACCAAAAATCTAAAGGGCGGGGGTATAAAGTTACACCAATGATTCAGTGCTAAAAGCTTTTCTGCTTATGTATGATCCAAGAGCATCATGTTATTACTGTCAGCGCCTTCGCACTTTCAGCAGTTTTTAACTGTTTAAAGACTGACATCAGACATCAAAATATTATTTGGGGAATGCAACCATTATTTTGTTATGTCAGAAATATGTCCCTTGCCTTGCCATTTTATAACATTTGTGTCATTTTTTATTCAGTTACCAAGGCTTAAGGAGAGACTATGGATACAGTTGAAGATCATCCCTGTGACTTTTCATTTGAGGACTGAAAAGGCTCCTCAGCCACTCATCCCAAGTTCTGACTTGTCATTTAATAAATAAATAAAGGTCACCTCAACCAGATATCTATTGTCATTTCGTTGCTGGGAAATGGATCTTAGGACATCAGATGCATAGACTATTCTGTTTGTCACAGTGTTGCTCTAAATGCTGAATGTATGGGGTAAGGCCAAGAAAATTTAAATGTTTCAATTTGTGCAGGGCTTATTGTTTGATGGTTTTTTAATTTGCAAATTCGTGGGGAAATCAAATATCTTTTAATTGTGTTGAAACATTTGTGAACAATTTGCACATAGCCTTGAAAACTGTTTGGGAAAATAAATATATAACCAAATTGTACAATCATGTAATTTAAAACATTTAGATTTTTATCTTGGCCGTATTTCAAACTCTGCCAAAAGAGAGTGCATTTCATTGACTTGCTGTTTCACGGATATGGTTAAAGTGAATTCAGTTTGCAGAATGTATTGCTTGGTACCTGATGTCTTAACTAGATTGGTACAAACATTTCAGGCTGCCTGGGAGGTATTGAGGAATAAGACACGGACATTGCAACAACGTGCTGCAAAGTCTGTAGTGTCGCCATATGTATGCGATACCTACGTTGTCGCGACGTTTGGGATGAACGTTGTAGCAACGTAAAAAATGGATGTTGTGACAACGTCTTGATTTGGTTGTATTTTGGTAAACGCACAACGTTGTAGCAACCATTCTGGGAGTCTACAGATTGACGTTGTGACAACGTTACATCACAACGTTGTAGCAACGTAAAAAATGGATGTTGTGACAACGTCTTGATTTGGTTGTATTTTGGTATACGCACAACGTTGTAGCAACCATTCTGGGAGTCTACAGATTGACGTTGTGACAACGTTACATCACAACGTTGTAGCAACGAAAAGTCAACGTTGTCACAACGTTGTCACAACGTAGAATTGTTTGCTGGGAAGGACACAATTGTACTCCCTTCTTTCTTCATCTGTTTCTTGATGCATATAAATCCAAATTTCCTATTTTGTCTTTACCATATGATCCCGTGTTCTTTTAGGCGAACAACATTACTTGCCTTTCCATGTGTTTGTGACGGGTGCTACTGATGGGGCAGGGCACGCCCACCTTTTCGCAAACACCTGGTATCATCACAAATACATGCTTATGATAATGACGGAATCATACAATGGACTAGCGCTGATTTCAACAATGATTATGTAAATAGTTTAGTCTCTTTCATTTCATTGGACAACAGTCGAAATTCATTGACAAAATGTAATATAACTTTAGACCCAAATTAGAACTTAAGAACTAAGTTAACAATGTGATCTGAATTATCTGCGTCTTATAGACTTGCCAAAACAAGTTACAGTTACACACAGTCAAGTATTCTTTTCCAATCCGTATGTGGAGACATTGCACAAAATATTCTGAATTCAGTAGTTTTCATTTGTAGCTAATGGTGTTCTTCGACTTCCACCGACTGATTATTGAAATATTATGATGATGGAAATTGTCAATAAAAATTCATTTTGTGAAGACCTGTCATTTTATATATTCTGTTCGTTTGCGTCTTAAACACATTGTACATGTACATACTAAGAGCGCCTTCCGGTTTCATTTTAGCGTTAGGCTATCAGCGACTGTGATTACTGCGTTAAGGTTATAGAATGTGTCAGCTGTTACTTTAATTTCTTGGGACATATACTGAACAGCAAAAGAAACGTCACCTTGGACAGATATATGAGAAACCTTATTTGTCCAAACACTGTAAACATATTAAAAAGATGAAACTTGGCAAAACTGATCTCCAATTAAGGTTGGAATTATAGTGTCAAATGTTCTTAAAGTGAAACATGGAATGGATAAGGAGGCTGATGAAGGACACAGGCACCTGAGCCCACACTCGGAGGAACGTCTGAGGCAGTTCAGCTGCAGTTGTCGGCCCTGGTCGGACGTCTTTCAGCCGTCTTTGAATCTCGCCAGGTGCTCAATGGGATTTAAATCCGGACCGAGGGCAGGCCACTGCATCGTTCTGATGCTTTTCTGTTGGAGGAAGTCTCTTGTTGCTCTCGCAGTGTTGGAACGGACGTCGCCATGCTGAGACTAGTGGTTGTGGCGACGTGCCACATGAGGTATGGCGTGTGGTCTCAAGACTTGATCAATGTACCCAGCTGCTGTGACACGATTGCCGCTCCCTGTACAATATTCTGGAAAACCACAGGGCCGACCCTCTGTGCAAGACCAATTCCACCCAGGATCATGATGCTCGGACCACCCCACGAGTCTCTCTCAACAACACAAGCATCCGAATAGCGTTTCCCACGGCGTCGCCAGACTCTCTCTCTCTCTGTGTCTGTCTCTCTAAAATCTGCGGTTTGTCAATCTTGCTATCGTCCAGGGGCTTGATGTCGCTGACTTCTTGTCAATCTTGGCATGTGGTAGCAATTCAATAACGAATGAAGGTTATCCGATCTGGGTGGATTTTTATAGGGCAAGAAATGGGAGAACGCATGTGCATTTCAATTTGTACAGAACTCACGTGCATCGGGTTACAATGGCCGTTGCTGTGATGCGGTTGGGTGATCGGTTTTACTGTCATCTGCTTTGGGGTATCATCAAATTGATTTTTTACGGACAAGGTAATGTTAAATTTTAGAAAGTTTGAAAATTACCCAGATATTTAAATGGTAACTTTTCATGCAATGTTACTTGAGTGACGTTTCGTTTGCGGTTAAGTATCAATTAATAGTCTAGATTTTCATCTAATTGCTTATAACAGCTCATTCTATTTCCAGCTTTAATGAAGAGGAGGATAGGATCGGTATTATGTGGAGCGAGCAGCAGTAGACATACGCGCTGGTTACAGTATGAAGTGTCTTTAATATGTAACAGCAGTGCTCATGTTTGTGTGTCAGAAAATTATCTAAATCGAGATCATAAAACATGAAGGGAAACAAGTTATTAGTACTGTGAAATGTACAAGATACATATTTAATCAAGCTTAGTAATTGGACGTAAGTTAATTGTCTGTGCAAACATGTGCATACTTTCCGGTACTTATGGTACGTGTATGTTATGTTACAAAATAAAGAACAAGAACAATGTAACCTTCACACTAGATCAAATTATATTTTGACGTATAACAACTGGAGGACATGAAATTTTATCCAACATTAATGCATGCCATCTCGGTACAACCGTAGGTTCCATCTTTCATACAGAAGCATGTATTGCAACCATCGGGAGATGGAAAAGACTCCCCGGCCTTGTAGACATTTCCTTCAACTGTGCAGGTGCCATCACTTGCAGCTGGTAATGTCAAGAAGAAATCCTCATTAAACAGAGAAAAACGAAATACTAGTCCATATTTATGTGTTTTCTACTCACCCTTTGTAACAGAGGCATGCTAGAGCACATTAACAGTAATTGGTATGTTAATACTAAGGATGTGCTGTCTTAATAAGTGAAAGATGGACAAAAGAAAATATAACTCACCCAATTGGCAGGTTGATAGAATGAAAAGAGAAAAAAGGACACGGGGTTTCATTCTGACTTAGATCTTCTTTCTGAGTAGAAGGGTATCAAAAGAAGTGTAACAGCACTTGCTGAGAAATAATTGTGAAAGCAAATAAATGAGATAAGAGGTTACTCCAAACACGATAAGACCATAACGACAATGTTACCTCCAATGTGATTGGACGCATTTGCAGCGCGCTTTGCTTATTTGTCCAACAGGTAGAAGATAATGACGAGTTAAAACTGGTGTTTCGAAACTTGCATCACAATTGGTGAGTTTCGATAACCAGACTAAAGAGGGACTGTATACATTAAAAGGAAGGTAAAACATATCACATCATGCTGAAATGTCTATAAGTGAGAATAATATTTACCGCCGATTTATATTGGATATCAGTTCATAATCTTGATGTGGGAGAAAAAGGCCAGGAGCAGTGGAACAGGCACCTAAAAGCATTATCAGACTGAATCTTGGACTCAAAACCCCGATCAAATGTTTCTGGTACGCCTAATGGACGCAATTCTGCACAGCGAATTGCATCGTTTTAGATAAATGTGTCACACGTGCAGCCGAAACGTCTTATAGGTCATAGTTTATTGTATCAGCTTATGTGGTATGTATACTCACACGCAAAAGAAACGCAAGTGGTGTTAAGCAAATAGGTAACAAACACGGAACCATAAATTGATACGAGTTTTAGCATGTAGTGAAGCCTGATGGTGTTATCAATATTTTTGGTTGCATTTTGGAAGCCCCGAGTAAAAACGCAACATAAAAAACGAATCGCCAAAACGCACCATTTCAATGAATATGTGGGTATCATGCACCCATTTCTCGCGAAATCGGAAATGCACGAACTGTCACGAACTGTAGTGGGTATAAAACTGTGGCAGATTCTTGGAACTACCACTCCTTGGTCAACAATGCCACGCCTAACTCAAATTCAGAGAAACCAGGCTATCGGACGTTTCGAAGCTGGAGAGTCTGTCCAAGATGTTGCCCGTCAGACGGAAGAGTCAGAATTTGGCGGCCTCGAGGTGATCGTTTCGCTGACAGAAAGGTTGTGGAAAGGGATCCATTGGGTGGACCATGATATGGGATTAGACTTAATGCGAGACTTGGACCCATGTGCTTTCTGAATGTTGGTCAAGGCCGGGGACACGGCGTCACTGCTCAACGGTATATCTACCAAGTGGTCAGACCCCACGTTGTGGGATGAGGTTCAAAGGCGTCTACAACTGCCGATGAACTACGCACACATCCCTGGATGTGTGCAGGAGGATCCCTAGGGCCTTCACAAATCATCTGATCCACTCAATGTACGGGAGATGTGTGGCAGTGATTAATGCTAATGGTGGTCACAACAGGTATTGACTGACATTTTGGGTATTGACCCGAAACTGTGTAAGCCCTTGACATTTGAAAAAAACAATTATGTCATCTGCCTTTTAATCCATTATACTGTCTTCAGTCAATTTTTTGTCAATCTTGCCCTATTAATATTTCTTTTCTTTACTGTTGAAAATAAATAACATGTATAATGCATACTCGACTTGTGTTTCTTTTGCGTGTGAGTATACATGTACTGAAAAGCTGAACTCAACCCAGACTGAAAGTCAGTGTTGTGCTACTAACGTGTGATTTTCTAACATACATGAAGAAGTTGTATAACAGACATGTATCAGAGGTTGCAAACGTAAGGGAATGAAGCTATTCTTCCCAAGAAAGCTGATGGAAGTAGTAAGAGTTATGGCAAATTCCAGGAAAAAATATTTTGAAAATAAATATACACATAAAGTCATTTCATGATACATCTTTAACACTGACAGGATCTGAAACTTAATAATTATCTAGTGATCAAATCTGATGTGATAAAATAGAAACATATCAGAATAGGTTGTAGACTAGTAAATAGTATGAATGACAAATCATTGACTGAAGGGTTGAATGGACTGAAATCGTGGCAATGTGACTCCGGAATCACAGCGAAAAAGTTTGCTTTCATTTCAGCTTTCGTTTCTTATGAATGTGAAAATATGACATAATGTTAATGTTGATCATTAGCCTATGTCAAATTGTTAAGGAGTTCATTCTGTAGACAATTGTCAAATACCTGACCTGAGAATTGTTCAGGGCAGTATGTCTTTAAATAGCAGTCATACGCGCAACCTGTAAATTTTGTGAGTGTGTGTTTTAGAATCACTGTGATACTCAAGTAAGAAATAAACATATTTCAGTCAGGCATTTGAGAGAATAACGGGAACGGGATTTATATCTGATTTTGTGGACGATACATAAGACGTAACATAACTTTCTTCATAGGCATCAACTTCGATGAATTCCAGCCAACATACATTCTCAGCTTGCAAACTATTCAAAACTTTCAGAAGATTATTTATTTTCAAGAAGAAAAGTTCGCGAGTTAAGATCATATCGGCCACATGTCTCGGCACACAACTGAAACGGCCATTGTTGGCTTTTGACACTACACGTTTAGCGGCATGCAGTCCATATTTTCTTTATCATTTGATCATTTTTCATTCGATCATAATTGTATTACCTGATGAGAAGAAAACACTCAAGTTCCTTAATTTCTAAAATTAGCAACTTTCGCTATATCTAATTATAAACAAAAACAATCTGAATCGTAACATCGTCGATTGGATGAAAGTTGTACGATCATGGCAACGGCGGTAAACAAACAATGCCGGGATACATCGTGATCCCGTTATTCTCACAACCCTTACATATCTAAATGAATTTTCTAGAATTATTTACAAGGACGTTAAATCTTTGTAAATATTAAATTTTTATCGAGTTTGCCAATGATTTCGTTTGATAAATTTTCGGACATTGACATGCTGTTGACAAGCGTGAGTGACACGTTTGGACGTGGTCTAACTCACGTTTTGTTTAGTTGACTAATGAAGAATGAAGAAACTGATATACATTCTACGTAAACGATTCAATAGCAAATAAATGCAGATTACGAACAATAATAAAAAAACACGAAAAACGGGAAGCATCGTGTCACCGTGTCATCGTGTCAATATATGTCAAAGTTGTAAGCTATCATCAAGAAACTTCCGAAAGACTTTGAAATTCAAAAGAAATTACATAATTTACTTTTTATCGTCACCTGTTTACTATGTAGTAAGTCTTCATGTAACAGAATATTATGATAAAACATTTAATCAAGTTCATAATATGACTAACTGTAGTTCTGGTCCTTGAGTGAGGTCTGTCCACATTTGCAAAACTCAAGTTGATTACTTGGTCTTGAAAGGAAAGTGACATCTTGTCGCTGAATAAGTGACCAGTTTAATTGGTTAAACCTGAGTTATTTGTATTGTTTTGATAGGAAAGTGATAATATAAAGGAAAGGAACTACTTTTCCTGCCGTACCCACTGATTGGAGTTCTGATTATCAGGTTGTTCAAGTTGAGATTTTGAAAGCTTATGATTTGGTTGGTTGGTTTATTGTTTAACGCCGCACTCAGCAATGTTCCATCTATATGACGGTGGTCTGTAAATAATCGAGTCTGGACCAGACAATCCAGTGATTAATATCATGAGCATCGATCCACGCAAGTTGGATCGATGACATGCATCAACCAAGTCAGCGAGTCTGACCACCCGATCCCGTTAGTCACCTTTTACGACAAGAATAGTCACCTTTTACGGCAAGCATGGGTTGCTGAAAAACTATTCTACCGCGGAGTCTTCACGGGTCTGAAAGCTTATGAATTTGTTCCTGAAGTTTACAGGCCTGCTACGTCTGCTAAGAAAAGGGATGGTTCTCCTTTTGTTGAGTTTGCAAGGAGAAAGAAACTCTGTTAGATAGGTGGTGGACATCAAAGGAGGTCCACAGTGATGTTCATAGTTTGAGGCAGTTGGTTTTGATGGAGCATTTTAGGCAGTGTGTGTGTGTGTCAACGGACATTCGGTTAGGGTTAGTTTTAAGCAGTCACGGTTTTACAGGCAGGGTTACAAATCAGGAAAGAATAGTTCATCCCCTCTAGTTCTCAAAAGTCTGGTTCTGATTGAGAAAAAGTCAAGTTCTACTCCAGTTGGTTCTAAAAATACTTCTCGATTTTCGTTAGAGCCTACTTGTAGATATTGCCGCAAACCAGGGCATATAATTTCACATGTCATGTCACAGCCTTTTTTTGTGGTTTGGCTAACGAGGAGTTGTTGTAGGCCCGATGATAAAGTCTGTTGTTGTGAGAGAGGAGTACTTACATTTTGTTAGTAAGGGTTGTTTTGTCAGCTAAAGGTGACAGTTCCAACGTTAAGCCCATTACCGTTCTGAGGGATACTGGTGCTCTTCAAGCTCTAATTTTGGATGGTATTTTGGCACTTTCTGAGGAGTCATCAGCGAACTCTAGATCTGAGTTTTGTTTGAGGGTTATTATGTGGTTTTAGCAGTGTATCCCTCATTCTAGTGAATTTGAAGACAGAGTTGGTGTTTGGGTTAGTCAAGGTATGAGTTGTAGAAACTCTACCTGTTAAAGGTGTTTACTTGCTCATTGGGAATGATTTGGCAGGGGGGGCGGGAGGAGGGGGAGGGGGAGGAGGTAGTTGGCTGATCCTGATGTTTGTCTTGAGCCTAGCATTTCAGTTCTGGATAGGGAGAAGTTAGTTAAATTACAGGGGATGACCCAGAACTCAAAGTTCTTGCCACAGGGCACTCTCTTTGGAAGAAGCTGAGAAGGTTCCAGTTTTCTATTATTAAAAGGATAGCATTTTGATAAGGAAATTTTCCATCAAATTGTTCTTCCACATGCATATCGAAAGTAAGTTTTGAGTTCGGCTCATGAAACACATTTGGCAGGCCATTCAGGTGTAAACAAAACTTCTGACAAAATTCTGTCCCATTTCTTTATGGCCTAATTTGCAGAACGTTGTGGCTGGATTTTGCAAAACATTCCATGTGTGTCAAATGACAAATGGCAAACCTAATCAGAAAATCCCAGGACAATATGAAAGTACATTATAACAAAAAGTCTCAAGAGAGAAAGTTCAGTCCTGGCGATAAAGCCTCAGTATTTTTGCCAATCCCAGTCAACCACTACGTGCTAGGTACCACATTCCGTATGTTATTGACAGAAAAATCAGCGATACTGACTATGTTATATAAACACCAGGTCGTCGTAAAAAGACACAGCTTTGTCATGTCAATGTGATTAGAAAGTGATTAGAAAATGACAATGTACCTACTCAGTGTGTTTCCACTGTTTCACCTGTTGATACTTCATCAGACCGGATACTGATGAGAATTGTGACTTTGTCAAGTTTGATGGCTTTGCTGACTATGCTAGACCTAAAGTAAACAATCCCGAAGTTTTAGCTAACTTGGATGCTAAGTTAGGTAATTTAATTGTCATCTGAGCAAAAGGCTCAGGTGTCAGAATTAATTCAAGATTCTGCTCACTTGTTCACGGATGTACCTGGTCGTACAGATTTGGTGTGTCATGATGCAAATGTAGATGATGCTGTGCCCGTAATGAATCCAATGAAGCTTGGACAATGACATTACAGCCAATCTTGAGGGGGTCGAAGCCTACGTTGACGATGTCATAAATCATTCCATGGAGGGGAACCGCACCTGAAGAGGATCCTTGCCCTCTTCAGGAGACTCAATGAAGCCAAGTAGACTATTAATTCAGTCAAAAGTGAATTTGCATAGGCACATGTACAAATTTTAGGTCATGTCATAGGCCGTACAAGGAAAATGGGAAGCTATATCAAAATGACAAGTTCCACAAAACAAAGAGGAACTTCTGGGTATGCTGGTTACTACCATGAATATTGTCAAAACATTCTCACATGTGGTAGCCCCTCTCACTAGTTTGCTGTGAAAAAGGTGAAATTTGTTTGGGACAGCAATTGTCTGGGTGCTTTTGAGAAAATTAAAGCCAAGCTCATGAATTCTCCTTTTTTCCAAGCATCACGTTTTGAAAGATCTTTGTAATTGGCAGTAGATGCTAGTGGCATTGATGCTAGAGCTGTCCTGTTGCAGGAAGATGAATCAGGTTTTCATCATCCTGTTTGTTATTATTCACGAAAATTCGAGAAACATCACTATTGAAAACGAAACTTTTGCTCTATTGTTAGCTTTGCAAAATATTGGAAGTGTATTTCTATATTTCTTTTTCAAGTGTACACTGATCACAATCCACGGACTTTTCTTAATGAAATGAACACAAAAAAACAACGCCTGATGCGCTGGAGCCTGTCTTTGCAAGAATTTGATTTATACATCAAGCAATGTTATTGCTGATGCATTATCTCGAGTTGGTTGCATGTGATCATTTCTGACTACAAACGTGATTTGCATTTGTCTCTTATTTATCATGTATAATGTTTATTATTATGTACTGTACTCAGCAGCTTTTCATCAGTTTATTAGCAAAGAAACGTCTCACTTTGTTCAAACTTTCCTTCTCCAAACGGGATAGTGTTAAATGGCAGTTTATTTTATTGTTGAACAATAATTGTGGCTGTGTTACACCATTTCTGTTGAAATTGTAAAGACGCTCATTGCATTGTGTCTGGACAATGATTTGTCGTCAGGAATGTAGTACCATTTGATGTCAGCAGGAAGTTACTATAGCAGGGTGCTGGTGTGGCGTGTAAACCTCCGGCATAACGTGGACTTAGGTGGAATATTCTGTTAAGTTCTAGTGCCGCTAGACTGGTGAGGGCACTGTGTAGACATTTCCAGAATCGAGTTAGACTGTATATATATATAGTGGAACAAGAGCGTGCCTGCCTCATCTTTCACACATTTCATCACATCAAGACCGGCTTCCGTGTGAGGATCGCTCATCGCCTCTGCTTCCCTACCTGGTCCCATCTCGGAAGCTTGACCACTGTCGCTGCTTGGTGAATATGTATTTTATTATCATTGACTTTTACTATCACCACCTATCATTTGTGCTGATTTGTTAACCTAGTTAATTTGGTTATACAGTTGTTAGTTTTATGAAATTTGTAGATTGTTTGTTTGTTCCACACCAAGTTGTTTTACGTACAGATTTCTGGGATAGCCCTTTTTCTTTCAGTTTGGGAATCGACACGTTATACTTTGAAACTAATACAACATTATTCTGGATACAAAATCACATGCCGGTTTAGGGAAAAAATCACAAACAATTCCAGGTAAAAAATCACCAAATTTCAAATTGATGTCGTGGAACGATGAGATAAAAATCTCGTCTGTAAAGTTCCATTTCACATTTTAAACGAGTATTTGTTTACGTAACCAAACAGATAGACGGGTTCTGTTTTATCCTAAATAGATTTTTTTTCCCCCTGAAAAATATGGACACCTCAGAAATGAGGGCTTTTAAAGTTATGATTCTGTCTAACTTGTCAGATGGTTCAAATGACGTTGGTCCATCAAAGAAAAACCCTAATGAAAGTTTCAAACAATACTTTATGACACTGAAAATTTCAAGCACTTAAATGAAGAGCATTTAACGAATGAAATATATGTTTTTTTATGTCTTTATCATGTAATTCTTGTTTTATGATGGCATGGACACTTTTATACACACCAACAGAGGAACGTGTGACACACCAATTGAGGAAAGTGTGATTGCATACAAGAGGAAAAACATACTTGCAGCAGTACATGGATGCGCAAAATAAACCACATTATGTGACATACAGTTATGTGGTGTGGCTGAAATACACCTGGCACGGTAATCATGTTTACAGAGACATTTCTGTTCACTCCACCTAGAATGCTGATAGACATGGAACATGATAAGGAGCTAGACTGAGTGGATATTCAGAAAATCATCAAATGATCAAGGATGTCAGATACAAGGCTGGTGAAGATCTGCATTTATTTCGAATTTTTGTAGATGGACGACAACCTGTTAACCATAGTTGACATTGGTTCATGTTCCTTTAGGGACATGCATGAGCGTCACTGTCACACACGTTATCAACTACAACAAACCTGGAAAGTCCCGCCAGACTAATTACACATTATTTAATTGGTGAGAACCACCCAACAAAGTTTAAATAAAAGATACCGAGAAACCTGTATGTGGCATGTTGATTCACCATCCACCGTTTCCGGGTCCAGGACCATACACGGTCAAACGGATTTAATAATACGCTAATTATATGGTCAAAGTCACATTGTTATTTCATTTCAGTGGAGAGTAGTGTTTATTCTGGTATTGCCGATAAGAAAATATGACTTTATACTCAGTTAAAAGTAAGATAACGGCGATAAGATTATTGAAATCAATTTGAACAAATTTAACGATTCAATAACTTAATTCGAGTAAGTTCACGAAAATTTACAAGTTTTATGTACGATATGTAACCTTGGTATGATTGATAACATCAGGATATTTTACATATGGTTATGTGTAGTTTTTCTATCAGGAATAAATGTGCAAAATATTTCTTCAATTGGCCCTTGTTTAATGAAGCACCGACTGTTTGAAATCGTCAACTCTCTTTTCAGCGGCTTACGCTAGAACTTTATTTGTCTACTACCTTAAGTTAGAGTTCTACATCCGTCTTACAGACCACGTATTTTACATTCAATTGAAATAATTGGAATCAAGCCAAATGCACCTCCTTGAGATGTACATCATGTATGCTCACATAGACGTGGGCAGTTCCATAATAGCCAGTTATCATAAACAGTTTTCAGAAGTAAATGTTAAGTGGCATGATAAGGGCTACGTGAACTGAATGATATATTTATTAAAACTGACAGATACTTGTATTCCTAGATAAACTAAATGTAGATTATTCGTTTAGATTTTAGAAGTAAAACAGTTTACCGCAAAACGAAAATGATGTGCAATAGTGAGTGGGTTGGGTTTAATAGGGCTTTTAACAGTGTTACAGTTATATCACGGCGTGTCCACTTAACATTGAAGGAAAGCCCGAAGTGATGCAGGTCTCAGACGTTTACCTCTTCGGTGAAACCCACGAGCACGGGTATGGTGCTAACAAACCTAGAACCTTAATCGGGGCGACCCGGGATTCGAACCCACAATCATAGGTGTCTGGTGTGTCGAAGGGACGCAACTCTGCACATCAAATCGCGGCGACTTTACCATAACCATAAAGCCATATCCATTTTTAATAACGAAACGATAGCTGTCTTCATACTGTTTGCAAGCTGAAGTGATTGGATTCTAGTTTCTACTTCTCTTTAAGGCGAGTTATTTGTCCACTACCTTACATTTAAGTTCTACATTGGTATAACAGATTTACACTCAATTGAAATAATTTTAGTTAACACATGCATGCATACATACATACATATATACATACATACGTACATACATACTTAGATACATACGAACGTACGTACGCACGCACGCGCGCACAAACACATACATCACTCGTTTCAATAAAGTTTCAAAAGAGGACAGTATATCAAGGATTTTCAACATAGATTTCTTACGGTTATGTGAATGCTTTTATTGGACAACACCTTAAATTCATTGACAAAAAGTAAAGAAACCTTAGGCCGAAACCTTCAACAACTAAGTTAACAATGTGATCTGAATTATCTTATAGACTTGCCAAAACAAGTTACAGTCACAGACAAAGTCAAGTATTCTTTTCCAATCCGTATGTAGAGACATTGCACAAAATCTGAACTCTTCTGAATTCAGTAGTTTTCATTTGAAGCTTCTGATGTTCTTCGACTTCCATCAACTGATTATATTGAAATATTATGATGGAAATTGTGAGGACCTGTATCTATATTTAGTCTGTTCGCTTGCGTATTAAACGCAATTTACATTTACATACTTAGAGCGCCTTCCTGCTTCAGGCTATCAGCGACTGTGATTATTGCGTTAAGGCTACAGAATGTGTCAGCTGTTACTTTACTTTAATTTCTTGTGACATATATACGAAGTTGGCTACACCTTAATAATCGCGACAAAACCCTTTTCATAATCATATGAAATCTCTAATAAAAGCAGAGTTGACTAAGGATTTTACATTTTTCCACCATTATAATGCAGAACGTTAGGCAACAATTCTATTACACGCATGTGTGATCATATATATAGGGGTGGATGTGATTGATTCTGACACTTACCAATAAATAGTCTAGATTTTCATCCAATTGCTTAGAACAGCTTATTCTATTTCTAGCTTTAATGAAGAGGATGATAGGATCGGTATTATGTGGAGCGAGTAGCAGTAGACATACGCGCTGGTTACAGTATGAAGTTTCTTTTATATATATCAGCACGGTTCATGTTTGTGTGTCAGAAAATTATCTAAATCGAGATCATAAAACATGATGGAAACAAATTATTAGTGCATCAATAGGGAACTTGTACAATGTACAAGATACATATTTAATCAAGCTTAGTAATTGGACGTAAGTTAATTGTCTGTGCAAACATGTACATACCTGCCGGTACAAAAGAAAAGAACAAGAATAGTACAATAGAACATTCTCGCCAGTTTAAATTTATTTTTGACGTGTAACACCTTGGGTACATAAAATGTATGGCCTCAGTTATCCAACATTAATGCATCCTATCTTGGTACAACCGTAGGTTCCATCTTTCATACAGAAACATGTATTGCAACCATCGGGCGAAGGAAAAGACTGCCCGGCGTTGTAGATATTTCCTTCAACTGTGCAGGTGCCATCACTTGCAGCTGGAAATGTCAAGAAGAAATCTTCATTAAACAGAGAAAAACGGAATGGTAGAACATATTTATGTGTTTTCTACTCACCCTTTGCAACAGGGGCATACTAGAGCACATTAACAGTAATTGGTATGTTAATACTAAGGATGTGCTGTCTTAATAAGTGAAGCACCGCCTCCGTGGTCTTCCGGAGAGCGGAAGGTCCGGGGTTCGATCCCCGACCGCGTCATACCAAAAGACGTTAAAAGATGGTACTTGTTGTTACCCTGTCTGGCGCTCGGCATTAAGGACTGGTCGACTCGGAGTCAGTATACTGTGTCTGAGTGGGGTATTCATGTTAAACTGCGGCATGGTATCTCAGTGTACTGGCACTATAAATCGGCATCAGTCCGGACTAGTACAAGCAGCCACACACATACATATACGTGCATGCACGTCGCTATATAAGTGCAATAATCTTGGACGCGACGCTAACCCCCCCCCCCCCCCCCCCCCCCCATTAATAAGACAAAAGAAAATATAACTCACCCGATTGGCAGGTTGATAGAATGAAAAGAGAAAAAAGAAGGACGCACAGTTTCATTTTGACTTAGATCTTCTTTCGTATTAGAAAGAGATCAAAAGAAGTGTGACAGCACTTGTGGACTAAAATAGATAAGAGGCCACTCCCAACACGATAAGACCATACCAACAATGTTACCTCCAATATTAATGGACGCACTGACAGCGCACCTTGGCCTATAGGTCTAACAGGTTGTAGATAATGTTTAAAACTGGTGTTTCAAAGCCTGCCTCATAATTGTCAGGTGACCAAGTTCTACAACCAGACTAAAGACGGTCTATATACATTAAAAGGAAGTTAAAACATATCACATCATGCTGAAATGTCTATAGGTGAGAATGATATTGCTTTACTGCTGATTATATTTATTATTGTGTTTCAGTTCATAATCTTGATGTGGGACGAAAGGCCAGGAGCAGTGGAACAGGCACCTAAAAGCGTTATCAGACCGAATCTGGGACTGGAACCCCCAATTAAATGTTTCTGGCGTGCCAAATGGACGCAATTCTGCACATCGTGTCACCGGTGCGGCCGAAACTTTCTTAGATGTCATAGTTTATTTATTGTATTTGCTTTTGATAGACGAGGTGAGGAACTGTTGTTTGAATTTGATTAGCTTGTGGTATATATTGTACATGTACTGAGAAGCTGAACTCACCCCAGACTGAATATAAAGCTATACTGGATTTGAAACTTAATAATTATCTAGTGATCAAATCTGATGTGATATTAAACATAAAATAGAAAGAAAATAGAAACAGAAAAAATATATCCGAAGTGGATGTAGTAAATAGTATGAATGACAAAAACATATATTGAAAGGTTGGTTTTGAAAAATCGTGGTAATGTGACGCAGAAAACTTAGCAGAACGTTGTCTACAACGAAAAAGTTTGCTTTCAGTTCTGCATGGCTTGCGTTTCTCGTGAAGGTCAAGATATAACATAACGTTAATGTTCATCACCAACCTATGTCAAATCGTTACAGAGTTCATTCTGTCATATACGTGAGCTTAAAATTATTCAGGGTAGTATTGTCTTTAAACAGTAGCCAAATGCGCAATTTTTGAATTTTATTAGGGTATGTTTTAGAATTACTGTAAATTACAAGTAATCCTTCAAATCAGATTTTGTTGACAGTGTATTAAACTTAACAACTCTTTCTTTACAACATCAACTTCAATGAGTTCTAGCCAAACAATGAATTATTTCTCAGATATTTTATGTGGTATATAAACAATTTTAACGATTACATGTCTTCCTACAAGTGCATGTCTGTGTCAATGATGATAAAAGATGTCTTTGTCCGTTATCTTGAATGAGTTCCAGTCAGACAATAATTCTGTAGTATATATTCTATCAGTAATGTCAGTACTGATCAGTGTGAGGACAAACGTTGACCAAACAGTTAAACAACTCGGACAATCTGTTATGCTAACTCTATCTGACAGAAACATCCATTTTTCTCAAACATTTAGTTTACGGTTATGTAGGTGTTAATTATTTCTGAATGAAGAAAGTATAAATTGAAACTTATCAAAAGTAATTAACTGTCCAACTAAAACCTTTAGCATATGGATTGGTGAGCAGCGTATTTATTTTTTTATTGGTCAGTTTATTATAAGTGAACTAACTGTACTGGGTAATTTAAGCAGCTTTCGTGGTTATTGTACCATTTACACTTTGAATACGGCGTCCATCAAAAGTCAATTATCCTTGCTGTACTTACAAAGAAAAACACAGCTGTAATTACATACACTAACAAACAGAATAAACAGAAAACAAAAAATACAGATACCATTATCCTTGCCATTAAACAAAATCGATAACAGTATATCATCACCACAAACTGTTTCATTTTCCTGTATAAACACCATTTCACCAAAGATTTTTAATAATAGGAGAATGTTGCAGAACGTGGACTTTACAGCTCATGATGTATACTCTACTACTTGTGACTGCCAAGACTCATTACACTGCATTCAGCGTCTTGTTCATTAAATCACAAGTGACTTCGTTTTGTTGACAATTACAACCTTTGTCAAATCAAATAAAAAAAATGAGAATCTGTTAAATGTCGTTTGTTGTGGTGTAAGTCGGAGTGCGTGATGTTGTTATAATGTCAGTGGTAGAATGCACAAACTTAATCAGAAAGAAATTGGAATAAATTCATTTTGTCCCAGACAGATGTCATTGAAAGTCGGACTGCCCTATATAAAGTATTTGCAGTTGTTCCCATCGCCAGGACCTCAAATAACATATCCCTTGTGTAAACATCACCTCAATAACTGTTTGACGAAAGAAAGCTGGCTATAAGTACCACTAGCATATCAAATAATCCCACAATTAAGGCCAGTATGATAATTGGGTGCAAAATCTGCCCAAACCACTAATCAGTACTATCAACGTTTGGCTTGACTCTAAAATATGAAGAAAGTCGATTCCCATTTTGGACTGGATATACCAAAGCTCCATAAAATGCCATACAAAGAGATATACACAGAACAAATCCATGTTTTAAAGATTAACCGTAAAAGTTGAATTTTCAACTTTGTACACTACTATCCCACACGATAAACCTTATTCCTTGATCAGTGGGACATGAATATACATGTAGACAAGTTAAACCACCTCATTTGTTTCACAATTATATCGATCTAGGAATAACGATACAGAGTGGCTGTTAAGTAACGATACAGAGTGGCTGTTAAATATCCAAAAGACTCCATGATAAGTGGGATAGCATCCATTTTCCAAAAGTCAACTTTCACTTTATGTCGCGCAATATCGCAGTAGCCCCCGTCTTTGGTATCTACATTTCCCAATATTTAGGTATAATCTAGCATGCTGTTTCAAGGCCTTATGGTATACACGCAGAGGACATTTCCAAATGTGACGCATCAATGAACAAGATTATGTCTGATGAAATACCTTATTTTGAATTGTACAAAAATTCAGTTATTCAGTTGAACATTTGACTCGCCTTTACATGTGTTTGTTTCACCACGAATTAGTTGTGATTTATAAAGACAAGATAGTGATACAGTCTGACTCGCACAACAGACTCCTATGATTATGAAATTGGTTTTTTGCTCATATATTCTAATATTTTGAATGGCATTGCGTTATCATATTATTGATGTAAATTTTCTTTGTACATGTATAGGACATATTTGTTAAAATTCTGTATTATTGTAATATTATGGAAAAGACTTATTATGGGACTGAATATGTATGTCCCCAAACCAGAAAATATCAAAAGGTTCTGTATTATTCAGTTTCTTATTTGTTTTTATCCATGTTTATAGATTTCATTTCGATGCAGGTTATACACGAACACAACTTTTTGATAAACGCACAAGTAACATAACACAGGTCACTGGCATGTGACAGAAAAAACACCGTACTCTGTCAGTCATGATAGATGTGATTTGCTGGAGCGGGAGTTTATCTAAATATCCATGTCAATCACGGCACTGAAAGTTATTACATAATTGATTATGTGACATACGCATAAAAAGTCATCACTTTGTGCTGTCAATATTCCGATATGACAACTCTCGTGCTTTGTCCTGACTGTCATTACAAAAATAGATTCTACTTGCGTAATTGATTCCATTCTAAGCTCTGGGTGGGTAGATCTTACGAAATACCGGTTAAGCAGAAGTTTGTCGGGGGAAAATATTTGGAAGAAAGCATGTTTATTTCGTATTTCCAACAGGACTTTGTCTTTTCTGAATAATGCGTTTTCTTTCGACACAACCACGTCTCTAGGGACACGATACCAACACGTTTGAATGAGATGTGAAGGTTTTGTAAGCCCTTTAGGTCGCAAAAACCTATAATAGCGATAACAGCCAATTTGACTTCGAAAGTGTATTGATGTTTGGGCCTCTGTGCCTTTCAGGTGTCAAGAAGGGTTAATGTTAAACAAGTTTTATACATTTTCCAAGCTAGTTCTAAGTGGCAATAAAAGCGAAAGGCTATAAACGAATCATAGACATCATGAAAACCTTTGTATGTTGTGAAAAATGTCAACATGAATTGTGTTTGTATTATATCAGTGTCACACTTTGTAAAATGACATTTGAGTGAGTGTTGATGAACTTACACATGATCTGCTGTTGACAAATCCATCAATGGTTAATTTATATTCTTTTGTTTGCAGTGAATGTGGAGGTGTTCAAAATGACTCATAACATAACTGTTAACTCGGGCTTAAGACAGACATGTCATTCACGCAGGACTGATGAACACATCTGCCAATGTATCCGTGATGAGTTAAATAGTGAGTTAGACTTAACGTTGCGGCTGTCATCAACCATGTAGAGACGGTAATTATTTATACCTTATTAAAATGCAGCGGAGCTCATTAATAATTTATCAAAATAATAGTCTGAGATTATAACTGTCCCAAAATGAGAATTGAAATAACTTATTTGTCAGATCTAAGAAATAACTGTGTAGATGCAAGCATTAGCTGCCAAGGATTGACCACGTAACCAGAGAAGAGCGAACTTAACCTATCAGTTCTTCACTTACTATCAAGTCCGACATGAACTTCGTTGCACTGTAACGGATATGCAGCATCCGGGAATACAGAGATAGTATACAAATACGACACAAATTGGTATATTTGCATATCAGACAGATTCATGAAATTCCATTGGAAATTTTAACATTGATTATATAAGTCCTTTAATAGTTTGTGCACAATTTCTTAGCAAAACAATCTGATTGATAGAATAGGGCCCATTCTCACACATATCTAGAACGTTTATGAAGTTAGGGTCGAAATGATGTATTAGATAAAATGTTCCTGTCACCAGTGACCTCAACCACCAGACTCTCCTCCTCCATCGACACACGTGACACAGACTATCATCAACTAGACGCCTCGTATGCCAAGCATGGGGTTGATGTGGTTCAAGTAACCTAAGAATCCTGACGGAGGATAATATTTGTGAGACAATTTGTGTTTTTCCAAAATACGATTAGTTTTATTAGGAACATGTTTTGTATACAAAAGTATTGGTTCCTACTTCCCTATGTCTGGGGGTAGACATGCCATTTTGGTACAGACAGTGGCCAAGGCTGGACCACAGATGCAGGTGTTGCAACCATCCTTGGACATGAATGCCTGTCCTGCAGTGTACAGCTTGCCATCAGCTCCTTCACATGTTTCCTCACCAGCAGCAACTGTGTAATAAGCATGTAATGTAGTTGACCAGGTGTAGTCAAAGGCAAGGGTCATATACCCTGTGTTAGTTCTGTCTTAGCCTTACACGATGGTGAAAAATACGTTTTGGATTCGGATCCTTAATAATGTGTAATATGACTCGATAATGGTTTACATGTGAAGTCAGTAAAGCATGGATAGATTCATAACTTGTTTATTGGGAACAACGGTTAGGAAATGCGCAACAACTCAATGATATCATTTTGTCGAAGAAAGCCAAATACATTTGTTATGGTGTCTCTGAAATGGAGCGTAGAATTATTATATCTTGTATTCAATGAATCGTTTGTGTAGTTTGTGAATTCCAAAGCGGTTTCATTTCAATGACTTAAAAATATAATTATATAAGTGATATATAAGTTCCTACTTTAAACTCCAAGCAGAAATCAAGTACCTATGTGTGCAGAGACCAAGCAAAGGTTAATGATTAAGAAGAAAAAGAACCTGGACGCCATTACGGTCAAGCAAAATGTTAAGTGATTTTGCGAAAGCTATATAAGTATGCGTGTGAATATACATGTGTTTGTTATCTTAATCAGATGCAGAATTCTCAAACTTCATGTAAAGATTAACGTTAAGATAGCACATTATGAAAAAAAATCAATCTGGTTTATCGCACTAACAGTTGTACTGTAAAAATGGCATGGCATTCGGTATTGCACTTGCATTTTCATAGCACCTGAATTGAATTGTAGGTTACTCTACCATGAATCAGTATTTGGTGTATGTATGACGTGTATCTCTCTCTCTCTCACTATAGATTTTTGAGAGTATAAATGTTTTCAGCGTCGAAATACTAAATCGACTAATATATCGATTGCCTCATGTGATTGCCTCCACTTCTTGGAATTCATGTTCCAAAGGTTCTGTTTGGCATTAACGACCGCATTGTGTACGGCATCATATCATATTTAGCACGCGAGATTTACGTTGACTGTCCAGAAAACAAGTCAAACTCTGCGATTATTGTTAGTTACGAAATCAGAGGCAGGCTATCTTTGTTTGATACCTCAGATTAAACATTCAGAAGCGAGGAATCACCAAAGATATATTAGAGTAATTTTGGATGATAGTAAGTTTATGAAACTAGAACGTGTAACGAGGCGATTTATACTTAATTACCTAATTATTTATACTTTGAGGGAATCGTCCAAACTGATGATGCCATCGCCACCCTCTTCCCTCTCTCAAACACAGAAATCTATATGCCTATATCATGATGAAAGCGACTTCTCTTAATGTGCACTTTGCTAAAGCTTTCAAAGTGGGTTCTCTTGAAAACCGACAAAACAAAATGTACTACAACAGCGAATATCCTAGCTTTATTGATTAAATTTGTGTCATTTTTGGAGATTCACGCGCTATTGTATTTAATCAGCACACTTTCTATCCATCAATATTTGTTGGAATGCAAGCCATGAGGGTACAGAACACAGCGTTCTTTCCACCACAGCCACAGGTATTGCAACCGTCGGTTGATTTGAAACTATCACCGCTGTTGTACACCACGCCACCATATAGGCACTGATCAGGGGTGAGATCATCAACTGAAAAGGTAACACATTGTACATTAAATTTCAGAAACTTTTTATCAAATGTGTGACCTGTCTCGAAAACATGGATCGTGTTCTGTGTCGTTTGTCTGAATACATACTGTAACATATTCACAACCTTCAAAGCAACGAAATGTTAAATGTGATAAGGGAGTCAGTGAGTGAGTATGCGTGTGGGTGTGTTCGTTGCTGAGTGTTTATGGGTGGGTGAATGTGTGAGATTTTACTTTTGGAAATATTACTGCTATACCACGATGGAAACCAAAATTCAGCATCACATACTCTGCGTTTAGGGCATGAGGAGGAATTTTTTAAGCCGATACTACCCCAACATCTCGTGAAATGTATGTACTTTCATACAACGTTACAACTGCATGCACTTACAGTATTGTAAACGAAATTATAAAATATTTATCAAAGATGGAAATATAAATGGCTCTTCCATGCAAAGTCGCTTATTTTTTATTTTACTGGATTAAGATCTGAATGGACAAAACAGGACTCGTCAGCACATTTATAGATCTCAATCATATGGAAATTTCGATGATTAATGTTACTTACAGAAAAATTCTAAAAGAAGTAATCGGTGTAAATTATCGCCTCACCCCTTATACTATAAACACCCCTCACTGTAATACATTATCTAATTCATGCAACGTATCGCCAGTGGATGAACATCTCTGTGGTCAGTACTGCTAACATATACTCTAATACTCATATAATGTGCAGGTAGTACAAGCACATCTGTACCGCTGCCTAAGGTGCCACGAGACACAGGATTAATAGGGCGGTACAGTGTTCGTCTAGAATATATATACATCAATTGAGTGAGTGAGTTTGGCTTAAGGCCTCTATAAACAGTATTTCATTTTTATCACGGCGCATGAGGTTGATGTTATGCAGGTCTTTACTGTTTTAGTGTAACCCACGAGGACGTGTGCTAACAAACCAAATCAAATAACCAGATCAAATCTGAGTATCAAGACAAAATGTACTAATACCTGTTACTGCTAGGGTAACAGCAGAAATTGTAGCAACCAGCAACAGAATCATGACTCTCTTCATCGTGTTTTCTGTACGTGTGGCGGCGTAAGAAATGTAGTGTTGACCACATGTGTTTCCTTGGTGAATGTTCACAGCAAATCAGCATTAAGGAGTGACAGATAGGGCACCTATCTTTTCAGTACTAACATGTGTACATGTGTTCACGATTTAAAGACAAAATGCAGCCTTTTTTGCAAAGTGATAAAATATGCATGGCGACAGTTATGTCAAATAAAAGGAAAATGTCAAGTTTGTCGGCGTGGTCTACATACAACATATGTAAATTGCAAAGTCGTATACCTTTAAATAACACCGCACGAGGATATACTATGTCCAAATTTATGAATGCTAGGAAAGGAAAATGTACACATTTACGCCGGTTTTAAAATATACCACTGTCCTGGTGATTAAACTCATGTAATACGAAGGTGTGTAAATGTGGTCACTGTTTTCATATATTTTCTAGCGTGTGCAATAATCGTAAAAGTTGCTCATAAATGACACTTATTGATATCCTTGAAATCTAGTATGACCTCATTTTGATATACTATATATTTAATACGCTCCTAGCTTCGCGGTCGCATATTGGTCAATATTGACCAGCTGACCGTAATATCCCTAGCTTGTATTGCCCGAGTTAATTCGTTTAGTGTAGCAGCCACGTCATAAATGGGGTAATAAGTAATACATGTCGAGGGGATACACACTGTTGTGCACTGACCACTGCCGCAGACCACTAACGTTTCCCGATTGACATTAACTCACACTTTATCGACGCATTCAAGTTTTTCACTTACATTAAAGGTAGAATAATGTGAAATGTGCCAACATGTGTTGGGAGTATGTCTTGTTGAATCTTTCTATACAATATAATCAAATGAATAAACAGTTGCTATATGAACAAATATCACTTTCCATAAGTAAATGAAGGGTTACAACTCTAGGTTGATTCTAGATTCTTTAGTCCTAGTTCGTGTTTTCGGAGGCAATTTACAGTCATACATAATCCGTGGGTTTGAATACATCGTTGCGTATTCTGTTACTTAAATCCATAACTAATGTTCCGAAAATAAACTCAAAAAGTAAAAAAAAAGGCTTTAAAGGCGACTTCTTTCATTTTGCTAATTATTCGGTATCAAGTGACATCTCAATGTGCGTGTGTGTGTGTTGGGGGGGGTGGGGGGGTGGGGGGGGGGGGGGGGGGGGGTGGGTGTGTGTGCCTGGTATGTAATTTGTGTTTTTCAGTAGGTAAACATATCAAGGTCAGCAGTATCAAATCTCACATTCTTACGTCTGGTCTGGTATATGCGCGGATACTTCAAGATGCAGGTTGCCCTAAAACCTTAATAAGAGAATTTTCCCAGCTGCTAGAAGATTTAAAGTAACATTGGAAGCATGAAAGCAGTTAATTGACTTTTCACTCTGCAGTCTGTAGGTTCGGCCGGTACGCATATGAGTTGGAAATGCTGGTTTAGGAACTGATTAATATTCCAAACTTGAACGTATTTACTCTTACTGAAATGTTAACCACACTGAAGACATAGCATTTGCTTTATTTGCCTTTTTTCGAACACACCATACATATATATCCCTGTGTAATACCTAGTCACAAGGGGGGCACGGGTGGCCCAGTCGTCTAAGGCGCCGCGATTCGCTGTGCATGCCAGAGACCTATGATTGTGGGTTCGAATCCCGGTTCGCCCCGATTATGTTTCTAGATTTGTCAGCATTAAGCCCACATTAAGCCGACACGCCGTGATATAACTGGAATGCTGTTAAAAGCGGCTCACTCACTCACCTATTCACAGCTGCATGACTGATGTCAAATATCACTGACTAGTATAGGTAACTTATGTTGTTTATGACACAGCAGAAAACGCAATGTTTTTTTTGTTGAAATAAAATTAATTCTTTTGTATTATTTTACAGTGTAAGATTTTTTACAGTATTTCATGCAAATAATATTGTATTATTATAGAATCCATTTGACACTGTTTGACCTGTTTAACAGAGACCTGATTGATGATTAAGACGATACCACCTACACACAAACTCTTTTTGTTCAAATTACATATAGGAGCGTCAGATAAGATAAGAGTATGTACCTTACAAAATAATTATATCACACGATTGTAGAGAGTAGCTGTACCTATATTAACTGTGTTGTCATGAACTGAAGTGTTAATATTTTAATATTTATATTTCACTATACAGGAAACTGAAAGAAAGAGCGATATATTACCACAAAAGGATACAATTGGAAATGACTACACTTGGCGATAAAGGAGTACACATATATGATATTTCATCATAATGACTTTAAAATAAATTGACCACCTCCGTGGTCTTGTGGTAGCGTCTGCCCGGAGAGCGGAAGGTCCGGCGTTCGATCCCCGGCCACATCATACCAAAATACGTTAAAGGATAGTACATTGTACTTGTTATTACCCTGTCTGGCCAAGTGGTCGGCTCGGAGTCAGTATACTGTGTGTGGATCAGGTATTTATGTTAAACTGCGGCATTGTATTTGAGTGTGCTAGCACTATAAATCGTCACCAGTCCGGACAAGTACAAGCAGCCACACACACACACATACGTGCATGTACGTCGTCGCTATACAAGTGCAATAAGCTTGGACGCGACGTTTAAGTCCCATTTCACCTCACCACCACCCACCTTGTAAATAAGATGTAGTACTTTGATGTAAATGAAGAATCATTTACTAATCTTCCTTCCTACATGATTTCTCTATGTAGGCTCAGATTCAAATATGAACACTAAAGACAGAAGAAGAACATTTTTCATGGTTTCTTCACATTATTATTTATAAATAATACTTCAGTTACTTTAGTCCTCATTCTGCCAACATTAATGCATAGCACCTAGGTACAATCGTAGGTTCCTTCTTACATACAGAAACATGTATTACAACCATCGGGAGAAGGAGGCGACTGGCCAAGAAAAGGAACAGGAGTGGTTTCTATGTGCTGTGTTATTACATGTAAATTGATTTAGATCTATATTGAAGTAGTGTTTACTGATGAAAATTAATAAGGCAACACATTAAAATGATATGCTATCATGGATTCCCTGTCTTGTCTACCAATTACGCATTGTAAACAATGCACACAAACACAGCTCAACATTTGATTCCGAAATTTGTAGAATGTGTATGTACTGGCATCTTAATTGTATGTACGTCTTTCTTTCTGGTGTGTATTGCGTTTTTTATAGTGAAGTGAAAAAAAGAAAGAAAAAAAAATCAACTCACCCGATTGACAGGTTGACTGAATGAACAGACCAAAACGGAAGACGTAAGTTTCATTTTGAGTTAGATCTCCGGCCAGAGTAGAATGGAATTTATGTACATTTATACTTCCGCTCCTCCTATTTACGATGATATAATATATACGATAAGATACTCATATAAACATAAAATGATCAAGCATGGTGATTGTAAAGAGGGTAGCGGTACAGTATAAACTGTGGCTGGGATTTACATTTCCCAGGAGCGTACGTAGAAGTAGCATAAAGAATATTACGTATTAACAAAACACAGGTTAATACGTATTTGGAAATAGTGATTAAATCAAATGTGATACTAAAAGGTTGCAAACTAGAGCGAATTGAATGATGTGTTTAGCCAAAATAAAAACAGTAAGATGTATGACTGACAAAACGAAAACATTAGTTGAAAGTTTTCTTTTGAAAAATCACAGCACGGTGACGTAGGGAAATTAGCAACAAAAACCTAATATCTGCAGCAGAATCCATTTGCGTGCTTTCATTTCTGCATGGCTTGCTTTCTTATGAGTGTGAAAAGTTTACCAGTACACATCTAAATATTACAGATTGCATTCTGTGGACCATTGTCGGATACCCGTGTTCATTATAGTTTATTCTGAAACATCGAGAATTTGTACAGAATACATGTATTGTACATTTTTAGAATCCCAGTGATAATCAAACAAGAATGATTGCAATCAGGGATGTTCTGTGGTTAACATACAATTCTAATAAGTACATGTCTTCTGATAATTGCATGTCTATGTAAACAAATATCAAAACCGCCTTTACCATTTATCTTAAACGAGTTTCAGACAAACATTGAATGTTTTTGTTGTGCGCCTTCTATACCGTGCAGTTACAGGGATGTCAGTAATGATCAGTGTGAAGACACTTTCTTTAAACAGTAAAATAAGGGTTTCTCTTGAATTCATATAACTCCCGACAATCTGTGATGCTGAAGGAAATTTTGACAGCAGTATCTCTCTTTCTCAGAGGCGTGTACTGTAGGTGTTGCTCCATCTGAATAAAGAAAATTATAATTGACATTTCAACTATGTTAAAGTTAACTGTCGAACTAGTTTCTATAATATACATTTCTTATTATCTAAATGTTTGGTTCACTAATTAAACGTGAACTTCAATGTTGGATAGTGGTTTCATAATTTGCAACAGTGTGTTAAATTGGCATTCATTCTGTATTGTCAAAGAACTGTTATGTCTACTGACTGAAAGTATGCTGTGGTGAATTCATAAAGGATATTCACACACATCATGTTTTTCTTATCAGTTACATTTCTTTTCTATTTTAAATAATTCATGATTACTGTAAGTATGAACATATGCCATTGTATATGTATACTCACTTTCAGCAATGACCCGATTGAATGGCTCTTCAAATTCATGTATGGACTTCAAAGGGGCATGGGGTATTTTCTGATGAGGTTTCCTTTCCACCTAACATGCATGACAAGTCTTACAAACTGTGAAACACAAAGTAGGCCAGAAGAAATGAACTAAAATTTTAAGATGTATCTGGTTAACTCTCAATTGCAAATGCCTAGAATACAGTAAGTCAGAATCAGTTGATGACGATGTCTTCAACTTCTGGTGAAACACGTTCTGCAGAACCTCCATTTCCTCACCAAATCATCACCGTGGTAGCAGAATCAAACTGGTGCCATGGCAGCTTCAACAGTAAAAAGTCCTCGTACTTCGGAATCGTCACCCTGGAAATACAAAACGTCAACAATAGAGAATAACCAGTCTCGAGTTTCCAAAGGAACAGGTGTAAAAGGCGAACACAGCCGTGAAAATTAAATGAGCTGCATACGAGACCCTGAACGTATATCGCTCATTTGAAGAAAACGTATCCTAAAGAGAATGATCCATGAAAGAACCTGCAAGTTCATCATTTAAGTGGCATCAATCTTGTTTGAAATCTCATGTGAGATGTTGCTAGCATAGAACATATCATATTACATGATGGAATTATACCTTGAATTTTCCTGGATTCAGTGTTCTCTGAAGTGCTTGCCTCAATGCTAATAAATGGCTCAACACCGCCAAGTCTAGCACGTAAACCTCTAGAACTGGGAGCGTTTTATTGATAACAACTTCCACGAAATCAGAAACCAAACATGACGGCAAATCAACAAAATTAATAGTGTTTTTTTATTTTTTATTTGTTGTTTAACGCCGCACTCAGCAATGTTCCAGGCATTTGGCGACGGTCTGTAAAGAATCGAGTGTGGACCAGACAACCAAGTGATTGATATCGTGAACATTGAGCCAAATGTGATACGATGACATGCATCTACCATGTCAGCGATCCCGTTAGTTGCCTCTTACCAAATCTAACTCGGATCTTCACGGGTAAAATGAAGAGGTGCACCAGTAACTCAGCCAATACCCTCTAACATCCGAGTTGCCCCAAACATATCTTTGCACAAAGTCAGTCAGTAACAAACTGCTAAAACTTATTTACCAATAAGATCCATACATCCAAATATTTTTAAAGGATACCTGAATAGTATGTACAGGCTCATTCCTCCTGTGAATGTTGCAGATACTCGGAAGTTGCCATTGTACTTTGATGCTGAATACATATGTTGATATTCTGTTTCTAAAACTGACAATGTATAGATTTCAATTTTCTTGTGAACATGTGACAATTCTTTTCGACAACGTAAACGTAGATGAGTGTCAGTTTTGAAAAAGGGGGCTTACCATACTTGTTGTTTATAACAGTTGTTTATATACGTACCTACTTTGGTCCAATGAATTACGATCACGTGAATGTGACATGTGCAAACTATGCACAGACAAGCAGACGCACTCTCTCAGATAACGGTAATAAAATCAGAAGTGTTATCGATTTGTTTATGTTTGGAAATGTTGACAATATTGTTTGAATCAGTTGGAAAATGAGAGAATGTTTGTTTGCCTTGTCACTGGATTGTTTCGTGTATGCCTACCCATGTATTTTATGCCGATGGATCCGGGTAAGTTGCGACAACTTCACATGTGCTATGTGTTTGCATGGGCATGTCCATTAGATGTGTCTTAACTCCTCTCCCACTTCTTCTTCTCTCACGTTCAGAATTCGAAGAAACACTTTCGTTGAAAATTTATCTTTGACAAACAAATAACAGCGCTTTCTTCTGTTTTGTGTCAACAGATCATTTAGAACAATTATTCATCCGATGTTTGTTGATTGTAAAAAGCCACAAAGTCGGATTTCCTAATCACCAGATATATCGATTGCCTCATATGTGCCCCATGTGCACTTTTTTAGAACTCATGTTCCATATCTGGAAATATTAAATCCCGATGTTTGCCATGAATAAGAAAAGGTGTTGTTCTCCATTTACGCCCGAACAGGTTGTCAGTCGTAATGTGTAATGCATTATACCTCATTTCGCACGCGAGATTTCATTGGCTGGTTTGGATCTCGAAACACAGAATTACATTCTTTTACGAATCGCAAATAACAGAGACCGCATAAAACGTGGCTGTCAATAAGAAAACAACCGCAAAATCACAGGCATGTTATTGTGATCTGATACCTCAGAATAACCAATCTGAAGATATATTACACAAATAAAGTCAAGTAACGAAGTAATTATGGTTTAGTGGGAGTCGAATAAAGTGTTGCACATCCATGCTGGAGACTGTTGGTCTGATGCTCATGCTTTCCTACTGACAATAACGTCGACATGTACCATGTGTAATATAATTGTCAATATACATAAAAGCCAACGCCAGAGACTAATCAGTCTCCGAAACAGATTCCATTGAGTAAAATAGCAGTGAAAATCATATGAATGGATCACTAGAAATCAGTTATGACACCAGATGTTCGCGAAAAAGTGTAACCAAGATAACCATTTAGGTTATCAATCACAGATAGATAGGTGACGGCGACGAGTTGTCCTGATCGATCGAAGCCAAACAATTATAAACGTTTGGTGATATCTTTCAATACATTGTACAACAAGGACAATGTAGACTGACAGGCAGATAGCAGACCCATTTTTGTATACCTTGTACCTTGCGCATATTTTTTGTGTAATGTTAAGTTTTCAAGTAACAGCCAGACTTCTCAACAATGTGCAGCAGCAAGAAGGATTACCTGTTTCCAGACACTAGTGCATGCAATAAGACTTAGACCCCGGATGCGCAGTCCAGATTTATGGCTGCCTGCTTGATTAAAACTATCTTTCTAAACTGAATGTTTTAGACAATAATAATACACCAGTAAAGACGACAGGTTGAGCAACGGGAATATCAGTGTCATTTATCCTACACTTACATAATTACACGATCGTCTCTCTTTCACCTGGGGAGAGGATAAACTTGTTTGCACAGCGACCAGAGATCACTGAGGTTCCGTGTGTACACTGTGTATTTACCCACACTTTCATTACATTGAATTGCTACTTTAATTTTATTTAAGATTGCCTTGGAGGGAAAATAAAATGAGGGTGTAGATATAGTGGGAAACTTTAATAATCCGAAACGCATGAGGGACACTCCTCATCGGTTCAACCTTTTTATATAATTGAATGATGTTTATTTGTTCCTGCCATATGACGGCGGTACGTAAATAATGGAATCTGAACTAGACGAGCCGGTGATTGACATAATGAGCATCGATCTACGAAATTGGGATACTATTTCAAGAATCAACAAGTCACCGACCCTGACCACCTGATCACCATAGTCGCCTCTTACGACAAGCATAGTCACCTGTTACGGCAAGTATGGGTTGCTGAAGACCTATTCTAACCCAGATCTTCACGGATGTTAAATGATCAAATGTTACTTTCCATAAATAAAAGAAGGAATTGCCAGCGTATATGTTTAAAACGCATGTGAACGTCAATTCCCACAATGTGTTTTTGAATTACTATCAAGGAGTATTCGAAAAATGGTGATCGTATCCTGCTAATCGGTTGTACGCGTCACAAATACATGAAAAGAGTACATATGGTACAAGACAAAATAGGGATAGATAGATAGATAGATAGATAGATAGATAGATAGATAGATATATAGATCGATCAGATGTAATATACACGTACACATATACACTTATACGTCTATTACAATATTAATGAATAATAACGCTAGCTTTGAATTCTTTTCTGCAAGTAGACATATCATAGTATGGTGATTTGGACACGCGTGGACATTGTGTCTTTTTGATCTGCACAAACTGACTGTAATCTGCTTCGTTATTTTCAAATGTTTGGTTTCATCTGGTAGAACACTTATGATTGTGTTCACTTGTATACTCAAAACAAAACGCTAAGCGCCACCTGCATTTGCAATGATTAACACGACCAATGTCTTCCCGAAGATGTAGTCATAACAAAATGAAACCTGGCAATATGGAAAACTGAAATTCCAGTTATTGAGGAAATAAACGTTGAAAATCTGATCTGTTCAAGAAAAAGGCCGTTTTTACAGAGAAATTACAAATGCATACATTTTTAATAAAAAAAACTTATATAGAAAATGCTTGGCCGGTAGTTACTCAAATGTCAATGCGACTGAACTGGTGGGTCCCAGAAATGTCATTCCTAATGTCAAAAAGAGTTCGGACTGAAACTTCCCAGTAACGAGTGTATGCGCCATGTGCGAGATTACAGACTTGACATTCCGTCTCAGACGCTGAATTGTAAGTTGTAGCAAACGCTGTCACTCCTGATGTTAGGCAGCATATAGTGACTACCTCACTTTGATCGCCACGTGCATCGAGCAGCACGCACTAAACGCTTGAACTGTCGGATGACGATCACAATCTATGTATGGTCAAACTGTTTTTGTCATATCAGTTTGTCATTTTCAGTTTCACTTTGTAGATCTCATTATTTGTGACTCTGATGAAGGTGGTGCTTAACCTTTTGTTTTGAGTGAAAACGAATATAAATATGACCTAGACTTTTTTCATATAGTTGAAAATACACATTTTTGCTAGATCACATTCTCTCTGCAGAGTGTGGTCCGTTAGGCGCGCAATGATCCTATAACATAGGACTGAGATTCTTTCTCTTGTTTTGTCAGCACCATAACCGTGCTTGTGGGTTTCTTCCACGAGCATTGACAGCTGTGAAAATGACTGAAATACCGATCAAAGAAGCACTGGCCCCAACTCACACACACCACAACGTCTAGCAGTTTGTTATAACCACAATTATATTTTTATCTTTACTCCTTCGGTTGAAGTCATGTGTGTTAACAAATGCCATAGCTAAATATAAATGCACGACTGATGCTCCTAATTAATCTTTGTAGAATGCCCTACTACAGACTGGTATAGTACTGACAAATCTCCATTTCCTTTCGTAAATGCGCTAGGTTTCGTGGCATTAAGGATACAAATAACCTCAATCACCATCTTAAAGGAAATAAAGTGCTTAATCTTAATCTTTGGAAACACTTTGAACTTCAGTCTGGCCTATGCATACTTTGAGACAGATCGTCTGATGAACACTCATTTTTGAGCCATCAGATATTATGCACAAATGCAAAACGTGATATCTGTTAATAACCTGTCTATTTCATAGCCTGTTTGTGATTGTTTATCGTGAAACGTCAAAGGGAAACATGCATATATTGTGACATATGACACCTATTGGAAAATGTAGAGCATGTAGATGCATCATCTATAACCTTGACAAAAATAACCAAATCCTTTGAAAATAAACCGAATCTTGTAACCAAATAACAAGGAAGAAGAGATTTTTAAAATAGTTTCTACAAAAATATTGTTTGTGGTACATGTACATTGTATTTGATTCTTAACACATTTGATAGTTGAAGATGTAGCACACATGTTCAGATGTGCCACAACGGCAGAGTACATGTAACATAAGTGACTGAGGCACACACGCGCATTTGTGAAAACAATTCAATCTCTCCAAAGAAATGTATCATTATTTACATACACAATCATATGGATGTTGAAAAGGTGCCCGAGACACCGTTAAAGGAAAAGGAAAAGTTTCTGTGGCGTGTATACTGCATTGACCGGGCTTGTGGTCCATTCTGTTGGATTCTTTCTGAATTATCGGTTTCTACATTTGTCCAGTTAGACGTGAGGTTATCACAACGGAATGTTGGTGTTGCTCAATACCGATGACGCTTCCTTACCGATGGCTTTACGACAGAACACCATCAAATCGATTGTCTTTGTCTGGTACGTAAAAGTGATAAAACTCTTTACTCCTCCTAGTATTTAGACGCGTGTTTATCAGTGCCATCCAAAAAGGACATTGACTCATCTACAAGCACCAAAGGTTCCCAATCTCCATGATGGGTGGCGACGTGTCTGGACGCTGGTCTACTCAGTACGTCAAGTTATTAATAAGCATGACCCCAACAACCGGACGTGTTGCTTGGGGCATGCGTCTTTCTTTATCATTGTTATCCGCCTTTGTCCATGCCTAATATGACTGGTTACATCAGTTTGTATTAGGAGCGAGGGAATGATGGGAGATATGACACTTATGTACGAAATATATCTTTGAAAATTTTTTTTACCCAACATTGACCTACTGGTTTTGATTAGCGCCTGTATGACAAAGAAGAAGAACGGCTATCTTTGTAATAGACACTGTGACCGCTGCCTTCTCGCACTAATACTTGCCACGAGCCCTTTCGCGTGTCAACAACAACAGCAATAAAATTATATTTCGGATGCAACATTAACAGATCTGTTAAGTTATTTTCACGTTGAAAACAGATATTACAGGTTGAAATGTTTTCATAAGGCCATGTGAGTAGTGCATTAGAGCTTTATTGAACAATGCACAATTTCATCGATGAATGCATGGCAAACAACTGCACAAGTCTCCGATTATTGATTGTATATGTAACCTTATGTGACAATCCGTTATATTTAAACCACACTTTCTACAATGTCTCTATAACTTTTCCAGACTTCGAGGATAGACGTCTCAAAAATAGATACATTTCATGCCAAATCAAATCAGAGTTAATCTTAGTAGCGAGATAGCCGCAGATTACTGTATTGATTTTATGTTGAATTTCATCCTTTCAGAGCAAGAAATCTCTAAAGAATCGTTGCTGAAATAATAAAAAAGATGTGTATATATTCCCGATGAACCATTCGAATTAATTATCACATTCTAGTCTGGGTAACATGTAAACATGTCAACGCTACAACTGATCGTATCAAATTCAATTAAATATCAATATCATAATATAAGCGAAAACGTGTGTGACATTTTCATCAGATGAAAATCGATAGTCACTGGTTAGATCTTGATTGAAGATCCCAATTGGGTTCCTGATATGAACATGTATGCAATACTTTACGGAGCTGCTAGGACTTACTTTCAAGTTCTTTACCCTTATTATATCCTGTGAAATCCATTACACGATGAAGTTTGCATACGTCTGATTGCAAAAGTAAACAGTGCATGGCATGCAAATAATAATGGGCTTTCGTGGAACCTATTGGTGTTATACTTCGTTAATTATATTCTATTTCAAATATGCAGTGGCAGACAACTGCGTGGACACTTTCGTCTAAAACTAGTTGCAGGGTGTTTACAGTAAGAGGCTTGCTCATAGCTGTGTCGTCCTCATTCTGTAAAAATAATTTGATGTCATTCAGCTGTATAAATATGCATGTCGGAAAATTGTGTTTGACGTTTTATTTGTCTCGTAACACAAACGTTATGAATTGAATACAGTTGGCGGAGATAAATAGCTTTCCAGATTAGGCTTGAGGCACATCCAATTAATGACCCTCCTGTAAAACTTTAAACCGAGAGTGGCTTTGAACTATGTGTTTTGTTCTTTTCGTTCAGGTTTTACGTTTACAAAAGATCTGTTGGGTCATCTTTTATTGAGGGTTAAATACGTCATTTTGAAATGTGGCTGTTTGACTAGAGCTTTTGAAGAACACAAATTTTGTCGTAATCCATTTAGTGTTCTTCATACACGAATACTGTCCAAATATTGCCAACCACATCATATTTATGAGATAAGAATAGCAACGCGATGATGCATCTGTCCTGCCTTTTCATCAATGCAACCCACAAGCGTTCAGGTTTGAAAGTTTTAAAATATTTCTGATTTATCCCAATGGAAACATTTCATCTACAATGCGAGTGCGTAACGCTGCTTTGAAAATATGTCATTCCTATCACGACAAGTAAGCTATATATTCTTGATACTATCTGCTTCTACTTTGTTTCTACTACCACATCGTAATAAGACTCAAAGTACAGAAGCAAGAACGTTCACCACTGATCAGAGGTAGGAAGCTGACAGATAAGGTATCACAAGATCAAGTATCGGCGAGAATACAAGAATGGAACCAACGACTTTAGCCACCAGTGCATCCTAGCAGTAACGGATGAGCATAAGTGGGAAATCATTTAATACAAAGCTATGTATCTAAATCTGTGATGTTCTACTTTGATAATCAGTGTATGCATGTACGGAGACAATTAACTTGGAGGCATTACGGGGACGAGTACTGGCATTTTCAACTTTGATGTGCGAATAAATGACAGGTATTTTTCGGATGTGACATCATCTTACCAAAGTTTATTTCTAAATGCCTGTGTATATGCCATGGGATAAAGCTTGGCAAGGACTCCATAATAGATTTGTGCCTGAAGTAACCGGACTTGTATTACTATTTCTGATAACAAATGGTTACCGGTATTGACAAAATACAGTCTGCATAAATTCCTTGTTTGGCTTTTCAAATATTAATATGTTTCCCATTAAATACATAAATATGTAATAAAAAGACACATGCTGCTGTTACTTAATGCATGTCAATTTAACTTCAGTAGCATTCGATTATTGCGAACAAAACAAACAACTAACTGAAGTCTTATGTAAGAATTATACAATCCATATATTCATTGTATCATAATTTTATCGATCAAATGAAAGAATGTTATATTTATTACTAGCCTATAAATAAACATTTATTTCTGATCATTTAGAATTAAACATCAAAGAGAAAATCGACAGTTTCCATTTCGATATCTAACGGTACTCGAACAACTGAATATTCTACTTCCTTTTAAGCATTAAACTGCATTTTCAGTAGGCTTTATTTTGTGCAGATAATTCAAATTCAGTATCTTACGAAATGCGGTAAAATTGAAACTACGCTCGGTTTATTGGCAGTCCAACCATGCCCAGATTTGATTCTCGTCCCTCAAATAAGAGTGAGATGGTCTGCTGTATCACATTGTATGACGTATACCAATTTAGCAGTTAATAATAACACTAATTACGCTAAGTTACACGCGTGGCATAGTGGTCCTCTGATATATAGCAAAAGAAGAAACAACTACTAGTTTAATCAATGCTCCATGTGTTCGGTTCAGCAGAGTTATAGCATAGAGCTTTTCCCTGTGAATAAAGGAAACAAACCTTCAATGAACACCTTCAAGTGTCTGTCATTTATGGATACCTGAGGTATCAAATTGTCCCCTTAACAGAGCACAGGTCACTAATCAGGCAAAGTTAAGCAACGTTCATCGTGCAGATATTGAGAAGCTGTGGTTTACCCCGGAAAAATACGGATCGTGGAGTAGGGAGTGGTCGGCACGCCTCACTATCGGGGGCGTCTCACCACAGCCACCTTTCGACTTTTAAAACAACACAGCAAGTCTCACAAGAGCGAACTGCGGTATTCTTTGAGGATTATATATTTTTATAACATGGGGAGTCGTGTCGACAACAAGATTAAGTAGGTGAGCGATAACTAACCCCTGGTAAGAACAGAGTGATCAAGTGATGATAGATTGATGTAGCATCTATTGGTGAGTAAGGATTTCGATGTTCATCATCACTTGCATCATTGCGGAATCATAATTAGATTTGTAGTATTATTCCTTTCCGTCGTGGCGGCAAAATATTGTGTTTCGAATGTTTCATGTACAGATATATAACAAGACCAAACATGCTTGGGAGATAATCGACACTCAATGACAGCTCAACACAACCATTTATGATTATATATTTTAACAAAATGTTTCAGGTGTGTTGTAACTTGCATTGTATGATGAGCCACACTAATAAATTATCTTTTTTATTTCTTGTGCATGTGATTTTGGTTTGAATTGTGTTAAAATTTGTATATTAAATCTAACAATAACTATTGTTTTAGAAACAATATCGAGGATAATACACACTACAAAACCGTAAAAAGCTGACATAAACATCCTAAGAAGATATTAAAAAGGCACACCCTGGTCTGAACGAGTTCGTTACATTCCTGAAGACAGAAAAGAAGACCAGCGCAATACAAGTGCAGAATGCGACAGGCGGCCCCAAAGGTGGAGGAGAAACTGCAACGGAGAGGCCATATTCCAAGTCCTGAAAGATCAACTTCTGATGGGCGAACTGAGACTTGCAGACATTGCTCATGAAGTGGTTCGAACAAAGCGTGCCTCTGTCTTATCTTTTAGACGCTCCCCGTACGCGTATCTCCCATTGTTCCCCCCTTCGACTACATCAGCCAAAACGACTTCCAGTCCCACCAGAGCGACCTCTTTCACCTACATTGTGGACCCAAACGAAGCTAAGGTCGTCCTCGTGACACCCTTCACACTCCATTCCAAGGGCTACCACTACCCAATCCATGTGTGTTATATTACAAGTACAGTATGTGGTACATTTTTTCACTTCACTTGCGGGGGCACGGGTGGCCCAGTCGTCTAAGGCGCCGCGATTAGCTGTGCAGAGTTGCGTCCCTTGGGTACGCCAGAAAACTATGATTGTGGGTTCGAATCCCGGTTCGCCCCGATAATGTTTCTAGGTTTGTCAGCACCATACCCGTGCACGTGGGTTTCACCGAAGTGGTAAACGTCAAAGACGTGCATCACTTCACTTTTCCTCCCACATTAAACTGACACGCCGCGATATAACCGGAATACTCACTCACTTCACTTGCTCTTTAAACACAGCACCTTCGCCTATGATGCATATATAACAGAAACCAATATTGTTTGATCTGGATCTGTTCTACACTGACACAAATATCTCTTCAATTACTTAGACCTATTCCGCCATAAGGGAGAAGGATTAACCAGCTGGCGCCTCATAAAATCACTAATATAACAACAATAGTATCACTGGTAGAACACACGTAAGGAATCTTGGAAAGACTGATGTGGATCTAGTTTTATGCAGTAGAATTAACCAGTAAGCTCATGTTATAACCCGACATGTATAAAAGTGCAAAGACCACACAAAGACACGTTCGTTTGGGGTAACCACCAATTTCATGCATTGCAGTTGCTTAGCTTTGCTTTGGTCAACTATTGTGCGAGACTCACAATCGTATGTTTGATTGAATATTACTGACAATCTTATACAAAGGGTACAAGATGCTGCAACTAATGCAACATGTACGACAACAAAAGGACTTTATTTCGGAATGACAGATAACTGTGACAATATATCTGAAACACATTATTGTTTATCATTTTCGTCCGATCAATGATGTGTCGGTCCTCTTATCCGTCAAGAGGTAAGTGCGCGCAGGCCATTTCTGTGCAGAAGACAAAACCATTCGTGCAGCCGCAGGTATTGCATCCATCAGTTGATTTGAATCCTTCACCAGTGTGGTATATTTGCCCATTGTAGTTACAAGTCTTCTCGGCAGTGGAGAATGATGTTATAGGAACTCACTACAAGATATTTGTTAATCTATATGCCCTGTCGATGGAAAACAAGGGACAAAAAGACAAAAGAAAAAGAAAGTCTGAAAGTTTACATACTACCGCAATGCGCACTCGGTTACACATTCAATTTCTTCCGTGAAGATCCGGTTTCGAATAGGTCTTCAGCAAACCATGCTTGTCGTAAGAGGCGACTAACGGGATCGGGTGGTCAGGTGATTTATATGACTGGTCCACCCTTGCCCACTAGACAGTAACAAAAGGTGATTTGTAATGTATTATTTTGTGTTTCCTGGACTCAGTAAAGCTTTCAAAATGTTTAATGATTGGCATTTGATAATGGTCGGTGCTAATCTGGTGGGTATACACGTGGAGGACATTTTCAAATTTGACGCATCAGTGACAAAAATGATGTCCGATGCAATTCCCTATTTTGACTCAAACCAAATGTTGACGTTGTTTTCAAGTGAACAACTGACTTGCCTTTGCATGTGTATGGACTGGGTGTCATCGGTGGCGCAAGATACTCTCACCTTTAAGCGAACACCTGGTATCATCACTATTTGATAGTGATTCGTAAACATGTATATTATATGGTCGGATTCGTAACATAACGCTCCTTTTAGCTACAAATTGTTATGAATATTGAAAGGGTTTTGTCGCCTATTTATGCAGAATTATCTACACATAATGTAGTAATGTGTACACAGTTGTAACTTAATTTACCTGTCTTTATAACTGAATATTTTATATAGCTTTAGTTGTTATGAATTATATCAAATATAAGCCTCAATTGTACAATTCGCGGATGCCTAATAATTGTTGGTATTACTCGTTCATCTTACATTAATCTCTTATCACAATATAAAAATCCAAGAGGAATTAATTTTATCCAGCAATACAATCAAGATGGTTTTACCTGCTACAGTAGTGACAAGAAATCCGAACAAACAAATCAGAATCGGGAGCTTCATTTTTCAATGGGTATACGAAAATTGTCCACGCAATCTGTGAATGATTAGGCGACAGACGCGAAACCAAGCAGGCAAGGTGTGGCACGAAAGTGTGTCAGAGAATGGCAATTCGACCAAACTACGGCCATCGGTGTCAATGTGTGCCTCTAATGGTTATTTCCACCGATCCCTTGCCGCTACTATCAAGCAAAGTAGATTAATCGCGTGTGTTGAAATAAATCAGAATCTAGGGTAGCTATGTGGCGGCAAAGCACCGAGGATTACATTTGCCTCACTTTGACCAACAATCCAGCGAAAGGAAATGACTTTTATATGAGACCAAAAAAACTCTTGTCCATTCGTAAGATCGGCTAAGAAGATTGTTGTCATTTGCTGGTGCAAACAAGCTTTCACAAAGCTTTCAGTGGGAATTATTGGCTTTTCCGACTCGATAAGAGTAGCTATTACCACAATTGTTTTCACAGTGTCGTGCCAAAGCTATGATGCATCACGCCAACGGTTATCTAATGCAACATGGTCGTTTGAGTCGTAAGAGTTATTCCCCTTTACTTGTTTTGTAAGGAATAGAATTGATACATCAATAATTATCTTTGAAAAGAGAGTAGCCGTAATTCGTGACAATGTTATCTGTGTTAATGGTACGTGTAATAATTATTTTGGCTTTGAAGCATGTATGGATGAACTGCAGTGCAAATGTTTATTAATGGGGTAGAAATGTTTTTTGAACATGTCGGGACCAAAAGTAAATACCTTGATAAAGATTTTAGTTGATTGAAATGGTTGAGCTATGTATTTCAACGATTGTATTGTCTTGTCTTGTAACTGAATCTTTATGTCTTTTCATACAAAGGATAAATTCCGGTAAAGGATCATATTTAAAACATGTTGAATCTTAACTTCAAGGAATCTTGTTTTCAACTGGTTTTATAAAGATCACATAAGATGAAAACGATATATGGAAATATCTTCATCCATCGGTTTGCCTTTTTGATGTGCTTGTTTATTATCGAGATTTGCACACACCCTTCGCCTTTGTGATCGAAACATATTTAATTTCACACAAATATGAAAATGGATTGAAAAGCAAGCGACACATAATACATGATACAATTGATACACAAGTGAAGGTGAAATGTAACTAAAGGAAACATGCCAAACTAGATGTGTATATATGATAAATATATTTGCGGTTATATCAATCAATTCATTAACTGGTCTGCGTTAAGATCACTGCAGCCAAGCCTGACACGACTTTGAAAAACTTGACATAACCTAGCTGTTTCCATAATTCAGTGCATCCCATTATCTCCCCTTCTCATGAAACAAGTTCTACATTTGTTGTAGCTGGTATACCTGAATCTGAATATGCTTTACAATTTACTTTTCACTATTTGAACATTAACTTCATATATTAAGTTACTATTCTGGTTTATGTATTAGTACTAAGCCTACAAAGATATTCGGGTGAACTTCATTTTGTAAAATGTTACCAATTTTGCATTGTACCCGCTGCCTTTAATAACTTAGAATTTGATTCTTTGGAAATTGTCTGATGCGTCGTTACCCGAACAGCACCACATATGGTTCTGTCTCATAAATAAGCTTTTACAATAAGTACAATTATAAAAAAGCAATAATAAAAACAATGGTAAAATATATGCAATATATGGGGTAGTTCGGGATAAAAGACCTTTATATCTTCTTAAACAATTAACCTTCGGTTGGTTGGTTTGTTGCTTAAAACCGCACTCCGCAATATTCCAGCTACATGACGGCGGTCTGTAAATAATTTAGTCTGGACCAGGCAATCCAGTGATTGATATCATGAGCATCGATTCACGCAATGGGGATCGATGACCGTGCATCAACCAAGTCAGCGAGCCTGACCACCCGATCCCGTTAGTCGCCTTTTACGACAAGCATAGATCTGAACTTTACCCATCATTAACTACCTTATGATATCGATTTTCTAAGTAACTATCAAACCTTCTCATCAACTTTCCACAGAAACCATAATGTTGTAGTTTATGAATTATTTCCTTTTGAAAAACTTTATCAAAAGCTTTACTCCTATCACAAAATGCAGCTCTAACTTCCTTACCTTCATTTACAGCCTTTGCAATAAAGTCATATAAATATTTCAGCTGATTTAGAGTCACCCTGCATGACTCCAGATTGTAGGCTAGTAAGTATACACTCTTCAAAAAAAAGGAAACGCACAGGTAGTATGTCGTTCATTGAACCTGACTACAAAAAGAATCAGGTATATAAATTGGATATATGTTACTGAACAATGTTGGTGGCCTGATATTCTACAAACGGTGCGTCAAAACGCAGCCATTGTCGACTTGCAATGTCTTAAACGGCATTGTTTTAACACTTGTTCGAAAATGTCATGGAGGAAAACAGTAAAGCAAAATGCATTTGCAAGTAATGGCATTCGTAACTCCTGGTAGTGGCTATAAAAAGGCAAGCATAATCCAATTATTAGTCATTCAATTGTCAACATTTCGAAAATGCCGAGATTCGGCGCTGCCGATCGGAACATCACCATAGGGGATTCGCAGTCTTCTGTGTCCGCCACTTCAACGTCCACCACAGCACTCTTTGCCGCCTTTAGAACCGATACAGACGCCCAGTCAGCCTGCTTCTGCCTCGAAATGTTTAATGCATGTCTTGTTGTTGTTGCAGTAAGTATTTAAGAGGTCGCCTTCTGTTAAAGAAATTTCGGCTGACCTGTCCCTGTTTGGGACTCATGTGTGTACAAAGGGGTACATATATCTATTGTGAGTTTGGTATTCACATATTCACATAATTGTTGACAGGATTCTTGGATCGATCAGAGTATATGGGCCAAGCTGTCTTCAGGTAGTTTGAATTTTAGTGATAGCTACTGATGGTAGAAGGGTTGGGTTTTCCTTTTTAGTGACTTCTGATGTTAACTTTGATAGTTTTTAAAGTCCAGGGAGGGTGTAACCCTTTGTAGTGACTTTCTGTCGGTTAAATGTGATAAAAATTCTGACTTCGAATGAGATCTCGTACTAATATCCAAGATGGCTTCAGTGAGGGATTTTTCCGAGCTCGGGCTTCATCACGAGTGTTTTTGTCTTGCCATATCTTTTTAACCAAAGGATTTGATGTTTATCCCCAGGACGATAATATTGCCTCCTCTCTTCTCAGTTTCGATGGAAGTATACTTGTAGTACTTCTAGTGATCATGAAGTGCCTGCTGCTTCTCCTATCCAGCATTAGGCTTTGTATTGTATTCTGTCGGCTCAAGACTGTATTTAATGCTCAAGACTGTATTTGATGAAAGGCCTCACAACCATAGTCGATTTTTGATCTGATTAGTGATTTGTAAAGGTCCATGTGAGTGTCCCTCGATGTGCCTGAAATTGCCCGTAATACGTAATATGTCCTGGTCTTTTTTATTTCTGTTTTCCACATATTCTATATGTTTGCGCCAAGTGAGGTGTTGATCAACGATCACCCCAAGAAATATTGCGGATGTTTCGAATTTGATTGGTTTGTCTTCTATGGAGACACGGGGTATCATAGCATCTTTCCCCTGCGAACTCCCAACAGTTTTTTCACTTGAAAGAGTAAAACCCTCATTTATTGCACCATTGATCTACTCTGTCCAGGGCTGACTGTTTTTTTTTCGGATGTGTGAAATATCTCTGTGTTTTACCCATATGGCTCCGTCATCAGCGAATTTAGAAGTTTGAGTAGGAGAGTTGACATGATCAAAAAGATCATTAATCATGATGTTAAACAGGGTTGGGTTTATAATGCTTCCTTGTGGCGTGCCATTGTCCAGTGACATCAGATTGATTGTTCCCTATTTTAACTGATAGCAACCTGTCTTGCAGGAAGCTCTCTATGAAGTTTGCCATGTTTGCCTTTTACTCCATTTTGTGCTAGTATTGTGTGCCATACCACGTCGAAGGCTTTGTTGAAGTCCAGAAATACTGCGACTAGGTATTGTCTGTTTAATTGAGCTTTTTTATTTCATTTTCCAGTCTTAGAATATGATTTAGACATGGGTGTCCCTTCCTGAAGCCGCTTGGGTCAGATTTTATGTGGTTGCCACTGTCACTGTCAAGATCAAATACCGTTTCACACATTGAACAATATATGCAATATTGTTATTGTTGTAGGGTTAACAGAAATAGCAGACACAGTACATGTTATATGTATAATTTCGGAGACTCACAAGATAGACAAACAAGGCAAACCCATCAGCCAATGAAAGACTGTCCAACACATTGTCATTTGATGCCAAGCTTTGCACAAACACAGTATCTTAAGCGACATGGCGGAGTGGCTCGATCATTTTATTACCGTCTTCGCCATGCTTGTGGTTTTGACACAGAGGTCCATCCATGGTACGACCCGGAATATGTTGAGGGCGTCATGGAAGATTATTAATACAAAATTCTTTGGAATAGGCCCGTATACAGCCTCAGACGTACCCAGGCCAACAGACCTGATCTTGTCCTTTTTGATAAATCCAATGAAATCATTTATTGAAGTTGCTGTCCCTTTTGACACTAATGTGATTGACAAGATTCGGGGAAAACATGGCAAATATGCAGACCTCGCTTTCGAAATGTCACGCTCGCACCCCAAGTACCAAGTTATCATAGCTACCTACAACCATACCTGCGTACCCTCCCTTTCGTATCGACATATCCTCCCATATGCATAGCCTCACTTTCATACCAACCTTACACCCCATATGCACCCCCATCACCTATCTAAATAAACCCACCATTTACATGATTTATCTTTTACGTCATCTCCAAACGAATATAGAAACAATCGACCATGAACCATACACCTGTGAAGACCTACCAACTAATTCAAACAATAAGTAAGTATGACAAATAAAATGTGTTATGCTAAAGGAATTATCTAGCAGCCTGCCTTTTATGATATATAGCTTGTATGCAGGCTGATAGCTGCCACTGAACCTAGTCAGTACTCATAAAGCCAAATTATAAGACTAAGATTAGTAAAAGCCTTATCAACATTGTCATATGATCTGAACAAGATACTTCTGAACTCGTAATTGGAACATTCCTACAAGAAATGTATTTCATCTTCTATAACGTTCTGGACACAACCTGTGCAAAGTCTACCTTCTAATGGTGTAACCGGCTTGTTGTATATTCCTCGAGCCATCTTTCCACATCTTAGGGATGCTAAAAGTCTCCCCTGATGTCTAGGAATAGACATACTGACACATGCATATGTCTTGTTTACAAAACGATTACGGAGAGTGTGATTTCAGCATTTTCGCTTGGGCCTTTAAATGATTTCTATAAATATTATCATTTTTATTTTTCGGAAATTGAATAAATATATCTAAGAAAATTGATATTCGCAACAAGGACGCAAACATTGTTTTTACTTTACTTCGCCTATGATGCACATATAACAGAAACCCTTATAGTTTGATCTGGATCTATTCAACACTGACACACATATATATGCGAACTCTTCAATAATGCTAAGACCTATGCCGCCATAAGAGAGAAGCATTAACCACCTGGCGCCACATATATACCAAATCACAAATATAACTCACAAATATAACAACACTATTTTCACCAGTAGAACACATGTAAGCAATCTTGAAAAGGAGACCACGACATTTGGTTTCAAATATACCATTTGACCAAACAGCCCGGACTGACGTGGATCTAGTTTTAAGCACTAGAACTAACCAGTAAGCTCATCTTATTACCCGGCATGTATAAAAGTGTAAAGACCACACAAAGACACGTTCGCTTGGGGTAACTATTGATGGTCACGCATAACAGTTGCGTAGCTTGTTTTAAACACTTGGCTTTGACAAACTATTGCGCGAGTCTCATAATCGTATGTTCGATTGAATGTTACTGATGATCTTAAACAAAGGGTTTTCAAGATGCTACAATTTATGCAACATGTAGTACAACCAAAAGAATGACAGGTAACAGTGACAATATATCTGAAACACATTATTGTTTATCATTTTCGTCCGATCAATGATATGTCGGTCTTTCTATCCGTCCAGAGGTAAATGCGCGCAGTCCATGCCTGTGCAGAAGACAAAATCATTCGTGCAGCCGCAGGTATTGCATCCATCAGTTGATTTGAATCCTTCACCAGTGTGGTATATTTGCCCATTGTAGTTACAAGTCGTCTCGGCTGTGGAGAATAGTGTAATATAAACTAACTACCAGGTATTTGTTTATCTATCGGCAGCGTTGATGGGAAACAAGGGACAAAAGACAAAAGAAAAAAGAAAGTCTGAACGTTCACCTACTACCACAATGCGCTCTCGGTTACACATTCAATTTCACCCGTGAAGATCCGGTTTCGAACAGGCCCACAGCAGCCCATGCAACTATGCTTGTCGTAAGAGGCGACTAACGGGATCGGGTGGTCAGTTTCGCTGACTGGGTTGATGAATATCATAGTACCCAAAATGCGTTGATCAATGCTCATAATGTCAATCACCGGATTGTCTATTCCAGACTTGAGTATTTGCAGACTGCCGTCGTATAACTCGATTTTTGTTCAGTGCGGCAATAAACAAAGAAACATTATTTTTTGTGATCATTCTTTTTGTATTTCAGAATATATATCAACTCATTTGTAAGATAATTCTTCTCCGGGGTGTATACGTCCATTAACGTACTACATCAGAGTGGACACGTTCCCACTACAGCCTCCGTTTCACGAGCTTTTGCATCAGTATGATATGTTTTGAGAAATAGCTCTGAGGTTGATAATTGTAAATTAAATAAAGGTGATACAATGGTGTATGTGTGCGCGAGCGACTTGTGCACGAGGGGATGTCTGATTGACGCTTTACCTTTATCTATTATTTGTTAAACGAAGGTGAGAATGGTGTCCCTTTCACTGACAGATTTTAAAGTTAATTAACTTTGTGAGTTCCACTGTCCACTTAAACACTACCATGTTAGTCGACTTTAGTAATCAGTTGGGTTTTTTACTAGGTGGCGTGTCGTCACTAACTGAACATTGTGAAGTACTAATCAGATATACTTTCATTGTCAGCTTCCTGTTTGGCATACAGGAACAAATTGACGAACACAAAGAATTTTAACCTCGGTGCTATTCGAGTCTGCACCCTATTTAATTGTGTTCCGCCACACTTCGATCTGTGTTACAGACGCCGTTGTCACCATAAGTGTCCATTTTCCTTGTTAACATGAGCTTGGTTTATTTGTCCGTTTTTATGTTAATATTGTACCAAGTTCGTGGCGTCATATGTGGTATGCAAGTGCAAATATATATCATGTCATACATCTCCATATTTTTATCGTCTGATGATTTCACATCATTAAACATGTTTATATTATAAACAAGTAGTGAATTATAAGTAAGCAGAATTCACTAGCTTTATTTATTCATTTTAAACCGTGAGTCTTATATGACTGGATACTGTCCTGAAGGATAGAACAGGAACTTAATTATGCCCTGTGCTGTACTCGTTCATACGACTATTGACACATATGGGATACAATATACTGTTAGCGACATACGCGCCAATGAAGAAAAGGTCATTCAACGGTCCTTTCTGAAACAATTACATTATTTTTATTTCATCTAAAAGCTAATTTTATTTCTACGCATAGTGCCGACAGCGGTATGTCGCGGGATATCGGATATAGAGCTATTAACAGACCCGACGCTTGAGAAACATGATAGTAGGCAGATCGTATCTTCTTCCCGATTAATACGTTGATATGTTTAGAGCGGCGTCGTGTAAGGGTTGAAATAAGACTCTTTGTAATTGTATGCAAAGTTCAAAGTACTGACGAAACGTCGGGTTATGGTCGGTGCTAATCTGGAACACCACGACCAGCATATCCTTAATTTGTTTGGTAAAGGAACGCAACATGGCGAATGTAGATGGCTGTGCACCCTTGTCAGTAACATAAGGTGATTTATGACGCATTGTTGTAAATAATTTTGTGTTTCAGGGCCTCAGTAAAGCTTTCAAAAAATGTTTTTGCGGTATACACGTGGAGGACATGTTCAGTTCGGCGCATCAGTGACCAAAATGATGTCCAATGCAATTCCCTATTATGACTCGAACCATTTATCCACGTGTTTTTCCAAGTCAACAGCCGACCTGCCTCTAAAGTGTTCGTGGTGGGTGCCACCGATGGCGCAGGATACGATCACCTTTTCGCGAATACCTGGTATCATCACTATTTGATAGTAATTCATAAACACATGCTAATTGTACAGTCGGAATCGTACAATCTGCTTTTAGCAAATATTTCTTATTAATAAATTATGTAAAGAGATTTGTAGATTTTATATACATACTTCACTTCCTGCAATGTCAGTAGTAAGTTGTGCCAAGTTAATTTTACCTTTCTGTATAATTGAATATGTTATACTTTAGTTGTTATGAATGTTAAATTTAATCCTTTAGGAGGCCTTCCTCGTTTTTTACAGTTCGTGGATGCCAAATAATTGTAGGGATCGCTTGTTCATTTTGCATATATCGTTGATCACAATCATGAAATTAATTTGGAATTAGTTTTATCTAGAAATACAATCAAGATGGTTTTACCTGCTACAGAAATCCGAACATACAAATGAGAATCGGGAATTGTCCACACAGTCTGTGAATGATTGTGCGAGAGACGTGAAACCAAGCAGGCAAGGTGTGGCACCAAAATGTGTGAGAAAATGGCAATTCGACCAAAGTGCGACCAGCATTGTGAATGTGTGAATCTAATGGTTATTTCCACCGATCCCTTGCATCTACTATCAAGCAAAGTGTAGATTAACCGCGTGTGTTGAAATAAATCAGAATCTAGGGTAGCACTGAGGATTACATTTGCCTCACTTTGAGCAACAATCCAGCGAAAGGAATTGACTATTATATCAGACAAAACACTCTTGAACGACAAAGGAGATTGTTGTCATTTGCTGGTGCAAACAAGCTTTCACAAAGCTTTCAGATGGAATTATTGGCATTTCCGACTCGATAAGAGTAGCTATCACCACAATTGTTTTCACAGCGTCCGCCAAAGTTATGATGCATCACGCCAACGGTCATCTGTATGCCCTGTGTTTAAGTTGTAAGAGTTATTCCCCTTGACTTGTTTCGTTAAGGAGCAGAATTTATACCTTTGACATCAATAATTATCATTGAAAAGAAAGCAGCCGTAATTCTTGTTATGTGTTCCAATGGTACGTGTGATATTAATGTTGGTTTTGATGCTCTATTTAAGAATTAGTAGTTTGAATTTTAGCATGTATTGATGAACTGTAGTACAAATGTATATTAATGGAAACGAATTGTTTTTGAGCATCTAGAGAAGAGGTTTGCTGATGGAAATGGCTGAGCTATGTATTTCAAAGAATGTATTGTATTGTCCTGTAAATGAATTTTTATGTCTATTTAAACAAAGGATAAAATATCCGTTTTCTACTATTGAGCATTTATATTGATATTTTGTCATTAGCCACAACACGTACTGATCGTTTCAAAAACATTGTTTCCCATTAATATAACTTTGCAGGTTACCCGTGAAGATCCGGCTAAGAATAGGTCTTCAGCAACCCATTATTGTCGTAAAAGGCGACTCTGCTTGTCATGAGAGGCGACTGACGGGATCGGGTGATCAGGCTCGCTGACTTGTGTGGATCGATGCTCATGACATGACATGACAATCACTGACAATAACTGGGTTGTCTGATCCAGACTCGATTATTTACAGACTGCTGTCATATAGCTGGATTATTGCTGAGTGCGACAATGCCTGTATACGTACGAGAAAATGACATGTAAGCTAATGTATCTATGTGAACGTGTTTGTTTGTTTCTTAACGCCGCATTCTGCAATATTCCAGCTATATGGACCCGTGAGGATCCGGGGAAGTCTTCTGCAACCCATGCTTGCCGTAGGAGGCGACTAATGCTTGTCGTAAGAGGCGACTAACGGGATCAGGTGGTCACGCTCCCTGACTTGGTTGATGTAAATCATCATATCCCAATTGCGTGGATCGATGCTCATGATGTCAATCAATGGATTATCTGGTCCAGACGCGATTATTTACAGACCGCCGTCATATAGCTGGACAACCAAGGGAAGTGCTTCATCTTCATCAAATTCGAAACAACATTTATGAACAATTGTATGTTTCAAACATACTTTACATGAACCTTAGGAAACGGACGTAAAACATGGTTCACATAGAGATTCACACACAAGGCTACTGATACGGAGGTTGCAAGTTAAGGTACCATCCACTGAAATATTAAGAAGACATTTGTATATTTCTGTAGGTAGATTGTGTTCAAATGTGCGATAAATCTCCTGCGAGGTATTCAGCCCTCAGTGTTCAAATCCAAACAACTGTCCATCTTTGACAGGTTTTTATTCAGTCTAAATATAGGTATTATAAATGTACTTCTCGTCACGATATGGCTGAAATACTGGCGATGTGACGTTAAATATTAACTCACTCACTCACTCAAATCCAAAGTATATTTCTAGAGAGAAACATTCGTATGTTACAATATAAACGGAAGTTGTATTCATAAAATCTCCGGGATATTATATAAAATTCACAGGATATTATATAAAATCCCAGGGATATTATAACACACCCGTTTGTGAGATTTAACCCGACTGCAGAACAGTAGGATGACGTCCTCGGTAGGGTATGAATAATTTAAATATGCCTTAGTCCTACAGTATATGCAATGTTACAGGAGGGTATTTTCATCTAAAGTAGTTGGTTGGTTGGTTTGTTGTTTAACGCCGCACTCAGCAATATTCCAGCTATATGACGGCGGTCTGTAAATAATCGAGTCTGGACCAGACAATCCAGTGATTAATATCATAAGTATGACATGCATCAACCAAGTCAGCGAGCCTGACCACCCGATCCCGTTAGTCGCCTTTTTCGACAAGCATAGTCGCCTTTTACGGCAAGCATGGGTTGCTGAAGATCTATTCTACCCCGGATCTTCACGGGTCTCATCCAAAGTAGACGTTTTGTTATTTCTTTTACAAGTATATCAGAAACATACCATAGATTTATGTAAATATGTTTTGTATCCCATAATGGTAATTTGAGAAACTAATAGTTATTAATGCCTGTTAAAATGAATGATGCGATGGAATTGGAACATAGAATGATATATTAGTTATTTTTAAATTACCTCAGGTAATATTTGAATACTACGCCCATGATGCATATGGTATTGCATGTGTAGGGCACGGTCCTGGTCTGTGACACAGAGTCGATGGTGGTAAACGTCTACAAGTATTTTGTAAAGGCGAAACATGGGGGTAAGTCTCTGATTAGTGTTGATTGGGTGTACTACTGAGTATGCAAAACACTTGGAATGTTATACCAACAAATCTATGGTATAATAAATAAATCAGCAACAGTCTCACCTGGTAGAAAAAGTGATTATGGATTGATGAGACGCACGGTCTACAAGTTGTACGAGCAGAAGTTTCCTCAGACATGTAAACGGATTCAATATGAACTTAGAGAAACGATAAACGTTTCACGAACTACGCTCATCATAGTTCTGCACGAGATTGGTTCAAATGCATCGCACGTGGCCACAACAGGGGGTGTTCAGGGAAAAGTATTCTATAATATCCATGTGTTCAAATTGTCTGCGTACCATTCATGACTACAGATGTATCGAACTTCCATGTGGTTACCGTCAGATAGTGTAACCCACCCATGGTACCGTCAGGAAAAGGTAAACGTGTCATTGTGTTTCACGCTGGAAACCGTGAGAAAGGTGTGAAAGACGTAGTCTTTGAGGCTAAAAAGGCTAGCGTCGATTATCATCAGGATATGAATGAATGAATGAATGAATGAATGAATGAATGAATACAGGGTAGACAAACTATTAGAGCATCGTGGTCACGTTGTCTTACGTTCGCCCGTCAGTCAGTGTGAGCTATACCCGACAGAGCTCATCTGGGCTAACTGCGAAATGTTTATAGCTAAGAATAACATAACCTTCAAGATGAAAGATGTCAAAACCCTCATTTACATGCTTCCTTTCCAACAATCACTCCTGAAGTTTGGTCAAAAACTACAGATCATGTCCTTGACAATGAAAATCAGTGTCGCCAACGTGCTGGAGTTTATACCAGCCCCGCCGCCCCAGTCATCATCTCTTTGGATGACACTGCTACCGATCTAGATTCTCCCTCTGACGAATCAGATATTGAGCTGTAACGATCCGCAAAAAGCATTCCGATTGCTTGGGCGTCAAATAGTATTAAAAGTACAATATATTTAAAGACGTATTTTGCTTATGTTATGCTGTTTGGTTTTCTACATGTCACACGTGAACATCATATATCAAGACATCTAGGAGCATTTACGTCTTTTTTTTAAACTGAAACTATAATGTGTATTGCAAAATGATATCTCACTTTACTCAATCAACCAGTACATTGGGGGCACGAGTGGCCCAGTCGTCTAAGGCGCCGCGATTCGCTGTGCAGAGTTGCGTCCCTTGGGCACGCCAGAAACCTCTGATTGTGGGTTCGAATCCCGGTTCGACCCGATTATGTTTCTAGGTTTGTCAGCACCATACCGTGCTCGTGGGTTTCACCAAAGTGGTAAACGTCTGAGACCTGCATCACTTTCCTCCCAAATTAAGCTGACACGCCGCGATATAACTGGAATATTGTTAAAAGCGGCGTTAAAACCAAACTCACTCACTCACTCAACCAGTACATTAACATTCCAAGTATGTTCTGTTATTCGGTCATTAGGATAACTTACAATTCTCTATTGCCGTAGAACACGTTTCAAGGGCTGCAGTCTCTGCACTTTCAAATGGTAACTTAATATATTCTATCTTCATTCCCATTTTAATTACATCCTAACGTGGAATATTTGCATTTCGATTTTGTTTAGTCTCCCCAATTCATTGACTGTTATATGTGTTGTGGTCACTTGTAATTAAAGACTTAGTCTATTTCATACACCCTGGTACACCACAAGTTTATCGCAATTTATCTGTAATCATGATAATTCGTGGTAAAATTACATCTCATTTAGCGCTATGCAAAATTAGTACAATGATACTTAATATTATATCTTTACTTTATAAACCATATGTTTAAAGAGAAGTGGAAAATTCGGTTTTCTAGCATTTCCGACAATAATTTAGCCCCCTAGACAACAGGTGATTAAGTGGTTTTACTTCTCGTTAAAATGTCGATGTGTTCATCAAATATCTCCATGTTCAACTTTATAATAAGATGGGGTTTTTCGAAAGTCTTTTTTTCTTTTTCTAGACGTTCCGTCCAGACTATGAAAAATCAATATGACAAGTTTAAATATAAAGGTACTTTGCTGATATTTCTCATATGCTGAACATTAAAGACAATACGTCGAATGTCTGTATTACTACTGTGCGGCGTTAGGCAACACGCACTTATTCTTTGTGCAAATTATGTTTGTGACGGGTGGTACCCGTAGGGCAGGACATGTTTACCATTTTGGCGAAGACCTGATGTCATTCACATAGTGTGTACTTCCATTTTGCCTGCTAAGCTAAATGGAATCAGTTTCGGCAGATCACCGGGAATGGTTATTCTCTCGCGTTGACCTTTACGTTAGAATCTGTCAGATATTAGTATGACATCGTTAAATATTATTTGCATCTTGAATGTTCAAGAAAGAAAATTACATGGGCTTGGGCATGTATATCTTACTCACAGTGATCAAAACTCAATGGTAATGTTTGTCGCTAGCGAAAATGGATAATTCTTGAAAAGTGCACTTTGCAATTTTGTCATTACTGGAAGTAAATATATAATTCCTTATCGCCGGAATAGCTTGTTTTCATTTAATAAGAACGAGAACTAATGCAGCTTACTCGTAATTATTAATCGGTGTATTTCGTGATTCTATTTCAAGTGGCGATGACGATAGCAATATAAAGTTGTTATTTGTGAAGTGTATCATCGATCATATCCAATTTAGATTCATGAAGAAACAACGTGAACCTTTTTTCTGTCGACACAGTGAGTCTGTGCAAGAGGTAGTGGAAAGTCCGCTAATTTTAGCAACGCGGAAGTATGCTCTTCTGTATGCATCTCATGCAATACATGAGTCCGAATAACTGAAGGGAACAATGTAATAGTGACTCTTAGTTTGTTTCCAGCAGGCGACACAGCATATATCACCACTGTCCACTCCAAAAGGATATTACATGACTTTAAATACATTAAGTATCGTGTATCAAAAGAGGTAAATAGTTTGTTTTCACAGCTGTCTTTTAACCTGCCATTACATACTATGTAAACGAGGATATATTGTATACAAATAATGTATAATATGTGTATAATATCTTTTGGTTTCATGCCTTTAAACATAGTTAATTGAATATTTTGATCGTCTCTCATAAATCGCTGGTCATGGGTATTTCACAATATTTTCATAAATGTATATTCTTCTGTATTTTAATGTATCTGTTGCACCAATGAGACATGAAAAAAAATATCTATCTCTCCGAACACGAAGCGACGGCCCTTCAGCTGTCACAGCGGTAGTTCAAGTATGCGAAAGAGTGTTGTGTGATCGAAGCCAAATAAAGCGCCAGTAAAATATGCATCGTCATCCATGTGCTCATTTGGACTCGTGAACGTCATAATCCCCTTGTTTGAGCAAATGTTTATATTAATCACTCCAAATCTCAAAGTGAGATATGTTCATTAATGTTTTTAAAATATAGAATCTGAACAGATATTTGACTGGAACAAAGAGTGTTTTTATGTCACCACCCTTTCTCAGGTATTGTGGTCATGGTTTACCGTCGAAAGTCAGCGACATGATTTCTATTTTAAATCATGTCTGACAAAATGTCAAGGTCAAGCAACGATCGCGTGCATGGTCATCGATCTACGCCGTGGGTGTATGACGACACACATTCACACAAGCATAGGTAACAGAAGATCTTCACTGCCCACCAATTCCACAGAGATTGATTCTCGACGAATGATTATATCATCGCCACTTGACAGACCAAATCAGCGGACGTTCTCTCTAGTGTTCCGATTATTGAAATAATTAAACACTGAAGGTCCAAAGGATCAAGCAGCCGAATGAATTTTGCCAAATTGAACACACGATTTTCGCCAAAACTTGGAAGTCAAAATTTGTTGAGTAGGTAAATTTACTACTTACAAACTTCATAGTTGGTCGGTGAAGATCCAGGTTAGAATAGGTCTTCAGAAACCCATGCTTGCCGTAAAGGGCGACTATGCGTGTAACAGGCGACTAACGGGATCGGGTGGTCAGGCTTGCTGATGCATGTCATCGTATCCCAGTTGCGTAGATCGATACTCATGATGTCACTCACTGGATTGTCTAGTCCACTCATGTTGCTGAGTGCGGCGTTAAACGGCAAACAAAACTTCATACTACTTGAAGAAAGAATATGTGTTTGTCTTTAGTTTTAAAAATGTTGTGCTTTAGAATTTATAAGTATTTGTGTTTTTGTAAGGTGTTATGCGGGCGTGGTGTTTCAAAGGGTAGCATGTGGTTGTGGTAACACGAGTCATTGGCTGGAGTTACTGAATGGACTTGGAGTTACTTACTTTTGATAATGGTTATTTACAGATACATAATAAAGATGGACATTTGTCTGTGCACACATGTCGTGGATTAAATGTAATTATGGAGATTACTGAGCATGTCATATTGCGTAATAAAACGAGTGAAATATGGATAATATGATGTGAATGTAAACAGCATAGAAAACCCACATCGCCTTATTCTAATTGCTTGTGCCCGTGTTATAGGTTAACACATGGGAAGTGGGTGGACACCGTGTGGGTACTGTCGTCCACAGAACAAGTTCCGACAATTTTGTTAATTAACATGCATTGTGTTTTTCAAACGAGAAAACGGTAGTTGCTAATTTATTCATGAAAATTAATTCGACGTAAATGTCAGACAGTTACATATGTTAACCCAAACATTATACATTACAAACTTTACACTGTTACGGAAATTATTTTTGTTTAAAGACGCTTAATTAACTTAAACGGCGAACCAGCTTTATGAACAACCGTAATGCAGGTCTTATAATTGTACAACTTTGGCGAACCCAACAAGCACGGGTTTGTTTTTTTCATTGATATTTTACAACAAGCGTGATGAGTAAGTGTTTTTTTATCACGCCCAGACGCAAATTTAAGAACATTGTCTACAGCCATAAATGTGTTGATACACCACCATCCTGTTTACGAATGAACAAAGTAAGTTTCACCCTACCCGCACGCCAAAACAATATCGTTATTTGGTGTTACATAGTGCAGCACACAATACACCGCATGAACCCAAGTTGAATAGTATGAGAACATTGCAGGTTGGATGTTTTGAACCTTTGAAGAGTACATTCCTTGTTTTGAAGATTACAATGGTAAATTATCATACAAATACATCTTATCCCATTTGTTGCTATGGTAACTAAAATGTAGAGTAATCGCATCAGCGTAATGAAAATGTACACTACCATGATGTGGTCATTAAGCGTTACTAAAGACATGTATACAAATGTTCTCGTAAATTATTTTCCTTGATCTTATAATAAATCCTTTGTTATTAACCGTCGCTTGGGGCGGCTTAAAGACGATCAGAGTCGATCGTGTACAACCACTGATCACTTAGACGGTGCACGGAGTAGTTTATTTAAGCTTGGTTTAACTATTTAGTGGATCCAAAAGCTATCAGTGTACATCTATGAACTTCCTCGAATATTGAGGTGTAAGTTTCCTCATTAGTAACACTGTTTTATTAATGCCAATATCCATTCGTCCGGAGTAAATAGACATTTGAGCTTTTCAGCGATATCGGTTGGATGAAGATTTATCGGAATCACCAATGTCAGATAAAGGGCAATGTCCGCTTGATTCAAGGTGCGGCAATTACAGTATATCCTGAATGAAACATTTGTTACCATCAGTCCCACATTATTTGGAAATGTATCAGCATGTCTGTTACCAAAGACAGGTTCAGTGTCTCAATGGCGTATCGATAAGTAGGTGTAGAAACAATTAGTCCCGAAGCAATTATAGACATATCACACACACACACACACACACACACACACACACACACACACACACACACACACACAGATGAACATGAATTGCCATTGGTGGAATCAATGCATTTTAGTAACCCTGCTTGCTCATCATCGACATTGACCTCTGTCGGCTACTTGCACAACGATCTATGACAAAGACCACTAGATATCCACACCTTAGGAAAGGACTTAACACTTAGAAATGTTCATGGCAGATATCAGATTTCTTCATTTGAGTATGAATTAATCTCTTTTCCTATTAAGACTTGCAAGTGTGGACTTACAACACCATTCACGGATATATTTTTTATATTCGCTCAGTTTCGTTTTTAAATACAGTAACCCTGGCGTTTGTTTCTTAACCCAGTATTACACACGCACGCACGCACGCACGCACGCACATTATATCTATATCAGGGACATCAGTGATCGTGGAATCGAATCCCAGCTCATCCTGATCAGGTCTCCAAAGTGGTAAACATCCACAACCCATTAACAACAATTTGAGCTTTTTTCCCAAAACAAGCTGTGTTAAAGCAGATCCACCATTCAAAGTGATGTAAAACCAAACCAACTTACTCATTCTGTTCAAGCAGATGCTTTGATAAAATCAAACTGGAATAACAAAGGACGTAACAATGGCGACGTGCATCAGTACGCAGGATTGACAGTGTAGAGACATGCAGTGTTTTGAAACATGTCCTTGTTCTCGAACAGTCGAACGACATCTCTTGTGGTTACAACAAACGACAATTACTATTTCAATCGTATCTCTGTCTCAACAGATCACTGGACTGATCGTTGGATATCCCTGTGTGTGTATGTGTAATTTGTTCCAGAAGATACTATGAAAATGATTTTGCCTCAGGTCTTACGCAAAAATAGATCTCTCATCCCTGCAATACTATGTGGTCGATGCCTAGTGCAGAACATGATGTAGCCCTGCAGAGATTCATGGCGGGAGTACTACAGGGCGAAGTCATACTTTTCTATGCAACTTGCGTGAGTGGTGTGACAGGGGGAACAGGGCATGCTTACACTTTTGGTGAACACCTGGTGTCATCAATGATTCTCGGTGATCCATTCATATAATTTTCACCGCTACTTTGCTTTTGCGGCCATTGGAGTCTGTTTCTGCAGACGGACAAGACTGATTGTTTTCTGGCTTTGACGTTTTATATTAAGGTGACTGTCATGATATCGAGGGTGACAACCATCCGCGTAATGTGAAGCGGCGCTGACACATCCCGTATTTCTTTCATACAATATTGAATGCTGGTATCGACTTTAAGGTGTTTATCTAGCAACATTTGACATTGCTGCAGTAATATCGCGTCTATTGCACCTGGCTAGGGTGGAATGTTGCTGCAGTAACATCGGGCACGATGTTGACAAACCAAAATCCTGATCAGAGCTAAAGTGGGATTCGCATCCATGATTTAGGATTCTTGCACAAAGAATTAGACCACATTTGCCACCCTTTCTACAATAGGATCCTACATAAGATTTAGAATTCATTTGTCACTCAAACGATGATCATTTTGTTATTCATAGATACTCCTGAGGGTTACGCTTTATGTATTTACAAAAAGTAAGTAAAATGATTCACCCTTGCATAAATTATTCACAGAAAGCACGGATGCATTCACCCGTATGAGACGAGTCTGTTTTGTGAAAAGATATTTTTCTGCTACCATTGTGAAAACAGTTAATTCCATGTATAGTCATGGAATATATAAGATCCTGTTTGGGACAAACTGTTTGTGTACAATGTTATAGGCGATCACAACATATAATAATACGATTGTATATTCATAGTTCATGAATGATTTGAGAAAGTAGAGGTGTAACAGAAAAGTCAGACTTTAAGTGCGTTTCGGTTAAAATGGCCCCATTTTACTCCGGTATCTAACTGGCAAAGTGTATCTGTTTTACCGGCTGTTCATTAATGTGGCGATATCAGCACGGAACCGCCACTAAACCATAAATATATCAATTGCTTTTACTTGATAGCTCAACTGGTCGCAGATCAGCAGACGTTCTACAGTGATAATACTGACGGGATGGACAATTCTGATATAACAAGACTTCCCAGGGCTTCTCCGAATGTGAAATTGCATCTGATAAAAAGACTCTTCATTTGTCGTTTACTTAATCTTAATGAGAATTATTACGGTCATGTCTTTGCAACGTGTTTTCTACCTGGCCTGATAATGTTTCGATATTTGTTATAATTTGTATATCTATATTTTCTATTTTGAGGTAAAAGTTTCCGCACTGCGATAAAATAAAAGCGGCAAAACCATTCCATAACAACCATGACAAACCAGAATAATTTTCTACTATAAGCAGGGTGCGGTGGGGTAGCCTAGTGGTTAAAGCGTTTGCTCGTCGCGCCGAAGACGGGTTCGATTCTTCACATGGGTATATAGTGTGTCCCCTGCCGTAATATATCTGGAATATTGCTTAAAGCGGCCTAAACCATACTAACTACTGTAAGCAGCGTCTGTTAGATTCCGACTATAACAAAAGCATGTGTTTTTAACATCAGTTTGTGACGATAACCGGTGTCGACGAAAAGGTCTTTGTCCCTGAAACATCAGTATATGTACCGTGATCGCACGAACGTTTTAAATTCTCAATAGTTGTGATTGTATGTGCAAATAGCGCTTTTTATTTTGAATAAAGTAAAATCAGGGAGGCAAGTAATTTGATTAAATACCATATGGATTTCAATTCATAACGCTGTGTTTATTGTGAATATTTTAAACCGATTTACATCTGTACTCATCATCTTTCTGCAGAATGAATTTACTTTGTTGTCCAGCCAGAATCTATTATATATTATATTTTACATTCAACAAACAGAATTCAATAAGAGAAAATGTTACTACAGTACGGTGACGTCATACAATGTTTGTTCACTCACACACAATAATAGTACGGCTAATGAGTGAGTGAGTATGGTTTTACGCCGCTTTTAGCAATATTCCAGCAATATCACGGCGGGAGACACCAGAAATGGGCTTCACACATTGTAGCCATGTCGGGAATCGAACCCGGGTCTTCGGCGTGACGAGCGAACACTTTAACCACTAGACTACCAGGCCGCCGAAGTACGGCCAATGCTTCCAGTTGAAATTGGAATCTATTTCTGGAAATTGTCTAAGTGAATTGGGGTTGGTTGGCCTAGTTGTCCGAGGCGTTGCAATTCGCTGTGTAGAGACCCTTATGCATACCAGAAACATATGATCGTGGGTTCGAATGTCGGTTCACCTTGGTTATATATTTAGGCCTGCCAACACAATACCCGTGTTCGTGGGGTTAAGCGCCTAGGACCTGCATAACATCAAGCGGTCACGCCGTGATATAACGGAAACACTGTTCGAAGTGGCGTTAAATCGACCTCTCACACTCACCATATTTACCGTTGGCTTCGTACCAGTTATGGACATCAGGAGAAGCATTGGATTATTCATATCTTAAAACGTTGAATGAGCACCAAACGATTACGATATATATATCGCGGTGTAAATGAAATCTCTTCTTTGCTTTCATGAAACAATTCTACTGTGTTGTATGAAAGTGTCGGTGACACACCATATCTACCCCTGTACGTTCTCTTACTACTACATACCTAGACCCAGGAGAGTACGTACAAGGATTGAATCTAACCCTAACTGATAGTATTCAATATCTTCCCCGATATGTTTATGGTGTGTTTAAGTGTAGTATTAGACGATTGTTTCTCGTATATCTTTTGTCAAATGACGCGGCAGGACAAAGGCTCCAATTGGCTCACTTGAAATGTCAATGTTTCTAATTATCAGACAAATGTTCCAATAGTTAACAAGTAACTATGTTTTTCTTTCTTATATAATGGATAATGGACTTGCACACACATGCATACATACACACATACATACATATCAGCAAGTCCATTATCTCAAATGTTTCTTTTTTAAAGAGATGTTTGTACTGTTGTCTACGTCTCCCGAGGAAAGCAGTTCGGTTCAAGGACTGCTCATGTCAAATTTTAGCAAAAACGCTTTCCGAAAGCCTCTAAAATCAGCCGATATTAATACTGTCCAGCCCTACTTTTGCAGTTAATGTTGTTATAAGTCCCACACACAATGGCTGACATCAACAAGTCTAATATCGTCAGCAATGATTTATTTATGTTTTCCTCATTACTTAATTTATGCATATTCCATGAGCCAAAATGAACCCTTGTCATACCTTGTCCTTTGCCTGTTTTCTATTTGATAATCTGATTCATCATTTAACGTTTTTAGCTGGATGGGTATCAAGATGTGGTCTAACGATCGGATCCAGAATTTGACACCTGTACCTGTGACCAGTCAGATTCCCTTGTGCAGTGGTCCTGTGAAGATCCGGGGTAGAATAGGTCTTCAGCAACCCATCTTTGCCGTAAAAGGTGACTATACTTGTTGTAAGAGGCCACTATCGGGATCAGGTGGTCTGGCTCGCTGACTTGGTTGATGCATGTCATCGATCCCAATTTGTGTGGATCGATGCTCATGATGTTAATCACTGGATTGTTTAGTCCAGACTCGATTATTTACAGACCGCCGTCATATAGCTGGAATATTGCTGAGTATGGCGTAAAACAACAAACAAACCAACCCTTGTACAGTGACCGTGTCCAGCGTGCGGTCATGGGAAGACAGCCCCACACCATGACTGATCCTCAACCACTGTGGGACGAATGTCCCTGTGCGTGGATACCTTGTTTCTTTGCCACCCAACCCGAATACGTCCACCTGTGACACGGAAAAATAATCCCCTTTCAAATATCCTCCACACAATATCACTATGTACTTGAAGAATTTGTTTTGAATTAGTTAATTACTTTAACATATTTTTCACTTCTTGGTATAATATATAACGGGATATTGCCAAAATAACATAAATACTCCGGATTATATTGATAGAAGTACCCATATCCTGACACGCATTCTCATTAGTCTGTGCCGTTTGGACACACGGGGGCCTTCACCCCTCATACGTCCAGTGCATCTTCTTCCATGTCCTCAGGTTCAAGCTATGCCTAGCCAGACGCAATGACAAACGGTTCCTGAAAGATCTGAAAGCATAGGGCGCTTGATCACACACCTTGACTTCAAACCTCCTGAAGTCGAGTCCTCGATGTCCCTGGTGACAATTTTCTGTCGGGCATCCAGTACTCCTTCAGATGTTCGCGTTCTGACGTCACATGCGTCTTTGGTCCGTGGACGTTTCTTTACGTTGGTAAACACTCATATCGTAGCTAAGCATAACTGTTCGTGTCAGTGCCAAACTTACTTAACCAATTACATTTGCTGACGTCGCACGACAGTGATTAATTTTTTCGGAGGGTGCTTCACTTTTTACCAGGTGTATCAATAGACATGGAGTGATTGAATGAACAGGGTTTAATGTCGCTGTTAACAGTATTCCTGTTTTATGACGGCATGTCAGCTTAATGTTGGAGGAAAGCCCGAAGCGATGCACGCACAAGAACATGGGTATGCTGCTAACAAACCTAGAAACATAATCGGGCCGAACCGGGATTCGAACCCACAATCATAGGTTTCTGCTGTGCCCAAGAGACCCGTGCCCCCCAAATAAACTTGGAAAAATCGCGAGCATTCATTAGCTGAATACAAGGAGGAAAGGGCATCTTTAATGCATACCTGTAGTTGAGCGAACATTTGGAATAATGTCCGGTAAATATTTGCATCTAAGACAGGCCAAATGCATTACCGATATTCCATATAGTGCCCGACTCCATGCGGTTTAACAGCCTACAATCCAATCCGTAATCAAAGTAACCGAATTATGGTACTTAGACATAAAACGTATACTAAGAAGTATTCAGATTCCATCTTTACACATTGTTCTATAAAAATACACGATAAAAGAAGAAAAATAACACCAATGTCATAGGTAAGTAACAACATTACTTTATTTTGGAGTCGAGGAATACTTAAAGGTAGTCATCTATCACTCATTTTAAGCACTGCTTAATTCCAAAACGAGGCTTATACTATCATGCCATTATTAACGTCACTGGGGTTTTCTGCACAAACGTCCTAACTGGACACTAGTGATGCTGAAAGGGAATTTCAACTGTAACGTATTTAGGTCATGTGTTACCTCAGAACAGCAGCCTTTGGGTATCGCTCGATATCTTCCTTTAAACCAAATGCCATTTGTTCTGACAGATTGAGATACCTGGCCCTTGAACGTTCGTTTGAGACGGTTGATTGTTTAACTAAAACCGCCAATGGCTTCTGTAACCGAATTACTATGTCACTTGTGAAGGTTCTGTCCACATATTGTGCTTCATGAAATAATTAAGGAACATGAAAATAACTTTTGTTTAAACAAGACATATCGATAATTATTGCTCTTCCAAAATCTATTAGCATCAGGGTGTTTAACTTGGGGCATCCTATTCTTCACTTTTGGCTTCAGTAATAGATTTAAAGCAATAACGGTTCTTGTGTCAGACACGTTTCTAAACTGAAGTAGTGAATGTTCTTATTGTGTCAATGGGTGCTTGAAAAGAGAGTACTCTGTCTTCACACTCAGGGGACCACGCTCTAAAAATATAATGAATGAAGAACAAAAGGGTTAAAGAAAACTGCAGCTCGCATACATGTACTTACACGATTACATATATGAGTGAGTAGGTTGATGTTTAACATCGCGTCGGCATTGTTCCAATCACATAGTGACAGTGGGGAGCATTTCAGGCCAGACTTGAAATTAATGCTTTTACAGTGTTTAAAATTACAGGACATACAAATGTCAATTGTATATATACCAGTGAAACGCGATACTACATGTAAGTAAATCATGAAATTCATTGGTTTATGATAGTTTAATATTCAGCAATATGTTTTTCTTACAATGAAATTGTTTTTGCCATATAACCATGCACATTAACATACTAGCCGTTTACTGGGGGTCAGCTGGGTACAGAGCTGGTCCTTATTCATTGTGGGTCATCGTGCCAAATCGGCGCGAATCATTGCTCATTCCAATTACTTACAGGCCATCGATATGATGCTGTAATAGCCCAGGCGGCGTAAAACAACATTTACTCACTCAACTTTAGGGCATCCATAATGTTTCTACACGCTTTGCTGCAGGAGGAGCGGGAGGGCGAAAGAACAATTTGTTGACAGTACCAATGATAAGTTGTGTGTTGTTTCAAACAAATGGTTCAGAAGTAAATTTCTTTCCCGTTCGGGATGATACATTAGCAAATGCGGGAAGTGCTTGATGTAAAAAGTGATTGTTATTTTGGACTGTTGTTAGATGTGAAAAAAAGAACAATGCAAAATATTATTTTAATATATTTTTATAGCCACTGAAAGATCTTATTTAGACTTTATATGTAAATGTTGTTCATCTTTGATGGATAATATAGCACAACAACATCGAATCGATAGAATAGACAGTGCATATTCCTGTATACATATTCCACATTTTGTGTGAGTGAGTGAATAAGTTGGGTTTTAACGCCACTTGTAACAGTATTATAGCATGACGTGTCGACTCTATGTGGGAGGAAAGCGCGAAATGATGCAGGTTTCAGACATTTACTACTTACTACGTTGCAGATTGTTAAATTAAATATGATTAAACTTCTTCAAAGACCTACGATCTACCTTGTGCATTATTTCAATTATCTGTACAACAAATGTAATACGATGAAAAGTAATACACTGACTGGTATGATATGTACATTGGATTATATATACCTGCAATATACATACCACTGCTTTCTATTTGGCATACAGGGGGATGTAGGTTATGTGAGGGAGTTGTATTACAACATATATTAGTATTAGAAATGACTGACTATGCACATAATAAGCCGATACGAAAATGTCACTTCCGTTACACTTCCGGTTTATATATTGCAAGTGATGTTACCCCCATGGGGATGCTGGTATTGATAACCATAGCTTTCTTTTCACACCAATTGTTTTGATTGTTTACGAAACATTCTTTAGTAAAGTAACGACAAATCATTGCATTGTCACAATATAGATGACGTCATCTATTCATCATGACGTCATATATGATGAAATATGATTGCCTGTTTATTCACGGTGTGGGACGTTGCTCGTCATATGAATAAGTAGTTTGCCTGGTCGATATTCCAGCATTCACCCGTCGTCATCATACAGCTAGATGTCATCATAATGTGTGTTACACAAACCAAAATACACCAAACAAAGAAGGGATGAGCTACTATGTGCTTCTAAGAACGTTAGGGTTGTTTGTAACATACAAGTCCGTCCGCAAACTATCAACACAGGCTAACGCTATTTTCCTATATGTTTCACTGATGTACCGCGGCCTCGTTCTCCCAAAACATTACACGTCTTCTTGACATATCATAGAAATGCTTTGTATTTCGTTTCTATCAGGCTTCCCTTTACGTTTCTTAAATAAGGACTCATTACTTTGGAGCGAAGTCATGGACGCGGCAATGTCGTCACTTCCGGTAGCAGTGGCAGGACGGAGATGCTTGGGAGATGCGCTTGGCCGAGGGGAAAACAGAATAGGATCACCGATCCTGGCTCCAATGTTATGTTCCACAAGATCCGCCCCAAGCTGTTCTTCCTCAGGGTCCATACGGAGGCCGATTGTTTTCTTGATAATCTGAAATCGACAGAAACCGGTACTCATTGACGTACATTATTTTCTTGATCTCGTAAGTTGCAATACCCGTGGGGACCCTGATTACATTACTTCCCTTGTCGTTTCCTTACCTTTATGTGTAGAATAAAAATCATGCAAATAAACAATCACGGGCATCGTGTACGACAGAGGTGTGTCACAGAGTCGGTGTATTAAATTATTTACAAGCGTGCGTGAAAGAGCTGGTTTATTGACGAGTAACGTAACAAACACATCTCGTTAAAAAAAACCATGAAACAAGTTTACCACAAGGCGCACTATGCAAAAAGGTATACATTTTAGTTCATGCAGTCTCTGTGTGTGGTGAGCTAGACGTTACTTACGAATAACAAGATGAATGTTGTCGTGGCACTCCATGCGATTTCACAAACAGCTGACAATGTCTGAATTCCAAGAAGATACCAGCCTCCCCCATGAAACAGCCCTGATAAACCCCCTGTCAAGTTTTCAATAGGCTCCTGCTCAACAAAAAGACCCACAGCAAGGAGCCCCTGCAATAAAGACATCAAAGTCTCTTATAAATTCGGATTCCCGATTCAACTGTATTTTTGCTCTTCGACCACAGCACCATACCCGTGATCATGGTCATCATCAAACCAGTTACAATCTACGGCCTGACTCACTGAATTTTCTTCGCACATTAGGTTAGCATGCCGTGATATAACAGAAATATGTGTCAAAGCGGCGTTAATCATAATGTAGTATCATACGATTCTGGGACGCATTAGGTACTTGATAGGGAATTGCGGCTCTTCAGACGAACACCCATATCCCTACAGCTCCTCTCCTCTCTTCCCCCGTCTCGCCTTAGAAATCGTTGAAACAAATGCGAATCTGTTATAACATTATTAATATTTACAATATCCGAGGATATCTATTGTTTGGTTTTCAATCTCCAAATGTACATTCCTTCGTGAAGGAAGCGACAGCTTGTGCGACGTTATGATGGCATATGGAAGAGGTCAACTTGATACCTACCCAAATACCGGAAGCCCCGTGGACGGCGACAGCTCCAACTGGGTCGTCTATGTGTAAAACATCAAGAAGCTTGGTACAACAGAGAGTTAGTATTGCTCCTATGATACCAATAACTATTGATTCCCAGGGTCGCACCAGGGCACAACTTGCTGAAAAGAAGAAACGGGCATATTGCAAATGAATGCTAATACGAAAGATTAGCGTGCCAACAAGGCTGATATTAGGGTTTTCCAGGTAGGTTTACTCAGAGACATAAAACGCTCACCGTTTCTTGGACACATGGTATCATCAACTATTTGATAGTGATTCATAAACACAAGCTTTGATTATAGTCGGACTTTATTATGATTATGGAAAGGTTTTGTCACTTTTGTACACTAGAAAAATATTTTCTAAAGAGATGTATGTTAGTAAAAGACAGTACCTCAAATAGTAAAAATCACTCACATGGAGTTGTTTAAAGCTCGGAATTGTCTCCAGACGTGTAGAAATAAGGACTTTTAGCTCATTTAAGTCAATATTTTGCACTGGATTATGTCCAAAGTTCCAAATTCCAAAGTCTTGCAAGTGATTGACCGACAAAAGGCTAAGTGTCAGTGACAATGTGCGATAACTTTCAATTCATGTTGAAAGTCCTCCGCAACAATGTGCCATTTCTAGTTGGTTAAAATAACCCTTCTGCCTCTTACTTCTTTTAAACATGGGGTGAAACAATCTGCATAATGTATTCAGTGATATTTGTTTTAAGAGGAAATATCCCAAGAAGTCTTGTGTGAGTGGGTGAGTTGGGTTTAACGCCGCTTCTAACAGTATTCCAGTTATATTACGGCATGTCAGCTTGATGTAGGAGAAGCCCGAAGTGGTGCAGTCTCTGACGGTTACCAAGTTTGTGAAACACACGAGTTCAGGTGCTGACAAACCTAGATACATAATCAGGGCTGACCGGGATTCGAACCACGATCATAGGCTTCTCGCGGGCCCATGGAACGCAACAGCGAATTGCAGCGCCTTAGACGACTGGGCCACACGTCCCCCATAGTTCTTACATTCAACGGATGGTACCTAAAATTTTGAACAAAAAGGTTATGTCGGTTAAGTCAAAATTACTGAGATATGGGTTAAAACAGATTAAAACAGATGGGTTAAAACAGATCTGACTGTTTAGGCTAAACCCTACCTCCGCTAAACGTACTAACCTGTTATAGAGACCAAGGAACCAAGTACCGAGTTTATAAGGTATCCAACGTCGAACTTCCTCTTTTGGAAAACATAGCTGAAACGATATTATTGTCCACAGTGAACCCTAAACGAATCAAAAGAACAGACAGGCTCCTCAGACAAGCTCTCGTGCAGTCTATTGTTTGTCGCAAGAGTGATATTTCAATTGTATCTTGCTGGCTTAATGTGGCAGGAAACCCCGAAATTATTCTAGTCTTAGGCTTGAAACTAACGAGCAAGGGCATGGTACTGATAAACCTTAAAACATCTTCCGGGTAAATATAGGATTCGAACCCACGACGATAGTTTTGTAGTACGCCTAAGGGTCCAACTTTGCCCAACGAATTGCGGTGGCACCTTAGCCTCACGATCCACCCCTGCTGCCATCAGATCACACCCACAGTGCATAAAATGGGCCACCGACACCCAAATTGGGCCCAAAATGCCTCAAATGCCCAAATCAGGAACACATGGAGTCACACTTTTCGACATGTTCACTAAAGCAGAACTACTCAATACAAATAATTCGCCAGACGTTACACACCTGAAGAGTTTGTTCAGTATTCCTACCTTATGATTACCCCGGCACTTCCACCTCCTGTTGAAGCCATCAGTGTCGTCACTGCTGCCCTGAATACGTACAAATATAGTGTAATAAGCAGGGCGTTCTCACCTCAGGGCTAACTCAGAGGTGAAACATAGCCCAATTGAAACGTTTCTTGGGTGAATACCTTCACACATGGGTTTGTTTAAGTTAATAGATAAATGTTACATTATAAAATATGACGACGTTGTTCCTATCAAGCATGACTACGGGTGTGTTTTAGTGTCAACTGTTTAAATCGAAAGTATCAAAGTGTTTCATCGACACATTCTATCAATCATCAGAAGCGTATCGATATTAAGATGGCAAAGGTGCTATTTGCGTGAACGCACGCGCATGTGGCCCCGTGTAAGTTTCGCTTACTTTGCTGCCAACTGCCATTTGCCACCAGAAATACCAAAGGTACTGCCACAGTTGAATGCAAGCCAGCCCCACCTGTAATGAAAGGTTAGGGTTATTAGAATAAAATATAGATAATACATGACCTAATCTAGACTTCTGTAGTGGGTGAGTGAGTTGTGTTTAACGCCGCTTTTAACAGTATTCCTGTCATATCACGGCGTGTCAGCTTAATGTGAGAGGAAAGCCCGAAGTGATGCAGGTCTTAGACGTTTACCACTTCGGTGAAACCCACGAGCACGGTTATGGTGCTGACAAACCTAGAAACATAATCGGGGCGAACCGGGATTCGAACCCACAATCATAGGTTTCTGGCGTGCCCAAGGGACGCAAATCTGCACAGCGAATTGCGGCGCCTTAGACGACTGGGCTACCCGTGCCCCCTAGACTACTGTAATATGCATGGGGGTATTTCTTTAATTATCAGTGCATTCTTTTTTTTCAGATGACCCTTTCAAGGAAAATGCCATACACCCAATATGTTTGAGCTGTTTTTTACACTCAGCATATTTTGATGTATATGAATATAATTTCAGTCCTTATAAAAGTACTGTTTGATCTGTTGCAGTGATAATCTCGGGTAACTGTAGAAATTTTGAAGATAGTGTTCTATGTACAGTGCTGTAAAATGTTTATGCATGTGGTATTTCTTCTTGTCATTCCATATACGCTTATCAGCTGGATGGGACATAGTTTTGAAAGACTCTGACATTGGTGTTTGAATTACAATGCACATATATTAGATATACACATACACATACACATACACCCATCGTATGTGTTCTTACGTGCAATGACATGTATCTATTCATATAATTTTCACCGCCATTTTGCCATTTATGCCCAAAGGAATCTGTTCCATCGGATAAAGGAGACCTGGCCTTGACGTTTCCTTGCATACACCCGTTAACAAATAATATAAAGCTTCACGTTCCCACACAAATGTATGACAAATGTTAATTAGGAGATCGCCCTAACGTTTATCATATATCAATATGGATGGGCTTCATTGATTTTGTATCCGCAATCAACTTAATTAGGTTTGTTAGACGTGGGGGGAAAGCCCTTGGAAATTTAGCATACTAAATGTACTAATGTACTAATAGGTTTGCAGTAAGGCCTAATGACATGTTGACCTGCGAGTTCGGTACAAATGTGGGAAACCAATGTGTGTGTGTTTGTTTGTTTGTATGTACATGTATGTCTGCTTGCACCAACCCGGACTAATGCCGATTTTATAGTGCTAGCCCACTCTGATACCAAGCCGCGGTTTAAAATTAATATCCCAATTAGAGACCCCGAGCTCCAGACAGAGGAACAACAAGTACCATCTTTTAACGTCGTTTGCTATGACGCAGTCATGGATCAATCAATCTTTATTTCGTACCCAAGAGGCCACAGGCCTTTAGTACATAATACAATTAAACATAATTAATCATTACAATAGAACATCTTATTGAAATAAATTGTCTCCCACATATATACATCATGACAACCATAAATAGGCTCATTTTATTCTGGCATAGATAGTATTTAATTAGCAGTTAACAATTTTATTTCTATGGGCAAAAGCATGGTAAATAAACATCGATAAATTCTTTACAACCTCTGTTCTCTCACATTTTAATAAACTTATAAATGTACATATGTTTGGTTCACTGTAATAGTATTTTGGTAAGTATTTTATTCTTAGTCCTAAATATAATGGACATCTGATAAGGAAGTGATACTCGTCTTCTATTTCATTTAAGTTACACATGTTACATTCTCTTTGTTCTCGTGGGGTATTAATATATGTGCCCTTTCAATATGTAGATCATGCGACATGCAACGAAACCCTGCCAATGCTTTTCTATATTTTGGTATGGTAATATCAACGAAATAGCATTCTCTATAAATGTAAGATTTAAAAAGTGTATAATAAAAGTGTTTATTTGATAATGCTAATGAAACATTCCATGATTGTAAATAAATATCTTTTAGTGTTTGTTTCAGTGACTGGATAAACTCAGCAGTATTATTGACCCGTTGATCATACCAAACATTACCAAAACCAGATTCAAATAAGAGTTCTCTAACACCAGTTGCCCAGTTTCTTTTACCATTTGAATCAAACAAAAATAACATATTATAACACTTTTTTGGAAATCTATACATAGGCATATTTACAATTCTTAACCAATATTTGATAACTTTAATATATGCAAAAATATACAGTAGATAGCGACCACAATCACCATAAACCATAACCCCGTGTGTATTAACTTTAACACCTAAATATTTCTTGCATGAATCTTTTCTATAGCATCTACTTTTGAGAGTCCCCAAATCTCTGCACAATACAATAAAATTGGACTTATTTTTACATCAAAAATTTTGAAAAGTGTATTATAATCAAAATTTTGACCACATGCATTTCGTTGAATACCAATGAATACCTTTTGAGCTTGTAAGAATGCTTGGCTTACATGATATGTCCATGAAAGACGGTTAGTAAAATACCCTCCTACATATTTATAAAAACTTGTTATCTCCAATTGGTTACCTTTATAGTACCATTTTTCATATTTTGATAAATTACCGCCGTTTTTAAATACAACAATGTTTGTTTTATTTCTATTTACATTCAATTTCCATTCATCACAATACTTTTCTTACTCATTAATTTGTGAGTGAGTGAGTGAGTGAGTGAGTATGGTTTTACGCCGCTTTTTAGCAATATTCCAGCAATATCACGGCGGGGGACACCAGAAATATGCTTCACACATTGTACCCATGTCGGGAATCGAACCCGGGTCTTCGGCGTGGCGAGCGAACGCTGTGACCACTAGGCTACCCGACCGCCCCCATTAATTTGTGACTGTAGACCTTCAATAGTACTTGAAAATAGTGCAATACCGTCTGCAAACAAAAGTAAAAAACAATTGTATTTCTTCTGGGTGTTGAATTCTATAGAAACAATTATTAGATATTTGCATTGCAAATTCATTGATGAAAAACGAAAACATGAACGGGCTTAAGATACAACCCCGTGGTACTCCTAAATGACTTGAAAATGTAGGAGAAATAACTTGGTTATTTCTAACACAGAATTTTATATTTTTTTATAAATGCTACCTAACAATTTATTTATTTTAGAACTTAATCCATGAGTCTTAAAAAGATTCCGAAGTGTATTTCTTTGCACAGAGTCAAATGCTTTAGAAAAATCTACAAAAACTACATAAAACTTTCCACCCTTATTATTAAGGTATCTTTGTATTAAACAATGTAATATATATATGTTGTCCACGGTACTATATCCCTCTCTGAATCCAGCTTGTGACTCATCAATTGTGTTCATTGTACTCGCCCAATACACTAATCTTTTATTAATAATAACAGAAAATATCTTGCTAAAAATGCTCAAAAGAGTTATACCCCTCTCTTATGGAGAGGTACAATTATTCCCACCGACCATGAATTCGGAAAGGTTTTCTAAAATGACATTAAATATTAGTTCAAGATATGGTACTAACAGGTTTGCTGAATGTTTGAAAAATTCAGGCATTAAATTATCAATGCCAGATGATTTATTGCACTCAAGTTGTCGGATGCTTTCTAAATTTTCTTCTCTCATAATTGGGGAATCAAGAATATCGGCTACAATGTCATCAGTGTCGTCGTTGTTATCATTCTCATTTACATTATCATTAGATTCTAAAAATGACGCTTTCTCATTCAGATGTGACATACCATACATATTTTTGAAATGACAATACCAGTCATCAATACTTATGTTATTCGTGTTTTTTTTGTTTTGTATTCATGCTTTTTAATTCTGACCAAAACAGTTTTGAATTATTTATATTTTTCTCTAACCTTTGTTTCCTCTCCATTAAATAGATATTTTGTTTATATTTACAGATGGCAGTATATTTGTTTCTAGCGGCATGATATTCTTTAAGGTTACTTTCATTTTTGCAATTTCTAAATTGATTTAAATATTTACTCCTTTCTTTTTTTAGACATTTCACACTCGTTATCAAACCATGGATTTCCTTTCACCCTTTCTCTAACTCGACTTACTTTTCGTTTCATATCACTAGCGGCTACACAAAGAGCATCTGCAATAGCATTAACACTTTTGTTTATATCAGAAAATACAAAATCGACACATTTATCTAGAAGCTTTCGGATATCGTCTGTAAGTAAATTCTCTCTGAATGTGTTTAAGATATTATCATCCCAAACAAACTTATAGATATCAATTGCGCTTGCGCTATTATTAGGTGAAGTTCGGGTTCTATTACAACTCCTTAGCTTAATGCAAATGGGTAGGTGGTCAGATTCGGTTCTAGACTGAATTTCAAATCAACTATATAATCAAACCCGGACCTTCCTCTCTCCGGGCGGACGCTATAACTCAAGACCATGGAGACCAGGGAGGCGGTCGAAAGTGTTCTGCTGACAGTGGTTAAGACAAAACCGAAGTCCTATAGTCACAATACATTCGCCTATGCAGCAACTACTCTTTAGAATTTCCCCCCTGTCGACATCAAGCAGTTTCCCTTCCTGGCCTCTTTCAAATCTGTCCTGAACAACCATCTCTTCAGATGTCACTACTTCCCATTCCCCCCTGTTCCTACTCGCTAACTGTGCTTTCGTGTTTTATGTAGCCCTTTGACCATGCACATATGTGTGGATATGGCGTAATAGAAATCTCCATTATTATTATCATTGTAAGTATAACACGTCAGCGAACAGCCAGTCTCGATTATCCACCGATACAGATTCCATCGGACTAAAATCAACATAGTGGGGAACATTATATGAATGGATACCCAAACATCAGTGATGACACCAGGTGGAAGGGGTAAGCATATCCTACCCCACTGGTAGTACCAGCCACTCACCCAATTTGAACAAAAAACGTATATGTAAAAAGGATGTCAGAAAGCACATACTTCGAGGTACCAACAGAGATATACAAAATGTAAGAATTGACATTGTGATCTCATTGATTTATGAATCTTCAAAGAGTTAGAGACAAACTGTATGTGGCGAAGCGAAATGGTGTTTAAGCATAGTTCACTCATACAGCCGACATGTCTTTGTTTTATCCTCTTAATGTCAAACGCAAGGCAGGGTAACAACAAGTACAATCTTTTTACGTTTTATTGTATGACGCGGATGTCCCCAGGCAGACGCTCCATCCACTTACACCGCGGATGCAGTCCAAACTGTATGTACGTCGGAGCTTATTCTTTATATATAGTTTGGAATCACGCAACGATCGTTAAAATACTGTATGTGAGACCACACTGTTGTATCGATACGAAAATCCCGATTCTGCTCATATATCCACCAGTGAGATGTGACAAGACACAAGGTTTTCCATGCTATACCAATCACGATACAACTCTTTTAATTGGCATAATGGCAATTTATAGCATTCCATCCGTTGATGTATTGTGTAGTTCAACAGTCACGACAATTAATTAAAACACTTTCTGCTGGAACATATAATTGAAAACAGATATTTCCAATCTATATACAAATGAGGAAGCTATGTCAATAGGTGCATACTGTGTAAATACCACATGAGTGTGGGGGTGAAGAATATATATGTTCAGGCCATGAATATATAACCGTAAACACATTAAACTCCCATTGAGTTTTGCGACTGTTTCACAAATGGATGTTGATACAGAAATGTCATACAAAGTTAAACACGGTATTTCATCATGTAATTTGAAACAACACGGTTACCTGGCATTTCCTTGGACCTCACATCCAAACAGACGTTTTCTTTAGAAACCATGCCATAAAAGAAAAATTGATCAATGTAAATTATTTACACAGACTTAGTTCACGAGCATAAGCTTTGTATAGCTTTGTATAGGCAGGTATGGTACACAACGGTCGCCTGAGAACAAAGATGGACATTAATTGTCTTTCCCAGAAAGTGCTTTTATCGTGTTCTCCGAACCAGTGTTATTGCCTATTGCAAACAACTGACTCCTTCTTTCAGCATTGTTCGTGTGTATAGCTTACACTCAATCTCATTTCAAGCTATTAACTTAAAGGATACATGAAACGAAGCGTAATGCGTTTTCAGTTTAACTTACAATCCGACCAAGAAATTTAAGCTGATAAAATTCTTTCTCTACGGCATAAAACCCATTAATAATCAAAACTAGAAACGTTCGTATATATCAAATGTGGTACTCATAATGATATTAGTTTTCAAACGGAAGCAACAGCGTATATCAAACCTCGCAGAACATGTATCATCGTTCTTCTCATTGTTCATCCCAAATATAATGTTGGCCAGTGAAAAATTGAACTGTAGATGTGAAATAAGACAGTGTTTCCGACAACATGGCATTAATAAGAAATACATGTATGTAGTTTTTATACATTTTGTATTCAGTTGGGAATTTCTTTTTCCTCTGTATTAATATCGACTGCTCTATAAAAGCCTCGAAGAAAATTAGAACATCTTTGTAACACAGGTCTCAAGAATGATTCCTGTCCATATCAGGTGTCCCGTTTTAGTATGTATTGCTTCTCAAGTCAGGTTCGAGGGCAGGATTTCCACGATTATAATCCACGATTGTCATCGCTATACTCGATCTCGTGGATTTCACGCGTTCCAAAAACGCCTGTGCCATCTATAATGGTATGCAATTAATGGGATAGAGTGAAATAATTAGACGACCACAATCGGTAGAACATATTATACCTGTGATGGGCAATGTTAATACAACCCTATTCCAAATACCACAAAAAAAGGATCACTATAAACGTTGAAAGGGAATACATCGCTTTCGATAATATATAAATATACAATTTCAAAAGCCCACTTAGTATACACTACCTCTAATGTTGTAGCCGGTTCATCGAGACATTCTCACTAACAATTGCAAACACCTTATAATGATTAGTTTGTTTGTTGTTTAACGCTGAACCAGACAATCCCAACATTGACGTCATGATCATCGATCAACGGAGTTGGTATTCGATGACATGCATCAACCAAGTCACTGAGTCGGCCACCGATCTCGTTAGTGGCATCTTACGACAAGCATGGGATGCTGAAGATCAATATTACCCGGATCTTGAAGGGTCACTTATCATTGCCGAAGGTGTTTATCGATTTGAAGTAGCATATGCATTCATTGGATAACAATCGTAGAAACGCATCTCCAGTAACATTCGTTCAGCAAACAAACAGCCTCGACAAATTATATCACTAGGAGTTGAATGTTCAACCGTCAAATATGTTCATTAGAAAAACAATCTTGATTTAATCTGTGGCAAGTAGTGCTATAAGGGGCAGTGCTATTAATGACAGTATTAACGGGGCATAAAATAAGATTATTTAAAAAGAAAGACTTAAAAGCCTCCTGCGTGGATGTAGATAAATAACTGACAATTTACTTACACATGCTCTAATCATTGAGCACATTAGCTAATGCCACCTAGGCCTGCAATACGCTTTGTAGAAAACTGAATTCATCTTCTAAACTAATACCTTGCTTCATTTGCATTAATTAGAAAATATAGTAGACATTGCAATGGGGTGAATTACCAATTAGATGACTCGGTTATATTGCCATGATGGTAAATCTCTGAATATCGATTTATCAGCTCTGCAGATACCCTTTCCGTCGTTACCATGGAAGCAAGGTAGTAACGTAAATAACGTCATATTGTATAGTGTCCCTAGATACACCTTTGTATTAAGATTTACAAATTCATGACACATAAAGGAAACCTGTAAATAACGACCAGGTTGTCGTTGTTGAGAGGTTGTTGGAATATGAAAGGTGTACTGCACTTTCACAAGTTCAATAGCTCTACTTTTTGTTGTTCCTGAATAAACGCGCACAGTTGAAGGAAGTTATTACGAATAATTAGTCTTCACTTTATTCAGTACTTGTAGGCCACGGGACTTTATGTACAAACGAAATACAATTTAGGTGCAAACAGTATAAAATACAACACATTCATTTGCATTTTATTTTTGAAAGAGCAGTTTTAACATAATTGCATATTATCAAAGTAGGCGTATTTGTGTTCTTACAGCATTGGCGTAAAAACAAGTACTTTTCTGTATTCATATTGATAAGAGGGTCTTGCCATGACAGTAGTGTTTTAAACTTCAGAACATTTGGAAAGATGTAAAAACTTTGCCTCAGATGGCTATAACACAGAAAATATTAAAAAAGTGCAATCATTTTCGATATGCTTTAGGTTACAAAATTTACATTTTCTAAATTCACGAGGAATTTTGAACTGAACCCCAAACGAGTCCTGAATTTTATTTACAGTTATACTACTCAAATAGTTCTCACATGAAATGGATGTTTTAAACTGCGCATAATAAGCCATTTGTTGTTTTTTTGCATAACTAACCATGCCAAACCCGAAAAAAAGGTTTTAACCGCTGAAGTAACATATTTAAAAACGCGGTTTTATTACCACATGTTTGAAAGTACCAGACATCACGAAATCCTAATCTGAAAGTAACAGATTTAAGTTTCGTTACCCAATTTACGTGGATTTGTTCATCGTACAACTGCAGCATATTGTAACATTTTTGGGGTATACGAGATTCCTGCATATTATAAAGAGACCACCAATATTTGCCACATTTCAAAACAGCGAGCGACTGAATAGAACGTCTGCCAGATTCAGTTGTATGTCACTGATCCCCCAAATTCCAGCCCCGTATAAAAGTATTGGTGTTATCTTTGTATCAAAACATTTTAAGTAAAAGTAAGGCGAGTATGGTTTCAAGGACCATGAACACCTTTCTTGCCTCAATTGGAATATTATTTAAGCATTCGATCTCAGTAAGCTATTGCTAAAATACAAGCCAAGATAACTGTATCCAGTTACTACTACATACGCATTTCCATCATAATACCATTTTTTCATAACGTGATAAACCTCCCCTATTTTTAGAAAAAAACAACTATTTTTGTTTTCGATAGATTGACTGGCATTTCCCATTCCCATCATGTTAGATATTCAACTTCATGTATACTCAGTAAGGTCATCCGCTTATAGAAGTAGAAAAATATAAATAAATTCCGGATGTAACTTAACACCAAAACGACAGTTTTGTTCCTAAATGTTGTTGTTAAAATGAGGGACTACCACTGGACGAAGAACGGCATCTTGGTATTGTTGGCCATTCAGGTTTCCACGAATTGTCACCAGCGGAAGTTTGCAGCCGAAGGAAACACAACCCCATATCATGACAGACCCCCCGCCACATACTAAGGACTTCTGGATGTTCCTTGGTGCAAAACGAGTGTTACGCTGCCTCCAAACCGTATTCGACCATCAACATTTTGTAGCAGCATTCGACACTCGTCAGATCAATGGATCCTTCTCCAGTTGGCCAAGTTCCATCGACTACGGGCACGACACAATATCAGACGATTCCGCATGTGCCTCTCAGTCAGTTGAGGACGTTTTACTGGTCTTCTGGCGTTATAACCAGCCGCTCTGAGGCGACGCCTTACGGTCATCGTCGAGAGTCTCTGATGGGTAATCCAGTGCAGTCTTAAATCACACAGGAGCAAAATGCAACCACGTGTCTGAAACTTGAATTTCACTATTTATAGGGTAGGGGAACTGCAGCAACACGTAAAGCACGTGTTTCTTGTGGTATCTGGACAAATTTGGGTTCAGTCATATATCATCATATTTCGTATTTCTGATTCCCACACGTGAAATCAAGAGACTATGAATATGGTCGCGCTTAACTTTTGTGCATGTGTATATATCAATAGGGTTGGGTCGTCAAGACATACGTTTTATGATGTCCAAGAAACGTTTAGAGTCTACCGCTGCTGCATTTTCTAGGTCACTCCTTTTACATTGTGCAAACTGGTCCTTCTTGATTCCACACTATTCATTGCAAACTTTATTTTACTTCATATGGTATGAGTTATCTTTAGTTATATCTGAACGCATTTACATAATGGCACCGTTCATGTTTTTTTACAGAGAAATTCATCACCATCGGGGAACATGTCACTCGATGCCAAACCATAATCTTTCACACTACTCCCTAAATGCCCAATAGGAGGCACTGGTGGCCCAGTCGTCTGAGGCGCCGCGATTCGCTGGGAAGATTTGCTTCCCTTGGGTACGCCAGAAACCTATTATTGTAGTTTCGAATCCCGGTTCGCCCCGATTATGTTTCTAGGTTTGTCAGCACCATACCCGTGCTCGTGGGTTTCACCGAAATGGTAAACATCTAAGGCCTGCATCACTTCGGGCTTTCCTCCCACATTAAACTGATATTAAGCCGTGATATAAATGGAATACTGTTAAAATGGCGTTAAACCCAACTCACTCACTCACTAAATGCCCAATAAATGTTCAGTCACCGATTTGATAGTCAGTCCCAAATCTTCCATTCACAATATGTATGTTCAGAATTGAACACATTTCCAAAAGAGTTTTTCCAAAGTAAATTATCACATGAATATCTTTCCATCTCAAATTGTGTAAAAACATCTATTCAGTAATTATTACTTTCAACATGGTGAATAACATCGTTCTCCACATAGTCACACCGGTTCTACTGTTCATGTACAATAGACCTGTGAAGATCCGGGGCAGAATATGTCTTCAGCAACCTATTCTTGCCATAAAAGGCGACTATGCTTGTCGTAAGAGGCGACTAACGGGATCCGGTGGTCAGACTCGCTGACTTGGTTGATGCATGTCCTCATATCCCAAATGCGTGGATCGATGCTCATGATGTCGACCACTGGATTGTCAGGACTCGATTATTTGCAGACCATCGCCATACAGCAGGAATATTGCTGAGTGCGGCGTTAAACAACAGGCAAACAAACAAACAAACAAACAAACAAATCCAAGTACAATGATAGAAATAGCTGGGTCTTCTTCCAATGTACTCAATAATAAATATAACAAAATCTCTACCCCATTTTGTCTATCATTGTTATTATTACCAGGTCGATCTCTCCGACTGAATATATGTAAACACAGATAATGTAGCGCTACTGAAACCAAACATACTTTTATCCAACAGATTAGTAATAGCATGTTATCTGTAGCGAAAATCAATAACACCTCTTACCAGTGAATATTTTATCAAAGGTATTCCTCCCGAATACCTCCCGAACTTGGACCTTTTACGAATTATGCTTATTACTAATAATTGCAAGAAACCGAGCAAAAACAATAAAAACGTGAACATAGCAAAATCCTATATTTCAAATAAAACTTTGTTTATAAGAATATTTTACATTAAGGGGCGATATGTACGATATTAACCCTTAATGTAAAAAAAATATTTTTTGTCTCACATCCAATAAAGGTTCGTGTTAATGTACCTTATGTAAATAGTATATACGAAACTTTTGTTTTGATCATCAACCCATGGTTCAAGGTGAATATGTAATAATGACAATAATTCGACGTTGATAGTGTTAATATTACTGATACAGAATACAGCTTGTTCTTCAGTCAGTCACCCCCTGTGAGGAGTCATAAATGCAACATTGTATCTAAGTGACATGAAAATCAAAGGGGAAGCGAATTGTGTTTGAAAAGATACATTACAGACTGCATTATTGGACCGTCGGTGATAAACAAAACGATCTAAATTCAGGCAATTGGCTGAACAAGCCTAACACATTTCGGATACCCGCAAACAGAGTGTGCGCCATGAAAATGACTTTCCTTCCAGTACCAGCAATTCGACTGCTTGTTCATTTTTATTGCTTCCATGTTTTGTGTCAATAATTGTTTATTAAAGTATGGCATTTCTTTCCAAAAGGTACCAAATACATATGTTGAGTTCTCCTACCATTAATGTTTATTTCAAACACAGTACTCACCATAACATGAATGTTCCAACAATTGCATTGGCTGGACTGCACATGGGAAGAGGATCAGTTCCATGGTCATATCTACCAAGGCGTGGTTTTAGTAAAAGAGATGCCACAAGGCCGGAGGATCCACCCACCAGATGAACAACACCAGACCCTGCAAAATCCACCGATCCCATTTGCTTAAGAAAACCATTAGATCCCCATACCCAATGGGCAGGGAAACAGTACACAATAGTGTTGAAAAATGAAAACAATATGTAGCTTATCAGTTTAGTCCGCTCAGCCATGCAACCCGAAACAATGGTCGTAGCTGTGGTCGCGAAAGACAGCTGGAACACAAATGTTGAAAACACGATCCCCATATTTTCATCACTGGAGTCGACAAAGAAGTATCCGATCCCACAGAACGGATTTGTACCTTTGTCTTCGCCGAAACTGAAACCAAATCCATAGGCCCAATATGTCAGGCCACCGAACACAATGTCCACTACGTTTTTCACCATGATGTTGACCTCGTTTTTGCTTGACACGGCCCCAGCTTCCAGAAGTCCAAAACCTGCAAATAAAAAATAATGGTCAAAAAGATATTTCAAATTACAATAATAAATGTGATTGAAAAGGTTGATTTGACGTACTCAATATATATCTATTGGACAGCTCTTCTTTCTCAATCACAATACTATGTTGACAATCTAAAAAAATAATAAAGATATTGTCAAACACTTTTGTGTCGAAGTTGAATGGACATTTGTAGATATCAACAAAAAGTGAACTTGGCATACATTTGCCAATAGGACCAAGCTTTTACTTCGAGACAAACGTAGTTCGATACATCAAAGTTCGACACAACAGTGCTTGACTGTATATACATTTGTAGATTTCTAAGGATTTCATAAAATATTTTCAAAGCACGTATGATAATACATATTTTGCAGAAAACACGGAAGCGATCGAATATATGTGAGTGAACGACTTTAGTTTTCCGCCGCTTTGAACAGTTTTTCAGTTGAATCAAGGCGTGTCAACTTGATTTGGGAGGAAAGCCCCAGGGAGGCCTTAGGATTTTAACACGTTGGTGAAATTCACGCGCAGTTGTAAGCCGCTGTATATTACAAATTGTAAAGCGAAATGGGGTGTTGATAAACGTTGTTGAATACTGTTCTTGTTCATGACTTAAATTAAAAAAACAACAACATGGCATTCAGTATGGCGCGTTCAGTTCCAAATGAAATATCTGGGCAATGAATCCTCAAAGACACTTACAAACCGGAAACAACATACTGATACTGTTTATCTACTAGGTTTACGAACAAAAGACAATTTTCGTAGGCGACTGTCGGGTCATATTGGTTGCATGTCAATCATAGATTAGACGCCATGAAAGAGGTACAAACATTGACACACACATGTATGCACGTCGCTGTTTAAGTGCAATGGGGGCACGGGTGGCCCAGTCGTCTAAGACACCGCGATTCGCTGTGCACATTTGCGTCCCTTGGGCACGCCAGAAACCTATGATTGTGGGTTGGAATCCCGGTTCGCCCCGATTATGTTTATAGGTTTGTCAGCACCATACCCGTGCTCGTGGGTTTCACCGAAGTGGTAAACGTCCGAGGCCTGCATCACTTCGGGCTTTCCTCCCACATTAAGCTGACACGCCGTGATATAACTGGAATACTGTTAAAAGTAGCGTTAAATCCAACTCACTCACTCACTCACTCACTCACTCACTCACAGTATAAGTGCAATAATCTTGAACGACGTCAAAACCCATTTCACCTCACATCTTCTGGGTTGTCAATTTAATGTTTACATACGTTCTACCTACACTGCACACTTAATTTGCTGCCTCTCATATATGCGAGTAAAGTATATTGACATACAGACAGCAAAATGTAATGTTTAAGTACATACAGAGACATACATGTACTACCTATTTCACTCCTTATCTTCGCTGAATTTGCATTTACTATTTTCTTGGTACAGTAAAAATGTCGGTTTCAAATTCAGTTCAACGCCTTCAAAACTACAGGTATACATTATACTTTTTTCTGAACGCATATTCTACTTTCAATGGAGAGGTATTGTTGGTATATTGACCAGGATATTGATGAATTATTTCCGAACGAACACCTCAAACACAAGGCTTCGGGGAACAAACATAGTTTGGTTTTGCAACAAATAATATTAGATCGTAACACAGAGATTCTGGATGACGATTTTGTATACCCCTTCATACCTGTCGATTATGTGAACGGAAAACAATTGGCCATCGACGGACTTCTCTCAACACTTCAACATAATGCTTACAGCATATGAACATGTATCTATTAATATTCCCCAAAACAATGTCCGAATAGATGGATTGCCTTTGTGAACAATATCGTGAAAATATTTGTCATACCAAATCATCGCTGGCCATATTGTTCTGACACAAACCCAGGAAATGCTAGATGGAGAATCAATGTGATATTTTCCCTTCCCACAGGAAGGCTTTGTCAGCTTGTCACTTTGTTTCCATCGACCCCAGACGGCGTGGGACGACGCTCATAATATAAATCACAGGTTTATCCGGTCCAGACACGAATATTTACAGGCCGAAGTCATACAGATGGAATGCGGCTTTAGACAACAAACACATTCCCAAAAGAGTACAAACAGTAATAGTAACATTTGATGTGTTTGTGTGCATTTAACACAATCCTCAGTCCAATGTCTCAGTATTACCTATAACGATGGGTACTCTCATTATCTCATTGAGCAGTATAGTTGTCTCTTCACATCTGTTGTTCCATTGCTTAGATTGCTTATTTACGAAACAAAAGTAACGTGACGTCACATCTGTGCATTATCATGAAAAAATAATCTGACGCGATCTATCGTGCAATTATGGACAGGCGTATATTAGCGAAACATCAAGGCCTCCAAAACCAGAATGAAAGAACACCAAAGCTCAGTCTGTTCAGGAAACTACAAGCCATAAACATCGAAAGACTCCAACCATCAATTAATCTTGATCAAGGCTATTGCATACCTCCTGCGTACCATCAACTCATCAAAGACCCTAATTAGTCATGACCCTTTTGTTTTATACAGCTGGCTTCACCGGTTAAGATATGTTTGTCAACCATATTCTTCACATGACTTGCTTGATAGCGGTGTTAGAACAGAAACAGAAACGTCGCCATTAATTGTAATGAAGAAGTTGTTCATCCATGTATCTTATCCTTACTTAGTAGTCCGCCTTCTGAATGCCTCTCAAAAAGCCAATTATAACTTAAGACATCACGTCATCAACATGATTTTTTTAAAATGCCTTCCAATACTTTACTGACCAAGCTGCTGTCACTACTTTATTTTCGGGACGCCATGCTTTAATTTCATGGACTCATGGATAGTGTAAAGACTAACCTACGTACTTACGTAACCTACGTCCGAGAATTAAGGACCAGCTGTCCCTCGTTAACAGTCGTCGAAATTTCTTCACTCTGGACAGATAATATCAAACCATGTATACTCTAAAGGATACAGTTTATTGTTTAAGAAAAGCCCGAAAGTATTTGGAACCGATTGTAGCTGATCCTTCTGAGCTTATTGGATATTATATTACAAAAGGGGATATTAGATTTTTTGCTAGTGTGACTTCTGTCACATGTAAACAACCGTGTTGTGTTGGTGACTTCGAATGCTTCTATAAACAAAACAAATAATAATCATAATCATAATCATAATCATAATAATCATAATAGTAGTGCATACGAAAATATAAAATCCATTTTTTGTGTTTCATTACACCCGATTGCCTGAAAAATGTAATATTAGAAAATCTAAATCTAATACGGCGCCAGGGCCTGATGGTATTCTAAACCGTTTTTGAAACTCTCCCCATGTGTTCAAACACCATTACTTCACTGTTTTAATTCTGTTATGAATACAGGGGATGTTCCGCCTTGGTTGTGCAAAGGTTGAACAAATTTGACTGATCCCCAAAACGTCCGCCCTATTACTTGTCTGAACACAAAACAAAATATTTACAGGGTGTCTCACAGATATTGTGTCATCATACTGCGCATCCAATGACATTATTTACATGGATCAGAAAGGAGCTAGAAAGGTATGTTGAGGTTGTAAAGATCAACTACTAGTTCAGAAAATGATGCTTGAAGAGGCTAAAACTTACCACCGTAACCCCTCAATGTGTTGGAAAGACTACAGAAAAGCTTATGATTCCGTACCTCGCGAATGGATTTTGAGGTCACTGGAATGTATTGACCTCCCCGCGAGTGACTTCTTGTTTTTCCCAAGTCTTCAATGAATTGCTGGTCAACTCAACTCATGGGCAGGTGGTGACTTCGGAACCCATTTCTATTAGAAAAGGAATATTTCAGGACGATTTTTTAGTCCTTTGCTTTTCTGATCGTCACGAAATCAGCCAAGAGGAGGGTTATTACCGGGACCTCCTCAGCACCGGCACCTTTACATGGATGTCCTTAAAGTTATTGCCAATGGAGGACTGCAGTCAAAAAACAGATTCTCCTTGTCGAGTCCTTTTCTAATGATATCGGCATGACCTTTGGACTCCACAAATGCAACATTCTTCATTTGAAAGGTAGAAAGGTAGAAGAGAGAGGGTCAGACAGTTTACTTTGGGGGTGTTATTGACAATCTCGTGGAAGGTCAGGCCTACACGTATTCAGGGATGCAGATGCAGACTCCAGAATGCCCATATCAAGGAAAACCCTCGGACAGAGTAGAAAAGAAAAATCTTGAGTTAAGAGCTGAATGCTTGCAATAAAATTAAAGCCACAAATACTTAGTTGTACCCGTCCTTTCACATTCTTTTGGTATTGTTGATAGGACTAAACAAGAAATGTAGGGTATTGACACACACGAAGAATCACTGCAGACCCTGTGGATTACTTCGCTTGGATGAGGTCGCCTGGCCTGAAAAGTGATACAGAAGGCCTTCTGTTTGCTGCTCAGGACCAGTCACTTACCACTCGAAACCGTCAATGTGCGATTTTGCATCAAAATGTAAATATGAGATGTTGATTATGTTATGTATTTAATGAGACTGTCCAACACATTGTCAGTGGATGCCCAGCATTGACACAAACACAGTATCTTAAGTGAAATGATGGGGTGGCTCGATCATTTCATTACCGTCTTCGCCATGCTTGTGGTTTTGACACAGAGGTCATCCATAGTACGACCCAGAACGTATAGAGTGCGTCATGGAAAATGAGAAAATGCAAAATTCTTAAAATAGGCCGGTATACAGCCTCAGAGGTATCCAGGCCAACAAAACTGATCTTGTCCTTTTTGATAAATCCAATGAAATTATTTATATCATTGAATTTTCTGTCCCGTTTGACAGTAATGCGATTGACAAGATTCAGGAAAAAACTTGGCAAATAGGCGGACCTCGCTTTCGAAATGTCATGCTTGCATCCAAAATTGTCCGACAGCCCATTGTTCTCGGTGCCTTAGGTTTGGTACCTCCCAATCTGTTGACTGGCATTGGGAGAGTACATGGGTTTGCTACCAGGAATACAGCCCTACTGATAATCTGGGTAATTCAAGGCTGCAGTGTTGGGGAGTCTTCACATTCTCCGAAAAGTCCTGGGTGGGTTGACTAGGCAGCGCTTCCTGGGAGAGGTCCCATTCGCTGTCTGGGCTGCGTGTAGAGGGGGAAAGGGCCCTGAGCTGAGGAAGAGCTTAACCAGCCTGACTACTGTGCCAGGATCACCCAAACCCTATTTGCTGCATTTTAGTTTATTTCTATCTGTAATAATAATTGAGTTTAAGTACAGTGTGTAGAGAAGATCAGCAACCCTGCAGAGGCTTTCACTTTTATAAAGTCGGATGGCCTGAAAAGTGAAACAGAAGACTTTATGTTTGCTGCTCAGGACAAGTCACTTCCCCCTCGAAACCGTAAATGTGTGATTTTGCATGAACATTTATATATGCAAAGTAGATTATGCATGAATTGAATCGAACTTTGAGATGTTGCTGCAGTATTGTTAGGGCAACGGTTATGTCAGCAATACGCACACTCCGGCACCATCGAGCTGTTCGGCAACATTGAAGGGGTGAATAGAGAAGGGGATGGCCCAGTCGCAACATGATTTGTTTGCAGGCGTTGATATATTTTCCCGTTTCAATTACTTGAAGATGTTTAGTGGGATGGAATTATTTTCTGTGCACTTACTCAAAACCCTAATAGGTAATAGATAGACATAAACGCCATTAAAGTAGCAATTAGGATTATCTGACGCTCGTGAATATACGATACGATGGGGTAGAGTATCGGTAAATCTTCGTTGCTCGTTACCAATTATGACATACATATATGTGATCTATCGGCACATTGGCAAGCCCCATAAAGCAACCAGCAGTATAAGTTAATCTCATTACATGGTCACGTATATTAATAAATTCACATAACTCATCTTGTAAAAGACGGAGTCTGTTTGAGAAAACGTTGTAAAATTGGATTGAACCAGGGAATCTTAAACTAAATATAATTTGCTTGATATCTTTTTTCAATCCTACATGAGAGCCACTTCGTTGCTTCTCTCAAATGTAGCTGGCCACGCTGGTTTAGTTATCACGAAAGTATTCAACGTCATCCATTATATCAAACCGTCATAGCATTGCCACGTGACGTCATAACATGCTAGAGTAGCGTCATGTCTGTCTCACAACCAGAGAGGCAACGGACACGAACAGATAACGTTTGTAACGTTTGAAAACTCCGGCTAATCTGACTTAAAACAGATGCGTGTGCCGGAGGTATGAAATGTTTAAAGCTTCGGGCATCCAATACTCAATAACACACGCAATCAGACGTGGTAATTTGTTTGATTGATTCCTAATCTAGCCTCACCATGAATTGTCATTTTCTCATTCTACCATGACATTGATGAATGCTTGATTCTGATTAGTTAAAAAGAGTTTTCCTTTTTGCTACGGAAACCCCTTTCAAATATATTAAGCCTTTTCACCAAAAACGTGAGTCCACGAAAACATTGTCCCAGCTGAAGTGACAGCTCATCAAACTTGATGAAATTCATTTCAGAACACGCACAATTAGTCACAACAGTCACAGTGGTAATCGTATGGATGTACCAGCAGGCTCCATCAATCCCAGATAATCTACCTGTTAATGTTAAACCACATCATAGATCGGGGTTGTCATCTTGCTTCATTCTATAACTCGTTACCGAGAATGTTAACACAAGATTGTCCGCCATTGACAGCTGTGAGGTGTGAGTAACCGTGATGTAGGTCAAGTTCTGCCATATCCAAGTTCGGGGTGGAGAGGCATTTATTTTGATTTTATTATTGTTTACTGGGGGTAATTGCTAACTAACTAATAACACTTACACGTCATGTTAAATGTATAATAGAATGTTAATTCATAAAGTTTGCTGTAGAAATATATTCGTTTAGCATTTTAAAACCTTTTTCTATTACCCGTCACCCCTACAATAGAAATGATGGCATGTTCGATTTCCAAGAAATGACCTCTCTCACAAAATTCCGAGAACTGACAGTCAGTCCACAGTGTACAACAGTTTGGTAGAAATTAAAACATCTCTCTTAAACTAAGTTTGGAGTGTTATTTGTCAACTTTTTTTGAAAAAAACTATCTGTTTTGAACACTTATTATGAACTACTGACGATTATGGTGTTTTTAATCTTGAACTTTTGTAATATTTGTTACATATATAACTACCTTTGATCACTTTTCTGAATGTTCTAAGATTGCGGATCTGTGCACCTGTGTTATTACGCGTTGCAAGAGAGCGCCCTTTTCAAAGGTTGTTGCCGTCATGGTAGAATGGAGATAAACCTACTCTGTTTTGAAATTTTATGTAGTCCCACTGTAGAATAGATACCTATAGTTTGGAACCTCGCGCTAAAGCGCTCGCAAAATTAAAATAAAGAGGTATCTATTCTACAGTGGGACTATATCAAATTTCAAAACACAGTAGTTTTATCTCCTAATTGTAAATTGATCTGAAGTTAAATACAGCTTGACTGCCAAAGGTATAGGCCGGAAGTGTGAGTAAACAGGAGATTATTTGCCCTGATATCTGCCTAAATCTATTCAAAATATATTTTGTGGCATGACTTTAGTAAAGCGGACATACAATTATGCAAAACAGCATTGTGCCTGTTACAATACGGAAGTTTATTAAAAGATGTTTCATACACTGATAGCAACAATGCATAGTATTACGCTAATATATGTGGCATCCACTCATGTTAGTATAAACAATATGTTGAGACGTTATAAGTATCTTAAGACAACATAAAATCAGCTGCAAGTAGTCTTTTGTCTTAAACACTATACTATAATAACAAACAGTAGTTTTGGATCATACCCAATATGTTCTTTTTGACACTGACCAAACGCAAATGATTGTATGAATGGTGTTATATAATTGTAAGCTACCAACCTGACTGCATTGTAAATATGATGAAGGCGCTGGTAAGAATCCATGTCGCATCGTCCCATGTGATGGGACCGTTGGCAATCACACCAGAAGGGGACAGCGTACTCGGGAATGGCGTAGTTTTGTTGCTCATTTTGGGACCCACTGTCTTCACGCGGTTGCAACGTTTATCAACACACCTTTGACAGCCATCATCAACATAGGTGCTGTAACTGAACCGCCTGTCCCGGTCGAGTTGTCTGCCAGTTCCGTGACTGGGAGCGTGTCATGACGAAAGATCGATGAACTCACTGGCACTCTGCCTTGCTTTGTTATCATGACTTACACACCAAGGCAAGTTCAGTTTGGCCTTGATGTAATGTATTACGTAAAACTCCACTATATACCCTACGCCAGTGTTTTTGCAATGAAATCTTCAAGGGACTCCATGTTCTATGTAAGATTCGTTTCTATGGTTCTGTCTGGCGAGTGATACTAATAGCGTCGTCTAAGACTCTATGCAAAGTTGCTTCCCATATGCGTCCCGTAATGTTCTATGATCGTGGATTCGATATGATTATAGTTCTTGGTTTTTCGGCACCATATACGTGATCGTGGGTTTTGAAATGGTAAAGGTCTATATATCTAGCAACTGCATCACTGCGGGCATTCCTCCTATGACGTCTTACCTACATGATGTCAACATGAAAAATGTACTTTCTGTTCTGATCATAGTTTGTTTTGTTTGGTGCAAAATTGTATGTTTGACATACACATCGACACATCTGCATCGATTTTTATATTAAAAGTGTTTATATGACTATTGCAATGTGACATAAAATAAAAGCAATTATTCTGAGCTTTTTGTTCATGCCTAAGGTACCCTGAACGTAATAATTATATACCTTAATATAATTATACAGACCGTGTGGTGTTTAATGTCAAACGTTAGAACAGGTATGCGAGATTCAACACACCTGCACCGGGTTTCAATTTCCTCCGTAGTCTATGGGTAGAGCGTCTGCCCGAACCGAAGGTCGGGAATTCGATCATTCGACCATGCCAAAATACGTCACCCTGTCTGGCGCTCGGCATAAAGGGGCTAAAACAATGACTGGTCGGCTCGGAGTGAGTATACTGTGTCTAAGTGGGGGTTTCATGTTACCGCATGGTATCTCAGTGTGTAACACTATATAATCGGCATTAGTCCGGTGAGTGAATGAGTATGGTTTGACGCCGCTTCTAGCAATATTCCAGCAATATCACGGCGGGGGACACCAGAAATGGGCTTCACACATTGTACCGAAATGGGGAATCGAACCCGGGTCTTCGGCGTGACAAGCGAACGCTTTAACCACCAGGCTTCCCTACCGCCCCTCATTAGTCCGGACTAGTACAAGCAGCCACACACACACACGTGCATGCACGTGGCTTTTTAAGAGCAATAATTTTGAACACTATGCTAAACCCCATTATAACGCACCTTCAATTGGGACACCAGTCATACAACAAATGCAAAGCAGTGTTCTCAAAATGGCGTAAAAATAGCTAACGTTTAAACTAATGATACTACATTTTCTCAATAATGTCGTTACTTGTTAAACTATGACTTCGTCTCTGGTCGGCTTTCAAGACAGAAAAAGTGGCGACATGAACACACTAAATAATTCGAGGAAAGTATATTAGTAACTTTACGATAAATATATGGCCATGTTTTCGACAGTCATAACCTCCCCCAATATAGAAAATGTTCATTATCATATAATACGAAACCATTGACCAAAATGGCGTTTCATACAACGGCAAAAACTTTATACAGTGTGTATTTTGGATCAGTGTGTATATTTGACGTGTACTGAATAAGGGCTGTGAGGGGTACAATAGTGAATGGATCACTGATATTCAGTGACCGGGATGTTCTTCAGTCTTGGTACCAACAATGTCTACAGGTATTTACAGTATTGTCACTACCCCTAGTGTAAAAGTACCTACACACGAGATCCACGCGTTATTGAATTATCCCTAACTCTGCCAGGTTCAATACATTTTGTACTAATCGATGGGTTCATTGTATAAGGAAGCATCAATAATTCAAAACAACGCGCAATTGTATCAGATTGACCTCAGGTTAAGCATTTTCTTTGCTCAGAAATCACGTGCAAAATGTCCATAAATTTGCAATATTTACGCCCTTAGCTTCTATCATCAACATCAAATTCAGAATGTACGTATACATTGGCTGATACAGTATTGTTAAGAAACTGATTAAGCTATTGGTTGAAACATTTATCTTTACAGAATAACGTTGTACCCTTAGCCCACGTCAGTGATTTTATGGGAAAGAGCGTCAAATTTTAACATAAACTCCCTGTATGTATACCGTACAAAAGAGTTAATGATCATCAATACATTGGGGGATATTTTTTTTATAAAACTAACTGCTCAGTCTTCGCTACAAATAGTCTTGATCCCTAATTTTGTGTCGATCAGTAAATATCCAACTGCTCTTATATGATAATGTTACCTTAATGTTATCCAGTCATGCAGCCTGGCCATGGATCTTCCGTTAGCTGGGTATTGTTAAAGGTTAAAGAATATGCCAATCAGACAGCTTGATGACTATTGCGTTTGTTGCATGTTATATTCAGAAATTCCCCTGAGTGCCATTCCAAATGGTTAACGCTAGTATTCGGCTTGTGAGGGAGCTATGTCGAGATCGATATGATATACAAGCTTAGTAACGCTTAAGTGATGATGACATGTACATTATGTATCCGTGTGGGAACATGCTGGGACATCAATCGTGTTTGTTGTTTAAAGCCCAACTCAGAATAACCCAGCGGTCTGTAAATTATCGAGCCTGGACCAGACAATCCTGTGATTGGCATCATGAGCATGGATCCACACAACTAGGATACGACGACATGCATGAACAAGTGAATGACATTTTTAAATCATACTTCAGAACTAGAACACAATGTGGCTGACACGTTCTGAGGCTATGGATAGAAGTGCACTGTAAGGGGGCGAAGTCAGCAAGTGGTCAAAAACGACATAGGGCAAGTGACATAGTTCAAATGTGCCTCTGTTCACTAGCAGGGAATGGGTATCCGATATCTGAGGTGGATGTGTAAACCCTCTTGTGGCCATAAGCAGCTTGAAATGCATACTTCCCAGGTATTTGAGAATCGTAACTTGAATGCAAACAAAACGGGGAATAATTAAGTTTTTATTATTTAAAAAAACAAACACATATGAGTTGATACTAGTACCTGGATACGTGCGCTATATAAAATGTATAATATATATATATTCATGGTACGACCCAGAATATGTAGAGGATGTTATGTAAAATGATAAATAATCTCTTTTGAATGTGAATCCCGTATACAGCCTCAGACGTATCGAGGCCAACAAATCTGATCTTGTCCTTTGTGATAAATCCAATGAATTTTGACACTAATCTGATTGACAAGATTCAGAAACAACTGGGCAAATATGCAGACCTCGCTTTCGAAATTTCGAGCTTGCATCCGAAGTACCAAGTACCAAGTTGTCCGGCACGTCCGAAAAGTCCTGGGTGTGTTCGAAGAGACAGCGCTTCCTGGGAGAAGTCCCATTCTCTGTCTGGTCTGCGTGTAGAGGGTGCAAGGGCCCTGAGCTGATGATGAGCTGAGCTTCTTAAACTGAAACTCCAACAGCCACCCATGCGGACATGCCGTCTGTCTCCTTTATTGTATGGCGCTCCTTATATACTCAACAACAAAAGTTCCTGTGACGCCAATATTTTAGTGTATTTTTCAAACAAGTAAAGTTTGGTTTTCAATATTGTAGTACATGTATGGAATCAAGTCGCAAAAACGCAACTGCTACAGAAAAGCATGTATTCCATGCAAAAGTTTACTTATATGCAAGCCCCATTCATTTCACTAACCAAGAATGGGAATAAAAACATGTGCGTTAACGGGATTCCATATGCATTGTTTAGCATCGTGCTGACAACCACCCAGAAAAACAACAAAATTACGCAATTATTCAACATTACGAAATGCCACGCCTGTCTGTTTGAAGCAGGATCGAGTCAACCTGATGCTGCAAGACAGTTTAACGTCCACAGAAACACCATTTGCTGTTGCAGCGTTGGCAACAGACGAATGCAGTCAGAGACCTCGGAGTGGCAGGCCACGCGTAACCAATAATCAACAAGACAACTGGATTCGAACAACACACCTACGAAATCGATTCCAGCCAGAAACAGTGACTGCAAGAAGCATCCCTGGCCTTCGTGGAATATCTTCACAAACCGTACGTCATCGCCTCAGATTTGCAGGGATTGTCGCCAGAAGACCCGCCAGACATCCCATTTTGACAGGAAACCACCGTCAAGCACGTCTACAGTGGTGCAGACAGCGTCTACGCTGAACCGCCATGCAGTTGGGACAAGTTCTATTCACTTGCGGGTCTCGTTTTCACCTCTGCCACAGCGATGGACGGATTCGAGTGTACCGACGTCGAGGTGAACGTTTCGTCAATAATAGTGTCATGGAAGAAGATCGGTTCGGGGGCGGAAGCGTTATCGTATGGGGTAGGATAACAGCAAAACAGAGGACCCGTTTGATAGTGGTAGAGGGAAATCTCAATGGACAACGCTTTCGCGACGAGATCATCGGCCCTGTTGTTCTACCATTTTTGCGTCGTTATTACCTTTCAACATGACAAAGCCCTTCCTTATATTGCTTGACTTGTTCAGGATTCAACAAAACAACGTGAATGTCATCCCCTGGCCGGTTCGCTCCCCTGATCTCTCACCAATCGAGCACATGTGGGATGAAATGGATCGGCGCCTTCAACGTCAACCACGTGTTCCACAGACACTCCAGGAACTTAGAAACATGCTCCAGCAGATATGGACAGGTATCCCACAGGACTTTGTGCAATGCCTGGTCCAATCCATGAGACGAAGATGTGTTGCTTGCATCGCAACCAGAGTGAGTGAGTGAGTTGGGTTTAACGCCGCTTTTATCAGTATTCCAGTTATATCACGGCGTGTCAGCTTAATGTGGGAGGAAAGCCCGAAGTGATGCAGGTCTCAGACGTTTACCACTTCGGTGAAACCAACGAGCACGGGTATGGTGCTGACAAACCTAGAAACATAATCGGGGCGAACCGGGATTCGACCCCACAATCATAGATTTCTGGCGTGCCCAAGGGACACAACTCTGCATAGCGAATCGCGGCGCCTTAAAAACTGGGCCACCTGTGCCCCCGCATCGCAACCAGAGGTGGACACACACGCTATTGATTTGTAAATTGACATTTTGGCATGTTCATGTTTTTTTATGAAATCAAGCATTTTCTGAAGTCGGTATGGCAAATTAAACCATTTGAACACTTACATGAGTCTTTTATCTGTTGCAAAACGAAATTGTTTCAGATTTGGTAAAACACATAACTTTGTAATAAATCTTAACAGGAACTTTTTTTGTTCGGTATATTCCGTTGCTACTGTAAGCGACATTCAAGAGGGGGGAAGTTACATTATGTCAATATGAATGATCGACGCCTCACCATACGTCGCTTTTACAGTAGGCACAAACACTGCGTTCTTGCCGAGTGGTGGTTATCTCCACTAAGTCTGCAAATCTAAATAATGATGGACGGTGACTCGGCTCATATGATATGTACGAGGTCATTTGTAATTTTGAGCCTATAATTCCTTTACGTGTGAGTCGTGTACTATCTTACCATATAATGAAACAACAAGAAATTCGTGTATATTCTATGTCGACAAGCAGTGTAATTGTCCGCGTATTCACAAATATTGTGTTAGCGTCCTGTTTCGAGACATCGAAAACTAAGTAAAGGAATGTCTGCTCATCTTATGGTGTGTTGATAAATAAGCGACGATCGTTTGATTCGATCGAGTTTGTTTATGGAATGGGCATCTTCTAAATCTATAGCTAGCCTGAAGTAGACATGATGATTTTCAAATTAAACAGGAACTTGGCTGGAGCTAATTGGGAGTCCTATCTAGCAACTTTGGCTTTTTTATCAGTCAACCTAGGATGTAGATTAATCAATTAATTAATAATAACAACATCTGAGTCTAGGATGGAAAGTGGCACCTAGGCAAGGAGAATAGTCTTCCGTCTGCCTTAAAGGTGAATCTTTCCAATGCATCCGTGAACACATTATTGGTAGTTGTGCTAACAGTTACCACAATCACCACATGGAACAAGACAACCTGCCTTATTTAGTGGACAACGCGTATGTTTGGAGACAGAAGCCCGGTAGTTCTATTCCCTTGCCGTGTCATACCAAAAGACGTTGATAGATGGTACTTGTTGCTACTCTGCCTGGCGATCGGCATTATATTAAGAGGCAAAAACAAGGAATCGCCGGTTCGGAGTGGGTATCCATGTTAACCCTCGGCATGGTATCTCAGTGGGCTAGCAGTATACGTTCGGCATAGATCGGGACTAGTACAAGCAGCCACAGCCACAGCCACAGCCACACACACACACACACACACACACACACACACACACATTCACACACACACACACACACACACACACAGCCACACACACAGCCACACACACACACACACACACACAGCCACACAGCCACACACACACACACACACACACAGCCACACACATTCACACACACACACACACACACACACACACACACACACACACCCACCCACACAGCCACACAGCCACACACACAACAACACACACACACACACACATTCACACACACACACACACACACACACACACACACACACACAGCCACACACACACACACACACACAGCCCCCCCCCCCCCCCCCCCCCCCACACACACACACACACACACACACACACACACACACACGCACGCGCACACACACACACACATTCACACACACGTACATGCACGACGCTATATGAGTGAAGTAATATGGACGTGACGTTAAACCCCATTTTACTCACCTTACCATTTGGAACAAGCGGTTTATACATCTCATGATAGATTAACACGTCTCATGATAGATTAACACGTCAGAAAGGTATCTGACATATGCTTTATGAAGACCAATGCAAGACCATGTTTCCATAGATCTGCATGACGCTAATCGCGATACAGAATGTGATGTATTCCTTGATGTGAGTAGTGAAGTATTAGTGTACCGATGATAGTGAGCTGTCAGCTGTGTTGGCGTGATTATATCGTGCTAATGCTTGAAAATGCACTTTAAAACACTTTTTGTATTTGTTTATTTTGCGAAGATATTTTTGTGTGAATTTTCCCTTTAACAATTTCCCCTATTTATTTAGCTCTCTGTCTCAAATTGTCAGTGAGTTTGCCTAGCTTTAAGATCTTTAATATCTTCAAAATGAATATCAAATATATGGTGAGATTTGAAATGTCTGTACAGAGACATATATGCAACAAAACATGTCGGTAATGTTATGATGATGCTAGGATTATCGTATAGATAACCACATCATATCGACTTCATTGTGCGAATCCATTTAATTTGCATAACAAATCTCATAATGTGCATATTCCATTGAATGTACAGTTACTACAATCTTGTTTTATCGGTTTATAAATCGGAGTGGTGGTGCGACGTCATTTCAAATGCAGATGTTATAGTATTTGTTAGAATAGTTTCAAATGCGAATGAGACAATAGCTGAGGGATACTGAAACAAATCCATTCCTGATCATGAACCGTGGAAAGCCATCGCGTGTTTGGAAAATTAACACAAGAGTGTATCTCTGTCATTGTTACACGATATTTTATTTAAATATTCATTGAAATGCGAACATGCATATATATCTATTTGAAAGCTATGATATCTAGTCAGTTAAATCAATGTACTATTTTGCATTTTGTATGAACGTAATTTGACTCTTCGCTGAATCCTTTCACAGGTCCGATACGGTTATTAAAAGACAGAGCTTGAACTCCAGTGCTACAAACAATAAGAATGGTATTACTTTTGTTTTGTCAGCATAAACTATTCGACTGTCTGCATTGTATTTTCACGATGCCACTGAACAAGTTGTTTCATTGTATATGGTGCATGAGGGTGACAGGGAAGAGGTCTATTTCGAAGTGCTGTGCTGTGAACGTTATGACCGAGGTTTTGGTATGTACACATATGCTTTATTTTCTAAATCTATTGAGTGTAATAAGTGTTATACCATTTTCCTCCTCATCAATATTCTTGCATCAACTTTAAAACTAGGTGCATATTCAACGTTACTGATCTGGATTATGGTAAATATGAAGCGATTCCCAAATTAAAAGCAATTAGTTAACCAATTAGTACCAATATGTACGTAAAAGAATTTAGTGTGAAACCAACAAATGATACACAATCAACACTTGTATCACAAAATTAACTAGGTTCACAAATCAGTTCAAACCGCTACACAGCAATTCCATTGGCAGTACACAATAGAGTGGTAGTACAATATTCAATTGCAGTAAAAAACTTGTTAGCAGTGAAAATGACAATGACAAGAATAATAATCACCTCGCGCAACAGTGGTCAAGCTCCCGAGATAGGCCTAGGCTACAAATCAAGGGTGTAATGTGATCCGGCACAGCTTCCGGCACTTTCTACACAGTGCCAGACCAGTCCAGGGTCGCTTGAACAGCACAGAATATTCCACATGTTTTTATAACGCTTGACATCAATCAATGCTATTCCAGAAGCATCTAACTTCCTCACCACTGCCTACATTAAATAGTACTACATTCCAGACAACTAATCTTTGTACAAATACAATGCAATGAACTTCTACTGAATCTCAACAGAAACAATGTGATACAGTTACAATCACTGTTTAACCATAAATTACACTGCCATATAACTCGATGTCAACATAGCTATCACGTTGCGACTGTGGCATGGTATCTGAGTGGGATAGCACTATACATCTGGCGTAAGTCCAGGCTAGTAGCTGCCACACACACGAGGTCGCGAGGTTAAACCCATGTTCACCAGTCCATTGGTTTGTAAACTGTTGTAGAGTTAGAGATCGTACGTTCATGTTATTTTGTCATGATGACTCTAAAGTGGTTCATAACTAACATAAAGTGAAAATAAATTCTCATAATGAGTTATATCCCTGTTGTACCTCGAAAGTTATGTATACTATTTCATGTAGTTCGTTTGACAAGTTTGAACCTACAGCCATACAACAAGCAGTAGACAGACCTATTTCCTCACTAATAATGACATGAACGTTGTTTTCTCAAATTGTTCTTCAGTAAAATTTTGAGTAGTTTATTTGCAACAAATGGATTAAAATAATATCATCAATAGATGAGAAATGTCTGTTAAGAACTACCACAATGATAGTGCATCGCAATTCATTTAGGACAGGACATAAAAAAGCCCGACGTTACCGTGAGAATTATTGAAAATCTATGATTTGTACAAAACATGTTTTGTGCCATCGTTAATATTCATCATACCTGATTGAAATCGTGTTTATTTCGGTAAAGGGGCAAGCGATTCATTATACAGTAAACTGTTGGCAGCATAATTCACAAAGAAAGATACTTCTAAAAGAACTTGACACTTTTTTCTTTAAAGCAAGGAGAGCCTATTTCGCAGAAATGGATGTTAAGTACTTCAGAGGATAACCTATTGTTTTCTAATATATTTGCAGGTGAAAGATGAAAGTCAACTTAGTTTCAAAGTGCGTTGTGTTGGAGACACAGATGCAATGGATGTATGGGTTAAGAAGGATGAAGTCTTGACGAAAGTTGTCAAATCAACAGGGGAAGACAGGATTTCGTCGTTCGTATCAAAGTGTGCTGTACAGATAAAGAAAACACTCTGTCTTCAAAACAGAAACAAGAGTGTAGTCCGCATCACCGTTGATGTTGATCAGGACATATATAAATCAGTATTTGGGCATATCGGAAGTGACGTTACGGCAAGCGGGAATAAGTATACCATAGTCCCAGATAATTCTGAATTGGAACCCTACTTTGGTTCTGGATGGAACTTACGAATATTAAACAGAAGGGGAGACTTTATGTATGTCGTTCCTGGTACGTTTAAAGCCTGCTTGAAGAGTCATGCTCCAGTGAAAGAGTTCGTTCCAAGTTCACTAGGTCTCATTGAAAAATGGCTGTGGCAGGGCTTGTTTTGCGAGCTTGACTTCGTTCCAGGATTTGGCACAGGGCCCGACTATTTTCACCTCATGTGGTACTCTTTTGGCACGTTGGTGTGATGCATGGAGATCCATAAATTGTACTGATAATTCATGTTATGTCTTTGTGGTCCTCTGGCACCGGATTGCTACGTATCATGACATGGATGACGTTGTGCTATGTATACCGATGTGTCATCGAATCCACACACTATAGTTTCCTGTTTTACATAACTATATCCCATTACTCTGCACAACGAAACCAGAAAACTGTGAAGGAACCGTCGGATAAAGATATAATTCCTCAATTCGATTTGTTGCTGTTGCGCGACAACTGTTGTTAATCCGAAAATGCGATAATCCGCAACATTTCAATAGAACGGGGCTGCCGACACACTCACCGAGCCCCATTGAGATATCTTACAATGACTTAGTAATAGGGAATCAAAGACCATTCACAGCCCACTCTGCGACAGTGACACATTCGCCTTGAATAATTGTTCAGTTTTAGGGACATATTTTAGAGATGGGTTGAATTGTGGCGTTCTTTTTGAGTGATATGTGTATTCTTTTAAGCTGGTGATTCATTCAAGTAAATAAATTGAAATTTTAAAATCGGCATCCTTTATATTGTATTTTTGTTTTCCACTTTTTAAAGTGGATGGATGATCTACAGAAATAGAAAGCTCATCTCCCTTTAATACAGTTTTTCACTACTTTCATTTCAATTAATCTTGAATTACCATAATGATAACGAATAAGAACATGCAAGATTCATTTCTTTCTAGTTGTCTCAAATATGTGTAGGTACTTAGCTTTGTACAAGATTTGTTTAGTTTGTTTGTTATTTAACGCCGCACTCAGCAATATTCTAGGTACGTATGTACGTAGGTAGAAAGGCATATATAGGTAGGTACATGTAGGTAGGTGGGCACACGTAGATAGGCGGCACGTGTTAGCTGTTAGATAGGTGGTACATGTAGGGTTGTAGATGGTGACGAATGTAGCTTGTTAGAAAGGTGGTGTGTGTAGGCTGGTAGATAGGTGGCACCTGTAGTCTGGTAGATAGGCGGCGCATGTAGGCTGGTAGATAGGTGGTACATATAATTTAATAGATAGGTGGTGTATGTAGGTTAGTAGATAGGTGGTGTATGTAGGTTGGTAGATAGCCGGCACGTGTATCCTGGTAGATAGATGGTACATGTAGGCTGGTAGATAGGTGGCGCATGTAGGCAGTTCAATACAGAACTTTCCCAAAAGATCCCTCCCCAACCTATGTTACTACTCAAACACTTGGTCTCTGGACAGTGGAACCAGTGATTGACAAAACTAAACTTGCCTATTTCGGTAGACTCCATAGATGTAAAGCAGATTATTTTGTTAAAACCCTATTTTACATTAGACTAGGATAGTATCTCAACAACTGTGTCTCAGATACATCTGTTGTACATGATCTGCTAAGCATTACTAAGAAGGACAAGGTCCTCCATTTCATAGAAACGTATCTCACCGAAGGGCATTTTCCACCAAATACAACATAGAAAGGAATCGTCAATAACACGGGAGCTCGTCTTGGAAGACAGAAATGGTGTCTACACGCCTAGATCTGAAACGTTTTCATATGATACCCGCTCCACACAGATTGTGGAATATGTTGACCTTTACAACATGTATAGCAGGCCAATATATGCTCTAGTTAAACTAGGTATTTTACCTATAACAACTGGTATATGTATTACGTGTGAAGAAGAATGTAACGATGTTGTACTGCTCCAGTTAGTAAACTGTTACAGTCTGGTGCAAGAAAGTAATAACCTCCATGAGAAACTGTTTGATATACTGTGCCTTCACCAATATCTTAAAATAGAAGATTGCACAGTCAACGAAGTGAGAGTTGTGACACCACTTGGTGGCATTACGCATCTTGTAGAGGAGATGACACTCGATACTTGGGCTCAATTCATAAGCATAGTCAGCAAAGAAATATGCTCATGGCAGCTGACGTCTATTCCCCTATCTGTAACCTGGCTATATACATATCTGTTATCATGCATGTACATACTGGTTAATTAATTTCAAAGTTTGTACTCTCCTATATATAAAAATGAAGGGAATAAAGATTATTCATTCATTCATTGCAGGTTTGTAGATAGGTGGTGCGTGCAGGTTGGTATATGGGTGGTATATGTAAGCAGGTGAGTAGATATATGTAGGAAGGACGTAAAATACATGTAGTTAAGTAGGTAGGTACATGTTGGTGTGTACATGTAGGAAGGTACATACAGGTAGATAGGTAGGTATACACACACACACACACACACACACACACACACACAAACGCACGCACGCACGCACGCACGCACGCACGCACGCATGCACACGCGCGCGCATGGTATGGACCTCGATAACGGTTTTCTTTACCCTAATGTCGCTACGAAGCTACGAACACCTTGGCATTCTATACTTCCTTGCCACCAGCTTTAAATTTCTCTGTTATACTTCGTCTGAAGGATCGTGCATGCGATACATTGGTCTTAGTGTAGGATATGCGTCATCTGAACCAGTCAACCCCAACGTGCTGTCAGACGCTGACAACTATTGTTTTATTCAGTGTGTTGTGGAACAAAACAAACAAACATCTAATATGACAGTTGGTTGTCAAGTTCAGTATTTAGTATCTAATATATAACAGAGGGTTGCCAAGTTCAAAAAGGAGACGTGCGGGGACGTTTGCGGTGTTATTGCCGTGTACTAACAGTTAACTGTTACCGTTTAGTAAGACAAATCTACAACTAATGATTCCAAGCAATGCTGACGTATAGACAGTATCCTCAATGACGTAAGGTATTTATAATTATAGCGACATTATGATTCGAAGGGAATGTGTTTATATGTAGGTAGTTAAACTGAACAGTTAAGTGAAGTGTACAGGAAAGTAAGTCAAAACAATTTCCCTTGCCAATTACGTACCCTGCTGATTAATGACGTCAATAATCCGATCACTGTTAATTCAGATAACTTAATTGCTGCATCGTGAGCCAATTAGGTGGAGCTGATATACATTAGTGGCATTATGACCCACATAAAAACCCAGAAACCCACGTGCTGTTGTGATAACTTAAGTGCAAATATATGAATAGATAACTGTGCATGTCAAACTATGTCAATTAAAGCTTCATCTACCATGACAAGCCAATGTCACAAGACTTAACAGTCGTCATTATAGTAATCAGTGTTGGGGAGTTGATGTCAAGTATATTATCATGTTATCTGAACTAATCCTTACATCGATTCAGAAGTACAGAAACCACATGTGCAATCATGTCAATAAGAGACATACATATGTTTCCTTGTGAATTAGTGCGTAATTATTTTGCCGCTTTGATTAGTCACTAAGTTCGTCACTGCGTGCCACTTTGATGTGGGAGGAAAGTCCTGGTGATGCAGCCTGTTCCCATTTATTACTTCAGTGGAACACATAGGTATGGTGCTGGCAGACGGAAGTTCATAATCGGATCGACTCTGAGATTCAACATGAGCGGAGTTTGGCCCAATTAAAGGACACAACCCTTCACGACTAGGCTCGGTGTATTAGGCACTGTCCCGGGCCACCTGAGTTACGAGTTATTTCATTATATCCGCTTGTTCGTAATTCATCTGAATGCCCAATGATTTTTATGTTGTCGACTATGGTTCATGAGATATCAGTAGGTATTGTCTTCCACTTGTTCCTGTCATTGTATAACGAATGCCTAAACCGATCGAGTATATAACATGTGTCACATCGCTAGCCCAATAGAGCCCAACAGCGATCAATTATAAATAAAGCACTTGATATCCGCCTTTCTCTGCGGAGACTCCAGCATCGCATTGCACGGAGACACTGCAGTATCTCTGTAGAAACTGAACAATTATATGACAAGTGATTGTGAGTCGTTGTTACACGATTCATGGTTACAGACACTATTGACACTGAAATGACTACTGGTTTATTGAACCATGTCCTATTTCCAAAACCACTGAAACCCGCTGATGTGTGTATCTAAGTTCATTATTTGTTCTTGCAATCGCAGAGGATTGTAGTCTTACATGGCTGAAGTTTTACAAAGGAAATTGAACGCTCACCGTTACTGTCTACTGGAGACGCTCTTCTATCCCGAGTACAAGTGTGGGATGGTGGAATCACACTGCCACACGTGTAGGGGAATATACGTTAACGTGTTGTCTTGATCATGATCATTTTTGTCAAATGAAATTATAAGATCGTCGTTTTATTTTGTGGTGGACACTAAAATTCCAATAATATATTGCAAACAGGATATCTCATAGGACTATGTGATACCTGTTTTGTTTGTCTTATATTTCACTAAGTTTAAAGTAACAAAATACGTAACGGGATATTTCTAATTTTTGCAGTAAATAACCCTTACCTCCCCGGAAATAGGTTTCTTCGTTGGTAAGCCCTTTAAAACCTAACAACTTCTGCCACTAACACTACAGTAACCTGTCATAAACCGGAATTAAAATCGTTCCCATTCCTGCGTTTCTAGCCGCATGATTTCTCTAATGAATATAAACTCTCAACCAAGACTGTTAGAAAGTTGCTTTGGAAAGATTAAATGTTATTATCATGTATGATTTCTTTCTATCCTGTGTCAAGAAATAGCTGCGAGCTTATTGTGAAGGGACATTATTCCAATTATTCCAGAATCGGGATAACTTCTATGCAATGTTTTTGGCCGATATTTGACATCTTTTTCATCAATTATCTTGACCTTTATAGCGCTGTTCCGTTTTCGATTTTTAAGCTAGATAACAAGGTAGACACAATTTTATGGATAACAACTTCTTTAATACTTCTTAAAGAAGTTGTTATCCATAAAATTGTGTCTACATTGTCATCCGTCAACTTCTAAGTAATGCCTATCAAACAATTCAAGCCAGATAAACACTCCATCTCAGTTATTCGTGTATTCGTAGGAGTGTAATCTCTTCAGTTCAGGACCTTCTGTCCAAGAACTCGGGGATGGACTTCGGTCTTATTTACCTTAGCCTCTCGTTGTTCGTGTTCACCCCGTAATTTATCCAATACATAAGGGTATTTCCATACATACGCAGTGACAGTGAGTTAGTGAGTGAGTGTGGTTTCACGCACTTGTAGCAATATTCCAGCAATATCACGGCGGGGGACACCAGCAATGGGCCTCGAACATTGTACCCATGTGGGAAAACGGACCGGGCGTGACGAGCGAACATTTTACCCGGAAGGCTACCCCACTGCCCCACGTAGTGACAGTATCTTAATAGCCGTTTCGTTAATAAACTGTTATCCTTCCTCTGTATATCAATTTAGTATAATGTGCAAATGTATTTATGATCTTTATCAAATTGCGATCCACCACCGTATCTTTAAACGGAATCTTACAAGTTGTAGTACCAATTAGGAAATATTTGGCATGGATTTTAAAATTCTGTATTAGTTCAATGCAAAGGTTCGATACAGATGCTAGCACTGCTTGATAGAGGTATCAGCATCTGTAGCGGAACGTGGAATTGAAACAACAAAGAATTTGAAACTCATGTCAACTCTGTCTTATTCTCTCAACGGACAGCAGTCGTCAACAGCGCATTAATAATACATTACAAACCATATAAACTCCTCAAATGTCATTTAAGTTTTAGCATAATATATGTAATTCCCTCCCATTAGTTACAGGTGTCACACACTCAGATTTACCAGTTGTCGCACAGAGGACATACTGATCAATTAAGACAATACCTACTGTTGTCATGGAATAATCCAATATTTCAATTCAGTTCGATTTATTAATGGAAAACTAACCAACAGTTGTACATGAGCATACATATTCATATATACATTCCATAAATAATACAAGGAAGATTACAGGACTGGAAATTAAGTTTATTTTCACAGTACATTAATAAATTAAGAAAGATTGTATGAAGGTTTCGCTTTCTGTAATGAGAACATTTTTTAAATTCGAACATATTTGGCAATTTAGAGATTGCTTTCAATCTGAACATGTAGTGAAATTCATACCCGACAGAAGGTGGTTACTAAACTCGTTCCGCTCTCAGAATGGTGTGCCAGCGTCCGGTTTCAATGGGCAAATTATGGTTATTAGTTCTATATTTGAGAATATGGTAAATGTAGGACAAAGCCCTTGAACTGTCTATAATAGAGCTGAGTCAGTTTTGCAGATATTGATTTTGAAAGATTTCTTCTACCTTTGAAGCCATTGGGTAAAACATATCAATGGGTTTGCAAACTATTCAGAGGTCAACATTCACTGAAGGTTTGTTTCACAAAACAAATCCATAGGAATTTATCAGCAATATGGGTTTGATAACTGGTATTAAATGTTTGTTAATTTAAGGATTTCCTTATCTGTCGCAATTATATGCCAACATGTGTTTATTATAACGTGTTTATACATTTTACTATGCAGTGGTTATCTGTACAATTTCACCATAGACCATGACATTTGGTGTTGTGTAACGAAACCCAGCTGCAGATTTCAGAAATTTTAAACGTCGAATTAGGCCGGTCTGCAGGAGAGAAGATGCTGAGCGTGTTTGAGTCACAGTTTACACTGTAAATTAATGAAAAAATGTAAAGTTGATATAATTAAATTCACAATAAAGCAAATATATTTTTATCGATATGCGCGGCTGCCATATCTAAAGATTTACTGTAGACTAAACCGAGTGATCAATGTTTTTATAAGTAATCAAATAAAACTGACTATAAAATATCACTCCGGCTTTAGCTTAGTACATGTGCTGTCTATGTGCTGTCATTTTAACCAGGTTAAGAAAAGTGCAGATTGTGAGCCCTTTTCTCTCTTCACTGCCCTGCTGTTCACTGTGACGATGTGGCCATATTGTAATGAATTGAGTCGGTCTAAAGCCAGGCAAAAGCCTTGAAGGAACCAACTTTTACCGTCATGCCAACATCTACATGTCCACCGAGGCCATCAAGAAGATCGAGCCTGTAGACAAGGCGAAACTGACAACTCTACTTCGGTGTACCACCTTGCCAGAAGATTTCTATAGAGAGCTGGAAAATCGTATCAAATGACCAAAAGACCATTTTCAACAGGGAACAAAGACACCAATGCAGTACCTGGATGTCATTGATCATGTGCTTAATCTTGGTTGCCAGAAGAACGATCAGCCTTGAAAATCGACTGCCAGTGATAGAAACGGTTTGGGTACCAAAACCTAACTAACGCCCCAACACACCCGAAACACTGAACGTGGACCATGCAGTTCCCCCTTAAGTAGGGGTGTTATTCTTGATTTTGATACTTCAGAGAAAGGTCGTCAAGTCGTTCTAAGCCAGTAATATTGTTGATTTGTATTATCTGCAGTAACACGTAATATATCTACTCTTGCTCTTGTATTTGTGATCAGATTGGGAATGCGTCGTCTTCAACGTGATGAACGCCCAATGGCAAAGGGCATGCTTAAAAACTGGTAGAACTCAGCGAGAGGTAGCCAATATGTTCAGAGTATTTGCAGACTTTGTGACAGTTGTCTGCAGACACAGCATGTTAATGATGGGCCCCGTAAAATGCAAGATCACATTCCAGGATCGATGAATCAGAAACCGGGCTTTAGAAACCGAGCCCAAAGAACCAATCAAATCGTTGTTCACTTGCGCCAGGGTACTGTAGTTCAAGTTACGGACCAGACGCTTAGAAGTTTTCGGCGAGCGCGTTTTTACCTCCGTTAATAAAACATCACATTCTGCACAGACGCCAATAGTGTTTAGAGCGTAGCAACTGGGGGAATTGCTGATGGTGTAATGTTTTCAGATGAGTCCAGATACACTCTGGACATTCTTGATAGTCGTAGACAGATTTGTGGATGGGTCTGTAATAGGCGGGATCACCGACGTGAAAGGTCACCATTACGTCAGCCGAATTGGGCCAGATCCTACAAGAAGAGTGGGCAAGAACTCTCAAGTGGTCATGATTCGGATCATGCCATGCCGTATAAACGAATGTTATACCAATTGTGGGTGCATGACTCATTATAGATCAAGTTATCTCAAACGTTAATTTCTTTCACTACACACTCCTGTCGTCTTTCTTGGTTGTTTGCATCCTTACAATACACCGTAAACATGTTCTGTCGATTGTCATGTTACGTTTGTGTAATTACTATTGACTGCCACAGCTATATAGCATTGTGCAACAATATTCGGATTTTGTAAAACATATGAGCTTGTAAGACTCCTTTCTTTGGGACATTATTAAGGGTCAGTAAGAGCAACCTTTCTGACGCCAGACTGGTCCATACGTCTTTAAACAACCTATGGTAATATTCAACCATGATCGTGTCCTTCCATCGCACAATCTTTCCAGGCTGCAATTTCTCAACAATGTCCTCTGTGAGACACCAAATGTTTTAAGTGGGATGAAGCGGTAGAAATAACCCCCACGGCAACATTGTTATCTGTAAACCAGTGTTGTGGCATAATCAAAAGAAAACCATTCCACCGGTGGCAAACACATACAAAGGCAAGTCAATTGTTCACCTGAACCAAAAACAGGGGAACACATAGTAATAGTCATCTTGTTGTCAAATTTGAAAATGTCCTACATATGTCTTCCATTAAACATTTTAAAAGGTTAACTGAGGTCTTAACCTTTGTCACCATTATCAACCAACTTATGAGTAAAACTTGTGTGACGCTCTTTGGAAGAAAGCGCATGCTAGAGTGTACCTTCAAATGTACGCGCCAAAGACTGGAGCTGATGGAATATTGCTCGAGGGAAAGTGTCAAGAGAAACCAAGCGGCCCATATTGGATGTGCGAGGACAGGATGGGCAACCCGTCGTCTGCTGTTAACGTCAAAACTGGGCCGACTTCCTGAACCAAGCTGACGCAATGAAACATTGCCTGAACCAAACGTCTTCAGATGACACAGTGGGGAGCAGGACGCCGATAATGTTATGCAACTCTCGTGCAGTTTTGTAGCTGTTTGTGCAGAGATGATAGAGGCGGTATGTTCGTGGATCTGAGAAACTGTCGACTGCTCGTGAGTCATCGTGGTCATGGGAGACGACAGAGTTATCAATAGTATACAATGCATTAATTCTTTGTTTACATAATGAAATATTATTAAACTTGTGAAAAAAACCTGACAGAAGCGTAAATAAAATATCAACGCCTCTCTTCATTAAGAATATAGACCAGCAACTTGAAGCTGAATTGTCAGTTGAGCCTAAAAGGTTTTTAAGTGAAGGCCACAGATAAAGTCGAACAGGTTCACATGGTGGTAATTTGTAGAAACCGGAAGGAACATATTTACATTGACAGTGTATGGCACGACCTTTATCAATTGGCGTTCGTACATAAGGGGTTGTTAAATGGCTGAGATCAAGCATGTACATGTAGCTGTTGTTTTTTGTATGTGTTTTAGGTATCGATGAAAAATGTTTCACTTGACATTAACTTCCCTTACGATGGCATGACGACACGTACAGTGCAGTGTCACACAACATTAAGGATCGATTATTGTCTGTAGCGCTCGGTTCAGTCAGTGTAATAGAGCTGAGAGCCACTGTTATCTGTAATTATCAGCCATACAAAACAATTTTACAGTACAAGTGGTCTTTACTGGACTCACATGTATACATGTTGCTAAAACAGGAAACTGCCATATCTGTTTAAGGCCATTTTATCCATCTTTACATAAAAGAAAATGTATGGGCAGATACACTGTATGCACATGCATGGATGTTGCCGTTGATAAGCGGAGGGAAAATACGCATTTACCTCAAAGTGTATGTAATGTGTTTGTGTTTGCTAATTTCTTTTTAATTTAAATGCTAAATGCGCATTTTACATTTATTCTTCTGGGGAGGTAGTACTGTCATCCGTGTTATTTGAGTTTCAATGATAGCATATTTGGATAATTTTTAAGGACGATTTAATACCCCGAATGTTTTACATATCATGAATAAATGTGTTCTCAATTGAGATACAAATCAGTGTTTTTTCGTGTTTAATTCAGTTTGGTGTGAAAGAAAAAGACTTTCCTGCTGACGAGTATCCATTTGAAATATAGCCGTCAACGTGTTTAAATATCTAGAGATAGAGATCGTTACGGTCGAGACGAAAAACAACTGGGAACTGACGTATCGATGAAGTTTCGTCACAACCAATGAGGTAGGAACATTATTGATATACGTCTATTGATCCTCCCATGCGGCAGCTGCTGATCATAACAATGTCACTGCGATCCCTGACTCACCAAGGGTAGGAGGCAGAACACGTCAGAGCGTTCCACGGGCGTTATTTCAGTTGGTTGTGAGCGTCCTTATACGACCGCACAATGGTAAGCTGAGTGAACACCTTATCATCAGCAAACATCAAGGGACAGTATGTAACTGAACAACAATATTGAAGATTCAATTATTTATATTGCACTGGGGTCTCACATCATTGGTAATACGTGAAGGAGAGCTAGATTCGGTCCAGTTGTCAGTCCTAGAAAGTTTAAACCAACACTTTCAAAACCTGAAAACGCAAATTTTCTTATGTACATTATTGAAAGGCCTATTTACACGGATACAATGTTTCATATTTATATATAGCTCTCCATTAGCCCAGACCTCGACTGAAACAGGCACCATGCAGTGGAGCATAGTCATACTTCAGTTCATTTATTGCAGAACAATGCTTGTGGGACAGGAGCTAGCGATCCGCTTGACGGAGTTCCGTTGGACATTAGCTATTTTACTACTGTATCTTTTCTGTTTCCGTTCACGGTGCGATGCTGACGGCTATTTAAACAATGCGACTACTTTACACGTGAGTGTCTTGCCTAATGGTTTGTAACTGAAGTGATAATGTCACAGTTGGGCCGTGACAAAGTTGTCGTCAAGGTTCTTATGTATTCTAACACTTTACCCGCAGTTCAATTTACTTGCATACCTAAGGAACTGTGGCATTATTGTTTTTGATAAACTTTAGTGTACGAATGGAACTTACAAGCTTGCGAAGGTTTCTGTGGAAGACGTGCAATAATGTTCAAATCAGCGTTAAACAAAACTCGCTCACTTACTTGATTGACAATTGATATATAGTATGATTGAAGAGTGATAGAAGTACGCGAGAGTGACCATCCTCAAATCCCACACGTTTAACAACGGACTGATTGTTGCATACAACCGGTCAATCAGTCATGCAATGTATTGTTCTGTTTTTCACAGCGGACGTTGAATGGGGTAGGTATAAGTACGTTCATTGGACGTTTGAAACTATGTCCCCACGTGCAGGAATAAAACAACAAATGTGTAGCAAGGTAAATTGACTCTTCGACTGATGCGTGCAAAATTAGCAAACAATGTAAAACTTTGTTAAATTTCGTCATGCAACAATTAAAGATAAACTGTAACTTGAATGATTCATTCACGGGCGACGGACAGGCACTTGGTTATTTATGCAGGTTGTGCAAGTAGAGGGTGCTGCCGATTCGGCGGGACCCGTGAAGATCCGGGGCAGATGGGTCTTAAGCAACAATGCGTGCCATAAAAGGCGACTTTTCTTGTCGTAGGAGGCGACTAACGGGATGGGGCGGTCAGGCTCGCTGATTTGATTTATGCATGTAATCGAATCCCATTTGTGTGGATCGATGCTCATGATGTCAATCACTGGACTGTCTGGTGCAGACTCGATTATTTACTAACCGCCGTCATATAGCTGGAATATTGCTGAGTGTGGCGTTAAACAACAAACCAACGAACAACCGATGCGGCAGGGTGTGTTTGCCCTTTTCGGTGGTCAACCTATAGCTGTCCATTTTGCTGTAACTCGCACAGTGCCTTTGATCTTTTAGCGAAGAATCTTAGGTCAGTAACGTGATTGGGCCAGTCTATATTTTACATGTTGGGGCGGTGTGTAGCTAGTGGTTAAAGCGTTCGTTCATCACGTCGATTCCCCACAAGGCTAGAATGTTTCCTCGTCATATTTCATGTGTATTTAGGAACTGCTCATTATGCAGATAGCATGTATTTTTGTCCTTTTAACAGAGTATCTTATGTCTACTTTCTCGTTGGTGTTGTCCATTTTATAGGAGGTTTTCACATCATTCAAACTTTCTTATCATGAAGAGGGAGGGTGTGATGTGCAAGTGGTTTTAGTGTGGTTGTCAGTGAATGATTGAAATGCTAGTGTAAAATATGTCATGGCCAGATTTGAACCGATGTGAACAAAGGCGTCGAGTGGAGCATACAAGGCTATTTTTGTACTGTAATTTGGGTTATCAGCTTGGCGGGACCTACATATAAGAGCGACAAAAGGGCGTTTACTAACCCTTGTGCGGTTTGATACCCCTCTGAAAACATATAATTCCTGTGAGCTTCCAACACTATTTGGGATACAAAACACTAAACAGTGACTCAACTTGCATCAATTCTAATTCATGTTACTTATTGCTGCTGTCACGTATTGGACCTATTAGGTTGCCCTTTTTATAGTAACTCTAAAATGTATTTAAATACAATTTATTGATTATTCATTGATTTTGCGTAGTCAGGTACTGATTTCACAATTTAGATCTTTGCAAACCGATTTTTGGATGAACCTCTGCGTTTCAATTTGGAAATTTCGTTCTTCCAAAACTTACGAGGACAGTGTATTCCCTACCCAATACTTGGCATGTATCTTATTGAATGGAACCTGCGCAAAATATGTCGAATTCATTTAATATTTTAGAAGATGCCGTGACATTCTGGAAACAAAGAGGTTAAATGATAATTTAAGGCAATGAGGCAATGAGAGAAAAAAAATTATAAAGCATATTGTTTTTGAAGAATATTTAATTTGTTGTCCAAAACTACTCACAGAATAAAAATAATTCTTCGAAAATTCAAACCGAGGTACCTGCAGGTGTTTATGCTGTACATGTGAAGTAAGGTGTCTAGTGACATCCGTAGTTATTTCATGTTCTTCAGTCTAGATAGGTTCACAAACACTGGGGGGCGGAAGGGAAGCCTAGTGGGTGAGCGTGCGTCTTACGCTGAAGACCCGGGTTCGATTCCCGACATGGTACAATGTGTGAAGCCCATTTCTGGTGTACCCCGCCGTGGTATTGTTGGAATATTGCTAAAAGCAGCGGCGTAAATCCATACTCACTCACTCACGCACTCACTCACAAACACTGAAAGTGATTTTTTAATCCATGAAGGATGAGCGTGTGATTTCGAAAATGTATTCAAATTTACACTGTTATCCTAAGGTATATCATAATATACGACATTTTATTATGTATAATGCTTACTTACACTTTTTCACACACATGATAGATAACAGCATATTGTGTACTCAGTGTAAGATATAACAGGAAATAGTGGCAAGCAATTACCACTTGCAGCGACCCACTACGCGCAATGTACTTCAATCAATATGACAGTCAATATGTTATCGTAAAACAGCTGCACTGGATAGCATTACTGCTATATCGTATTTATTTGAGATATATTATATATATATAAAGATTCCTTGACTGAAAAAGAGCATAGACACTAACCTCAAGTTGACATACATGTGTATAGGTCTATAGTTTGGAAGACCACATGTGTATATATTTCTTTGCAAAATAATCCGGAAATTTCAAGTATATATATACCAAGTGAGTGGGTTTGGTTTTACGCCACGTTCAGCAATATTCCAGTAATGTCACGGCGGGGGACACCAGAATTGTGTCTTAACACATTGTACTCAGGTGGGGAATCGAACTGTGTCTTCGGTATGAAGTGCGAACGCTTTAACCACTGGTCTACCCCTCCGCCCGGTTTCTGTATGATGTGTCAGAATTCTGTTGTGAGAAATGAGCTGGAATTGACCTGCTGGTGTTGTTACAAGAATCGGTAATGGCGACAATTCTCGTGCGTTGTTTTAATTTTACGCTGAATGTTGTTTTAAGAATGAGAATGAGCCAAAGTCACTGGGACTCATATTTATATTTAGCTGCAAATCACGAACGTGTGAAGCACAACGGTGAAGTGATTCAAGGACTGTCGTTGCCGGCTGAATTGATCTCTTTTTACTAGAACACTAAGATTTGACATACTTTTAAAAAGATAATTTACTTCTTAATAACTTGCAAACATTGCAAGGAGCACAAGGGTGTGACTTTACAACGCTGTCACACATTGCCAACTGAGGTCTAACAGCTATCTTGAGTCATTTACCTGGTGTACGCTACTCAGTATGACGACATAGTCAGTAACCGCCTGAAAGAACTACGTTCGACACTTCCAAAGTTGTACAATGTTCAGTTCATATGCAAAAAAAAAGAAATGACGCTTTTTGCATATTATGCAGCAAACCCTTGATATACATTGTTATGCACTAGACAAAGAATATACACAAAACAAACACCTCTGACGTGTATATTCCGATATGTCTATTTGTATAGCAATCTCATTTGGCATTTCTTTTGACTGGGGTAATTCTATTTATTCAAGGTTTGATAAAGTGAATGTATTACATGTGATCTAGGTTTGATGTGATGAATGTATACCATATGGTCTAGGTTTGATGTGGTGAATGTATTACATGAGATTTAGGTTTGATGTGGGGAATGTATTTCATGTGATCTAGGTTTGATGTGGTGAATGTATTACATGTGATCTAGGTTTGATGTTATGAATGTATACCATATGATCTAGGTTTGATGTGGTGAATGTATTTCATGTGATCTAGGTTTGATGTGGTGAATGTGTTTCATATGATCTAGGTTTGATGTGATGAATGTATACCATATGGTCTCGGTTTGATATTGTGAATGTATTACATGTGATCTAGTTTGATGTGGTGAATGTATACCATATGGTCTAGGTTTGATATGGGGAATGTTTTACATGTGATCTAGGTTTGATGTGGGGAATGTATTTCATGTGATCTAGGTTTGATGTGATGAATGTATTTCATATGGTCTAGGTTTGATGTGATATATGTATACCATATGGTCTCGGTTTGATGTGGTGAATGTATTTCATGTGATCTAGGTTTGATGTGGTTAATGTATTTCATATGATCTAGGTTTGATGTGATGAATGTATACCATATGGTCTCGGTTTGATGTTGTGAATGTATTACATGTGATCTAGATTTGATGTGGTGAATGTATACCATATGGTCTAGGTTTGATGTGGTGAATGTTTTACATGTGATCTAAGTTTGATGTAGTGAATGTATTTCATGTGATCTAGGTTCGATGTGGTGAATGTTTTACATGTGATCTAGTTTTGATGTGGTGAATGTATTCCATATGGTCTAGGTTTGATGTCTAATTTGATGATGTATAAAATGTTATGTAAATTATGTACGTAGACAGTGCACCAAGAGGGACGTGACAATTTAAAACACATGCCGATATGATACATTTACAACCTTGAATCTATTACTCACATTTGCACATGTACACTGATGACGCCGACGAACCGGCTGATATAAGACAAAAAGGAATAAATCAATAGTATAATTTATATTCTGCATCTATGTTAACTTGTACATTTATTCGACATTTCATCTTCTACGTGTATGTAGGAGTACTTTCTGTCTGTGACGATGTCGCCACAACAGGAATTTAAGTAAAGTGATTATTGAAGACAAACTTTTTTCTTTTTTTTTGTGAAAGGATTTATATCACGTCACATGGTAAATTATTTGTTTAGCAAAACTACGAAACGACCCTTTCATATTTTACCCTTGCAGTTATCATTAAACATTATGCGACCACCAAATGTAAAGACGGGAATGTGGATGGCATGGTTCGAGTCCCCAATGATAACAATGATAATCATATTTATTTTTTCGGAGAGCTAACCCCGTCTCATACAACAATAAGCTTCTTCGTATCGTCAGTGTACATATTATTATACCAGAGCAGATGTGATACAGCCTTTGTTCAAAGTTCCTAATATTGTTTGTGTAGTGTTTGTATCTGTGAGTGAGTGATTGGGGTTTAACGCCGTTGTAAACAGTATTCCTCTGTACCCAGCTGTATGACAAGAGTGATGCTTTCGATTTTCAAATCGTGAATTACCCGATCATGTCGTGCAATGTGCTATCGGCCATAGCTTGCGAAGTCTAAATTACTAAATTGCCTACTAATAGGTACTTAAGAGCTGTTTTGAGCAGACAAACCCCAATAGCGCGATTATGGTTGATTGTAAACTTCCAATACCCAATACCCAATCACCTGGGATCTAATTATAATGTCTAGGCTCACCGACGGTTCTGTGAGGAACTGCTTAGAATTCATAGTCTGGTCGTGTGCATGTATGTTTCTGTCCCTGCGTGTGTGTGCCAGTTTCCTGTATGTCAGTTTTGCGGATGAAAATGAAATTTACATGTTTGATCATATTTTACAATATGATATCCATATCATCTACACATATTATACGGATTGTTGAGATACCTGTCTGTTCTCACGCCCGTAATTGTTTGCCTAACGAATAGAGTGACAGCTGCACGAGCGAATAAGTGATTTATAACAGATGCCAGGATATTAGTAACTGTCGGGACACGTTTGATTTTACAGATAACGTAGGGTTTCCGTATATCACACAGATGAGAATTGTTTTATCATTGTGCAGGCGTCCGGCAGGAGTGTATAAATGTATAAAATATCATATGCTATATATTCCATTTATCTGACAGAATTTTAACACATGTTACACAATCAATAATACCATGGAGTGGTTGAACATGCATATGGGTGAGGAATTCGGAAAGACTCATAATATTTATTTCAAGATGCTTTCAAGTAACAAACTTACAAAACAAACGTATTCTCGTTGGACAGTGTATCAAACTGAACCGAGATTGCATGACAGTGACAGGTGTCCTCACTTAGTCCCTGTGTAAACGCAGTGTCTACAGATAACACACGTTCTTGTACTTTGTCGGTTCAGATGAGATTGTTGGTATATAAACCCTCTTCATCTTCGGTCAGCCATTGATTAAGACCCCATTGGTGCCGAGCTAGCAAGCATTTGCAATTCACAGCTGCATTAGTATAAACATTATCCACAGTAGCATTCTAAATATCAATACTTCAAAAAGAAACAGCCAATATATGATTTAAACTACCAGATACAATTCACAAAGTTTTACACAATCTGTGTACAGTACAGCATGATTATAAACATTTATAAACAGTTTATGAACCCATCATTTCTGCGACAACTAATATTTACTTGTGACTTTTAACGAACGTTCTATTATCGATTGCCTTAATTATATATACACGACTTCATGTATCTTCAAACTGTTGATTATATTATGCATCTATGATTATTATGTGAACATTAAACAAACGATAATTACACATGTTATCACTATAGCTGAGTGCGACAAAATTAACAATATAACTTTAGATGTAATTACAGCTGTTCAACAATTGACCCAGCGTATATGTTTAAAACTGTAAAGCCATTACAATGAGACGACTATGACCATTACTCATAACGTTTATATACTGTACAACATTTGATAGGGTTATTGCTATTATAGTACTACCATTTAGCATTCTGTGTTTCGGTCACTGTTTTAAAACACACAAGTTTTCTGTGAAATGAGGAGCCATTTACAACACATCATTTTCCTGACCTTTTCCGAATCTATTACTCATAATAGGGCAGTTCGCTATTTGTCGGAGTTGTGTCCCTTAAAATTGCCTGCGACCCACCAGGAGAAAATGGACCTTATGGTGTTACGAACGAATTCTGCTGTGACGTCATAAAGACGTTTGACGTCAACGTACTGCAGTAAAAATCGCTATGTGTGCAGACTACAGAGAAATATCCGAATTTTACTCTTGTTAGTTCGTTATGTAATAAAACCATTATTTCAAAACCTTTCAGCATAAAAGCAGAAAAATCAGACTTAATATCTAAATACTGAAATTATTACTTAAACAATGCGATGCCTTGGAGCTGTATTTTCGTGTTCCTAATATTAGATCCTGAATTTTTAAAAATAATGAGAATGTGATTTTTTTATGCCCATAATGTCCCTTATATCGTGGTTGGTCACATATTATGTTCGTGGAGATGCCAGGTTCACTCTGATGATGTTTCAGCACCAAACGTCTGAGACCTGCACCAATTCGAGCTTTCCTTCCACAACAAGCTGACACGCCGTGACAGAACTGACATTTTCTGTTCAAAGCGATGTTATACCAAACTCACTCACTCACTACTTATAAAGGTACTTCATATGTACTATTATGTACATGGTATAAAATATCATATTATACGTATCAAATATTTAAAAGTACAGAATCCTGCTGGGGTACGATGCAAGAAGCTGATGTACCGTAAGTTCCCATGGTGCAAAGTGTGGTGGCCTGTAGTTGCAAAAGCCTGTTGTTATAAAGTCTTGTTATGAATAGTCCAATTTTTGTGGTTTTATACTAGTTTCATATCTATATATGTGATAATCTTGTTCATTACTGTCATTTGTCAACGAGATTTATAGCCTTTAAATAAATGAATTATTAATGTAATAATAAGTCATAATATGACTGAAATACTGCTGATGTGACTATAATTCTCAACTGAATAATATATATTTGGTCTAAAAAAGTTATGATCACTGTTTGGATTAGCCTACATACGCAAAGACAACATGCGTATTAACAGTAAGTATAAATTATGCTGCAGTCGTATAAGGACGGGCCCTCATTTGTCAGAAACGTCAATCAGGGTCAAGCACAAGGCAATACCAAAGCTACCACAAGGAAAGGCAGTCAAATGTATGTCATTTCAGGCATCTTGGGACGAACAGCATGATCTGAATGAAGTGCCTGTGGTGTACCTTCCGTCATCTTGTCCCTCCCTGTTTCCCTGGGCCCGTCGATCCACATGCTGTAACAGTTCATATCTGGGCCCTGCCTCGGCGTGTTACAGTGAAAGCTGCCGTTCATTTTACTGTCTGAATGTCCAAAGTCTTCATACAAGAAACCATCCCCTACGGCCCTAGGAACGCCACCACTGTCGTTTGAATAAGCCTGCCCTTGATCGCAGGGTTTGTCATCTGGATCTAGTTTATGAGTCTTCCATAGGCGACCTTTCATGTAGAAGTGAAATCTTTTGAGAAGGCGCCTCTTGGGCATCTGGTAATGTGCTTGGTATCTCTTGTAGCATTGGTCTGTATGTTTACCGAGGCTATGCGTGCGTTGACCACTGGTCCGGCCTACAAGGAAATCCTCCTCGTCATCATACACAACCTTCTTTGTTTTCTTGTCGTAGGTAGCCTCACCAATCCCGTGTTCGATCATATCAGCCCCTAGTATCTCTTCACATAAAGGGACCCGAAGACCAATAACCATGTCAATTATTTTCAGAAATATAAATGAGGTCGCAAAAGACCATCCGATCAAAACGACTACAGCAAGAGTTTGAATGCCAAGCTGGTGAAAACCTCCGCCCTGTAAACAAATGAGAAACTTAAATCAATTGACGCAACACATTGCATATTTGAATTACACTAAACGTATAAGCATTTAAATGGTTAATCTGTGTACGTTTTATTTGGCATACATTGCTTTCTACATGCAAAATAACATGAACATGTTTCTTTATCAAATTGCCACTTATCCGTTCTGGCACTGTGTAGACTATTCATTTCATTGCCGAGCAAGATTTCGAGCATGAGTTCAAATCAGTGCCACTCTTTTCTGCTTCGCCTCGTGAATGGCAGATGTTGATAACAAATGTCGATAAAGGTAATCATCTGGATTTAGTATCATCTAACATGCCCCTTGGTTCATCTAAATAACATAGGCTGATAATGCAATAAGGGTCAGTTAATATGCCTACATGTGTTTCAGATATAATCATGTGAGGGCATTGACATAGTGTCAGATTTCTATTGACAATGAATATAATAAAAGCGATAGAACCATTTCCATTACGACTACTCTTTCAGCACACCTTTCAGTATAAACAAACAACCGTTTGTTTGGTTGTATGTATCTTTCTTAATAAAGTAAAAAACAGATTGCATACATTTTTTGAAAACTGAAGTCTTTACAATTAACATTTATTTCCATTTTTAAATCTTGTAGAACCAAACGTCGGATCTGTAAAGGGTATATTTAGATTTTAATCTGAAGCGTATGAATGAATGTGTTTCACCTTCCTCTCGCACTGTTGTTAAACATAAACTGATAGAAACATACTAAAATCAACATAAGTGTTTAACTCTTACAGCGAGGACACCATCGTGCACGTTGTAAAGTTGAAGTTCGCTTGCAAATGAGTCCTTTCTCGACAAAAACCCTGCCGCGAGCAAGCTCCAAACACCGCCCACAGCATGGACTCCAACACAGCCTGCAAGACAGGTAATGCGCAATTTCTCAGATGGCGGTTGCTTGTCGCCCACTCAGAATTCACCATTTTCATAAAGATATAAGTCGTGCGTTGTGACATTTGTTTTTCTTTTGTTCCTGTTTAGGAAGACACTACTATGGGTACAAACGAGTCTAAAATTGTATCAACAAAGGGGAATTAAGTTTGACAGAGGAATTACGTTACTTCATGCATACAATTCGAGGTCATATAAACGAAATATCCCAATGACAATTAAAACATGTCATATGTCAATGAACGTATTCACACTGCAAAGAGACGATTAAATTAATTGAGCAATACAACATGATTCATTTCAGTGCATGCAGACACATAATGAGATGGGGATATCAAATGAATGATAAAAATATAATCCCTGTTACCCGGGGTCATGAGTTTTTTCAGGAAGTGTGATGGAAGCTTTTTCACAGCGATAGAAAACTAAATCATGGCGCATAGCAGGGTGAGATATATGATAGATATTTAGTTCTTAGACTCTTACCAACAGGGTCATCAATCTTGAGCTTCTCGAGGACGATGATACCAAGTATTGTGAGACATGCCCCAACTACTCCGATCAACAACCCTTCCCAAGGATGGGCTATTGCACACGTGGCTGAAATGTACAATTGAGTTCTTGTTTAAAGGATTGCAACGTATATATCCTTTGATAATATCATCATCATGTGCAGGTATGATAACTAATTAATCCCCTTGTTTCACGATTTTTCTTCATTTCCGCATAAAATAATTAGTGATTAATAGCCTGATTTTTTGTGACAAATGATCAGTTTGGATCGCATAATTGTTTTATTTGATCGCATTATTTCGTTCATTTGTCGCATGAACCTTAATGAGTGAGTGAGTATGGTGTTACGCCGCTTTTAGCAATATTCCAGCAATATCAAGGCGGTGGACACCAGAAATAGGCTTCACAAAAAGTACCCATGTCGGGAAACGAACCCGCGTCTTCGGCGTGACGAGAGAACGGTTTAACCACTAGGCTACCCGACCGCCCGTGAACTTTATGAATTGCAAATTGAGATACAGTTTCGATTATATGTTTACGTACATGTATTGATTATAAATTCCCAAATGATAGCAAAACAAGCACTTCCACCCCTAACATATAAGTTAGTCAACGTAGAAAATGAAGAATAGGTGGATGGAGGTTGCTCTCAGCCAGCGGAACTCCTGCGAGCTTCTGTTCTGCCTCCCACTGAAACAATGGCACCCGGTAGGATGAGATTTATTGTGGAAGCAAACCATCAAGCGGTTTATGGCAGTTTTGGGTGTATGATCTCCAGAGAGTTGAGAACGCAATATTAATAGGATTGCACACTGATCCGTTAGGGGTAATGATACTCATTCGTGATGTAATAGTGTCGCAGTGGTTTAACATGCTGGCAAGTTGCCTCGCTTGACGTGTTCGTGACCCTCTTTTAAACTCTTGGTTTAATTAGAAGTATAGAGCAGCTAGTGTGAGGTCCCACGTGGCTGGAATAACCCTAACGTTTTAATATTTAATCATTATTGAACTACAAAAATTAAGATTGTTGAGAAATAATGTGGAATTGAATGCATAGGCGAAAGGCTAGTGTGAAAGTACATTTTTTTCGTGAATTGTTCTTACCAATATTTCACATAAACATACATAAGCAATTGATAGAGAAGGAGAAAAATAAGATACACAAATTAGTCTTTAAGGAGGAATATATTTGACCGTTTGCTGCAGAAGTTAGGATCCCTGACTCTATACTTTCCATATTGAAATTGTGGTTTTGGAGTGAATTAGATGGTTAACATCAATACTGCTATATTTTATAGCAATATATTCTTTGATAAATAATAAAAATGCGATTCGCAGGAATGCTTGCCCTGGGATCTTCAAGCAGGAAAAAGTTTATATCAGTATCTAAACGAGAATTAGTTCTGTATTGATAATACTTTGCAGCTTGTTGAATGAAATAATTTGTTTTCTCACACAGAAAAGAAAGGTATTCATGAGTTGCTATTTCACTATCACAAAAGGTGCAAAGGTTATCATTACTCATGCACATTTTATATAAAAACGATTTTGTTGTAAGGATTCTGTGAAAATGTTATTTATCATTCCAAAACAACCTCCAAGAAAATCAGAGACAGACATTTTTAGTTTTGTTACCCACTTAAACTGATGGGTATCTAATGATATTCCTCGATTTTTACTAAATCATTTAATATTTATATATCAACAAGCGATCAGATTCGTTAACTATTTTAGTTAGCAAGTTGTAATTTAAACCTTCATTCACTTATTTAGATGTAATTTTGTCAAGATTTGAGCCATTGTTTCGGTTTATAATGTCAAATCCGGAAATAAAGGAGATAACTTTCGTCGCCAGTGTTTGAATTGGTCTTCTAGATGTAGTTTGATCCATTACTGTTGCATGTATCAAATGACAGATATCACTAAATGGCATACTAAAGACTTTCGTATGTCATGTTTGTGAACGTGAAAGAACAAAATATTCATAGAAGAGAATTATCTCCATGTAAACTAAGGTCCTAGTATATTGTTTTTCCTCACATGTGTGATTCAGCGGAGGCCTAAGGTCTTTCTAAAATCATTTTCGGAGTCTCTTAAACTATTTCTTAAGGCTAAAATAAAACCATCGTTATTCTACTCTAACGTAGCCACACGACATTCAAAGCGAAGCATGTATATTTCGTAAAAAAAATCCATCGCCGGGCTATATTCACTGATTTTTTAAGAAGAATTTCCTAATATCAATTAACCATTAACACTGGACCAGTGGATAGCCCCGTGGGAATTCCACGTTAAAATACATCCCCAGCAACTGATGCTTATCGAATGAGTCAATTACGTTGATTGTGTGCCAGGCTTGTGTGTCATCCGCATCATAGCCACAAAAATGAAAAAAATAGAGAAAATAGTTCTGCCCGATATCTTAGTTTCAGATAAACAATGCTTAACGAGTCAAAATGCTCAAGAAATTAATATCTACTTATGCGTCAAACCGGCTTTAGGCGGATGACTCATTTTACAAATATCCAGCATAGATGGGCCCTGAGTATTTCTTTGGCTGAGCTGTTGAAGTCTACTTTAAAACGTCAACGCCACAGATAACCAGTCTCGATTATCCGCCGAAACATATTCCATTTGGCGGAAAAGGCAAATTAGCGGTGAAGTCAGTCGATGTAATGGTGTTCATCTTGTTGCCTCTATTTCACAACATGTTCGCGCGATTCTTATAAAACTAATGTAATTAATGGAATAAAAATTTCCATGCGCATCGGTAATTATATTATATCATTTTGACCTGTAGATCAGTTGCTGCGCAAATGGCATTAGACTCACCAGTTATAGCAACAAGTGATCCAAGGATGCTGTTAATCAGATAACCCACATCAAACTGACGCTTCTTCACAATGTAGCTGAAACAAAAAACAGTGATGTGCTAAACAATCGTAGGTGACATATAAGTATGTGATCGATGTCTATCTGTGAATATTCACTCGCGTAAAACTTAGCATTGAATAAGTTTGGGAAGTACGTCAGGTTGTTCTTATGTTTCGTTTGTTTGTTTGTTTGTTTGTTTATACGCCACACTCAGCAATATTCAAGCTGTATGACGGTGGTGTGTAAATAATCAAGTCTGCATCAGACAATTCAGTGATTGACATCATGAGCATAGATCCTTGCAAGTGGGCTACGATGACTTCACATCAACCAGGTCAGTGGCCTGACCACCTGATTCCGCTTCTTACGACAAGCATAGTCGCCTTTTACGGCAAGCATGGGTTGCTGAAGACCTATTCTACCCCGGATCTTCCGGATGTCTTATGTTTGTTAATAATAGCATTTGCACTGTAGACGTGTTCAATGATAATGACTTCTGTAGACATTGTGTCTCTTAAAACATGCCCCCTTTTGTCTTTGACCAGGCTGGATTGATAGTTAAACACCATTTGCCAATAACGGAACTATGTGCTGATGAAAGAACAATTTCACGAAATACGTGTGTCGCCAGCGGGATTCGAACCCACGAAGTACGCATCGAGGGCGAAGGAATGTAGTCTTCTGCAACGGCGAAATCTGATCATTTCAACTACAAGAAACGTGAAGTAACCTATGCCAGGTGAACAGGACGAACATCTTCAGCCGCATTTCATTAGTGAAGTTAAAGCATTATTGTCACCTGATCTTCTGGCTTCACGGGAACCCGTTAGGACACAAGTAATTATTTTCTTAAACTGACTTAATTTGATATTGACCATAGGATTACTTACACTTGATCCCAGATTACAATCCCTTCCAAAATACCTCGCGAGGGTCAGATGACAACCAATTATTGGGACCTGATCAACCAGCCAGCAATACGAAAGGCGATTTCCAGTGGCTCTTGTAAAGAATAGGTCTTCAGCAACCCATGCTTGCCGTAAAAGGTGACTATGCTTGTCGTAAAAGGCGACTAACGGGATCGGGTGGTCAGGCTCGCTTACTTGGTTGATGCATGTCATTGATCCCTATTGCGTGGATCGATGCTCATGATGTTAATCACTTGATTGTCTGGTCCAGACTCGATTATTTACAGACCGCCGTCATATAGCTGGAATATTGCTGAGTGCTGCGTTAAACAACAAACCAACCAACCAACATGCGTGAAACCGGTTGAGTAAATTATACAGCTCATCTTTGGACTTTTATATATATATATATCCCTTTTCATTGTACATGCGTCAGTTTCACATGGTACGTTGCTACCATCACTTTTTGAAGCTAGGCGTCATTGGTGATCCGATCAGTGTCGCTCATATTTCAAAAATAATCACATCAATGTGAAATATAACATATAAGAACGGTTGAAATCACTCACCTGTCTCTGGTATACGTACACGCATTATGTTCATCTGATTTTGTCATGTGCAGCGGTATGTATACCATCTAGATATGCTGTACTTTTCGAAATACGAAAGTCAAAGACCACAAAGTGAAGTGATGCATACTCTTCAGAATTTAACATTATTACGTTTTGTAGTGGTAATTAGTATTCTGGTGAGTGAGTGAGTGAGTTTGGTTTATCGCTGCGATAAGCAATATTCTAGCAATACCACGGCGGGGGACACCAAAAATGGGTTTCACACATTGTACCCATGTCGGGATTCGAACCCAGGTCTTCGGCGCGTGACGACCGAACGCTTTAATCAATAGGCTACCCGACCGCCCCAATTGGTATTATACGTACCTCTCATCATAATGTACAGTCTATTTGGTCATAGTCGAAAAGGTGAAAAAAAATTCTCATGACTAATATACACTCATCTATATGATACGAAATTTGCCAGTACACTACAACTAAACTAATTACTTCATTTATAACTTGCAGTGGTTCAGTTTACGATTGTGGATTCATATCATCCACCCCATGCCCATATTTATTTCACATGACATATCACAATATTTGAATGGATGTGTTCCAGCAAATGTATTTGAACAAAGCAGAGCCGCGCCTAAAACATAATCATATTCGTTACACTAGTCTGAAAGAGTATTGATATCTAAACCTAAGTACCATACGTACTCAAGCCTACGTTTACGAGTGGAGTGCATTACACTTTTTGTATGGGTATATACGAGTAGTCTTTCATAAGGTATCAAATGTAACAACGTGCAACAGTTCCATGTATTAAACTGTACAGAAATAATAGCTAGGGCACATGCAAGTGAAACCTGCGCATCGTGGGAGTCCACGTCATAGGTTTGCTATTCGATGACAGTCGATGACTCAGCAATCAAATGGGACAGATGTGAAGATGCATACAACAATATGAAGATCGTTTCTGTGATCTTGTAGTTGTCTGGTTATTTTGAGAGCATCATGCCGACCGGAACGCATGCAACCCTTGATTTGTTTGAAGATTATTGGCTTTAACAAATAAGCCATCTGGAGGAAATCAAATATACAAAAGGACCTTTTCATTGAATACCAAGACCATATATTTTGTCCTTAATCAATCAATATGATTAGGGTAAGCATAATTAATCCACTTGATTGCAGACTATGATTATGATCTCAACGACGAACCTCGAACAACCACCACATTAAGGTCCTATCAGTGTTAACAGCTTAAACACCACTCCTTACTCATGATTAGAAGTATACCAGTGATAGTGATAAGACTGTTTCAAGCATGATAATATTACAAATACCTCAGGAGGAGTCCAACAATCCCTCCAGATGTCGATGCACATATAGTCGAAACAGCCGATCTGTAATATGAAACATCAATAAATTTGACATCGGCATAGAAAACACAATACTCACATAAACCATACCGTACGCACTGAGCATCCGCATGCAGTACGTGTATTATTTTCATTGCAGAAAAATATTAATCGCAAAAAGGTTTCCTTTACGATTTAATTTTCTTCATGAAAACTTTAATTTATTAAATTCGGGATATCTTTAAGTGAATTAAAACATTGTATTTATATACATAACAAAAATTAAAGTGACATGTATCGATGGTTGTGTATCACCATTATCACTGTTCTTGTGACTTTTTAGAATATAGTAAATAAAATATGCCGTGTACCCATTTATATGTTTCTTTATAGGATGGTTTTCGAAGACAAGTATCCTACTAACAACTTTAGAGCAGGTAATATGGAACTACAAACACAATCATATTAAGGCCTCAATTGATTCTATTTTCTTTCGATTTACTTTTTACGCTCTATATGTTGATCCTTAGCAGAGTGCTCACTTTGGCCAAGTTCCAAGCAAGGAACCGATATCAAAAGACGCGGAGATTCCTAGGAACCAATAAAAAGGCTGTTGTTCTACAACTATATTCTGATCTGCTCATTTGAATCAGGAATAAACGTGGTGTTTTCATATTTGCGGGATGTATTGAGTATTTGATTCTAAAACTTTCGATCATACATGATTGTGTAAACTACTAAAGATATTAGTTATTTTCAAAAACAACTCTGTCGATGTAAATTCTCACAGTTGTGAGACAGACTTGACGTCGCCCTGGGATGTTATGACGTCACTATACAATGAAGGATATTACATATGCGTTATGACTTGGTCAGCAAAATGTGCACAGACAAAATAAAAGTGTCGAAGTTCTTCTGATATAAATTGATTTAAATTAATTTAATTGACGTGGTATCCACGAAACCGAATAGCACGTTATTTCTAAATTAGTGAATCCAGGCTTCGAATCCCATTGAATTACATTTTTCAATCAATAAGACTGCAGTACATACTCCCATTAGTTTTACAAGAAGGGTATACCAGTACGTAATGAATTGGACGTTGTGGAAGCTGTTACTATTCCATGCTTGGTTCTGAACCTACTTCTGATCCTGACTATAGATGGAAGGCCAAAGCCTTGCAATTTAGAGACATTTCTTCTATCACCAAGTAGGGTTGGGACAACAACTTGGATTTATCAATAATAATTACAACACTCTTAAGGAAAGTGTATGGCTTTGCATCCTGCACATCGTGCCATTGTCGTTTCTGAAGTCTAATTGAGGTTTTGCTTGGAAGGTGTGACTGTCAAAATCTGTGGTTGCATCAGATTCCAATAATGTAATGTCATGATGACATTTTCAAACTCGCTAAACTCTGTGTACAAAGATTTATCCGACAATAATTTGCGTTCTCATAACAAGTGTTTCCAAACAGCGACCGATCTTCTATAGATCTACCTCGAACGCCACGGGCTAGATGTCTATTCTATTATGACAAAAGCTAGACAGAACGTCAATGGCAGCGACAATCTAAATATGCTCTGGGGACCGCCACTCTCTAAATATTTTATTTCGAGTTCAATGCGTTAGATTTGAGCACTCAACTCAAACACATCATTGGATCCTGTTATACTTTGGAGTTGCTCCACAGAGTTGTCATCATTTATATTAGGAAATGTATATATTAAAGATGTTTAAGCAATTATATACATGTACATGTGGTACAGTACCTGGCTGTCAAACTCCACTTCAACAAAAGGTATTTCCTTTCAACACTTTTAGAGCAGATGGTATGGAACTACAAACACTATTATGGTAAGGCCACAACAAATTGATTCTACTTTGGGGAAAATGCTTCATACTTTCTACGTTCTACGTTCTAGGTATAATGTACAGTACCTGGCTGCCAACTTCCACTTCAACCCGGATATTCCAAAAGTGCTTCCACAATTAAATCCAAGCCAACCCCACCTTAAACACCAAAGTTCTCACACTCTTAGCATGTAGTTCTTGATCTCACGCACGCACACACACACACACACACACACACACACACACACACACACACACACACACACACACACACACACACATATATATATATATATATATATATTATTTCTACATGTTGTTGATTCTAACATCTACTGGTCTGTTTGTTTAATTTTTTTCCACTGTGAGTTCTTCAACCCTTTAAATATATTCATATATTCAGTAACATATGTTGAAGTATATTTAAATCGATCGTATTTATAGTGAGCTTACCACAGCATAAACATGCCAAGCATTGCATTTGTAGGCGATCCCATTTGAGGGGCTTTCTTACTCTTGAAGCGATTGTGACGAGGCTTCAAAAGAAGAGTGGACACCAAGCCAGTGACCCCTCCAACTAAATGCACTGGTCCTGCTCCAGCGATGTCAATCACACCCATAGTCTGTAACCATCCTTGTTTACCCCAGAACCAGTGGGCAGGGAAACAGTATACGAATGTATTCAGTAGGGAAAATATGATGTACGCCTCAAGCTTTGTCCTCTCCGCCATAGCGCCTGTGATGATAATCAAGCGTTAGATATTCACTACCAAGTAATATATAGGTTATATTTGGGATTACGCTGTCTTTGTAAAGTACAGATTCTAGTACATATTGGGTTGATTAGGTGTCTCACTCTGAGAGTATATTAATTTCAAGTCCCGGATAGGGCTCAACACAAAATGTACTAGAATATGTACTTTACAGAGAAAGTGTACTCCCACATATAGCATATGTTACGTTTGACCACTTTCTCAATGGCATCGTGTATTCATACCTAAAACCAATATAGTTTATAAACTGCCGTCATACAGCTGGAATATTGCTGAGAGCGGCGTTAAACAACAAACAAACAAACAAACAATATAGTTTATCAAATACAAACTTCAGTAACTGAATATCATACCTGCTTTTATAGCATGCGTCATTATACTTTGTGTAAACCATGGTTTGCCGAATGAATGTGTCAGAGTATGTGTTGCGGGTTTACAAATTATTGAGAATTGTATGACCTCAGAGAGGCCAGTACTTTATTTTTGTCGGACAATCATATACAAACATATTTGAATACAGTACACATATTGTATATACAACGAAAGTACAACTAGGTGTCCGGGATAACCAAATCGTCTCCTTCGTGAGTCGACTGTATACTGAATGGGTTTGATAGATATTTTCCAGCCAGTACCATCAAAAAGTGTATCTTACATATATATATGTAAAAGTAATTACTTTTATTGCTCACGTCTGTGGTATCTTGTTTATGGAAGATCTTACTGTGGCATGACCACAAACATAATGAACAATAAAAAGTTTTACTTTTACATCGTGTGTAACCCCAATATTCCAACTGACACCAGGAACAGTAAAGGGTCAAACTCAGAGATTCAGTTACCACGGGATAACCACGAGAAGACAACGGACATGGAAGGATTGGCGTATGCAAATAGACATCGGGTATGGCTATGGGATTGTACGTTTCCATCACATATGGGGGCGGTCGGGTAGCCTTGTGGTTAAAGTGTTCGCTCGTCACACCGAATACCCGGGGTCGATTCCCGACATGGGTAGAATGAGTGAAGCCCATTTCTGGTGTCCCCCACCGTGATATTGCTGGAATATTGCTAAAAGCGGCGTAAAACCATACTCACTCACTCACTCACTCCATCACATATGAGACAATCGTTTTAAAATGAGTGATAATGAGTTATTAGCCAGATTTTAGCAATATTCCAACACAATCAGGACGGACTTCACACATTGTACCCATATTGGGAATAGAACCCGGGCCTTCAGATGACGAGCGACCGCTTTCAGCAACATGGTTTTTCACCGCTCCAATCTATGTGTACATTTCTCTTCATACACATACATACATGTACCTTAAAGTGAACATTATAGTGTTACATTGTTGTATACACGGCGAGTTAATAGCACATGCATGTGTAGAAATGCGTTACCTGAAACGATCGTTGTAGCTGTCGTTGCAAATGACGCCTGAAAAAAGAACTTTGAATACACGTATCCCAAACTTTCCTCGTCCGCCGTCACAAAAAAGTCCCCCCAGCCGTTGAAAGGGTTAACGTAGCGTTCATCTTCTCCAAAACTCAGGCCATATCCGAACATCCAGTATGTCAGTCCTCCACAGATGACATCCACGGCGTTCTTCACCATGATGTTTACTTCATTCTTACTGTGGACGGAGCCACTTTCCAACAGACCAAACCCTGTAATATACAGACGTTTTTGTACATACATGAAGAGCTTAGCGCCATAAGGGCAAATTTCATATGGAGTCTGTTTTGAGAAAAGTGATGAATATTGTTATAAAAAACATTCAAAAAAGGAAATAAACTTACGTTTTTAATTTGTGTAAAGGTGGAAAGGGCAAATTTTTACCCTCAGGCATTTGCATGGGATTTAATATATATATATATACACACACACACACACACACACACACACACACACACACACACACACACACACATATATATATAAATGTTTTGTTTCATCTGTGTTTCCTTTGCAACCGTCAATAAATCTTTCAACAGTTCGTTTGTTGTTTCAACTTTTCCAGAAAGCAAAGTGATCTTCCCTAATCATGAAAAGACATTATCCATGGTTCAACGATACCTGCCTATTTTGAATCAAAGTATTAAAATGGAGAAGATATTGAGCAAATACAAAATTATCAACAGCCAAAGGGTACTCGTGAAGAGCAACCTCCTCGTGGTGAGTGCTGGGTGACGCAAATAGCTCTTCCCCCGTGTGGAACCGGGGTAGAATATTTCCACAGCCTCCCATTGCTGGTCGTAAGAGGCGACCAAAGTGGGCAGCCCGTTTGCCGTGGGTTGCGTCCCTGTGTCGGCGGAGGACGGGAGTCTGGTAGTTGAGGGCACTGGTTCCTGGAACAGTGTTCCTTTGCCCAACACACTACTTCGACCCTTACTTCGCCTAGACGGGTGGTAAGATGGGCCCGGTCTTATCAATCGGCTGGTCACGCCAAGCCCTGTGCATAAAATTGTGTATGCACACACGTGATTTTTATAAATGTATTCTTTTGACTTGGTTGTATATAACATGCGTGAATTCTCAAACTATTAATGTAACAATTTGCCTAGAGTCTTATGCCTGAAGGCGGTGGCTCATGGGCCAATCTGGTGATATTGACCTCCAAATTCGGTATGTGTCCAATTTCTTGTCATGGGCCGAGCCAGCCTGGCATTTAATTTGGTATACAAATATTGCTATTTGCGTCATATTTGCTGGAGTATAACATCCCTGTATCCCTGGTGTTTGCATCTTGGATATCCGTTGCACCAAAACACCGTTCTTTGTAACACTCCGTGGTGGGTGGGGAGCAGGGGTGCTGAATTACTTTATTTCATCATGTCTCACCAATACCCTGGTTCAAACCGATCAAAACGTAGACATGTGGATCTAGATGACACTGATCAAAATGATAAATTATCTCGTGGACTGGACTCCTGGGCACGATTGATTGTGATCGAGGCAGCTGATAAAGAACCCTTGAAGCTTAATCCTTTTGCTATTTCAAAAACTGTTTCAGGAATATGCGGAGAGGTTAAAAATGTGACACGGCTTCGTAGTGGCGCTCTACTTGTTGAGTGTTCACGTAGACAGCAATCTCTGAATCTGCTATCTTTAACTACGTTTGCTAATATTGAGGTTGCTGTCTCCGTGCACAAAACCTTGAATTCTTGCCGAGGCATTGTTCGAGACAGAGCTCGTTGCCTGTCGGACATGTCGGAGCAAGACATTACAGATGAATTGACAAGTCAAGGGGTAACTGCAGTTAAGCGCTTTACAATGAAATTTAGAGACGGTGGCACCATCCCGTCTAACAACTATATGCTAACTTTTGCACTGTCCACCCTACCTACATCTATTAAAGCTGGTTATCTTAACATCGGAGTGGAGGTGTATGTCCCCAATCCACTCCGATGTTTCAAGTGCCAAAGGTTTGGACACGGATCAAAATCTTGTGTTCACTCTGTCGTCTGTCAACGCTGTGGTGACGGCCACGACAACACCGACTGTACAGCTGACATAAAATGTGTAAACTGCAAAGGTCAACATCTGGCTTCATCAAGATTATGTCCTGAATGGCAAAAGCAATCAAAAATCCTGAAACCCAAACATGAGAACAATATCTCGTTTTACGAAGCTAAGAAGCTTATTGAAAATCAATCTCCTCCAACTCCACTGACCAGAACCTATTCTGCTGCTACAGCTATCTCTACTCCTTCAACTCCTCTCACAGTTTCAATTTCTATCCAGACTGTTTTGACATGGATTACGTCAGATCAACCTGTTAGGATATCTTCTGCCATAACCTCCAATAGTTCTTCAACTCAAACAATAAGCTCATCTGAACCATTGACTGATGAATCTGATGTTGAGTCTGGTCCTAAAGAGCCAGAGGCTGCAGAACCAGCTACTATCAAATCTGCCGTTACTACTCTAACAAGAAAAGAAAAAAAAAATAAACAGAAAACAGACTACCATAAAATCCTCGTCTTCAGAGGTTCTTCTCCACAACTCCTTTGGTGCTCTGGACATGGATGTAACCCCATCGTCCCAGAGCAATAGTAGGAGTCCTTCTTCCCCACGTGCCCGTGAGAGATCCCCCATAGAACCACCATGACACATTGTCCTAAATTAATTCAGTGGAATTGCAGAGGACTTAGGAATAATTTTAATGAAGTTCAATTATTAGCACAAGACTATAAACCATCAGCTTTTAGTTTACAAGAGACCTATCTTAAGCATACTGATAAATTTGAATTGCGTCAGTACAATTCTTATCATTCTTTTTCACCTCCGGGTGATAAAGCCACTGGCGGTGCTTCCATTTTGGTGAGGCAGGGCATCATCCACAGTCCTGTTCATCTCAAATGTAACCTTCAGGCTGTTGCTGTCCGTCTTACTCTACAAATAACTTTAACACTTTGTTCCCTATATATTTCTCCATCCTCAAATTTGCAGCAGTCTGACCTTCAGGATTTATTTGACCAACTCCCTAAGCCCTGTATCATCATGGGTGATCTTAATGGGCATAACCCTCTATGGGGAAGTTCCTCTTCAAATAATAAAGGGAAAATCCTTGAGGATTTTATTGCTAACAATAATCTATGCATCTTCAACGACGGCTCGAACACATATTTACATCCTGCAACAGGTACGTACACTGCATTAGATCTGTCAATCACAGATTCTAACTTATATAATGATTTTGAGAGGTCAGTCCATGATGACCTTTGTGGAAGTGATCATTTTCCGACAGTGCTTACAGCTATAAACCCAACTGATGATCCACCTATAACAAGATGGAATTTTTCTAAGGCAAATTGGCCGTTATTTCAGAACATATGTACTGACAAATTGCAACATGAACTTTTTATGGATGTACCTGACCCGATTCAGTTGTTTTCCGATCAACTGAAAGGTATAGCTGATGAAACTATTCCTAAGTCCTCTGTGAACCCACATATTCGTAAACCATGGTTTACTTATGAATGCAAACAAGCTAGGAAGCGTAGGAAGAAGGCCGAGAAATACTTTCGACGCCATCCTACTGTTCATAATTTGAATACTGTAAAAATTACTTATGCTAAGGCTCGACGAACTTTTAAACTCAATAAACGACAGACCTGGAAGGATTATGTTTCCAAAATAAATTCTCGCACGCCTATGTCAAAGGTGTGGAACATGATCCAAAAAATCAAAGGCAAAGGTTCCAAATCAAGTATTCATCATCTCAAAGATGACCATAATTTATTGACGGAAAAATCAGATATTGCAAACAAACTGGGTGAAACTTTAGCCAATCATTCTTCTTCGTCAAACTATAATCCAAAGTTTCAGAAGTATCAACAACAACAAGAAAGGAAAAAAGTCAATTTTATTTCTGACAATGGTGAAGATTATAACGAAGTATTTTCACTACATGAGCTACACACTGCTTTAGCTCAAGCTCATGATACTGCAACTGGTGCTGATGATATCCATTATCAGCTTCTAAAACACTTGCCTGAATCTTGTCTTACAACACTCCTGAATATTTTTGATGATATTTGAACAACGGGACATTTTCCTCCTTCGTGGAGAAATGCCATCGTTGTACCCATACCAAAGCCTGGCAGGGATCATACAGATCCATCCAATTACCGACCTATTTCATTAACTAGCTGTGTTTGTAAAACCATGGAGCGCATGGTGAATAATCGCTTAGTTTGGTTTTTAGAAACCAACAATTTAATCAGTGATATCCAATGCGGTTTTCGTAAAAACCGAAGTACAATCGATCATTTGGTTCGTTTAGAATCATTCATTAAAAATGCTTTTATAAACAAACAACATGCTGTACATTTATCTTTTTCGATCTTGAAAAAGCTTACGATACCACTTGGAAGCATGGTATTTTAAAAGATTTACATGACTTTGGTTTAAGAGGCCGGTTGCCTCAATTTGTATCACAATTTTTAACTGACAGACAATTTCAAGTTCGTGTTGGATCAACCCTGTCTGATCATTATAATCAGGATCAGGGGGTTCCACAAGGCAGTATTTTGTCTGTTACCTTGTTTAGCATCAAAATAAATAGTTTATCTAAAGTATTAAATGACTCAATCGATGGGTCATTGTTTGTGGATGATTTTAATATTTCATGTCGTGGTAAAAATATGCGTACAATTGAAAGACAGTTACAGTTGTGTCTTAATAAAATTCATAAATGGTGTCTTGAGAATGGATTTAGGTTCTCACAGACAAAGACAAATTGTATACATTTCTGTCGGAAATATAAAACTCATAAAGACCCAGAGCTCTCTTTAGATGGTACTCCAATTAAGGTTGTAAAAGAAGCCAAATTTCTGGGATTGATTTTCGACCACCATTTGACGTTTTTGCCACATATTAAATATTTAAAGACTAAATGCCTGAAGGCCCTTGATTTGTTGAAAGTCGTATCGAATTCTAAGTGGGGAGGGGATCAGACAACCCTTCTTCACTTATATCGATCATTAATCCGCTCTAAATTAGACTATGGCTCCATTGTGTATGCTGGAGCTTGCAAGAGTAATTTAAAAAAGTTAGATTCAATCCACCATCAGGGACTTAGACTGTGCCTTGGTGCTTTTAGAACTTCTCCTGTTGACAGTCTCTATGTCGAGGCTGATGAACCCTCTTTGAAACTACGCCGTATTAAATTATCTCTTCAATATATCACAAAATTACACTCTAACCCTTCTAATCCTGCATATGCCTCCGTTTTTCATCCTCAATATGAAGAACTGTTTCTGAGGAAACCAAAGCTGGTTCCCCCACTTGGAATTCGGATTAAATCAAATGTTATTGCTGCCCATATAGATTTAGATCTCATCTCTCCTTACCGCCTTTTGTCTTCTCCTCCCTGGCAGTTGGTGAGGCCAGAAGTAGACATTTCCCTCACACGTTTTATAAAATCTGAGACCAATCCACTCGTATATCAATCAATTTATAAACAAGCATATTTACAGTTAAGAAATAAATACGACCCTCACCATTCAATCTTTACTGATGGATCCAAGGATGGTGGCCAAGTAGCATCTGCCACCGTCATTGGATCAAAACATTTATCGTCCAGAATACCAGATAATAGCTCTATATTCACTGCTGAGGCCAATGCTATCCTTACAGCCTTGGGATACATTCAAAAACAATCTGTATATAAACGATTTATAATCTTTTCTGATTCTTTATCTTGTCTTCAGGCACTAAAAAAAGTCTCTTCTAGTCATCCAATCATTTTAAACATTTTAGAACTTTATAATAATCTTTCAACTGGCCAATACGACATCGTCTTTTGTTGGTTGCCCAGTCATGTGGGCATAAAAGGCAACACAATGGCTGATGCTGCTGCTAAAGCAGCCCTCAACAAATCTGTGACACCACTTCTAATTCCATTCAGTGATTATAAACCTGTGATCAGATGTTACATCAGAGATCTTATGCAAATGAAGTGGGACACCCAAGTAGGTATCAATAAATTACATCAAATTAAGCCAACTTTCGGTTACACCTACTTGGGGTGTCAGTCCAGATTTGAAGAGGTCATTTTACGACGATGTCGTATTGGCCATTCAAGATATACACACGAATATCTATTAAAAGGTGAGGATCCTCCATTTTGTATCCCTTGTGATGAGAGAATCACAGTCAAGCATGTCCTGCTTGACTGTATTGATTTTTCCATTACAAGGGATAAGTATTTCAAAGTTTCGTCCATCAAGGATCTTTTTAGTATCAGTGCTCATTTACTCATCGGTTTTTAAAAGAAATAGAATTAATAGATAAATTTTGATTATAATATGTATAGTTTATAGGAAGTGATTTTAATTTGGTGAATAAAATTCATGACTTGGATTGTTAGTGGCTGTTTCTTCAAAGGGGGTTGAAGTATCGTAAAACAATTGTTCCCCTGGGAAGGTACGTACGTCCGGTATCATTCAAAGTATCTTTTCATTTTGCTGTGATTTTAATCGTAGCATTTTTGTTGATTTTAACTGTTTGGCTAATCTTTCTGATCATCGCCAGTAGCCCGAGGGATGGTATAAATCCTGCTGGGGACCATGTAGGTAGCAGAAGTACCGTAAGTCCCCATGGTCCCTAGTATGGTGGCCTAGCTTTGGTTGCTGGCGATCTACAGCCCGTTTTTATACTGTGTCGTCTGATTTAATTTGATCGTTTTATTGCTCTAAAATTAGTTTTTAACATTATAATCTGTGATATATTGCTAATTGTTGTACTGTCCTTCGGCGACAGGTTTATATATATAATATAAATGTTTACCTTGTTCAAGTCACGATATGGCTGAAATAGTGCCGATGTGACTTTAAATATTAACTCACTCACTCACTCACTCACTCAACAGCCAAAGACAAACCAAAAATCTTAGAAAGATTTTGACAAGTTCTAAATTTGATTCTGTTGTCATCACTACACAGGTTTCTAAGTGCGGTGACAAATGTTGCCTAACTTGCAGCAATATAATTGAAGGCTGTTCAGACCAAATTACAAAGGACACTAAATTTACTGTAAAACAAAATATGACTTGTGATACTAGAAATGTTATTTACTTGATTGTTTGCAGTGGATGCAATGAAAAGTATATCGGAAAGACAGAACTTAAATTAAAAAGAAGAATGAATCTTCACCGTTCACAAATAAAGCAGCCACACAACCGCACGATTCCATTCAGTGAACATTTAGAAGCATGTCGAAGCGGCAACTTTTTAGTTTTCCCGTTATATAAGCTAAATTTTGATCATGAACCTACATTGTTTCAAAAAGAGCAAAATTTCATTCATAAATACGCGCCTTAGTTAAATGTAAAGGCGTAAGTTATTTGTCCATTGTCACCTTGGTATTATGACGTCATAGTTTCCTAAGTGTTATGGCGTATATATAAACTACTACTTAAAGTACAAACACATTCTATTGAAGTACTTTTAAATGATTTAAACTAATGCCAACTTTGTTGAAATAGTTTAAATATAATAAAAATGTGTCCAAACTTTCAACATCTCTCTCAGACAACCAGTCTCAACCACACACGGAAATGAGAGCTAAAAGGGCCAAAATCTGGCAAAGTGACTTTGGCCCTTTTGGAACTTGACTTTGGCCCTTTTATAGAATTTTAAGTGACTATATTTCAAAAACGCATCAATGAGATACGTACCATGCCGCATTTTTTAACAAGGATCCCCAATGAATGGCTAATGGTAAACTGAACTACTGCAAGTTAGGAATGTAGTGATTCAATAAAGCTGTTGTGGAGTGACTAATTTAATGCCGTACCATATAGATGACTGTATATTAGTCATTTAGTCATGAAAAATATGTCTCTTCCTTTCGGCTATGACCAAATAAACAGTGTGTGTGTGTGTGTGTGTTTGTGTGTGTGTGTGCGTGCGTGCGTGCGTGCGTGCTTGCGTGCGTGCGTGCGTGCGTGCAGTTTAACATTGATACCCTACTCTGACAAAGACACTCCGAGTCGACCAGTGGTTATTTTATTCCCTTAATGCCAAGCCCCAGGTATGGTAACAACAAGAACCATCTATATATCCTTCGGAATGACGTGGCAGAGAGAGAGAGAGAGAGAGAGAGAGAGAGAGAGAGAGAGAGAGAGAGAGAGAGAGAGAGAGAGAGAGAGAGAGCAACTGATCGATCTTCTACTCTCCGGGAAGACGCCCTATCTACTAGACTACGGAGGCACTGTTCCAGAATAAAGCACATTGAGAAGTGTACCGGCCGCAACAAATAAAAGCATAACACTGGATACGTACACCACAGAAATGGTCAATGATTTGAACTTTTCTCCTATTTCACGTTGATTTAAGCTATTATATTCGAAAATATGACTTAGAACACAACAATCGGATCCCTACAAAAACTGATTAAATATAACATGTCACAATGAACGCACATTTTATCCCCTTTCATTCTACGTCATCATAGATGTAATGGCATTTTTTGAACGATCTGGAAATCGCCTCTCATATTTCTGGCTGGTTGATTACGTCTCAATATTCAATAATTGGTCGTCACAAGACCCTCATGGGATATCATTGAAATATGATAATACATCTTATTAGTGTGTAGATGAGTTTTTCAGGCATTGACATCAGCAGACATATAGTTTTGTAAGGACAGTGGTTCCACTTCGTATGGATATTAGCTGCAGTGCTATCTATATTGTTGATGTTGATTTGGGTGAATATAATTATACGTCCCAAAGGGCAATATTCACGTAAAATGACGATGGTACAGACGATAGGAAGATGGGTGCCCGGTCGCAACTAAAAAAAGCACGAAATATATTTATGCACTACGTTCTATTTTTTTTAAATCGCACCTTACCGTATTACTATATAAATATGACAAAGGTGTACAGTCAAGTTCAAGTTACATGGCCAAAACCTAATCCGAATGTAGTTGAGCTCCAGCTGAGAATGCTTTAAACATGTCGACAAATGTTCGAATTTCTAGAGATATGAGATATTATTTCTACCATAGAGACGAGCGACAAACGTCATCTGATATCCCCTGGACTGGTAATGGTTGAGTGCACAGGATTCAAATTGAAACTAAGTTGCTACTCTAATACTCTGTAGATATCCGCAGCACGAAGTGAATACAGGAAATAGGTTACTTTAGTACCGCATCTTAGCCAGAATTGTTCATGTCCTGCATGACCGTGTGCCAGGAGAACCTCAATGAATTCCACCGGTAATGTTATCGAATGAGATACCACTTACAACTGCCGATGCGAACCTATAGCTAATACATTTCCATGGTAACAGCTGTATACAAATACAACAATGGTATGGAAAAGGTCGTGTTGCTTCCACATATTTTATCATATCAGCTGCTATTTTAGCTGGAGATTTTGTAAATTATACACGAATGCCTTTTGTTATCTTTCAGAGTGTCAAAGATATAACAGTCCCATTTGAAGATGTTCTTCAACTGTATGTGCAAAAAATATCACATCCTCCATTATTTTCATATTACGTGAGAGCACAGATGGCATATTTGTCTTATGCGCCGCATTTAGCTTTGAAGAGTTGCGTTTCTTAGGAGAACCAGAAACACACGTTTGTGGGTTCGAATTTCAAATACGCTGTGATGATGTTTCTTGGTTTGTCAGCACCATACCCGTGCTTGTTGGTTTTACCAAAGTGGTTACGTCGAACACCAGCATCAATGTGTGCTTACCTCCCACATCAAGCTGACGTGCCGTGATGTTGCTGGTGTACTGCTCAAAGCACCGTTAATCCCAACTCACTCACTTATCAATGAACCATGTTAGTTTAGCTCGTTCAAGCGGCAGTGCTGATGATTTACAAAGTGCGTTACAAAGTACAACGCATTACATGTAGCATATCGATCACAGCTAGTGACTCAAATGCGTAAAATACAAATACATTATTTCCTGTTATTAGAAATACTGAACAATATCAACAATACTTCCAAAATATAGAGAATCCATGTTGTCAATTGTGTTAGTATTATCAGGCTACTGAATATAAATACATGTGAGAATATAAGATGCACTGATACATTTAACCACCCCCGCTCCCATCTCCACCCACTGTCGAGTGCTTATTGAGGTGAACTTGAATGTTGATTTGAATTAATTGTGCTTAGCTCTGTAAGCCGAACTTGACATTTCTAACTTAACGAACACTCAGTGCCGTAAATCACTTAACTCTATGACATGCTAACAGCTACTCCTCTACCTACTTGAGGTATACTGAAAGTTTAGACAAGGAACAGGAGCAGCCATTGTGATTTATAGTCAAGGCTTTCTGGTGATAGAACTTCTTAAAGCAGGAAATGTATAGATCAAATGTTCGTTTCTTTGGATTAAACTTAAATTTTATGATGAAATTAGACCCGTTCTTTTACATGAACATTGCCTTAAATATGTTATATCAAGGTCTGTGTATTGAACATAAAGGAACTACAAACCATTCCGTTTGAGCTTTGCATTAATAAATAGAACTGTTCGAGATATTTTTAGAAGCAAATATTTTCAGCCATGATAACACCAAACTAATTAAATACGTTGGTATATCCTACTTATTCATTATGTGAATCGTAAATAAATATTAAAAGTACACATTAATATTACAGAGTTAACTTTCTTGTCTGTGGAAAAATACACATAACCTGATGTTTATTAACGACTAATTGGTCGTAGAGTGTGTGTTGTATCTCACATCGCTTTTCTTTGTCCTGGGAATATCAATACTTGGATCAGATAATTAGCTCTTAGAAGCCTTCCAGGACTAGATAAAGACCTTATCTGTATACTTGGACATTACCTGTAGTCAAAGGCAAAATCCTAGACCAACATGCCAAAAATAATGAAATCAATTTCTTCTCAGTAAGATAAGAACAAAATTACTTGGTACATTCAACCACTCTTGAAGCGGTAAATTCGAAGTTAGTAAATCATGTCAATGCATATATATGATACGTTTGGCTAGTAGAAAAAAAATGTAAGGGTTTCAAAGGAAATGTATTTTACGGGATCAATTATACTGGCTATCAATTGTACACTTTATTCATATTTCGCATGCATGTGTTTCGGTTGCGCATTTCATTGTTGAACTTTTTTCTCTCAAAACTGGGTATTACGCCTCTCGCTAATATGTTTCATATTCATTCAATCTGCACTGTCATCTGTGAACGGAACATGAAGGCCAGATTTCAACTTCATTAGTCCAGCAGTAGCAGTTCTAAATACAGTAAACTACGTTTATAACGAACCCAAAGGGATCACTAATATCAGTTCGTTATAACAGTAGTTCGTAATAAGCATATATACAGCATATATACAACAAATGGCCGGGACCAAAACATAAATTCGTTATATCCGCCTGTTCGTTATAAGCATGTTCGTTATAAACGTAGTTTACTGTATACCCAAGGATAAGCATTATAAGAGAATTGAAGACCATGATCAAAATTCAAATCAAAGGCAAAATATGAACGTTATTTGAGCCCCACTACAATTTACATCGATATTCAAAAACATACTTTTGGGCCAAATTTTGATTCATCACACGTTAAAACTACATGTAGCATTCCTAGATTTAGCTTAACTGGTCCACTGATTTCTTGAGAAGATGTAGTTTAAAGACGACACACACGACATCGGTATGTTTTGACAAAAGCTCCGAAGGTCCCCAAGAAAGACACGTCATTTAACATTGTGAAACAGTTCATACCCCCCACGGATGTTTGACCGTATTAAATCACCTTGAAAGAAAACATATGTTCGATAACGGGCTTCAATTTTGGAGGAAAAGGAGGTGACCGATATGGTTATTTACTTTTACAACTTGTACTCAGCACTCTAATCTCGGCTTGAATTGATCCGAGGAACTGCATTTCTAATTATCTTCACATCAATCCATATTCATTTATTAACAGTATTCATGGTTCAGTGTATACAAAGTCATCCGAAGTAAATAATAATCCATCCTAGTTATACCCGACGATGTGGAGTCAAATACGTTATCTTCCGGAAGGCAGCCACCCCCCCCCCCCCCCCCCCCCCCCCCTGGGTCCAATGTGTACGGTGAGATAGACAGGGCTTAACCATAACTGACAATAACAATCAGTGCGTGGGTGATACTGGATTTTCTCGAAAGTCGGAATAAGAGTCATAGTTCGTACTAATGGCAGTGCCACAAAATACTTTCAAAGCATGATACTCTTTGTTTATGCATAAGCATACTGTTTAAAATCACGTCTTATCTGTTTGCAACAGACGCATTCGTTTGACAAATTGCGTTTGAGAAACAGTCCATTCAATGCAAGAAGATTCAGATTACCCATTACGATTAATAACCACTTACAGATCAATATACATTACGTGCAATCGGGTGCTTTGACCACTGCACTTTACCTGAGTGTCCAACATATTTCTTAAACGTTTTCTTTACTCTTTACTTAAAAGCAGCAACATCTCTGCACTTGTAGACATCAGGTATAATTCAAAATTAAGATATTGTTTTTATAATTACTTTCAACAAAATCACTAAATATGCTATCGTGTAACTGGATTTTCTGGTACCTCACTTGATTGTCTGGTCAAGATTCGATTGTTTATAGGCAGCTGTCGTATGGCAGGAGTACTGCCGTGCGGCGACAGGCAACAAAAAAACCACTTACTTTCATTATACACTTTGTGTGAGTGGTAGGACAGGACGTGCATACCCTGTTCGCGAACACCTGGCGTCATCACTGGTTTTCAGTGATTCATTCAAATGATTGTCACCGCTATTTTGCCTAAAGCCGAAAGGGATCTGTCTTTAATTTTACTTCACTCTTGTATCCTTGATTCAAGGAGTATGTAAAACGTTTAATCGATCATATTCAAGGCTTAACGAATTTACATTACACGTAAATGTTTCAGTTGAAGAAAAGGTTCGAGAGATTCGGAGAAAGAGTATAGCTAGGAACTCATAATCAAATGGAATTAAATATAACTCACTCAAAATAAATTTTGACTTTTCTGTGCCTGTATCTCAGCATTATGTTATAAAGTTTTAAACATATAACACCTCTTACGGATTACAGATCATCTCAAAGAGATACTGAAACAGATTTATTTTTCCCTCTGGTAAAATAGGTTTTCTGCCAATTGTCCACCATATTGACGTATTTAGGTGGACGCGGTTCGGAACTATCTATGGGAAAGGCCTTGATGATTTCTTTCTGCTACCCAAAGAGATTTACAGCGATGGGGCACGCAAGTGACCGAGGAAGATATCACGGAGAGACAGATCGAAGCCATCGATTGAAGGAAAAGATATTTTGTGTAGAAAACATACACGTGCCTCTTTCTTCAGGTCATGATGACATGGCAATAACTGAACACGGGTCTCTTCACTCATTGTTTCAATGAGTAGGTTGTTATCCAGAGTATTATTTCAAATTGTGGAAATGTGTCCTTAATTATTGGTGTCAATACGGACCTTTGTTTGGAGCGAATACTGTTTTTCACACCTACAAAGAATGAATAAATATCACGAGCCTGATCACCCGATCCTGTTAGTCGCCTATTACGACAAGCATAGTCGCTTTTTACGGCAAGCATGGGCGATTCTAAAAAAGAGTCATGGCAGACCTTCTGGAAATCTCTACATGAAAAAAACACAGATGCTAATAAAACAGTCTGGAGAGAAATATGCGCAGTCAGGTGTGAACGTAAACCAACAAATATGCTCCAGTTAGCCAATGCCCCTACAGTTAAATATTCTAGCTGATCACTTCTCATCTGTTAGCAGCAACAATAAGTGCAGCAAAATAAATTCCAATAGGAAAAATGATTATGCCTCATATATTAAAACAGCCTGACGAGAACTTTTCATTGAGGCAGTCAGATAATGTAAACACAAATTAATGTCAGTCTCTTAATCACATAATGTGCACAAAGTACTTGAACCTTTGTTACGACGTAAATTGTAATAACGCGGTAAATTGTAATAAACTGCGGTAAAATGTAATAACACTGCGGTAAAATGTAATTCTGCGGTAAATTGTAATACATACTGCGGTAAATTGTAATAACTTCACTGCGGTAAATTGTAATAAAAACTGCGGCAAATTGTAATAACTTAAACTGCGGTAAATTGTAATAAAACTGCGGTAAATTGTAATAACCACTGCGGTAAATTGTAATAACTTCACTGCGGTAAATTGTAATAAAAACTGCGGCAAATTGTAATAACCACTGCGGTAAATTGTAATAAAGATTATTGATTTGCAAATATACAAAGAAACTTGCATGAAATATAAAATGTGCGACCAAGCTGTTTGGAAATCCCGTGCGCGAAATACGCATCAGTCGGAAAGCGCACGTTAAATCTCCAAATTAAGTAAGTAAGTAAGTAATGTTTGGAAATCACATTCCGGACTTTGAAATGATTGATTGATAAACACTAATGAACATTAAATTCTGAATATTTGCGTTTACTATGAACCAAATTCAAATTCCATGAACAATTCCAACCTCCAGCATGTTCAAGAAGGAAATTAAAAAAAGCGATTTTGTTTCAATTTGTATCATGTTTATTGAAACACAGGTTCGTCAAATTGTAACAAACTGCGGCAAATTGTAATACCAAGTGCGGTAAATTGTAATAACATCTCCTAATCCTTCCTATTTCAAACTGAATTCAAGTTCCAGTGTTTGTTGGAACTTAACAAGATCAATTCCAACCTCCAGCATGTTTAAGAAAATATAAAAAAAGCGATTTTGTTTCAATTTCTATCATTTCTATTGAAACACAGGTGCGGCAAATTATAACAAACTGCGGCAAATTGTAATACCAAATGCGGTAAATTGTAATAACATCTCCTAATCCTTCCTATTTCAAACTGAATTCAAGTTCCACTGTTTGTTGGACCTTAACAAGATCAATTCCAATTTCCAGCATGTTTAAGAAAATAAAAAAAAGCGATTTTGTTTCAATTTCTATCATTTCTATTGAAACACAGGTGTGGCAAATTGTAACAAACTGCGGCAAATTGTAATACCAAGTGCGGTAAATTGTAATAACATCTCCTAATCCTTCCTTTTTCAAACTGAATTCAAGTTCCAGTGTTTGTTGGACCTTAACATTATCAATTCCAACCTCCAGCATGTTTAAATAAATAAAAAAAAGCGATTTTGTTTCAATTTCTATTATGTTTATTGAAACACAGGTTCGGCAAATTGTAACAAACTGCGGCAAATTGTAATACCAAGTGCGGTAAATTGTAATAACATCTCCTAATCCTTCCGATTTCAAACTGAATTCAAGTTCCAGTGTTTGTTGGACCTTAACATGATCAATTCCAACCTCCAGCATGTTTAAATAAATAAAAAAAAGCGATTTTGTTTCAATTTGTATCATGTTTATTGAAACACAGGTTCGTCAAATTGTAACAAACTGCGGCAAATTGTAATACCAAGTGCGGTAAATTGTAATAACATCTCCTAATCCTTCCAATTTCAAACTGAATTCAAGTTCCAGTGTTTGTTGGAACTTAACAAGATCAATTCCAACCTCCAGCATGTTTAAATAAATAAAAAAGCGATTTTGTTTCAATTTCTATTATGTTTATTGAAACACAGGTTCGGCAAATTGTAACAAACTGCGGCAAATTGTAATACCAAGTGCGGTAAATTGTAATAACATCTCCTAATCCTTCCTATTTCAAACTGAATTCAAGTTCCACTGTTTGTTGGAACTTAACAAGATCAATTCCAACCTCCAGCATGTTTAAGAAAATAAAAAAAAGCGATTTTGTTTCAATTTCTATCATTTCTATTGAGCACAGGTGCGGCAAATTATAACAAACCACGGCAAATTGTAATACCAAGTGCGGTAAATTGTAATAACATCTCCTAATCCTTCCTATTTTAAAGTGAATTCAAGTTCCAGTGTTTGTTGGAACTTAACAAGATCAATTCCAACCTCCAGCATGTTTAAATAAATAAAAAAAGCGATTTTGTTTCAATTTCTATTATGTTTATTGAAACACAGGTGCGGCAAATTGTAACAAACTGCGGCAAATTGTAATACCAAGTGCGGTAAATTGTAATAACATCTCCTAATCCTTCCAATTTCAAACTGAATTCAAGTTCCAGTGTTTGTTGGAACTTAACAAGATCAATTCCAACCTCCAGCATGTTTAAATAAAAAAAAAAGCGATTTTGTTTCAATTTCTATTATGTTTATTGAAACACAGGTTCGGCAAATTGTAACAAACTGCGGCAAATTGTAATACCAAGTGCGGTAAATTGTAATAACATCTCCTAATCCTTCCGATTTCAAAGTGAATTCAAGTTCAAGTGTTTGTTGGAACTTAACAAGATCAATTCCAACCTCCAGCATGTTTAAGAAAATTAAAAAAAAGCCATTTTGTTTCAATTTCTATCATTTCTATTGAAACACAGGTGCGACAAATAATAACAAACTGCGGCAAATTGTAATACCAAGTGCGGTAAATTGTAATAACATCTCCTAATCCTTCCGATTTCAAACTGAATTCAAGTTCCAGTGTTTGTTGGACCTTAACAAGATCAATTCCAAACTCCAGCATGTTTAAGAAAATATAAAAAAAGCGATTTTGTTTCAATTTCTATCATTTCTATTGAAACACAGGTGTGGCAAATTGTAACAAACTGCGGCAAATTGTAATACCAAGTGCGGTAAATTGTAATAACATCTCCTAATCCTTCCAATTTCAAACTGAATTCAAGTTCCAGTGTTTGTTGGAACTTAACAAGATCAATTCCAACCTCCAGCATGTTTAAGAAAATAAAAAAAAGCGATTTTGTTTCAATTTCTATCATTTCTATTGAAACACAGGTTCGGCAAATTGTAACAAACTGCGGCAAATTGTAATACCAAGTGCGGTAAATTGTAATAACATCTCCTAATCCTTCCTTTTTCAAACTGAATTCAAGTTCAAGTGTTTGTTGGACCTTAACATGATCAATTCCAACCTCCAGCATGTTTAAGAAAATATAAAAAAAGCGATTTTGTTTCAATTTCTATCATTTCTATTGAAACACAGGTTCGGCAAATTGTAACAAACTGCGGCAAATTGTAATACCAAGTGCGGTAAATTGTAATAACATCTCCTAATCCTTCCGATTTCAAACTGAATTCAAGTTCCAGTGTTTGTTGGACCTTAACATGATCAATTCCAACCTCCAGCATGTTTAAGAAAATATAAAAAAGCGATTTTGTTTCAATTTCTATTATGTTTATTGAAACACAGGTTCGGCAAATTGTAACAAACTGCGGCAAATTGTAATACCAAGTGCGGTAAATTGTAATAACATCTCCTAATCCTTCCAATTTCAAAGTGAATTCAAGTTCCAGTGTTTGTTGGAACTTAACAAGATCAATTCCAACCTCCAGCATGTTTAAATAAATAAAAAAAGCGATTTTGTTTCAATTTCTATTATGTTTATTGAAACACAGGTGCGGCAAATTGTAACAAACTGCGGCAAATTGTAATACCAAGTGCGGTAAATTGTAATAACATCTCCTAATCCTTCCGATTTCAAACTGAATTAAAGTTCCAGTGTTTGTTGCAACTAAACATGATCAATTCCAACCTCTTGCATGTTTAAATAAATAAAAAAAGCGATTTTGTTTCAATTTCTATTATGTTTATTGAAACACAGGTTCGGCAAATTGTAACAAACTGCGGCAAATTGTAATACCAAGTGCGGTAAATTGTAATAACATCTCCTAATCCTTCCTATTCAAACTGAATTCAAGTTCCAGTGTTTGTTGGACCTTAACATGATCAATTCCAACCTCCAGCATGTTTAAGAAAATATAAAAAAAGCGATTTTGTTTCAATTTCTATCATTTCTATTGAAACACAGGTGCGGCAAATTGTAGTGAGTGAGTGAGTGAGTATGGTTTTACGCCGCTTTTAGCAATATTCCAGCAATATCACGGCGGGGGGACACCAGAAATGGGCTTCACACATTGTACCCATGTCGGGAATCGAACCCGGGTCTTCAGCGTGACGAGCGAACGCTTTAACCACTAGGCTACCCGACCGCCCCGCGGCAAATTGTAACAAACTGCGGCAAATTGTAATACCAAGTGCGGTAAATTGTAATAACATCTCCTAATCCTTCCGATTTCAAACTGAATTCAAGTTCCAGTGTTTGTTGGACCTTAACAAGATCAATTCCAACCTCCAGCATGTTTAAGAAAATATAAAAAAAGCGATTTTGTTTCAATTTCTATCATTTCTATTGAAACACAGGTGCGGCAAATTGTAACAAACTGCGGCAAATTGTAATACCAAGTGCGGTAAATTGTAATAACATCTCCTAATCCTTCCTTTTTCAAACTGAATTCAAGTTCCAGTGTTTGTTGGACCTTAACATGATCAATGACAACATCCAGCATGTTTTAGAAAAAGAAGACAAAGCGATTTTGCTTCAATTTCTATTATTCTAATCAGATGCGGCAAAAGTTTACAAACTGCAAAAAACTGCTGCGAATTGAACGGAAGGAATATATGTGCGTTGAAAATGTACAAGTATTCTACATGGAAGTCGAACCCTGACATTCCTATACTTCACACTGGTACCACCATCGAAAATATATAAGATTACATGTTTTGACATGAAACACGATCCTTCAAATATCCCATACATTTATAATGTCCCCATTTAATTTAATTTTGAACAGCCCTCCCTGAAAAGACTAAAATGACACATGTCCAGACATTAAACTCACATATGAACTGTTCAAAAAGAGGCAATGAAATTGTTGATATCCAAATATTCGATAACGGAAAAGAGAGAGATACAGAATGATGGACAAAATGAACGATGAACCAACCATGTGACAACGATGCCAGAGATGTCAATTCGACGAACCCTGGTGTTTCAAAATCGTCAGTCTCGCTCAATATATGATGGCAATGTCTTTTTAAAACTACTTTTTCCAAAATATGTCTATTATTGCATACCATTCGAACGCATTCTCTTCTAGAAGTAGCCATGCGTTGATCCACTTTCTATGGCTAATTATTCTTTTGAGTTCTATTGCAACACCGCTACTTTTTCCATAGTGCATTATGATTCTACGCACACTAACGGTTCTTGAAATAGTAATGTGTGGGCAATAAATGCGTGGTCGCAGATGGAGAAATGATCTTGTGTGTTGATGGAACTGATGGGACACTTGCAGGAAAGATGTAACAGTCTTGCACAATAATCTGTCAGACGACTGCTGGGCTAGCTGTAAAGATACTTCAATGATTAGAAGCACCACCTCGTTTGGCAGATCAGTGAATGCAACCTGCGTATCATATTGTGGCATCTTGTCTTTTCGACATGAGAGGAATACTTCTTCATCGCTGCTGTTGGTACTGTAAAAGCCTTCATTTAGGTCCCCCTGCATGTCCAATGGCTCTCGATCCTTACTCGGAGAATGACCTTGTTCTTCATCGCTGCTGTTGGTTCTGTTGAAGCCTTCATTTATGTTCCCTTGCATGTCTAAAAACTCATCATCATCACATTGCGAATGATGCTGTCGAGATAAGTTGTGTTCTTCGTCGCCGCTATTTGCGCTGTCAAAGACTTGTCTTGGCAAGTTTCTGTTTCCTTCCCCGTCTCGTGGCTGATCTTCACTTTGGGTTTCATGTAGTTGTAGAGCAACATAGTGTTCCCCTTCTTCTTCAGCAAAATGGCCAAGACTGATTGTTTGGGTTGCTACACTGTATGTAGGAACGATGTTTACAGTAGCATCACCGCCAAGCGATGAGTGCACGATAATATCAACATTAAACATATCTGAGACTGCTTGCAGTGTTATGTGATCTCCGTAGGTACCTTCCTCTAACATACCGGATATGTATGTATCCCAGTCTTCGCCCACGAAAAGTTCCAAGGGGGATCCATCTGAAGTGTAGGGATGTTCAAGGAGGTAACTGACAACCTGTTCTCGAAGTGTCCTGGGCGATCTGAATATACCAATTTTAGATAAAAGATGGCACAAGGCTGCAAACTGACAGTTACCGTTTCCCGGAGGGTCATACACGATGTCACCTTGTAATGCAAATGGCCTGTCTGTGTCCAATAATGGTATTTGATACTTTGCTCGATGATGTCTGCGCTGTAGTCTCCAGGAAGCCCTCTGTTTTCGTTTTACCTCTTCATCAATTGTGGTACTTGACAACCTATCAACTGAAATCCATTCAGGCGTGTCCTCTTTTCCTGTAATAGGATTTGTGAATGAAATCTTATACATAGACGATTTCAACCTGCGTGCAAGAATCCTTCCTTTTACAACGTACTGTTTTTTAGGGGCGAGTTTTCCCTTCTTGGAACCATATTTGCATAAAACATCATCGCCTACATTGTACACCGAGGGCGGATGCAGTCTTCGTTGTCTTTGTATACTGAGTCTGTCGGTTTTCTTTGTAGCAACTTCAGCCCGATGTCTAGTCCGAGTAACATACTTACTCTGCTTCAACCTGTCCTTTGCGTTAGGCTCATGAATATTTTCAATCATCATATCAGCATTGAAATCATCTGAATCAACGTCTAAAGCCGTGTTAGATTTTCTTCCGAAATACACTTCAAAGGAACTCTGCCATCCTAAACATTCTTTCTTTTCGTTATTCAGTATTGAGGCATATCTTCGCAAATGTGACGCCCAGTTGACGCCCTTGGCGCCCATAGTTACAAAATCATACATTATTTTCTTTTTCAATTGTCTATGGGATCTCTCCACCTTTCCTTGAGATTGAGGGTGGTAAGGTCTACTGCGTATGGGTTTGATTTTTAGGGTTTTACAAAGTTCATTTACATGTCCTTTAAATTCGACACCCTGGTCCATTTGTAACTTGTTAGGTGGTCCATGTTCTTCGTAGATCACCCGCAGAGCACTGGCTACACCTTTGCTTTTCTTTGTTTGCAATGCCACAAGCCGTATATATCTACTGAACACATCTACAAGAGACAGGACGAATTTATATGTTTTCCCTTTCCACCGAACAGCACTTTTGCTAAAATCTACGAGGTCAACTTGGTGGTGTGATTGGACACACTTTGCTCTCACTGGTCTGATGATAGCTTTATTTGTAAACTTGGCAGAGTGAATGGAATATTTCTCTTTCGTGCGTAGTTCGTTCCGTACTGCGGTCTCTGTAAGCCCTGACAAAGAATCAGCTGCCAAATGCCATAACTTTCTGTAGCCTGCTGATTTCTGGTTGTGAAATACATTTTCGACAAGCTTTGCAACTTCCTTTCGTTTTAAGACTGGTTTTCCTCTAAAGTACAATATGTTGCTTGGCTCGGGTCCTGTAGAGAAGTCGTGTTTTCTTCTCCAGTATCTAACAATGGCATTTCGCTGCACTCTTGTCCTTTCGGCGACCGGTGTTTCAAAATTACCTTGCACGAGTAACACAATAGTATCATATGTTTCTTCATCAAAGCTATGCGTATATTTGCGTTTCGTTTCTGCCGCGTTACAGTTAATCAAAGTCAAACAGCACAGAACTGCTACAACGAGTGCATGCATGGTTGAAAATGTACGTGAACGTCCTTTGAACAAAGCCGGGGTCAGTTGGACATCCTTCGCGCACCAATGAGCAACTTTGGCAACACTGGAAGAAAGTAGCAACTTACTTGTGAATTCAAATGGACGCAAATGTATGTAAAAGTAAAGTCATGTTAAATTAGAAGTAAACGTCGAATATTTAATTTAATGTCTAAATTTTACATAAAAAAGCATCAACTTAACAATTTATTGAAACGGAGAAGACAGCACGTGATTTAGATATTATGTAGGGAATATAATTTATGGGGGAAATAACATGAAAAAACAGGGTGTAAAAATCATCGTCGATTCTGATTTAAAAAGTAACAAAAATAACTTCACAATCTGCTTATTTAATCGTAAACACAAAAACACTTTAGACAACGATACGAAATCAGTGTTTCAGGGCAATGTGACACACGCGTCTAAAGCTCCCCGCTAGAAGGCGTGGTCTGTGTGTTTGTGGATAAATTAATGCAAAAGAAACTGAATGTGTAGCCACTAAAATGACAGAACCTCTCTTTATATTGTAAGATGCGTTGCTTTAAATGCAATGTGTAACCTCAGCAACTTTAAGTACATTAAGGTTTTATGGATGGGGGGATGTTTGCAGATTGTAAATTATTGAAAAGCATTTCGATAGAAAATCGGATATATAAGTTTAAGTACATAAGAATTGAGTAAAACAAGACGCTGTAATTCGGATCAGAACCTTGTAGAATAATATAAAACAAGATGGAAACTATGTACAAGAAGTTACTATACTAATAATAGAAGAGATGTAGGCAATATTGTCGTAATGACGTTTACAGATTCCATCATGTGTTCTCTGCCTGCTGTGATGTCTCGCCTACACTCGCTCACCCCAGACAATCCAGTCAATGCCTACCATTGCATCCTGTATTCAATATTTGCTGTCCACTTCTACTTCTAAGTTAATAACTTTACCTTCTGTAATACAATGCAGTAAATGCTTGTTTTCTATATTGGTTGGTGAAGCAGGTTTGGTGACCAATTATTTGGTGACCAAGCTATTTGCTAACACATTTGTTCCATCGGATGTCTATCAACAACTAGTGCCTCACGCCTTGCCCTCTGCTGGGAGCCTAACGATTAAATCAGGTTATATCTGGTCGGATATATTTCAACTGAATTACTGGATTAATATACTACCAACTTCATTCATCTAATAATTATTACATTGATTTCCTTCTGTAGAGAGGTTGAAAGAGAAACAAGTGTATAAATATACACACAATGAAAATTGCAATTCATCATAGTGAATATATAGTGACTGAAGAACTAAAGTAAAGAATAAGTTAATAAAACAGGGGATCAATAGGCAATAATACACAGACTACTTTTGATTGTATTTCAAGAAAGTGTCAGCCTGACAAGCGTGGAAATATTGCGATAGGACAATTCTAGATAATTTCCGATCAGTAAAGTGGATGGGACAGACATTGATATAAATGAAATTTACATTTATCAACTGAGTAAAGTTCAGTAAGTTACAAACACGAAGACAGTCAGCATTGATCTGATTCTATTCTAAATATTTACTGAGTGTTTTCAGAGTCAGACAAAAGCATATACTTTCCAAAATACAGACGGGCGTCTATGCAGAGTACTGTATATATTTCGTTATACATCGGTTCATTGGCATATTCCAATTGGTCAAAACCCCATTTGTCGTCAGATACCCCAGTTGTTAAACAGTGGAGTAGAAATTGCTTTCAAAACTTTTACTTGCTATGGTAATGGACAAGTTCTAGGAGACTTAATAGACTTTAACGCCGTCATATAACTGAAATATTGTTAAAAGTGGCGTTGGGTCTGTATAGACTGACTGTATAAATAATATCAAAGAAAGACGTTCGTTTGATGAAAATAACTTCTCTACTCCGACACAATAGTGTTATATACTGGTATATTTTTTTCTAATAACTAATCAAACATTTTCAATCATAGCATGTTTGCGGAAAGTTGACTTTGTTCTATCACAGAGAACGAAGGCACAGGTTCACTTTCAACATCACCTCATACACCAACATACATCCAGAACAAGATTTGGTGATTCTAAAAAGTGGCAATATTGACACATACTTTAATCACAAATTAAGTAAATCATCTCATTGTTTTTATAACCTTTGTTATTGAACCTTCATATGAAAATACAAGCCGCGAAAATTGCACGATTTTAATTAATAACAAATACTATAAGAAATCAACATTTAATGTCTTGACCAAATACATCTAGCTAATTGTAATTAGTTAGAAATACTCAGAATTAGGCTACAGAAAAAGATATAAATTAAATAAAACCTGTGTTTCAAGCAAAATAAGCTTTGAACTATACTAAACTAGCGGATGTGTTGTATTAGCTACTTTATTTTTCAGTGACATTATTCCCTCAGATAATATCAGAAGACCAATTGTTATGATGTATGGTTATGTGAAATGATTGCAACGTTCGGTTTCATTAAAACATCAATATGAAAAACAAACGTCACATCATTCATATAGCAAAAGGCTGCCACTGTGCTTGAGGTTAGAGTGAGTGAGTTGGGTATAACGCCGCTTTCAACATTATTACAGTTATAACACGGCGTTTCAGCTCAATGTGGGAGGAAACATTCGAACCCACAATCATAGGACGCAACTCTGCAAAGCGAATCGCGGCGCCTTGGACGACTGGGCCACCCGTGCCCCCGCTAAAGGTTAGAAAGGATTAAAAGCTGAATATTATCCTGATATCATCAGTGATTTGAAGACTTCTATAGCATCATTAAACACAGATATTAGAAAAGCACTATTTCTATAGCGGAAGGCTGCCGCTTAGTTAAAGGTTAGAAACTATCAATATGATTAAACACTGATATTAGAAAAAGCACTATTTCTATAGCGGAAGGCTGCCGTTTTGCTAAAGGTTAGAAACTATCAATATCATTAAACACTGATATTAGAAAAGCACTATTTCTATAGCGGAAGGCTGCCGCTTTGCTAAAGGTTAGAAACTATCAATATGATTAAACACTGATATTAGAAAAGCACTGTTTCTAGAGCGGAAGGCTGCCGCTTTGCTAAAGGTTAGAAACTATCAATATGATTAAACACTGATATTAGAAAAGCACTATTTCTATAGCGGAAGGCTGCCGCTTTGCTAAAGGTTAGAAACTATCAATATGATTAAACACTGATATTAGAAAATCACTATTTCTATAGCGGAAGGCTGCCGCTTTGCTAAAGGTTAGAAACTATCAATATGATTAAACACTGATATTAGAAAAGCACTGTTTCTATAGCGGAAGGCTGCCGCTTTGCTAAAGGTTAGAAACTATCAATATCATTAATCACTGATATTAGAAAAGCACTATTTCTATAGCGGAAGGCTGCCGCTTTGCTAAAGGTTAGAAACTATCAATATCATTAAACATAGATATTAGAAAAGCACTATTTCTATAGCGGAAGGCTGCCGCTTTGCTAAAGGTTAGAAACTATCAATATGATTAAACATTGATATTAGAAAAGCACTATTTCTATAGCGGAAGGCTGCCGCTTTGCTAAAGGTTAGAAACTATCAATATGATTAAACACAGATATTAGAAAAGCACTATTTCTATAGCGGAAGGCTGCGGCTTTGCTAAAGGTTAGAAACTATCAATATCATTAAACACAGATATTAGAAAAAGCACTATTTCTATAGCGGAAGGCTGCCGTTTTGCTAAAGGTTAGAAACTATCAATATGATTAAACACTGATATTAGAAAAGCACTATTTCTATAGCGGAAGGCTGCCGCTTTGCTAAAGGTTAGAAACTATCAATATCATTAAACACTGATATTAGAAAAGCACTATTTCTATAGCGGAAGGCTGCCGCTTTGCTAAAGGTTAGAAACTATCAATATGATTAAACATAGATATTAGAAAAGCACTATTTCTATAGCGGAAGGCTGCCGTTTTGCTAAAGGTTAGAAACTATCAATATCATTAAACACAGATATTAGAAAAGCACTATTTCTAGAGCGGAAGGCTGCCGCTTTGCTAAAGGTTAGAAACTATCAATATGATTAAACACAGATATTAGAAAAAGCACTATTTCTATAGCAGAAGGCTGCCGCTTTGCTAAAGGTTAGAAACTATCAATATCATTAAACACAGATATTAGAAAAGCACTATTTCAAGAGCGGAAGGCTGCCGCTTTGCTAAAGGTTAGAAACTATCAATATGATTAAACACTGATATTAGAAAAGCACTGTTTCTATAGCGGAAGGCTGCCACTTTGCTAAAGGTTAGAAACTATCAATATGATTAAACATAGATATTAGAAAAGCACTATTTCTATAGCGGAAGGCTGCCGCTTTGCTAAAGGTTAGAAACTATCAATATGATTAAACACAGATATTAGAAAAGCACTATTTCTAGAGCGGAAGGCTGCCGCTTTGCTAAAGGTTAGAAACTATCAATATGATTAAACACTGATATTAGAAAATCACTATTTCTATAGCGGAAGGCTGCCGCTTTGCTAAAGGTTAGAAACTATCAATATGATTAAACACTGATATTAGAAAAGCACTATTTCTATAGCGGAAGGCTGCCGCTTTGCTAAAGGTTAGAAACTATCAATATCATTAAACATTGATATTAGAAAAGCACTATTTCTATAGCGGAAGGCTGCCGCTTTGCTAAAGGTTAGAAACTATCAGTATGATTAAACACTGATATTAGAAAAGCACTGTTTCTAGAGCGGAAGGCTGCCGCTTTGCTAAAGGTTAGAAACTATCAATATGATTAAACACTGATATTAGAAAAGCACTGTTTCTAGAGCGGAAGGCTGCCGCTTTGCTAAAGGTTAGAAACTATCAATATGATTAAACACAGATATTAGAAAAATCACTATTTCTATAGCGGAAGGCTGCCGCTTTGCTAAAGGTTAGAAACTATCAATATCATTAAACACAGATATTAGAAAAGCACTATTTCTATAGCGGAAGGCTGCCGCTTTGCTAAAGGTTAGAAACTATCAATATGATTAAACACAGATATTAGAAAAAGCACTATTTCTATAGCAGAAGGCTGCCGCTTTGCTAAAGGTTAGAAACTATCAATATCATTAAACACAGATATTAGAAAAGCACTATTTCTAGAGCGGAAGGCTGCCGCTTTGCTAAAGGTTAGAAACTACCAATATGATTAAACACTGATATTAGAAAAGCACTGTTTCTATAGCGGAAGGCTGCCACTTTGCTAAAGGTTAGAAACTATCAATATGATTAAACATAGATATTAGAAAAGCACTATTTCTATAGCGGAAGGCTGCCGCTTTGCTAAAGGTTAGAAACTATCAATATGATTAAACACAGATATTAGAAAAGCACTATTTCTAGAGCGGAAGGCTGCCGCTTTGCTAAAGGTTAGAAACTATCAATATGATTAAACACTGATATTAGAAAATCACTATTTCTATAGCGGAAGGCTGCCGCTTTGCTAAAGGTTAGAAACTATCAATATGATTAAACACTGATATTAGAAAAGCACTATTTCTATAGCGGAAGGCTGCCGCTTTGCTAAAGGTTAGAAACTATCAATATCATTAAACATTGATATTAGAAAAGCACTATTTCTATAGCGGAAGGCTGCCGCTTTGCTAAAGGTTAGAAACTATCAGTATGATTAAACACTGATATTAGAAAAGCACTGTTTCTAGAGCGGAAGGCTGCCGCTTTGCTAAAGGTTAGAAACTATCAATATGATTAAACACTGATATTAGAAAAGCACTGTTTCTAGAGCGGAAGGCTGCCGCTTTGCTAAAGGTTAGAAACTATCAATATGATTAAACACAGATATTAGAAAAATCACTATTTCTATAGCGGAAGGCTGCCGCTTTGCGAAAGGTTGCAACCTATCAATATCATTAAACATAGATATTAGAAAACTTTTTCTATAGAGGAAGGCTGCCGCGGATATTTGAAAAGCCTTATATTTAGAGCGGAGATCGGCCACTTTGTTATTAAAGGTTTGAAACAGTATCATCAACATTCAAAGTGCCAGATTATAATCAATCTCCATCCATTTTTCCGAAACAGATTTTTATGTGGCTCACAAAAAGATATTATAAAGATTAGAAACTAGCAGTCAGATTCCACATTAATATTAGAAAAGCATTACTATTAACATTAAGAAAGCTATATTTCTCAAGATACCGAATTATTTGTTTTAAAGTACACTGAAAAGCAAAGTTCGTTACATAGCAATATAATATATATTAAAACTCCATTACATATACAGAAAGATGGCCGACTTACTGCGTGGTGTTGTGCGATGAAGAACTGTTCTGCTAATTGGTAATCCTTTTCTGAAAGTTGCTCACACCTTATGAGGAACTGTTCTGCAAACGGGTAATCTCTTACTGAAAATCCTCACATCCGATGAAGAATGATATCACTGGAGATCAAATTTTCGGCTGACTGGTTGCTGGGTTGTATGCTATGGGAATTGTAAAATCTTCGGCTGACACAATAATGGTGTAGCGAAAGGTGCCCCAAAGAGTTTTACATGTTGCTCTATCCAATCAGCAACAGATTTATGGGATATTGTCACTAATCAGTGTCACTGATCATTGTTTATTCAGGGTTGTCCTTCCAAGTGTATTTAGTGAAGTAATTATGCAGGTGGACTGGGCAAAGGTAAAGGAATGAGACGCAAATTTACCCCAAGCGCACGATCGCACCCCGACGGATTCTTTGATTGTAATTACGATCAAAGGATAAATAATTATCCGACACGACAACCGTCAGACGACATGTGTTTCATGATCTGTTTTTTTTGGCACTTTGGTTTATTTCGTCGATCACATGACAACGACCGTAATGATCCCGCTAATATTACGTTGCAAACAACCAAGTTTGATTTCATTCCAGGTGTCATTTTTCTGACTTTAATTGAAAATTACAGACGTTATCTGTTTTGGAAGAATTAATGAGAGGATGATACCGCTAATAATAAGGTTGTATTGTAAATGAATGTAGACTGCCATGTTGTCAGAATGTAAATAGGATTTGTGTTCTTAACAATCACCAGTCCGGGTGTGACCATGTAGATAGGATCTCATTAGGGTTTTTGACTTTGACAATTGCAACGAGCATATTAAAAATCGATGGCAAAGTGATACAAAATGTAACAGTTTATTATTAACCGCATAAAAATCAGATCTTATTTATCGGTAACGCTCATCAAAGATCTAAGGACATCACATTACGGGTGTCGTCAGAAGGTCCTTTCGCCAACTTTGACCGACCAATGAAACCAATAACAAGAAATCGCCATTTCTCACTCGAGTTTTGTTCAAACTGGTGACTTTCATTTCAGACTACGCTTAAAAAATATTTTGACAAAGTTCTCAACATTAAAAACATTAAAACATTATAAACATTCTGGAATGTTTTAATATGTCGTCGAGACTGAGTCTTTCAATAGAAATGATAGAAATTGAAACAAAATCGCTTTTTTTAATTTTCTTAAACATGCTGGAGGTTGGAATTGATCTTGTTAAGTTCCAACAAACACTGGAACTTGAATTCAGTTTGAAATAGGAAGGATTAGGAGATGTTATTACAATTTACCGCACTTGGTATTACAATTTGCCGCAGTTTGTTACAATTTGCCGAACCAGTGTTTCAATAGAAATGAAAGAAATTGAAACAAAATGGCTTTTTTGAATTTTCTTAAACATGCTGGAGCTTGGAATTGATCTTGTTAAGGTCCAACAAACACTGGAACTTGAATTCAGTTTGAAATCGGAAGGATTAGGAGATGTTATTACAATTTACCGCACTTGGTATTACAATTTGCCACAGCTGTGTTTCAATAGAAATGATAGAATTGACAAAAAATCGCTTTTATTATTTTCTTAAACATGCTGGAGGTTGGAATTGATCTTGTTAAGGTCCAACAAACACTGGAACTTGAATTCAGTTTGAAATCGGAAGGATTAGGAGATGTTATTACAATTTACCGCACTTGGTATTACAATTTGCCGCAGTTTGTTACAATTTGCCGAACCAGTGTTTCAATAGAAATGAAAGAAATTGAAACAAAATGGCTTTTTTGAATTTTCTTAAACATGCTGGAGCTTGGAATTGATCTTGTTAAGGTCCAACAAACACTGGAACTTGAATTCAGTTTGAAATCGGAAGGATTAGGAGATGTTATTACAATTTACCGCACTTTGTATTACAATTTGCCGCACCATTGTTTCAATAGAAATGATAGAAATTGAAACAAAATCGGATTTTTTTATTTTCTTAAACATGCTGGAGGTTGGAATTGATCTTGTTAAGGTCCAACAAACACTGGAACTTGAATTCAGTTTGAAATCGGAAGGATTAGGAGATGTTATTACAATTTACCGCACTTGGTATTACAATTTGCCGCAGTTTGTTACAATTTGCCGCACCTGTGTTTCAATAGAAATGATAAAAATTGAAACAAAATCGGATTTTTTTATTTTCTTAAACATGCTGGAGGTTGGAATTGATCTCTGTTAAGGTCCAACAAACACTGGAACTTGAATTCAGCTTGAAATCAGAAGGATTAGGAGATGTTATTCCAATTTACCGCACTTGGTATTACAATTTGCCGCAGTTTGTTACAACTTGCCGCACCTGTGTTTCAATAGAAATGATAGAAATTGAAACAAAATTGCTTTTTTTTATTTTCTTAAACATGCTGGAGGTTGGAATTGATCTCTGTTAAGGTCCAACAAACACTGGAACTTGAATTCAGTTTGAAATCGGAAGGATTAGGAGATGTTATTACAATTTACCGCACTTGGTATTACAATTTGCCGCAGTTTGTTACAATTTGCCGAACCAGTGTTTCAATAGAAATGATAGAAATTGAACCAAAATCGCTTTTTTGAATTTTCTTAAACATGCTGGAGCTTGGAATTGATCTTGTTAAGGTCCAACAAACACTGGAACTTGAATTCAGTTTGAAATCGGAAGGATTAGGAGATGTTATTACAATTTACCGCACTTGGTATTACAATTTGCCACAGTTTGTTACAATTTGCCGCACCTGTGTTTCAATAGAAATGATAGAAATTGAAACAAAATCGCTTTTTTTATATTTTCTTAAACATGCTGGAGGTTGGAATTGATCATGTTAAGGTCCAACAAACACTGGAACTTGAATTCAGTTTGAAATCGGAAGGATTAGGAGATGTTATTACAATTTACCGCAATGGTTATTACAATTTACCGCAGTTTTATTACAATTTACCGCAGTTTAAGTTATTACAATTTGCCGCAGTTTTTATTACAATTTACCGCAGTGAAGTTATTACAATTTACCGCAGTATGTATTACAATTTACCGCAGAATTACATTTTACCGCAGTGTTATTACATTTTACCGCAGTTTATTACAATTTACCGCGTTATTACAATTTACGTCGTAACAACCTTGCTGGTGGCTTTACTAGTCTACCACTGGATGTTCTCTGTTCAATGCATATGGCGGACTTGTGATGCCATTTTCTCAGAGACTAGTGTTGTGTTTCACTTAAAGAAATTTCGACACTTTAATTTCAACCTTGATGATCAGTTTTGCCAAGTTTCATCTTTTTAATATGTCTCAAAGAATGTTTACAGTGTTTGGATAAATAAGGTTTCACGTATATCTATCCATGGTGACGTTTCTTTTGCGGTTCAGAATATAATGATCACGATATGGAACTCTTTGGCTCTGAGTGTAAGTCAAAACGTTACATCTATTCAAAAGGTAAGCGCCAGAGAACTATCAGTCCCGATTATCTGCCGAAACAGATTTCATAAGGCACAAAAGGCACAACTGAAAATAAGTGATGACACCAGGTGTTCACGAAAAAGGTAAGCACGTCCTTCTCTTCCCGTAGCACCCGCCACACACACAATTTTGACCTCTGTATGATCATGAGTGTGGCCTGTTAACGAAATAGTTTAGACAAGACTATAATGATACATGATAATTATTATATAACGAAACGGCAGAACAACGCTCCAGAGTGACGTCACCTTTAATTGCTACGTCAAATTGGGAACGTCGCTTCTCATTCTCACTGACGTGATTTCTAACCTGCAACGGTTTTATCTTTTTGTGCAGGAGAGAGCGATATTTCGTTCCAATTAATATTTTCAATTTCATACCACACGCAAATGTAATATACAGGAATGTAGTGAGCTCATAAAAATTCGTACAAATCTACAACATGATTAGGTCCAAAAACATTAAGTCATATTTTTAAAAAGTGCATATCCATATTTTTTGCGCCGTGATGCACCCTCAGTCTTATTTTTCATATTAATAACATCCAAATCGTAACATTGCTTATATATGATATATATATATGGTTAAGAATCGCCCACTTGTCTTTTGATATCCAATGTATATACCGAATCGGTAAAAGTAGCTTTTGAAGTGTTCATCGTCTCTTTCTATTTCGAAAGACACACTGACGAGATGTGTTATTTATAACCCCTATGATAAATGGGGTATTAACTACTGACAGTTTTCACATCTCACAGTGTGGTTTCAAAACACTGGTTATTGGAAACAAGGTCTGAGAAAATAACATGTGGTGCACACGAGGACAAGTTGTTATCATGATGCTGCACCCGAGAGACGCACACAGTTGAAAGTAAGAATTGTAAGTAACCTTATCTATTTTGAAATAAAACTGTTCATTTTCGTCGTTCATAATAACCCCTACGCGATTTCGAACTCCACACGACACAACTTTTATGCCATTTTTATCTTTCCTACTTTATCTTTCTCTCATTTGCCCCATTGAAAGTGAATCAGTTGGTAATGTAGTCTTGTCGTTAATGCAACTGTTAGTTAGTCTATTGTGGTTCTTCGGTTCATTTTCTTAATAAACAAACAATTGTCGTACATTGCAGTAGATTTCAATCATGTGAAATAGGGCACACTAATTCAGTGAAAATGCTCAAATTGGCACTTACCCAGTATCAACCGTACTAGTATGAGTATCGGTTATGACACATATTCACATGTACTCACCTGTTACAAACGTGTTATTGCGTGTGTGTGTGTGTGTGTGCGTGCGTGTGTGTGTGTGTGTGTGGGGGGGGTTATAATGTACTTATGGTGTGTGTGTGTGTGTGCGTGTGTATGGTATAATGTATGTATGGTATGTGTGTGTGAGTGCGTGAGTTTGTGTGCGCGTGTACTTGTGCGTGTGCGTGTGTGCGTGGTATGGTGTGGGGTGGGTGTGTGTGTACCTACGTATTTGTGTATGATAGTGTGCGTGACTTTATAAGTAATTTGGCGTGTGTGTGTGCGTGTGCGTGCGAGCGTGCGTGTTCATAACCCAACCTTAATTTTAAACATTGTGTTAGTATATGTCTTATTTTACCTTTCCCAGATCATGACGTTATAATTTGCTTTTATGTCCAAGTGTCTCGTAGGCCATACCTGGTCGAATGTTATATTTTAATGTTCGTGTACGTGTTTTAGTATGAAGTGTATATAACATGTGACACTATAATAAACATTATTCTCTTTCTCTCTCTTTCTTTCTCTCTCTCTCTCTCTCTTTCTCTCTCTCTCTCTCTCTCTCTCTCTCTCTCTCTCTCTCTCTCTCATATTCACATGTACTCACCTGTTACAAACAGTGCCCTGGAAGCAAAAACACTGGTTTGAGATGAATATGTTATTACTATTCTGTTTGAAGACTGTACACACATGGTATGAGAAGGTTTATGAGGTTCCATACAAAACCTTATTAGTGATATTTTGAAATCATACTTTACTCTTTCAAAGGCGTGTCTATTTTGTCAAAATATTCATGTTAGTGCCAATTTGTTCATGTGGCGTATATTAATGATTATAAATACTGGAGACACGATGGCAAGCTCCAGTTCCGCTTTATGCTCGTTTCTCCGGTACCTGCCTATCTTTTACCATAAGAGCAACTTGCCATGCATGAACGTGTTCAAAGCAAAGAAAACACTTAGACAGAAAGAACACTCTTTTGTTCAGAACATATATATTCTTTAGGAATAATTTCATTTAATTTCAATCTCTGCAGCAATAAAATTCAACGAAACTGTTTTAAGTCATATCAAATTCATTAAATATACCGGTAGTTATGCCCTTCACATAATTTCATTGGCAACTACAAACTTGTTACTGGCTGTAGAAGGTACACTCTCGGTTAGTACGATGCCACTGAACAATCTGTCCTTGATTCAAGCATGATGGCTGTGTTTCGGTATTTCAGCGTGCTGGCGGACGCTCTCGGGTTGCCTTACAGCTGCTGAATATACACCTCTGTTATCATTCCTCACCTTTGCTATTGATTGTTATCCTCTGATTGCTCGCTATTTGGCAGCTCCAACACCTCGTGTGCCTTAGGGGTATTCGTGTTGGCCCTGTAGTGCCACTCTCCAAGACTGCGATGTGCCCATAGTTGCCAAAGTGATAATTATATTTACATGGTTGGCCCATGCCACCAACATGTCAATGGCCTCATCCTTTACAGAGCAACACTGATGCACCGGGAATAATAACCGTTAATGGTCTGTTCAGCTGAGCCACAATTCATCGTCAGCGCGACGTTTCTGCACACCAAGATGGGCATTGGCATTCGCAACACTTGCCAGTGCTGACCTCCTCACCACACATGTGGTCGTTTGTAGCAGAAAGGGCCAATGATACACATCGGATTTCAAAGTATGTTGTTGTTGTTGTTTTTGCGAAAGCGACTATAACCATGGTATCGTATTTAATATAACTGTCCTGTATACAGCACCCTTTAAGGTAGGGGGCTCCGGTAGGATCCTCTATCTTGTACACACAGTTGATTGACAATGTCAAAGCTGTCACATTCGCATAATCAGGAACTCCTAACAAAATCGAAAATCGACTGCACCCACGAATTCTTGTGCCGTTACAATGGTAACACCATGCAGACACAACTGGTGCACATGACTGGTATGCGCTATCGGTAGCACACGTGTTATTGTCGTTGTCCCGTATCAGTTCTATATAAGGTAATGCTATTATATGAGTAGTACGTTTCCCTCTTTGAAAGAGATATTAGACAAAAAATTAATTTTTATTTTCAATGTTATAAAAATGTGGACCACTGATACATGATGGTCTTCAGCATATCAATGACTCGGGGTGTAACTATAACTATATATGTAACTATAAAATGTAACCATATTGCTATAACATTGTTTCGGGTTTCCTAAACAGTTCTTGAGAAAGAAATATTTAGCCTAAACGTTTGAATGATTTTACAGGTATGGTTCTGCAATGATTTGCATAACCCATGTCGGGTTCAGAAATGCTAATTACTCTGTACGTTTTGATACCAGGTTTGTACTTCATGAGCGAACCGTATACACCTTCCTAATTAAAAACATATTCGTAAAACAAAATGTGTGCCCTGAATACAGTTAATTGAATACAGAATTAATAACATTCATACAAGAGATGTCCAGTCAAAACTACTATTAGCGCTATGTCTTTCGCCTTGAGTTCATATGTATCAATCCACACTGATATCATTTTCAACGCAATCATAAGTTTTCCTTGTTTGTTTTTTCAAGCCACACTCAGCAAAATTCCAACTCTCTAAATAATTGAATCTGTTCCAGACAACATGTTCATCGATCAACGCAATTGGGACACGATGACATGCATCGACAAATATAGCGAGCCTGACCCCCGATCAAGTTCGTCTCCTCTTACTAGAGACCCATGAAGAAACGGGGTAGAATAGATCTTCAGCAACCCATCCTTGCCGTAAAAGGCGACTATACTTGCCGTAAGAGGCGACAAACGGGATCGGGAGGTCAGACTCGCTGAATTGGTTGAAGCATGTGATCCCAGCTGCGTGGATACATGCTCATAATATCAATCACTGGATTGTCTGGTCCAGACTCTATCATTTACATATCGCCGTCAAATAGATGCAACATTGTTGAGTGCGGCGTGCCACAACAAACACACAAACAAAACAAAAACCTCTTACTACAAACTGGGGTTGCTTCAGGTAAACAGCAGCCAAATTTAAAAATGTGCCCTTGGAAATAAATCTTCTTTACTCCATGTCCCCCAATGTCGCTGCCCAAAAATGTTTAAAATAACCCATCTTTTATCAATAATAGAAACAATAACCTCAATAATCACTATAAGAGGATAGCCCATTAAAAGTTGCAGTCCGGTCAATATAGTGTCAAATCAAACCAAACCCACCACAAATTGCAACAGACATTATTTCTCCTGTTTCATGAACAAAAAGCATCCCTTTACAACATAGTAAAAATCTAGAAAAATCTACGTTGGGGAAAATTGTTTAGTTTGGGTATGATCTTAAGGGGGTAAATCAAAATAAAAAAATAAAAAAAATAATTAATGTTTCATTTTTATGTTTAACCATATCATGTAACATATCAAATGAAAGCTTGTGTCACAAGCAGTCCTTGTGTATCTATAGTTTGTATACAATCTGCATATAAATAATATAATATGCCTTTGAGAAAACAATTAGCGAAAAACACTTATATTCACATTTATTCATATATATAGTTTTTGTTTGTCTATATTTATTCAATAATATTAACAATTGTTTATTTGTTTGAAACCCATCATTTGAAACATTTCCTTTTTAAAACTTATATGTCAAGTAAAGGTCATCAATAAATGTTGACAAATATAAGTTTCCCGACAAGTAGCACATGGGCGGTCATGTTTACCAAGGAGACAGGCGAATAAGGTCATCATTCAGGATATATTTGGCATGTCCAATAATCCTTGGACCACATTAAGCTGAGGGATATACAATACCTTCATCTTAGATTTATAAGGACTCATTTCTGTATCCCCTGCATAGGGACATTTTCTAACTTTGTATAAATGCCTTTTTTTAAATAGCAATTTTAGTTTTATATCTTGTATTCCAATTTGCAACATTCCTCTGGTTAAACGTGAAGCTTAATTTATCTGCAGCGGATTTAACATTGATACTTGGCCAACGTCGCCAGTAGTGAAAATGTCAGTGCACAGTTTGTTTTCATATGAAGTAATAGTTTATTTATTTTACCATATTGATGATGCTATGAATACCCATCAACTATACACAGTGAAGCATGCTCCAATAAAACAGTTGAAGTTGGAAAATAGGAAAATAGAATGAAATGTGATAAAGACTGAAACAAAACAGTCACGAGGATCACGGGCGCCGGAAGAGCTTCCATTGCATGACAGATCTGGAGATGTTTTTCATATATGCTAGGGAATAACATTATACCTACTGGTGTGTAAGACCTTGCAATCAATCCTAACAGGGACTTATAACCAGCGCAGTTATCACACAAAGGTGGTATATGCATACGTAGCCAACATGCGTTTTGTACATGCTTCCAATCTATGCCGGTGATGTGTTCAGTTGCCACACTGTTGTAATAATCGTGTAGAAAGAAAGGATATTCTACTGTTATAAGGTTAAAAATGCATCTCAAAAACATTAGAAAATGGTAACCGTTATAGCTGCAATGAGGAGTTGCATTAGATATAGTTTCTGACAGAACTCTTAGTTTGAAAGGAATCAATAGATAAAAGACATTTCACATTTATCACAAGTGTATTCTGGACATTTCATAATTATCATTGGATTGGTTCCTGGCTATCGTCCATTAGTTAATGAAACAAATAGAGAATTTCAAGGTATATTTCATTTGGAGCTTTCGGATGCGTGTCACAATATCAATAGAGAGATGAGCAATATGGCATGTAGGCTTCTGTATTTTTCCGATTGCGACACACATGAGTTCATGGTCAGATCTAACTTTTAACGAATCAAAAGGAGGTATTGTGACATGTGACACGGACAGGCCAGGCTCGAACACTATATAAAGGATACCTCCAACATTAGGAGAGGAGAGCGCGGTTTGCAATCGGTAGGGTCGAATCCCAAAGTTTCCCCCAGTTAGTGACGAGTCTGGTCAGTCTGATCCTGTCCTGTATTGATAGATGGGCTGAGAGTAAGTAAAACTATGTGAGTATAAAACTGGTGTTGCGTTTCCTTATTATGTGAGTATGAATGCTGATAGAGACAACTTGGAGTAAGTGTCGTTGGACCAATCACTCCTTGATGGAGCCGAGCCGCGGCGGACAAGGCGAGTGGCGATGTCTTGGCGTAATTGACCACGAGGACCAGGAACGGCAATACATTTAGTAACTGTATTAGGGTCGCTCTGGACGCCCGAAAGCAGTTACGACACTACCGATATTTGTTTGACAAAAATTAAATATGCAAGACTCCCCCAAAAGTTCATAAAATGTCATGATTACTTTTCATTTGTATTAAAACAATGAGAACTGTTTTCTCAACTACACCAAGAGACAGATGGTGCCCCAATTTTAAGCGCCTCATTATTTCATTCATTGCGTCAATATGTCACTGGTCACCCTAGATATATTGTCACATAAAAACTTTCAATACTAGTTTTGCATCTTGTCGCGATATCGAATGGAAAACAGTAAAGTAAGCTAAAAGCGGCGTAAAACCATACTCATTCACACAGTCGCAATGACGTTGCTTGAATATTGTTAAAAAGGATTACAATAACCAATTGCAAGCAAGAATCTTCACATCAAATCGTGCGTATTTATTAGCGACAGATGATTAACATGAACATCACATGCTGCTAAGTGACTCAACATGACCAAGTGGAAAATATTTCCGTCATCTCGGAGACAGTTTGATCATGTAAATGGGTCAATCTATTATTGGAATCTATAACACAACAAAATAGCTTTTCACTGGGACATGCCATCATAAACAAGAATTACTGAGTTCCTACGATAAAGCCACTCACGGTTCTTGTATCCGGGTTATCATCTGCTCGACCATTAATTAGCCAAATGCAAATTGCCCAGAGAAAATGGCCACAAGAATCAATAAACAATTGTAACAAACTATGATATATATCTGATTTGTTTAAAAGCAGAAATGTTTTATACACTTTGTATTGCTTTTTTATAAATGAAAAGAAAAATTATATATCATTATCATTATCATTATATATAATTATGGTGTGTGTGTGTACACACACACACACACACACACACACACACACACACACACACACACACACACACACACACACACACACACACACACACACACACACAGAGCAATCCCATAGCCGTAAAGCTATCACAAACACCATAAATGTCAAAATGCACATCTGTCTCAATGTACCTTTAACTCATTTGATGTGTCAAAACAATGTAGCCCGCATTAGGATTACCAGCACAAAATTACTTTAAAATAAAATCATTCAGTGCACTTTGTCAATTATCATCATGCAACGTAGACATTGTCATTGTGACAACCTGTATATCCTTACAGTACCACTGACCGTCCTGCTGGACCATAACTATTGTCTGTGTATATTGATTACAGAAATAAACCATTTTAGGCTCATTTTGTTGCAATATATACTTCACGGCACGCAAAACACTCGTTTAGCAGATTCCTTAAGACATGGGAATAACATTTATGACAACGTTAAAGACTTAAGTTGCTACAGTTACTCGTTACCATCAACTTGACTTTCTTCGCAATCGTTCATCACTTTGTCGTCAATCGATGGCTATTTTCCGCATCGAAGAGGTTTCATTTCCTGTACTTACGATGCTAGCTCTTCAAGGTACCAACCCCAAAGAACAAATCATTTTATTCACTTACTTAAGCCTTATAAATTAAAGTACATTCATACAAATTTATAAACCCGAGGCCTGAGACGTAAACTGTTGTTGCATCATTGCATATAAAAATATGTATAAAATTCACGTTTACGGAGATCGTATACTCATTAAAACTAGCGAATGCTGAAAATACATAAATGTTTATCTCCTAATTCAATCATTACAAATCGGCCATATATACATTGCCAGAGAAGATGTACTTCCCCACGATCTATATACGTATAAGGAAATTCCTTCCCAGATAAAAACCGACCTGACTGCATCGTGAAGATGACAAACGTGCTGGTAAGTATCCATATACTATCTGATGAAGGGTCTTCATCATGACAAGAACAGTTCCATGAGAGAACTATCTTCGCAGTAGAGCAGTTATCCATTGTTCAGGAATATGCACCAAGCAATAGCTCTTATATTTAAAGAGCTTTAATCTGAAAACGTAACGTTATCATTCACGATTATTGAATCTGGTTAGACACGCGATTGGCATATGTAATTGATTTTCGATTGTTATTAATAATGGCAGTCGTGTTCATTCGTCATACATTACAACTAACGAAACCTCTTTGGTATCGTGTATTTTAAACATTTGATTGGATTTCCATTGGTTATATGTGTGACTAATGGTGTGTTAATCTGATTGCAGATGCAATACCACACAAATGAATGTATTTGGACATTGATGAAGCGACAGATCTTGTATATTGTGTCTTGTCATTAACCAGCAGTCTATATGAAGACAATGTCATTGATAAAATAAAAGAGGATAATTAAATTATTGACACATGCTACATTAATAAACGATTGTAATGCAACAATGTAACATTCCAAATCCAGGTATCAGATAGAGTGAAGTATATTTCATCTTTTTTTTAAAAAGCGTTTTAGATATGGAGTATATATTTGAAGCTTCTTGGTAGCTATATTTTCCAGCAGAATTCAATATATACACTCAGCAAACTACATATGAAATATACGGCTATGTAAATGTTGTTACGCATATACAATGATGGGACATTTTAACATACTGGAATCCCAAGCTTTGAGAATAATAACGATAACCAAATGTAGATTGCTTGAGAAATGAGAACTTCAAAATGATGTTTTTACCTGACTGCATGGTAAACACCACAAAAGCGCTGCTGAGTATCCAAGTGGCATCGTCGTGAGACTTAACCCGAAAATTCTTTCCTAGGAATAAAGCTGTTGTTACGTCACTCAAAGTACCATTCTCCCATGTTGTAGCGGACATGGTGTTAAATATGTCGCATGCACAGTTATCACACATGTCGTTCAATTCGGGAAGCAAGGGTGGTCGCGAAACAGTTAACTTGAAGCCAAGTTGATCCAGAATGCTTTTAGCAACACAACTAAAACATTTGATGACAATGTTTATCGTCATGCATCATCAAATTACCACCAGCTGGGATGTGTTCGCCACATATTCACACTTGATGCCTTTGTTGATGCATTTGTTCTGTTGGCTACCAGCTTCTATTAATATGCAATGGTCATTTATAAGCATTTCAGATCGGCCTCACTTATGACATCACTCACTAATGTCCTTAGCTCTTCGTAAAATGTCGAGCTTAAATGTGCCCACTGCACATGCCTGAATTTCTCCTGATAAAGAATCATATCCGCCCATCGATAGTGAATATCTTAATGTAAGGCAACACTTGTCGAAAGACCCTCGCTGATATCACAGTTCTTAGGAGTAGTTCCTCGATTAGACTCAGCGATAAACGTATGACCATTGCTGCGATTGATCACGTTCAGATTACCGTTTTCAGGTGTCAGCTGCTTCCAAGAATCACACCTATTCCTGTGTAAACCCGTGTACTTCCTACACCTTCTGACGTACTTCAGGAACGTATATAGGGAGGTGTAATGCATTTATCTTAAGGTGAGTCTTCTATGGTGAAGAGGCGATACAAATCTGAGAGGGTTTTTTAACGTTTGTCCACAGAGAAAGTGATCGACCGTTTCCAGATGACTACATGGCAAGCAATACTGATGACTATTCCAACCAGAAACAACCTGTCAGTTCACATTTACTGATTTGGATTATATTTGGACTTCAGTTATATCAATATTTATCGGGTATGCATATTTGATTATGGGTATAGGTTTTAATGATTCCCTGAAATATGCAATTGAATATCGGGGGAAAGCGTTTGCGATTCTGATACCGATCGAACGTACAACAAACAACATCTTTTGTCGCACATGATACTCTTTGAAATATGAAACGCCAGCGTACAACACCACCATTGTCTAGTCGGTATCTAATTCAGCTGATCATGACAGCCTTCTTAATTGATGATATTCACTGCCAATCACATACTTTGGGTGGTTAAAGCGTTACTCGTCACGCCGAAGACCCGGGTTCGATTCCCGACATGGGTACAGTGTGTGAAGCCCATTTCTGGTGTCCTCAGCTCCAGGTCATGGCGTTCACAAGGAATCTGTTTCGGCAGATACTATCAAATTATGTATATCGACTTAATTAGAAATTAATTTACTAAAAAATATACCTATGCGGTTTGTTTTGAAAAGTGTGTGTGTGTGTGTGTGAGAATGTGTGTGAAAATGTGTGTGTGTGTGTGTGTATGTACACACACACCATAATTATATATAATGATATATAATGATGTATATATATATATATATATATATATATATATATATATATATATATATATATATATATATATATATATATATATATATATATATCATCATATATATTTAAGCGCAACCTTGTGGCCTTGTGTGACATGACAATGAACAGTTTTCAATGCCTTTGTACAAGTGACTATCGAGCTACATATATATAGATATAGATATAGATATAGATATATAGATAGATATATATACATACATACATATATATATATATATATATACACACATATATACATTGACCCAGTGTACATATACTTCATTTTTCAGCAATACCTGTATGACCCAGTGTACATATACTTCATCTTCCAACAATAACTGTAATGACCAAGTGTAGATATACTTCATCTCTCAGCAATACCTGTATGACCCAGTTTACATATACTTCGTCTTCCAACAATAACTGTTATGACCAAGTGTAGATATACTTCATCTTCCAGCAATACCTGTATGACCCCGTGAAGATTTACTTCTTCTTCCAGCACTACCTGTGAGTTGAGGTGAAATTGGGTTTAACATCGTGTCCAAGATTATTGCACTTATATAGCCCATGCACGTGTATGTGTGTGTGTGGCTGCTTGTACTAGTCCGGACTGATGCTATTTATAGTGCTAGCTTACTGAGATACCATGACGCAGTTTAACATGAATACCCCACTCAGACACAGTATACTGACTCCGAGGCGACCAGTCCTTGTTTCAGCCCCTAAATGACAGGGTAACAACAAGTACAATCTTTAAACGTCTTTTTGTATGACGCGGCCGGGGATCGAACCCCGGACCTTCCGCTCTCCGGGCGGACGCTCTACTACAAGACCACGGAGGCGGTCAGCAATACCTGTATGACCCAGTGTAGATATACTTCATCTTCCAGCAAGGGGGCACGGATGGCCCAGTCGTTTAAGGCGCCGCGATTCGCTGTGCAGAGTTGCGTCCCCTGGACACGCCAGAAACCTAAGATTGTGGGTTCGAATCCCGGTTCGCCCCTATTATGTCTCTAGGTTTGTCAGCACCATACCCGTGCTCATGGGTTTCACCGAAGTGGTAAACGTCTGATACCTGCATCACTTCGGGCTTTCCTCCCACATTAAGCTGACACGCCGTGATATAACTGGAATACTGTTAAAAGCGGCGATAAACCCAATTCACTCTCACTCACTCACTCATCTTCCAGCAATACCTGTAGGACCCAGTGTACATATACTTCATCTTCCAACAATAACTGTGATATCCATGGCCAGGTGTACATAAACCTCATCTTCCAGAAATAACCGTCATCACTCGTTTACGAATAATTAGTGTTATTTAATTATGATATGTATTTTGTAATATACTGAACCGTAAAAGAAATGTCACCATGGAAACATATCTGAGACACCTTATTTGTCCAAACACTGAAAACATACTTTGAGACATATTAAAAAGATGAAACTTGGCAAAACTGATCATCAAGGTTGGAATTAAAGTGTCAAACGTTCCTAAAGACTCTGAGCAAATGGCATTACAAATCAGTATACGTGTCCGCCATGTGCATTGATAACTGCCGTGTAACGTCGATACATTTAATGGAAGGCCACAGGCACTAAAGCCAACACTCTGAGGAACGTCTGACGCAGTTCAGCTGCAGTTGTCGGCCTTGGTCGGACATCATTCATCCGTTTTTGAATCTCGTCCCACAGGTGCTCAATGGGACTTAAATCGGGACTGAGGGCAGGCCACTGCATCAATCGTCAATCGTCGACGCACGGTGTCGCTGGTGTGTCCCCATGATCTGTCGAGCAGTTTCCGCAGCAGAACAAAGCGATCTTGAAAATGCTGTCGCACAATCTAACGATCCTGACGTCGAATGGTGACCCTTGGTCTTCCACTACACGGTCTGGTACCGTTGCTGGAGCCTATGCATTGTCCTTACGTGGACTTGAAATGCATTGTCTACTTGCCGGGCGGTTTGTCCTGCTTGCGTCCAAGGGTTTTGTGTCGCTGATTTCTTGTCAATCTTGGCATGTGGTAGCAAGTCAATAACGAATGAATGTTATCCGATCTGGGTGGATTTTTAGAGGGCAAGAAATGGGGGAACGCATTTGCATTTAAATTTGCACAGAACTCACGTGCATCGGGTTACCATGGCCGTTGCCGTGATGCGTTTGGGGGATCAATTTTATTGTCATCTGCATTGGTTTTTTATCATCAAATTTCATTTTTCCGGACAAGGTAATGTTAAATTTCAGAAACTTTGAGAAAAATTACCCAGACTTTTAAATGACAACTTTTCATGCAATCTTACTTGGGGTGACGTTTCTTTTGCGGTTCAGTATATTTAAACAAAGCCTTTGACCCAAATCGATATTCTTAAGAGGGGCAGATAAAGATAGAGTGCAAGCATTTTCTGAACAGGACGAGATCTCAGAGTTACGCTACACAAATACATGTGTCATTTCGACCTATATCTCGCCTTTTTTCTCCATTTTCGACCTTTTTTTACCAATAGATATTAAAGAAGAAACTAACCAAACGTTGTGAAAATCATGTGATTATGTGTTACTCATTAGTTTTCAATGTTTTCTTAGTCGATAGGACTGCGAGTTGAATCTTTAGAGATTCTATTTACATTGCATTACCTAGATAATTATCCTACCAATGGTTTGCATCAACAATATCAACAAATTAATAAGAAATCAAAGTCGTTAAAACTCATACGGAATAGAAGAAGGTTGGGGAAAAGTTCAAAATTATGCAGATGTACGCTGTGTACCACTTGAACTCATGAGTAGGAGTATAGTGTTGACAAGAGATCCCGTCGAATCGAGAATACGAACCCCAAATCATAGGTTTCAGCCCGCCTGCCTTTTGAAAGCATTCTGCACAATGAATAGCGGAGCCAAAGATGACTGGGACACCCAACTTTAAAAAAAAGACACATCACGCATTATTGAAAGAGAACAACAAATAGTTCAATTAAAAAGTCGTAAGAAATCATAATAGATGGCATTGTACAAAAGACCTTTAGGGTGCATTGCTTCGGCTCATTGAAAACATATTGTCGCCTATTTTTTGGACATCTGTATTGGACGGTAAGTTATTGATGCTTTGTAAATCAAACTGATTATCTTTGCCTGAAATACGTGGTATGAATTGATTATTTGTGTCACTATGTACACGTACATGTAGTAGTTTTTTTTTCCTTTTCTAAATAGAAATAATTGTCTGACATGTGTAAACTAGTATAAAAGAATCGGTTTCAAGGAAAGACATGTTTTGAGGCAACATCGCATCACATAGCCCACAGCCAACAGACAACATCAACAAAGTGATTTTCTTTGCAGATCATCTATTATTCTAATGTATTGTGGTTGTCATCGCCGATTCCGTGGAGTAATTCATGAATTCAGTAAACACCAGGGAGCAAATCTAGGTCTTCTGGACACGCGAGGCTGTTTTCCCAATGAAATGTAGGTTGACAGAAATAGTTATTCCAGCTGACCTTTGTTCGCCCATATTGACAGGATGATTTCTACAACGGCTGATCATGTTCTTGTATACGAGTTCAACCTGGTATCCGATGTCACTCGTGACTCTTGGTGTTTTAATCAAAGTGGCGTATTCATTCAGTTCACTTTATGTCTTTAGCTCTTTAGAAATGCATGCCTACTTGATACTTTTATTTGTTATTTCCAAGACAACATGTAACTGGCATAAGGACCTAATCAGCACTGTGCGACAAGAAAGAATCAAAGACTAATGAAATTAAATCACACAATATTACAAATAATCTTGAGTGACTCATTATTCTTGGGTAACAGCAAACAGAGAGCCTCTTATCACGTATGAAAACCACCATGCCTCGCCATGTTATGTTCAATACATGTACATGTATGGTCAGTATGCGACTACACCTGGGTAATTCAGAAAAGAACACGTGAAGATCCCGGTTAGAATAGATATCCAGCAACCCATGCTTGTCGCAAGAGGCGACTAACGGGATCGGGTGGTCAGGCTCGCTGACTTGGTTGATGCATGTTATCGTTTCCCAATTACGTGGATCGATGTTCGTTATATCAATCACTGGATTGTCTGGTCCGTCATATAGCTGAGTGTGGTGTTAAACAAAAAACAAACAAAACATCATATACATTTTGAATTATTGCGAGACGTGTTTCTATGTGTATGATTTCAGTCGATTATTATTGCATACTTTCAAATATGATAGATGAGCTGTCAATCGATAGAATTTCTTTATTAAATGGATTGTCTGATACAGACTCGGTGAGCTGCGATTCGCTGTGCAGAGTTGCGTCCCTTTGGCACGCCAGAAACCTATGATTGTGGGATCGAATCCCGGTTCGCCCCTATTTTGTTTCTAGGTTTGTCAGCACCATACCCGTGCGCCTGACTTTCACCAAAGTGGTAAACGTCTGAGACCTGCCTCACTTCGGGATTTCCTCCAAAATTAAGCTGACACGCCGTGACATAACTGAAATACTGTTAAACGCGGCGTTAAACCCGACCCACTCACTGATACAGACTCAATTGTGTTATAGACCGCTATCGTATGGCAGGAGTATTGCTGGTATCGATTATATTCTTATGGAATTAGTGTGACTGACAGGTAGAGGAGGACACGCTTACCCTTTTTGCAAACACCCGGTGTCAAAACTGTTATCCATCCATCCATATGTAGTTCATCACTATTTTGTCTTTAAAGTCCGACGCGTTGACGATTTTTTATTTGATAGGAGATGTCTCAATTGCTATAATTAGAACCGATTCATGAAACTGATGATATAATGAAACGATGCAGAAGAAAATGTTCTAACTGTATAATCTTTTACATGAATGTCTGAAAATCACAAATCAACAGTCATGATAAATAACCGAATTGTCACTATCAAAATGACTATGTGCATGCTGTTAGATGCTTAGGCACGTATAAGTTGTTTTCCAGATGCGTTGCACTTTCATGTGAAGTCCGGAAACTAAGGTATGTATTAATTGTTATATGTGACACAGCTCGACGTTGTTGACTGGCAAAACAAGAAATAGTATTCATGCTAAATACAGCGTTTTAGATTTATGTGTAAGGAGATGGGGGAGATCGTAGATGCTTACCACTAGAGGAAAGAAACAAATTATCATATTAAAGGCTTTTCCGATGCAATTCTCTGGGTTTTTTTAGCCTATTTCAGTCACAGAAATCCACCACGTAATTATGTGTTATATATAAAGTTCTATTGTCACGCGTGATACACTCTCATGATTCGCGTACTCGTTAGTTGCATCGTCTTCCAGGGTCAGTTGGGCGATGGGGTAGCCTGGTGGTTAAAGCGTTCGCTTGTCACCCCGAAGTCCCTGGTTCGATTCCCCACAGGGATGCAATGTATGAAGCCCATTTCTGGTGTAATATCAGTGCTTTTAAACCATACTCATTCACTCCAGGGTCAGTAAGATCATCCATAAAAAAATAACTCAAGTTGTTCCTGGATATCATGGTAATAGGGAAGAGAATATTATCCATACAAGTATAGGACATAATTTCAACTGCATGGAAACAATATACAAACCTATCGATCGTAAATGACAGTGTAAGTGTATGACTTCAGTTTATTGGTCGTCATTTGATTCATCATTTGGGGAAGCTGTTCCCAACATAGCAGGAAGAGAATAACTAATACTGTTAATGCAAAGGACATTCAAGTAATTTTGAATTGTTAGTTTTGTTTCTGAAATGTGAAATGCTGGACTTCCTCATTAATAACATATATGTGAAATCTGGGCACCAACTGTGTTCTCCTCAATTCTTTGTGCACGCGAATCGGAGATTTAATCGCGATTTGGGAAAATCAAAACAAGGAAATTTCGACAAGTAATTTAACTTATACTTCATGTATATCGATGATCTGGTATCTTTCAATAATGGTCAAAAAGCCATATCCACCCTACTGATTTTCCCACCCAAACTGAAAAAAAGACCAATGACAACGCCTCGTCTGTTTCACATTTAATCTATGCATGAAAATGTCGAGTGACAAGAAAATCTCCATAATATTGTATAACAAATGGGATGACTTCAACTATACAAAAGTCAGCTGAGTGACTGAGTACATGTTTACCTCTATCCGATCAGTAAGATAGCTGTAGATGCCGGAATGGAGTTCACACAAGGTGGATTCGCATCCGGACCTTTGTAGTGACAAAGGAACTCTTCAACCACGATCATACTCCACCGCCTCCTTATCATAAATGACAGCATCAAGCACCAAGGACAGTGAGATATACAACAGAAACATAGACGATGTTAGTGATGATTCCAATGTTGCGATGAGATCAGCCGCCAAAGTGATCTCAGCCCTACGGTTAACGTAGCACTCACACTTAATGTTTTATAGACAATGGGCAACCATCTCTCAACGGTCTCTTTGTACAATATTAACATTTTGTAAAGAACATTCATGACCATACAAAGTGGTTTGCTTTGATTTGACAAATCTTGGTACAAAATTGCAAACAAACAGCTGAATGCATTATATATATTGACTAGATTTCAAAATTGCTGTGTTCCTTGGTATTTTTTAAAATGTTACAAAGATAAACAGCTTCAGAAACATATTCTCTGTTCCTTTTGAAAACCCATTAAAAGCATTGCATTCAATCACAGACCATTGTTAGTTTAAACACAACGGTAAATGGAAGTCTAGTATCATTGCATCTATACTATGAATTGAAATGAGACATGAATATCGATTTTTCAATATGTTCCGAGTACTTTGTTTATCAAACATGTCACATAGACACATTACTATTGATATTTGAATTCGGAGTGCATCAAGGTGTCCTTGAGATATCTTTACTGTTATTATCCTAATAGTTGATTGACACAGTCTCTTCCTTAAGACAGTACATGCATTAGCATTCGGAAATGGAGACTCCAGTCTTTCGTTGTAGTTTTTTAGACAGAGCACAAATACCGTGATTAGTTTGCAATGTTTAACATAATATACCAGCTGAACACATTGGTAACAAATTAGTTTGGACAATGCGCGTCAAAGAAAATGGCACATCTGAAACATGGCATGAATAGGCGCCATCACCGAACTGATTTGTTTGATCTTCTGAAACACGTAACATTGTCCAGGTGAAGTGAATTGCATGTAGGAAGTAATGTACTCCCACTGCTCCAACAGTTGGTAGCCTTTGTTTCAATTGAGTACTGACTATTATCTTTAGTGTATAAATCCATAGCCCCAGCCATTCCTCACTTCTCGATGCCTATTAATGTCCGTTTATTTATAATCTTTTGTTTGTAGCGCAAAAGTATATTCCTATATGTGTATGTGTAAGATAGATACGCGTTAAATCACAAAGAACGATGAAGAACGAAGTGTGGTTTATTTCACGATAAAACATTGTTCTATCATGTCGTCATTTCTGGAGATTCGAACATGCGCTCGCACCTTGAAGACGTTGTATATTGGACGACGTTATAGTTTGAGAGGGGTGTGTCTAGTGAGTTGTTCCTCATAGATGTAGCTGGGTCCCGCAGATAAACGCGATGGTCGCATGATCGCATCCGAAAGTGGTGGCGATATCAAAATCGGTATTGGGAGAAAAGGTACAGATAATCGACATGCGGATTGTGAGAATATGCATGAAAAACCCATTGTGTATCAAATGGACTCGTTCGCCATTGCCGAGGTCAGCCTCCATTGAGGGACTCATCATTATAGCTATTGTATATAGCACTTGATGTAAAAAATAAACGACGAGTGGGACCTGTTTCGTACCAAAGAAACACTGCAGGGGGTATTATTAAACCAAACGACTGCCATTCTTCGTTTATTTCATCATGTTTATATCTCATATAAGAGTGAGTGAGTGAGTTGGGTTTAACGCCGCTTTTCAAAGTATTCCAGTTATATCACGGCGTGTCAGTTTAATGTGGGAGGAAAGCCCGAAGTGAGGCAGGTCTCAGACGTTTACCACTTCGGTGAAACCCATGAGCACGGGTATGGTGCTGACAAACCTAGAAACATAATAGGGGCGAACCGGGATTCGAACCCACAATCATGGGTTTCTGGCGTGTCCAAGGGGCGCAACTCTGCACAGCGAATCGCGGCGCCTTAGACGACTGGGCCACCTGTGCCCCCTCTCATATAAGAAATAAACGACTCGTGGTCGTTGTATATGGTACAATAATACATTGCATGGAGAATAAAATATAAGGGGCGCAGTCCCGAGTGGTTTATTTTACCTGCAGTGTTTTGTTGTTCGATAACCGTTTGTTTCTTAAATCCAGGGCTACATATTGCTCAATGTCTGTAATTAGAACAGGTCTTCAGCAACCCATGCTTGCCGTAAAAGGCGACTATGCTTGTTGTATGAGGCGACTAACTGGATCGGGCTATCGGGCTCGCTAACTTGGTTGATGCATGTCATCGATCCCAATTACGTGGATCGATGTTCATGATGTCAATCACTGGATTGTCTGGTCCAGACACGATTATTCACTGATACCTTATATAGCTGGAACATTGCTAACCAACAATGTCTGTAATATACAATGGTCATTTTGAGGTGCTGTCAACGTTTTGTTACTTTTTAATCAATGATTAATGTTTTGATCACTTGTATCTATGGATACGTTTAGTAAATGCTAGGTTTCATTGTTGATCAAACAGAATGACCTGTTTGATGGTAGGGCTGTGCTTCTAATTATTAACGAAAGGCAATGCTCGTAGGAAACAGAAGGTCATTTGCACACAACGGGATTTATATATACCGTCAAAACCGCGTTGAGTTGTTTCTACCTTGTGTGTTGATGCCGCTTCTATGACAGCCGAGAGACAATGGTTATCGAACAGTTCAGCGGCAGTTGAACAGCACTTTGAAGTGGTTTTAACGCCTATCCTCAGAGAATAAAGCCAATTTGTTTACCGTACATCAAGTAAATATGCTTCAGCGGATGTTCTTAGAAGCAACAATAGAGTCTTCCAGTCTTCGTTTCTTAACAACAAAGTCAATAAATTTTTAATGCGGTGCTGAAAATACGTATTTACAGTGCTATGTCATATGTCTATACATACATATTCACAACACAGACAGTGGAGCGGAGTTCCGTTTCAAGATGGCGAACGTAACTGAGGTGTATGGGAATGACAGTTTCATTTCAAATGTGACAGAATTGACTCCACCTCAGTCCAATTCACCTTGGGACGATGCTACATGGATTCTCACCAGCGCTTTTATCATATTTACTATGCAGTCTGGTAAGTGCTTTTTCGCTTTTAGCTTCATACAAAATTTTAATCACAACTGATCAGTTTCACTGAATTAGCATACAGAGAGATGACTAAAAGTTGGATATATGCTACTATTGTTAGCAGTCAAGTGAACGTAATTTGGTACTGAACTAGGAGGCGTTGCTTGACATAACGAATCATGCTCAAAATTAGCGCCATATCTGTAAAACATCAATCTGGTCGTCATCATTAAACTTTTCTGAGCTACTAGTAGTAGCTGATATTACCTAAACAAGATTTCTTTGTACTTCGCTAATTTATACAGCATTTGGAAAATAACAAAACAATCGGTGTTCCAAGTTTCTCAAGAACAACCGCTGTCAAATACTAAACGATACGCATATGGTCTTGTCACTGAAATACGTATGGCAGGCATATGAATTCAGACTGTCACCTCGTCTGATTCACCGCTGTAAAAATACCCAGCTACACAATTCTTATTTCGTGGATTTCCGATTAATCTAAGGTGACTTATTATAAATATGATGTAGTGATTGCTAATATTTATGCCAATATCGCAGAAATGTATGCTCCATGTATCGACATGGCGATGCAAAATCGATTGGTTTACTGTTATCGTTTACGTTGATAAATTAATGCATTGTTGCCTTATAATATGATGTCATGATAATTCAGTAATGTGAGTAGAATGCATATACATGCATAATGTAGAAATGGCATAATCTTCTTTCGGTATTTCGTGATACTATTATATGAATGATTTTTACATAACATGAACGGTGTGGTTCGTCTCTTTCTGTAGCCTGATGGCTAAGTCACACGCGAATAAGGTCGTATGTGTCGAACCCTGGATAAATCGAACTATTTCTCTGATCCCCAATTCGACTGCATGGGATTTAAGGCATTCATTTTGAAAAGGCAGCCGAGTGAAACAACATATAGGCATGGTACTTGGTTGGCATATTACATCAGGTCATTTAAACACTCGTGATTACAATATGCCAACTAGATTCTTTGTGAACTTCATATTCGATGGTTCGTTATTGTCACAACAATGAAGAATCCGTTCTTAATTACCCCGAGACACGGCAGGTTTAAAACACTACAATTTTCTGAATAGAATTTCTCCCCCTAGTTGTGTCAGAATCCGCCGACCATTAGTGAGGATGCCAGATTTGAACTGATCAACCACCATTACCAAAGCCATGCTCGCAGGTTTCATCTATATGGTCAACGTTTACGAGATGCGCCCCTTTTGGTTTGTTGATTGATTGTTTGTTTAACGCCGCACTCAGCAATATTCCAGCTGTTTGACGGCGGTCTGTAAATAATCAAATCTGGAACAGACAATCAAGTGATTAATATCATGAGCGACATGCATCATCAATCAAGTCAGCGAGCCTGATCACCCGATCCTGTTAGTCGCCTTTTGGACTTCTTTTCCTAAAATAAGCTGATACTTTTAACCGCAAGTGAAATTTGAATAATTGACGTGTAAAAGTGTGCTGTTACAATGTTTCGGAAAATAGGATATCAAAGGGAATAAATAAATTGTCTCTCTGTGTCATTGTAGCCTGTGCCTGAGAAAAATGTCACATTTCTGTTACACGTAAAATATTGTTGTTGAAACAAATTAAAGTAAGAAATCTGAGCCCATTATCGTCTCGTTGCGTTGCTATAGTCTTTAATATATAATGATAATAGTATGTTCATACATAGGTATATATACGTGTCGAACATTTGAAAATAGCTCTGAAACAAATTGTCATATAACCTGAAATAAAACAAATCGCCACAGGTATTATTTCAGAAGCGGTAGCCATTCTGAATTCACATTTAATAACAAAACAACGTCGGTGGTGTGGTTGGAAACCTTTTTGTTTTCGAACATTTACGAACTCAATGCCGATGTCGAACTAACTTGATCAACCTTAATTTGGGTAGTATAGCTGAACATATAATTTGTTGAAACGCATTTTTATTTTAGCAGGCTAGCGCTTTCAACTCGTACCACTTACGAGTCTCATGAGGCCATAACTGAATAACTATTACAACTGTGACGTCATAATGTATTTACACACTCCAGCGATGACACCAAGTAATTTAACAAAGATACGGCACTTGTAACATCATAAGTGAAGGTACTACTTTTCTTTTTGCAAATGGCAAGGGTTTCAATGTGAAAGCCGACATGAACTGCCTCAGCAAAGATGTGGTGTATGTTATGATATGTTCGGGATGCGTCGAAAACTACACCGGTGAAACCGGCATTGAATTAAAAGAAAGAGTCACTGTACACAAACAGCAGATTGGAGACCCTGATGTTCGATGCTTTGGTGTCAGCAAACACATTGATGATTGCGGAAACGGGAAATTTGCTATTTTTCCGTTTTATAAGTTGTATACAAGTAACAAGCAACTGAGACTGGAAAAAGAACAAATGTTTATCCAATTGATGAAACCCAAATTGAATGTATTAATAGATTTGTCATTTCAATCGTAAATGTTACACTGTTACTTTACAAATACTGTATATTGTAATTCAAATTTTCTCCCTACAATTGTTCAGTTACTTGGTGTCGTCGCTGGAGTGTGTAAATACATTATGACGTCACAGTTGTAATTTATGACGTCATCATAGTATGACGTCATATTATATGCCATTGTCAGTTACACTGAAGAGCTGTCATGAGACAGCAAAAGTACTATGTCTGAAACTGATATGAAGATGATGGATTAAATTGGACTTTATTATTTTATTATATATTACATGTACACCGAGTGAACATTTACCTCATTTTTGTATATATACAAACGGACATGAAGTAGTAACATATAGTTACGTGACGTCATAACATTAAGGAGAACTATGACGTCACAATACCAAGGTGACAATGGACAAATAACTTACGCCTTTAACTTAGGCGCGTATTTATTATTGAAACGATGTAGGTTCATGATCCAAACTTAGCTTATATAGCGGGAAAACTAAAAAGTTGCCGCTTCCACATGTATCTTAATGTTCACTGAATGGAATCGTGCGGTTGTGTGGCTGCTTTATTTGTGAACGGTGAAGATTCATTCTTCTTTTTGATTTAAGTTCTGTCTTTCCGATATACTTTTCATTGCATCCACTACAAACAATCAAGTAAATAACATTTCTACTATCACAAGTCATATTTTATTTTACAGTAATTTAGTGTCTTTTGTAATTTGGACTGAACAGCCTTCATTTATATTGCTGAAAGTTAGGCAATGTCTGTCACCACACTTAGAAACCTGTAGAGTGATGACAACAGAATCAAATTTAGAACTTGTCAAAAGTTTTCTAAGATTTTTGGTTTGTCTTTGGCTGTTGATAATTTTGTATTTGCTCAATATCTTCTCCATTTTAATACTTTGATTCAAAATAGGCAGGTATCGTTGAACCATGGATAATGTTTTTTTCATGATAAGGGTTGAAGGTAGATACTAGAGTTAAATTATTCCCCATATAGTTTTCTTCACTTATGTGATAGTAGAAATGTTATTTACTTGATTGTTATGGCCTGATGAGACTTGCACGTGGTGAGAGAGATTAAAACAGTTATTGATCAGCTGTATTTGCATCATCCATATTAGATATGGATGATCAACTGATCAATTTTGCAGAATGACGTCAACATAACATACATATAGTGTTTGTAAATATGCTAAGGGAATTGTGTAAATTGATACTATCGCGGATGTTTACATTTAAAAACTAAAAGCGTTTTGTGAGACACCAATGTATTACCCAACATGGAAGGTTTTTTTACCACTACAGTACAGCATATCTTAAGAGCTGCTGGCACACGCTGTACAGCATATTCATTGATTTAATGCAATGGGGAAACAGTTGGAGCAAGTGGCTGATTGGCATATGGAGTAAGGCAACGATTATTTATAGTGTTGGCATGAACAGTTAAACGATTTACACTAACCGTTTTACTCTATGTGGTTTGTTCTCGTGAATTCAGTGACAGACAGCTCAATTATTATGTCAGCTAAATTACAATAAATTTGTTCCCGTCTGATAACAAAACATTTGTGGATGTGCACCCATGTCTTCATGTTAGCTTCTCACATATTACATCGGGACCAAGGGCATAATGCACGAAATGAAGGTCTGTGTGTATCCTGGCCGGTTTAAAGTGTTGGGGTGTTAAGTGTAGTTTTCTATTTATGTTTATGGTGTTTGTAAGCTTTCTTTGTATAACGTCGCATTGAGCATTGTTCCGTCTATATGACGTTGACCTGTAAATAATCAAGTCCGGATCAGACAAAGCAATTACTGTTATCAGAGGAGGATGGCACGCGGTCAATCAGAGCACCTAACCTGATCTAGCTGCACCAAACGACAAGCATAGTTTGTTGGGGACCTATTCTAGCCCGGGATCCCCATGGGGGCAGCTGTTATAAGTATGATTGGATGCTTCTCATGAAATGGACCCCAAGCGATTAATGAGTTCTGCTGCTAGTCAAAGGTGCACACATGCGAACGAATGACCGTAGAGGATACTGGACATTGGGTGACCACAAACTCAGAGCCAGAGCTTCATCAAGCATCTCGAGTCACTGGTTGATCGCCGTCGATCATGATGGTATTGTCACGTAATTTACTCGACAGAGAAACATTCAGTCAATCATAAGATAGAAAATGTTTCAGACTTCGTATATATCACCAATGTGAGTAATGTTGTCATATTAAAAGAGTTGTTTCGGATAATATTAAACTGTAAATTCAATCTTATCGTGCTCTAAAGGATAACATTCCCATACTCATGATGATATTCACTGGCCAATTCAGCTGAAGTTAATCAATTTAACAGAAAGTTCCAATAGAGATATTTGCACCGTACACCACAAGATTTCAGTAAGACAGAGGAGGTAAAACATCACCAGCACAGGCAGCGCACTTATCCATGCTTGCTTACTTTTTTCATAGGTTTCACGGCTAGAAAAAAAGCTGATCTGTGGTCCTAGCGGTCCCCGAACTACCTACAGTAGCCATGTTAAAGATACAAGAACCTAAATCTCTTAACGTTTCGCCGTTGTGTCCTAGAGTTCTCCAAATCACCTACAATTGTCACGTTATTAAAGATGTATGGTGTCAAGTCTCTAAACGTTTTGTCGTTAGTCCTAGAATTCTCCGAATCACCTACATGTACGCACAATTGCCATGTTAAGGATGCGAGGTACTGAGACAACATTTAGTAGTTGCCCTAGCGTTTCCGTCCTACTACAATTGTCTTGTTAACGATTCAAGGTCTCTTTCTTGAATCTCCATACCCCATATATGTCGCCATTACAACAATGCTGCGTAGGTTTTTTTTACGGCTATGCCATGATAAACTAGCGTGATTTCAGCGATTTTACGCCACACCTGGACTGTTGCACAGCTTAACAATGGCATGTGTTTTTTTTATGCATACACAACATAGAACTGAATCTATTTGGCTTTAATCACTTAATCATGAAAACATCGTTATCGCCATGATGGTTTTAAACTCACGGGCAAAAGAAACGCTGGCTTCTCATATTCGCATCTAATAAAGACATATGAAAAATTATGTCAACAGATATCATTTTATTTTACAGAAACAACAATAGACATCAGGTCTACGAACTCTGACAGCAACGTGATGATATGTTCAGGAATTATGAGCATTTTGGGGAGAGGTGTTTGAATGTCCATAATTCGATCATGTTCTTTTTCTTGTTGTCAAACAATAATACACCTGAAAATCACAATTAATCATCAATATCGAGTGTGTCCACCTCTAGCACGTATGCACTCCCTGACACGACGTCGTACTGATGTTACCAGTCTCCTCACAATAGCTGAAGTGATGAGACGCCACTCTTCTTGCAGTGCCTGCGTCAAGGTCTGTGTGTCATGTGGGGGATGCTGACGTTGCCGAATACGTCTCCCAAGATGGTCCCAGAGGTGTTCTATTGGATTCATGTGAGGGGATCGGGCTGGCCACAGGAGAACTTGTATGTTGTTTGCATTCAAAAATTCTCTTGTAACACGTGCAGAATGTGGAGTGGCGTTATCCTGTTGCAACAGCGTTCTGGGATTATTCTGCAGGAATGGAAGAACGGCTGGTGTAAGGACCTGGTTGATATAGCCGTTAGCATTGAGGTTACCATTTATAACCACCAGGTCGGTCTTGGTGTCACCGCAAATACCGCCCCAGATCATCACACTGCCAACGCCATGGGGGTGCACTTCCTGAACGCAGCAACGTGACGTACGTTCGCCTCTACGCCGGTAAACTCGCAATCGGCCGTCAGCACTGAAAACCTGGAACCTTCTCTCATCGGTAAACAGCACTCTGTCCCAATGTCGTCTTTGCCAGCGTTGCACTGTACGAACCCACCTCAATCTGTTGAGTCTATGTTGTCGGGTCATGGTCATTCCCCTCAAAGGTCGATAAGCTCTCAAACCAAAATGACGTCACGGTGAGGAATCTGTTACGTAGGTGCAACATACGCAAATAGCGGTCTTCGTTGGGCGTGGTTACTCGTGGTCTGCCACTTCGTGGTTTGTCTGATGTCCGGCCAGTATCTCTAAAACGTTTCACCAGTCTCTCGATGGTGGTTTTGTGACAGTTCATGATTTCTGCAACTCTGGTCTGAGTTTTCACCCATCTGCAACATTCCTATTGCCCTCTCTCGCTGCTCTGACGTCAGACATGGCATTCTTGTAGGTGAAATCTAAACGATTCAATGCTACAGAAGGTTTCTGTGCACAATTTATATCTAAATCTAGCACGAAATTTTCCGTATGCAATTTTTACAAAAAGAGGGAAAAAACGTATTTCTCCGAAAATCACGTGCTGGAGATTCGCCACGACCCCTAGAAAATAATTGGTGCGTTTGGGAGAATGTTTTTATATGGTATCGAATCATGGTTTTAGGTTTTGATCAAAACTGTGTCAACGTTTATAAAACTAGCGTTTATTTTGCCCGTGAGTTTAAAACTTAATAAAATTAAGATACATGTTATCGATTTATCAGTCAGTCAGTGCGTATACCACGTTCGTAAATAGATTGTGCCTTTCTTATAAACACTAGGCTACAATAACACGCCATGGTCGCATGAACCACACTGCAATACTGATTTAATAATGGTCTGGTAAATCGTCAAACAATGCATGTAACCGCCAGGTATTCCCAGCTTAAATCGTGAAGAAAGCACCTGACTACATTGTATCCATCCATCTAAATAATGCAGCTATCAGGATAAGGTCTCTGGATTTAAATGTTGTGACATAGGGAGTGATTATAGATATAGCAGGAAAACAATTTTGTACTGGATTAAACTCCTGTACAGGAGTCTGTTTATTAAGCAGTCAAGCAGTTTATTAATAGAGGTAATGTAAAATATAACCGATATAAACAATATATGGAGAAAGAGAGAGATGTAAAATATATCAAATGCCTGCAGTAAGGTACACATGCTTACCCATTTCGAGAACACCTGGGCCCACTTGCACAAAGCGATCTTAGCGCTAAGATGATCATAACTCCCATGCTTTAACATAGGCTTACAATAGTCGCAGGGCTAAGATCGCTTTGTGCAAGTTGGACGTGGTGTTATCACTACTTTACAGTGATTCATTCAAAACATCTTCACAGCTATGTTGCCTCTTTGTGCCAAGTCGAATCCGATTTGGCGGATAGTCGAGAATGGTTGTTCTCTCGCGGTGACTTTTTATATTTTAAAGCGGGATTAGCTGTAAAGCAAACAAACTTTATGATTGTCTGCGTCGTGTTCATGTTCACACCTGCATATATTTGATACGTATCAGTTATTTTATATACACATGCCATGTTTGAACATATTTACACAGAAAATACCAGACACCGGTCAAGCCGCTAAAATAGTTCGTGATAGAGAACCTTCAGTACAGCTGTACAAAATGCATTTGTCACTTGGATTTGGATTTGTGACACATGATACTTGAGAAAACATCAAATTGCAATTATTTCAGAACACCTAGTTAGGTTGTGGCATTTTCGAAAGTTTATTGAGAAAAAGTGAATTTTGCCGTTGCTATATAACTTTGAATGTGTTCATTTAAGGGGGCTTGTACTTTTAACCAAGCATACACTTGACACCTCGTTTTAATATATGAACAATTCAGTGATAACATTTCGCTAATGTTAAAAATGTTTTAGCTTATATATATATTTGCTTTCAAACGAACTGTAGAGGAATCATGCATATGCCTCTTTGTGACGTGTGCAACCAGTGGGGCTGGATATATGCGCTGACCGTTTCACGAACACCTGTAATTTGATAGTGCTTCATAAACACGTGATGCAGTCGGAATCGTGCAATGGGCTGCTTTTAGCAGGGATTTGTTATGATGGTGGAAAAGGCTCTGTCGCTGTTGATTGTAATGTAGTCTGTGGCAGACCAGTGGATCAGGGCAGTACCTTACTCTAAAGGCCCAGGTTCGCTTCCTGACACTGGTTACAATGTAACGCCCATTAGTCATGTTTCCCGCCATGATATACAGGTTACATTGATAAAATCTGCGTAAACCTTATTCAGTCATTGCTGTGCGTTGAACTGGATTGAACTGGTTTTGCTAATTGAAATATATTATGATATCAACTGAGTTGTATTGTAGGTTTTGGGTTGTTGGAGAGCGGAATGGCGAGCAGGAAGAACGAAGTTAACATCATGTTGAAGAATGTTGTGGACGTTGTGTTTGGTGGGATCACCTACTGGTCCATCGGGTACGGCTTGACGTTTGGTGATGATGCAGGGGCAAACGGTTTCACAGGTGTTGGTTACTTCTTTCTCAATCCAGGTGAGCTAATCCCAACAATATAACATAGTTGACACATAAAACGTACAATCTACTCAATCCGTCATCATTTTAACGTTTAAGTCTTTATTGTTACCTTAAAAGCTCGCTATTGAGACGTACAGCATCTTGTAAAAGTCGAAATTTAGTTACAGTAAGTACTTACTTTCCTTATTGCTACACACCTTCCTCAATGTGTCCACCGAGATGACAGAATGGTTTTATAATACTGATTTTGTCCTGTATTTTTCATAAATTGTTTGACAGGCATTAGTCAGAAGTTGACGGATGACAAGGTAGACACAATTTTATGGATAACAACTTCTTTAATACTTAATCGACGTTTCGGTATAGATCCTTATGCCGTTGTCAAGCAATACTGAATGGGAACATAGTACAGAATATATATAGTAGGTGCAGGATTAACAGCAGATGATTAACAGTAATAATAATTGCATATATGAGTGGGATAATATAGGTAAGTGTTGACAACAAGGGGATAATACCGTCACAACACGATGGACAGAGAACACATGGGTGGAAGCCAATGAGACATGAAGCCATTCGCCTACTATGAACTCATCAAGCAATAATTACTTTTCCTGTTTAATTGGCTCCATGTCCCATTGGCTTCCACATCTGTTCATTGTTCTTCACTCTTTTTTTTTTACAGACGGAGAACATATTGGTACCATATACTCCAAATTTGTGTTTCAAGCCTCCTTTGCGACAACAGCAACAACCATCGTATCAGGTTTGTTGTTAAACGCTGCACTCAGCAATATTCCATCTACATCATGGCGGTCGGTCTGGCTCTAATCTGGACCTGCATCCTCCACGTCACTGACGCTGACCACACGGTCTCAAGCATGGCTTGCTGAAAATCAATTCTAACCCGGATTTGCATTCAATTTGGTCGGCTCTTACGACCAGCAGTGGGGTGCGGGGTATACATTCTACCCCGGGTTCCCAATTGATCGTATCAGGTTATTAGAGATATCTACAAGTTTATATCATTGTAACTGCCATGAAATACAATATGTATAATATGTGGGTTTTGCATGATTGAGCGTCAAACGATGTAATTGCCATTGCTTAAGATGCTCAATTCTACATGTTAGATTTTGATAGCAACAGACTTAATCTTTAACTTGAAACAAGAATTACATGTAATCATTTGATTACAGGCATCCTTCATTATAATTAGACATGTCATATAATATTATCATTTGCGCCATATTATCAGGTGCGATGGCTGAACGGACCAAACTTATGGCGTACATCGCGTTCTCTCTCTTCAACACGTTCGTGTACTCTTTTCCTGCACACTGGGTGTGGGCTGATGCGGGCTGGTTGAAGAAGCTCTACGTGGTCGATGTTGCTGGAGTAGGACCGGTCCACCTTGTTGGGGGAGTTACCGCCCTCATTGCAGCGGTTATGTTGAAACCCAGAAGAGGTCGATTTGTGAAGGAAAGTAGAATCTACCAGCACATACCATCTTCCAACCCTGTAAATACTCTCTTGGGACTTTTCATGCTTTGGTGGGTATTCGTTCTATATATGTGTCCCTGTTCGATAGTAGATTTCAAAGAAAGTATCATTAACAATTATTATTTATGTCATACGTATAAACTGTTGAAAGAAAATGTTAATTAAATGTATTTTATCAAATCGATAACATTATGATAATCATAATTTCTTATTATTGTTCAAAATATTTTCAACTGCCCTTTAATTTTCAGGTGGGGTTGGCTAGGTTTCAACTGTGGAAGCACATTTGGAATAAGCGGAGGCAAATGGAAACTTGCAACAAGGTACGACAACTTTGAATGACAATAACACCGCCACATCCGTATATTTACAAAATACGTTTCAAAATAGTAATATATTTTATAATAACATTTCTGATTATATTATTGGAGAGTTAAGGTCATTGTAAGTATAATAGTAATGCAACCCATCAATCTGACATCTTGATTTGTTTGTCGTTTAACGGCGAACTCAGCAATATTCTAGTTATATGACGATGGTCTGTAAATGATCGAGTCTGGACCAGACAATCAGTTTTTGACATCATGAGCATCGCTATATGCGATTGACATGCATCAACCGGGAGCCCGAGCCTGACCTGGCACATATAATTGACACTCGCTAAACTTGAATATTATGCATTCCACAAAACTATTTAAATTTATTTTCAAGTATGTTTTATTTTATAGAACTTCCCCAATGGGCATACCGACTGGGACGCATATCATTATTATGTAGTGTTAAGTTTTGATTGAAAGGTCTAACAATAATAGAATTACATATCACCACCTTTGATGAAGAAATAGTGAATAATGGTGTCGATGGACTTGTTGTCAAAAACTTATCAATTCGTAAATTATAACATTATGACTTTGATTTGTCCATCAATTATTTACAAGAAATGAAAAAAGTCGTTTTCAAATAATAATTGGCATAAAATTAGTTAAATATCTCGGACAATTTCATTATTTTTTAAATATTTTACTCTTTATCTATGTTTCCAAATGGAGCTAAATTAGTTTTACCAGTTTTTTTCCGACATTTGTTTCTAGGAAAATACCAGGTTCTTCGACATTAACAAAAACTATCTGGATCTGCAAAATACTACTAGCGAAACGTACATGAATATATCAAACTTCTATGGATTATTAACAAAAATGAGAATTCCTAGGCTGAATAGGGAACACTATCCATTTCTTAATTATTGTCTGGTGTTGAGAATGTGTGTTCAAGAACCCGACGTAGAGATCGTTGCAGATGCTATCAACTACATGAAAGGATTTTGCTAGTACAGAGATAGTTAGAGGCCGCCGTTATACACTACAGCAGTAATATAGTGGATTGCAATGGAAAATAGCATTCCCTCACTCTAAGAGCTACTTGTAATTTTCAATGTGATTGCAATACATTGTATGTTTTATATCAAAAGAGCGGCAGCAACAACAATTCTCTCCTCGTGTGGCGGTGGAATAACAGCGTTTATAATCAGGTAAAATACACATTTTTCACTTTCAATTCAACATAAATATTTTGTATTACAAAATTCATATTTATATTACTTTATTTTAACGTATGAAATATTTGTCCTGTCAGTTATTCTGTTGTTGCTACTGTATATTTCAGCTATGTGTTCCACAAGAGAAAATACATCATTCCCCTGATTGTTAATGGAATTCTTGGATCTCTCGTATCCGTCAGCGGTATGTATTAATTAATAAAACCTCCATATTAAATTTTATATCACCATGTTACTGTATATATGTACGTTTGGCCGTCCACGTTCCCATCACGTGGATGCATTATGCAAGAATATATGCAGTGCATGTGCGCTAGAATTTCACAACTGCGCCGACGACATAAGACATACATACACGAAATGTATTTTTTATACAAAACGACTATAAATTCACATTAAGTTTAGTCACCAAGCGTTTTATTTTCGGGAAACTCTCGTTAGAGACAATTTGTTTTCGGGCATCCACTTATCGCATAAATAGCATTGCTTTCCTGTGGGGCAAACCACTTTACGCCATCCTTTGCACAAGATAATAAGAGCTTGTTTTTATCCTTCAGCTTTCTTTGTAATCTGAAAACGATGGATAACTTTTCAATTATCCGCGCCGATCAAGGAAAGTGGTTTTGCATTTAAGTATAAGTGATAAGAATGAATCATGTATATATTGATTCTAAAGTTTACGAAAAACAAACCATTTCCCCATTAACATATGTACATTACTTCGCTACCTCACGAAGATATATAATGTTGTCCTAATTCAGCCATCTGCGCAGTGACAACGACATGGGCAGCCGTAATAATAGGGTCTGTTGGTGCTATTATCGCCGCCTTGAGTGACTTCCTGTTGTTCAAGCTGAAGATTGATGATCCAGTCGGAGCCAGCTCCGTCCACCTCTTTTGTTCTATTTGGGGTCTTCTTTGTTGTGGTATCTTTGCCCAGAAAGATCAGATTCAAGGGGAGTTCAATTTCAACCATGGCCTACTTTGGGTAAGTGGTAAAACGTACGTCTTAACCGTCGACACTTACAAATCTGCATCGTCATAATTTAAAATAAAGATGCCTTTAATATTATTCCCGCCACATGACGGCTTTGAAACCGAAAGTGGGCTTCTCTTGTTGTAATCATGTGGAGTATCGAACCCGGACCTTCGACGTGATGAACAAAAGCTTTTAACCACTGGTTTATCCTGCCCCTAACAAAATTATGAATAATGCATAATACCACTGCTGCTTATTACTGCAGGCGTATTACTGTAGGCTTGTTACACTCCACACGCGTGTCAAGCGTAGGCAAATATAAATTCAACGAGTAGATAGCCAAGTTCTGCTACGTATCCTGTTTAACTGTGTAACATACATGTTTAAAGGAATGCCTATGAGATGCTGACCACCCTGTCAATATGTGCAGAGCGCAACTTTACATTTGATCTCCATCATATAAAGAATACTTAAGCTCTCGTTTAGTACCAATTTTATGAAATGAATGAATATTTCTGGTGCCTGACCAGATACCAGAACTATTCACGAGTTTCATAAAATTGGTAATGACAGGGGAGCGAATTGTGTACAGTAATAATGAACTCATAGGGACTACTAATTTTAGTTCGTTATAACCGTAGTTCGTTATAAGCATATATACAGCATAACTACAGCAAAGAGTCTGGACTAAAAAGGTAAGTTTGTTATATCCGTCAGTTCGTTGTAAGCGTGTTCATTATAACCGTAGTTTACTGTATTTTTATTTAACATAAGTGTTTTTTTCACTGTCGCGTGTAAATAGGCAAACAGCATAATCAAATCGAGTTTAACAGAATAATAACACGTCCCATTTCCCAATTCTGTAAACCCATTTGTCCAGAAAGTCTACGCGTCTCGGACAAGGATATTTACAAAATTCAAAATGCTGTTTTCATGAGTATATGCTAAGGAAGAAAAACTGAGAAAATATGTTTCGAAAACTCAAAATGTTAAGTTAATTATGTCGCCCGAGAATATTTTCCTTTGCTCAAAACTCATGTTTTTGCTTTGCAATAACATAAAGGTGTGTCAACAAGTATTATCATACATAATTCAGCTAATTCTAACTTAAGTCAACAATGTTTTATAGCGTTATTAAAATATCTCAAAAACAGTTTGGCCGTCGCTTTGGTATTAAACACTGTCACCCGTGTAATATCAGCTTGTTGCAACTTATTGTTATTAAACAGTGGTATTTTCAACGGACTAGTAATAAATAACGATATGTACTATGTGATGACATGATGTTATTATAATTATTCATTCTAACATGTACGCATTTAATGTTTGATATCAGAGTCAACTTTATTATTAATACACACTTAAAGTTTATTGTACCATTCATCTCTGCCATGACGAGTTGATGATTGGTCAATGCCCAATGCTATCATTGTTCCAGGGTGGAGGATGGTACCTTCTCGGAGTGCAGACTCTGTCTGTCGTAACGATCATCTTGTGGTCAGCAGTGATGTCCGTCATCATCCTCAAGGCCATCGATCTGACTATCGGTCTCAGAGTCTCAACAGAGGAAGAGATTGTTGGTGCCGACTTCTTTGAGCACAACATCATGCCCCCTGATGGGGTGATGCCAATTCTTGCAAAGCACTTCAAGACCAAGCGGTCTTCGAACAAGAATAAGGATGAGAGCAATGACGAACAAGTCGTTGCTGATGAGAAATTATGCTTCTGTTTCATTAAGAAAAAGACCATTGTAGCAATACGACGAAAGAGAGGCACTCATGATAAGGATGAGGACGAGACGAAATGTGATGACATCCATACGGAGAAGAAAGCGTTGGATATCTTAAGGAAACACGTAAAGAAGGGAGGGAAAGAAGAAGAAGAAGAAGAAGATGTTATCAGTGAAATCACACAAAGTGACACTGCAGCTGGTATGCAATTTACCAACTTTGGTTTTATCAAAGATGAGGAGGAGAAGAAGTGTGATGAAACGGACCCAGTTGACGATATAAAAGGTGATTGACAAGGTTGTTGTGGGTTTTACTTTTAACCAAGTGTGCATATCACCATATGGGACAATATTGTCGGTTGGTGCCCGTTAGTTATAACTTTGTGCTGCCTTTTGTAACACGCCTTAGATGCAACAATAATGCCAAGTGAGTCAGTGCGTTTGGTTTAATGCCTCTTTGAATAGGATTTCAGTTATATCACGTGTGTTCGTGTGGCTTCTGTCGGAGCAAAGCTTGAAGGGATGCACGTCGAAGAACATCTACACGTTTTCGAAAACCGCAAAGCAAGTAAACGACAATCCTCTCTTCTGCAACTGTCGAGGAACACTTACTGCACATTATGCCTTAACTTCAATAGTGTTTGTTCTGATTGTGTGCAGTATTTCTGATTATAATTTTTCAATTTGACGTTTACACGAGATACGGCTTTTCCATTTGACGAGAGGTTGGTCACAGGACCGCGAAATTGACGTTCATAAGTGTATGAACGACACAATTTGACGTTCAAACGTTTTTCAAGAGAGCGTGTTCTTGAAATGACGGCGAATAGCACGAATACGTACAGAAGAGTTCATTCTGATCGTATTTACTATACATTGAGAAACGTCAAGGTTTCACTGCACGATCGTTCACCAATATCCTCGCAACGACCCATCCCAGTGAACACAACGAAGAAATGCACATCCAAACTATGGTAGTATCGCCTCGATCCGTCTCTAGGCTGGCAGTGACTGTCTACAGCTATCTATGACTTTACCTTAGCGTCTGTTTGACACATTTTTAATCATCTTTCAATGATCGGCCAATTGATCAATGGTGACTAAAACATGTAACCGCCATGGGTTCATTAGCAACTTCCGAAATCTCTCCCGTCACGTTTATCGTGTCGGCCATTTTGACGTCTTGTACTTAATGTAAATGTATTACGACGCGCTGTCATTGTGACTGACTTACTGAGGTAGTTCTTAACAGACCTTTTTCATCTGATGGTGATATCATTTGAATACATGTGTTGCGTAAGATGTTTCTGAAGAGCAAGTCGTGCCTCCATACGCTCATTTCACCACTATTATGAGGAACTATTTTATTCCGCGATATAACTTGTTGTATGGCTGTCAGTGTAAACATAAAGTCACACGTACTAAATAAAATTGTGTATAGATCTTGGCCTACATCCTTTGAGGTAAGACATTGTGATAGCAAGCTCCGACGTTCATACAATTTACCCCTCACTCTATGAAGGTCCATATTCCAATGAACTCACACAAAGTGAAAGTCAATTCTTAAGTATAATGTCATGGGATTATTGTGGTTTGTACGGTAACTGAATTTTTTTCTGCTGACCATTACATGGAATATTTATGAACTGAGGCCGTGATAATGCTTCCCTTTTTGCTCCGTGGATCACCGCCGCTTCTCATCCCATGGCATTCATAAATCATTTATAGCTTGACGTACATTATTAAGACTACGTGGTTTTCATTCTGGAGATTATAATAGATTTTTACCTTTACTGGCAAACCCTTTGGTCCAATGATCGGTCACAACAGCTTTATCATACCACTCTAAGCTCCGTAATATTAAACCTCTAGATTCGTAGTTATTTATTGTACATATTTCATATTTCCGATTTTTGTGTTTTAAAGTGTTATTAAGTTTTTATGTACACAGGTTAATACATCAATGAGCTATTTTTGTCATTTGGTTTGTGAAAGATGTTTACAATGTCGGCGAATTAATTTTTTGATTCTAAGAATCGCCTCACAGTCTCTGTTTCAATGTAAACTATTTGCATGATATGCATAGCATACCTTTATGTAATTGTTATCGACGAAATAAAAACTTTCCGTCAGATGATGCGTGAATTATTTGACAACATGTCAATAAGCATCCATGTACATTGTAGGATACATCGTATAAGACATTTTCAAAGCAATACATCAGCAATGTACCGCTGACCATCAGTCTTTGAAATGATATAACGAGAGCGGAAGGTCTGTGGTTCGAACCCCTGACCGAATCATACAAAAAGACATAAACATGTGGTACTTGTTGTTATGCTTCCTAGCGCTTGGAATTCAGGTCATACCATAACGACTGAGTCAGTCTACTGTGGCTGAGTTGGGTAGTTATGTTAAACTGCTTCAGTGGACTAGCACTATAGAACCGGCATAAGTGCGGACTTGTACACGCAGTTATCTTAAGTTTGTATGGCAACATTTCAATGATATGTAAACTGGCTGGTTATGCAAGTGAGGAAGGTCGTTGTCAAGTTAAGTGACATCATTGACATAAATGCCACTGTTTCATTGGTTATTGATTAATAAGTCCTCGGAGTATGATATATTTACATATAGAACAATACGAGTTCCACTTATGTTTATGTTTATGTTCCACTTATGTTTCTACGCTTGCCAGCATCGTATCCATGCATGCTTATTGGTTCCACCAAAGTGGTATACGTCTGCACCACTTCGGGTTATCCTCCCACACCAAACAGACACGCCGTAATACTACTGACCAAACCATTCAACGGTAACACTGGTTATTTCTTATTAATCGCAGTTAGTACAAATGACAATATGATTTTATTCGTAACGATCTGCAATGAGTTATTCCTTGCGTCATGACACAGTATTACAAGAAGAATATTACATTTATATAACCTGCTTCAGTGCTTAAGTGACAAAATTGAAGTTGATAATTACCAAGATCCTGCTACACGACAATACGGTCTGCTTTTTCAAAAGGACAATGACATGGGGCAATGGTGGTACTGAATAGAAGCACCCAATCACAACATTCCGTAAGTGTGTTGTTACACAATAATGTACATTCTGACAATGAATATTGTGTTTGTAAATAGCATTTTAAGTTTCTTATTAAAGCAAAGAATCCATCTTACATATACGTGTATTCAAAGGCGTATCTTCCATAAATATAATCCATATTAACTGAGCAAATTCCTATTGGGCTCCTTTCACTCTTTCAACGGTAGTCAGCTGCAGATTTTTACATTGAAGGCAACCCGCATTAATGGAGGTCAAACCGAGAATCATAATCTGAGCGAACATTGTTATCGATCCCACGATTTTAGGATTCTGGTTAGCTTAACTTTGTACGCTCACAAAGGACTCGTTTCTTTTGATGTTATACAATACAATTTTATGATAATAGCATACGTGAGCGTGCGAGGATGACAGCGCCAGTAAATTCGCAAACTGATTTAGAATCCAAAGGCAAATATATACTCCAAATTGGGTCATGTATTGGGTTTTGTCATATTTGTTTTTTTAGAAGTATATATTCTTAAAAGTCATCTCTGTTTCTTGACGAGTTAGGGTTGTCGTTTTGGCAAAGGGTAGATCCCCATTATCTTTCTGAAAAAAATACTGTATAAAATTAAACTGTAAAGAAAATTTTAAAAAATCAAACTCCTATCATTAGTTGTACCCATCCGTTTATCGCCATATGGATCGGACAGGTTAATCCCCCAAGGACATGTATCACGGAGACATGTATTGATATAGCTACTCATTAATTCAAATTAAGGCTTATGTTTGTCAATCCAAGTTTGCACTAACATATGTATACAACGTCTACTTTTAGCAGCAGAGGTGTATGCCGACTGTTGTGACCATATGGCCGTCCATCGAAGATCCATGTGGAAAGTAATACAATAAGCAGCTAGAGATTGTCCACATGGACTTCATTTACTGTTGCTATATAACCAAACAACGTTCAAACAGCGGTCGGGTATCGATCGGAAGAGATACAATGATGAATGAAATTGACCTTTGTTGTCATGGATTGCCAAAGCATCTTCAGGCTGCAGTGAACGCATCACCCTTTTGTATGGGTTCTCAGGTTGATAATACAACCACCTTTTGACTACTGTTAGGAAGGGATGTATATGACAAAGATAGCGAAACCCCTCGACATTTTTAATGTCTAAACACTCTTCGAACGTTAAACATTTAGTCCTAGGAACAACGTGGGTATACTAAGAAACAGCTTTAAATGTAATTATTATTCTGTGAACAACAAAATCAAATGTAAAAGAATTATTTATAAAAAAGTATCTGGTCTCCTGTGATTTTCGTAGAATATTCATGGAAAATCAATCAAGATTGTTTCTGTAACAATAATGACGAGCCAAACTGTATGTGCGATCTTTCGTTACAGCTTCCTCATCTCATCATGAACATGATCAGCTACCTTATGTTTTGGCTTGTTAGGAAAAAACAGCTAATAGGAAACCAGATTACAATGTATGTTGTGTTTATAAATGATTCCTTAACATTTGATTTCGTCATACACAGAATAATAATTACATTTAAAACTGTTTCAATGTGCATATCCCTGTTGACTCAGTGTTTTAAAGATCCAAAAATGTTCAGACATAAAATATGTCGAGGGGATTTCGCTATCATTGTCCCTACCTAACAGTACTAAATATGGTGGTTGCATTAACAAGATGATAAGTCATTGATACAAATGAAAGGTTCAAAAGACAGATTTGTTGATGCTTTCACAACAGCATACAGATGCTGAAACAATCCATGACAACAAAGATCCATTTCATCCAGCATTGTGTCTCTTCCAATCGATACCCGGGCATTGTTTGAATCGTGTCGGTAAGCTGCTAAGATAGCAACAGTACGGATTGTGTACATGGCGGCTAACAATTACGTTATACTGTTAAAATCATTTCATACAAAATGAGGATTATACACAAATTGTAAACATGTCCCGGCCATGGTGACTAAACTGAAATTTACCCTTTCTAGTTCAATGTCACACATATTAAGCAAATAAGAGTGAGTGAGTTGGGATTAATGCCGCTTTGAACAGTGTGTAAGTCATTGAACTGCGACACCAAAATGAAAGATGTTTGGAATCTAATATTAATATATTTGGATAAATGTCAGTGATGCATCCTTCAGCTGTATCTAAAATTATTGTTACAAAATATCTGGAATCATGTTTCGTAATTAAATCTTCATGTATGTCTAATTTAGCAAATGTATTAATGCGTTTTCATGCTGTTTCTACGTTGCCTGACTGGACATGTCTAAACACTACGTGTGAATACAAACAACCTCAGATGAAATGTAATGTGAGATTGAACGTGTTTTTCATCCAAACACGGATCCATTAAATTCGATTGATATAGAAAAGTTTATTGACAAGAGGGTTTCAAAACTGTTGATATAAATATTCCATTCGAAAGTAATGGGCAAGAAACTTTGCCACAATGTAATGACACATTTCGCAACATAGCTACTTGTATGAACAGGAAACACACACAAACAAGAGGGTATGTTGTGGATCGAGTATAATCGATTATAATTCATGATTGCAACACTGTTCTTGGCACTACAATATATTTAAGATAGTCGTTCGAAATGTATAGGAGAGATTTCGAAAATAACTTTGGAATCCGAGTGTAGTACCTTTGTTAGTCTCGGCTTTGGCGAGGGACTTTCAACATAATGTCAAGAGGTACAGACAAACTGTTATTCCGAATTAGAGTAACGGAGAAAAACTGAGTTTAAAATCAGCGGATGCCTCAGCACGGTGAATCTGTTCTTGGTAACAACGTCGCATGAAACCGACTGTTAAATCTTGAACAATGGTTGACGCCATCTTCAATTATTTACGACAATGTGTTGTAATGGCATCACGTTGCTATAGGCCGTTTTGCAAACAATTAATCAAATGGAACAATTTGCTTGAATACGCCAATCCATATGAAGCAGAAATTGTCATCCCCAGTGAGACTTAATTACATCGATTTCCTTTGGACCTACATGTAGATATCTTGCAAATCATTTTCCTGCATGGTAAATGGCTCTCTGTCTGTCAACACCAACGCCTGAGAAGTACCAGTCTCGATTATCCCTCGAAAAAGATTTCATTGGGCGTAAACGGCAAAATAGCGGTGAAAATTATATATTAAACTTATCACTGAAAATCAGTGATGACACCATGTGTTTGCAAAAAGGAGAGGCATATCCTGCCCCATCGGCAGCACTCGCCACTCACGTCATTTGCATAAAAAGATAAGTGCATGTTTGTTGCCTGACTCCGCGCAGCAGTGCTCCTGTCATGCGACGGCGGCCTCTTAGCAAGCCAGACAATCAAGCGATGGACCAGAAAGAGAATCCAGCGACGCGACAGCCCTCCCACTGACTCTATCGAAACTAAAATGTTATGTTAATTTTGAATTAAGTGAAACAAGCGCAGAAACCTTCTCCTTACAAGATAAAATAAACGTTTAAGAAATATTGTGGTTTTACAGCATTTTGAGGGGGCAGTTTTAATGTCTCGGCACAAACATATTTTTTTTGTTTAACTCAGCATGATTGATAAATGCTACTGAGCTTATGATGCAACATGGGAACTTCAGCAGAAACATCCATCCACTTCAGGTAAATAAAAACGTTAACGGTTTCGATTATCCACCGAAACAGAATGGCGCAGAAGGCGCAGAAGGCGCAGGAGGCTAAAAAGCGGTGAAACTTATATGAACTGATCAATGAAAGTCAATTGCACCAGGTGTTCGCGAAAAGAGCAAACATGTCTACCCTACCGGTAGGAACCGCCCCTCACACAAGCCGCATAGAAAAGTAAGTGTCAGTTTGTTTTCTGTCACCGCACAGCAAAAATCCTGTCAAGGACGGCGGACAATCACGTGATGGACAAGAAACCCAGTCACGCGATTGCGCATTTACTGATTTTGTTGAACTAAAATCGATATGTCAATTTTGAATTTCGTCTGCTGTGTACTGTGTGCAGAGATTCTGCTGCATAGAGACACACATACCCAGCATTGATCGGCATGTACCACTGTGAAAAGTTAATGATGCATTCAATCTACACTGTGCATTCACAGAATACATATAGAGCCGCAAACGAAACGTCACCCCAAGTAACATTGCATGGACAGTTGTCATTCAAATATCTGGGTAATTTTTGTCCAAGTTTCTAAAATTTAACATTACCTTTTCCGGTAAATTTGCTGATAAATGACAAAGCAGATGACAATAAAACCGACACCAAGCCCTTGGACGATTGCCCGGCAAGTAACCCATGCATTTCAAGTCCACGTAAGGACCAAATACAGGCTCCAGCAGCGGTACCAGACCACCAACACAACAGATGACCAACCACGTAGTGGAAGACCAAGGGTCACCATCCGACGTCAGGATCGTCAGTATCGTCAGATTGTGCGACAGCATCTTCAAGATCGCTTTGTTACTGCTGTGGAAAGTGCTCGACAGACCATGGGGACAGACCAGCCACATATTAGTGCGGACACCGTGCGTCGACGACTGACGAGCAGACACTTCCACTGTGACAGGCCACACCGAAGACCAACTCTGACACCACATCATCGCCGGGACCGTCTTCAGTGGGCAACACAGCACCAGCACTGGCCCGAACACCAGTGGAGAAGAGTCCTCTTCTCAGACGAGAGCCGTTACTGTATCTCCACAGCAGATGGCAGAGAAAGAGAGTCTGGCGACGCCGTGGGGGACGTTATTCGGATGCTTGTGATGTTGAGAGAGACTCGTGGGTTGGTCCGAGCATCATAGTGTGGAAAGGAGTTAGTCTTGCACAGAGGGTCGGCCCTGTTGTCATCCAAAACATCGGTCCAGGGAGAGGCAATGGTGTCACAGAATCTTGGGACATTGATCAAGTCTTGAGACCCCACGCCATGCCTCTTTTGGCACGTCGCCGCTACCACGAGATTCAGCATGATAACGCAGGTGCCAACCCCGCGAGAGCAACAAGAGGCTTCCTCCAGCAGAATGGCATCAGAACGATACTGTGGTCTGCCCTCAGTCCCAATTTAAATCCCATTGAGCACCTGTTGGACGAGATCCAAATACGGCTGAATTACGTCCGACCAAGGCCGTCAACTGCAGCTGAACAAATCTCTGTGGACTATTATTTCTGCTTATCATACAGTTGTGGTTTATTTGATTTCTTTCATTGTTTGTGTACGAACTAGCTTTGCGGCGTCTGCAATGATTGGAGCGTCTACGGACTGATGGCATGCTGGCAACTGGCAGAAGTCAGCGCGTACTAGCCAATACGTCAATGATTTACAGTCTCTGAATAGCAGATTATGGAACAGGTACAAACAAACCCAAAATGTTGATGAACGACCCCGTTCCGGATGTCCCAGGTCAACGACAACAGTAGAGGATCGATTGATCTGAAACCAGGTCCTACGAAATCGAGCTCAAACGGCGAATCAAATTGCTGCAAACAGTCATCGGGTTACTTGAGTTCGAGTTACGGGTCAGACGATTAGAGCTAATCGCCATGTTCGACGGTCACGTGTTGTGCCGTGCCTTACAAAATCGTCATATGGTCAACAGACGTCAATGGTGTACACAACATCGAAACTGGGGTAATCGTTGCTGGTCACGTGATTAGTGCCGATTCACTTTGCACTTCCTTGATAGGCGTGGTCGAGTCGACCGTCATGCCAAAGTCATCCTGAGACCTCCTGACAGATTTGGCGTTGTATCGGACTGACGGAATCCCACTGCTTATTGTGCAAGGAGGGGTCACGAGGCTGTACCATCGGGACACATACTAACACCCTATGGCGTGTGGGTCGAAATTGTGAGGTGAGGTGAAATTGGGTTTAACGTCGCGTCCAAGATTATTGCAGTTATATGGCGATGTGCATGCATGTGTGTGTGTGTGTGTGTTTGTGTGTGTGTGTGTGTGTGTGTGTGTGTGTGTGTGTTGCTGCTTGTACTAGTCCGGACTGATGCCAATTTAGAGTGCTAGCTCACTGAGATACCATGCTGCAGTACCATCTTTAAACGTCATTTGGAATAACGCGGCCCCAGACATTCCGCTCTCCTGGCGGACGCTCTACCACTAGACCACGGAGACGATCCCGGGTCGACGTTGTGTCTTTCAGGTCGGCATCGTTCACGATGATATCATCTACTGCCATACTTCACGACCGGCTGTAATGTGTACCCAATTTGTTTTTTATTATCACACAACTATTACTCGAAAAAAATATATCTTCCAATTTTGGACATTTTAAGTTATTTCGAGAATCCCATACAAGAGTATATTTATTTATGCAAAGAATATTTTGTAAAAACATTCCTATCATCATAATGCATAGGTCACTTCATTTCATTGTTCGGGTGCAAAATTACTTCAAGAGTTTTATAAGAGACTAATGATGTAACTACCTTTACGACTAATGGTGTACCCATTACCTGTTTCAATCTGCTACTTGCATATGTGAGTATAAACATGTCAGTGACAGTGATGCATAAATGAATATACATATGTATTTGTATGCACGACTAACATCGTAATTCCTATCATGGAATCATTTAAAGTATAAAAATATACAAAAAGACATTATGCTCCAGAAGGAACACATGCTAACCGATAAACTCTATGATCTACACCAACAGCGATCGTGGGATGTAATTTGCCTCAGATTAGTGGCATGGCACCGACACAGCATGCTTTGTGTAGCTCGTGCTGATCACGGATTGGCGATCGATCTATCCTCAGCCACTCAGGTAAGAGACATTTGCTCCCTTTAGCTTGGGTTATTCGCTAGGATGCGTCAATCCGTGCATGTGTTGTCTCTATCAATATAATGGACACAGGATTCTTCATTGAAGTGGTTTACAACTTGAAGTCAAGTATTTTTTATCTTGTCGCTGTTGTAAAGTTTGGGATTACCTTTAACCAGAACAGGTGTGTTAGACATAAGGATCAGTGATGATGTGTGATGAAGTATAAGGATGTAGCTCCACTGGACAAAACATGTTGACCATCTGTGAATTGAGTATGGATTAATACAGTTTGTTGTTATAACAATTATGCGTTTTCATGTGACATTTCAATACATTTTCCAATTTAGACAAAGTGTTCGCGTGTTATCCAAGACAGATATATAAATATTCTTGTTCATATAAAATATATGAGTGTCTGGCCTCCGACAAACTGTGACGTTTCTAGTCCAAGTTACAACTGGTGCAACATGGCGACAAATACCAGCTCGCTAGAAATTACGACTATGTCACCATTTCCCGACAACACGTCGTCGATGACCACAGTCCAATCTTCAACAAAGGCTGCAGATGTCCAGAACGCGCCAACTTGGGACGATGCTACATGGATTCTAACAAGTTCCTTCATCATATTTACCATGCAGTCAGGTAGGGTCATTTCGTTACTGCTACGGTATGGGTAAATTGTTTGAAATAGCAATGGATTCACTTCAAAGATACAAGTAGATCTGCATTGTTTGGACTGAACTGCTTGCATGAATTACAAATCTCGCTGCTACTGTAAGTTACTTATTCATATGTGTAAAACAGATATAGCCTGATACGCTTAAATTTTGTAAATAAAAAAGAAATCAATTCAGATGAAATTGTTCGGATCTTACATGTAAGTGTTGTAACATAACATAACATAATTTGTAGGGATATACATTGTATATTGATACGTGTAAGCACTGCTAATATAGGATCAGCCAGTAAAGTCAAACATTCAAATTGTCAAAGTATTGATACGGATATTGTTTTGTTTTTATTCTGTCAACTATGAATCTGTGGTTCTTTGAATCGATTGTGTGATCGATATTCCCCAGTGGAATTTTCCCCAGCCTTTTCAGCGTGCAGGAACTGCACTCATATATAATGGAGAATGTCTTTAATTCCATGAGGACTAATTTACAGGAAGTGTATAGCACAGATAAGTTATGAAGTATTCTAAACATTTGGAAATTATTCGATGCTGATTGGTCGATCAGGGGTTGTCAAATCACAATAAAACTCCTCCTGATTGAAACAGCCGATTTTACGGCCGCATCACCGCGGAAGTTGACGTCATATTTTTTGCCTCACAATTAGATATATGACGTCGTAATGATGACGTGCAGTGTAGAACGAAAGCTTTGCAGAGCTTGCTTCGTTTTCTGTAAGGGTGACCACCTCGTGTTAGCCTACCAAGTTGCCGTGATTATATGCTTTCGATAATTGTCATATGTTCGAGCGAAGTATTATGATGAAACAAACTGCTTGAGCATATACAGCGCCAATTTTTGTTTAAAGGTTGTGTCACGGAGCTGTGCTCCAGGTACCAGGGTGCTAGTAAACAAGAATAAACTAATAATAAGTAACGTGGTAATAGGTTCATAGGTTTAATACTATCAGTTATTGTATCAAAAGAAATATAAATAACCAAAAGCCAAATTTACACTGACAATGATCACTGATTACTAATATTTAAATCAGAGCAAATACACAAGCTGACTATCAGACAGACAGATAGAACTTTCTTTTTTCTCTGGCCGTGAACCATGACCTACGAGGCTTACAATACATGTAAATAGTGTGTATATACCAGATTGTGGACAGGGTAGACATTGAGTACAATAGTTACAGAAATACAGTGATATTGAAATTACTTGGAGGACTTAAATTGTTTTATTTTACTATTGCAAAATCTATTGAGATTCTAGATATACAAACTTTTTGGCTCAAGAAAAGAGATGCAATTTCAGAATATTCGGGATGATGTGTGAAGTATGCTGGCAGATGTCTGATGTTTTCGTTGCTGAAAAAAGTACAGACCTATATATAGTGGAATTCATCTCCAATATGCCTTTGATTACAGAGTGGACAGCTTCTTTCATACAATGGTACAAGTACAATAGAAGCATTCTACATTTTACATCCAAATTTTAAGGTATTCCTCAAATGATATACGGTCTTTCAAAATCTTATAAGATGAGATTTTTGATGAGTTTGTAATTGTATTGTTTCAGACCTGTAAACATTTGTCTTTCAATCGAATCCGCATTGTGACAGCCAAACATCACCAGATACCAGATCTTCTAGTATTTATTTTACATAAGTAACCCATTTATTTTTACAGATAGCAGAATTCACATCATGTAGTGATAATTTAAACACTATATGTGACAACTTCGCAGATTTGGATTTCACTAATGTTTACCAATAACAAAGCACACTTAATTCAACATATACGGATAACGGGAAAGTTTCCCCCTGTAACATAGTAAGTGGTATGCAGTTTTTAACTTTCAATTTTTGAGAAGCGTGACTGCAGATTTTCGAGTATTGCACTGTTGCCCGTGCTCCATATTTCCTAGCCGTGAAGAAATATTGGTTTACAATACATTCAAATTATAAAAAAAATTGGCATTGGAATGATAAATTAAGTAAACGACTTTGTTTCAGTACAAAAAACATAACTTTGTAGCTTTGTAAGCAAGTTGTTTCTTACATGTGACGAATTTGTTATTTTTCGATAGTATTATTCCTAGATACTTATATTAGAATTCGTTAGTATTTTCAACACCTGAATTATTTATAGTGAAGACAATTCTATTATCTTTTTTGGATTTACAGAACACTTCAAAGTTATCCAATGTGTTTTGCAGTTCTCTAGAACTAGTGTCTAAAATGACAATATCGTTGCATACAACAGAACAACAGAATACATTTAAAAGCACACATATATCTTTTCTCAAATGTAAGTTTCTTCACTATAGGATCAATGTCTGTTGATGAGAAGGCGGCCATCGAATCCAATTCTTCGATTAGTCCCATTACTGGTATTATCTAAAGTCTTCCTATCTAAGGTCTTGATCCATTTCCGGATATGTTTCACATGAAAGTATCCGCCGAGTGAACATTCATTGTAAATTCACAAAGCGAACCATGGATAAAACTCTAATACCTCAAAGTTACTAATATGGGCACAAAATAACAGTTGCAATACAGTAGTCTACTAGGCTAACGTTCTCACAAGTTACATTATCAACAAACTTATATCATCCCCAAAGCGACCGTTCATAATATACATATTGGTTGATTTACACAATTCAAGTAGTGTATAAACGTGAGCATTTACCCGGCCACAATCTCAAGAAAATCTTTGGTTGGGTATATTATATAAACTTATATATTATATAGCTCACAAAAGCAACTGTATAACAGTAATAAAATAAGTGAAGCTAAAAAACACTTTGACAAGGTATGGACAAGATCCATAGACCGGTTAACACTCTAATGAGAGAATAACCTCGGCTGGGTTAAATAGCGGGAAATAAATGCAGGGAGCTTATCCCTACAACAAATCTCTTGGACAATGAATTAGACGGAAATCGCCTGAATATCAAACTAGTTTAACAGACAAAAGACTTTAACTGGACAAGGAAATTTTAAACTTCACGAAGGTACTTGATCTACGGATTATCTAGACTCACAATCATTAAACAGGGTACTTGACCAAAAGAGTTACTTGATTCCAAATAGTTAAACAGGTACTTGGCCTACACAAGACAATCGCGGGAAGGTTGGTTATCCACGGATTACCTGAAACACTTATGAAAAACTGATACGTGTATCTCAATAAAACCAGAGTTAGACAGTACTAGATTAACACTGCCCTGTAATGTCTTACGAACAAAACCTCAGTTTCGAATGACCACTGCAGTAGACGATGGCGGTCAAGACACATGATTTTATCAAAGGTTTTATACGTGTGCGCAGACGTCGGAGAAAACAACATTTTCTGGTCAGACGTGTGTTTTTCAACATAGGCAAAACACGAAAAGCAAACTAACTTCTAAACAAAGACCGAAGATGTACGTACCAAAATATAGCGCTGAACAGAAGCGCTACCACTACAGATATACAATCAGATATGTACGCTCGTACGATTATGAGGTGGCAAAAATGACCATAAATACATAAGAAGTATCTACAAGTACTAGATGATCCCCCTCATGTGTAAAAAGTAACAAAAAACATTTCCAACACATGAATAAGGTATCAAACATATATGAAATAACATTTATCAAATTAATACATGATAACTGTGTGCAATTAGATTACTGGAAAATAAAATTTACGGGTTTACTAATTCTCTAACAAGGAATGCAAAGCCACTGGATAACGACGGCTGCCGGACAGCTGTTGTTGATGATTCCGCAATTCAAAACACTAGATTCAAACCATGCTGTTTCACTAAATATATTTGCTAACACCAAAGACAAAGACCCTTATTTAGTCATGGTAAAATGGAGATAAACATACTGTGTTTTTAATGTACAGCACCTGTAGATTTTAACCGCGCTTAGCGTAACATTAGGAACCTTACGCTTCGGTTGCAATTGACGTCACATAAAATATGAAACCTCTGTGCGGGAATAAACCTCAATTTCACTTCAAGGGTCGCATCCGTTCGCATGGTTTTCCCAAAGACAAGTTTCTTTTGTAAGCAAGAATTAGGTTGTGTGTAGGTTTCTTTGGTCTGGTTTTACATCAAATTGGTTTTTAAAAGACATTATGTGGGTGTAGTCAAACGTCTGAAATGCACACTATTTATAGTCGTTCATTCACAACCCAGACATGCTAAGTACGATGTTATTGATAGTCAAACATTACGAAACGGAAAAGAACAGAGGATTTCTTGAATGTTACAAATGGGTTTCTTACATTCACATCCGAAGGATAGGCGTGTAACAGAGGTGGTTTTGAGTCGGCGTGTATGTGTATGCGCGCGTGCGTGCGTGTGCTTGTCTTAGTCCGAACTTATATCGGTGTCATAGTGCTAGCCCACTGAAATACCATGCCCCACTTTTTTTCATGGATACACAACACAGATACATTACACTGACTCCTAGCCGGCAAGTCCATTGATTTGTCGCATTAAAACAGAGCACAAGGCAGATATCAACAAGTGGGTTTGACGCCCCCAAGAGGTCGACTCGCCGACCTTTCTGCCTCGGGCCTTACGCTCTATCCACTAGACCACGGAGGCCATTTTAAGTATGATTTCAAGTGGAGATGACATGTACCATAGTGACCAGGAGTGGCCCAGGCATTTAAAGAGCTTCGCTTCTCTTTGTAGAGTTGAGTCCTTCATGTGTGCCGGAAAACGCAGGTTCGAATCCTATATTAGCCATCATTCTGCTTCTAGGTTTGTCAGCATCATACCCGTACTCTTAGGTTTCATCAAAGTGGTGAAAGTCGACTACCTGTTTCACTTCGGATTTTCCTCCCAAGTCAAACTAACGCGCCCAGATATAAATGAAATATTATCAAGTGGCGTTAGATCTAACTCACTGATTCTATTTACATGTTTTGTATACTGTCACAAACGTGTTCTATCAAAAACAGCCAGCAGCTTACTTCCGTACTCTTATCATTTCCACATCCTACTGCATGTGGAACGGAATGGGAATTTTAATGCAATCTGTGATCAATTTATATTTATAAAAAAATGACGGTATTAAAAATGCAATCTGTGATGAATTTATACTTCCAAAAAAAATTGGTATTAACAATGCACTCATTGATCAAAATATACTTCAAAGTAGTTTACTGACGTCATATAGTGTTGTTATGCGTCAGGCTGCATGTGATTTTGACATCTTTTCTTCACGAACGGGCGCTTCAAATCCATAGCTCAAGGAAGATCGGTAACTTAAGGATAATCATGTGCACATTTGAAATTTGCTAAATCCACACACTAAAGCATACTGAAAGCACTCTATTGTGACCCAATGCATCAATGTGCACTCGAATGTCATAATTAGCTCCCTGGGGTATATGCACGGCCTGACATTGGGTAATTGGGCCTGACATTGATTCACTTACAGTTGCAGGTAACATCCTACACTAATATCGCTCTTGCCTGATAAGGCAATGTGAAGTAATTGGGATGCATTCACTAAAATATTAGTTGTGTTAATTTAAAAAACGTTTGACCACTTTGTGTTGTTTCAGGGTTTGGGCTCTTGGAGAGTGGATTTGCCGGATGTAAAAATGAAGTCAACGTCATGGCCAAAAACGTCGCGGATGTTATTTTTGGCGGAATATCCTACTGGATGTTTGGCTATGGATTAAGTTTTGGAACTGACCCAGGAACTAACGCATTTTGTGGAGTTGGGCGTTTCTTTCTAAATCCAGGTACAGTAGTATGCAATTGATCCGCATCCGTACAAAACGTCTTTCAGGGTGAGAAACATGGAGGCCACTTATCTCTATGCGTACATTGCTGTCTTGGTATGACCTCCTGTCTATTTGACTGCTCGTCAAGGGTGATAAGAGGGTGTTCTAAGATGCTTCAAAGATCAAAGAAACTTTTCGTTACGTCATAATGGACTGATGTCATAACGCTGTTCAAATTACCTCCTCCGTCAACTAACGTATCGTTGGTAATATCATTTTTTTATTACTGACGGAATCAAGATGGCGCATCCACATCATTATCAGTCGGTGAAATAGTTTATCTAAACTTGTGGAATAATTGAATGTTGTTCCGTGGGAAGATATACAGCAAGATGTCAAGCATCTTTCATACCGCGGGGTTTTCCCCCTGTGTCTGTGCCAAAGCAGCCGTAACATTTTCCGTGGCGGGCGTTGGTGCCCTTGGCCTGGGAATTATGGCTGTCTCTGGACACAGGCATGAGCAATGCTTGAAGAGTTTCACAACCACATGTACACCCGTTGCTCGGTGTAGGGCATTTAGCAACATACTGCAGTCGAACGAAACGAGTGAGTGAGTATGGTTTTACGCCGCTTTTAGCAATATTCCAGCAATATCACGGCGGGGGACACCAGAAATGGGCTTCACACATTGTACCCATGTCGGGAATCGAACCCGGGTCTTCGGCGTGACGATCCAACGCTTTAACCACTAGGCTACCCGACCGCCCCCGAACGAAACGACCGCAGTTGCTTTTCTTCCACCATGTTCGTCCCACGGCTACGCCACATCACTCCCCTAGCCACTGGTACACGTCGGTTACGGTGTCGTGTAGTGTACCCAACTCCGTAAGTACAGTATACCATGGCTTGCAGTTTCAATCTTCTTGCATTAGCGGTGGAACAAAGTTGCAATTTTTGCAACAAAAAACAAAATAACTCACAACAACCAGCCCAACCGAACGTCGGCTTAAAAGCTTGTTTACCAGTCTTAGCTCGGCGCCATAATGCACTTGTGATTGAACTGAAGCACATTGTTATAAAAGCGTTTATATAAATCCTTCTTTTTGCTGCATGGGGTTACGAATAAGCACACACAAAACGGATAATAAAATGTGACTCAGTCAAATCACAAACTACCAATTTTAGTCGTGTTTCACAATGTCCAAAACGTACTTTGTCTCTTTACGCCGGGGTACAGTCAATCAGGTGGAACAGACCGTCAGTTTGTCCTGTTCAAGGATTTTCAATTTAAGGCACCGCTTATTACAGAATTCGTTTTACACCCACCTTTAATAAAACACAAGGTTTGTTTGAAGTTAGGCATCTGAAAAAGTAATAAAGTTTTGCTGTACCCCATGTGTAGTACCCGTGAAGGCAATGCTTGTCGTAACAGGCTACTACGCTTGTCGTTAAATGCGACTAACGGTTGGTTGGTTGGTTGGTTTGTTGTTTAACGCCGCACTCAGCAATATTCCGGCTTTATGACGGCGGCTAACGGGATCGGGTGGATCAGGCACGCTGCCTTGGTTGATGCATGTCATCGTATCCCATTGCGTAGATCGATGCTCATGATATCAATCTCTGGATTGTCTGGTCCAGACTCGATTATTTACAGACCGCCGTTACATAGCTGGAATATTGCTGAGTGCGGCGTTAAACAACAAACAAACAAAACCCATTTGTTGTGTACTAAAGTATAGTTTTGTCCATACCAATTTTATTCTGACAGTGCTGTGACATGAGCGAGTCAGATTGCTTTTAAAATTAATCATGTCTAACCCTATTATGCTGTCATTCCTTCTACCTTTGTGTAGCATTGCGTGTTTGCGCTGTCCCTCCTACCCTTGAGCCCCCCTCCGTTCAATACACATCACAACATGATAGTTTCTTAAACAACTTTTTCCAGTGATGAGGAAAAAAACAATAAACAGCAGATATTGTTTGGTACAGGATATTCATTGCCGTTGACATTTAATAGAGTATTTTCGATTTTGAATTATTTTGCAATTTATCGTTCTCATTTGGAGCCAAACGTACTGTAGTTTTATCAAAATAGTTCCCTATCCTGCGATTCGAACCCAAATACGGCTGACATTTCGCTACTGATTCGAGCTCGCTACCAATTCCGAGGCCTCACGCATAGAAAGAAAGCAAATAGAAATTACTATATAGAAAATAAACTACAATATCTTCATAAATCAAATGTGCAATCGAATCTTAATTATTTCAATATCTATTCATCACTTTCCATGACGCCCTCTACATATTCTGGGTCGTAACATGGATGGACCTCTATGACAAAACCACAAGCATTGCGAATTACGGTAATAAAATGATCGAGCCACTCCATCATGTCGCTTAAGATACTGTTTTTGTGCCAAAGCTGGGCATCCACTGACAATGTGTTGGACAGTCTCATTAAATTCATTGCATAATCTACATTACATACTAACATTTTGATGCAAAATCACACATTAACGGTTTCGAGCGAGAAGAGACTGGTCCTGAGCAGCAAACAGAGTACCTTATGTGTCACTTTTCAGGCCACCCGACTTCATCCAAGGGAAGGACTCTGCATGGTTGCTGATCTTCTCAACACACTGCACATAAACTCGATGCAGTGGTCGTTTAGATAGCCTCTCCTTGAAACACTGAGTCTGGGCCGAGTTGATATGGCACTTCGCTTGTTTGACACTCATGTGTGTACCGTCCAGCAGTACAGAACCATCAACAAAATCACCATTGACATTCAGATTATGTCCCACATCCTTGGCTCGTTTAACAAAACTATGGAATTCCTTGTTTTCATCATAATTCTTGACATGCTTCACAAGATGAAAAGACAACAAAATGTGTACAAAATTGCACAATACAATCTATCACGAAGAGCCTCCACGTTAATCAAACCACACCCTCCCAGTATAGTTGGTAAATATGATAAGCGATTGAGGGAAAAACGAGGGTGGTGGGTTCTATTGTCTGACATGATTCTTCGTGTGAGGATGTCAAAACCCTGAATTTCTTGTTTCGTCAATTCAACCACACACAAAAAATACGGGTACAGCATATGGCTTTAACTTCAGCTCTGACTTCAGCTCTGATTTTCTTAAGCCTACATTTGTACTCTGCCCGAATTCGAGTTTGTCCTTGATATGGGCATTCTGGAGTTTTCCTTAATCTGCATCCCTAAGTACGCATGGGCCTGACCTTCCACGAGATAGTCAAAAACTCCTTCCCCAGGTAAACAGGATTATTATTATTATTATTATTATTATTATTATTATTATTATTATTATTATTATATTTATATTGTTGTTGCTATTGTTGTTGTTGCATGTATTGTTATTGTATTTATAGATGACTCTGTAATGGGCGAGGAGTACTCTCGGTTCGTATTTCAAGCTTCATTTGCTACAACAGCTACAACAATTGTTTCAGGTAAGTGAGAAAATGTTTTTACTTGAATTTAAAAAACACGTCTAAAACCTGCAACATTTTGGGCTTTCCTCCCACATCAAGTTGACACGCCGTGATATAACTGGAATACTGTTCGAAGGGGCGTATAAACCCAACTCACTCACTGTTTCAGGAGCTATGGCGGAAAGAACCAAATTTACAGCGTACATTATATTTTCCTTTTTCAACACATTTGTGTATTGCTTCCCGGCGCATTGGGTGTGGGCGGAGACAGGATTCCTGAAGAATTTAGACGTCGTCGATGTAGCTGGGGACGGGCCTGTCCATGTGGTGGGTGGCACCACGGCCCTAGTGGCGGCTATCATGATCAAACCCAGGGTGGACAGATTCACAAGCAAGAACAACCATCGCATGGGGAACCCAACAAATGCTTTATTAGGAACATTCATGTTATGGTAGGTATATATGTTTGATCTATGCTCTGAGATGAAGCATACAATCTTGTTGAAAACAAAGTTGTGTTGTCTCGAATTTTTTCGAGCTTTTGGACAATCATAATATCAAGTAGGATTTAAAGGATAATATTTAGTATATGCGTCTACTCATTAACATAACAAAATATGTTCATATGCAAACGGAATTACACGCGAGGATTCTGTGTGAGAATATGTCCCCGCGTAGCTCACCATACTTGTAAGAGGAGACTAAAGAGGAACAAGTGTCACAATGTATGAATTGACTGGTTGTGTTCATCGTGGTTCGACGACATGGATCTTTACTCGCGCTGTCATCGGATTGCCTGATTCAGACAACAGACCGTCTTGGCCATTGTATGGCTGTGATTCTGCTGATTTTGCCCTGAATAACTTTACACACCTTTTTCTCAGCGCAAACGATAGTTTGTGTTCGCCGTGGAAACCCTACTTTCATAATGGTTTAACGCCTAATGAATTATTATTTTCAGGTGGGGATGGCTTGCGTTTAACTGTGGGAGCACATATGGCATAAGTGATGGCAAATGGAAAATCGCTGCCAGGTAACTAACACACAGTTTTAAAGAACAATGTATTCACCTTCCTGTAATCTTTAACTTTATATTACGTGTGTCTTTTTCTTGGTGTTTTGCCAACAATACACGAAAAACAAGGACTGGTCGTCTCGAAGTCTGTATTATGTATATGAATGGTTATTAATGGTAAACTGCGGTATGGTAACTCACTTGGCAGGCACTATAAAACCGGCATGAATCCAGATCAATACAAGCACCAACACACACACACACACACACACACACACACACACACACTTGCACTTTTAAAGTCCAATAATGTTGAACGACGTTAAACCCCAAATCATTTTCAAAATCATTTCACATAACTACACGTTCACAAATAATTTACCAATAAGATCTTTTTTTCAGGAGTGCTGCCACTACCCTAATGTCTGCCTCGGGTGGTGGTATAACGGCATTCATCGCCAGGTAAATTAGTATTTTGTTAGTCTTTGTCAGAGCTATCAGTGCCATAACGACAGTCAATCTTTTGTGATAGATTGTCTCACAACATGGTATGGTATTCATGACTCCTGGTGAATCTTTATCCAGAATGTATTTCCGAGCTGACTAATAAGTCTAAAACGTGAATCAATAGTTCCACGGCAATCCACCTTTATCGGTTATCTGTACAAGCGTAAACAATATCCTACGAGAATGTTTACTACTGCTCAAATCTTTCTATAAAATGTTAAGAAAAGTAATGATTTTTCAGCAACATATTATTAATCGCAAACAGAAATTCCAACGATTTCAATGCAAATGATTCACAAGTGCATGAGAGCAAATTCATTTCTTTCATAATTGTGGCAGTTTCTGTTCGAGAAATATTTGTATAAATTGTCCAAACAATTATTTTCAGTTTTATTGTCAACAAGAGGATTTTTGAAATCGGCTACATTGTGAATGGAGTGTTGGGTGCCTTGGTCTCAATAACGGGTGAGTTTTTATTATAACGATTGGATTCTAGTGTCCTAAAGACGAGCCTTTATTAATTTAATAGGAACGACTCATGTATCCAATTTATGCATTTTGATAAGAATATTTACGAAGATATTTCGGAATGTTTAGATTTATTCAATATGGAATTTAATGGCCGATCCACGAGAAGTACGTCGTATACATGTAGTTTAACCATTCATGTGATGCAAGATTTTAAAACTTAAATGAACACGTGAATGTTCAACATTTTCAGACAAATTGTATGTATTGCAATTTCTTTTTAAGAGAAACGACAACGTTTAAATGAAAGTGTCTTACATGATTGTCAGGCTAGAACACGTGCAATATCTTTACACGTTGATGAATATAATCAATAACAACATGACCACAAATTAACACCTTAGAATTCGGTTTGAAGAAGTAATACTTTTGATGGCAGCGACAAGACAGTTGTGTACACGTACAAATGTATATGATTAATGATTTGTTGACTGGGATAAAATCAAATAGGATTGTTTATCGATCGTTTGGTAGCTATCACTTCGTGGTAAACATATGGGCATGCACGGGATGCAAGGGTGCGGTGTGACGCTCGAGCACGTGATGGCCGAGAGCATCTGTGGATTTTGACTTGACGTTTGATGTTCGAAGCTGTCATTCCATAAGTCAACACTGTTTTACTTGTTTATCGTATGTATGTATGTGTGTATGTGTAGGGGGGGGGGGGGGTGTATGTAGAAATGGGTGAGGCACTGTTCGTACCGCACATTCTCAATTTATACATGTACCTTATTCTTATGTATTGTGATATATATATACATTATATCATGTTCTCTTGGTACTTAACCAATATTATGTATATATATGTTTTCAAACTACCTTGTACTGCAGCTATCTGCGCGGTGACTGGCACATGGGAATCCCTCATCATCGGAGCCATCGGTGCCTTGTTAGCCTGCGCAGCTGAAGCTCTCTTACACCGTTTGCACATCGATGACCCAGTGGGAGCATTTCCGGTTCATGGAGTTTGCGGGGCATGGGGATTACTCGCACCTGGATTCTTTGCACACGAGGACAGGATAACTATGTCGTTTTCAAAGCGCAACGGTTTAGTACGGGTAAGAACCTACTTTATGTCATGAACACTAAAATACGAAAATAATAACAGGATAATACCGCAAACATTATTTTGTTTCTTTTCGGGGCAAAAATGTAAAGAATTTTACTGCGAATACAATTTCTTCAAGATCTGTTTCTTTTTCTCGTTTTTTTCTTGCATAATTACTATATTTCGGCATCTACATCGTTTAAGCCAGGTTTATCTGCAGTATAAACATAATTGTAGTAGTTCGCAAATTCATTCGCTGTCAATGTACCATCTGTAATGTCAGCACCTGTGTCTGTAATTGTGCCTTTAAACATCTTTCTAATGTCCTGTTTTCTTGATGGCAGCAGTATTTAACCTTCTTCATATGATTAATTTTATTTGTGATTGCTATACTTCTTACATTCTTTAATGATTAACATTCTGTGTTTCGATAATTCTGCTAGTTACTTTTCGTCTATATTTTTGGTATTTTATTCTTAAGGAATCTTCTCAGTCGTTTTAATTTTGTTATTAAGTATGATGAAAAGTATATTGTTCTACGTCCAATTTTGCACCCCAAATAAAGTTTCTAAAAATATAAATTCATTAATGTCAAGTTTAATGTCTAAGTTATTTGTTTCAGCAAGTTGAGTCTTTTTTTATCTGAGTATTCATCTTTAGTGTCTTTCAAGATAGAAAGCATTCGAAGTGTTAGATTGCGGGTAACTATTTCCTCTTTCTTGACTAAGTGTATTTGAATAGATTAATATAATGTAACCGCAGAATGATCTGATTTATATCCCAGTACAATTTTCCATTCTAGCGTCATATTAGAGAGAAATCAAGTTTCTGCTTGTTGTCTGGTTTCATCCACCATGTCTATTTCTTTATTCCTGATTTAATTCCGACTATACATCCATCAAATTTTATTATTCTATTTTGTCTAAAAGTATCTGGATTTAGGATTATTAATGTTTCTATAATTCTATCGCAACTTAATGCAGTCAGTGGAAGTACAACTTGACAACATCGGAAACGATGTATGACGGCAATTATTTAAGGAGATCGATGGCATTGGGCGATCTGTTAAGGGAGGTTGCATTGTCTTAGACTTTTTTCTTGGTAATATAAGATACCGCGTTCTCAAATGCTACGTGTGGGCTCAGATGTTCAGAATCCGTTTACTGTTCTCAGCACATCTTCACCAATGGACTGACCAAGTACTAGTTTACCGTGTTGTTGATTGGCCTAGGGCTTATTCTAACCGCGGTTTTCTTTACGTTCCACCATTACCAGAAGGTTAATTGGAACATTTACTGACAAAACACAAGACAACTTACTGGTGGAAAAAATGTTTACACACAACCATTCTTTCATATAAATATTGACATCGTACATATCGACGGTGCAAAAAATGTAACATGCGTTTTCAATGTTGTCAAATGTCCAATATTAGGCAATTTCAAAAGATTTTGATCTCTATTGAATATCTTCTCTTACTTTTTCAGGGCGGAGGGTTCTACCTCCTTGGAGTACAACTTTTAGCGCTATTAACACTAGTGGCGTGGTCGGCGTTTATTTCGTTTGTGTTCCTGAAGATCATTGATCTCACAGTGGGACTCCGACTGTCCCCAGAGGACGAACTGTTAGGAGCGGACTTCGTGGAACACAATATAGGAAGCAACCGTCAGATGATCGAGGTGAAGGCATCGGATAGGGTAAACAACCAGAACAAGATAGAGCCAACAAAGATTGAAAATGGTGTCGAAGAGAGGACGAAGGAAAACAACAAACCATACTCATCCCAAATATGTTTGATAAGTTACAGAGCCAACAACGAGATGTGATCATAACCGAGCAAGATAATGTTGACTGACTTCGATAATAAGGAGAAACTCCTTATCAACAAGAGAATTTCCTCTTGGTGCTTGCGTTATCTGATACACATCATGATGATGAGGATGATAAAGCTGTGATTCCAGGAAGTTAAACCTTTCATGCAAACGTTCATATTTGTCCCAAGAGTAGGAACATTGCGAAGTCAAATCGAAGCGACACACTCGAAAGTCCAACACGTACCTTGATTAATTCCCCACCACTTTTATGTATGCAACCTGAATGCATTTATTAACATTGTGATATATTGGACGGCTTATGTTAGTTTCAGTCGGTGGAAGAGGATTGACAAGTGGGCTCGGTAAGGACAAAACATAAGAGGGAATTAGGTTTTGTTGAGGAATCCTGTATTTGTTTGATCTTAACGTAGAGCCACCCACTGTTACTGAATTCACAAAGCATCAAATACGTAACTATATATTCAGATTTGGAACACCTACTTTACTATGTGAGTAAACAATATGAAAAAAGTGAATAATCTACCTTCACCAGACGAAAATGCATATTATCTACCTTCACCAGACGAAAATGCCTCTTGACTGTGATGTATAATGTAAAATACTGTGCTTCTATATATGTTCACTATATGTAAATAGTAATTGTTATACAATCAACAGTTTTCACGTTCAGTTGTGACATTGTGACTGTGTGAATGAATGTGTTTAACAATATTCTAACCTTTTTTCTGTGGTCTGTAGGTAAACAGCCCACTAATGCAGTCAATGTAGAATGACACAATGAGCCACTTCACATTTTGTGCTCACACAATTGTCACCAAAGCCGCCTCTTGGTTTTAGTTTAAACATATCTAACTTGGGCACAAGTTATGACTACTTCATTAGATCGCCTTCTCCTATAGATTTACAAGTATGCTTTTTAACAACTCATACATTAATGACAGAAAGGGAAAAGAGAAATAGATAAACTTTTTTTTTTCTTTAAATATATATGTACATTCCTAAAGATGTTTTCGATGACATGATTAGGTAAATCTGCATTGTCAACTAGCATGAAATTAATATTGACATCACAAGTATATTTCACAATTAACGAAAGTGAGTGAATAAAATCGTTTCCAGGTAATTTTTAAAAAAATAGACATTTCCCAGGGCAGCCACATCGACGGTTTGGATCCTCGTTTAAACTTATCTTAATTAATCATGTTTAATTCAATATCACCATGTCTTAATAATTATTGTGTATGTACAAAGTATAATGAATATTTTTCTGAGACCATATGAGAAACACGATGGGACTGTAGATTTAGCATCTTTGGTGTAGTTTTAATGACTGAATCAATATGACATGACCACTTGCCTGATGACGACAAAATAACACCCAGGTGTTTGTGTGTTTTTACATTTTTAGTTTTTTCTTCATCCAAAAAAATAATTTGGAGTTCGATGCAGTCCTTTTGTGGAAAACAGAATTCGATTTTGTTTTGCTGAGATTATTAAGAATTAGCCTGTCTGGAGCCCATTCGTTAATTTTGTTTAGATTACTATTCGTAGTAGTTTTAAATTATATGCCCGGGGATGTATCGTCACCACATTGTCTTGTTAAACGGGTCAGTTTATCAGTTATATCATTGATGTACACACAAACACAGGAAAAAAACTAAAACCGAACTATGTGGTACACTTGAATTTAGGTACCCGTTATCAGTTAAATATTAACATATGACTTTACTTGCTACTGTATGTTTTAAATTGTACTACTTATGCGATCTGAAGCTTTATTGAAAGTGAGATAATATATTATATAACTTAGTTGACACGTAGCAATCTTTACAATCCTGTTATCACATAGGGATTTACATCTCTTTTCGCAAGCATGGTAAATATATAGGCACAACATTTTCACATTATAGATATCATTTGTGAGAAGAAGTTTCTTAAAATTAAGAATATTAACATGTAAATGTTGAAATGAAATTCATCTTCTACACCGATTTTACATAATTATGGACATATTCTCAGGGAAATGTCAATTTTTGCCACCCACTTTCGTTTATCTTTGTCGTAGCCCTTCTCTGAATTGAACTAATATTTTTCGAAGCTTGACGTAAACAATAACATTTAGGTATTTCTCGGGTGCATGCAAGATTTTAAGTTTCCTATATAAACTATAGCTTGAACTCCCTTCAAGTATCGATCTCCAATTTTGATATAAAAAATAACTATTGTGCGTATCTTTAAAATATTAGTAACATATACGGAATTCCAACAGTCTGTGACAGCCGAACAAACCCAAATCCATACGAGAAAAGTAAATGTCAGATTTCGGAAGCTGTCCAGCATTGCCCATATGTAATAACACATTATAAGCTTTTCGTGCATTGACAAAAGTTTTAGCCAATATTTGATGCTGCAGGCAGATAACTTTATATAAATTGGAAAACGGCTGCATTCACCATACGCTATTGCATTCGATGTTCGTTGTCCAACCTTTAAGTATACATGATGTCAGGTGTATTATCTCAATACTAACAAATCTTTCGAATCCCCAAACTTCCGAAGCATACACGAGGATTGGTTGTACCAGGCTGTTTTACAGTTATCTCCATTCGTGCTTTCCTTCCACGTAATGAGAGGTCAAAGAGAGCCTTTTTCCAACAGAAACAGAAAGCCAAAATTTTACTATTTCATAAAACTTTCATGCATTTCCCCATATCGTACCAAACATTTCTTGATGATAACCTACCCCCCTTTACTACAATGTTAGACTTATTTAAATTACCGTTGACTTCACTTTTCTGTACACATAACTAATGTATTTAATTGACATATTTGTATATTCTCATTTGGCTAAATAGTTCAGCTGTACGATATTTTACATTTGGCAATCTCGTCATCACCATCTGCTACCGATGAAAATAGATGCTTCTCTAAATCTGAGCATATATTTGGACTTTCGTCTTTATCATACCTGCGCAGAGGGGGAATAGATTATGTCTTATCTGAATTCTTCACTAAACATCAAACAATTTTCAATACGAAGATATATTTTCTAAGCAGAGTTCTCTCAAGTGGAAGAATACATCACCCTTGCATAATATTTCATATTATTTACTATGTTTTTATTATGTCTATGTTTTTTGCGCTATGTTCTGTCTCTGTCCTTTTTTGGTTTGTTTATCCGGCAATTTTAAGTACCTTATTCCTTTTCCTCATTTCTCACCGTAATTCACAATCACACCATGGTTTATCGTTTGGTCGTATTGTAACTTACATTTTTTATATTTAAATTTTGAGTAAAGACATTCAATATATTCATCAATATATACCTAAACATTTTTTAAATGGATCAGTCCAATTGATCTTATTCAGCTCTTCCATATAACACCATACATTTCCAGTAAATGATGATTCGGTTGATAAATGTGTTTTCATTAATATATACGTGCCTCAATAGTCAATAATCAAATCAGTCATTCCAGATTCATCGACAGAAACATCTTCACTTACAGTTATCAAATCTAGTAAAGTGCTCGTTGCTTCAGAAATGCGCGTTGGTTCATTTATCAAATTCCCTACATTTTTCCTGTCTTACATATCATTAACAAGTCAGTCATTTTCAGTTGTCACAAGATTTTGTCACTAATATCTCCGACAACCACTAAATTAATGCAATATCGAACGCATCATCAATACTGTCGTCTTGGCGATTCCAGGAATAATTCTTATTTTACTCGGGTCTGTATAACGCACACAACACGCAATATTATTGATTTCTTAGGTAGAGATATAGAGTTTCATCATGAACATTTTCTCATACAGTCATTCTTTTATATCCTAACGTCTCATGTCTCATGCATTTGTACGTTTTCTTTGTAGGATCATGTTAGTCTTGCGATCGCAAAATCGTTATTGATTTTATCATCTTGGGAGTTTCAGTGAAACGAACAACATGAAAGTCAAAACAATACTGTAAAGGTTATTTTTGCGTACACTTCTTGTGTTGAGGTGAAATACAGACACGTAAATCTCATACTGTTAACTTTCATGGTTCAGTTCAAGCTCCACTTCCCCGGCAAGCTGTGGATACAACAACAGCAATAAAACAATTTTCATATCGGCTGCTTGCGTTTGTAATTTACAGCGACATAAAATCAATGCATATGTACACTGTGTGTTATTTTATCCAAGAGACTTCTTGACTGAATTTCTGTTACGTATTGAATTGTAGTCTACTTTGCTAGTATGTAATTGTAACCTCACATGCAGAAACTCAATCGCCACAGGGGACATATTTGTAATATGAACTTGTATACACAAGAGCACTGTTTATGTCACAAGGTAAACAGATCCTACATGAAACCATATTGGAAAGCTTCAAACCTAGGTTTCTCGTTATCAAATGAGACAATGAAAACCTAAGAGGTAAACTCAACTACTCCTACAAATGTTACAATTCTGCAAAGTACGACATTGGAAGAAAGTATAAATAAAAGTGTTTAGAAATTAACGCAGCTTTCCGAATTCTATAAAACTGTGAAAATACAACCAATCAGTAACAAGGCTTCGATGCAGTTTCATATAGTGTTTAACGATAAATGTGTGTCGAATCCTTCAGAGACTTGTAATCTGTGGGCAAAGTATTATTGTGATTTCCTTTCGAAACATCACGCTTTGATAGTTATTTTGTCGAGAGTTTCAAAAGTTAAGAGCAAGAAATAGAGCAAACCAGAACCATAACAGAGATCCTATAGTGGCTGATGATGTAACCGCTGCCGACATGGAAAATGTTTCTAAAAAGGTCCAGGACCAGATCTTGTTACACGTGAACATATTCGATATGCTGGGATGTACCTGTACTAACATTAAGCCATCAACTCGATAATAAAACGTGCTGTACGCTTGAAACAAACAGATTTGTCACAATTATATAACAATATATAAAGACAAAAACTCAGTTCTTACTAGTTCAAGAAGCATCACTCAGACGTCTACTTTTGATAAAAAAAATATTCGAAAGGATACCGTTTGACAAGACTGATCATGAACCATACCTGAAATCGATAAATCCTTTTTCCCCACACACACTGCAGTGTAGATAAAGAACAGAACACGCTGCAACAATAGTAATGTACTTAAAGGGGCAATTGCATATTGCACTGAACGGGAGTGTTTAAGTTGGATTGCTAGATACTGAAAAAGCCTTTGACAAATCTGGCACAATGGCCATTTGTTTAAACTGTTTAATCTGGGCGTTCATGGTCTAGCATGGTACTTGATCAAACACTCATATCAGGACTTGCCTGTTTGTAATTGCGATACAAGTTCTGTACTCCGTGTCAAACAAGAAGTTGGACATTGTGGAATCCTCTAAGCGGACGTTCCTTTTGTATATAATAGACCCTATCCACCGTCCAGATCATCTGAAACGTGTTCAGGTGTTCGAGCAAGAGTATACTCCAGCTAGACTATTAGCGGAAGACATGTTATTGATAAGCACAATAAAAAATGGACCACAATCACCACTCGATGTTGTAGATAAATATACCTACCAGTGGCAAATAAATGTAGGAGAGCCACCAAACAAACTTCACTGTCTCATCCTGTTTCTTTTCTTGAGCTTAGTAAATATTTTTCACGAACTAGAATTATCCACCAAGTGCTAATAGTAATGGAAAAGTTAACCTGTACATTTATGTGTTGAACATGTTTTTTGTACCCAAAAAAAGTACGAGAATCTGTACTTTACTAAGAAAGTGTTATCCCAAATATAACATTTGTTACATGTTATATATACTCCTTTTTTTCTATTTTTCCTACTCCCTTCTCGCACCAAGCTGCAATAAACGTAACCGCGGACGTCACAATACCCATGGGAGCATTGGCGATCAGGGAAAAACAATGGCTGTTCAACCGAGTGGAAAACAGACATTCGCAGACATTCGACTGTTATTGGCACTTGCACCTGAGTGTGACACGCTTAATGAAACAAAACGTCCGGGTATTCCTGATTATTCTTTCACAGGTCGGGCGCTAGTTCATATCAAACGAAGCGTGTCATAACTTGAAGTACGAGATTGTTTTTCTCTGTACCAGTGTGCCATTTTGTTATCCAAGGGTGTGTTTCATTTGCTTCAGAGACAACTGGAGACATGACTGTTGCCGTGAATAATGTAAAGCTCTATATCTGTATGCTTTTGTTGTCATGCGTGATGTTTGTCAGTGTAATGATCAGAAGGTGCACACTACATCTGGTACACACACTAGGGTAATGATATTGTTATTGGTATGTCTACATTCTAATCTATCCTTGTGATAGTAAGATATTTATTTTTCGAAAAATCAGTAACGCTTAAACTTATATGGTTTAAGTCTTTTGAAGTTTTCATAGAGCAATCCCAAATAGATACTGTACCGCAGTTTATCATGATAACACACTCAGGCACAGTATACTGACTTTCGAGCCGACCAGACCTAGTTTTATCCCATAATACCAACTCAGAGACATCTAGACATTGTTCATTTATATATTGGCTGGATACAGATGGCGACTGGAGCAGTCCATTATCCTACAGGTAGGCTCTTTTTGCCCCCTTCGTTTTAGTGGGTATAGTCATAAAGGGAGTGTACCACGTGGGCAGGGCATCGAACCACCGCTTTTTCTGGTAGATGGTCAAATAACTATACCATCGAGCTATAATATCATTCATGTGTGCGTGGGATACTCTCATAAAAACTGATTGACAACTTGACATTTTACTGACGTTTTAAGGCGGTAGCATGACAGTTTTGTCCACTTGCCATTTCAGCTGAGTTGTTCCCCTTTGACCAGAATGTATTCGAAAATCAAACTACTTTTTGAATTTGATGGAAACAGTTCTCAATCAGTGCATTGGTGCACTTAATTATAGGGCGCAAAACCAATATATACAGTTAAACAGCAAACGTTGCTACATGTGTCAATATCGATATATCTACACTTATTTCATTATATTTCACTAAATTCCCACGGGGCCTCCGGAGAAACTACGGGGAATTGTGTAACATTTCTGCGTTATGTTTTGGTATCTATATACGTCTTTGGGCTTCGTAACTATGGGACTATATTAGCTATATGATATGGCCCCCGGGTGTCTGCACAAGTGTTGTGTGAGATGGTAAGTTGGTTCATATTCCTTAACGTTTAAACGCGGTCTATGGATTTTATATGTGTTTCTTGATTCATATTTTGATTTTAAACACAATACTACTCCACTCCTTGACGTGTAGATTATACATTAACACATTATTATCAGTTTTATCGGCCACTATGTTTGTATTGTGTGATTATTGTAATTATTTGCATTTGAAAAGGCTTAAGTGCCGAATGCGTGCTCGACCGAATTAGGAATGAGAATATGAGTGATTATCATGAATGTATAATATTTAGGTATAAGAAATGAGAATGAGAATAATAGTGATTATCATAAATGCATAGCTTGCAGGTCTAAGAAGTAAGAATGAGAATAGACGTGACTATCATAAATGTACAGTATGCAGGTATAAGAAGTAAGAATGAGAATAATAGTAATTATCCTGAATGTATAGTATGCAGGTATAAGAAGTAAGAATGAGAATAGTAGTGATTATCATGAATGTATAGTGTACACGTGCAAGAAGTGAGAATGAAAATGGTAGAGAGAGAATGAGAGAGAGAGAGAGAGAGAGAGAGAGAGAGAGAGAGAGAGAGAGAGACTGATTATCATGAATGTAAAGTGTGCAGGTGTAAGAATGAGAACAATAGTGATTATCATGAGTGTGTGAATGTGTAGACTGCACGTGCAAGAAGTGAGAATGAGAGTAATAGTGATAATCATAAATGTGTAGTATGCAGGTGTAAGAAGTAAGAATGAGAGTTATAGTGATTATCATGAATATATTGTATGCAGGTATAAGAAGTAAGAATGTGAATAATAGTGATTATCATGAATGTATAGTTTGTAGGTGTAAAAAGTAAGAATGAGAGTAATGGTGATTATCATGAATGTATAGTTTGTAGGTGTAAAAAGTAAGAATGAGAGTAATGGTGATTATCATGAATGTATAGTTTGTAGGTGTAAGAAGTAAGAATGAGAGTAATAGTGATTATCATGAATGTATAGTTTGTAGGTGTAAAAAGTAAGAATGAGAGTAATAGTGATTATCATGAATGTATAGTTTGTAGGTGTAAGAAGTAAGAATGAGAGTAATAATGATTATCATGAATGTATAGTTTGTAGGTGTAAAAAGTAAGAATGAGAGTAATAGTGATTATCATGAATGTATAGTTTGTAGGTGTAAGAAGTAAGAATGAGAGTAATAGTGATTATCATGAATGTTTATTATGCAGGTGTAAAAAGTAAGAATGAGAATAATAGTGATTATCATGAATGTATAGTTTGTAGGTGTAAGAAGTAAGAATGAGAGTAATAGTGATTATCATGAATGTATAGTTTGTAGGTGTAAAAAGTAAGAATGAGAGTAATAGTGATTATCATGAATGTATGGTTTGTAGGTGTAAAAAGTAAGAATGAGAGTAATAGTGATTATCATGAATGTATAGTTTGTAGGTGTAAGAAGTAAGAATGAGAGTAATAGTGAATATCATGAATGTTTAGTATGCAGGTGTAAAAAGTAAGAATGAGAGTAATAGTGATTATCATGAATGTATAGTTTGTAGGTGTAAAAAGTAAGAATGAGAGTAATAGTGATTATCATGAATGTATAGTTTGTAGGTGTAAGAAGTAAGAATGAGAATAATAGTGATTATCATGAATGTATAGTATGCAGGTGTAAAAAGTAAGAATGAGAGTAATAGTGATTATCATGAATGTATAGTTTGTAGGTGTAAAAAGTAAGAATGAGAGTAATAGTGATTATCATGAATGTATGGTTTGTAGGTGTAAAAAGTAAGAATGAGAGTAATAGTGATTATCATGAATGTATAGTTTGTAGGTGTAAGAAGTAAGAATGAGAGTAATAGTGATTATCATGAATGTTTAGTATGCAGGTGTAAAAAGTAAGAATGAGAGTAATGGTGATTATCATGAATGTATAGTTTGTAGGTGTAAAAAGTAAGAATGAGAGTAATAGTGATTATCATGAATGTATAGTTTGTAGGTGTAAGAAGTAAGAATGAGAATAATAGTGATTATCATGAATGTATAGTATGCAGGTGTAAAAAGTAAGAATGAGAGTAATAGTGATTATCATGAATGTATAGTTTGTAGGTGTAAAAAGTAAGAATGAGAGTAATAGTGATTATCATGAATGTATAGTTTGTAGGTGTAAAAAGTAAGAATGAGAGTAATAGTGATTATCATGAATGTATAGTTTGTAGGTGTAAAAAGTAAGAATGAGAGTAATAGTGATTATCATGAATGTATAGTTTGTAGGTGTAAGAAGTAAGAATGAGAGTAATAGTGATTATCATGAATGTATAGTTTGTAGGTGTAAAAAGTAAGAATGAGAGTAATAGTGATTATCATGAATGTATAGTTTGTAGGTGTAAGAAGTAAGAATGAGAGTAATAGTGATTATCATGAATGTATAGTTTGTAGGTGTAAAAAGTAAGAATGAGAGTAATAGTGATTATCATGAATATATTGTATGCAGGTATAAGAAGTAAGAATGTGAATAATAGTGATTATCATGAATGTATAGTTTGTAGGTGTAAAAAGTAAGAATGAGAGTAATAGTGATTATCATGAATGTATAGTTTGTAGGTGTAAGGAGTAAGAATGAGAGTAATAGTGATTATCATGAATGTTTAGTATGCAGGTGTAAAAAGTAAGAATGAGAGTAATAGTGATTATCATGAATGTATAGTTTGTAGGTGTAAAAAGTAAGAATGAGAGTAATAGTGATTATCATGAATGTATAGTTTGTAGGTGTAAGAAGTAAGAATGAGAATAATAGGGATTATCATGAATGTATTGTATGCAGGTATAAGAAGTAAGAAAGTGAATGATAGTGATTGTCATGAATATATTGTATGCAGGTATAAGAAGTAAGAATGTGAATAATAGTGATTATCATGAATGTATAGTATGAAGGTATAAGAAGTAAGAATGGAAATAATAGTGCTTCTCATGAATGTGAAGTAAGCAGGAGTAAGAAGTAAGAACGAGTATAATAGTGATTATCATGAATATATAGTATAAGTGGTCCCCGTCAAACATACCGATAGAAAAGATAAATATCTTCAACTTAACCGACCGTCGAGCGCGCCATTAACCAGACCTCATTCCTTGTAATAAAGAAATGAATTGGTCCAGCACAATTACAGAAAGAAGTGAAAGGTGTGATGTTACAGTAACAATTGCTGGATATCATCATCATTTGATGGGGGTAAGAATCACACAAGTTATGATTCCGCACAGATGAATCAGTGATAACAGTGAATGTACGTTTAAAATTTGAGTAACAGTGATAAAATACATCAGAAAAAGTTATCCAAAGTTATCCTATACATACTTATAGTATACCCGTGAAGATCCGGGTTAAATAGGTCTTCAGCGACCTATGCTTGCGGTAAGAGCCGACTGACGGGATCGGGTGGTCAGGCTCCTAGCGTAGATCGATTCTCGTGATATCAATCACTGGATTGTCTGGTCTCGACGCGATTATTTACAGATCGTTGGAATATTGTTATGTGTTGCGGTAAAAACAAACAAACAAACAAATCATTGGCCTGGTCAACACAAGGTGCATCTTTCAAGATTTTGACACTTATTTGTCCCGCATGAATAACAACGTTCAGTCACATGAGATAAATAGATTAATAAAAATATCACAGGCTGGGTGTGTAAGATTCCAATGTTGATTCTTAAAATGATTAAGCGATAATTTGTTTGCTTGTTGTGTAGCGTTGTTTGTTAATTTATCAAATTTATTATGGATAATTTCACTAGTAATTGTGAAATTTACACTGCGCGTTTTCTTACCGACGGGTTTGGGATGGGTTAGGCGGTGTTTCATGGCTGAGGCGGTGTTTCACGAGGCAACAGATATCACTAGTGTTATCTAATACATGCTTAGAAGGCGCCTTTGGTATGGCCCCAAGCATGCTAGAATCTTTAAACGATTATATTGATTGCGAAAAATATACAAGGTTCAAAGCAATCATCCTGTCAAAACTTTGTGTGACCTCGGGCCATGCATACCCGCATCAAACCAGAATGTATTTGTTTAATATGGAATATATACAAGCTTAGTATTTTCCTTTGACAAGTATTTACTTACTTCATTGCGTCAGTCTGGTTTATCAACACCTGCATAACTGCTTGTTAACGCTTAACGCTTGGTGTGGCAGATTGAAATTGAGCATTTTGGAGATTACCAGTTCGACTTTGTTGGTAGACACACCATGTTCTGAGTGACAGAGTATATTCATAGGTAAGTAGAGGGCTATCAATCCGCTTTGTCTAATTTTTTAAAACAGGTAATAAGTATTGCAGGTTGCTGGGACACATATTATTACCAGAATCGACATGGGTACGGGACCCACAGATGTCGATAGAGATATCAAATACCACTTTTATTGCTTCTTTCTAATTCTGTTTTCCTTAGCGCCAATGTACAATCGGTTCAGGGCTTGCATCTTCTATCCTCTATGTTTCTATGCGAATATGGCATCTATATATAATATACATTTGTTCAAGGGACATCTGAGTGGAGAGAGAGGTGTTTCCAAACACCCAATACTTCATCAAACTTTGATATCATAATTATTTTGGCACAGAGGCTATTCTACAGGTATGTCATGTTCACAAATAAACGTTTGTGCTCATTTCACTGGCTAACCCCAAGACCATAAATTCCAACCTGCAAGTATTAATCTACGTATGGAGGTCAATATACTTGCTTTCAATCATAAATTATTCATTTAAAACCAGATATTTTTTTCTTGCAGATATATAATATTCTCTAAAAGTGAAATGTGGAAATAATGAAGAGATTTTTATTAATCTTATATCTAATGTGACCTAACGTTGTTACTCACACAGGACAAAGCATTGTCAGAATCTTGTTAAATGCACCTTGTGATGACCAGGCCAATGATTTGTTTTTTGTTGTTTAACGCCACACTCAGTTATATTCCACCTTTATGACAGCGTTCTGTAAATATTTGAGTCGGGAACAGATAATCCAGTGTTTGACATCATGAGCATCAATCAAGGCAATAAGGATACGATGACATGCATCAACCAAGCCACCGAGCCTGACCAACCGATCCCGTTTGTCGCCTCTTACGCAAGCATAGTCTCCCCGTACGGCAAGCCTGTGTTGCTGAAGCCCTATTCTCTACCCGGGTTTTCATGGGGGGCATGCCGATGAAGACGAATAAGTGAGTTTTCACTGTTTTTCAATCTTTGTAGCAATATTCCAGTCTTTATTTAAATGTCAGTATCATGAATAAAGGCATTGTGTTAAGGTCACGTTTGCTTTTGATCCATGCACACTTTCTATATGACATTTGTTGGTTCAAACATCCTATACCTTCTAACTATTCTGTTTTGCATATAATCATGCAGATGTATGCTACACTTATATCACTGTTATTTCCTCATGTCCACTGCATATTTGTATCTTGGATATCAATATTCCATTGCATTAAGCATACGCAGAACCAATATTACACTCAACATTTTGCAGCCATGTGTGTTTTTAAATTAAGTGCATGTGATTATATTCCTGTGAAAACGAATAAAATCATTGAAAAAGACCTCATATGATTAAAACCTTAATTGTTGCATCTGTAACTGAATATATTCATCTCAATAAAATCTCGACGTTAAAAACATCAACATAAAAGACTGATGAGTTCTTTGTATCGAAGCTTACGTGATGGCGAGTATCCCGAATGTTGCGAGGAAATGTGCTTATTTTTCTTGGCTCAAGTAGATACGGGAGATTTGCTTTAAAGCTTCATCCTCTTATCGTGGGATTTGTAAATCTTAACTGGAAAGAGCTATTTTCTTTACACACTCGTTCTGTTCACATACGACCTGCCATTACGACTAAATAGAATATAGCGGTAATCGCTCTTCGAACAACGACTTTAAATAGCTCTGTTCTTCAGATAGCTGCCAATGCTAAACGGGAAATTTACTTCACAGCGCAAGCTAATTCTGACCATTGCTAATCCAGTCTTGTCCATGCCAAGTGGCCATATTAACCTGCTGCAAACCTGATTTTTTTCAAAACTTATACGTTGTTTGTCGCATGCCTGAGAACATGCTGATTATATAATGGACGCCTACGTATAGTGTGTATTTGCATACGTTGAAAACAATGCACATTCAGAGTTCTCTTAAAATATGTAACGTAGATCTGACCGACCTAATTTTGGTGTAATCCGCATTACGTTTCTTTGATCATTACGGTGTAGAAATGCATTCCTCTTACCCTATTCTTGTCATATAGGTCTGCCATGATATAAGAATTATTTTTTATAACAAGCAATCAAAACTCTGGACATGAGAAAGGCAGGTACACATGGTTATATAAATAACTCATTGTGATTAAATATTCCCAAGATTCTTTTCTGATACAAGTGAAAATGCTTAAAAGTAGTCGAAATGCTTAATTTCTATAATCAATATTATTAGAAATTATGGTGCTAATGGATATTTTTCTCTCAATGTAGTGTGGTTTTGATATATAAGTGTTTTTCATTACATCTGTTCTGATCAATGGTGCCATTGTGAACAGAGGTTAACACCATAGAGATAACAACGACAAAAAACCTTCCACCATCATGTGATTTTTTTTTAAAAAGATGAGCCCATTGTACGATTCGAAAATTCCATGATTGCATGAATCACTATCAAAAAGTGATGACACCAGGTGTCCGGGAAGAGGTGAGTCAGTTGCAGGATTCCGACTATACCATAAGAACGTGTGGACTAGTGATGCTGACAGAAATTCATACAATTAACCAATTCATCGCGATTATAGAAATGTGTGCCTGTTCTTACTAATTCGGACTAATTCCATGCGGCAGGAAGGGTAACAATAGGTACCATATTTTAACAGGTTGTTTCAACAGGCCAAGATCGAACCATTCTATCCACTATACCACGGATGCGGTATGTAAATTCATTAGTTGGGAACACAACATCAGAAAGTACTTAGAATTTACTTACTCCATAATCATGTGGGGGTCATGTGTTTCCTAGTCGTATATAGTTCCACAATTTATTGCACAGAGTTGCGTCACTTATGCATGCCGGAAACCTGTGATCGTGGGTTCGAATCCGAAATTCGCCTGTGTTCATAGGTATGTAAGCACCAAACCAGTGGACGTTGAATGCATGTAAGTGGTATTTATAACCGTCTCAAACTTGTATCACTTCGGGCTTTCCCCCACCAAAAGCGGGCACTTCCTGATATAACTGTTCAAAGCTGTATTTAAACAAACTCACTCATTCACTGTTATCATTCTTTTACGTTAGTGATCAACGATGCGGTGTGTGATATGCAGACTTTCAGTATTCGTTGGTTCTCTGTTCGGATCAAAATCGCCCCGATTATGATTCTTGGTGTGTGGGTACTATACTTTTATTCGAAGGCTTCACCAATGTGTGAAAGGTTTATACCCTGCACTACTTTGAGCATTCCTCCAACATTAAATTTAAACCTAATAATATACCTGACTCGGGTCAAAACGACCCTAAAGCCAAACTCATCAAGTAAAAAATGTTTCAATCATAAAATGTTTCACATAGGAACAAACCACGGATTCAGTATATTATAAAATTTATTTTGATTACGTGTTGGAATATATATATATATATGTATACTTTGTACACTTCAATCCATTTCATTGGAGATCGTAGGATTGGACTGGAAAAATATAGATCATACAACTGATTTTTACATATGTACATATGTCATATATACAGCACATTAAGTTAATCATATGATACACATAAGGACCTTCCCTGCTCTCTGTAATATGTCTCTTTGGTAGCATTGTACAGGTTTGAATATTTTATATTTTACTCTAAATAATCATATTTTGTACACCTTCCACTTTAGTACCTACACCTCGGTGACTGATCAAGTACTCAAATGTAAGTAAGGCAACGTATTTTAAGTAGTTCCTATTTAATTAATAGCTCATAAAATAGTATTTCTTGAAACACAAAACAATGCAATCGACCATTTACATATTGATCATTCTGAGAGGGAAGGCCTTATTGATTATTAAGGCAGAATATATGTATATGTTTTATCGTCCATATATTCTAGCATTTATATAGAGGAGACGATCACGTTCACGCAGTCGCACTTATCACATTCTCACAGGGATGACATCCAAGATGGCGGCACTGTTACCGGAAAGAGTTTGCCCGGGAACTGAAACGAGATTGAGATATGATATGAGACCTGAACTGATAACCTGCTACCTGATTAGACAATGTTTGAACTGATTAAATGGTTTGGTCCGTAAGCATCCTTTCTCGTTGTTACTTTCCAAACCGATTTTCCAAGCAGATCAAACAGTTCCCTTTGTAGCTTGGAAGATAATTATGATGACAATGTCGTTCTATAAAATAACTAAAACGTGTCTTATATGATTGCCTATGAAGTAAAGAAAAGTTTGATAGCAGATTATTTATTGTAGTTATGAACATTATCGATTGAAAGTGTATCCGACAGGTCTTCAAACTGAACAATTCATGTATAAAACAACGTATTTGTAAATCCTTCTATTTTCCTTTTGAATATTTGAATTATTAAACCTTTTTTCTTGAACAACAAAATCATCCCAGAACCTCATGGTCATTATACTTGTTTTGACAATTTGTTTCATCTATGTTTTCTACGTGTACCATTTATTCACAGTCCGAAACTATGTTTTTCTTCAGGTAATAGTCAATCAACATGAAACATACACTCAACAATAAACATACAAGTACAAACAATAATAACATTGACATTATCGTCAATTATGTATTAATGAGGACATGACAATGGTATATCTAGATCGTTCAGAATGTTAATGAATAACATTTACAAACTTTGTGTTTTTACAGAGATACGTTATCTGCTTTAAAGGGGTTAACAATCATGTCTTGCATGCAATTTGTAAAAGTAATTTAGCAAAACATTGTCCTTCCATTTTATCATACCTGCTTTCCAGATTTCATCCGTGTTTGATTAATCTATCATGCATTATTTACAGGGCTAATTTGGTCGCTAAACTAGACTAGTAACTAGATGTCAAACTTGTTAAGGATAGGTTTCCATCTGTTTCGTTCCCTGGTGACAAAGGTTTTTATTCAGGCGAAACTAAAGATTATTTTTGAGGATAATCTTCATAGCTGAAAATAAATATTAGCTGCAAACACATAAAATGTGTATATATTAATCACTCAAAACGTCGTCAAAATTAAAAAAAACATGTCATGCAATTGGTCACAGTAATATGATTTTATGGAAAGTTATCAGGATTATTATGAGAGTTTATCAACCAATCCGTAATTTAGAAAAGAGTCTACCAGATCATTAGACGTTATCGTGTTTCCGTCTAGTTAAATGTATAATATTTTTGATGGAATTTCAATGTATCTCCAGGATATTAAAACTTACCAGCCCCACCACTTATAACCACATGGTGGACAGATATTCTGCGGGAAGTCACATTTGCCCGTCTTCTCATTGAAGAAGAACCCTCCTTGAGAATAGGAGCACTGCTTGAATCCCATGAATTTCCTATTGGAACACTCATAGTAGAAACTGCATCCTTTCAGCAATGCAGAATATTTCCCATCTTTTTTGTTTGTACAGGATGGTGTGAGTCCACAAGGCTCTGCTGCGTTTTCCTGCCTATCACATTTACCACTTACGCTACTGAACACTTGATCGGCAGGACAGGTGCCATTCCTGATAAGAATTCCCCTGCTGCATTCAATATAGCTCTTGCAACCTGTGTTGGCATCAGGGTGGAACCCTGACGACTTTGTCTCGCAAGGATTAGGAAGGAGTCCACATGGTCTGGGTACAAGCTCATTTGGAATGATGCACTCCTGTCGGATGGGGTCAAAGGAACCAAAATCACATGTTCTGTATCTGATGAATTTCTTCCTTCTGCATTCAAAGTAGTACGTACATCTACCAAAGGGGTCAGCATGAAAGCCATCATCTCGGTCATAACATTGTGGTTGTTGACCTGTTCCACAAGGAGGTGCAGCAATTTCCAACGATTGGCATTTTAGACTCACTGGATCGAAGACCTTCCCAGCAGGACATTCATCGTAGCCTTCAAATTCTCCGTCTCTACATTCAAAGAAGATTCCACATCTGCCTTGCTCATCTGGATAATAACCATCATCTCTGAAGCTGCAGTCTGGACGAAGTCCACCGTTGCCTTTGGGTACTTCAAAGAGGGACACACAGTCGTGTACCTCTGGGGAGAAGATCGGAGTAGGCACTTGACAGTCGTCCTGAGCAATGTTTCTTTGGTCGTAACATGTGACAAAAGTGGGGGTCCAACGTTTAGTGTGGAAAGGGTAGATACCACTTGGCCTCCCTCTGCACTTTCCATACCGCTGATCACAGGGTATACAGTTGACTCGGTCACATTGGTTGGAGCGGTACTCGCCTGCAGATAATAACAAATAGACAATCACATCAAATAATGAATGTAGATATATCATTATAGACAGTCACACGTTGTTTCAAGGCCATATGTGACATACATCTAAAAATCTTAATATGTCAAATAATAAGGTGTACATATTTTTCACTTTTGAATGAAACTTAGAGATTGAATCGAAACATTACCTCCGAATACTAGTAATTACATACAGAAGGAATGAGTGTAAATTATCATTTCAAATGGGTGGCATTCCATTTCATTCACGTTCAAGTAACTTCTTGAACAATATCATACTATTTTCTGCCATGCAACTTAACTAATTCTAAAGACCTAAATAATATGAAAGAACTTCATTTAACATATTGGAATTATTGAAATACACATAATTCAATTGAAGTGAAACAATTATGTATTCATTAGTCTGAAAATGTAATAACAACAATTGTATTATAAATTATATGGTGTCATCAAGGCTTATAATAAAACTGTGATATTTAATTCGCCAGAGTTTCTGGAATGTGGTGGTGTCAAATATAAACATGTTTGAACAGATCATGTTTGTGCACTAAGTTCTCTTTCATTGAAATCTAATCATAGTACACATTGTTGGACCTCGAAGCTATCGCCTTTGCAAATCTTTATCAATAGCAAATACATAACCCATTGAGAATTGGTCACTTTTTATTAAACACAGACTGATTCGGAGTCGACATATCCCAGATGATAAAAATGCGTACCCTCCGATAGATGTAATCTTTGACTATATTATGTCTTTAAAGAAGATCTTTGTGAGATGTTGCCAGAAGAATAAATAGAGAGATATTAACACACCTGAATTTGGTTTGTGACCTTTCCGGATATTGCGTATTGTGTTAAGGATTACATGTGCTATATTCACTCTGACACACACTGAAACTTCAAATTGCTTTCGTCTAATTCTTCACGTTCTATACGTATTATTAGCAAGCAGATTTCAGGTGTATCCACTTCATGCCGCTTTAAACCATTTTAAACAACTTCAAGATATCAGTGAATTATTCTTAAGCGTTCTGTGTGTGTTTTTGCCTCACGTTTTTAAACTTAATCAAATGGTTTTGATACTATCTCCAAGGTACCTGTATTTACCTCTTATTATGAGATTATAAATTGATATAGTTTATGTGTATACACCCTAAACGGAATCTATTTTCATCAACCTTGTATCATTCTGAGATTCGCTCGGAAATGTACCGGCTGACACTTCTCATTACGTTTATATGTTTGTTTGTATTAATCCAAAATACATCAGAATGCATGTTTATACACACAGACACACACGGCCCGGGTTAGAATAGGTCTTCAGCAACCAATGCTTGCCGTAAAAGGCGACCATGCTTGTCGTAAGAGTCGGCTAATGGGACCGGGTGGTCAGGCTCACTGACTTGGTTGATGCATGTCATCGATCTCATTTGCGTGGATCAAATGCTCATGTTGTCAATCACTGGCTGGAATATTGCTTAGTGCGGCGTTCAACAACAAACAAACACACACACACACACACGTATACATGAGCTTGTAATAGAGATACTAGAGACACCGCCTCTATATTTAAATACGGAGTATATACATCATTACTCAGGGTGACAAAAACTATCCACAAGACTCATCAAGAGAGGCGACAAAGTGGCAGAAAAGTATCTACAAGACAAAAACATTCCTGTTGTCAACTTCCCCTTTATGTCGAACTATATTCCTGCAGCTCCAGCCTTTGGTGTCTACATATCAAAACCTTCGAGGTACAACCGAGCATGTTCTTTCTAAGACGAATTCAAAGAGTGTCAAATGACTTTTACTGAAACGCTCTATGATCAGGGTTACAACATTCAAGTAAACCTCTCGTAAAGGTTTCCCTATTTTGACGTGTACGATATGTTGCCGTGCCCTTTGTCAGGTGAACAATTGACTTGCTTTTGCTTGTATTTATAACAGGTGCCATCTTTTGAGAATGAGAAGATCACCTTTTTTCGCGAACACCTGGTATCATCACTATTTTATGGTGATTAATAAATGCATATAGTCGGTATTGTACAATAGCCTCTGCTTTTAGCAGATATTTCTTATTCGTTCTTATTTTTGCTTGATTATGGAAAGGGTTTTGTTGCTTTTGTTCTCATGTCATTGCTAACACCCGCATCCACGTGGCATAAAAGTAATTTAGGTTATATCTAGATAGTAACGCAACACGTCATTTGTTTAACGCCGAGTTTCAAGTTGACGTCGTAGGAAAGCTCAAAGTGACGTAGACGTTACTCAGTTTGATGAAGACAAAAGGCACCGGGAGGTCCAGGCAGACTATGGATCATAGTGTAGGTAAATTTTAGATTCAGATCCACGACAATCGTATTCTGGAAGGATAGGGTACACCTCTGCAGAGCGCTCTGCTTGTTTTTGTTTTCTTTACACTATAGAAAGTATTCCTGCAGGAATGTTTCGCCCAGTGTGTTCAATGTACTGTTATGTCACATAGCGAGATAAGCAAACATTTAATAATCAGATCAACATTAGATCAACAAGACGTATGGAACCTCACACAGAATAACATTCATAACAAATAAAAATATTTGCTTTGATGCATTAGACTTTAAAAATCGAGGCGATGATGGATTATTGGACTTTCAGATAGTTTTAAAGATTTTGAAATATTGTTGTAATTACCTTTCTCATAACACTACTCAGTGACGAACCCAACCTGAACGATATATGGTTGCATTACTCCAATTAGACAAATTGAGGCTACACTCATTTGCAAATATGATTTTCAGGATGTTTGTATTTCTTAAAACATAACGTTCCACATAACGTTCTGGAGCCAAGCTAGGATATAGGATCTTCTGCAAAACGTCAAGGAAACATTGGTAATATACAACTTGGGAACTTTTTGCGTTTCATGCAAGAACTTTGTGTTGCTGCATCTTCATTAAAAGGACCTAGTGGTCTAAGGCGCCCCAATTTGCTCAGCAGAGTTGCGTCCCTTAGGTATGCCAGCAACCTGTGATCTTTGGTTCGAATCCAGGTCCGCCTTACTTTTGTTACTAGGCTTGTCAGCACCATACCAGTGTTTGTGGGTTTCACAATATTGGTAAATAGAGGTTATCACGCGAGTGTGTTTTGGGATGGCATATATCCTGTAATAGGAATAAACATTGTATTTAGCGAGTCTTGACGTGTCATACCTTCCCAAAACACACAAGAGTGCAAACATTGCAATTTTTCCTGGAATGTGCGCATTACGCAAAAAGGCAGTGATTTATCGAATAGTGCCAACAGTCAATATAGTTCGACTGAAACCTGTTTCTTAGACAGTGGCGTAACTACATACAGTCAAAATAACAATTACCTACACATATTGTTTCTACTTCCCTTTCGCGTCAATCCATTCGTTAAGTGCAGAGTCAGATTTACACACAGCGACAAAACAATTAAACAATTCGGGCATATTTGGGTCAAACCAAAATTTATTATATTTGGGAAAAGTCCCCAAGCTGCAGAGGCTAACAAACATGGAAACTGATCTCGCCAGGGTAGTGGGCCTATTGTCCTCGCTAAAATGTTCGCAGTCTATATCTCCGCTTCGTTCCAGTTAGACACTGATTTTCAGTATCTTTGATTATTGTTTTGATAATGAATAAGATTATTCGAATAGTTTCCAGATTCCGATGTTTAATTCTGTCTCGATCGCCTACCGCGACGCCATGTTTGTTTGTAAACACTGAAAGTAGTACCGTTCATGCATTAGCAGTTTCATCCGTATATGGCTCAAACGGATACCATTTTATCCGCTGACTTTATCCTGTCGACAAACGTACCCATTATATAATAAACTTCTAAGAAGTGAATCACTTCCTTCTCACATCTCGCTGAGACACCGCGTTATATCTTAAATACTCTTCAAATCTCACCAACTCACAAACTCATTATCTCACTATAAAAGCGTCAGTTAAGTCGAATTAGGTCTATACTTTATACAGTTTGACCGATACACCCGTTCGATCGTATACATAGGATATTATTCTACAATGTATGATACATTTGTATGTAACACGTAACATGTAAAACGTGTTCATAGTCAAACTGATTTATCCAGAAACTCTCCTCCCTGTGACCAGTCGTGGTCAACGGTGTCATCAAATGTCAAAATTGCCATTAAACTAAATCTTGCATGGATCCAACGATTTTTCCGGGACCCAATTTATAAAATTAGCCACAATTCTTACACTCTGGGCAATACGTGTGATCACCGGATTTATAACAGAGGTCTTATGCCTGTTTTCCCACACCAAGCAGTGACATACCATAACAGAAAAGTATTTAATGTGTGAATAGGAAAATAACATTACAACTTAAAAGAAGAGAAACATATGGACATTTCTCTTTGTATACCCATGTTTACCCCATTTTACTAGTAATCGGTCGTTAACAAGTTACCAGATGTGGCAAATTAAAGATTGTTTACATGTCCAATAAAAAGGTTTGAAATAACAAATAGGCATTGCGTTGCATATTATACTTGCTGTAAATTTAAAGTTACACTTTCTTGAGAATTATCAGCATAAACATTAATAAGCATACCTAATTATGAATATTTCATATACATCCATAGCTTGTTCTCCGATGGTCAATAAAGATTCGGTTAAATTCAGGATACAAATTAAACTTATATGTACTCCGTTTCACTTAAAAGGCTACTAATAGGTATGTCATTAACACAATGCGTTGATAACCATGCTTTATTTCCACAGTATGTTGTAAATCAAAATCAAAAGGGATGTCGTCTTTTGTATTGTGAAGAGTTGCGTACAACACACATGTCAGAAAGCCATGATCGTTGGTTCATATTCCAGATTCAAAATGATTATTAATCTTGGTGCGTTTCACCAAAGTAGTGTATATTTTAAGTCCTGCAGCGTCTTGGGAGTTCCCATCACACGTCTTTAACTGAAATACTCGCATTAACTCACTCACTAATCAACTCAAAGTGCCTCTTCCGATATACAATATTTAAATCATACACCAAAACGTCGGTACGTGTAAGATCTGCCTGGAGATAGGTTTGTTTGTTTGTTTTTTTGTTTAACGCCGCACTCAGCAATATTCCAGCCATATGACGGCGGTCTGTAAATAATCGTGTCTGGACCAGACAATCCAGTCATTGACATCATGACCATCGATCCACGCACTAGGATCGATGACATGCATCAACCAAGTCAGCCAGCCTGACCACCCGATCCCGTTAGTCGCCTTTAACGACAAGCATAGTCGCCTTTTACGGCAAGCATGGGTTGCTGAAGACCTATTCTACCCCGGATCGTCACGGGTCCCGGAGATAGGTATAAATATACGTAACTTGAAATGATCTTCATATGTTCGAGCCACTCATTTTCAAATCTATACATCGCATTGGCTGAAGTATCGCTATTATTACCAATCCTGTAATGCGCTCAAGAATAGCAAATAAATATCGTTTAGAACTTGACGAATACGGGGTAAAGCTTATAAAGGTTCATATTCAACAAGACATGATGCTTTCAGATAAGGGAACTCCTGTGAAATGTTTCCTTTGTTGTTATTGTTTTCTTGTTGAAACACACAATCGCTTAATTCGTTCAAATTAGGTGCATACTGCCAAAGTGTTGTTGTAAATACTATAACTATAGGTTCCCAAAAGCAACGATTAAGAAATCGTGATCCATCATATGATTATATAAAGAGCAAGCATGGTACATCTTTAGACAATTGATCTTTCTATCTCTCCGACCGATTCTTTTCTTAATTTTTTGCTTAATTTACAATATCTGCTGATTTAAACCTACGTACGTAAACTTTCCCTTTCTGACTCTTACTTCGGCAGTACAACTAGCTGATTTAGAAATAGACAAACTAAACTATAAATATTGTGCCCATTTCAGCATAAAACATATACCGTTTAGATATGTGATGATGTTTGAGTGTCTTTATGAGTATCTATTTGTTCCATAGCAAATAACACATTTTCTTTGCTTTAAAAGCTGAACATGTCACATACATAGACATTGTGATTAACCCCCTGAATGCCAGAGGGACAAATATGCCCCTCCTCTTTTAACCCTCACTTTGTAGACGAATAAAACTCAACATACAACACCAACACAAATACACTTCACAGTTTAAAACTCTTTGGGAAATTCCCTGTTCTGTGATTTCAACTGTCACTTTAAACAAAGCAAAATTACTGAACATGATCTCTGAAAATTAGGTAATCGTAATGTCATTTTACACATTACTAAATCACAATTCATGACGTTATTTACAACGTGTTGTGACATTTAAATTTCGGATATCTACTCGGAGAAATGCATTTTAAAAATAACACTTTAGTGATCACGGTCATCTGTCTTTTCGAAAATCACCAATGATCATTCCAAAACGTTGCCGATAACCCTGGAATCATTTAGAATGTTTTGGAAAATACGCAAACCATGAACGCCGAAGTGAACATTCCGCCATATTGGATAGTGTTGAAGAAATTCACGTTTGTCGGTTATGAGACGCCTATAAAATTACGTATATTTCAAACCTAGCTTCGATACATACATCCTTGAATTCCTCATACATATTATATTCAAATGACAAATAGTCTTTGTCACCAATACAAAGTGTCCAGAAATCCAGCAAAATAAAGTAGGTGTGAAAATGGACGGTGTTCTCGGAAAACTGCACTTGATTGAACTGCAGACAAAGCAATTTTACACTGTGTAGCATTTTCTCCTATTTTGAGAGATCCATTCGTCTAATTGATGAATACATTGGCTCAACATTTTCAAAAGATGCATGGGGAGAGAACCATAGTCATATACATTGTAGATACATTGCAATGATTTGGTAAAGTCAACAGAAATTGTAACGTTATAACCGTAGTTCGTTATACACAGTATGTATACAACAAATGGCCGGGGCAAAAAAAAACAGTTCGTTATATCCACCTGTTCCTTATTAGCGTGCTCGTTATAAACGTTCTAAACTGTAGATACAATGATTTGCAATGATCTGGCAAATTCGACAGAAATTGTCAAAATTTCCGTCCTGTGTTGTGTAACGCCTTGACGCAACATGACGCACAACGACAACGGTATTTAACGGAATTTCTGGCTATTTCTCAGGGTTTCAAATAACAGTACACAAGTGTGTCCGATTGTTTCTTAGTACTTACATGTCACATATATGTATATACGATCCCTGAATCAACGAAAGTCCCCTCGTAAAATCTCGCTTACAGTTTCAGTGAACACGCCATTTTGTAAAAGTCGGTCACCGGTAGTGATGTCATATTCAACATTGTTGTACATATTTGGTAATTTCTATAACGTGTAAGTCCTATAATAAAAGTAAACACGATCATTGTATCCTGCTGTTTACAGTTTCAATTATGAGGCAAATTTTGCATGTCTTTGTACTTTTTTTCACACACTTAATTTCACTATGGATATTTATCAATGTTCAATGTGATATCCTACGTAGATATGGGCCACAAAATGTGCGAACCTTTGATAATCTCCTGTTTGAACATTGTTTACACAACAAGTATTAGAAGATGAAATGTAAGTGTGACTACAGCGTGTACGTTTTTATTTGGAGTGCAATAGTTAATTTTGTAATTTCATATCAACAGGTTAATAGCCGTTTCATGTTATTTGAAAAAAACTGAATGTGTTACTATTAATGGATAATAGTTTTGTTAAAATATTTGCACTTATTTTTAGAAGAATTGTCTTGGTCTTGTAATTGTTTTTGATGTCGTTTGATAGACAGAACGGTGATGTCTAACGATCCGCCAGTCACAACCGACTTTCCAATTATTCTGCTCCTTTTGTATTATATAATCAATGAGTTCACCCTTTTCTTAAATACTATGATCACAGGATATTGAACTCTTTACTTTAGAATTGTAAAAAGTATAGAAAATATAAACGTACCATGTAGCCCGTTGGTCGAACCTAATCCGATTTTCCTGATAATTCTATACCAAAGGAGCTTACTTCGCAACTTTTAATGTATAATTCCGTGGCGAGATGGAGAGAAAAAAATACATAATTGTGAACGAATACATGTCCAATATTGAACATTTATTTGTTGTTTCAAAATATACTTTTGGGGTATTTGATTACGTAAAAATAAGGCCAAAGAAGGTCAAATACCGTCTTACACATTGAAATTTTCCATACCATGAACGAAAATTGGTGTAGTAAGCCACTAAAAGACTATTAGCTTTTTGTAGAGCATTGTAAGTAATATTACTAAATTAAGTCACCTTTTTATGTCTCATATGCGTATATGAGAGAGAGGGAGAGAGAAAGAAAGAGAGAGAGAGAGAGAGAGAGAGAGAGAGAGAGAGAGAGAGACTGCAGTAACTCTCAGTAAATATTGTGATAATTTAAAAAGTGGAGTAAGTTTGAGCACAGTTTCAATTGGCTTTGCGCTTTCCACGTACCACGTATTAGTCTCATCAGGACATAACCATGACGGTACTCACCCACTATAACTATTAGCTTGTTGTAGACCATTATAAATAAAATAATTTTTACTAAATTCAGTCACCTTTCATGTCTCATATGCGTGTGTTTATCATCCAAAACTGTCTTCGACTGGAGACATCGGTTGTTTGAGATCAAGCAATATCTCCTAGGAGCCTTTTTTCTTTGGAGATATCGCTACAATTATGGCCTGATGAGACTATCACCGGCAGGCCCCTCAGGAGACATCGCTTATTTAGAAAGCCGTCATTCATACTTCGAATGTCGTATATTTATATACAAGCCCGTGGTTGAACATGAACCGACACAGCACCGTCAGTCCGACACAGACTAATAACATTAAATTGTCATTGTTGTAAGTAATGTTGTCGCATTGGCTGCTTCGAAAATGCTGTAGTGTTTTGAACACGGTTGAAAACTGATCAAATCGATCTCAAACCAGAAACGACATTCAAGAGCAAATTGTTCCTTTTTCTACATCTGACGTCAAAGTTGGTACACAAAGTGTCTCTTTCTGGAATATTTACTTAGTGATGGTCGATCCCCCACGGTGCGCCATTAGGTAAACATGAGATCACGTTGCCAGCGTTTTACATGCAAGTACACACATGTTCAACCTGCTGAAATTGATTGTACCCCTTGAAGTATTTGGAAAAAGTCCTACACATGGACATATTTTACTTTTTCAAAATTATCTTTGTATCATGTGTTGTTAACTTTTGCTTTCCGCTACGTATGGCACTGTCCTCATTATCAGTTATAGTTATATATTATCAGTATATCAGTGTATTTGTTACTGCCCGTGCGTGATATCTAGTAACAATTTAATTGTGTCACTCTTACTTTAACAGGGATAAATGAGTGTTTTGAGGCAGTGACGGATAAAATATCCTGCCTCTTACAGAAGTCCCATATACCACGTGTCCTTTCCCGATTTAGATTAGTTTCACAAAGATCCTTTTAGCAAACACCTTGTGTTATCACTAACTTTCAGTGATCCATTCACATGATGGTCACCGCTATTTTGCCCTGAACACCTAATGGAATCTGTTTCGGAAGATAATTAAGACTGATTGTTTGCTGGCGTTGATGTTATATATTTGGAACTGTTGTTCTCTTGCTGGCTGTGCCCATTCGGGGAAGATCCCCTTATGTTTCCCTGTTACATGTTGACACTTCTTAAGAGATTCGGGTCTTTTTTTGATCACGTATATGAATGCTGTTTAGTAGTTTCAGCAGGTTGTGAATTATATTTTGTGGCTGCTCTCATTTTGAGACTCGATATTGTATGAACAATAAAAGCAATTAGTGTGTTGTGAGACTCAACGGTTACAAGCAATAAATATGGATGCTGGGTGTCTGATTTGGTTTATGTAACTGTATAGTGAACAGGAGACATATTTTAAGAGCTAATTTCTGCATGGTCACATGTATTTGACCTGGTTACAGCATAACCCTTTTCATAGGTTATACATAAATAGGAATTGTCAACGTAGGAGAATAACCAGTAGATTTTCGCCGAAACAGATTCCATTTGGCGTAAAGGGTATAAAACATGTCCTGGCATGGATTATGTTAAATCATCAATGGGAGTAAAACTGACAAATATATCCCCAACACGTATAGTTTCTCTCAATACACGATGCTTTTCATATATTTCCATCAACTAACACACCAATTTCATTTCAATAAAATCCTAACTAACTTTCTGTCTTATTTGTGTACGCACAGAAGTATGTATCTTGAATATCTTACAATTCCCTTAAATTTCACACAATTCCCCATTCAGATCTTTACGTACTTTATAAAACGTGTTGGTCTATAATCTGTTGTTGAGTGTTATTATTCAGTTAATTAAGTATGAAGAAAAGATGGTGAAGCGGACAAGTTACTGTTGTTACGTTATCTGAAATTAAAGAACGATGTATTTGCAGCGTTTCTGCAGAAAAAGGTCAACATGAATTGTTGCGTGAAGAAACATAACGCGATGTTAACTTCTTTTCTTTTCAACGTGCTTCAAACGTTAAATTAGCTTAGAACACGTGACACAACTGTCGATTTGCATTGCTCATTGTTAAACACGAAGATTAGAAAAACAAGAAATGGTAAACTACTCCGAGTCAGTCTTCATTTGGCGTTATCAAAAGAAACAATTATTGAACAGATTTGTGAGAGGTGGTAAAAAGAATCCAGCACGGTGATACAAATGAAGTTTACATTTCGTGTCGCAGTGCTAAAGATCTGTGGAATCATTAAACATTTGCACCCCTGTTTGAGCCATTAATTCACTCTCCCAATATTCCGTATGCAACAAGCGGCGCATGGCTGTACTCCTTGACCTTTGAGAAAAATACAGACGCTCACTGTTTAGAGTCGCGAAGTGCACTGAATATTTCTTACAGGCTGGTGATTGGCGGTTATTATTAATATTACTGCTGAATATGCTTATTATGGAATGAAAGCTAATGTAGACATTCTGAGGATGGATATGTTACTCATAATACAATACGGTCTTGAGGCATGAAACACTGTGTGCCTCAGAATGTTGTTAAGTGTTGATATCATGCTACGAAACGACAAGTCATTAATATATTATCTGGTGTATGTTAGGAACGTCTTGACGACCTGTTGAAACTATTTGATGCAGAAAACATTGGACAATGCGTATAAACATACAGACGATACAGCACATTATGCCAACACAACATGTGTGTTTAGTGCATACTGGTTTCAAAGCGATAAAGAAATTATAACAAAATATTTATGATAATAATGTGTATTTTAATCCACAGCCTTCTGTTTTTATTGTTTGAACACGTTGGACCTCGCATATTTTGCCTACTGTTATAGATATTGCGCTATAATCTATTCACGGCTATTGTCATATTTGAAGTGCTTGAGATCAGCATCCAATATACTTAAGCAGTTTCAAGTACAGCTCTACCTTGTAAATTGCATATACTTTTATATTTGTTGCATTCATTTAAGAAAATGGTAAAAATGAGTTCACCTTTAATTGAATTATCAGGTTTACATGGACAATGTATTAAAAAAAATCTGCATTTTTGCTGATATGTTCCTATTAATCTAGCGTCATTTGAATTTGCCTAAGAATGAGAGACGGTTGCAACAACATGAACATTTAGTGTATATTGACCTCTTGAGGACCAGGGTTAGAATAGTATTCTATTGTTTGTCGTAAGACTAAATTGGATTAGATCGCTAGGTCAAGTGACTTGTCCATCCTACCCCGGAGTGGAACGTTGCTCATACTTTCAATTATTTGTTTGTCTGGTTTGAAATCGGTCATTTACATGATATTCAAAACGTCTCGTATACCTGCCGGAGCGTAAAGGGCAAACTAGTACTGTAAATTATGTAGATGGAACACTTAAAATCATTGATGACAGGGGAAAGCACGTACTGCTCTACCTGAAACATCTACCACTCACAAACTGTATTTCGATGTTAGTAATGAAGTGTGAAAACCTAATGTAAAGGTCAGAGCATGGGGTAGTATCGCGCATCAAGCGATATGTCATACTCAATAAATTCCTCTGAATATCTACCATCAAATGTCTTAACCAGGCTTGACTGAAAAGGTTAGTTGTACGCGAAATGAGTCTTTCCGTGAAATTTGAATAAAATGCACATTCTCTACAGTACCTAATTCTCAACTGAAAAATGTAGACTCCATAAGCTAGAGCTGATAGTATTTTGTTCGACATGAAGTTGCAAAATAAGATTGGAAAATCGAAATCATCCATCTTTGTCTGGCTTTTTTTTATTTTCTATGCACCGATGACGGAAGATTTTTGTTTTAGTTGTCTCTTTGATTTACAACTCTGGTGGATAGATCAGGTGAAGATAGTTTTTCTGGGCATTTTTGAAGAAAAGAGAAGAGTTCATCTGTATATCTAAAACTGAACTTGAACCTTTGAGCATCGTGCCATTTCTGTTATTTAACTAAAGTAGTCACACATTAGAGAAACTTATTTACTGGGGAATGGACACAGTTTGCTTCCCGTTTGGGGACACGTACTACATATCCAAATGTTCTATGTCAAAGATATTTACAATCAGGAAATTGAAATAGCGGGAAACTTGCAGTCATACAAACAAACAATGCATTGTCTTTAGAGGACCCAGTGAATATGTAAGGTTTGAAAGACTCGGTTAGTTGTCGGAATTGTAAGCTGCATGGAGACGTCATTCGCAATTACTTAATTTTGAAATAAAACAAGATACTTGCGAGTTTGCCGGATATATTGCTAGCCGGAAGAGACAGAACGTCTGATTCCTACCACAAAGGGTAAGAAAATCTGTACAGATATATCTAACATTAAAGGATAAATCAGGTTTTGACTCAATACGTAATATTGCAATGGTAGGAAAAATTGAATTAACAATGTTGACATTTTGCTATAAACCACTTGTTATGTTGTTCGCTGTTGTTATGCATGCTGATTGGCCATCAAGCCCATCGATAGAGTCAAGTCCAATGACACCATATTGTCCTGTAATTTAACTGATTGTGCAAATTACAAATACCTCGAAGAACATGTTTTTGCAAGGTTCATAATTTTAATCAAGTGAACAAACTTTAAAGCTATGCATATGTGTACATACATCTACTGGATGCCATGCATGGTATGAATATTCTATTTCTTCTCCTAAACGAAGCCCTCTGTCACAGTGTGAAAATTCATCTTGATTCGACAAAAGAATTCATTCCTTCGTGGCAAATGAAACGTCCTAACTACAGGTTAATATGAGAACCTCTTTTGTGAAGCATTATTGCACAGTGGTGCATTTCTGCTCCACAACATCTTACAACCGGATGTCAGGAGAATATGTTGATATCTGTCTAACCAGATACTGTACCCTCGTGCGTGTTGTAGGTCAAATGAGTTAGTCCAAATATAGGGTCTTCTCAACAATTCAGAACTTTTATTTCTTTTGTTAACATATATATCCAATCAATGCACCTTGACAGTAACACTTCAATGATAGCGTGAACTGTATAGAGGAGTACATTATCTCACATCCTTTGTGATGGCAGGAGTCAATCCGGTTAAAGAAGTTTAAAGCACTGTCTGTAGACGATGTGGCACGGAAAGACTCTCGCGAGTCATGTTTGCTGAAACGAGCTACCTACCAAGGTACGACACAGACACACACGAGTACAATAAGCAACAAAGAAGGCGTCCAAATATACGTGAAGACAGTGGCTTGCAGGACAATACCTGTCGTTCTTGATTAAGTGCCACCGAGAACAAGATAGAGCCGTCGACAGAGAAACAATTTCAAAGCTAGTTTACACGTACTGTCTACAACTAAAGGCAATACGTCCAACAGAGACCAAATAGAAAAGGGGCGCCGAAATACGGAAACAACATTCAACTCTTTCACTCGATAATTGCAAATATTTTGTAATGTTGTGAACGACAAACATTCAGAACAGCGTATGACAAGGAACATTATGGTTAACAACTTCTTTATCATACATGCACAAAGTTTCATGGCTACTCCTTTCACCTCCATCAGGTGAAGGAGCAAAACGTAGCCCTGAAACGATGTGTATGTTTAATAAAGCTATCCATATTATTTCTTGTCATATGTATATCCAACTGTAAGTACTCATAAAGAGTCTCATTCGGTACTTTGTGTTTCAAGTCATACAGCATACTCAAAAATGGGATTATGTTTTTGAGGGGAACACAATATATACAAACTGAATGGTCAGTTATTTCAGATCTAATTTAAAAGGAATATTAATTTTATTGGCTTATTCTATGTGAGTGAGGTAGTCAATGTTGTTTAACGTCACAATCAGGACTATTCGAGTACACATCAGTCTGTATATAATCAAGTACGGAATACACACAATGGCTGAAAGCATGAGCAAGGAAACAGGTTGTCGGGGTACGATCGCACACAACATGGCCACCCGATCATCACTCTATTCAGCTTTTACAACAAACGTAACCTAGGGATTTTTTTTACCCGGAGGTTACACAAAGTGACAAAGTTTATGCACCTATTTAAAACAGATCATACAATACTAACCTCATCACTTTTGAAGACGCCATATTTCGGAATAATGATTTTCAAAATTAAGTGGTCGCTGTCTCATATTGTTTAAATGCAAAGGCTGACAAACATGTTAAAGAATGTAATTTTGTATTTTATAAGTGAAATGTTTTCTATGGTTGTTTGACTTGTTTGCTTGTTTGCCACAGCTCTCAATATTTCAGTTATTTTACGGCGGCCTGTAAATAATCGAGTCTAGGCCAGACTGGTTGATATTATGAGGTACGTCCCACATCGGTGGGGTAAAATGGCAAGCAATTACACAATTCTCCAAGCCTGACCACCAGATCTCATGTTGTCGCCTCGTAGGACAAGCATGTGTTGCTAAGAAACTATTGTAAACCCAGATCCGAAAATGGTAAGATATGTTAACATTAAGTAAAGTTATTAGCATAATGAAAAATTATTAATATGTTTAACAGGTGAGTGTGAGAAAATATTTCCAGAAATTTAATTGAACATGGGCCTTGTTTGTGTCAGTCAATCTATTTTCTATTTTATAAAATTGGAAATCGAGTTTTTCATTCCATATATGTATAAAAACAGACGTATTTCTGCGCTGACGTTTTCTTCAGTGTACTGTGATCGCCATAAATAGCGAATATCACCAAGTGTCTTCTGCAATCAATAGTTCAAAATGAAGTCTTAATAGAATAAAAAAAGTCGATAAAAAAAAACTCCGAGGTTAATGAATGTGTTAAAATACCAAAGCAGTATTTATTTATGTATTCATTTATTTAAACTGATCATTTCAGTTCAAATATCCCGACCAGCAGTATTGCAGTTAATGAAGGGTCGTTATAAAGGAATGCACGACAGCTTCAAATTTTGAAAAAAGAACAAGAAGTTCTCTAGCTGAACTGGAATGAGTTTGAATTTACTACAGCTTTTAAAAGTATTTCAGTTGTTCGAAGAACCCCTACCAGTGAGTTAAATTGATATAAATGTTCTTTATATTGATTACAGTTAACTCAGAGATATAAATGTATCAAGTATTTTAATGAAAATTATAATGTCATTTCCATACCACTAACTTCGCATTTTGATTTTGGTGCCCTGAGCAAACAATTTCATTCATGCATATTCCCATAAAAAGTTTCTCTTAAATTAATTTTAAAAATCATTTATCGGAGATTTCGAAGCTAAACAAGAATACTTTCTTGTTTTTTTAAGTTTAAAAACAACTAAAATCGATTTTTTTTTCTTATTTGAGTAACCATAGACGTTAAATCTTCTCAAGTGAATATATTTCTGATTTCAACATAAATCTATTATCTAATAAAATAGTAGCATACTATATTTAAACATCCTAACGAGAAATACCATTTAATTATTCACCCAATATTACATTTGTGAGGGGCCATACCAAACACAATTTTATTCAGCCCAAATCCTTTTGAACCATATGCTTTCTTCGTATTGCTTCGTTACCAAAATTTCATTTGTAATGTAGTGTTTGTCTAAATTGCCTCTAATGCAATGGTAATTTATTTTTATTGTACTGACGACATCAAGTCTAGGTTTCAATATATGAAAATGTTTACACCATAGGCTGCTCATCAACTTTGTGTGTATTTCTTTCATAGAATCTCCTTGCATAAATCTCCTTGCAATGATCGATCAAATTTTGCAAGAGTTCACACAAGAAAAGTAAAATGTCTATGTAGATTAGCACTGATTTCTCTTCGTAATGCCCCAATAATCTGTAAACATGACGTTATGCTGCTGATTCATGTTGTTTCACAAATACGCCGTATAACACCAATGGAATACCCAAGACGACATGATGCGGGTTAAGAACGACATGGTGCTGTTAACAAATAATCAATTTCATTCTTCATTTCAGGCTGAGAAAAAAATTTCTTTCCAGTACGTGAAAGTTCTTCATCGTTATAAGAGTTGCACCTACTTGGACATAACAGGTTTACTGGATAAGGTTAATTTATCAATGTACGGTTAACAGTAGTTTTCAAGTAATGTTTGAACTATGTGGAATGATCTCTTTCCAAGATCATTCGACATTTGATACATTGATTGTGAAGGAAAATAACATCATCAGGTCATTAAGACCATGCTATATTCTATATCTCATATTTGAAACCTGACATGTCAACCACAATTTTAAACATTTATTAGTATGATGCGAGTTTGCAACAACTTCTGCAAAGTACTTGTTTCGACAATAGAAATGGATTATATGTATATTAGACAAGTGCACAAGCACATACACATCTGAAAATATTCAGTTAATTTCAGGACGATAGTATCTGTGAATATAACAATGCGAATTCCACTATATTCTGCATTTCCTTTTACTGAAGAGTGACAGGGCTTGAGGTAACAAAATATATCTCCAAGAGTTCCGAAAAACTTTTGATACACTTACTGCTGAGTGTGTCCTTTAACATTTGATTCATATATATCAACCATTTCTTCGAAAAATGGAATAAGAAGGCTTGTTTGGCCAATCATCAATTGATTAGCAACTTTTAAACTTTTAAACACCCCTGTTGCAATTGTAATGTGATTATCGATCAGCTCTAAGCACTCGGGTCAGTTAACCTTAAAACAGGTTTTCGAAAAACATGTGAGGTGAGGTGAAATGGGGTTTAACGGCCAAGATTATTGCGCTTATATAGCAACGTGCATGCACGTGTGAGTCTTGTGTGTGTGGCTGCTTGTACTAGTCCGAAATGATACCGATTTGTAGTTCTAACCCACTGAGATACCATGCCGCAGTTTAACATGAATACCTCACTCAGACAGTAACAACAAGTACCATCTTTTAAAATATTTTGGTAACGCCGGACCTTCCGCTCTTCGGGCGGACACTCTACTACTAGACCACGGAGGCGGTCACAAAAACATGTACACAGATAAGTACAATCTTACAGACATTATATGCAAAGTCTGATATATGTCAATACAAAGTCAGAAAGATTTGCGTCATTTATAGCTCAGATTATCGGATCACAATTGAACTTATTAATACTTAGAAGGATTACTTACAGCGTATACAAGCACAACAACATATAATGACAAAACGTTACACGTGGTTATCAAACGAAATATGTGAGGTCTATTTTGAAGACCTCATGTTGACCTCGTAATGACCAGATTTAGTTCCACATCATTGTAATAAGTAATAGTTGATAGGCCTCTGTGAGCCACTGTGAGATATCCGTGAGACCTCTGGCAGGTTAGGATGGCGAAAACCCATGATATGGGGTGTCAAATAATAAATATCCTTTCGTGATGTTCCCATCACATGTATATTTGGCAAACACTCGCGACAAGCAATCAATGTGTCGTATCCATTGACTTCATTTTCCTGGTTACATTTTCAGACTTACATATTTTACAGTTTTTGCTAAACCTGTACTCTTCATACAAAGTATGTCTTTAGTCGAGTAAACAAAATATCTCACACAGATGATGGGTTAATATGGAAAATAGGTAAAACGTTATACGTATAAACCTCGCATACACTCGTCATAACCAAATTACCCCTTACGATTTCCTGTTCAAAACAGGTACTGGTTGTAATTATCAAAATACCCCGTGCGATTTCCGGGTCAAAATCGTGCCTGATTGTAATAAATAAAATACCCCGTGTGATGTCTGGGTCAGAATAGTTACTGGTTGTAATAAATAAGATACCCCGTGTGACTTCTGGGTCAGAATAGTTACTGGTTGTAAGAGCCGACTGATGTGAGGATCGCTGGTTACCAAGTGTGTACCAGATTGTATGTCATCGTACCCCAATGGCGTGGATCGTTGCTTAGGCTATCAACCACTTGTTTGCATAGTTTTGACAATTCTTTACTGGCCGTAGTGATATATCTGGAGAAATGGTTTCATTACCACCGGTTTTCATGTCATGTGTATCAAGGCAAAGCTGTCACTATCATTTCTATTGAAAATATATTATAAACTGCTTTAAAACCTTCTATACATGCAAATGTGGTTATAAATGTATTTGTATGTATAATGGTAACATGTAAATCAAAACACACAGAGACAAGAAGCTTTAACTGCAACCAAAATACTGTTCTTTCATATGGTCTTAATTCGCATGATACGTTCTCAGAGCATTTAACCCCTCCTTGAACAATACTGTGTGCAATCTGGCGCTATCTATAACAAATCATTATATTATTATGAATATTATCATTTCCATAGACCATGAATTTAAGCAATACGGTCATATGGGATTTCCAATTTTCATAATGAGTGCTTTGGATTTGCTCCGCTTTGAACATTATTTCAGTTTACTTCGTGTGAATTTTTATGTCGGGGAAAAAAGTTATTCCGGTCGTTAACGTTAACGGATTTGGTGAAACCCACGAACAAAGGAATGGTCCTGACAAACCAAGGCTCAGAATGAGGGCGGATCTCTTTTTCGAAGCCTCTATTGGGGGATTCTGGCTCGCCTAAGGGACACAACTCCGTACTCGAAAGTAAATCATATTGGCATCTTATCAACAGATACTGACGGTTATTTGTTATACATGTAGAGATATTTTTGCTGTGATATCTTCACAAAGATTATCCGGTCTTAAGTGATTCCAAAAGGAGAAGTAACAAACGCATAAAACGTCATAAAACATGAGTCATATACTTCAAATATCATTGTTGTGCCTGGAGTATTGCATAAAGTCAGACTCACTACCAAATCAGGGGTTATTTATTTAATACACGGTTGTGCACGGGATCGCGAATGGTGACGACAGTTTCTATATCGTCTATTCTCATGCTTCTAAAAGTTCAAGCGCGGTCTAATTCGCCAACACCGTGTACCAGTCCACGATATAATACAATATAGAGGTACTTATCAGACAAGACGGCTTGCCCTGAACTACAGCCCATCGTGCGATGAATTCCCTCCTTAGATTTACATATACTACTCAAATGAAGCTAAACAACACTTGACTTGACAGACTTGTCTTGACTTGACAGATTAACTAGAGTCAAATGAAAAAGTCGAGTTATCTGTTACTAATTCTTTTGAGTAGTATGTCATACTCTCTTTCGTCAACCAGGTCCAATGACCATGACCAAACGTGTTTTGCTATATGTCGTTGTTGTTGCGTAACTTGGTATCGCAAAAGCATATTAGATGACTTATTGAAGAGGATTAAGAACTGAGATGGTCATGTAATGTCAGTCCTAATGGATGTCAACGTCTATATTCTTTCAAAGTGATGTTTCGGAACTGTTTCTAGTACCATGAGAAACAAACTAGTACATGTGCTAGAACCTTTACCAAACAAGCCTACCTGCATATAATGTACGGGCATATTGAAACGTCTCATTGAAAGAATGAATGTTGAATCCAAACGTCCATTGGCATTAACACCACAACTTCTGAAATGTCATTAACAAAATACCACAATATGTGCAATACCATTTGGAAGTGTGTAAGTGTTGGACTTATCCCTTTGGGGGAATTCTTTTGACTAATTGCGTCTGGCACTACGTTTCTGATTACGAATATTCTAAGAGCCCGTATATTTCTGAATACAAGTCTGAGTTTGAGAACAGCTTGTCATAAATGACCTATTCCGCAAAAGAATACTATTATTATTCTCTTGACTTGGTAGGGCAAACTCAACAGTAGTCACTTTGTCATCATTGCCTGGTTGATATCGGTAAATAAAAGTGACAATGCCGTTTGCATTATCATAAGAACGTCCATTGTAGGATTCCGACTATATCATACGCATGTGTTTTGTTTTTTATGAATAACTATCGAAAAGTGTTCGCGAAAAAGTTTGCGTACCCTGTCCCATCGGTGGCACCCGTCACTAACACAAGTTTACACCCGAACAAACACGGGTATATATGATACAAACCAAAACAGGAAATTGCATCGGACACTGGTTGTTGATGCTTCCAATGTTGAAATGCCACATACGTACGTGTGTACCTTTATAAGCCTTTCCTTATATAAGGCATTGGATCCTTCAAAGTTGTGAAATGTGGACACCAAATGCTGAACCTGCTGAAATATTATACGACACAAAGGGGAAGTTGACCATTGGAAAGTTTTGGTCTTGTGGATACTTCTCTGTCAGTCTGAATATTTTAGATAGATCTGAATATAAAACAGGTGAGGGGGTTCACTGGTCTTACATGTTTTGTAACCGTGGGTACATCAGTGGAAGGGAATTTGCTATTTGGTCATTATTAAACGGTGTCATATTATCAATACAGCTGAAGCTTGAATTAAACATCCCCGTGATTTGCCGACCCTAGCATAGTGCCCTATTTATTTGTATAATGAACAGATGAGCAAGAAGGGGAGTACAATTGATGCTCATGGGGATGCCTTCTTCTAGCCTCAATGTCCTGTCCCCTAATTCCACATGAATGTTATCTATAAGGAAGTCAAACATGTTTTCTCTCAGCAAACTTCAGATGACATTAGCTTTCATCTTTGAAACATTGTCCTGAAACTTTGAAGATGGAGATGTAACTATAACTATGGTCACCACGTTTAGTGACAAGTTCCCTCTTAATCAAGGAAAGAAAATTTTCTTGTTAGTCGTGTGGGATAGTGATCTGCAGAGTTGAGAAAATCGCATGTTTTGACAGAATTGAACTTGTTCTTTTCTCAGAGGTGCTTGATTAACTATTTAACTATTTGTCCAGTGTCATCACCTGAAATTCTAATGCATTTGACGCATCTATTCTGTGTATAAAGTGTGTTTTTCCTGAGACAGGAATACATGAATATATTTATTGTTCATCTTAGACTTAATCAGTATGCGAGATATACATGGATATCCATGTTAATATTTGGTCACATCAATGTGGCTCATGTCATGTTCATAATATCTTTCACGCGCATTGGTTGTTGGTGTTTTTCAGAGCCAGCCGCTATTGATATACCTGATATACGAGTGCAGATAGACATTCAACGATGTTTTTCTGTTGTGAGTTTAAAATGCAGGTCTCAGAAAGGCATTAGAAATTGGTAGTTAATGGGGGACTTCGCATGTCACGGACTGAATTCTTTCTACACATTTCGATGCTAGTTCAAGGAAACCAATTAACAAGGAAATACTTCAGCGAGTGAGCAATGTCGGTTTTAAAGAACCTTCGTACCATTTTGTATATAATTGCAAGATCTTGCTCCTTACTTAGGTCTATGTTTGGGGGAACGACGCTTATTAACTTATATTTCAAAATAGGCCTTTAAAGACGTTTTGTTAAGTTCTAAAATCCTCGACTTTGGTGGCTTTAGAATATATGGTGCTTTAACTCCTTCTGAAGATTTGTATCCCTTCGCAACCTGGATTCGCTAGTTATAATATGCATTTCATGACTCGATTTATACCGTATTTGGGGGGCTTGAATTGGCAATGTTTTACATCCGGAATCAAACTATGGTATATTATGCTGTTTATCATTGCATTTATACAACATATTCAAAATGTTATACTCGCTAAGTACAACTTAACATGCACTGATCAAAAGCAATGTCCCCAAAACATGTTAAAAAAGAAGATATTTGTACAAACTTCTGTTAGATATTTGTATTAAAATTTTAATTTAAAGGTCATTATTGTTTACACTGGTATGCGTACCTACACGTAGTAGCGTTAGATTTGAAAGCGAGCTTGGACCACTATTAGGCCTATTTGCGCCCAAAGTTACTATGATTCATTGTGTAGCGTTGTGTCCCTTAGCTGCCTCGTTTCGATGGTCGATTATTTGATTCCCCTCTCCTCCCCTCCCCCACACCCATTCATTATCTTCGGTTTGTCAGCACATAAACACACATATCAGTCAAACAAATACCAACATGAGGCGATCACTCCCTTTTCAATAGGATGCAAAAATTAACTCGAAGTTCATCTCAGATGGCATAATTATTATTGGGCATAGTCCATCACAATTGATCGTCTGAACAAAACTATATTACCCCCATGGGCAAACTATGCTGAGGGGTTATAGATCAGAGGTATAATGGCAACTTAGTTAATAAATAATTACTTTTTTACAATATTTTGCAAGTTTCGTCATCAAGGTATGATTTTATAGCTGGATAAGTTTATACATTGATAAACATAAGGGTATGTATCTAATGGAATTAAATTATGTACATTTAGATGTCCCGACTATTACATAAAATGCATTCCCTTTCCGCTGAGACCGTATTGTTCCATCTTCCAAACTGGAAAATATTGATAAGATGTTCGAAAGAACAAAGATATGTACCGTTTGGGGGGAAGAAAATTAAATATTTTGCAAATGCAAAGCTATTCTCCATGACTTAATAGAATCTCGCTTTCCTTAAATTTTAAATATCAGAGTTTCTTGTTTGTAAAATAAACAGACGTCAGCGCCAGAGAATAATGTGTGTGTGTGTGTGTGTGTGTGTGTGTGTGTGTGTGTGTGTGTGTGTGTGTGTGTGCGTGCTTGCTTGTACTAGTCCGGACTGAAGCCTATTTATAGTGCAAGCCTACTGAGATACCATGCCGCAGTTTAACTATTTAACTATTTGTCCAGTGTCATCACCTGAAATTCTAATGTATTTGACGCCTATATTCTGTGTGTGTGTGTATATTTATTGTGTGTGTGTGTGTGTGTGTGTGTGTGTGTGTGTGTGTGTGTGTGTGTGTGTGTGTGTGTGTGTGTGTGTGTGTGTGTGTGTGTGTGTGTGTGTGTGTGTGCGCGTGCTTGCTTGTCCTAGTCCGGACTGAAGCCTACTGAGATACCATGCCGCAGTTTAACATGAATACCCCAGTATACTGACTCCGAGCCGACCTGTCCTTCATTTAGCCCCTTGATTCCGAGTAACAACAAGTACCATCTTTTAACGTCTTTTGGTATGACGCAGCAGGGGATCGGACTCCGGACCTTCCGCTCACCAGGTGGACGCTCTACCACTAGACCACGGAGGCGGTTTATGCCCAGTGCATCTTGTATTGACCTTGTCTAGGTGATCTCCTAGGGTAACTTTGCATCTTATACATGTTATTTGAGAGACGTAGTAGTGTTTACTCTTCACAACTTCATAATAAAACGTGTTTGTGTATTGGGGTAAGTGAACACAATGAGATCTCATAATTGTTTACGTAAATGTATAAATATGCTTAATGTATGGTCCGTACAGTCATTTATGTCTTTGAATATATTTTAAAGTTTGAAAAATGCCATTGTTAAACGAGATTTCCACGACGTGTTTCGTCAACACATGTTACCAATTGAAGTAATATGGATCAAATGGATGACGAAATACACACCTCACCGGGTCTTGTCACCTGGGAGATAAATATAAGATGAGTAAAATGTTATAATAGTAAATGTTACTATGACACTGTGACCATGAACCGCAGCAACCATTTCAAATATTAAAAATTATCATGAAATGTAACTTCAATTTGCAACGATAATGGTTTTTTCTGCATGTTAGTTTTATAGATTAAACCTACAGTTTATGAAAGATTTCTATAATCATAAATAGGACGATTGTCGACTATATTTCTCGAGTTACCTAAGGGTGTGACAATATGCAGTCGATTAATACGAACTCTTTTGGCTGCTAGATTAGATGGCTATTTAGATTACACTGTACAGTGCTTCCTTTGTATAGTTTGCTTATCAACTCAGAGCCGTGCTTTTCGTTCTTTGTGTTCTGCTTCAAGATCAAATAGTAATAAATGTGTTACCATATGTTAAATGGGTTTAGGGGCTTCCTGATTGCCACTCTATGAGCTACTGACAAAACGATATAATTGTTTATTCCGATTCTGTCGTCGTATTTGTCTTCCTCTTGTATTACCACCTCCTTTCTCGTTCCTTCGGCTGCTTCACGTGTCTGTGTTTAATTCTTAATTCAAAGATTAGATTTTCCTTAACAATGAATAATCTAGTTATTATACTCCAACTTTATGCTTTCTTTTATATTTCTAATATCGTTTTTTTAAACATCAATCAAAATATTTGAATTCTGTAATATCACTTTCAATATATACAGTGTTCACTGTTGCTGGTTTTGGCAGGAAACACTTCTAGGTTCAACAGCACTAAACTCAACGGTTTGACACGCCTTGATATACCTGATTTAACTAACGCACTAACGATAATTATTGCCAACTACCCATTTAAATAGAATACTATATGTTAATTTAGAATGGCCACTTTAAATGCATTTTAATGCCTCAAGGGAATGTACAAAAGAGAAACATCAATTGCTAGAAAAATGGTAAATTTACCTTTCAAACTGGCTTGGTTGAGATCAAGCGATATCTCCTTCATCACATTCCTGTACAGACAAACGTGACTTCATAGGTTACCATGACATCACAATCAAATGCCATTATTCATTTCTTTGTCACTTTGTACACCCAAGACACTGGTTCTTACTGTTTCCAAGCTCAAAAAGTTGGAAGAATGATTTTGGATGGTCAATAAAATCTCACACTGTCTTTTGATATCAAATATATTGAAAATTTAAAACCTCTGTCGACTTGTATTGGTGTTTTGTTTTGTATCGTCACGAGTTGACAAGATTACGTACAGGTATGTCCAAGTTAGCTGTGGAACAAGGACGCAGCACTTGTATCGTATGTCATTTACATTTGCTGAAGGATCAGCTTCAGTTTCTTATGATTTGTCCTGTATTAGAGGTCTTAGAGAACATTATCTCCCTGTGTACTATATCGAACGACATTCTGTAAGTCCTTTGTTCAACCTTCTCAAAGAAAGTCTATAAATGAAAGTTCCAATTAGTTCCAAAAGGTCCAGTTCTCTAAGGTCCTAAATTTGAAACAACAACACCTGTCTAAACAGGATATTTGAATAAATAATGTGCTTTCCTCTGCGAAAGCAATCAATATATAAACATTAAACAGCCGAGTTAGAATTGGTTTGCAGCATCCCTTGCCTGTTATAAGAGGCATCTAACGGAATCGAATGGTCAAGCTCGCTGATTATTTTTATGTATGTCACCGTATCCCAGTTGTAAAGATCGATCCTCATAATGTCAATGACTGAACTGTCTGGTCCAGATTTGATTATTTAGAGACTGTTATTAAGATAAGTTTTGGCATTGTATGAAAGTTGTATTACACTTGCGAAGTTGATTCGGCGCCTGTAAAATGTCGTCCCGTACACCAGAGAAACGACTCATTCTAACAGGCTAAATACACCTAAAAAAATGTTTAAAACGTAAAACCACATGTTTTGACAGAATTGAACTTGTAAAGCCATTTAAGATATGTAGCAGTATACAACGATGTCATTCAACTATGGTTAATGCTGCAATAGTATACAAGTGTACATTATGACACTGATACTAGTACAGAACCTGCGGGGTCGTATATTGCTTACAACGGTTACCTTATGACGTATAATTATACTGATTTGGAGTTCAACAATGCTCGTCGCCTCTCATGGGTATTTCACAAACTTAATAATAAGCGATACCTCCGCTGAAGTAGGTCTTTACAGAGGTCACAATGACCTGATATTCGCTGAAATGGCAGGGCATTTCGTTTTCAAATCCGAACTCGCTCACGGTTCGGCCGCTGGGGCATGGAGGAAACGTTTCGAAGTCAGGCTTTGTAAATGTTAGAAAGTATTATTTGGAGTATACAAAACAATATGTTTGGTTTTTGTTCTTGTAAGTTGACTACAAACTAAAACGCCTGTTCGCATCAAGATGATGTCATAAAAAGTAAATTGTCTTTCATATTTTGAAAGACCGAGAAACATGCAAAATTGACTAGGTCCAATATTTCATTTTGCTAGATAAATTTGACGTGCTGTCTCTTTTTATTTTATTGTTATTTGTCTGAGGTAATTAAATAATCCCTCCTCGGTTTTCACTTGCCCGACCCCGGCAACCCTCAATCCCAACCAAAAAGTTCCATGGATCTATAAAAGTAAACAATACAGTGGTATACAAATTGTACTCACTCGAAATCTATAAAAGATGACGTTTACTGATGCACATAATGTATGCACAACTTAAATAAAACATTTGTTTGAAGCTTTTTGAACTGCTCCTTTTTGTTGATCATGTAATACTTCAGCATTGATGACTTAAATTTTAGAAATAAATATCATTCTTAGTTGTGGCACGGCAACTGTAGGCCTAGTGATTGACCTGCATATTGTATACATAAGAAAACGAAACTGCAATCATGTACGTGTAGTGATAATCAAAAAGGGATTTTCTAAGATTATGTCAGATGTAGATTATATCTGATTCAGATGAGTTGAGTTCATATTACATCAACATTGCAGCCTGAGATCACATATGGACTATAAAAACGCTGAGGTCAACAATTAAGCATCAGACATATGGAGTGCTTCAAACAAGATGAATATGTAATAATTATACATTCTACATATTTCATAATATTACAAACGTTCTGAAAAAACGTATGTGAAAAAGTTGCCTGTAACTTGTACATGTCGACACATGTTAACCTGTAAAAGTAATTTTGATTCAATCATTTATAAAACCATCTTTGTCACCCCATCACCTATCAACCATGCAGTATCTACTCAATGGTAAGTACTGTTTATTGTGACATCATTTTCGGTCAAATGATACGTGTATGTATTTTCGAATAACATGTTTTTGAATAAAGAACAATTATAATTTCCCTGTAGGTTTGTATAGATGCTTGCTTATTTTTTATTTAGGCAATCCATGCGGATTTCGATCCTTTTTTAGCATGAGCTCCGTGATTTATATATTTACAGATGTACGTGTATGTTATAGGTTATAGATTTCTTTGTACGCAATCTTCCCGTCACTCTTTTTAACTATTGATATAAACTATGCACTTTCCGGGAACTGACGTTAGTCTTCTGACGTTATGTAATGACAGAGGGCACGTGCGGTCCTGTCGTTTCAGGCACCACAGGTCGCTGTGCATGGTTAGGGCCCAATTCTAAGACTTACATCACTTTGGTCTTTCCACACTCACCAAGCTGACACGCATATTGTAACTGAAATACTGTTCAAAGCGGCCCTTTACCAAAGTCCCCCCCTCCCTCACGACACATGCAGTATGTGCAGCTATATGTGCGCCCGGATTAACCTTCAACTGATGTCATCATCACATCACACATTTCCACCAAGGAATGTCGGAATCATTTTACCAATCTGCAAGAATCTGGTTACATGCGGTTACAGTATTTAAAATAGACACCATGCTGTGCTTGAAAAACATCACTTCTTTATTTCAAAATCGGATATGATATAATAATCTTCAAGACAAGTTATACAAATATGTCCCGTATTGGATGTTTATTGGTTTACGAGTTTACATTTCACAATCTTACATAGTATTGTGCTGTGTTATACATGTATGTTGTACTATACATGCCTTTGCATGTGTTTGGGGCGTATGTCATCGATAGTGAAGGATACGCACACCTTTTCGTGAACTTATCATTAAATGATAGGAATTCATAAACACACATGATATGATCGTACTCGTACAATGGACTTTTATTTCCTTTAGAACTACATCAAGGAATCACTTACGTTTGAAAGTTCATTATCATGACAAACTGTGTTTTGGCATAAGGGGATATGAGAGACAGAGTTGTTCGCAATTTGACAGGATTCTGTGATCGTGGGTTCAAATCGTAGATTCGCACTGATTATGACCTCTGGTCTGTCCACACTATACCCAGGCTCACTGGTTTACAAAGTGTTAATGTTTTCGTCCTGTGTAACTTGTATCACAGATCTCTTCCCACATCAAACTATCACACAGTGATAAAACTGAAAAAACGTTCAACGAGGCTTAAAGTAGAACAAACTCACTCACTTTTGACATACCGATAAATAACGACTTTAAAGATATCTTATCGCTATGAATAAAACGATTGATATGATATCCAAATCACTTTATTGGACGTCAATTGATTTTATTTCAAAATAGATATTACATGCCATGTTCACACCTCAGCAAATGTCAATGCCTTATAATGCAGGGTAAATCATTATGAGTGGCAGTAAGAATAGGAAGTTTTGTTGGGAAAATACATGTACAACTATAAACAGATTAAATTAGCTTAAGTAGTTGATATTTATCCCCAGTTCTTGAACATGTCTCAATAAATAGAAATTGTTTCATAATTGTCAATAAGAGGTAACGGGTTTTATGCTAATCTATATCTGCAGAAAAAATAGGCCTAAAATGTCCGCAATTTTGACATATTACTTTTCAGAAGTGTATTCTTGTATGTAGTTGTAGCAGGTAATATTTTCCCTGACTATAGTTAAGGTATGAGAGCACCATCAGCATTATACAATCAATTGTATGGTTTTGCATTTAATAATTCATAATGTACATTACTTTGGACCGAATTTAGTTTATTTTTAAGGCACATTATATGGATTAGTTCCGTTTCCCTCACTGACTTAGAACACCGTTCAAAATTGCGACATTGTTGTTTTCTGAGATTGAAAGGTTCTAGTCCGGGAAGACTTATTGGCTTATTTTGACCAGTGGTAGAGTTCATTTTGGTTCACACAATTGGGTTAAAATGTGAATCATTCGTGTAAATTTGCCCGTTTCATGTCATCCACGTCAAGAGGTTTATTAATAATTATGTCACAGATGCTTTGTGAATTGTTAATGAATAGTTGTGAGTACAAGGTTTCAAATTCAAACAATAAAGTAACAGTATACAATTATTTGGTGCCCCCCTTACTAGGTTTAATAACGAAAGTGGAATGCAGATACTTGTATATAGGTCCTAAATAGATATATAAATAAATCTTTTAATCTTGGAAACTGTTTCCATGTTTGGTAAAGAACACATTTTGATAAATGATCTGGTATAAACTTTGGAGATAAGCCTAACATGTTTTCAAATTTGAGGTGTCTAACTGTAGATTAGAGACATCATATCTTAATTCGGAATGTATCATAATTATAAATAGGAAGTTTTAATTTTTTCAAAGAGTAGGTTTAATCCCCGTTCTACCACGACGACAAGAGCGCTTACACATGGGCATGTAGTGACATATAGTGACAAATAAAAAAATATATTACTCAAGATCAAAATTAATTGTTTATATGCTTGACCAGTTCAAAATGATGGTTACACTATACAAAGTTTTTCAGAAGAGTTGATGAAATAAACCTTCATAGATATATATTTAATTTCATCACAACTTGATGCATATTTGCATTGCTTGGGCCCAACAAAGTTTTTAAGTCAATACGACATCTTTCGTGTTGTATTAATGAAAAAAACGCTGTTAAACCTATTAAATCATAGTATTTTAGTTATTTTGAACTTGTATTTGTGTACCAGTTGGCTTGAAATAATACCCCACTAGCAGTAGAGAGAGACTGAGAGACGGCTTATTTGTCGAACCGATTATTGTTTGACCCTCACACAGAGGTGGTCAGTGTTCCTTTCACTTTTGTGTCTGTTCTGAAACAGACGTCATCCTGTTTGATAACAAGTTGTTCTGATATCGAACGTATACAATTATTATTATATGCAGCGATGGCTAGGATAACAATAGATCAATGTTTTTCTACGCAAGGCTTTTGTGTGAAAGGGCATGATAATGTTGACGTATCGAATGGAATTAGATATCTGACTTTAATCTGATCTTCACTGTAATGGTAGACTTACGTTGAAAGAGCGTCTAGGTATCAAGCCTCGAAAGATTAGTTCATATTTGGAAAGACTTCAATGAAAGTTTGTAGCATAATATTTATTACTTAAATGTTAAACTGTTTCATTAACATCCAACTGTTATATTTGTATTCTTTTGTGAAGGTTTCAATCTATATCCATATCACATACAGTAAACCTTATTGAGTTTCGGAAATGTCAGTGTGTTTTGTAAACAATGAACCCATTGACTGAGAACCATTTCTTAGTATACAAAAACCTGGTCGTCACATTGCCTATCACTTTCCGAATATAATGCCTACCATAAACTATAGGTCATTTATGTTTAGTGTAAAGTTTTTAATCTGAACCAAAAATATATTTCCCAATATATGTTTTGCGCTATCAAACTTATATTTTTGTCATGATATAGTTGTATTATTTTGTACACTGCATTCTACATGTAATGAGTTCATTAGTTCATATGAAGTAAATGTTTATATTATCTTTGTACGATTTCTCACTTTAACTATTCCCATCAGCGGTCCATCCAACAGTTCCTATCAGTTTGACATTCATTGCTACTACCACCTACTAGTATTCATCTCGAATAACATTTGAGAATATTACAAACAGAGACAAAATGTGGGTGAGTTGTTTTTTTCGTCGCTTTTAGCAATATTTCAGCAATATCACGACATCTAGCCCGGGTCTTTAACCACCAAGCTGCCCCACCTCCACCTATCTATATATATATACACGGGGCGTTGCAGTGCGTTTCCAGTGATGTAGAAAAGTCAAATAAGTATGTAATCATGTACTCGATTAGAAATATCCGTTTCGCCGTGATTTTAAGTATCATTATAAAACTGACTAACATAGTCGTTTACTTAAACCCTTCAGAAAATTAGACACCGATACGTTTCTCTGTTGCCAAACATTGCAGCACACCACCTACATTTAGTTTGCATTATATCTCCGCCGGGATTCAATTGTGAAGGTGGTAAATATTGAACTAAGGTTTACAAATACGTTTACCATAGAAATGACCGACTGTAAATTCTGTGTTTTTAAAGTATTTTCAAAAGGCTGGAGCTTCAGAGTGGCATCGAAGACTTATTGAATGTGTGATTAGCACAAACGAGAAACGCGCTTATTCTGCATGATGTAATGCTCGAGTGCTGGCTTGCACACCGGATGTTTACACTCAAAACATAAACAGGCTGATTGATTTTGATGTGCCAAAAAGAAGAAATTGTGAAACGTTTCCCTGGGTTTTTTCTATCCTTGTGCTTTATTGCAAGGAAATATGCATGAAGTCACATATCAATCATTCTACAAGAAGAAACAAATTCCTACAATTTCAGTTGTGTTTTATGATTTACAGATTGTTTTATTTTAGGAAAATTTAACACAAACGTCTGATTGACAAACTGGTGAGTAAATCATAACATATTTTAGAGTTAAAGGAGTTATACATGCATTTATATAACACCAGTTTTTCGTTAAGGACAATGCTGGGAAAGCTGTATCATTTTTTGACGGCAAACGTTTTAACCGATACTCACATGGATCGACAGGCTCGAACTTGTATCCGCACTCGACATTGATGAATTCTCTACATCTGTTGATATTGACGTCAAAGAGTTGTGGGTAACGACATTCGGCAACAAAGGGTTCACCATGCCTCCATTTAGGGATGAGAGCTGTCTCCGTGCAGTTGAAGTACCAGTGGCAGTTCTTGGGGTGGGGAATCAGCTTGCCGTGGTTTGTTCTGCAGGGGTGTCCTGGAAGATAATAATGCCTTTGTGAACGTGAAAGTCTCTGCATTCTTAAATGGATTCATCATCCTGAAAATGGGAACGGAATTTGCCTTATTTCGGAAGATGTAAGGAACTGTATATTTATTCTTAAATTAATCCTTTCACAATAGTGATCCATTTGTTGTAACATCAGTATGACTGATTCTACGACACCCGCAGATGTACAAGATGTACAGATGCACACATTGGATATATACAGGTGTACATAAGGGGTATATACCAGATCAACAAATGTACATATGGGATATATACAATATATTTTATGTGTACAAATGGGAGAAAAAGAAAACAAACAAACAAATAACTATCACACTACATGGCATTAACACAGACACTCGTGGATGCTCTTATGTAAGTCTTCCCTGTCATTTTATTCGTGATTGTTTTGTGCGATGCTTACATGGTAAGCGTAGATTAGTGCTTTTCTTAATTTCGTGACATCATCTATAGAGGAGGTGTCAACCGCCGACGTGGACGGACAAACGAACCATGACTATGGATAATGGTTTTATTATATGCTTATTCTTTTCGCAAACACCCGTTGTCATCACTGATTTCAAGTAAGTTTCACCAATATTCACCGTTGTCGTTTTATATTTAGAACACAGTATACACTGACGTCCCCAACAGTAATAGCGGAATCAGCGGACTTTTGGGATTGGCTGTTGAGGCTACCTATCCGTACCTATCCGTACCTAGACATATAATGGCTAACGAAATGGCTCGTCAGCAATATGTCATTTTTTTATCATTTGTCAACAATGCCTTTAATAGCTTTTCAAATATATGCAGACACAAATTAATACAATAAACCTAAATCTATCCATCTATCTATCTATCTATCTATCTATCTATCTATCTGACTCCGTTTGGTTTAATTGCAGTGACTGAGGATGAAACTAGTTATTACCAACCACAAGGTTCAAGGAATGACATATTATATTTCACACATATGACAAACCCACTATAAATTCTGAGTGAGTGAGTGAGTGAGTTGGGTTTAACGCCGCTTTTAACAGTATTCCAGTTATATCACGGCGTGTCAGTTTAATGTGGGAGGAAAGCCCGAAGTGATGCAGATTTCAGACGTTTACCACTTCGGTGAAACCCACGACCACGGGTATGGTGCTGACAAACCTAGAAACATAATCGGGGCGAACCGGGATTCGAACCCACATAGGTTTCTGGCGTGCCCGAGGGACGCGACTCTGCACAGCGAATCGCGGCGCCTTAGACGACTTGGCCACCCGTACCCCCCTATAAATTCTGAAAGGTTTTCGATTATAATAATAGGAAAATTAGAATGATATGTGTTGTTCACGTACATGTATGATTAGTTCAGCAAATTAGAATAGCCACGTATACTTTTAACTGAAGTTCAGATTGAATATATCATTCATTTTAATGCTTGTTTTGATCAAATACCTTCATATGTTGAAGGGGAAGAACGTCAAGTTCAGCATATAGTCTGTTGCTGAATGTACATGACGTGCATACGCTGTTTATTCATGAAGCACCTGTTAGGCGTTTTCGATTGATTGTTTTAATTATATTATACATGTAGATGTGTTATTCGTATTTAAAAAGTGAAGTAGCTTACTTACAAGGCATACACGCTGAAAAATTGTTCGAATTGCTCTTTAACCCAAGTCTCACACAATACGTCCTAACTTTATAACCATGAGTGAGTGAGTATGGTTTTACGCCGCTTTTAGCAATATTCCAGCAATATCACGGCGGGGGGCACCAGAATTGGGCTTCACACATTGTACCCATGTCGGGAATCGAACCCGGGTCTTTGGCATGACGAGCGAACGCTTTAACCACCAGGCTACCCAACCGCCCCATATAACCATGATGTTATAGCATGCCTTTAGTTTGTTTTTGACGGGTGCCACCGGTGGGGATGGATACGTTCCCCCTTTCTCAAAAACCTGGTTTCATCATCATTGCCTTCAATCCTAGAAACTGAACACCAGATTGTATGTTGTATGGTGAATTTGGAAGATTTCAAATAAGCATAATCATATATAAGAGAATGATTTCGTTTTGGCACAAACATATAAGTAATAATCGACCTGTTATAATTTGTTCTACCCTAATACTGATATACATAAATTCTATACATAATACTAATAACAATAGAAACAACTGGATGCAGTCCATTAAGAGCTTATTAAACAGGGGTGGTATTTCTGTAGTTTTTAATCAACCGGATTCTGTAAGTCACGGCTGGTTAGCCTCAAAAATTGAAAACATTTTAAAAGATCAATTTATTCAAAAATGGAATATTGATTTAACTACAAGCTCAAATACTTGCAACTATAGAATTTACAAAACTAATTTCAAACTTGAACAATATCTTCTCTTATCACGAGAAACCTTTACTCCAATTTTAAAATTCAGAACCCTAAATAACAATTTGCCGATTGAGACTGGCCGGTGGGAGGGCATCTCACGCGAATATCACACATGTAAGCTTAGTACCTCCCGAGCCATAGCCGACGAGTTTCATTACCTCTTTAGATGTGATTATTTTTACCAGCACAGAAAAACATTAATTGATAATAGATATTTAAACAGGTCAAACATTATTTCCTTTAAGCTTTTGATGTCAAATATGAGAACTTACAATCTTAAAAGAATATCTTAATTTATAAAAATAATACTCTCTGTACTGACGTAAACCACTGTTGCCATTTGTTCACATTGTATATATGTATGTTATTATGATGCTCGTATACCACCGGCTGGTGGTTTGAGCTAATAAAGAAATTGAATTGAATTGAATTGATAATGCTTCATAAACACATGCTTATGATATGTATTCGTAATCGTAAAATGGACTATGGTGATGGATATTTGCTTATATTTATAGATCCAAGGTGACGTAGACTGCAATATACATGCATACATGCATCACTCAAACAGTTGATATCAAAGTCCTGTAATAAAGTCAATATTCAACTTTCACGTCAAATGTTAAGGCAATATATAACAAATAATGTTTCAATTCCAATTAATATAATCACTCTGTAAATTCACAAAATAGAACATCTATGACACACACTCTACAGTATATATATGTATACAGTTTAGATAGTTATTAGGTAATGTAATCAAAATATAGATTTTGAGTTATATTATTCCGTAAGTGTTATGTTTTACCAATAATGTGTTATTTAATTTAGCTTTCCTTGAAAATTACATAACCATGGTTGTTTGAATATATTCTTATCTTAATCGGTATATACATGAAAGATAACACAGATTATTATGTTGGTGACGTATCCCCTTCTGGTGGAGGGATACCTGTCGCAGTGTCTCTCTACAGTAGGGGGCACGGGTGGCCCAGTCGTCTAAGGCGCCGTGATTCGCTGTGCAGAGTCGCGTCCCTCGGGCACGCCAGAAACCTATGATTGTGGGTGGGTTCGCCCCGATTATGTTTCTAGGTTTGTCAGCACCATAACTGTGCTCGTGGGTTTCACCAAAGTGGTAAACGTCTAAGACCTGCATCACTTGGGGCTTTCCTCCCACATTAAGCTGACACGCCGTAATATGACAGGAAAACTATTAAAAGCGGCGTTAAGACCCAACTCACTCACTCACTCACTCTCTACAGTAGAGGAATGGCATATTGCTCATTGGGGACACAACCATGTCATTAGTGGACAACACCTGGGTAATGTCACAGTGCTAGCAAGTTTGATTTCTGTCATGTTGTGTATGTTTGTTAACTGTACTTAAACCATGTATATCAATCTGGCAGTCATCGATTATACAATTGCAAAATACAAATTGTAACATCTAAACTGACTAGACCAGACCATGGTGTATACTCTCCCGTCAGCTGAATCAAAGGGGATCTCATTTCATGACATATGCTTCGTTCCGGTAGTTGCAAATGTGATATTTAGGAGGAAAATTCTCTTTGCGTTCCCGGGACCAGAAAGGACTCGAACATGGTTCATTGACACGGGATTTGGCACTCACGGTACTAGGCAAATAAATAGAAAACAAAGGAGTACCGCTCATCAATTTTATCACCGTATTAATGCATTTAAATCAATGACTGTTTAAAATGTACATGTTCATATTAATGTTCAGTCTTGATAATTGTTTAATTAATGCATTTTAAGTTAAAATGTATAAAGGGTTACAAATGTACATATACATAATAATCAATCAATGTTCGATCAAATGGTCTTTCGAATTATGATGGAGTGAAAGATACACCCTCTGACTACTGTGGTTAGTGGAAACACTCTCCGGACGACATTGTGGGCAGACAACTCGAAATCAAGTTCAACAACCTTTGGAGTGAAGTCAAAGTTCAGGTCATGTGCCTTCTCACGCAAATATTCGAATTCCCGCACATATGTAGCTTCTGTTTTATTTGGTAGGAGTGGATACACTAACATTGATCTTCTAAAACAAGCCCTTTATCTGCAACTGCAAACTGTTAACACTCAAAAACTCTTTAAAAGATTTTATCTTCTTTAGCTTTATATGTAAACACAACAACATCGTGAGTAGACTCACCAGCTACAACTGCAAAAACACAGTCAATAACTCGTTTATATAATAAACTGTATTTCTTCTAATGTATTTCGGTATGCCTCGTTTATATAATTAAACGGTACGCTTTCGCGGTTCACTGCACTCACGGGTAATCCGTCGATTCGGTACTTCCGGTACCAACAGCAGAATCCTCCAATTTATGAGTTTGGCACTATCGGGACTATCTGAAATTCAGATTTGGCGTTCCCGGCCCATAACCTCACAAACACCTGGTATCATCACTGTTTGATAGTATTTCATAAACACGTGGTTATGATGTAGTTATATATATGATACAGTCTGGATTAGAAATGTCTTATGAATATGTGATTTATCGTAGATAAAGGAAAGGAAAAAGCACAATTTAGCTACGAATATGTTTAAACATACGTAATAATAACTTCTTTTTTGCCAAACAAATTTGCAGAAATCATTTGTTTTTGGTGTAAAGGCATACACACGACCCTCTCTCGGGTTAAAACTTTGGTTGAAAACATTAATGATTGAAAAAAATTATATTATTTTTTTTAAATTGTTGGAAGTGATAATATCATTATTACATCATATGAGTGCTTACTCTAATCATCTGCCAATAGTTGTTAAATAGTTCACTTGTCTGTATAATTTATGTCTTGCACCAATCACCTGTCAATAGGTGTTAATAGTTGACTTGTTTTACTCTAATCATCTGCCAATAGCAGTTAAAATAACTAACCTGTCAGTATAAATTAAATGTCTGACTGAAATAATCTATAAATACTTGTTAAATAGTTCATTTGTCAGTATAATGACTACATTTTCCATTACTCATGTATCAACAATGTGCTGATTTAGAATCATAGTGTCGCGATTGTGGTTGAAATTACTTTTCTGATATATTTCTCTTATCTTATATAATATTGTAATGTTGTAATTCACCAAAATTAAGATCACAGAAAAGCTAAAATGTATACTTGTTTCCAGTGAGACAAACTCATACAACAACGTGAGAAGCAAATTACTTTGGTCGAATTCCCATGTCCCAAAGATAAATTCATTATGTGAGTAACGGGTGCTACCGGTGGGGCCAACATCTGACGTCATCACTGATATTCAGTGATCCACTCATATCACTTTCTCCGCTAGTTTGAAATCAGTATAGTCGGATAATCTCTTGCGTTGACGATATATATTGAATCAATTTTTATAGTACACTCTACGTGATGCTATTTTTCGTGACAAATACAAACTGATTGAGGCCACCAAATATCTACCTGTGATTTTATACGTGATATCACTTGCTTTTATAGAGATAGTCTGCCTCAATTATCAAAATGTTTTACCGAACCTTCAAGTACCGAAAATCTTATCCTGCTGGTGTATCGATGGTACGATTTTCACGAAGGATTTATCACGTACATAAAAGCTAAAGCTCGTAAATCCTGGTTGTTCATCACCACGTGGGACGTAAAGGAAATGTGCCACGTTGTTTCGTCTACACATAGACATGGGCCCTGGAATTTGTATAACCGCGATGACGTGTTTGCATTACTTTTTGTCATGAGCGGGTTTCGAAAAAAGTGTTTGTTCTTCAGCTGAACTACCGTGTGACGATAGCGTTTTTTCCTGATTCAGGAGACAACCCTAACGTGTCTTACAATCAAACATGATTCAGGGCAATCTAAATTTTAATGTAACAACTCAGATAATTGCACAAAGCCCAACTGATAGTCATCGAATAAAAGGTGGTACTGCAAACGTAAAAACAAGTACACAGGCGTAGATTGTTGAGAGGTTATTAATAATAACGAATCGACCCATCTACATGTCTGTACATGTATTCTGGGTTCAATATGGCTGCTTGGGATACAACATTCTTTATCATCGAATTTTAATAAGTGGTTCAAAGTTTTCTGGTGTGACAAATAAACTTGGATGGTAAACAAAGGTAGTTTCTCTGACTTGTTCTTCAAAGGTTTGAATGTCATCGTTTATCCTCAGTGCTTAACGACGCTGATTAGCATGTAAACATATTAGGATCAAAGGGATCAACTTAGATTCCGAGGTATTTACATTGTCGAAATGTTAATTGGTTACACGTTCTTTACTGTCGAAGATTGTTACCGTATAGGATCACATAAGGCTTTCAGGATTATCAGTTAATGTTAAACAGGCCTGGCTAGAGCTATCAAACAACCACATGACTTATGCTATGTTTTATCTCAAAACTTATTCTGTTTCAGTTCGGTATTGCATAATACGTCGTTACCTTAGTGCATGCTAATGGTTATTCTAGTTCGAATGTTAAAGTACTTGCTCACATTCTGTTTTCGAGCCACACATCAGAAACAACAGCAAAATATACTCAAAATAGACTATTCTAAAGTTGAAATAGTAATTCATAACAGGCTGATATGTGGGGAACTGGGATCTCTTAATCAATAGGTCCGTATGCGTTTAATTATTACCTTTCCACCAATAATACAAGTTCAAATAAATGCATGATTGTTCAATCACAGTAAATACAATATAATTAGGTTGTCAAATACATTGCCCTAGTTTGTGTAAATATTTCTCTGGTTTGACATCTCGATTGGGGTTAAGAGAGCGCGACGATATAATAATAACACATTGTTGTAGTGTAAGTAAACAGCAAGACCAGTATTGAAATAGCGCCTTATGATTCGTGATTAACTATTTACATTCATATCTGTAACAATGGTTCATGTACATAACTAATAACGCTGAGGATTTTGTGGAATGGTGTAATCTTGTATGGCCCGAATACTTTAAGGAAATATAGGTGTGACGCTTTGTAAAGCCCTTGATGGATGGTCAACAAACTGGTTTCAAGTGATCACTGGACAAGTCCAGTTAGAGGCTTAACCGCATATAGTTCTAATGGCTGAAGTCAAAGAGTCAATGACCATTGTTGAACATAGAATTTAAGGATCACTTACTGTATCAGAACAATGCATTTTCTCCCACGGAACATTACTACGCCCATGTAAGTTACACATGGAATTTTATTTTTGTAAACTGGGTAGCTTTGATAATGGGAGTGTACTGTTTTTTACAAACTGTGGATACTAAAGTAAGTCCACTGTTTGACATTTGCTAATAACGGATGTGTCGCTAGTTGAAACCTACAAGAAGCTGAAATTACCAAATGAATCAGAATTAAAAGTCAAATCTACTGACACATGGCTCATAATATAGATACGAAGGCTGGTCAATAGGTTCTAAGCCTAACAGCAAACCCAGCAAATGTAACAGAGTTTTCAATTTTATTGTTCAACATAATTTCTCTGCTTTTCAATACATTTCTCATATTGATAGTGAAGCTTTTCAATTCCAAGCAGGAACAAGTTTTCTGAAGCCACCCTGAAAAGCCCATTCACGGTAGCTTTGAGGTCATCGTTGTCGTCATAATGATCTTGAAGACTTGAAATTCTTTGGTTCGGAGAAGTGGAATGGTGCCATTCCATGGATAGAGGTTTTTACTCGCGATCATTATGGTAGAGCTATGTTTCATCATCCGTTATTAATCTCTATTTTCATTTGACGAAATCCTCCTCAATTCTCGAAATTTTCTCTGGAAATGTCAGTTCTTTTTAATCTCAAGTTCAGAATTTAGCAACTTTGGCACCCAAAGAGTATTCATCTATAAATGTTCATGAATAATAATTTCTTGGATTCATGGTTTAGACCTGTGTTTTCCTCAAGTTCGGCAATGGTACAACGTCTATCTGACAGTATAATTCTTTCTATCCCCTTGATTTGAATCTTCATTGGTGGCAGTTGAGGGACGTCAAGACTTAAGGTCATCATCAAGGCTGCCCAACGTTTAACAGTGGAATAGCTAAGGCACTTATCCCCATACACTTGTGACATGCGGTCATGAATTTCTTGTGCAGTAACTTTTCTCTAAAGTCAAAAACTTGATGATTGCCCGGTACTCATACTTTTCCATTTCTGTGTCCATTTGGACCCCTTTCAATTTTGTCACTAAAACCCAAACGGCCTCAACAGACCAAATACACTACTCAAAAACAAATACAATTTACTACTCAAACAATGTACTACGTTGCCTAGTCCACTGTGTTATGGCCCATAATTGAAAGTCAGTGTTAGAAATATTGGACCAGCCCTCGTAAACAGAGCACACACACACACACACACACACACACACCTACACCTCTCTCTCTCTCTCTCTCACACACACACACACACACACGCACACACACGCAATTCATATATGGGCACAATGACTGTCTTCAACCGTTCCATTGCTGTTTGTGACACACATCCTAGTATGTTTGAGTAACTCGTCACATCCAAGAACAGATGTCATTTCTTCACGTCAGTCTCAAATAGAATCCAAATGAAAAGGTCTTGTTTTTTCATATTTATCAAATCCAAACAATGTTTCTGAGTTCTGTACATGTGTTATAGTGCATTTTTTTATCGAAGATCAAACAATTTTAACTTTGGTTTCGCAAACGTATACTGTAGGAGATCACGCTAGTCTTACATCGTCGGAAACTGATTACGTTGGGCGTAAAAGGCAATATAGTGATGAAAAACTATAAGAATTGATCATTGAAAATTGGTGATGCTGCCTAGTGATGTTCTGCTCTACCGGTAGCATCCGCCACTCACACAACTTCCCCAGAAAAGTAAGTGGTTTGTTCCCAAACGCCGCAATAGCAATACTCCTGATGACGGCTACCAGTAAACAGTCGAGTCTGGATCAGACAATTCAGTGAACTGTTTCACGAGGAATGATCCACAACATCGGCGTACGACACAAAGCCGTACGCCACGCTGTTTACCCATTATACCAAAAATGCCAGGTTGAATGCTTGCAACTCTTAATTCATGAACTTACAAGGAAAGTATGCCATGCTTAAGCCGCAACTTGCACAGCAAATGTACCATGCTTAGATCAGGTAGTTACGTGCAAGCTCAACAGTGCCTAAAGCATGTACGTCCATGGAAGGCGTGTAATCCGGTACTCAGACAGATTGGAATGCCATGAAGAAATTATATACCTGTATTTACCGTGCTGGTAAACGATGTTTAAATAATATACACTGGATGTACATAGCATGTTTGACATACATGCATACTCGTGTGTGGCAAAAATATAACTGGAATCTATACTGAAATGAACACGGGGAACTTCGTAAAATGATATGCTATCACGGGTTCCCAGCCTTGTCTACCAAAAATGCGCTGGAAACAATGCACACACAAATATTTGATTCCAACGTGTTGAATTTCTATGCGCGCTATTTCAAATGTACTGAACTCAATTCCCTATATTTTTCATTGTTCCATTATTCGTTTCCATCAGTATATTTAAAACATAACTAAATAGTTTACGATAGATATACGATGATTTACACGAAAGGTATTAAATCACGTACATGTATTATCATGGTAGGTATTGTGGGATTAAACAATATTCTTATAAAGAGTGTTTGGTTTGACTAAATGCTTCACAAAGAAAGCAAATGGCTACACTATGTCTTCGTACAATTTCTTCATGTTTTAATTATTCAAATATAGCTATCATATTCCAATTAACCTTTTATTATGTATTTTGTAATATAATACTGTATTTATATGGAAATATATATAATTGATATCACAGTTGAGTGAAATAAAAAAATATTATCCTTGAACTATTTTCATTCTGTTTTCTATGACACAATGGTTTTCTGATTAATAGCGTGAAGATCAGTCAGAAAATACATAATGAATATAACGTTTGTGCTTTTTTGTCAAATACCACGTTTCTCTCATTTCGTAACCTGATTTTTTTGCCAAGTGGCTGGGGCACTCACACAAATATCAATTTTGTCAGGTGACTCGATGAGATAAACATGTTATTTGACAAGAAAGCTAACTATCTTCTATGTACATGAGGTTGAACGCAGGCTAAAATCATCATAAATGTGCCTTAGGTACGTATGGTTTAGGAGAAACAATTGAGTGAGTAAGTGAGTATGGTTTTAGATTCCGGGGTAGAATAGCTCTTCAGCAAGCCATGCTTGCCGTAAAAAGGTGACTGCTTGTCGTAAAAGGCGACTAACGGGATCGGGTGGTCAGGCTCGCTGACTTGGCTGATGCATGTCATGGATCCCAATTGCGTGGATAGATGCTCATGATATTAATCACTGGATTGTCTGGTCCAGACTCGAATACTGCTGAGTGCGGCGTTAAACAACAAACGAACGAACGGAACGGAGTATGGTTTTACACCGGTTTAAGCAATATTCCAGCAATATCACGGAGGGGGGACACCAGAAATGGGCTTCACCTATTTTACCCATGTCGGGAATCGAACCCGGGTCTTCGGCGTGACGATCGAACGCTTTAACCACTAGGCTACCCAATCGCCCCAGAAACTGAAATCGTCAAGTGCTAAATTAAGACTTGAAGTATTTTTAACCGTGATAATCTACTCTCTATTAATATGATAACTAATATCATAACTCTCTATAACACTTCGTTATATGCATGTATGTGATGCTTAATAATGGAATTGATAGCAGAAAATGTTGGATTCTTTCTCTATTTGTGTCTCTCCGTCTAAATCAAACTTTCAATCCCCAAATATGATTGTGGAAAATTCAACATTCTTCAAGAATTTGACACCAGCCGTCATCTAGCGCCTGGCCATTTTTAAAAGTCTCCTTTGAAACGTTTGGTTTATTTTTGCAACAAAACTACGCAAGCAATGTATTGATATCGTCCAAATACTGAGAATATTTATCTTTTCATGAGGAAACTGCTAGCTTAGGAGCGAAGGTATGCCCCTTGACCTTGATCAAAGTTATTCAAACAAGCAGGACGAGATTGATATCTTCTTAGTTGCTCACTTAAATCCTAATCCATAGGAATACCTTAAATCTGTGCGATGAGCTGTTTGTCGTGAAATTCCCCACTCTCGGGAAACTGAACGAATCAGGCTTGAAGATAGACACGTGAGTTTGGCATTGATCACACGGGGTAAATGATAATACGAGCACCCAAACATTAGCCGTGGTCAGTGTTTAACCCGCGATGTGTGGACTGAAACTGCTAAATGACTGAGCCAAGATGTTGTGTAAAGTCCAACAACAACTAGATTGATTGGTCAATGGGTGATGTTGACAATGAGAGAAAGACGGGTTCAACTTAATCAATCTCATTGCTGCACAGGAAGTTCAAATCTCATCCAAATATTTGATGTTTTCATTAATCAATCAAACTAGTTGACCCCACAGTTAAATATTTAGGCAATTCATTATGACGTGTCATAATAAATATGGTTAATAAACATTAAACATTCATCCATTGGGACTAGGTTTTCTTCATTACTGATTTTACAAACCTACTCATGATTGTGTTGTATGCCGTAAACAATAATGCAATTACAACCAGAACATCAGAACATGATATTCGTCAATGTACATGTCTAAGGTTTTCTTAGCTGGTGAGTTTGGTGTAACGCCGCTTTCAACAGTCGTGTCAGTTTTGTTGTGTGTTTTTGTGTGAGTGTGTGTGTGTGTGTGGGGGGGGGGGGGGGGGGGGGGGGGTAGGGGAGCCCGAGGCAATGCAGATAAAACTCATGATATAATAATAGGTGTGTGGATTTAACGCCGCTTTGGACAATATTTCCGTCGTATCGCGGTTGCGTCAGCTCAGTGTGGGAGAAACGTCCACATTGACATACGTCTTAGACACTTACCACTTTGGTGAAACCAACGTGTACGGCTATGGTACCGATACAATGAAACATTGTCAGGGCAAATCTGGAACACGGACCAACGATTCTGACACTCTTAAAGGATAGATGGAAACGTATATAAAAATTAATTAATTGATCCATGTTGTTGTTTTCGATATCGAAGGGGTCGATTGTGTATGGACTGAATAGGTTAGTTGTTTATTTGAGTAAGTATTGGGGAGTTTTTAATAAGCATGATTTAGGGATGAAAATAGTGTCATGTATTCGTTCTTGAAAGGAATAGTATAATAATAAATGTTATACGTTCTCTGTGTAGTCAATATAAACATGAAAATTCGAGGTTGGTTGGAGTCTTTCTTTCCGAACTTCGAAGTGTAACTATCGTCATTTACATCATTATGTACTGATGACTATTGTGGATTTTTTTACACGTTTACAAAGGTGTTCTCGCTAACCTGTAAAGACAAATAAACATTGCAAATTTCATGCATCTCTCAACTTCTTTCTTCCTTTTTGCAAGTGTTTACAATCACTACGATTGCATGATGTTTCCTTCAACACATACGCATGCAATTCGGCTTCTAAAAATAAATATTGTATTTACACAACTATTTCACATGAAAACACTTTTATATTACCGGATATGGAGATTAAAACATGGATGACAAATATTCATCATAAAGAAAACAAGATTTGATTCAGCCACTACTAGGATGCAAAAATACAGTTTTGGCAAGAACATCACCCCTATGTGAAACAATTGGTGCTTGAGCCCAGCGGATATTTCAGCAGAAATGATAACATTCAAATTATAAAAATCAGAAAAGTTTCAAGATCAGATACAAAGTTCCTCATCCTATGATGGTATCTTATTGTTTGCTTCTTAGCGACTGCTGGCACCTTCTCTCTCTTCAAAGAAGCTCCCAGCTGAAGCAGTAGCTGTTGACTCTGGCCCCCGATAGCGTGTTGGCACGTACATGAGCACTATTTCTAGTAACGTGATACATTCTTTATAGATTCATTCTGGATTAAGTACTCGCTATTAGAAAACATAAACATTTTCATAATGCCTCGATCTGTACAATAATTTCAATCCTTTGGCCTTGAAAATAACAGGTGAAATTGTTTAGGCGTCCTGTAGTTTATTATGAAACAGGTGTCACTTTATATGGCATTTCTATCGCCAACTCAACTACGTTTCAAATATAGACATTGGAAAATACATTAAATTGGTGAAAATAGCACTTAACATTTCATTTAGTATATTTGGTGCATTGATTATCATGTCACATATACTGTAAAACAACAAATTTCTGGTTTCGGTTTTACTAAATATATTTTTGCTTCATCTATTCTGGTTCCTTTTATTTTGTTTAAAGACAGTATCACTTTTGTGTCGTTAAGACTTTTAATATGTAAAAACATTGCTATCGTTCCTGATATCCTGATATCTGTAATCGACATTCTATAACAAAATAATCACTAACAAGAATAACCTTAAACATTCTACATTATAACTTTTGCCATTAAACTTACATGGTTTACAGTTTTAAAGATATTCTTTGGTTTCCGAAATAGGTTGTTGCCACTTAATTTCGTAACGCTGTTTGTAAATGCACGGCTAAAAGGAACTGGGTATTCCATTACAATGAAACTCCAATGTTTACGTCGTTTCTTATATTTCGTATGAAGGAAATGTTTCCGAGTGAAAACTTAAGTCAGAGTGATATACTCCAAATTATCGACATTTCACTCTCAGTCTGTGTGTGTACAATTTACACATGTTTGTCCGTTCATCTGTGTATACTTATAATTTAATCATGTTGATAATAGCAATCACCGTACAATTACGTCTGTAATGAGTTACAAATGACATGGTCATTTCATTTGCGTGGAACCATAACTGTCGGTCACGTATCTTACGAAGGTTAAACTCAATGTCACTCAATGGAAAATGCGGTTTTGCAGCAGTATTTCAAAAGGTTTCATTGAATATGACATGATATTCATTTTTGTGTTTATTTTTATTTGTGCACCAAACAGAATGTATGAACTCATATAAAGGACACATTAATCGTGAATCATATGGGGTGATGTGGTGACTTTAACAAGACAAACAGCTTTTAAATTGTGCTAGAAAAGAAGGATCATAAAAAGGCGCCCTGTATCAGCCATATCGATGCTCTGCTCATGTTAAAGTTGTCGGGTTAATCCACTCTGCCGAGGGGGATCCACATTGGCTGGAGGGAATATGCGACCTTGAAACAAAATCCCTCACACTTGGCAGATTTTCAAGGAAGGTAGTGGTTAGGTATTGATTCAAGTTCTTCAAAAAAACATCTGCCTTGTGAGACTCCGCTTTTAGACAAATCCCACAGACTTTACACATAATTCAGCTTCGCAGATCAGCAAATCTCATCTTTATCTACTTCACATTTTGGAGATTTTGTGTAAATGAATAACTAGTAAACGCATTACGTTGATCTCACAATCATCATTAGTAAAACATTAATGGACTGTGTTACCATCTGCAAGTTTTGAAAAAAATTTCTTTAATTTTATATTTTACTGTCAGAATTCCACATTCTTACTAAGTCCCTACAACTGTTCCTGTGAACATTTTACTTTCCGAATTTCACATTCTTAATAAGACCCAAAAGTGATTCTTGTTCCTTCTGCTCTTCTTCGTCGCCGTATGTCACGCACGGTAAACATATTAGAGCGACAACATTTGCAGTATACCTTACTGTAAGTATTGACACAGGCATTCGGTCCCGATCACACACGTTAGGCCATGTGACTAAAATATCATATCACGTGTGTTTATAAGAAATAAACGTACAAGAAGGGACCATATCATTTGCTCAAATGTACACATGTTGACGTTATGAACACTCTGACAGGCATTGCGTCTGCAAACAAAGAGGGTTCCTTTTGATTGCAAACTCTGTTTGATTTTGTATAATGCCAGCTACTATGTTTGGTTGATAAACATATGTCAATTAATTACAAACATGCATATTTTAGAAAGACACATTAATGTTTATCAAATGAATCATCAATTTGACATTGTTGAACTTTCTATATGGCTCGTTAGGTACATTAATCCAGAGTAGACGTGCTTTGGTTTACTCAGATAAAAAACAACATGATATTTTCAGAAATGCAGAGCTCATAATTTAAGTTAAAAACATGCACCGAATGAGTACACATGTACGATTTCTTGTGTTGTAAGTTATTTTAACTTCAACTGATATTTAAGTATTATGACTTAATTCGTTCCATCAATCGGAATACATATTCGCTATTCAAAGCGTGGGGATTCCAGAAGAGAATAAGAGCCCATTAGGTTATGTTTGTTGTATGAGACGACTAAATGGACCGAGTGATCAGAATAAATATGTGCATCTTCCTGGCCTTACGGCGTGGGGCGTTGTTCGTAATATCATTGGTTTATCTTGTCCAGACTCAATTATTTATAGGCAACTGTGTTATAGCAGGGATTACATTTACTGTGGCGTAAAATAAGAAACGCACACAAACTATTATATATCCTGATGCCAAAAGCAAAAGTACTGCTTGTAATGTTTCTGCTATAGCTTTACTGGCACAGTGAACACAGTGAAAACATATTGTTCAGGTGACACACTGCAAGTCAACTGTTTGAAATTCAGGTTCGAATATGTTCCCAGCAAACCATACTTGTCATACCAGGCGGCTATTTGATCGGGTGGTCAACCTCGGTGACCTTTCGAATTGCATGTCGTCCTACCCAAACTCATGAGGACAGTCTCTGGTTTGCCTGTTCCAGATTTGATTATTAACAGACTGATGTAACATAGCTTTAATATTGCTGACTGCCGCGTTAAACAGCAAACAAACAAAACCAAAATATTAAAATCAGAAAGAATAAATAGCAAACAAGGGGAAGAATGAGAACTTGACCTAAAACTGGCATAGACATAACTACCATACTATCATAATGTGTGTTTCCCTAAGGAGTAGGAGCATGGCAGTCTCGGATATATCCGCTTTTCAAATGCCAGTTCTTTCGAAAAATATGCGTACTTAAGTTCGAAAGTTATAAATGTATCGAAGTTTACAGGTTTCAACTTTTTTTTACAGTATCAATATAGAGAAGTTTTGTGAAACAATGGGATACAAATAGTAGATTGCATCATATCAGAGATACTCTGACTCTCATCTTTGACATAATATATACCTTATCGCACATTATGAAACTAATACTGAACGTTAAAATGTTTTTCACTCAGATTTAGTCAATTTCGCCAGCATACTGACCTGACATTTTTTTACAGCGGAGTTTGTAAATTCGACCCCAACGGTATTTAAAAGATAAACAGATGCGCCCCTCGAAAATGTGCTAACATTAGAGATTCTCTGTCACTTATACATTATTATTTAACTAACGTACTATTTGTTATTAATCTATCGCAAGGAAATATTAATCGATGATTGTCTGTTTGTCTTTGTAGTTTTCGTTTTAAGAATGAACTCGTTTAATGCAGATAAAGTCTCTTTCTAACGTACAGCTAGTATATTCAAGGTGATCGCCAATCAGAACGTTTCCAATACTGGAGATGACTTGCAAGACGGGAGGAGTTATATTTCCCAACTCGAAGATATGCTTGATTCTATTTTGAAAAGGGTATTGGTGACAACATCTATATCATGAACTTTTTTATGTTTTATATTTTTTGTTTTTGGTTGTTTTTGTATATCACGACAGCCTGTACATAATCGTACATAGTCTGGGAAAGACAAACAATTGGTTGATATTATGTGCAACGTCTCACTCAGTTGAATACACACAATCAGTCAAGTGAGCGAGTGTAACCACCGATCAATTGTAAGCGACATTTATGACATGGATAGGTTATTGGGGACCAGGTAGGTCCTGCGGGTACACTGAATAAGCATAACATTTAAAAGCATATTTTACTTCTCATAGCAAAGGAAAGTTGTTAATAGAAAGCACCTCTTGCGTATGAATATCCCAGGTAAGAGTCAGTGAAGTCAATAGATCTATTTAGTATTTGAAAATGATTCTTACCTTTTAACAGCTTCTCCAGTTTGCTTGCTTTGTGTTTGTCTCCTTGTTTTTGGGTGGTTCTGAGCCATGCACGTGTGTTTTTCACGGTTGGTAGTGTTGTTGGAGTTCTGGCTATTGTAGTGTACCGTCTACGTGGGGATTTCCTGGTCGGCCATGGAGTAAATGGGGTACGTTTAGTAGGAGGGTGGGTGATGGTGGTTCTCTTCGTCGTTGTCATCCTTGGTGTTGTAGGTGGAGTTGTGGGTCTCAGTGAACGGGCAGTCGTTGGTCTGTACCATCGTCGGGTCGATCGGGGTCGCTGCGGTTTCATTGTTCTTCCCCTGGGGCGAACGATTTTCCTTGTTGGTAATGGAGCGTTAGTGGTATATAGAATCATTCTGGGGGTTGTTGGTCTGGGTGTGAATGGTGATCCTCTGCTTCTTGGTTTATTTGGTCTTCTTGTGTTTGATTTCGTTGTAAACAGCTTTGGCGTTGATGTTGGTCTGAAGCGTCTTCTAATAGGACTTGGGGTAAATGGGGATGTTTTTCTGGGGCGTTTAGTAGCCCTTTCGGGTTTCTTAATGATCGTCGGCATGGTAACAGTAAATTGTACGGCTCCTGTCACGGTATAACCGGGTGTCACGTGTTTCTTGGTCTTCTTGGGCATGTCAGGAATGTTATACTGAGTTACATAAGTTTCTGTGGTTTTAGCACGCATTGTAACGGATTTCGATACCTTGGTTGTCACATCAGTTGGCCGAGTACGTATCACTATTGTATCAGATTTCTTTGGCGCTGGTTGGTATTTCGGACCATTGCAGTCGTCCCATCGAGAACCCTCCGGAACGCAGTTTTTGGCAGTATTACCCCAAATTTGACCAATAGGACATCTAGGCATGCCTAATGGCTGCCCGTAGTGACAAATGTAGTAGATAGAGCAATCGTTAGGATCTCTTACCCAGCGTATGGCATCCGTTCCTGGACAGGGGTACTCGGCACGTTTGGCATCAACAGTGCAGTAACATATGAACATGACAATCAGAGTCCACAGTGTCCTGTTAGAGAACTCCACAACCCCAGCACACCTCATCTTTCCAGCAAAATTGAAATCCAAATTTCAGTTCTTGGACACAACACCAGTTTACTATATCCAACTGATATTTAATCTTTGGTGAACGTAAGTCGGTTTTAGTCCAAGACGTAAGTCCAGTGGAGAGACGCAAGTGACAACAGTTTCTGAGTATGTAGATGCTCTTCCAAAACCGAAGTAGTGTTAGTAGGGGAAGAAGCACGTGGGTGCTCTCACGACGGCAGTTGTGCTTTTGGTATGTTTCTGGTGAGCAACTGCTTTAAGAGGGCCCGTGAGCCCCTCACGCATTGATTGGTTGTCTTCCTGTGCGGTGTACACACTCTGTTTGCAGCACGTTACGACCCGATGTGTTGACGAAGTATCGACCACAAGGGAAAGCTTGCTTTCAAATGCCGCTTGTCTCTCAATAGTGCTTTAATCGGTAAATAAATACATGTGATCCGAAGCCAAACATACCTTTTTGCAAGCGCGGCAATCCTGACACACGGGACAGTTAAGTAAAGGATATAATTACTGAGGCTGCAAATCTAATTTCTAGCTGGAGCTTAGAACAGTAGCAATGGTGATCAAGATTAAATCTGAGGATTAAAATATAAAAACTAAGGTTACCGAGCTATAAAAATATAATGGTTGCATGAGTGTTGGGGCGATTAGGAAGAAATCTATATTTGGCACATAGCCTAAATGTTCATAGGATCTGGTAGGCAGAGGATTCAGTCACTGGTTTAAGATAGGCTATCTGGACTGAAATCCCCAAGGTCCTACTGTCCGACTTGCACGAAAACGTGATAAACACAGGAGATTTTTATAAACTTTTGCTTTCCACTGACCTTGTACAATTGAAGAATTTATCAGTGGATTATATATCACACGCGACCTCAGAAATAGTGATTTCCATCACACGAGGGGTACAGTGATCAGTGCTATCAAAGTTATATTTTTAAGACCTGCACGTGTTGGACAGATATCATGAAGTAATTATATGTACGTTATATATTAGCGAGCAATATCAAGATAAAAAAGTCCTTGTGTACTTAGAAAAGTTATTTATCAGATCATTTTAATGATACGGTTGAGCTTGTTTCTTTATTTCTAATTATATTTTTGGTTTAGTTTATACTAAACAGGTTACTATACTTTAATGCTTCATTTATCCCGCTTACCAACTATATTGCAGCAACAAACTATATGAAATCCAACCACACATTTGTATTGCATCAATCAAAGACATATAATCATTCGTCAAAAGAACATATTGGGAAACCAATCTGAAGAATTAATAATCAATTTGTTGTAGCCTAGTCATTCATTTCTGCTAGTCTGTAACTATTTTTCGTTGTATTAATGTTCCGATTTTTTAATTGATTGACATAAGTAAATGACTCTTAAATCTTAAATACACCAAACTTTGCAAAATGGCATGTTGTTTTTTTATCGCACAAGACTTGAGCCAATAGAGATGGAATAGATGATACTTGGAAATACTTTCTGTTTGTGACTGTCTCACGTTTAGTAAGTAAGGAGTAGGTATGACGGTACTGCTTTGTTGGTGTTACGTAACAGAAAAACGTGACCGAAAAATGACTCACTGAGACAGCCAAAGGTGTTGCTCAACAAGTCAAGAATAACTACCATGTTCCAGGACATTTGGTTGTTTCTTAAGTAGTGTCGTCTTACTGCATGCCATGAATGCTGGAAACGTGGCGTTGTCGACACGTTCCTCCTGCCCATATCCCAGAGCGCATGCAGAATATTTACAATGTACTAATGAGAGTGGTGCTTTAAATACAAGTGATTATGTGTAAACAAAAAAACATTTCCTCACTGCTTCAACACGTGCATAGCGAGAACGACATATTTCTCTTCCATCATGTTTCTATTGTTTGTATTGAGCCTATAGCAAATTATTATCAGTGTCATATCTTACTAGGGTGTTCATCCTGAACGTCGCTGTCTGTATATATGATTGTCTTAGATGAAGACGTATAACATAGACAGGAAATGAAGAATAACACTGATGTGGCCACCCTGTTCCCATGTTCTACCTAAGTTCTAAAAGCCTTTTTCCTGTACAAAAAAGGTGTATCTACGATAAGGAATTCAAAGAATTGACAATACTGATTCTAATTTAAATGAAGATTTCACAAGCTATGGCATTCCAACAATCGTCATGTTTGTTCAGAAACTTTTTCTCAATAGCCAACAGTTGGCTATGGCTTGAAAATCTTTTTTGTTTGTTGTTGAAGGATACATATCCGTTTCTTACAGACAAGAAAAGAAACAACCAGGTAAGGTTCCTTGTGACGTTTCCTTTTCCCCACAGTGGGAGAATTAACAGATAATGAACATGTTTCAAGTTTGGAGAATTATCTGAATTAATATTTTGTACAAAGAAATATACGTAAATATATATCATATTGCATTATGTAGACAGGTCATACCTTCATAGAGTAAACAGCTTGTTGGAATTTGTTCGTATGGGTCATAACATCATGTACTGTTATAGTTATTGTCACACATTACACCTTTGGTGCATGTGCGCGCCGCCGTGTTGTTTATGTAGCTCTTACTGTCAAATAATATTTAAACGCAACCTATATGCAGGCTTTTTTCAACAATTCTTAAAATCTTTAAAAAGAATGTCCTTCGTTCTGACATTTTCTATTTTTAGATTAAATATGTTTGTTTGTTACCTTGGGAATATTTCAATTGTCTTAGCGAACAACAAATTATATTAACACTATACCATAAATGATGGTTGTGTCAGATCTTGCCATTAAAAAAATTATGTTTGTCGATCTAATCTTCTGTGTTATGGCGTAGCCCGAGGTATTTTCCTACAAGATGTTTCCACACATATGTATGCCCTTTTAAAATTTTCGACGAATTGCCATTTCTATTTTCTAGTATCCATGTTGTGCCCTTTTACATATCATGTATGATAATGACCTTTTTGTGTCACACTCTTGCTACGGTTGGGATATTCTACTCATACAACGCTTTAAAGACGTTGATTTAATCATATTTCAAATCCCTCACTAGACTAAACAATAACATATCCCCATGCGCCTTCAAACTACTTGGCAAAGAGATAGAAGCTTAACTTTGAGGAAGCCACTTTTCGATACAAGCTCATTTGCCTCATTGCCATGCTTATTTTGTTGTTTGTCATCCCCCCTTCCTTTTCCCATCACTCACCCCCGGGACTGGTCTGTGTAAACAGACTGATTAGCCCGCGAATTTGAAGACCTCAGCGTACCCCCCCCCCCCCCCCCCCCCCCCCCCTCATTGAAAGTTTCTCTTCCGATTAATTGTTGCTTACCATGTCATCAGGGGGGTCCTGCTCACTGATCTACGTAGGTGAAGTGACAGTCATCCTCGAGACACGGCGCAACACAAAGACCTGTACATGGAAAGCATCTTGGAAGTTCGCTTATTCCAAACGTCAATGTTTAATTGGCGCAGTATATGTAATTTCAGCCATGTAGGTAATTCGTGAACAGCAGCACATAACAAATCCTACTGTTTTACAGAAGCTAGATTGGATAAGAACGTATGTTCGACCTCCCACATGAACTATTCTCACTTTCGAAAACTATTGACTATACCTGTTTATTCCTATTTTTTCGTATTTAAAAAAGACCTTTAACGTAATAATTCGATATCCTAACGTTTGTAAAAACGCCTCCCAGGAAGAATTTCATTTTCTGAGTGCTGACTTAAACGTATGACGGATTATTGTTTTATTGGTAACTACATACAACGCCGCTAATGTTTGTCCATGTTGCAAACTATGTTTCGATTATCCTTATGGGGAAGTCGTTATTCTGGATTCCAACGTGTCTTAATGCATTTTTCTTTACGGTAGTAATAGAATAATTGTAATCCACAGGTTAACAAAAGGCAAATCGTGTTTGCTTCATCTTTGAACAAGAGGCGATACCTTAGATTGTTTCAGGAGCATGATGCTAAGCCAAATCCATTTCCATGCACCTATGAAAAACTTTAAACAATTATTGACTGAGATATTATATTTTCCGGAATTGTATTCGCAATGTCATTTTGGCGTTTTAGATTTAAAACACAATCCCATGAATGGGTATACTATTAATACTTGCCCTGGATTCCTGTCCTGAAGCTATAAAGGCACATTTTATAGACGATAATTAAAGGCTGTAATGTTAACTGTTTGTATAAAAGATTGACTTCAAATCAAAGAAATTATTTAACTCATCCTGCCCGCAAAAAGAATTTGACAATTTTTCAAAGAATATGGAACGACACACCTAGATATGCAGTGAATTCTCTATGGAAGGCTGGGAGTTTAATTTGCAATTTGGAACAAGGGTCCTTCTGTTGTTGGTCTTTATTGCTTCATATTAATCCTGCTAAGACCGCATTTCATCCAAGGGACAGGTCAGTATGCAATGTGATCATTTTGTCGTTCCAAATTTAACTTATTTTTACTGGTGATTCATCGAGTGTTAATGCCCAAGTCACATTCAGACGCCTTTCATATTATGTTTGAATTATCATATTTGAGATTTGTACACAAATCCATGTTTTACCCCCGGATACATGCATTCCACCTACCGAAATAGAAAATGAGCACCAAAAGAATTATTGTTGATATGAAAGGAAATATATGACAAGTTACAATTACTCGTTAAAAGTTAAATGTGATTTTCAGATGCGTATAATGAACGCTCCCATGTACATTATACACGGCTTACCGCGATGAAAGGGTTGTTCCCCATCGATCGTTTAATGAACTTGCTAAGGTCAATGGTAAATCATTCACATTCTTGATGGATGGAGATCCCACGTCTGCCATAAGTTTGTTCTCATGTAAATACTAAATGTTATAGTGTCTATATTCATTTGAACCCAATCAAATAATCCTATATTTAATCCGCCCTCCGTCGAATGCGACCGATGGCAAATAAAGTTTGTTTAAAGAGAAGAGGATTTGATTGTTCAGCTTCACGTGGGGAATGGACAAATCTCAAAATCATACACGTGGGTTGCTTTTTGTCATTTTATCATATGTAGAGTTAGCATGGAACGTTTGTACAAATGTCTGGCTGATTGTTGTTATGTAATGAGTTTATTTATATGAAAATGGGAAAACTTAGCAGTAGACATTCAGAGAGTGCAAAGTACCGAGAACGCATTCAACAATATGCCCAAATATGCCTAAAATTAACAGTCTTCGCTATTTTTAAAAAAAAAACCATTACGTATGCATATATTTTCAGATTCTTCAGAAATTGAAGTAACATTATGATACAGTTTGAGTAACAATTGGTATCAGGTGCGTTACATATGCTGTAAATCATTTTTCTATAACCATCTTGAGTCACAGCTGTGGCGGTTGTCGTATTCTGTTTGTGGACAAAGTATCTTACGCTCAAGTCAATCGTATTATTATATAGTGTGATCTGATTAATGACATCAACCACAGATTGTCATGGCCCAAACTCGATCATTTACAAGCTTTCATATTTTTGAATCTGGTCGCCATTCGCTCAAATATTTGTCTTAAATCAATGGAACGTGTTTTATATTGATTATCCTATCTGTATCGGGATGTACTTACAGTGTGTATCGAAATTGCAGTCAGTAAACACTGTTACAATACACTTCTTGGACACACAGACGATTGTTGTCCTGTTCCGATGCAATATATACTGAAGCACCTGTCAACACTTGTCTCATTAATGCAGAAACAGTTAGGTTTCTTTTAAAACTGGTGCCTTCGCTGTGCTATTGTTCATGTACTAAAAAGGAAGCTTGATTTTTAATCTGATCAGAAGAACTGCCAAGTTGCGTAACCGGAATTTGAATGGGACGTTGAATTGACAGTTCGTGATGGTCACCTTGCAACGTGAATGAGACTCATAGTTGCTTGAAAACATTTGCATTTTTACAAGGAACCGGACCGAGTTCATTCCTTCTTTGCTGTTAATGTGTTTCTTGGCAAAATAAAAGACAACTCTGTGCATTTGGCAGTTGTGAGCGTGAGAGTTTACATTCTTGTCACAAGTCATTTGTCTGCTTACATGTATTTTGATATTGAATCCGCAGAGTTTGACATTCATACAGATTACTAAAATGGATCATTTTTAACGGACTCTTCTCCGAAAAGAAAGATTTCATGAAGTTTATTTAGAAATTCAGGTTATGCTTCTGGGTTTTCAATATATAATATGAATGCACCATTTTAATTTGTTAAAAATAAAAGAGTTAAGAAATAGAAAATGTGCCTCCTTAAAGGTCAACAATACTCAGATATATAGAGTTAGGGAACGGAGATAATCGTATCCAAATACAACAAAATACAACAGCCAAAAAAGAAATTAAACCTAAATGCCTTGGACTGTCTCTGAGCGCCAATGTCAAAGGGGATTTAATTTCCTCGTGTTGGTGTGAAGCATGTGCGCGTCCTGAAGACCACAGGGGAAATGCCTGTGGGTTAGTCTGTTTGACTGTCCCCAGCCTCAGCTGCATCACCCTGCTTTCACAGCGAAGGGGAATGAGTGTCGTCTTTGGCACCACATCAAACTGAGTAAGTGAACTTGCTTTCCTAGGTCAACATACTTGGTCATCATACCTTTTTGATAATTGATAATAACGAATTAGTATGGACATTGTTGTTATGCAATTTCGATACTCTGACACTTTTCGTGTGGTTTTATAATCCAGCTTTTAGAAAATAATTACGTATTGCTATTAACTTATCTATTAAAGGATCTCCTATGACGTTAGCTTAAACTTTGGGTCTAATATATTGGTATTTAGTCAGTGGTATTTGGTCAACTGTACAGTTTAACAATTAAAACCAGTAACATTTCAAGTATTACAAAAAAATTATTGATTCAGTTTTATTCAGTAGATCCCTCTTATCTCGACACGATAAATTTCAATGAAAGAAGTAATGTTTTGGCGAGGTGTCATAAAGGAATTAACGATAACACCTCGAATACCTAATTGTTTACAACTTGAAGGTATTGCGATAATAGTTTTGTTACGAGTCTGTTTTATATTTCGCACTCTGTCGCTCTCTCCATATTTGGCCATATATGTAAATATCTATATGAATCACCATGGACAAATGTTCATGATGAACCAAATGCTCCTAGACTGACACATTTCTACCTATTGACCCGCTATTATTTACTATATTGCCATTTCAGATTTCTCATCGCAGCTGAGCGTAATAGAGTAACATTCAGAGCAGCTGGCTTTGTTTTCAAGCAATAGAAACAAGAATTTGGACAAAGAGAAGGCTGATGTACACGGAGATTTACAAAGCGTTGTGAAACGTTTAGCTAGAAAAAGGGACCATGTTTTCACTAACTGATCGAAATAAAACATTGTTAAGGATTATCGTCATTTTCACCACTTTGCTATTTCAAGCTGATACTCAAAGAACAATGATACTTTTTTATCAAGCAAATGTGTACATTTGTGTATTGTTCTCAGGTATGAATGCGAGGTATAAAAATGATTATATGAAAATTATTATCAAAAAGGGGTTATATGAATAATGATCTGTCGAAGAGAAAATTCTTAAATTTCCAGACGTTTCTTTAACTCTTCTCTTTTATTATGTGTTACTCGTTGATAAATCAGAAGGTGACCTTTAAAATGATTGTGTATCTAACAAGAAGGTTACGCGCGTTGCACATGATAAAGTTTGTAGGACCTTGAAGATCCTAAAAAAAAAGTTTTGAAACATTTCTAAGAGCATATCTAAAACGTTCATGTTGGCTTTGGTAAATTAATGTTAATGCATTATTTCAAAAATAGATCTGCTTAACATTCTCTTGTGGTAATCAGCAGCTCAGTGCAACATGACATGTGGGTGTAATCGCTTCATCGGAGTATGTAGAATGTAAAAATAAGATTTGAAGGGCATTGCGATTGCAGTTTGCTTGCAAACTATCAGTTAAAGCCAGGGGTAGTATGTGATAATACCTTGCAATGTGTTGTTGTTTCATAAGTGTTGTTTGATTGGAAGATTCTGGCGTACATAACAGGTAACTGAGAGTTCCATCATCCTGCCCTGGTACCCCACCGTTTAGAAGACTAATCCATGGCACAACCATAACACATTGCATGATTTTTAGACAAATATTCATTTACGCCAAATGAGTTATTATTTGCTCTTGATTTTAGTATGCAGTTATTAACTTAGTGATTGGTATTTGACCACACTGAAGGTAATTTCCGGGTGATTATATACAGGTACACCATCGGCTTCTATAACAACGTACACCGTAAACGTCGAGACATGTAATACAGTTCACTTTATCCATAGATCATAAATCTACATTTGATGAAGAGGATTGTTTTCTTTACGATACTATCGCTTGTAAGTAAATAATTATTGAGGCCATTAGATGAAGTCAAACACTGAAGTATAATCAATCTTACTGTTTTTATGATTTTAATTTTCTGTCAACTAAAATAGTATTGTGTAAAAATACCATTTGTTTGAGGTCAATGAGTATGACGTCTTTCAACTAAAATGAAGCAAGAAATTATGATAATTTGGACAGTTGTAAAAATTACGTCGAGGGTAAACAAAATCTGCAATTTTGCAACATGAAATGAAAACTTGTCGGAATTTTAAGCCAGGGTTGACACAGGTGAGAGAAGCATTGATTCTGGCCTGTGTCTGAACTCAGTGCCCTGGCCATCAAATCAAACGTCATTGTCATCAAACATAAAACAGAGTTACCAGCTTTGAAGAATCTGGCGATGTCATTACCGAAACAGCAACAAACACAGAGCGACCGAAGACTTCATGTTACATATCACACAACTGGTAATCAATAGCCACGTATTTTCAAATGGCTACAATTCAGTCTATCCAGTCGTTAATTCAAAGGCATGGAAACGCACGAAGAGAAAACTGGAAACATACCATTACCTATTACAACAATGACAGCGCACGACGATCAAATATAGCTTATTGCATTGACGGTGTTGTTGAACCTCTCACAAGAGCATTCTGTTACATTCAAAGGGCCCCTTTCTTCATGCGCAAGGGATTAACAGATTCGACCGTTAGGCCTTTTGGTTCTTAAACAAAATGGGTTTAAAGAGGTCTGCAGGCAGCCCCAAAAACACGAACAGCCATCACCGTCTTTGAATCAAGCAGGATTTTCTGATTTATGATTTGTCTTAAATATAGTATTCGAGGAATTACGTAGATTTATAGTTTTAAAGTGCACGTTTATACAATGTAAAATACCAAAATCAGAAAGGTGGCGAACCATCGTATGTAATCGAAGAGCAACAAACAAATAAAAAGAAAGTAATGTGTCAAGTTCAATATGATTCTTATAATGTTATGTCCAAGGTCGGGTAAATATTTCATTCATATTTATTGTATCGAATAAGGAGTTGGAAGAACATCTTAATCGTCTCCAGAACATATAACACTTTTACTCCGAAACAATATCTGCTATTCAATGCCAAGGGTAACCGAATACTTGTGAAGGAGCAAGCAGTTCATGTCAAATAGTATTGGTTATTAAAAAGCATCTGAAATATTATTCCTTTTCAAACGTGGCAACGACATATCAGTCCTGCTTTTTAAAGAGAGATTGTCTCTTCCATTTGGGAATCTTGTTGCGTTGAATCATGTCCACGGGATATACTTTCATCAATTTCAGATTCTTCTTCTGAAGCACATGTCCACACTCATTTATTGAAAGTTTGTATCTGTTCTGTGCATATATGTTTGGTCCGTTCCTGGGTTCGCTCTCATACACATGTTCAAAGCATCCCAACATCTTCATTTTGCACATATTTGTTATTGTTTTTTCTGTATATCAGGTCATAATCTTGACTTCCCTTTTTAGTATCATTCTATGGGTGTTCCGATTTACATTATAAAGGCTATGTAAATTATTTATGTAACTTATGTGGAAACGCTGATTGGACCTGTTAGCAAAGAAATCAACGTATTTGAAGCAGTTTAATGTTTAATAAGTGTGAATACTCTATATGAATGTTTATTGAGTTGAGATAACGCGTGCCTTATGTATTTCACTACATTGTGTTAAGCTAAAATAACAAATTAAAATTTTGACATAGTGTCATGCTTTTAAACAATACATATATTTCTTTACAACAGAATTAACATTCTCAAGTGCATAACTTATTTTAATCGATATGCGCCAGAATTCATTCTCGTTGAATGACCACATACTTTTTATGATATTATTATATCGATGAATCTATGACAGAGAGCAATATTTAAAATATAGCATTGTCTATTTGTATAAACAAATAAAGTCTTTTAAAAAAACTTATATACAACAATGTTTCTCGGCATGTTGTTTACAAAACAAAAAAGGGATTAAGAATCAATTCCGAAATATGGTACAAACTACTTTTTTGTTCACATCGTCTTGTTCGATAAGTTTCTCATGAAAAATGTGACAGTTTCCACGAAAACATTTCACAACTTAATGGGACTCTTAGAATACATTTCTTCCTTGTGACTGAATTGTTGTTTGCATTAAAGCTTCTTTCGTTTTTACCGTTTAGGGATCTTTCTTGGTGAAGTTTTGTCCATGATTTACATGCGAATTGCGCTATTGTTTAATTGGTTGTGTCAGTCATATATTCTTTGTTGTCAAAGTAATAAGTATTTATCGTGTTTACAATCATAACAAATAACTCATAACATCCATATTCGTCTTGCACACCTTCACACCAATCTGACACTACATGTATATGACATGTTTCCAGGGATCATGCCATCATTTGCATATCCAGCATGCAAGCTGACCGCGATCAATACGAGGTCTTTGATATAAATGCAAACATAAAGACATCAATGTCCGACCTTGCATACTAAACGTTCATCCCTGTGAATGTCTCAGGCATATTGTATGCCCTTGGTATCAATTTGTCTGGTCAACAGTGAGGTGTGGGGTCAGTGTGGTCTCCTTGGCCTTGTGGTGACATTTCGACAGTTATAACACTCAGCTTATAACTTGCACACATGAAACTCGCAACGTGCCAGGGACATATGCGGTCAGTGGGATTTAATGGGTTTCTTGATTAATGTAAAGTCATTTTGGAGCAGACAGTCTTCGGTTTCTTATACGCAAATGTTTTGGTCAACATGCCCAACTTTATACGTTCATTTTTGTTGTTGTTAAAGTGGCATATGTTTTTATTCATACAATGATGTTTCTACGAACTGCTATTTCAACTTATCTATGCAATTTCTGTTTTGGAGCATTCATTCGTTATTGGTTTATTTCATCCAAAGCTGCTTTTAACATTTAAATTACAGGGCATGTGCTGTGGCAATATATTTTTTATGATAATACAAATATCCCGATGATGTTAAAGTCAAGTTTCATAAAATTAGTTTTTTTACTTGTTCCACATGAAACACCTCTTACGTCAACGCTTTTTATGCCTTGTGAACTAATATGTCAAACAGTGACAGTAATTCAAAGGGAAAATGATGACCTCAAATTTTCTCTGTAGCTATAACGGGGTCTAATCTGTTTCATCATGGGCACCTAACACGTGACTGCCAAATCAAGCCAACAATTATTAATGTTGGCTGAGCAAACATGACGATCATTCTGAAATACCATACGCTTCAGTAAATATCATTGCGGACGGACAGTGTGTTTGTCTTTACAGAATTAGCATTTCTGGACTGCAGGGAAATATCTAAGATTGTTTATGTGATGTTAATATAGTGATCGATTGCACATGTCCAAAAATAGCCTAAGCCTAACATGCAGTGACTACGCATTGAAAATGTTCCTTTGATAAACGTAGATAGTGTGTTGTTTGAAACATAAAATGACGTCCAAAAGAAACTTTACCAGAGTTTGAAATCACTTTTGCTCAAAAACAACAAAACATACATGCATGAAGTAAAGTGTATTGAGAAGATCAATATATCAACAAATCAACACTGAAAATGACAATCATAACGCGACCGAGAATGACGTCAGAGCCCCCTAAAGTTGGGTGCGGTCCAAAACTCGAGCTTTCAGAATCATGGACAATAGGCAGAGTACATAAACAATCGCCCACGTTCAATAACAAGTCATTAGTAGCGTGTGTGACAACCAAATGGCTCAATACACGCAAAAACTCTTCGACGCTCAGAAAAAGTCAGTCGTCTGATGAGGTCACGTGGGATTTGACGCCATTCTTTTTGGAGGGCCAAGATCAGTTCTTGCCGGTTGGCTGGAGAGTGTGGTCGTTGTCGAACACGACGATCCATCAAGTCCCAGAGGTGTTCTATTGGTGACATGTCGGGTGGGTGTGCAGGCCACGGCAGGACGTTGACGTTGTTGGCTGCGAGGAAGTAAGTGACAATTCTGGCTGTATGGGCTCTAGCGTTGTCATGCTGATTAATGACATCACGTGGCTGCTGATGGAGAAATGGAAGGACAACTGGACGAAGAATGTTATCCATGTATCGCTGAGCTGTCAAGTTTCCGTCAACGATGACCAGCGGTGTCCTCTCCTGCCCACAGATCCCTCCCCAAACCATGACACTCCCTCCACCATATGGTACGACTTCCTGCTAGCAAAACGCCGCCGTTCGTTCACCCCTTCGGCGGTAAACACGTCGTCTCCCATCAGCCCTAAACATACAGAATCGACTTTCGTCAGTGAAGACAACCCACTGCCAATCACGTCGTTGCCAACGTCGTACAGTCCGGGCCCATCTCAATCGCACACGACGATGTTGCGCTGTCAATAGCTGTCCTCTGTATGGCCTTAAAGCACTGATTCCATGAGCCCTGAGTCTCCTGGCCACTGTCTGTCGACTAACCCTGTGACCGCCGATGACGTCACTGTCAGGAGGCGATTTCGGAGGTGCAAGGTACGCAAGTACCGGTCATCATGGGGCGTGGTCACCCTGGGTCTGCCTGTTCTTGGCCTGTCAGTGGTCCGCCCTGTCTGTCTGTAACGTTGCATCAAGTTGGTAACGGCAACAAGGGGAGAAACCGAAGGTTCGTGCAATATGGGCGTGGGTGGCTCCCATCTTTACCATACCCAAGGCTCGTTCACGTTGTTCGACTGTGAGTCGTGGCATTTCTTTTGCGTTTTTTTTATCACTGTGGATGTCTGACTTGCCGTTTCAATCGTTTTCTACCCTTACCCGCACGTGCATTTGCAGTTGTCCGCGGTGCACGTGTTTTTCACTTTTTCGCGTTGTTATCTCGCAAACATGTAACAGACGATTAACATTTTCTGCATACACTATTGTTGTATTTAGGTTATGTGTTTTAGGTAGACTTCATGGAAAAAAAATTATACTTTGAAATTTATATTTTCAGTTGGTAAAGTTCCTTTTGGACGTCAGTTTATAAGCATTTCTTATTCTTTTATCTATCTTTGAGGCAAAAATACGTGAAAACATTGTGCAATTCAGTTCCTTTTATATCCCAGATATTTCATATACTTAAAACATTTTGGTTGAGGTGAGGAGAGGTGAAATGGGGTTTAACGTCGCGTCCAAGATTATTGCATTTATATAGCGACGTGCATGCACGTGTGTGTGGCTGCTTGTTCTAGTCCGGACTGATGCCGATTCATAGTGCTGGCTCACTGAGATACCATGCCGCAGTGTAACGCGAATATCCCACTCAGACACGGTATACTGACTCCGAGACAACCAGTCCTTGTTTTAGTCTTTTACGCCGAGCTCCAGACAGGGTAACAACAAGTTAACGTCTTTTGGTATGACGCTGCCGGGGATCGAATCCCGAGCCTTCCGCTCTCCAGACGGACGCTCTACCACGAGACGACCAGGAAGGCGATCTTTTGGTTGAGACAATGGTGAGATAACAGCATAAAACGGTTAACGTTTTACAAGTAATGGCATTAAAAGTGACGTGTTTAGTCACATACGTTAAAAAAGTAAGGCAAATTTCAAACATTCTACTCAAATTATAACATTATTCAGTGATAGCTGTCACAGGTTTCTGAATTCGCGAACGGCTGTTACTCATAAAGAAACATACTGGATTGTGTAAATATAATAGTATTGCTAATCCTATTGTAATGAGTCAAGTACACTTTCTTGAATTATTCCCAACACAATGTTTTCTTAACATATATCTATTTATTTATTATCTAAACCGTAGAAATAATTCAGGGGACATATAAAACGTCATACAAGGGGTAAAAATAATGTGCAGAAGTGTAACCTAAGAATTACATGCTCATATTTCTTTAATTTATTTTTATTTACTGGACAAATCTTTAAACGAGCAAAAGCATTTTAGGAACGCAGAGTTGGCAAAGATGTGTCCATCAAGGAGTCAATTAATCTTACCCTGTGACCCTCTCGTGTGGTCGTTAATAATGATCTGTCCATGTCGCGTACTTTACAAATGTTTGTGTATCATCCAAAACAATCAGATGCCTCATCCGAGACCCCAGAGTACTCATATGCTTTTTTATGATTTTGTTGTTAAGGATTTAAATCCTCTTATGACTGAAACGCAGTGAACACTTTAACAAATATATGACTGATATTTGAATATCTTTTTTGCTGTATGTAAACATATATAAGACTTTGAAGAGTCACTCATATTTTCTTTTTGTTGTTGATTATATTTGACGATTTATATCATTACTGTTAACAGATTGATTTGGTATCGTTCGGTTTTCTTGTACTGCTCACTTCTGAAAGACAACCCGGCAACTTTCGGCAGAAGATTGACACAAACAGTTTACAGAATCTAGAGTGCTCTGTGTTGATGTGTCAGCCATCCAGCGTGGTCCTCTAAACAATATTGAACAGGTGGGTTTAGGTCTCAAGGACAGCTTATACATAGGGTTAATAATCCAATACATGTACATTTTACTGTATATTTTGGCAAGACTGGACTAAACATTGAATCTGGTACCCTATCTTTTTTCAACTTATCTTCAATATTCAGAAGCAGAAAATTAATATTCGTGGATTTGTGACTTTTTATCGCTTCAAAGAGGGAACAAGTTACTGTAAGACACGTTATTTAAGACTTAATTTTATTACAAAGAAACGAGGTGGTAACAAAAAGGCCCACCAGTGAAAAACAGGAATCTTGTATTTCAATCGGGTAATTATGTTGTTCAGTAAATATACCCCACTATTCCATTACCACTTCGGGAACGTATTTCTGCTATTAAATCAAAAGTTTATATTTACCATTAACCAATAACCTTCTCATTCACAGCAATTAGATAAGGTAACACAAGACGCATATCCTTTCTATCGGTTGAATATAAACAGGTTCCTTGATTGGCATGCTGACCGCAAACACATGCCTGTTTGTTGTCCAGATTAAGACCAAGGTCACTTACATCTTTCAGGAGAGATTTTGTTTCCTCACTCCAAATGGTCAAGCAAGGACACTCTTTGAGGTCGCCGCCTGCTTCTTGTTAGTATTCGCACCTGCCTCTGTCTAAATTGATGCGCCTGGGTCGAATTATCAAATTCCAGAAACTCGGTGATACTTGTCCATCAAATGACCATATGAGAGGAATGTCTCTGTATGTTGACCAACAGCCAAAGGTCGTATAAGTCCACAGAACTTCTTTCATAGAAATTATTGATTGATTCCTGAGATGTTGTTATTCTTCATACTTTTTTGTAAAAACGACTACAGAAGCTATGGTAAAGAATATGAATTCTTATTTAGCAACAATGACTATTCCATTAGGTTTAAGGTTTGTCCTACTTTTTCAAGTGTTTATGTTTTGCCTGGGCAGGACTCCATCTTTAAAAAGTATGTGGGTTGGTCAGCATTGTGATCATTGAGCACTTACAGAGACATGGAGAAAATAGACGACGTTTTGGTATGAGATTTCTGAATGTTACACGCCAAGATTGACCTCAGCTCTCCTTATCAGCATAAAAAAAATTATTGATTTTGAAAATTGGAAAATGGAACTTTGCATTGTAAACTTGACCCTGAAATTCAAAACATTATGGTAGTTTGTATTCAGAATATTGTCATAAAATCTAGTGTTTGAGTTCAATATTAACCATATATAAATTGCGTCTGTTAAAGTTAATAGATGTCTCCTTTTATAGCTCAATTGTCGATTTAAGATTCAAACTTGTTTTGCATAAACAAAATCATATGTCGATAACTTTTTCACAACAAATACCTGCTATGAAGTGTTGATCAAATATTTCATATTGGTTTATTGTTTCTCTGCAAAAGATATTAAAATGTTATAGGAACTATCACCTTCCCTGAAATTCATTATACGGGATGGTGTGTGAAATGGATCACAGTGATAATGTTTACGCTATTTCATAAATGAAAACATGAAATTTACATGAGAAATGTCTAATAACTATTTGACACTTTCAGATGAGTAAAATTGAAGCCTATAATATGCATTCAGACATGTAATACGTCATTGTTTTATAAAGTACATGCCTCATACCCTCGTAATTATACTACTGTACATGTATTTAACACACGGCTTTTACTGTTGGAATTAATGCATATTTTGAATACAAAACCCTCTGGTAAGGTTATCAAAAATATATAATTTCTGCACTTCTGCAGGACTACTTAAGTTGAACATATTTATATACCAGAACAATAATTTCATCTGAAATTATAAAAAACACTTCATAATTTGACTCAATTGCAGTGACCAATACGACGTTTTGTTGTTATTGATTCTTAGTGTAGTTGTGGGCATTATTACGAAGATAATCTTCATTATCTATTTCACTGTAAGAAAATATACGGATATAAGATCAAATTGTTTCTTTTATCTAAAACCGTGTTGCTTGGCAATACAACTGCCATCTGAAGCAAATATTGGACTAATAGAATCGGTTGACATATAAGTATTCAGTTGACACGAGAGGATGACATAGATAGTGTATTTCCCTTGGTGTCGATAAGGTCCAGGATATAGGTAACATTCGTAGATAACAAATAAATACATCTGGTCTTAAACTGTTACTATCTCAAATAAAACATGTATGTGTCAAACAGAAGGAAAGAACCTAGGCATCTAACGAGGATCCCGTGTAACGAAAACATGGCCAGTCAGACACAAGCAAGTCCACAGTGTCTCCAAGATGCCCGGGGGTAATGTGGCTATTGACACAGACTTTTGTCGGGAGGGTCAAGCCCTCAGGTCTTCCTGAAGGCGTCGAGGTATGCTATCTCACGGATTAGATGTGCTCGGTGTTTGATTACTAGAAACACCTTTTTAATGAAATGTAAACATGGTAATTAGCATTCCGCGTTAGGAGATTGTGGAATCTTATCTTGAGGATGTGATTCTTAGTAATTGTATATTCATGTAGCGTTGCATTTACAGAATGCTCGTTAAGGTTATACCCAAGAATGGTCAGTTTGTACATTCAGAAAGACTAGATGAATGTTTGTGAGACGTAACAGACACTCACACAATGTAGGAGACTGGCAGGCGGGATAGATATGCCAGGATCGGCATTTGTGCAATGCTCAAATAACAAAAGAAGCTAATCAGAATTAATAACTCTTTTCTCATTACTTTGAAAACATACAACAAACACTGACTGTTCTTGACTTTTCTCATCTTCTTATGATGAAAAGGGGTATTTTTTAACAATATATTAAAACAGCTAATATCACAGTAAATTGTCATGAAACTGCACTGAGATATACTCACTGCGCCATGAATTCCTTGTGGCTTTGTCACCCTTCCTGCTACTTTTGGCGTTCCAATGAAACAACAATTGTATTTCTATATATTCATGTCACCTTATGTTAGATATGCGGAATAGGGAATTGTTGTTTTCTTGTTTTAGAGCTTCGGCTTTGATATCGCTATGAAAGATTTTGACGAATATTCTTACACGGCCTTCTAAAGCCATGCAAAGCCTATGGATGATAAATTTATCAGTTCTTTCCGCAAGAACAGGATGCCAGCATTGTCTCTGTAACTCAGAGTCAGAATAAAGCGCGGCGCCGGGCAAATATTGTGTTTGTTATGATTCTGTTTAGAGTATGATTGACTGTCCAGATCCGTGTTATACTCACGGATGAGAATGTCAGTAATGGTTTTGATGGTACGTACTGATATAATAATGAACATAACAGCACGGCTTGGTTTATGCTTATTATGAAAAACTGTAGTTTCGATAACAGCTGAATAGGATATTATTGCTGGATTTAAAACATTTCGAGAAACATCAAGTGATTTATCTCCCGCTTGAAAAGTATTCCCCTGTCCTAAAATTATATTACCCTATTATCTCAATTTTGGGTTGAATAAATGAATAAAAATTATCTATTTTTCCATTTTCGTATCGTACTTCACATAGAAACAGAGGTGATAGGCAATAACTACCAGTCACTGAACCATGAAGTATCTGTATTGAAATAGAAGTTATAATGATAAGTGGTCATAATGAACACGAATTACATAATAATCAATTAAACAAAAGTCATACATTTATGCGTGTCAAACTCCAGTCAGATCTGGAGGAATGACATATCTAAAAGCTGAGGTATCAGACACCCTTTCCTTCCAGCAAAGTCAGAGATAAATGGAGATAGTCTTTAAAAAAGCCCAGGATTTGGCAGCTGCTTGTTAAGGTCTAATCGGCAGATCATAAATGAAAGGAGCCGTTTTCCTTACTACCTGGAGGCGTTGCCTTTACACCCATGTAGGTAAACGATGAGAGTCGAGGGGAAATACTGGGTTAAAATTTGGCCATATATGTTGTAATTTAGCTGCCAGCGGAAAGCTGAAAACTGGAAAGCTGCCCATTAAATGAAAAAAGTAGGTTAGTTTTTGTTTTGATGGCCATAGAAAATCCTCTAGGCGGTCCTGGAAGAAAGCTCGGGGCGTAATAACCGCTCCTACACTACCTTAATGGTTATATTTCCCACCGTTGTATTTGCTGAATTTATCGCTCAAGCACGATATTGCGTGGAACAGATTAGAGCTTTTCGTCATCAGACATATTGACCAGTTTCGTATTTGCATGAGATTTATTCCATACAAACTTCAGGAATGCAACGCCCAGTTCTAGAGCCTTGTTGAGAAATAGTCATGATTGGAGAAGATATCATTTCACAAGAGACAGTTGCCGCACAGGGATTACTAAATCGTTGCAATGTGTCCTTTGACAGCTACCGAAATGTGTTGAATATGATATGAAAGATTCAAAGCTTAACGAGACTATATTAGTTGAGTTGTTTTCGAGGAATCTCTTCAGGATTGTTAGTAAAATATCTATAGCTTATTCTTAGCGATACAGCTATAAATCAAATCAACAACAATTTAATCAAAAGAATACTATGACGTAGACGAAAGTAAAATTTACATTGTTAGTTTGCAACGAACAGATCGCGAGACACATTCTTTACTTGAACGGTGCTTCTAAAGTCTATGGATATGAAACTGTCACGATCGGGCTTAAACATTGCGCAACGTCAGTGTGGCGGTTTTACGACCCTATTTACACCGTAGTAACAAGACTCAAGGTCAGGCGTACCCGCGGACTTTTACAACATCTCCTAACGATAAACAACACTTCAGCGTCAAGAGAATCAGTTGGGTTTTATTGGATAACAGAATGACTAGGATCACCAATCCTGTGACAAGATGAGACTGTTTATCTAGTAATTAAGTTGTTAAAATATTAACTTGAACTTCAATCATGTCAAAGAAATATTTGTCAGAAATGCATCATTTACTGACTAATAATCCAGTATCAAATTTTGATTTGTGTACTAGTATTAATAATCAAACATTTTCACTGACTAATGACACACTGTATTATCGAGATGTTCAATTGTTTTTATGTATCATTTATGTTTATTGGTATGATGGACAGGGGTAAATATAAAAATACTACAGTTAATAATAAAACGATGGTGTGATTGACGGTTATGAAGGGTTTAGAATAACGCATCAAGTACAGATAAATATATTGCCATTAAAATTTAGAAACAGCTGCTACATCTGCGTATGCTGGGTCGTAGACTAACATTTAGTCTCTGAAATCTTATATTACACAATATCCTTCTTGACTCTAAAAGTAAAAAAATAATCTCTATGCTACGCTTGACGTGGCTAGACTCTTTTTTTTCTCATAAAATAAATATATTCCACGGTCATGGTGCAGGACTAGCTTGGTCGCAATGATATATAATTAATTAAATTCAATTATTCTTGTGCAATCAAAAAATATCTTTTTCAGCTACTAAAGAAAATTTATATGTTTTACTTTATGCAAACTTCACGTACCACTTTATAAAAAAAATACATTTTTTTATTGCAACCTTTACAACGATTATCTCAATATTCAAATATTTTTTAAAAAACATCGTTGATTTTTGTCATGTACCAGTAGAGGAAAGCAGAAACGTTTTCCTGATTTACATTTTACAATGTTTAGGATGAGGGACTTCAGCCTACATCCACTTCTGCAACTTCTTTTTAAAACAATAGGATCAAACACCTAGAGCAGAAATATTTGGTCCAGACCGAAGGTGGCCCAGTCTTCACCATTACCTGGTCCAGTCAACACAGTGAACAATAGGGCTGCTCAAACTAGGAACTTGGAGAAATGATACAAATAGTTTTTCTTCGGGAAATCCTGATGATAGGAAATAGATACCTTTCAACGATTTAGCACCCGTTGACCATTTACTGTTTATTTAATGTTGTTTAAATCCCTATTTTGGGTAGTTAACTTAGACATTTGACCTATTCGCGTTGCCACCATTACAGCGCTAATTGACACAGCTATGGACTCGCTACGTTGCAAAATAAATGTAATTGTCATCACCTTTGAGATTATTTTTGTATTTCCTGTTTTCAGAGTGGCTATTTGTTTTGATTTGTCCTGTTTGAAGAAACAAACTGCAAAATTATCCTATTCACTTTCACACTCAATCTCCAGATCTTATAGAATGGTTATGGGTCCAAATACTTTAATTATCCTATTTCCGGGATGAATAAATGTTGTAAACAAACATGTTAAATGGCTGCTTGACATAGATTTGTAAACTTTGGTCAAAGAAATGTAGAAAGACCTCTGCTTCTGGCAATATCTTCATATCCAGTTCCTGTTTCAGTTTGTAAACTCATATAAAGATCAATGACCATCGCACGTGACAATATTGTTCGAGTTAAAAAGTGTCACCCTAAATTTTAGTTCTGTTTTTACCCCGTAACGATGACAGAAAGATGGTTTATGCCTGCGTCTAAGGAATGTAGTAGTAAAAACAACGTTTGGTTCTTTCTAGAGCTTAGAGAGTCAGCTTTAGCTTTTGTCATTGTTTGATTTCACCAATACGAGAATCCCTACCCCCGGGACTCTATCTTCGTGGGTTGGTTGAGGAGCAGGTGTCTTATAGAGTACACTAAGGTCATATGGTCTATTCATCTGGTTCAATTCTAACGTAAAGATGTAGACATTTGTCATATGTGAAACGTGTATTTACAACCTTACTGACGACACGTCTAAAATGGGCTTATCTAAAGCTTGTATTTGTCGTGCATCTGTAACAGCAAATTTAAGACCTTTTAGGCACATAAAATCCCGTTAGTAGAAATACACCAGTCTATATGATTAACTGCATCCTCTAACACCATTTGATCGTATTATACACGGTCGAGTTTCCTTTTTTCCTCCATGGACAGGACTGTTCACCATTTGATCGTATTATACACGGTCGAGTTTCCTTTTTTCCTCCATGGACAGGACTGTTCACCATAGAACGCCCCAAATAACGTCATCGCAGCGACAGCCTTGTTTTCTTTAATGTTTAATCCTTCACACTACATGCAATGTATGTGAATACTTTATCCTGAGCAATGTAGGATGTGGTTGCTTCCGCCAAGTCAGTAACTTCCACTGCATATTCGGGACTTTCTTACCAGGCATATGTGACTTACAGAAATAGTTCTTGTCATGTACGGCGCCACGAATTACGCCAAAGGTGCAACAGGTTGCTTTTAAAGAAACAAATGCTTGTAAAAGACAACAAAGTGTCTCAAATAACACCTTTTTAAATAGGATACAACAGTGGTTTGATTTACTTTCTACTTCTCCTTTCCGTAGAAATACCAATGTTACTGCACTCGTTAAATAATTGTTTGTGGTATCAAACCATAGAATGAAGCGTGCATTACAACTAAGGGTTGTTGACTCAACATAAAACATGTTCTCAAAACTCCAGCTTTGCGTTTGTATTTAACACTGCTAGGAGAACTGAAGTGCAGAAAAATCGAGTTTCACATTCGGATTATAATGTCTTCTTCCGCTCAGCACAGCTTTGCACGGGAAATGAAAAGCGGGCATTCACAAACACCCCCTACGGAGAAGGTAGTTTTCATATATCGTTATGAAAGTAGTGTCAAACTGTAAGAACCGATTCATGTATTCTGTGCACGTGTCTGAGAACAAGACAGAGAAATATAAATAATATGCTCTGTTCCGTATGGCCCTTAGACATATTGCAGATTGTATCTCCCTTTAAAACGTTGGCTTTAGGAAATACATGGATATGTAAGATGAATTAGAAATTATGCTCTGAATATTGTCGAAAACTAAAAGAAATGTCAACCGTGAAGATGTAGCATATTGAGACGTTTCTTTTGTTGCTCTTCACGTTGTCAATGAAAGAAACAGAAGAGCACTTGGATGAAAGTATGAACTAATATAAATCCTCACACAGCACATGCTAGGCGTTGTATTCATGATCTGAGGACTCATATATCACAAATCTAAAATAACTGTACTATAATGGGATTTTCATAGAACAAAATGTTAAGAAAGGAATACGAAATGACGAAACTAATCTCTCTTGAAAATATATCCGGACAAAACTATCATTAACGAAGATCTTAATGTCAGATGTTTATTATGTCAAGTTGTGTTAAGGAGGAACCTGATATTTTTAAATATTCAATAACTGAATATACATTATCAAACGAGGTTGATAAACATTACTGAGAGAAAAGAAATGAGAAAAATAACGCGATCATCGATATTTCTACTGTTTATCAAAATGCAATTATAGCTTCCTTCCTTTTATCTCGGGGGGGACACCTGATATTTTGAAAAAAACATAACAAAATAACTAAGAAGCAGAGCTCTACTCTTCAATTGGGATATGTGACGGAGCATGACCTTCGGAGAAACAATGTGAACAAACTCGAGTGTACACAGAAGATTCTGTGTGTGTAGGTAAATCCCCTCAAAGACACAAAGTCTTTGTTCAGATGTAACAGGTAGGTATGACGTTATTCCCTTCAACACAAACATGTTGAAAGCACGATTTCAAATCACAATGATTACTGCAAGGGAAACACTTTGTCATGAAGTGATATACATTCTTTTAAATGGAAATATGAATGTATCTAACCGTTCTTTAAAACGAATTTAGAACTTGAAGTGCTAAATAAGTAAAACTTACATGGAAGAACAACTTCTTTATTACACACAGGAACGATGTTTCGCCGTTTGCAAGCAAATAAAGAACAGAGTATGGATGAGAAGCATATATACAAGTATGAGGTAGAGTGTATACAGTTGAATAGATTATAGGTTCGAAATTTATATTTTGCTGGTTAATTCTACGAATGAGTTTTATTAACGTAATATCCAATAAAGGTCAAACTTTTTTTGGTTGAAAATCGATCTTTTGCAAAGGATGTAAATGTCATTTTTAGCAATCTCACTGTAAATACGAACATACTATACGGCATTCGAATGCCAGAGTGTTTGCATACTGTGCTTATTTTAAAGAGCCAATGTCGTTGGGATATAATTTACATTGTTCAAATAATGAAATATCAATAGTGCATACACAGGTTTCGGCCTATAATGGTGTTTTCACTGCTATAAAAACAAACTTTCGGTGCATTTAAAGTCTCTCGAGAGGTGTCAAATGTGCGCTCAATAATATAGTTCGATAGTAGGAGATTCTGACTCCGGAAAATATGGACTTTTCTTCATAATGTGAGTATAAACATTTGACATGACAAGAAACAGGACAGCTTTATAAAAGAAGAAAAACAAGGATTTCTTTGGAGATGCATTTTTGCACACGATAGCAAGCAACGATAACTGAAAAGGTCCTCATATCAAAACACTTGCTATGTATGTGATCACTGAATTCTTTGAAAATGCCAGGAAGGGCATACACAGCGCTGTAATCTTCTGTCAACTAAGAAGCAAGTGGTCATTGTGAATTCTTGCCGTGGTGCCATCATTTCAAGGTCGGCTATGAAGAGAGGAAGGAAACATTTAAACCTATGTATTTAATGTCGGGATTAGATAAATCCACCGACTTTTACGATAGAGGGGGGCAACTTTCTTCTGATGTTGTGTTTAACAAGATTAGATCAGAGCCCAGCAGACGTCTTTTTCTATATTTGATGTGGATGGACATGAAGATTTTTAATGCTGGTGGTTACTTTTTTCTTCTGTTTATTTAATTACTTCAACAAGTCTTGAAGTGTGTGTGTGTTACTCATAGCGAGACAATGCAAAATATAATCACATCACAGTCATTTGGTTTGAGTATTTGAATTGTTTCTCACTGAATGTTTATTTAAAAAATATATGCCGATGAGCCACAAGTGTGAGTTGGGTAACATTGTAATGACTCAAAAGTGCCAATCATTGATAGAATAATAAGAAAACACCACTGCATGTTTATTTAGAGCCGCTATCATTTAATTGCTCAAAAAGGCCTGTCAATATTTACTATGATCCGTTTGTCGGTTAAGCTGGGGGCAGTTAATGATTTGTGATGGGGTGAAAGGGTTCTGAAGAGATTTTCAAAAATGTGCAAATCCCTCCATCAATAGTGAATTCATTTTCGTCATTTCAACACGTTTTCATTAACAGTGAAGGCTAAGTCATCCCAATGTAAGGATACTGTTCACATGTATGCAATGCATTATTATTCAAAGAAAACATTGGCATCACGAGTACAAGGACACTCATCAGAAAAGCAGTTTGTTTTGAGGATTCAGTAAAAAGAGGACATACATGTATTGGGTGAGTGAATGATATGGGTTTAACACTAGGGTTTAACTAGGAACATTACCTAAGTTATATCACGGCGTGTTAGTTTAAAATGGGGGTAAATCCAATTTGATGTGAGTGGAAGACGTTGACAATGTAGGTGATATCCAAGACCTGGGACATGATCCAGCCAAAGACTGCACCGCATTAACACTGGATCCTGACACATCTATTGGACGCCTCTCCGCACAGCTAATTGTAGCGTCTAAGACGACTGTGTCACTTTTTGCGTTCTGAGAAAGTCCAATTGATGATTATCATCGTAATGTATCGGATGATCACTGTGTGAACTTGGCAACCAATCCGATTATTCAACAAGGGATTTGCAGCAGGTTATGCGTCCAACAGCATACGTGTACACAATATGTTACACGTTGAATCTACAAATATGTCTCATTATGGCAACATTGGTAGTATTTAACTGGGTATATTGCAATTGAATCACAGTATATTTAACGAGTTGGTGGTTACATCATACGCTTGTAACGCTGAAGGGTTCAGCTCCCCAAATGGGTACAATGTGTATCGCCCATTTCTGACATCTAGACACCCCGCGTGCATGTTGTTTAAATCTGTTCTTTACATAACTTCGTCTGATATAGAAGCTATATTAGGCAGCACACCATTGATTAGGAGCAATTTTATCTTGTTAAACAATGACTGAAATGTTTGGGGGATTTTGAACAGGCCTGGGGTATGTCATATTCCCAAAGGGTAAACACGTGAATCGCCCGGAATACATGTTGACATTGACAAAGAAGAGTAAAAAAGACCCCACTGTTTGAAAAGTGGATATTCATAATTTTGTCCCTGATTCGTTCACCGTGTGTGAAGTTAGCGCAGTTTTTGTTTATTTTTCTTAAAGTGCCTATACTCAATTACATCAATACTATTGATATTACTTAATTAGCTTAAAGAATACGTGGGACAATATCACTTTAACAAATAGGTATCTAGCAACCTCTGCTAGTCGGAAGAGGCGACTAAATGTGGCAAGACTCGGCGACTTGGTTGATTGCGCGCTATCGCACCTGAGACGGCGAGAGACGTTCCTCATACTATCAATCACGGGATTTCCTGGACCGCAATCATAAAACTCAGATATCGCTGAATGTGACCTTAAACAGCAAACAAACAATCATTTAAGAGGGGTTCAAATTTGGGCGTGTTATGACAGCATGGTTATCTCCCGTGCTTATTTCATGTGCACAATTGACTTGCCTTTGTATGTGTTTGTGACAGGGGCCACCAATGGGGCAGGAGGATATCTTTTCGCGAACACCTGGTATCATCACTATTTGATGGTGGTTCATAAAGACACGCTCGGAACATTAGCTGAGATTTTTTTTATGAATATGGAAAGGGCTTATATTCATTTGGCGTGCAGTACCGTCCTCACAATAAAACGTAAACACTTGGAACCATCAATGTATTTACATTAAGAAGAACATACTCGTATCATTGTTCGATGCTTGTAACAGTGATATGTGGTGTATATAAGCACGACGATGTCAATTTCTCAGCGAGACCATTTTTTTTAGTTGAATGACCTATACTTTTATGGGTATAAAATGTTAACAACAGTAAGGAATGCACATACAAATACAAATAATGAATCTTTTCTTAAATAACATACATACATACATACATACATACATACATACATACATACATACATACATACATACATACATACATACATACATACATACATACATACATACATAAATACAATTTATCAAATTGCAAACACCAAGTGTGCGTCCACATGTCTTTCGAAACTGCGTCCCGTAACTGTATCCGTGTAAATTGGATAAATACTAAAATAGCCTTAAATGCAAAACGGGCTTTTTTCAGTTTTAACAATTACTTATCGGTGACCATCACCATCGCATAATTATGTTGTGTAAGCCTCAATTTGTTTCTTCTTTCGCATTTACCAGGTAATGATTTTTAACGAGTTACATACAAAGTATACTTTGTTCTTCTACTGTCTTCTTCAAAGATTACAATTCACATTAAAACATTTAGTCATGCTCTCTCAACATGTGAAACCGTTAAAAACCTTCACCAATTTCCAACCTTCTAGCTATGTAAATGTGTCAGAGTAGGTTGACGTATGCGCTTAGTGACTAGCACCAGTGACGTCAGCAAAAATAGATCATCCCAATCAGCCGCAAGTTGGCGACAGATAAATAAACACAGACACAAGCTGGATCGTTAAGTCACTGTTCCATCGCAGCATTTTTTTCAGCACCCCACGTCATTTCTTTCTTCTCTTGCCTTCAACGTCATTACTTCTTATTGATTTGTGCAGAGCCATTTAGTCGACCAGTTAAAAATTCGAAGAGTTTCAAAAATGTTCTTTTCTTTAAATATTTGATGAAGAAACTTAAACTAAAAAAGCTCCGAATGACGTGTTAATCTACTTAAACACATTTTTTGTGGTCTGCGTCTTCATGTGAACCAATCAGGATCTGGTTTTCATGAAGTACAACGTCATTATTGGTATTTGTCACCTGAATTGAATGTTGAAGGGCATTTTTACCAGTCAACAATTAACAATATACTTTGTTTGAATCGTTCGATCTCCATGTCCTCATTAAAACAGGCAATGTACAAAATGCGACAGTTCAAAAGTGAACTTAATAAATAAGTGTAATATATCTACGTTTCATCATACTAAACTCGGAAGTGACAGTCTTTTACCGCTTAATCACTGTCACAAGACCATTTCTTCCCATAAGTGTATTTGTGACGTGTATATATTTTTCTCAGTCAATATTAACTTCTTTGGGACCACAGAAGCATGATATTACATGAAGTCGAATGGAAATGTTACGACACTTTAAGAACTTGGATGCCTTTGAACATGGATGTATTGTAAGTACTTTGTGATATATGGATGTGTATGTGTAGCAATGATGTACAATATTTCATCGAGACAATACCTGCAAAAAACATTTGTACATATAATTTATAAACCGCACCAATTACCTGACTTAGTTTCGTTTATATCAAACTAAGAAAATATTATGTGCTCAAAATATCGTTTCTTATTAATTATCCATAAAGCGTTATATAATCATGACTACATAAGTATAGAGTCAACCATTCACGTAGATCCAGTACTGATGTCGATGATTTTGTTATATCTATATTTAATATCTCTCTTACCATGGCATTATGCATAGTATAACAATGAAGTGCAGATGCAGCTCCAGATGGTGACACCAGTGGGATGAGCTTACACATCCAAATACACACACGTGCCATTGCACTTAATCAAGCCTGTTGACATTTTATGATTTCGCCCCATCAATGTGATGGGAAAATTAAAAGTTCATCTAACAGTGAAACCCTTTCAGATCACCTATCGTCTTTAATAGTTACATTCACACCGAAATACCTAGAGATTGGAAGTAAATAGCTTTCCCAGCGGAAATGTGCTGGGGAACATTTTGAGTTTTTGAAAGGCGAGCAGCATTTCAAGTTCCAACTAATTGAATATTTCGTTTATTTGTCGTATCTGGTGAGTCCCTTCTGAAAGAAATGAGTTAAAAATAGATTTTGTCGCTTCCACTTATAGACCAGTAAAATATTCCCTTCCTTCATTTATAAAGGTTTAAACTACACGACACCAGCAACTACACGAAGCATTGTGGAGGCATCGAAAGTTTCCCTTCCTTCTGTGTGTGTACGCAATGCACTTAATGTAATGAACAAATAAAAAACTTCGTTTGATTGCAGTAGGCCACGTTGATGCATTTGATTTAAACCCCCAACTACAAAGGAGCGAGTTTTTAGACGTTCACGCCAAACTGTTAAGACGGAAATTCTAAGCAAAGTATCTAGTCTGTTTGGTTAATTCAGTCATGCACACGTTGTGCTGTCATGGGGGGATATTTCTTTCAGCAAAGCAAACGCATTAACGCGGGGTTACGTCAAGTCGGATGGAACTTAGAATTAGCTATAACCTTTAACATAATATAACTTAGAACCTTTGACAAGAAACGAAATCAAACTTTTTCCATGTTCAGCTGAGTGATTCATTTACAGGTACACGTAGCTACATGTTTGAGGTCGATGTTGACGTGTTTTTAGCTTTTTAAGCCAATGAAATGTATAGTTCAAACAATACACATCTTTGCTATTTGGGTTATGAAAGCACACATATCATTTATAACATTTTCGCATTTACAACGGTTTTTATGAGTATGGCGAGAACTATCAAAATATGATAAATATTATCAAGTTCATATAAATTTAGATCTTGTGGCAATATATGCTAATGGTTTACACCGTTCTTTGTAATTAACGCAAACATTATGCATAATGTTTGTTTGTAACACGTGGAACTGTTTAAGTAGCTCACAGACTGAGTCTCATCAAATGCTGGAGTGTACAATCAGTAGAAAATGATCGATTGAATCAACAACCATAGGTCGCTACGTACGTGCTGTGGGTTGGGGTTTCTTCCCTCACAGAAAACAATACCTATACCTGTTATAGATATTTAGCAATGTTTAACAGCTATAAATAATTATCCACACACATGTTTCTCTACTTACGTATACCTTTTAGAGCACATACTATAACAAAAATATCTTATTCATGCTAGTTAATGTTAACGAAAAGCTAAGATACTTAATGACAGTTCTCAGAGACCGTCATTTTATTGGGAGGGGTAGGGGTGGGGGGTGTCTGTGAGTTTTATGGAGACTGGATATGTTAAGCTACATCTGCAAAACCAGATATCAAAACTGTGAGCCTAAATATTTATTTTTTATATAAAAAAAAACATCTTGCGACAATCTATTTTTTGTGGCAGTATACTTGTGGCAGACAAATATCCTTTTCTCCGAAGTATATTAATTATTTACTGGGTCCATATCTTTTGGGGATAAAATCCCAGCCTCCATCGCCTCCAGAATATCGAATGGTCTGCCCCTTGCGTCTTATTCTCTGAGTGTGAGTTGTCATCTTTTGGTTCCCGACTGCGCATCCCGATGAAAGAACATGTCACTCAGTAGTTGTCTTCTTCATCACCAATCTAGCTGATGTTACATTAATATGACATTTTAGTCCTCTCATCATATCTCTTAAGAGTATTGATGAAGTTTAATTCTAGCAATTCGAATCGATTAATTATGCTCCCTAACAACAACCTTTTCAGAGATGTATTGTTCATACAAGTTATTACTTTTGCGTGTTGTCTATTTCAGTACTTATGTATTTTCTATTATGCTCTGATCAAGTTCTTACATATATTCTGGTTTTATGTATATGTGTTTCGCCTCTTTTTCTGTGTTCTTGTGAAGGTCCCCTTTTAATCTATGATTAAATCTTGGTAATTCAAATGTCACAGAGATGGTGTTGAACAAATTGTACCAGCTAATCGTCTAAGACAGAACAACGAAGCAAGAATTATATGTCGTAATTTCTGCCTTTGCCAAGTTCAACATGTAGATATTGCGCCAGTAAATACCCACTGTTAAAATCCTTCTGCATATATGGTTGAAGGTACCGCGAAATCTCTGAGCATGTATTGCCATGGATTTAAGCAACACAAAATCCTTTGGTGTGGGATTCACACTATCTCGTTTTGTTAAATAGCACTTTTTCACCAAACATGTTTATCACATCCCATGACGGACGCATCAAAACGATCTTTAACGTGAATGGATTAAGTATCATTTTTGCTGTATGCTTAATGATATACCTGATGAAGAACCAAAAAGGGGTCATGATATTTCGCTACCGCATTTTATTGTATATAGAATTACCGTTTAGTTCCAGCTTAGGATATGCTTTTTATTCCTTAAATCGTCCCTGCAGAATCCTTATCTGTACTCTGAGCCATCATCGGCTCTCCTGCTACGGAGATAAGTCCATATGACTTCTAGTTCGCGGGATTTCATTTTTTACACATTGTATAACCTCATTTACTGCCACTGATGATTATTTTTTCGCTCTGATTCTATTTATGCATAAGAGACAATTATTATGTCCAATGCAATTCCGTATTTTGACTTATACGATATGTTACCGTGTGTTCAGGTGAAGATTAATTTTTGCTTGTGCATGTGTTTGTGACGGGTGGCACCGGTGGGGTAGGATACGCTCACCTATTTACGAATACCTGGAATCATCACTTTAAAATAGTGATTCATAAACGCGTGCTTATGATACGTACTAAATAGACTCTGCTTCTAGATTCCTTATGACTTTGGAAATAGATTTTGTCGCTTTTTATTTAAGATACATATACAAATGGAATCATTCATTATTGTGAAACAAATGTAGGTATATGTATTGAATATGACAGCGCAAGTTGTGATACTATACTATATATAAGTAGTGAGTGAGTTGGGTTTTAAGCCGCTTTTAACAGTATTCAAGTTATATCACGGCGTATATATAAGCAGTAGAAGTGTAGATGGGTAATAACTTTACATAAGAAGTAGCAGCTTATTTTGGCAATAGCTTTATATATACGTAGCAGAAGTGTAAATAGGTTATAACTTTATATATAAGTAACAGAAGTGTAGACAGGTAATAACGTAAATACTACCTATAAGTAGTAGAAGTGTAGATAGGTTACAGCCTTATACGTAAGTAGTAGAAGTGTAGCTAGGTAATAACTTTATATAAGAAGAAGCAACTTATTTAGGTAATAGTGAGTGAGTAAGTGAGTGAGTTTGGTTTAACGCCGCTTTTGACATTATTACAGTTAAATCACGGCGTGTCAGCTTAATATGGGAGGATAGTCCTAAGCGATGCAGGTCTCAGACGTTTACCACTTCGGTGAAACCCACGAGCACGGGTATGGTGCTGACAAACCTAGAATATAATCGGAGCGATCCGGGATTCGAACCCACAATCATAAGTTTCTGGCGTGCCCAAGGGACGCAATGCTGCACAGCGAAACGCGACGCCTTAGACGACTGGGCCACTCGTTTCCCCTATTTGTCTGCTTATATACATATTTCTCCATACAGAAACAACAGTGGAAATCAGAAATCCTGATATATCCTAATTGCATTTCCACAAACCAACGGAATGACATATCTTTAATGTCACGCTCTCATTCATCATTCAACAAGTGTCTGTTGAATTATACTTGATAGTAGACAGTAGATTAAGGCATATATAGTACATGGTGAATGTCTTACCGCAATATAATTCCAACACAACTCGTATATACTACTTAACAATGAACTACTCAGATGTCATTTCCAAGGATTAGAACTTAATAAAAAACGAACACTACTCCTGAGGCATCTTCTTTTATAACGAGAATATATATACGGGTGTCAAAACAATGCTTAAAGTCAGTATCAGTTGCTTTGAAGTTATGGCAGAATCTTGAAGACCCTTATCCATAGACATTGATGTGAAGCTAACAATGGAGCAAGAGACGTGGACAAGCGTAGGTGTTTACAGTGGTCAAATTTACCTTTACTGCCGAAGTAATCGCAATGTTAAAAAAGTGACATTTGGCTCCTTGGCGTCACCTTAAAGAGAAACAGACACGTGAAATGAAAGGGTAATATGTCCAAGCATTTGGCTAATCCATCTGTTTCCATAGTTTCACTTGCAATTTGACACCGAAGATGTTTTTTTACAGATAGACAGAGTGTCAAGTATTTGAAACACTAATCTGTGACCAATGAGTCGATATATTGGTGGAAATGAGGCCAACAGCAGCAGACTTGGTTAAGGGTTAGCTGCTTGGTGTGAAAGTCTTGAAATTGGTGTTTCAAGTACTGGTATCGGCTTCTCAGCCACACAAAACAGAATGCATGTTTGAGCACCCTCAAGTTTGCATTGATTAGAGCTGTGTTCCAGGATTTTCAAATGGAGGCAAGGTACAATTATTGATATTTCTAGATGAATTAATGAAAGAGAACTTCATAATCTTTCTGTAGCTCGTTCCTTTTCTTGATTGTGCTAGATGTTCACCTTCTTTTTACGAACACAAACAATTGAAATATTATCCCTTGAAAGTAATTTTGGCATTTCGGTAAAAAGACGATGTCCTGGCTTCCGGTTTTTTTTCTATGAATGCCACATGTTGTCGATTAATCAATATTAGTCATGTTACTGGACTATGTTTGTAAGTGAAGTACATGAAAACACTTGCTCTTTTGTTCATATGAAGGAAATGAATATTTCTTTAAAGCAATGAATTATAAGTTTTAATAACATGAAATGCACTGCTTCATTTTGTCTATCACCGATAACCGTCTTAATGAAACTTAAAGAAACTTCTTATTCTACTGTTGATCAACAGTTCTTTCACAGCCTGACAGCTTTAAATGTGGCGCGTTAAAGAGACACAACACATATTCCGTTAAATATCTACATCACCTTAATGCCTGTCATATAACTATTGGGTTTCTGCGTGATTGTTTCTTTTGCTCAATCAATGACACTGCTTGATCAAACGTCCAAGTATGACAGTTCTCAGCCAGCGATGAGGTTCCATCCGCAAGTTCTACACTGTTGAATGTTACTGCAGGATCGCCGCTTTTCCCAAAAATACTGACCTGGTAACACAAGTGGCCCAGTGGTCTGAGCTGCCGCGATTCAATTTACAGGCTTGCATGGAACCTCTGAAACCATAGTTTCGAATTTCTGATTCGGCCTGATCGTGTTGCTGGGTTTCGTCAACGCACGCACGGAAACGTCAAATACCGTGCGTGCGTGCGTGCATGCGTGCACGTTTACTGTCGTAGACCTTGAACCCTTCGACAATGGTCTCTTCTTCTCCAGGAAAGTGTCAGGGTCACTGATGTCCAGTGTGTCCGTTTTCCTGCCTCACTGGTGCGATTATGGAGACAATGAAGAAATGTCTGTAGGTCTGTTTTCTGTTATTCTGAGAGTCATGCGAGCATTTAAGACGCGCATGAGTATCAGTCCGTCATCAAAAAACAATATATCAAATTGCAAACACCAAGTGTGCGTCCACATGTCTTTCGAAACTGCGTCCCGTGTCTGTATCCGTGTAAATTGGATAAATACTAAAATAACTTTAATTGCAAAACGCCTTTTTTTCTAGTTTTAAAAATTATTTATCGGTGACCATCACCATCGCATAATGATGTTGTGTAAGCCTCATTTTGTTTGTTCTAACGCATTTACCAGGTAATGATTTTTAACGAGTTCCACTATCTACTTCAAAGATTGCAATTCACATTAAAACATTTAGTCATGCTCTCTCAACATGTGAAACCGTTAAAAACCTTCACCAATTTCCAACCTTCTAGCTATGTAAATGTGTCAGAGTAGGTTGACGTATGCACTTAGTGACTAGCACCAGTGACGTCAGCAAAGATAGATCATCCCAATCAGCCGCAAGTTGGCGACAGATAAATAAAAACACAGACACAAGCTGGATCGTTAAGTCACTGTTCGAATTTTTTATTCGGCCTGATCATGTCGCTGGGTTTTGTCAACGCACGCACGGAAACGTCAAATACCGTGCGTGCGTGCGTGCATGCGTGCGTGCGTGCGTGCGTGCGTGCGTGCGTGTGTGTGTGTGTGTGTGTGTGTGTGTGTGTGTGTGTGTGTGTGTGCGTGCGTGCCCGTACATACATACATACATACATACATACATACATACATACATACATACATACATACATACATACATACATACATACATACATACATACATATTTAATTATTACTATATATAATAACTATATGCTAGTTAAAATCTGTGACATATATTAGTTCTTACATATAAGAACGTCCTACAGATTCAAGGTTTACATCCCCAGTGTTGTTGTTACTTGAACCTGTCATGAACCTGTTATTCTACAATCAATAGAACGCAATACGTGATGCTCAGATTAACAGAAACTTAAAAGAATAAAGGAATTTCGAACGCGTTTCAACCTGCAGGGAACAATATTTAGAACGGGGATCTAGAGTGACGCGTTTCGGCATTTGCATAAAGAAAACATAACACATTCAACATCGTCATAATTTATGCTAACTACGTGATGTCTACGGTTATGTGTCTCCAAGTGCCCTTTTATCAATTGCGTTATGAATTTTAATCTTGTTTGAAACAAACCTCTAGCCATTTTTAATCCGCTTCAATCGTTAAGTGTGTTGGACTTATGACATAACAATGTTGATTCTTGGAAAGTGTAAATATAGGAGGCAATATTGGTAAGGTGGTTCATATTCCAATTCAGATAGGAGGAGAGTTTCGAGTTGACTGGTGTCTTGGGTAATGCTTTGTGGTTGGTTTCTTTACGTACCGTAATCGACATAATAAGCGCCCAGGGCGCTCTCAAAATTAGAAAAAAGGGGGCTCTTATTAGGATTTAGTTTTGGTAAGAAAAAAAGAGCTGAAAGATCGGTAATATTGTGGTTTATGCTGATAGCCTGATATGATACAAAAGAGAAGTCTGTGCGTATTTTACACGACATATATATTTTCAAAAATTTACATGTCAATAATTAATGGTACATATAACACACGAGTGAGTATTATGCACGAATAAATAAGTCTTGTGTACACTGATCAATCGGAAGGGGTGCTAATTGGGATTGTTCACCAGTCAGTGGGCGCCGTGGGCGCTTATTACGTCGAATTCGGTAATAGCTTATCACATCAACATGAAATATCAGTGATGAATTAAACAATCATGCAGGATCACTTCTACACAAATCACACGCATTCTACAATTCTTTCGAATCCAATACATGTAACAGCCTATATAGGATAGCTAAGCGATAAATCGCAAAGAACAATGAAGAACGAAGCGTGGTTTATTTCACGTTAAAACACTATTCTATCATGACATCAATTCTGGAGATTTAAACATGCGCTCTCAACTTGATGACGTGAGCTGTTCCCCGTGGATGTAGCTGGGCTACGCAGATAAATGCAGTGGCTGAACGATCGCATCCAAAATTTGGGTAGTTATGACAATCGGTATCTTGAGAAAAGGTGCCGATAATCGACGTGAGGATTGTGAGAATATGCGGGAGATAGCAAACTTAACCCACCTGTTCGTAAAATGGACTTGTCCGACATTTCCCAGGCCGGATTCTATTCAGGGAGTCATCGTTATCAAAATTTGGGTAAATATTTTTAAAGCTTGTACATTTCTCAAAATCCCCAAAGAGGATGTTCATAATGGTGAAGATATGGGGTAAAATAGGTCTTCAGCAGCCCATTCTTGCCGTAAAGGGCGACTAGGCCAGTCGTAAAGGGCGACTAGGGGGATCGGGTGGTCAATTGATGCATGTCATCGTATCCCATTTGCGTAGAGTAATGCTCATGACGTCAATCGCTGGATTGTCTGGTACAGGCTTGATTATTTACAGACCGCCGTCATATAGCTTGAATATTGCTGAGTGCGGCGTTAAGCAAGAAACAAACAAACATAATGTTTACATCTCATATAAGAAATAAACGAGTCCCTCATGATATATTCTCCCTGAAGTGTTTTATTGTACGGTAATCAACTCCCACTCGTCAGTTATATCTTAAACATGAACATTGTGCTGGGTGGATAAAAATTAGGTTTTAAAATCTAATATCTAACTTCGTGTTTTAGGCTTTCATCATTGCCTATACACTTCTTTATGATAACCATGCCTCATGTATGATGTCTCACAATGTTTGAATAATGTCGTCGATAATAAAAGGATTGAAAACTGTTATATTCTCTCATAAGTCAAAGTTTGATTACGTTAAGGTTTCGAGTTTATGTTAGACTGTCCTTGGCAAACAAGATCTTTGTCATCAATACAAGACGGACGTGGGGTAGTCATTTTGAAACATACCAAAATCCATTCAAAACCACAAGAATGAAATATTTGAAACAGTGCCCTTGAACCTGACATGGGCCGACAGCCTAGGTGGCGGGTGATGATCAATGTAGATTCCATGAAGTGTTGCATCACATTGAGTCAGTAAACATACAGACGAGTCAGTTTGCTCTTTGTCATTGCCTCTGACACCAAACTGAAGAAAGTTTGTTCAATATCCTCCATTGCTGAAGCTATGAATCCGAGCCAAGATCTATGCTTTGAGATTGTTCCTGTTAGTAAAAAACAATCCGTCCCTGCTTTGAGAACATATATTTCGTTTTCTTTGAAAAAAAAATGAGGCACGAGGTGTTACTATTGTCTCCAGCCAAGGTTTATATCGCAAGATAGTTGCAATTTTGAGTTGATCTTGTTCTTTGAAGGAAGGTAGCCTTGGTCCTGATAAGATTCTTTTGAGGTGGTGGCGCTGACTTTCCCATTCCAAGATCCATGTGACAAGATGACTTCTAAGTAGTTAAACCTTGTATGTGACTTCAAGAAGATATATGTTCCTTCTTTGAAGGACACAGGAGGACGCAATTCAATAAACTGAGGAAAATATCCACATACAACTATGACTGAATTCACACTGGTGTGTTAGGGAACATATTTGTCCTTAGCGCAAAGTGATAAGGGCGAGGTGGATTCTCCATCAGAATTAGGGAGTAGAATTTATTTCACTTTTGTAAACAGAGGCAAACATGATGCAAAAAAGTCACCAGTGTCACTAAAGTCATCAGTGTCACCCGTGTCACTAGTGGCACATTGCCTACTTATGCAGATTTATTTACTCTGCATAATCTTTTAATAGCCATTAACCGTACATGTGGGCCATAGTCATACTGTTATATTTAACTAGGAACTCAACTCAAAGTAAAATTTCATTGCAACGTGACTTGGAAGGAAATTCCTAAAAAGTACTACATTTTCTGCATTGTGTTACCGTACACACACATGTTTTAACGACGCTATGTAAAACGATCACGAGCCAAGATTGGTATAAAAGAATAAGACATGCTTTAATTATATATAACCTGGATTGAACAATGATGTGTTTGTAAATACGGTGTCATATGAATATTGTTTGCTGTCATTTTTCTTACGTCAGAGAACATAGCCGGTCACAAGCCTTAAGCCAATATATACGTGGTGTCATAAGAACTACACATGTGCCTGGAGTTTTGGCGATGAAACAAACGGCAATATTGTGCTACAACCGGTGGTTAAACCATTTGGTGTCTTGGGGATTTGGAATGGCATGAAAGGGTTGACATTTCAGTGTATGCATGTGCAATAGCAACAATTATGTAACGCTACGCAGATGATGGCAACTGTATTTGATAACACGACATGAAGCTGTAAACTCCGTTTGAAACATACCTGTGCGGATGAGATGAGACAGGCGGCAAGATAGAGTTTGGCTCAGATTATTTTGGCTACCCTGTGCCTGTTTATAGACAGATGATGCTAACATCTCTGCGTAAATTGTTTTACAGATGTTAAGTAAACATGACCAATTTCAATATATTTCAAATACATAAACAAAGTAATTGAGAATGTGGAATTTGTCATGTTGAATGTATAGATGATAAACAATAACAACCAGCAAATATTTTTTTCAAAATCATAAAATAAATCGATTTCGAGGATTCTCTGTGCCTTTTTACAGCGTCTGTCCGATACATTATCTCAAATGGATAAGTAGAAATGAATTCAGTAACAAATTGCCGCGTAGGATGATCAAACTCCCAAATTTGAAAAAAATGTCAAAAGCGTTTAAGACTTCGTTACTTCTAAACTGTAACATTAGCTTCTTGATACAGAAAACCCTCTTTTCATCTTAAAACAAACAAAGGCAAACGTTCGTAATTTTGCAGCAAATAGAGTTCTTCAAAATAAATGCTTTTATTATGAGACGTTAACGCATGCTAAGACAGGGCTTTGATGTGGAGACACAGGAGCACATCCTGCAGTGGGTAAAATGAGCATGGATTAAATCAGCATCAACCCACAGTTTACAAGAACCTCAACATTTAGCACTGAGGTCCTAACAAGATGCCTCATACATGCTTGAAGGGATTTCAAACCACAAATTTGTGTCAAGGTTGAAACTGTTGCCAGGCAGAACAGTATTTTCATAAATTACAAGGCACAGGCCTGTGTTAACGGGGAAGTCGTTGGTTTGAAGGTCATGGACAACACCCCCTGGTGTAATCCTCCGTCCATCTTAGATTTGGAACAGGTAATTCCGGATTTTCACCTGTCCTACATTCATTTACAACCTTTTGATACTGACCTTGTTCCTATTAAAAGTCGTTTCCTCTTCCGATATGGCTGCTCTATTTAATCTGTGTTTGTTGGAGGGGGTTGTTTGTGTAAATGTTATGGTAACGTTTAACTGCAATGTTGTTTCTATGCAGAAGACAACAAAACGCCGCTCTGAATACTCTTTGAAGGATTTGTGGATGTGATTCCATGACACATTATACGGTCTTGTTTGTAGTACTCAAAATACTGTGATTCTTCACGGAACGTTTTTCCAAGAAGAGTTTCTAGGTAACAAAGTCAATTTTCTTGGACTACTAATCGATGTTCGACAACTGTTGAATGTAATTAAAGAATGTTAAATTTCAAAGTTTTATTTTCATGCTGAGGTGTATTCTGTACATCCTGGTCTACCTTTATCTTCCAAAATCTCAACAACGCTACAAATATCCATTGTTTTTTTCATAAACAGTCTGGTATTTGAATGCCCGGAAACACATAGCAGCTCTTCATTTTTGTTATATAGTGTGATATAGGTCATCCAAAAGTCCAAAGATAGGTTAAGAATAAGTAGAACCGGGGCATGTACCTGAGATATTTAGTGTTCTTCCAGACCTCACGCATTGTTGCCAGTAAGGAGGGGAACAACCAATAATATTGTACTTTATTTTGTCTAAGTGACACTATTAGCGAAACACTAGGCTACAGAAGGTGAACATTATATTTATTTGTATTTATATTTATCAATGGAAAAGTCATAAAAGGAAAGGGCGTTACCCAATGTTTGATTAAGTTTGATTGTGATTGTATCAATCAATCTATAGTTCACATACTTAAAGGCCAGGGTCTATAGAACATTACAAATTGTCCAGTAGTGAGTTTCTTGCGTTACAAACAAACTTTTATCCACCATGTTTTCTAAATTCATAACATGAAATATATACATTGATAAAGTTTCGCAAATGTATAACATTTTCTGTTTTACATGAGTACACTAAAGCTTAATAGAGAAGGAGAATGCTAAACTTATTAATATACTTACGTCTTAGCTCCGAATGTGTAGGGCAAATAAAAACAAAATGGTATTCGTCTTCGACTTTGTTTTAGTTGCAACACTGTCAAATTCTGTTTTCACGTGGAATACCTGTATATCTTCCAGTAAATGTATGTTAAATTTGGTACTTACACTGTGTGCAGATATTTCACTGTGTTGACAAATAATAAAATGGTTACTTGACTCCTATTGTGAACATGTCTCTACATGTTTCATTTAAGGTGCTTGTCTCTTCAGGTCTCACGGTAAAACATTATCACTATGTTGATGTTACTGCATACTCATTTACTTTCTCTTTCTCCATTTGTTTACTTGGTAAACCTGCATATAAAAACACAAATGTGTACACGATCGCACTTTTAATGGGATGTTTATCCCAGGGTACTGCTAGTGTAAATCATAAATTCGTTATGATTGATATTCAAATTATTCAAATTTTCTAGACAAGTGACAGCAGGAATATATAGGAATATATATTCTAAGCATCTTTTATTGGAAAATATGATTTGTTCAATTGAAAAAAAATCCAATCCAGAGAATGCAGTTCCGTAACAGTGATCTAATGTTGATTTATCAAGGAAACGAGCACATTAAGTGTTAGCTTTGATGATCACCAGTCACGTGTTTACAACACTGTCAACAAATTACGCGAATGTACTGAGTTTTATGTAATCTCTGCAAGGATGTGTCGGTTCGGGTTGAGGGCTTGCCAGTGTCTTCCTGTTCCCCACGCCGGAGGGGGCCGGGCGGGAGGAGGTACTGAGTTGACCCTCGTGGCCATTAAGGGCGATTACGTGACATCATGCAAACAAACTAAAATAAAAAGAGAGAAATGTGTAACAATAGAATTGGCATTCATGTGTTAATGTCAACAATGATGTGAAACGTTTTGTATTGTCTGCAATCATAATGCTTTGCTCCGGTGAGCTTCATTGCACCAATGTAAGAGATGATGTTTAGTGATTAGTTTTCATCCCATGATAAAAGTTCAAATACATGGCAAAGGTTTGTCATACAAGAAACAAAGACAGAGACTATCAGGCACATCATGAGTTTTGTTCCGTTAATTATAGTAATACCACCATGCCTCCGAGCTGACTGCCAACAGACTTGGCCGACTTCCCTGACTCCCAGTTCGTGCTGAACAGTGCGATAGGGGATGTATATAGGGACAAGGTAAATACATCCAGTCCAACTGAAAGCTATTCCACAATTGTTGCATAAGGAACCACGACTTATCTACGATGCGCCTGGACCTAACATTCAATGAAGGTGTTTGAGTGCAGCTGTACTTTTACGGCTCCGTTTCCGTTAATGGCCCTTAACGTTTGAGAGGTAATTGAACTGATGTCGCATTTTTTCTCCTTGTCTGCGTTCAGGACACATTCAAACCCATGGGTGATCATACTTTGGACAATGCGGAAATATCATATTCTATTTATATGTGTTGATGAAATGTGACCGTTATACATACCAGTGAAGTTTATATTTGATACTTTGTATCTATACCATTGATATATATACTCGTATGTTATACTTCCCCTATTTACCGGCGTAATATATGTGAACTGACAGGCAAAAGCTATATACGACCATGTTTGATGACGGCTGAAAATGAAACAAACAACACATAGTTTTTTTACGGTAATGTGTTTTGACGACTATTTTCAGCCTTGTAAAGGTTTGATAACGTTTTCTTATTTTCAAGTGCATACTTTCTTTTGCCCGGCAGTTTATCATACTTTATAAGTATACCGATGAAATATGTACATTATTATTCGTATATATAACGATGAAAAATCGACATTTTTATTTGCAAATGGTCGTACAAAAAAACAGTTTGTTATATCCGCCAGTTCGTTATAAGCGTGTTCGTCATAAACGTAGTTTCCTGTATATAATGAGTGAGTGAGTTGGGTTTAACGCCGCATTTAACAGTATTCCAGTTATATCACGGCGTGACTGTATTTAATGAAATGCGTTTATACTTTGTATCCCCATTAAGTGCTTTTATACTTTAATACTTGAGGAGGACGCCTTGTCTATATAAGATCCCTATAATCCAATCGAAATTCATATTGTCAGCAATCAATCCATATCAGTCTTGAATACATTTGGGATGTATTTCTTTCTTAAGCATATGTTAGATCACGTGTAGAGATATGACATAAAGGAAGAAATCTAGACTAATCCCGTATCAGTATCTATATCTACTGAACACCTGTCTGGGGGTACCCCATATGAGTATCTGTATCTACTGAACACCTGTCTGGGGGTTCCCCATATGAGTATCTGTATCTACTGAACACCTGTCTGGGGGTTCCCCATATCAGTATCTGTACCTACTGAACACCTGTCAGGGGGTTCCCCATATCAGTATCTGTACCTACTGAACACCTGTCTGGGGGTTCCCCATATCAGTATCTGTACCTACTGAACACCTGTCAGGGGGTTCCCCATATCAGTATCTGTACCTATTGAACACCTGTCTAGTGGATGGTTTGTTCCAGTTTGTTTGTTTTTGCGCAGTCTGGTATTTCAGAAAGGTGTAAACGTCTTGTAACGTTCATGTTTACGTAATCAAACGTTTTCTTAAATCCCACTTGCTTTATATCAAAACAAAAACTCCTTATATCAGGTTAAGACATGTTGCTCTCCATTCCTGCAACGCCACATTCTCCAGCTGGAATTTTGTATCGAGCTTAGATATCATTTTCGGCTTCAGCTGCAAAGCCAGATGTTTAAAACTATGAGCCTGAATTGTTTTTCATGAAAACCGCCTTGCAACAATATTAATGTCATTTTTGTGGCAGGCAATTTCTTTGTTTGAAGCATATATATTTTTTTCAACAATATTCAGGGACCATTTATTTTTTTTAGATAAAATCCCAAATTATGAACATATTGGAACATATTATGATGTCCTTAGGTCATCATTTCTGTTATCTTCATTTCTCTTTCAACAGCTGGCAAGAATATAACACAGCTGATAAAACAAGGAGTTGGTTATAGAAACGACGTATTCATCCGGATTAAATCAAAGACATATTCATGTTTCTATTCTGACTTGTTAAATCCTTCTTAAGCCATAGCACGGAGTACCAGTCTCCAGCGTAGGCACTTTCTCTAATCCCTATCGTAGAAATAAAAATCTTGTTTATTACTTCGTCAAATGTTTTCTCTGAGCAAATTAGGTTCATTCACGTTTCTTGTCGCTTAATCCAATAAACAGAAGAGCATTAGGCGCTAGAGAGGCGCGCTAAGCCCCTTTCTTGTAGAACCATGTGCCCTGGTTATATTTGAAGACCACTTCCTATTTGCTTGAGAGACGTAATGGTGTATCCAAAACTAGCGTAGACATCTGTACCCGATGACAGGTGACATATGCATCATTTTGCCAAATTACCTAAATACCATTACGCTCTATGTATATTTAGCAAATTGTATATGAATGTTGATATACTATTGATATGATACATGTGTGTTTCGTCCTTAAGTTAAGAACTAAACATATGCAGCATTTGCTGTCCTAGATATTTATACTCTAAATGTATCTTATCATGCAATTCAACTGTTAGCAATTTTCCAAATCAACTTCATACTTATGCTCAAAGTTTTTGGTACGATTCAACGCGTTATTTAAACACATAATGTTAATAAACCCGTGGGTCTGTTGTGAGTTTCTGTTTAAGTCACTTTTTTGTCTGCATGGCGGAACAAACTAGGACATTTTCAGTAAGTGGTGATGACTATATATTGCACCAATAACACTGAAAGAGGTACTAAAAGCCTCAATTGTCACATACATAAATATAACAGTTAAAATTGGAATATGAACACAACAAAACCATAATCAACAGAATGGTATCTAAAATACCTGGTTCTGTGTCACTGCGCCAAGTGTGCATAATCTTGTTTCATACAAATAGCCAATGATATTTGGACAAAGGGGATATTTTTGACACGAGTTCCAAGGTCAGTATCCATAATCGGCGATATGAAAATATCCATTCCCAGGAATGAATTCAACAGACTTTTCACCTAACTGATAAGGGGCAAAGACCACAATACCAAATCTTTAAAGCGGCCTTTAGTTTCCATTTCTAGTGACGGATAAGAGCCTTCTTTAAAGTATCAATGTCAGAAACGTGTCTTGAAATGTGTGCCATGGTTTGTGATGTTGTTAAAGTCATGGTCAAGCCGTATAACTTGAGTGTGAATCTTGGCAGCAAATATCCAGCTTGACCAGTATTGATTTCAGCTGTTTTGGACCACTGGTCTTCAGCGTGTCTGCAAACAGCATGTTGGAAACCCTCGGATTTTCAGACATGTTTGTTTGACTGTACCATTACCTAAATACATATTCATGGGTCCAACCTTTGAAACATGCAGCTGTGTGGCATTTTGAAACCTATCATTATCGTAAGGGCACATCTGTCAGTTCATTTTACATCATATTATCTATGTTTTCTATATCATGCATTTAGACTGACGTAGAGTGTCATGTTGAGAGCGGTTCTTAAAGTGTCTTCTTCCGTATCCTATTGCATAGTCAAAACTAATGTATATGCGATGAACAATGTCTTTGTTTCAACCCCACATGCTCAATAGAATTGCAAATTGCATTATGACAATTCTTTTGTCGGTCAAATCCGTCAAAATAAGAATCTTATAAGAAATCAGATAAATCTATAAATCTAAATAAAATGACTAATTATAGTATTTTGTCATCATGAGTTGATATCTTTCTGTAAAACCTCAGATCATATACAACTATACATCCATTCGGACCAAATTTTTCACTTTAAAAAATCCAGAATTTCGTGTTATTCCGAATCTAGTGGTTTGACAAGATGTACATGAGTATATATACCAGGCCAGCCATTAGGCATCCATTCAGTATAATAGTATCGAGTATTAGGAAACGAACATGGCATGCCAACCGATGAAATAATGTTATGGGTCCCATTTTATACATTGTATTTCAAATTAAACTACTTTTCGAAGGATGCGCAAACAATTTCGTGTTCAAGGCCACCATGTTATATCGCGCACGTCTTGAGATTACCAATCAGATTTAAGGGTGTGGAATAAATTAGAAATTAGTGTTAATCTTACCAGGATGAGGGGTCAAACACGTCTACGCCTATGGATTAAGTCTAAATATGATATTACAAATCAGTGTTGAAAACTGAGAACGAGCCAATCCGCCCATGGATTTGGTAGAACCTTCGAACACTTCAACCATTCTTTTGCATTAAACCGGTAAAGCTTAAGTCAACATAACCGGAATGTGAGTTATAAGTAGCTGCGTAGTGATATGTTCTTTGGTATCGGAGCAATTGAAACAGATCCAGGGAGATCGTATGTATGGGATGAAAATGAAATAGACTGTTCTTTGTTATTAGGAATGTCCTCTCAACAGGAGCATATATGGTCGAAGACATGAAGTTGTTAAATTACTTGTTGGTGCTCCTCATAGTCCTGTAAAGACTTGCATAGCACAAACACATTGTCTGCCTTATTGAATTGTTGCCAAGCCATAACTCATGAGTTTCATCAGTGATGCCCCACAATGGTCCTGTGTGGTCAGTGTTAAGTTCAGGTCAAACAAAGTTCACTCTTAGTGTTATAATTTACAGGAGACACATAATACCAAATGCAAACATTTCCCGACGGACATGACTAACACCTAAAATGGAACAAAAAGAGTTTGAAATTGTTCCAGAAATGCCATCCGACGATGAGCCCGTTTCGCAAAGCCAAGATAGTGTGGAAACTGTGTGGGTTTTTTTTGTGTAGGTTCATGAAAAATACCAATAAAAACGCAAGGTTTCTTAATATGTAGCTTCAATAAAAAAATTTATAACATTGATATGGATTACCTTTTCGCCAAAGAGATACTTGCATAACTTATACGATTAGTATGTGCCTTTTCCATGATAAAAAAAAAATAACTATATTTCTTATTCGAAGTTTGAAGTCCTTAAAAATAACTAATCTTACACTGCCTGATTATTTCCATAGAACATTATTCCTTAAAGGTAGACCCAATGGTTTAATATTGATTTGCATTAACATGTCATATTTCTTCCTATCAGGTAGGGGGCACGGGCGGTCCAGTCGTCCAAGGCGCCGCGATTCGCTGTGCAGGGTTGCGTCCCTTGGGCACGTCAGAAACCTATGATTGTGGGTTCCAATCCCGGTTTGCCCCGATTATTTTCCTAGGTTTTTCAACACCATACCCGTGCTCGTGGGTTTCACCGAAGTGCTAAACGTCTGAGATCTGCATCACGTCGGGCTTTCCTCCCACATTAAGCTGACACGCCGTGATATAACTGGAATAATGTTAAAAGCGGGGTTAAACCCAACTCACTCACCCAACTCAGTCCTATCAGTTAAACATGTTTTCTTCAATGCGTAATGGCCTGCCTCCAAAGCATACCCCTCTATGAAGGATGCAATTAAGGGCTCAGAACAAACGTTCACTGACTATGACAACTAAATGTGGTCCAGAAGCGTCTCTGGGATAAATATTTATTCGCCGCAGCGCTATCCCTTCGGTACTGAGACATAACGTCTGTGCACACGGAATGTTTTCATGAACAAGTACTTAATCAGGAAAAGTACATCGAGGTCCCTGTAATTAAAAGGTGCGGATCTGAACAGGAAGAAACTCCCTCGTAAAATAGTTTACACATTTACATAGGATTCGATACGTACAGTCACACCTAGACGATGACCTACACGTCTTTACAGCTTGCATGTATCCTTATATATGCGTTAGATATACATATTCTCTGACATTTCTCTTAATTGTCAATTAAGAAATACCACATTAATGTTTGTATCAAAGCGGCCATATAATACATGCACAAGCACGGTGAGACCTGTTGTCTTGAACTCTGTTCAGCAAAAACAAATAACAAAAAACACTTACATAAGAAAATCTATTTAGGCTGACAGGAAAACTGGATTATTTTATGTCTTGGCGCCATTTGTGCAGTTTCTTCAAAGGAAAGGATTCAAGGAATGAGGGAAGACGCGGGTTTAGATGTATACAACTCTGTCCTCAATGCCAAGCTTCTTAGTACCCGTGCAGCGAGGGTCATGGTATAGACCGGTGCGGGTTTCGGTCTTCAGACTTTGCCTTTGGTGATGTCAACTATCTCTGCTTTGGCTGGGAATTGGCCATCCTCTTCTTGATATGTAGATAATGTCAGCCGCCAGGAAACACACGCCAGCCTACGAAGGGTATACTGCCAGAGTGGCTGAACGTTTTACATCGCACTTTGCTTCCTGATTGTGTGAGGATTAAATGTACATTGGTGTGAAGGGTCAGTGTCAGTTCTTGTAATCTTATTTGCAATACATATTTTGTAGGTGGGAAGGATCTGGATATAAAAATACGATTTTAAATATTTTGTGTACGGTTTCAAATTTTTGTTATTAATATTACCAAAATGCCATGTGACTGGAAACAAACAAGGACATTGGTTTACATTATTTAGAATATAATAATATTTTAATCATTTCTTCTTCAGCGACACTTATTTGCTTTCCAGCCAATTCCTTGTGTTCTGTGTCGGCAGAAAACCAACATGCGCATCTAAACTGATTATGTAAATTGTGAAAATTACGACACACGTTGAAGAATGTTGCTTAAGTTTAACCTGCCGCAATGAGTGGGTGCCAAACTTGACACCAATGCTAAGCTCTTAATCTTATTCGATTTACAGTCTCGGCTAGTTCGAATCCACGTGATTCTGGGGTCGATCCACTGTAATCCGCGACACTTAGGGATGTCAATATGCTTATCATCTTGCCCCCTGGGGATTTGGCCCGGGACGGTCACGTTGGAGGTTTAACCACTCTACTGCCAAAACCCTATACCAGAGAGTGACCATACTGTTACGTTTTGGATGAGCAATATTATGAGATCATGTAATATGTTACGCATTTAAACATAAAACCATAATAATATGATGTATTTCCCCATTGTTTATTCCTATATATAACACTCCCTTTGTAAATAAATAACGAATTAAAAAGTAAATAAAGAATATTTCTTCAATTTATTCGATACTGTGAATATGATGTTGAGTAACAAACTTTGTTATTCAATTTACGGATTTGAGATATGAAGTAAACAATAAACAATCGTGTCCTTTTTGTCAACTGTTAATTTTTTAATTCAAACAAATTATAGAAATACCTGTATTACACCGTATTGTCATAGTGCGCCATTACACGACGCGCATAGTATATAGCACTACATACGAGTGTGCATAATCGTGTACCATGTAATGACGTACAGTTGAAACACTATAGCCAGCATGATCACCAAGAGCCATGACCCTCCAGCAGGTAAGGGTTAAGCTCCCTTACCCACATACTCTACTCCCACAGGGAAGGGGAGATATTTCACACCTGCAATATCAAACACTGGTAAATCTGCGTTCAAAGGCAAATTGCTCGCTAAAATAAATCCGATAGAAGTGGAAATGGGCCTGATTCCTGTGCTTACACATACACTGTGAGTGCCAGTCAACAGTCACCCAACAGTTGCCATTCACAGGCTGCCCCTGCCGGGGTGTAAAGACCTTGTATCAATGATGCTTATTTACCTGCTATCTTAAATCGGTCCACGTGTTCCAGTCTTTGATGTTGCCGACCAGGTGTGAAACTCTTCATTACTGAGAGTATTGCTTTTGATCATGTACGTGTCGCGTCAAAACAACACGGGGTATTTGATGAAATGTAGCTCACCTAAAGATTTATTTAATTAACGCACATATCGTGCCCCATCGTCTTACAAACTGTTTCTGTTGTTTTGTTGGGTGTTTTTTTAGCGATTCAAGCAATTTTCTGAAGAAGGCAACTTATATGTAGCATGTACACTTCATAGGAGCCTTTTTTATAAGAGGCCCGTGACAGGGTTTGCAGACCTGATCTATACTATGCAGATTTTGCATCTGCACTTCATCCTGATGTCGTGGCTGATTGGTCAAACTAAGGCATGATGGGTATTCTATGTATGGTTTATATTGTAACTTGGGAAAGGAGGCCTTCCATTACTGTGAACCCAATGTCAGTTTCACACTTCTGAATAAATAATTCTCCGTGACATTTCGAACAATTATGATACACAAATTCACACTAAATGTTGTTAGTCTTTATTTGTAAAAGGCAATGTAAAAAACACATCTTTATTGTGATTACAAGAAACCTCGTTAATCCGGACGACACCGTTCTGGAAACAACTTCCGGCATTAACGAATCCGGGAAGGTTCGTCTTTGGATCAAAGAGGTCCGAACTATTGACGCTTTACCTTGAACCTTGCATGGACGTCAATCAAAACCAATTTGAATTTGAATTAATGCTAAATTACACGACGTACTGATTATTTTCTTATGCATATATTTGTGAGCACATGCCAGACTGCTTACAATATGAAAAGATCATTTAAATCACTACGTTAACTTATGAATTATTTTATTCATGTGTATCTATAACTGTGACAATAAGGACATTACACAAATGAAATCTTACTATTTTCCAATTTTTTTAAGTTGATTGTATTTGTTTGAAGTCTTTTTACCATACTTGATCTTTTTACTTGCACCGAATGGATCTTCTTCTTCTCTTTACTTCCCTACATCTGTTCACGCTAAGGTATCAACTTGATATTGGTCAGGTAAATAAAAGCCACATTTTAACAAGTTCCTCAAAAGGATCAAATACAAGCACTTTAGAATTTTATTTGAATAAAACAGGATATATTTTGTTAGTACTGGAATCTTAGCTGTTATGCTAATGTCTTTAGGGATGGCTTGGTACAGCGTAAGTACAGGTACATCTAGAACTTCATTCAAGTACGTATCTTTCAATATAGATAGAAGCTTGATATGTGCACTTGCACTCAGTGACATGTGGTCGCTCTTAACTTATATTCTGGGAATTAACTTAAGCCAATATTATTGTTCTGACATTTGCTGATTCTCAGGTGTGAAGAAACACGCTTAAAATACATCCCGCTGTTTGACAAATAAGCTAAGGAAAAACGTTTCAAGCGTTACTTTGGCAAAGCAATCAAGCTTCGCTGTATTTCATTTTTGCTGAGAGATAATTAAACAAAACTAAATCAACTTTTGAATAGATGAAATTATATGTCCGCATGGAGAATTCTTCACTATATTTACCCATCTTGGCTTGGTATTTGAACTTGTTTAGAGGACTTTTTGCAGACCTAACCTTAACAGCGCCAATGTATTTGTTGAAGGAAGTAGGCTAATTTTTAGTTTTCAAAATGAAAGAAAATTCGGCGTATCTCACAGTATTTAAAAAAAAATAAAGATAAAGAATCCAGACAGTTAACATTTGATTTGGGCATTGTGTGTATTATCTCTGAAGCAACTGCAAGTATTTATGTCTTGGCTGAATATTTTGGCTTGGTTTAGCAATCATTCGTCATCAAATTTGATGAGGCGTTGCCTAATGAAAGGCAGTATGCGATGCATGTTAGACGCACAGAGAACAGGCGCTCGGTGCGAAGGTAGAAACACATTTTATGAGACAGTCTTGAAAACTCAGAGATCTTCCAAGGTGAAGACACAAAACAAAGATCTGAGGTGCTTTAGCCAAAGCTAATGTCACTTAACGCTGGGATCAGATGCAGCCAGGGCCAGATGGTACCATTGAGCAAGGATTAAGGTGTTTTAAACGTGTTCCCTTCTAACGATTCCTGACGGTTGCAATCCCTGCTGTTGGTTCCTCGTAATGGCAACAGTAATATCATTAATCTACACTGGCACACTGGCCCGATGTTACATTGGCACAGCCAAGCCATATCTGAGAGTCGCGCTTCAAAGAAGGCCACACTGGTACCAGAGGTCATTCTCCTATTCTATTTTAACAGGGTGTTGTTGTAGTCTAGCGGCTCAAGCGTTCGCTGAGGCCCTTTTCTGGAGTCCCCATTTCGGTGAAATTGTTGGAATGGTGCTACCTGGGACGTAAAACCATGCTCACTCACTCCATTTGACTTATATGCCGATGTATGGGGAAACCATACTGTTGCATCGCGTTCCATTGCTGTGACATTTCACACTTAATAAAGTGTTATTCTGCACAAAGATGAATACATTTTTCTCTTTAAATTATGTCAGCAATTTATTTACGGCGTGACTGGGTGAGTGAATTGGAATCCCAGCATTTTTGCATCGGTGGACACTAAAAATGGGCTTCTCACATTGCACACATGTGGGGAGTCGAACCCGCGCCTCCTGCGTGACGAGTGAACCACTTGCCTACCCCACCGCCCTCAAATCAAAACGATTTGTTTCTGTGATTATGCTTTGGTTTCGTCTTTAGTCTTACACGAAATAGCTGTAATATTGCTGGCATAGTGCTAAAAACGACATAAACCCCAACTATAGCGGCTTGGGTGGCTTGGGAGGCAAGGCAAGATATCATAGCTGATAACATATCATTCCCCGAGATCCTTGTTCATTCTCCTTGTAACTGGTTTGCTTGACCAGACTCAGTTATTTACGGACAGACATACATATGAAATATTGCCGTGGCGTTTAACAACATTTACTCGCTCACCTTATCATTCATAAACATCTAGAAACATCGAGTGAGTGAGTCGTTTTTAACGCCACTTTGAACAGTATTACAGTTATATATTACAGTGGAGGGAAAGCCATAAGTGACGCAGGTCTCAGACGTTTACGACTTTGGTAAAACTAACGAATACGGGTATGGTGCTGACAAACCTAAAATCATAATCAGGGCCAACCAGGATTCGAACCCTTGCACAATCAAAGGTTTCTGGAATTTGTGGCGCCTTAAACGACTGGGACGGGGAAAAGGACGCTGTGGACCCGGTACAATGGGTTATTTTCTTTATAACTGCAACAAAACCTCCTTAGACCACAAATCAGTAATCTCTGACAATAGAAACATATTTTAATTGCATGTGCAAAATCTGAATATTCCCCCTTTAAACATGAACCCTATGTTTTGACTAAAAATCACGTTGAGATTGTCAATCAGCAGGTATAACGGTACCAGCGAAGGTAATTGGTCGCCAGGTCATTGAGTGGGAAAACGTTGCAAACTAAAAAGTATGTATGTGTTGCTGACAGTGGGTGAGAAATGGTTGTTTGTGTAGTGACAGACGCGATGTGCTTATGTAATCTGAATGATGGCTCATTGGTTACATCGTTTCCCCACTTGTGTACATTACGTGGAAACTCAAGTTTTAATTGAACACACTCCGTCCGCTTTGATCTTCCAATCGATGGCATATATGAAATAAGGAAAAGTGACAAACCACGAAGCAGTCGTAAACCTACTTGTTTTGTGATGCCATGCAGGCATTATGCAAACAAAAATTGACCGACCCGATTCGAAAAAGACGATTTGTAATTTCATCTATGATTGCAAGTTATTGTATTGTTTCTAATTACAATTGGTAGGGATGGACAGATGTGTCGGCTGTTTCAAAAACGCGCCGAAATGCATTCATACTGTTTCCAAACACGTCCGAGACCTGCATCATTAACGCCCCCATCTCCTCTGTCTGTCATCAACGGGTGCATGGGAGGTAACTCGTGTCTGGCGTTGTGTGGATTTTACGACACTTCAATGGATTTAACTGACCGTCCAAGCTGTGTTTCATTAATGTGACAGATACAACATTGTACATATTTACATGATATCAACATGAAAGGTAGATATACATAATGCACGTTATATATATGAATATTTTTTCATTCATAGTGTATAAACATATATATATACTGAGTCTTAATTTGGTTAAAGCTAATCTATGATCTTTACATTTTACAGCTGAATCATATTTCTTAAGTTCAAATTAATCTTTAATAACTCCCAGATGCCTTAGTTTGTGGGAGTTATCAGTGTTTACTAGGTCACTTTCAATGAGAAATAGCGCGGAATACTGTTAAAAGTGGCGTTAAACCCAACTCACTCACTCACTCAATGAGAAATATATTTCTAAATTTTGTTTGAAGAGCTTCATAGATTTTTTAGCAAGGGTCATTTTCACTGTTGGATTTGGGAAGTAGGTGTGCCATCATATATATTTGATGGAGGATGTCAAGGACATTTTTTGTGAGGCCAAGAGAATATGGTACGCATCGAATAAGAGCCTGTCACATTCCAAGCCTCTCAGGCGCTGGTAATATCTATACATGGACATATATATTTGTAAAGTAAGAGGGTTCATTCCTAATTCACTGAGGCATCCAATATTACTAACTTTTTTGGTACTCCTAGAATCTGCTTTGCTATTTTGATAGTGATCTCATTACATAGTTGTTTAGACCAGTTATGATACATTTCATGCGAGGGTCTTAGCAGACTGCAGCTCCATACCTCGGCTCCATATGACGCAATGGGCACAATTAAGACATTATACAAGTGAATGAGAATGTCTGCTGGGAGATGAGAAGTTCATTTCAGTGAACTTTTGATCTTATACCATGTTCACAAGGCCTTTCCTCTCAGTGTATTGACAGCGGCCTTAAAATATATATATTGTATATATGTGAATGTATGTCATTATCTGTGAACAACTGGAAATAACATGTAAATACATCAAATAATATGTAACAAATAACATAAATCAGATATACTACTACATTGTACATAAATCGTTCTTATCGTTATTAGAAATAGAGGTGCCGTTTTCGCCCGTCACATAGTAGCCGTTTTCGCCAAATGCGGTGCCGTTTTCGCCAGTGAAATCGGTGACGTTTGGCTGAGGTGCCGTTTTAGCCTGCACCCCATTACAAGCTACAGGCAAAATGCATCAACAGTGTCTACATTGATTACTTGAATAAGGACGATGCCTGCGCGGCAAAATATAACTCCCTGCCTTTTGGTCGTGTTTATAAGCAGTTTCCAGATTACAGTTGACAAGCCTGCACTAAAACAAATGTGGTAGACTATTCAAAGAAGCGAACGTACAATATCGGCGGAACTCAACAACAGGATATGACGTCACAAGCCTTCCAAGGTCGTCAAGGTCAACATAATGGCCGGCAAAGTGTTTAGGTCGCTCTTGCGTTCAACATCATCCACTGTAAGTCGTTTTTATCATTTTGTTTTTAACAAACAACATATAGCACCAGAAAGCATTATATTAACGAGTCTAAAATCGTTTTTACTACTCTTGAATATCTTCGTCGTCATGTCGATGATCTTGAAGTTGTCTTGTTGCAGACGACGCAATGTCAACAAGCACATGTATTGCACGTGGAGACAGGATGCTCAAATGTATGGTTTAGGAAAAGCAGAAAAACAATACATGATTCAACCCATAGTTTCACTTTCCTTCAACAGAAAAACAATCACTTTACCTTTCCGGTCAGAAATCACAAGTGACTCAAATCAACAGGTCGAATTCTAAGCCTAAGCTACAAGTCTATTCCACAATACTCGGATAGGCTACTCTGATGATATATCGTCTAATTCTAGTCTTCTGCATTTCCATACTCAAATATTTCAGTGTGAAGAAGTCAAACATGGGGACAATCGTTTATTTCCACGCTGATTATGAAAGTCCTAGGGCCTGCTGAAGACGAGATTAATTTCCTTGTTAACTTCCTTTCTAAAATTTCACTCTTCAAATCTCTAAATATGTATGTTGCATGATATAACATCATCTTGACTAGGTAATATTGTCAACTAATGTTAGCTTTATCAAACATTGGAAACTATTCAAATGTTGCTTTACCATGTTCGCTGCCTGGTGTGTGAAATTAAGTGTGAACATCAAGTAGTCCTTGAAGTAAAAGAATTAAGGGGTTCCCAGATTCATATAATTATAATGTCAGACCTCAAGGACTGCAAGACACAACTCACGGCCTGAACTGGTAGTTTGGCATTATTTTCAGTAGATATTAATCTTAGCTTATGGAACAGCTGATCTTACTCGGCCATAAGAAATGTTAGTAGACAGTAGCTTCAGACCATACATACACAAATAAGATACGATAAAACCATGAACAGTATTACATAGACAGTGTATCTAGCAGATACTTCTCTCTGATATACGGACACGGCTGTCAGTGTCTCAGTCACCTTAGGCACCAGATGTATAAACTCACATTTTGTATGTCAGTAGTACAGACTGAAATTGGTTACCCTATGGCATATAGGTTTAAGGTAACAAAATCATTTTTTTAATACTGACTACCATTAACTTTTAACACTTCAAGAAATAATCACTTGTCCTTGATCATTCAGGGACAGGAAACATGTTTGATGAAGTATTCATTTGACAGTTCACAGCAGTAGAAACTAACATTTTTAGTCCACTAGTCCTTAAAATGATAAAATATTGAAAAACCCTTAAAATTGGCAAATTTCTAATTGTCCTTATGATACCTTAACTATGTGGCAGTTTGGCAAGGACTACAGGACTTGTGCCAATTTCTAATGCTGATTTTAAGATTTAGGTTCAGTGAAATACTGAAACCTTGTTTACATGCACACTGTTATCTCGATGAAAATGCATCATATCGCAACACAGTGTTATTACTAGGCGGTTACGATTCACTTGCGTATTCAGTGAATCGAACTGTATCCATTCATGATTTGAATTCGTTAATCGTGGCCACTAGAATCGAATATTTATGAATATGCAATCATGTGCATTTACATAACCTGTACCTAGAACATCCATAAGAACATTCTTTTCAGATTACAGATTTACAGATGCATAGATTGTGATACCATTTCGGAGTAGGACATTGCTCATAAATTTATTTACTATTTTGCTGTGGAATTGTGCTTAAGAGTTTTCAAAATATTGCATGTAACATTGTTATCAACATGATCAAATAAAAACTTCTGGCTATTGAAAAGTACCATTACTATCGGGTAATTCACATCATTGGAAGGTATAGAAAGCATTGAATGAATTGAGGGAAACATTTGGTTTATTAATCAAACATAATGTCAGTTGTACTCAACTAGCTTCAGGATTAACCTTTTTTGGTATTATGAAGTATATTGCATGCTTTTTATTGTGATATACACACATTAAAAAGGGTGGTATAAATAATATATCGACACGATCACACCACTAGTAACAATACATTTTTCTTTGCAGAACATATTTCAAAACTCCCCTGGGCTAAGATATTTTTCCAGCCAGGTATGTATGAATTTCTATCTATCATCATTATTAGTATATACGGATCTCATATGTTCACATCAGTGGTCAGAGAAACCTTTTGTTGTAGTTTTGACTGCCCTTATCTTAATGCTATCCTTGCAATTTTAAACCTTTACAACAATTTTATCTGCTAAAGACATTTGTATGGTTCAATTGAGACAAATGGACCTTCATATGAAATAGGGAGCAGAGTAAGTAACAAGACCATAGCAGATGTCTGTGATTTATCAATGAAAATAGAACTATGAACATAATCATGGGCACTAATGCTAATCACTTTGATGAAAGAAAGCAGAAACTGGTTGACCTAAAAGTTCACACACAAGTTTCATATGATTACAATGTAAACTATGTGTCTGAATATGAGTATTTCGCTTATCATCCAAACCTGGCTTTCACGATTGCTTGGGTGAAATCAAACAATATCTCCAAGGAGACAGCACTGCATAATTTGCTTCACAACCTCATGCAGACCATAGGTTACCATGACATCACAATGAAGTGACACCACTAGTCTCTGCCATTGAAGCTCGTTAGCCGTACTTTTTACATTTAGACACTGGTTGTTAATTTTTACAAACTGAAAAAGTGGGAAGAATGTTTTTGGATGATTGATCGAAACCCGCCTGAGTGTCATTTGATATCCAATATACATGATATATCAACACTCAACAATAAAAGTTTAAGGACTCCACAGAAGGCCTCAGAGCATTTAACTTTTATGATATCGTGTTGATATGTTGAATATCAAAGGATACTCCCGTGAGACTTTCTCTGAATGTTGATGTGTCTTCCCTAGTTTTAACCACAATTCAATTTGTTACAAGGTTCAAACTGTCACACTCATCCCAGGAGATGGCATCGGACCAGAAATTTCTGATTCTGTCAAGCAAATCTTTGCTGCATCAGGGGTAAGTCCTTGCACTGACACAGTCAGTGATGTCACTGCTAAATCCAATACCAACTGTATCACAGCTGCCGGTAAATACTTGAATCTGGACCAGGCATACCAGTGGCAGAAATCATAACTAAAAATAAGTATGGGCTTTTCTTTATCAATTTATGAACCACATGCATGTTACATATTACTGACATTTCTAGGTACATTATATCTCTATAGTGAGGTCATGATGCAGAAAGAATGACACTATCTGTTTATAAAAGGAGAATTTCAGAAACTTTTATTTAAACAAAATGGTTTTGTTCCATACTGCATGTTTTTGGAGTGTAAAATAAACAAACAATTGTTACATGATGACAAACATGAAAACAGTAAAGAGGTTGTGATGCTGGCTTTTTAAAACTGACAGTCCAAGGGACTGGCCTCTCTAAAATTTACCAGTCCCCCTCAATTTTTACCAGTCCCAACTTTGAACAAATAAAAAAAAAACGAAAGAAAATTACCTGGTTTTAATTCCTTCAAAATTTTGTTTGTTCTCTGCAACGTACATGCAGTCACACGTTTCTCTTTTTTGTGTGGAATATTCCTCTCGCTAGTGCATAGTTCATTTCGTCATCAACAGCATGCATATTCAGGATCATTAGGTTATTCAACCTTCTGTTTTGAACTCCGAACCTGCGCTCTGCAGGTATACTGCTCACAGGAATGGTGATCGCAATGGTAGCAAGTTGTGCAAAATCTGGGAATATGTCAGCATATTCGTTTATCAGGACCTGGCATGTGTTCGCAAACGTAACAGTGCCCAGGCCAGCTGCAGCTCGCTTGAATTGCTGGAAGTCTCTCTTGCAACAATCTCGATCGAGTACCGGTAGGTGTGCTGTGACGTCATTATCGTCTGGACCAATGACTGGGCTGAAGTGATTCAGAAGTATGTCAAGGGATTCCCCTTCGTGCGCGGAGAGGTCTTGAGGTGCCTGTGGGTATCAGAACGGGATTCAGGGACGATGTCCAGTGACAGCAAGACACTAAGACTTTCAGCAGGAAAACGAGTGCGTAATGAATGAATCAAATCTTCAATAAAACCCACTCGTTTAGCTTGAAAGGAGATGACAGACCTCGGATCTGCGTACGTCAACTTGAAACCACTAAACTCGCCATCAACTACATTCTCATTCAAATGTTTTTCGTATTTTCCAGTTTCATTCAGTAAAGTTTGTAGGCATCCAATGGTTGACTCCACCATAGGGTGTATCATAGCTAGGTTGAAGTTGTCCTTTTGAAAGACGGGGACAAGTTTTTCCATGTATGGTAGAACATCATACAACATGTACATTGTCGAAACAAATGAAAACGTTTTCAATTTTTTTGCGAGATTCACCGCCACTGTGTTTTTACGTTGGGCAGCCTCTTCCTCAATTTCAATGACTAAAGCTGACCAATTTAATCTTGTAGAAGTAACAGCTCAAATCAGGGATAACCACCTTACGGTACAGGGCTGTTTGACACTGGAGAATTCTGTGTCGTCCAAAACTTTAGAAAGTTCTTTTAATCTGTCATACCGTGTCGCAGAGTACTGGTACAGTTTATACACGTCATTGACTGTTGTACGGTAATCTGATATGCACTTTGATAGTTTAGCTGCATCCTGCGACGCCAGGGCAACATGATGTGCAATGCAGTGTACGTGCACTAAGCACGGACAATCACTTGTTTTAAGTCTCACACCAACACCACTCCTGATGCCGGTCATGACGCTCGTCCCGTCCGATCCCAAACCAATTATTTTGTTCATTGGCATACCCCATTCCTCCATCACCTCTCTGATCTTTGCAGTTATTATTTCTGCCGTTCCCCCATGAACGGTATAGCTACGGACATGTGGCCAGCCATGACTTTTTTATTTGACATAATAAAAACAGCGTCATGGTGACTGTTACTGTCTCTGTGCTCTTTTAAAGCCGACTTTTTCATGTTAATGCATCCCTTGGTGAACCCATTCAGCTTCCCTAATGCCTCATATATACGACAAAACATCATCTCTGTTTCAGACTCATGGCGTAACCATTTAAATTCATTCAACCAGTCATTTCCTGATTTTTGTCATTTTACCTTTTGTGGCAGTTTTGGACTTTTTAATCCCCCTGTCACAATCTGTACTATCACAGGATGACTTTTCTAATTCATCATTTGTACGTTTGCGGGGATTCTTGGGGTTGCCACCCAAAAAATTTAAAAGCTTAGTCTGCTTTGATGACGCCATGTTACATAATCTCGGAGCACGTGGTTTGAAATGACATTTCACTTTGGTTCGAGACTAAGTCGCTAAAAATAGATATTTAACCTCCAAGCAAAGCGTAATGTTATTTCCTTGCGCTTAAAATAGACAACAGGGAAACTCTGCTGATTAGAGACAAGCTGGCTTCGTTCGAAAAATATACTTTATTCAATATCGCCGATCTTTTGTTCAACAACAAAGATTTATAAGGTACTTTTTGCCGGTCTACTGGGACTGGCAGGCATATGAATTACCGGTAAACGGGAACAGTGATATATCCATTGATACATTCACCTTGGCAGGGTTTACTTTGACTTACAAAAGTGGGGGTCCTGCAAAGTAATGAAACAGTGTAGTGTATTGTATGTTTTGATAATTACTTGAGAGCCTGGAATGAATCTGTGATCATGTGCACAGTGGTCATGATGGATGAGATGACAAGCCCTTAACTGCTCTTGATGGGCTGTAGGTACAGTGATTGAATGAATATTATTATGCATACTAGTACATTCTTTTTCTGCATCCAATCTCAACATTTGTGCATACTGGATGCACATTTGTGCATCATGTTAAATCTTGCATGTAGGTTAGTCATGATTTGATCTATCCCTACATGGACTGCATGAGGCCAATTTGCAGTGCATAAAATGTGTTCAAATTTAAAGGAATTGTCTCCCTTGTTATATAATTGTGTAATTTTAGAGAGGTTTGAAGGAACTGATTTCGTCTCTTCGAATTTGTTGGTCTTTTATAGATTAATCATTTGTTAATTACACTGATGGTTTTTCATGGTAACAATTTATAAACATTTATAATATGCATGCTACATTAAAGTGACACTTCTATTCTGTTAGGAAAAACAAGCAAATGAATGGTTGATTTTCTTCTCTGACATTGAAATCTTGCTGAAGTAAATTTCTTAGAAATCAGGTTAAGTACACCACATACATCACAGTTCTTGAAGCCCCAAACATATTACTTAGTGTCCCGTTGACTCAAAAATAGATAGACTCGGGTCAATCCCTGATAACAGCAGTAATCAAGTCTTGTGAGTTGCTCAGTAATCTGTTAGTCATTTGTGTCTGGCTTGTATCCCTGCCATTGCAGTTTTCTTCACTTTGTTTTCATTCTTGTCAGGCCCCAGTGGATTGGGAGGAGGTTGATGTTACTCCAGTCAAGGGACCTGATGGCAAGTTCCACCTTCCCCAAAAGATCTTTGAGTCAATGGGCAAAACAAAGGTTGGACTGAAAGGACCACTTGCTACACCCATTGGAAAGGGACACCAGTCTCTTAACTTAGCACTTCGAAAGTAAGTGATCCATTTTTGAAGAGGAACTCTGCCGCTCATGCATTTGAGAGTCAGGACTCATAAGGACTATGATAGATTTTTAGATTATTTTAGAATGTCTCCCAGTACAGGCAGATATCTTATGTAATGTATCTAAATGAAGCAGATATTTTTCCATCTTTACATGCATCCACCCTGTACATGTTTCTTCTGAAAGTGGAACTGTTGTCCTTTCTAATGATCATGATGGATAAATCCAGTTAACATTAATGTCAATATCACAATTTCTGGTTGGAACTTTACGAATGTGTTACTTCTTATCTTTCTAAGCCATAGAGGGAAATTCCTTCCTTTTCATCTTCCCGAGGCAAGGGAGTTAACTGACTTTAAAAGTCCAGTTTCCACCCTTGCCGAACTAGCCTGAAATTATGGATTTTTATTTTGACTGGACTAATGAGTTTATGCATAGTCCAATCAAAATCGTGCAACGAAATCAACATCCAATCTGTAAAATGCTGTGGAGATTTTAGTCAAGTACTGGATTTGCAAAGCATGTGTACCATCAACTTGGCTTCAAAAGATATTTTCCAAATCTCTTCATGTTCATTTGGTCAAGGTGTTCACATGATTTGATGCACTTTGCAAAATAAGCACTGTTTATTACAATATAGATCTTGATTATCGATCAGATTGTCTTGAATATTTGAAGCAAATGCAAGTGATATCAGAGGTGGAAGCTGATTGGTCAATGGGACATAACTCACAACAGCCACTGGTGGCGCTACGATTGAATCTAGAAGTTCCAGCCTAATTCGGCAAGGGTGGAAACTGGACTTTTACAGTCAGTTAACTCCATTGCCTCGGGAAGATGTTCTTTTCTTGATGACAGTGTCTGTGTTCATCAATCACAGATTTCTCATTCATTCTTTTTGGATATAATTTATTCCAATACAGTTCATACCAGTAAGAATCATTTGATTCTAGTGATGCTAGCAAATACAGAAATTCTATTCTCTGTTTCAGAGCATTCAGCCTGTATGCTAATGTGAGACCATGTCGTTCTATTGAGGGGTTCAAGACACCATATGAAGATGTAGACATCGTGACGATCAGAGAAAATACTGAGGGAGAGTACAGTGGCATTGAACATGTTGTAAGTATAGTAGGTTTCATGACTTCTGTTCACTGACACCCATTTAACACACAGATTTGTCTGGGGGGTAAATGGGTTGTCATAATTTCAATCTAATGAATAAAATATGTTACTAGTAGCAGTAGTCGTTGTTGTAGATGTGTGGGATGACTTAAGGACTTGGATTTGGACGATACACAAAGTTACAATCCGATACATGTCTCTGTAGTGAGGACATGATAAGCATCACCATACAGAAAGAATGACACAGTCTGTTTATGAAAGGTGAATTTCTAAACGTTTCAGGTAAACAAAATTTTATGGTTCCATACTACATATTTTGGGGTGGAAACTTAACAAACAATTGTTACATGATAACAAACAGGTAAACAATGAAAATGATGCATTGAAATTTTCTTTGCACCACCAGAAAACAGGTAACAGAACTTAGCAAATATACATTGCAGCGATACATCCACCAAGGATAGTCATGGATTGTCCAATCCCTACTTGAACCACACGAGGCCTGTTTGCAATATACATGTATAAAATGTGTTCAAATTCAAAGAGTTGTCTCCCCTATTACATCTTATTGTGTACTTTCAGGGGGAATTTGACAAGGAATTGATGTCGTTTGTTGATGTTTTTGAAATAAAGCCTTTGTTAATTACACTGATGTTTTTTCGTTGTATCAGATTGTTGATGGAGTTGTACAGAGCATCAAACTCATCACAGAACAAGCATCCATGCGGGTAGCCGAGTATGCCTTCAAATTTGCCCGGGACAACGACCGCAGTACAGTCACAGCAGTGCACAAGGCCAACATCATGTAAGTTGGGAAAGCTGGGCCTATGTGAGAATTAGATATGACAGTGACTGTTTGGTGCATGTGAATGTAGGCAGTATGTCATTATAACAGTGATAACATGATACACATAGCAGTGGAGTTCGAGGGAGTGAACCTACAGAGATATTTCTATGTGTTCGCAGAGTCTACAGTTGTAAACATCAATAACATTTAATACCATCATTAAAATTTACATTTTCAGGTGGTTATATTTATTGTGTAAGCTTTTAAAGGTGACGTACCCTAAGATGACAAGGACAATTATGAGGCAAAAGACTTTGATACTTAGTTTTACATTGAATGCAATGTTAAGTATATAGAATTTAAGAAACTAATGCTCTTGTCCATGTTTAGAAATTATATTTTATTTTCACTAGTTTTCAAAACTGGCCTTTACAGAATTAGAAATGTTATCTCTATCACAATACACCTGTCAGTAAGAAGAATGTGATTTTACCAATCACTTCAAGTCACTTGCTCGAGAATGTTTTGGTATATATTCTTTGAATATCACATTGACAGGTTATATAAATAAGGTATCATAAGGACATGTGCTCGTTTCAGGAGGGCTAATGCCTTGCTCACAACTGGACATGTCATATTAGCCGGGGATATGAGTATTTCATGCTTGTTTTATTGAATTTGGGGTATTTAATTGAATATTATGAGCTAATATTTAAAGATTGTTTGAATTAGAAAAGTAATACGATTTGATTTTCAAAGGTCAACCTATAGGACTAGCTGAATTAAGAATCTAGATTAATACTTCTTAGAAGTAGTTGCACACCTTATTTTCTTCTTTCTTTTCAGGAGAATGTCAGATGGTTTGTTTTTGAAATGCTGTCGGGAGGTAGCAGAAAAAAATAGAGATATCAAATTTTCTGAAATGTACTTGGATACAGTTTGTCTTAATGTAAGTGTTGCTTTTTACAGTGTTTTAAATCAAATGTATATTCAACTAAAAATATATATACATTTTTTAATTTATCCTGCATTCATAGCAATACCCTTACACAGCTGCCACGTGACCCAGAAGTGGTGACGTCGCATAAGAGCACATTACTGCTTTGTCATTCGACACAGACAGACGTGTTTATGAGAATAAAGCTCCTGCAGTTTTCTAGCATCCTTTGCTTCTTATTTACACTTTGTTTGCTCTTGCTAATGTGTTGTTGTTTATGTTTTTTTTGCCTTTTTCGTCTTATCCTTACGTAATTTGTATTAAGTTCCCACTTGTTAGTGGCTCTCAGTCACCATAATTTCAGGCGTATTGTTCTAATCCGCCATGCGTAACTCCATGTGCCCATCCACGGCCAAATGGGTTTTTACACGGATCACCAAGCCATTGGCTAACTACTTTCACCCGAGGCAGATTAGCTTGAAATTTTACATAGACCATTGTCTCCTGAACCATCAGAGACGATCATTCACCACAGGGATTTAACCCATCGCCTCTTCCATCACCTGGGATGGATTGTCAACAAGACCAAGTCGGAGCTCAATCCATCTTCATCTTCAATTTATCGGAGGCCTGTTTCTGACCAACAAGGACCTCTTACAAGTACCCAGGGACAGGTGGTTGAAGATCCTCCACCACTTTCTGCCTGCTCTTCAGCTAGTCTGGATGCTCCGCCAGTTGCGAGTGCTGTTGGGCTTACTCATTTTGGAACAGGACCTGACTTCCAGGGGAGATCTCGAGCTACGACCGATCCAGCATTTCCTCACCCCCTTCATCAGGCGCCAGATTCCATCAGTCTCCATTGTCCTCCTGGTTCACCTGCAACCTTATCTTCGTTGGATGGTGGAGTTAAATTTATTTCGGATCACATCGGAAGGCATGCTCACCTCCGTACCGTCTGATAAAGATGCCTTAAGGAGTTATGCGGGATAAGTTAAAAAAAATAGTAAAATCTAAATATTTTTTACATTTTAATACTTATCCTACATTATTTCGTCCAAGTGCCCTCCCGTCACAGTACTGCCTCTCCACAAAGTCTTCTAATGTTATATCCTAAACAATGATGTGCTCTTAAGTGACATCACCACTTCCGTGGTCACGTGGCTGCTGTGTGAGGGTATTGCTATTCATCTGGTTGAAACAACTTCTTCTGCAACTTGACCCCTCACAACTTCGTCTTACTGTTAAAAATCAGCATTAAGTGCATAAGGAGTAATGCAGGATAAGAATACATATGTAAAGAATAGTTAGATTTTACAAAGATTTGTGCAATCTCATTAAAATCAGATCCTAGTTCTCGCTACCGGTGAACAAAGATCTGAGAACACCCCATTACGGGTCACGTCAGACCAACATTGCCTGAACTTTGACTGACCAATGGAATGACTGACAAAAAGTCAACATTAGCCAATCAGAAGGCAGCTTTCCTTGTGCTTTATGGCACTAATTTCAAATCTGAACAAAAGAACATTGTGGAATGGCTAATAGATGGCCTAGATTGTATGGATTCAATCATTAAGCCCGTAACTATCATTCGGAATACCCCATGTTAAAGTTTTTGAGGTTACATGATTAGAAATCACATGCCGACTGTCACTTTCATGATCTGGTAAGCGACACTCTGATTAGTCGGATGAAAGGTCGTTCTGACGTGACCCCTAATGGGATGTCCACAGATCTTTGTTTAGCAGTAGCGAGAACTATGATCTAATTTTAATAAGATTGAGATTTGTGTTGCAATAGATTCTTGTATATAAATTCATCAGCTCTCTCCCTCTTTGTTATGTATCAATATTATTGCTAGAACTGAATCAAACACATGATGCTGATGCAGAACATTTTATATTTTCTTATATTTAACAATCTTCATGAAATTCTATTTCAATAATCTGACATTTTATTTGGTGTTATCATTGATGGCATATGGCAATGTTCCTGAGTAGCTTACAATTTTGAGAATCCATTAAGTATCTGTTAATTTTTCACGAACACTGATAATCTTTTTTTTCAGCAAACAATTCAATCATACATCATTCTTCGTTACAGATGGTCCAAGATCCCACACAGTTTGATGTCCTGGTTATGCCAAATTTGTATGGTGACATTTTGAGGTATGGATAAGATTACATTTCACAACCAAGCATTGCAATAGACAGTGAACATTCTAATAAAAGACATAGAAGTAAGAATTAGATTACGGGTGTTCTATAGAGGTGCATGATATTACTGGAATACCAGTATACTGCGTTTTGAAATACTAATGAATACATTTGCAAAATACAGGTATTTTGTGGGTTTTTTAAATGATGCATATTTCTGATAATTTTCATCTTGTTGACAACATTTACATAAGTGCTATGTCTCCCACCAGAGGGTTAATCTAAAATATAAACATGTTGTCATATTTATCTTTTAAAAGAAAAGATCAGAAATGAACATTTTTTTTATCTCTTGCATTGTTTTGTTAGCCAACTGTTGACTCTTGTGTAAACTTGGAACTTGGAACTTTCAGTACAGAATTAAAGAAAAACTTCAAGTCATTTGGGGTATTTTTGTTCAGGTTCATAACAGATTACAGATGAAAGAATGCATAGAATATACCGTGGTACATAACGCAATACATTAATAATTATTGCAGTAGGAAAATCAGGCCCATACATCACTGGTATTCTATTAGTATGCCCTACTTGCACGACCCGTGACAATAAAGTGCCAGGCATGTAGAAAAATATACTTTAGTTGCACTCCGGCAAGCATGAAAATTGACTTTGAAACTTAGAAGATGCATCGTGTGTCTGCAGATGAAGTACCTGACGAGTCATTTTTCAATTCTGCACATCTTTCATTAGCTGTTGCTACAATTATAAAGTTTTCTTGTAAAGATTAATGGGTTTTTTTCTACTTTTCACTTTTTAACAGGGAAAATTTAAAATCAGGCTGAACAAGTAGAATTTTGAAGTTTACGTGAACTTGGGCAAGTAGGACATTTTGGTATTTGAACAACCCTGGATATGTTTATTGTTTATTTGTTATTTAATGTATTATTAAAGAGAACTCTTTCATTTTTTCCAGTGATTTGTGTGCAGGGCTTATTGGCGGCCTCGGAGTTACACCCAGTGGAAATATAGGAGGAGAGGGAGCTATTTTTGAATCTGTGAGTTTGTTATATGATCAATGTTGTCAGTTTTCAAAGTCCAAAATGAAAGTGACAGGATCCTTGCAATAAGCATTATCTAATGGATTAAGAAGCTCCTGAGATGTAAGTACAATAGCCAAAACACTCGAGAACCCTTAATTACTAGGTTAGTTATTGGGAACAGAATGTGGAAAATTAAAGATGTTGAGGGGGGATAAAATGATTCTGTATAGGATATAGAAAATCACAAATCTTTAAGGTTTCATACTTTCATTGCAATTGCAAGCAGACACATTTGTGGTGCAAAGTATACTGAAAGAGTTTTTGTTACTACATGAAAGATACAAAGAAAGTTTGCTCCAAATTTATTATTTTTCTGTTCTTAATCATGATCAAGCAGATCATTGATTGCTTTTCCAAAGCAATTATCAATCTTGAAATTTTTACCAATTCCCATCACTGTCACAACAAAAATATGGATTAAGAATACATTTATTCAGGTAAGAATTTTACTGATAATGACTTAAAAACTTACATACTCACACACATTCAACTAGCTTCCGCTAACTGTCACCCTTCACACTCTTCACACTCACCCTGTTCCTCTAACAGACACTTTCCAAATACTTAAGGTTACTCAACCTTACTAAATACACTAATATTGTACCAATACTTTATCTCCTAAATCCCTACAAGTACATAACATCAATATCTTCAGTCAACATGCATGTCAACAATCTATTCTACCATCCAGTCACGTGATTCAGGGGTCCCTTGAGATTGTAACTGCGCATGAGTAGACCAGTGTGACCTCATGGCGTAGACAGGGCAACACTGAAATTATTCTGCTCAGGATACATTTCGTTCTCCGAGTTGAAATTTTCTGAGGATAATTAGTTGCCAATTACTCAGTTTTTGCCGATCCCATGGTGATCGCGTTTATAGAAGTTTTACCATTTGACAACCTGCAGAGTTGTCAGAATTTCCACTTGAATATTGACCTACCTCGTGGTTGACTGTGTCGGCAGCCATTATGGGGGATTTTCTCCTGCCTCCGTCCACATCATCGCACTGTACACTGCACATCGTTTATAGTCACATGAGCCTCACACAGGTCTCATCCAATTCAGATGTAATCATGTTCATATGCTTGGCCGTCTGTTGCCCTGGGGTCAGGCTTCATAATAAATGACCCAGCCTCCACGTATTTCATACAGGTGCCCCTCTATGTCCCCGGACACTATATGACAAACGTTTACACGTCAGTATATATACTAGTAACCATTCACCTTACATCGAGTATTATATACTCAGAATGGTATACTCATAGTTATTCAACATACAGGTGAGATTTGGAGCATGCTCAGAATAACTATACAGTTATACAACATACATCAAGCATGTACTATACTCAAATAACTAAAAAAGAACAGTTATTCAACATACATTGAGCAACTACTACTCAGAATAACCAATTTCAATATCAAAAGTAAATGTATATAATGATATGATGGTGGTTGTTTTAAATACAACAATGACTGCCAAAACACGGCGAAATCAAGACTTTGTGTGAGATCTTTAAGATTGTAATCACTTCATTCACAATGAATATACACTACAAAACATATGTTTCTATATCCGTATACTATTCTATTATTACATATATATGTACATGTAACTATACTTACATGGTCTAATGTACAAGAATATAAGCATAAACAATATTATGTTTAATCACACAGCTCGTACAACAAAAGATGTTCACTCCTTGCATAAGATCTTTTAAGCTCACAGGGGCGGTCGGGTAGCCTAGTGGTTAAAGCGTTCGCTCGTCACGCCGAAGACCCGGGTTTGATTGCCTACATGTGTGAAGCCCATTTCTGGTGTCCCCCCCGCCTTGATATTGCTGGAATATTGCTAAAAGCTGCGTAAAACCATACTCACTCACTCACTCACTCACTCACTCACTTTAAGCTCACAGCTAACATACAGTCCAACCACACTCTAATACATACAGTCAAACCAACTTAAAAGAAATGTATACAATGTGATCTTGACAATCACCAAAGGCTACCATGTTTCTCCTGGTGGCAGGTTCACGGCACAGCTCCAGACATTGCAGGCGAGGACAAGGCCAACCCTACAGCCCTGCTGCTCAGTGCAGTGATGATGTTGCGACACATGGGACTTGGAGAACATGCTCGTAGAATAGAGAAGGCTGCCCTTGAGGCCATCAGTGAAGGAAAGGTATGTCTAATGTGTCGGCTTTATACAGGTTCAAGGTTTAGCCACATACTCTGGTGATTATATTAATTGTTGTTATTTTAAGAATGTGAAAAAGAACATCAAAGTATTCTGTTCTCTTTTTAGATAGAATGTCCTAGGCTTGACATATGAGCTGGCTGCTCATTCTATCAACTTCTGATCTAGTTCAGACAGGACTTATGTCAGGCTGCTGCATTATAGCTTTAGTATTTGCTGACAGCTGTATTAAACAACTTTCACTGATTGAATCGTCAAAAGAGGACTTTTAATTCTTTAGTGAGAAAGATAGATAAATCTGTTTGTTACATGTACCGGTACACATTTGTACTGAGATTGTTTTCTTCAATTGCATCGTCCTAAAGGGAACTTTATCCGTTGATATTATCAATGTACCATATTCGCACATTATAAGCACCCACAGCTAAGCATATTTGCCAATATCCATCGTATATAAACATTTCAGGCTCTCAGCATAAACCATGAAATTAACAATCTTTCGTCTGTTATTTTTTCTCACCAAAATAATACTCTAATAGGAGCCCCCTATTTCTAACTTGGAGAGTGCCCTGGGCGCTTATTAAGTCGAATATGGTATATTGTGTGATTCCAGTAACCTCATCCATACTGAATATTGGGCAGAAGCATTGATTCTGGATGGTGGACACAAACATATTTTGCACAGGTTGATGTCACATATGATATGTGTCTGTACAAAGGTGTACATGGCATTAATACTGAATAACATCCTTGTTGTGTGTTCCAGGTGCTGACAGGAGATTTAGGCGGCAATGCCAAGTGCTCCGACTTCACAAAAGAAATCTGTCGCAAGGTGGAGAGCTCATCATAAAACCAGGCTGCAGAAGAGGATGTACAGCACAAATTGTAGACTCAATTTTTCCCTTGTTTCATTTTTCTTTGTTATTTATTCAATTCCTTTTTTTATACAAAAGTGGAAGGAACAGATGTGTATGGTTCTGATCTTGTAATGTCTCAAATAAATGTGCCAGTTTCCAATGTGTCTTTTGCTGATGGTGTAATCGGTCTATTTGGAATTTAAATCCTTTATTAATGTCCAGTGTCAGTGTATGTTGGAGATGATAATGATCATTCAAAATTTATCTTTATATTTCACTTTGTTTCATGAAAATGAATTGTTTATGTATTAAGGGAATCTCTCTGCAGTAGGCACCTTGCTATTGTCAGAATTGTGAATGAATGTGCATTTAAATAAAAATCATTGTATTATACTTGTGAAGGTTTATTTCAAATGGTATTTCAGGCTGATGTTTGTTGAGAAGAAGCTGGTTGTGTATATAAGAACACAATGTGTAAAGAAATAGCCAACATGTATTGATAATGCATACAGATTTCAAGAATGATTTTCTTGCTGCAGATAGATATGTGAGACAAACACAGAAACGAAGTCAGTATTTTGTTATTTTGTGAATGTTTGCACTGCACGTTGAAACCATCGGAGCTTTCTGTAATGTTCTGCTGATACGTCTGTTGCTGCAAGAGACTGGAACTTGTGTTGTTGATTGCTGCATTTGTGTTCCCAGTATCCTGTTGGTCATATCTCCATGGTGAAGCAAGATTCTGTTATCATCATTCTTATGTAGTAACTGTAAACTCAGCTTCAAATACTCAGCATTAGAGACCTGTGTTTCTTTGAGAGTGAGGTTGCGCAGAGATGCATGAACTTCTGAGGCGCATATATTCTGGTTTTCCTCCAGTACATCTGATAATGGTGTCCAGATGAATACATATCAACTTGACTTTCTGATTTGTCAACAGTCTCTGGTTTAGTGAGTGTGCCATGATAGAGTAGAGAACCATGAGATTATGGAGACAAATGTGAGACCGCAATACAGTGTATTCTTTCCAGTTCTGTGTTTGACCTTTACGTCAGTGTGTATAGTTGTTACATATCTTTAATTGATCAAACATAGATGTATATTAGCATAATATTGTTGACAATAAAGTACATTGTCATGAGCTTTGTAGTGCCTTGTCTGTGAAGACGTAGTTGCCATAGGTTGTGTTGGAGTGATGCAATATAGTAGTGCAGGAAATGCATCATTGAGTTTAATGTGCTTATACATATATATGTTGTGATATCATATCAGTCACAAAGCCCTTAAAGACAGCTGGGAATCATCCTACCTGAGGGGTACTAAAGTAACTAAAGTACTAAATTTAAAATAAAAAAGAAATATGTAAAAGGAGCATTTATTAATATATATATATATATATATGTGTGTGTGTGTGTGTGTGTGTGTGTGTGTGTGCCCTTGAAAATAACGTCACCAATTTCTCCGATTCCAATCGATAGACTGTATGATGAACGTGCTATCCACAATTATCTCCCTTTATCTGTGCCATGCTTTCTAATCAGTTTCATTGGCACACTGTGGAAGTTCAACAGCTGGCCTTTGATGTTGATATCATCAAAAGACACATTAACAACCACTTAGAACAGAATCACTCAGAACACAGGTTTTTTTATATTGTAGTACATTGATTGGGTGAACAAACTGAGTTCCTAGTGTAACTTCCGTCAGCCATACTTTTTGTTTAAATTTACATAAATTGCGTGAATATTCTTGTCCAAGGAATTAGTCCTGCTGCTTACTGAGGCGATGCTGTTAACCTCCGGGAGAATTTGGATTTGTTATTCACGCTGGTTTGCTAATTCGCGATGGTTCAATTGATTTAATTCTTTGCGAAAAAGGCAACATTCTACCAATCCATCGTCTCAATTATCGAAAGTGACATTCTATACAATAGATATTGTTCATGACATCAAAGAAACTTGTATGTGACGCCGGTAGAACTTAGAACAATAGTTTTAGCTGACTTGCGGAGTTTCTCTTTGGGTGACCGACACAAACACAATTGCAATAAGGAAAATATATAGAATAAACTATCTGTAATATCTCTCGAATAACCGTCTAAAAACAGATTTCTGGCATACTGAGGAAAATCTATCGCCAAGACTCGGAACTCTCAACACACTTGGGACATATCCATGTAATCCGTAATACATCATGGCCAGTAAGTTTGAATCGGGCACCAAAATCAGTACTCAAGTACTCGCCACTTTTGAGTGAGCGATACCTTTACGGTGGTACGGGAAGATTTTGCATCAGTAATCGCATCTACTAGTAGATAATATATTTTAAGAAGTAACGCATTCGGGAAAATAATGGACAGCGAAATCACCCTCTTCAGATAAACCTTCAAGCAGGTTGTTGGTCAGAAAGCGAATCACCCTTGTCTGCTACTTGTGTTGAAACCATTTCTTCTGTCGACTACACTTTTTGCAACTCACACTTTCGGGATATAATTAAGATGCGTTTGTTAATAATAGTGATGTTTGAGGTTATATATAACCTGAACCTCAATAAAATAAAATCAAATAATTTAGAAAAAATGTTGCTTTTGTCAGTATACCCAATTATAATGCAACTTGTTGAATTTCAAACATCACAATGTACCTTACAAATTGAGTTTACGGCAACAACTGTAGCAGTGTGATCAAGGTGTATATCATATATAGTTATGTGCCTCCCAGACCCTGGAGAATAAATAAAGAAAACAAATAAGTCAAGTCTAGAATGATTTGGCAAGTCTAGATTGCCTCATCTCTAAATTAAGAATTGTTCGGGGCTCCTTTTCGCTTTTTTTTATTTTGTAGGTATTATGTTTTCATAAAAGATAACGATATTTATGGGACTAAATGTTGTCTACAGTTTAGTACTTCAGTAGTTTTGATACTCAGGGACACGGGCAACTGTTAGACCCGTGAAGATCCGGGGTAGAATAAATCTTCAGCAACCCATGCTTGCCGTAAAAGGCGACTGACTATGCATGTCGTAAGAGGCGACTAACGAGATTGGGTGATCAGGCTCGTTGATGCATGTCATCGATCCCAATTGCGTGGATCGATGCTCATGATATCAATCACTGGATTGTCTGGTCCAGACTCGATTATTTACTGACCGCCGTCATATAGCTGGAATATTGCTGAGTGAGGCGTTAAACAACAAACCAAAACAAACCAAACCAAAATACACTGTCATATATTTGCCTGGAAATTATCCTTTCGCAAAACCGACCCTTGCAAGTTAAGGTGATTTCCAAGGTCCTTTGTATGAAAGCTTCTTTTGGTTTTTTTGTATGTTTTTTTTCTGGTGGTATGGCTACCTTGGTCTGTTGCCATCAAATTTAAAATAATCGAAACCCAAAATATCACACAATATCACAATGTGGGTTTGATAGGTCCGTGAATAATTTGTTTTGAAATTTGTGATTAGTTAATTACTGTAATACACTTTTCACTTTTGGGTATAATATTCAAAGGGGTAGAACACTGATTGTCGTTTTTCAAACCAGGTCTAGTTATAGCTGAAATGAATGGTTGTCGCAGTTCGAGATGGTGACGAGCCTTGTAGGTTACCCAAACAAGCGAGTGGTGACGAATGGAATGACCCAATGCCATGATGAATACATCTTGTGCGAGCCGGTCGTAAAATCTAGTAGACGAGAAAGGATAATCTTAGAACAGTGGCTAACGATTAAGATTTTATAAAAATGAATCTATCTTCTACAGTGACAGCAAAGGATGTGTGAGGAATGAAAGTATGACAGCAACGATCAGTACAAGTCGAACGGCTGACAGCGTCATCTGTCATGGCCAGGGGCAAGGTGACTGTCACGCCTTGCCACATTCCGGTGTAATTATATTTGACTTCGCATGTTTATTAATTACTACATAGTGTACATGCCATGGCCTTAGTCATATGCAGGTAGTATATATAGAGATCTCGGGTACTGATAAACATTTATGTACAAGTCTAAAGTGATTTTCAAGGGGTTTCTGTATGAATAGTATCACAATAAAACTCTACAGCTTGTGTTTATAGTGGCTAAGTTTAATTATGCAGTAATGGGGATGTACAACTCAACATCTTCAGATATTATGAGGAGTAACATGTTGTAAAGCATCACGAGCTGCATTGCAAATATTTAAAAAAACAAGCTGAATCGAATCTTTGTCGACACGTTGTAAAAATCATTAGATATACTATTGACAACTTGATACAGAACGAGTATTACGTTTGCTGGTGACTGCAGCCAGTTGTTGCACAGACTAAGTGAAAAAAATAGTTTTTATCTCTTGTGCGAGTAATATTTATATCACTATACGTTATTTATGCATATCCACGCACGCCATATGCTCACAATCATAGTCAAGTGAGTCTTGTGTGGGCCTTCAAGAAAACGGCTTCGATTTTGTGACTAGTTTGTTTACAGATATAGTTGATGGAGAGATTTCTGTTTTGCCCGCGGCGAATGCCTCGACACGAAGAACAAATTTGCAGACGACAACATTGTCGTCTGGTACAAGAAAACAACTGGCGGTGTAGCCAGAGGGTCGCAATATGGCCCCACCATTGTTCTTTGATGAGATCGTGTGTTTGTACTATGTCGTCTCCCCATTGCTGGAGTTTTTTTGTAATCACAGCCTTCCCCTCAACACCGATTTCCATGTGCTAGAGACAACGGTAAATCATGCGTTGTCTCGACAGACTTTAAATGTGTCCTTGAGGACAATTTGAGGAGTTGTTTTCAAAACGAATTAGAGACACAGGAATTACACACACACGCACGCACGCACGCACACACACACACACACACACACACACAGAGAGAGAGAGAGAGAGACGAATGAGAAAAAGGTGGTTTTGCAGCCAAAGTTTACTCGTTAACTGTAAGCTTTAGGTGATATTTCATTGAATGTACGTAGAGCGTGTGTGGAGTAAGGGTGTATTTGTTTAGGCGATGTTATATACTGTTTTTGTTCCGTTGTGTAAATCTTTCACGCAAATTTATTCGTGCTTATATTACATCACTGTAAGAACAGTATATGTTGCTATCACAGATATATAGCTTGTGCACCACAGATAACAGGGGTCCTATACTTTTATTAGACTTTATACTTCAATGTCCATTTAAGCACTGACTGTGTATTTTTTTCTGTCCATTGAGGTATGAATCGAAAAATCGATGTGCAAACTGTATGAATCCGCGTAGCAATATTTCAACAATATCACGGCGGGGTCACCAGAAATGGGCATCACACATTGTGCCCATGTCAGGAATCGAACCCGGGTCTTCGGAGTGACGAGCGAACGCTTTAACCACTAGGCTACCCGACCGCCCCAGTTATCATGAGACATCGTTACGTCATATATAATACATAAATACTACATATATTTATACAAAACGGCCATAATGATGGATCTAATATTTCTACGCTTATTTACCATTTTATTATAATCAAATGCAATTGATGTCTCATAAGTACCCAACCAAACAAAATGTTACAAAAACTCACAATTTTAAATATTTTGTACTATAAGTCTCAAGGATTTTCCAATGCAAACCAGTGACGAAGGAGAAATATTCCTCCGGTTTATTTTGAAAATTCGAGGCTTCTTCAAGTCTATCGATAACCTTGTGATGATTTGTGAAAGTGTTTCCAACTCACAATAAAACACTGCTCTCATAAATCCTGTCCCAATCGCCCACAACGTTGTTTGAGGACGAACCAGTTGCAGGTGTTGGGTCGATGAAGTGGCCAGGGAAGTGATGGGGACGCAGCGCCAGCTCACCCGTACATATAGGGCACGGATATCGACATTTTAATTACCATTGCCATCTTTTGTCTCAGAGGTAAATTATCTCTGAGGCCCACTTGTACCATAAGTTGATTTTCTCTTAATCGCATTGCCCCGAACTGCTGTAAATGTGCTGAGGGTCCCTTAGGGTGTTTCTGGAGGTGTTGAACGTTTTGTGGGCAATTATATGCTGCAAGAAATTAGTAAGGCCTGTTGTTGTTAATAGTCGGCCTTTCTGAATAGTTACTGTACTGACATCACGTCCATGTATTGTGTGGAGGACAATACGAAGGTCAGAACATTCATTGCATGTGACGAAGTGTGTCTTTTGTGTTACGTTGACGTCGTTTGGTTGTCACTACTTAATTGGGGGAATAAGAAGTTAAGAGTGGTCAAGACTGGCTATCACCTTGAAAAACAGAGAAGGCTGCTGATTTCTTGGCGTTAGGCTGCGTTCACACAGTGCCGATAATGGCTCCCATTTGAGATCAGAGAGCGCTATACGACACGAAAAGTGAAAATCCTTAATGATCTGGAATGTCCTATCATTGTCTGAACACAGTCATATACGTTCGTAACAGAGTCCTACGAATCGGGAAAGGTCAAGAGAGGTCAGCCAAGCACTCCCGACAGTATGGTGCGTCCCGTCACATTCGGGAAACCGATTTTGTCTAGTCGGATTACAATCGTGACTATGTCGTGACAGATTCTGCTGTATGGGATCAAAATCGTAACAATGTCCTGTATTGTCTTGATGGTGTCCTGTGGATCGGGACGTTGTTGTGATGAATGGGCATGATTTTTGGAGAAATTGTTCATTGCCGTTTCTTGTCGATTGAGTCCAGATTGCGTCCAGATCTTGCCGAATGCGAACAGTCTTTGTCGGTTCATTGTCCGGTCACTGTCGGATCTCTGTCGGATCGCATTCGGGAGAATCGGGACACTGTCGGGACAGAATCGGTCGGGTTTTTTTACCATGCGGAAGATACAAATCGGATCAAATTCGGATTGAGAACGGGAGAATCGAGACGAATTCGGCTGGAATCGGGACGCTTCCTGAACAATATCTGATTGTTGTCGTGATTAAATAAATGTTTTTACAAATTTGTGAATTTCCCGCCACGAATCCTAGGATCTTGAACAGACCTTTGAGAAATTTTAATCGGGAATGGTCCTATCAAGGACGTCGGGAATGGTCCTATCAAGGACGGCAGTAAAAATCCTGAATGTGTCACTGAGCCCTTAAATCGGAGGAAGCAGTGTGAAGTTGCTTCCACAGACCGCCACATATATATATATATATATATATATATATATATATATATATATATATATATATATATATATATATATATATATATATATATATATATATATACAACTCAGGCCTTCATTAAGTTTCTCACAGGAATTATGTGTTATAACAAAGTTATGACACATGCATACGTAGACGTACAAAATACCCCTGGTCATAGGGGTGAGTGTTCTAACTTACCTATATTTGCACATATGCATTCTAGTGAGTCTCGGGGCGGTCGGGTAGCCTAGTGGTTAAAGCGTTCGATCGTCACGCCGAAGACCCGGGTTCGATTCCCGACATGGGTACAATGTGTGAAGCCCATTTGTGGTGTCCCCCGCCGTGATATTGCTGGAATATTGCTAAAAGCGGCGTAAAACCATACTCACTCACTATAGTGAGTCTCAAAGCTGATTGGTTATATCGTTGTTTAGAACAATACGATATGACGACTAATTGATAAAATCCCGTCGTATAGACAAGGTTGACCTCAGCGAGGTTCCTCTGTATGTTTGATACTTCATGCGTTGTTCTTCTCTCTGAAAATGAAAAGAGTAATGCATGAAATGCAATCTTCTCGGAACTAGGTATCTATCGAAATAGAATTTTCACTTAGGTTATTCTCTTCTCGCGTGGCGTTTCAGTGAGTGAGTGAGTGAGTGAGTGGGTGAGTACGGTTTTACGCCGCTTTTAGCAATATTCCAGCAATATCACGGCGGGGGACACCAGAAATGGGCTTCACATATTGTACCCCTGTCGGGAATCGAACCCGGGTCTTCGGCGTGACGAGCGAACGCTTTAACCACTAGGCTACCCGACCGCCCCCGTGGCGTTTCAGAGGCCCCGGGGTCTGCTTGCCTTTGTCGGGGTGGTGGGGGTTAGTAACCGAACATATATTTTGAGAAAGCATATTGGACAACATGCACAAAATAAATGCTTTTGAGAATATCACAATGGAATCTGTAAAATACTGATTAATCTTCGAAAGTGATAAGGGTGTGTTTAGTTTCTGTTTCACGCACGTGTGGCTTTACACTTAAGCAGCTTCATTGCCCATAGCTTCGCTGCTTCATCTCCGTAGGAACACGACGGGCAGTGTGTATCGTCTTTCACGGACTTTCCGTTGGTGTTGAGATTGCAGGCGTAATATGCTTGATGCGAACATCAGATTATATTCCTAAAAAATAACAAACACGTCTGGACAGATACGGGCGGTGCATCTCCAAACCCTTCACCGTTCAACCAAAGATAATATTGATGGAAAACATGATGTCGCCACTAAACCTGCGTGTTTGTAGCAGGGAGCATTCGTTATTTTGTTAAATGACTGTCAGGAGCAATCATGTCGACAATGCCATTTCTTGAATATACTCGAAAAGACATTGACGTGAAGCCAACGACCACGAGTACCGGACGATCAACGATCAGACTGAATTTTGCTGATCTGTAATTCGAACCTTGCGGGTTATGATTAGCACATCTGCACACCTGAACACATGCACGTCTATTATTAAGAAATATGTTATTAGTTTATATTGTTATTATACACCTGTACAACCATACACATCCCACATCACATGACACCAAACCACATCGCATGTACCGCGCCGCACCGCACCGCACCGCACCGCACCGCACCGCACCGCACCGCACTGAACCGAAGCACACAGCACAGAGACGGATCGAGGATTATAATCATGGGGGATGGCAGAGTACTTGCAAGAAAAAAGGTCAATGAGCATGAAATCACTCTGTGTTAAATATGTTGGTGAGCATACCCAGCGAGTTCCCAAACGTTAATTCAAAAGCTTTGTGAGGCAAATTGTTCCCTATGTTAATGTCGCGCAGAAATCTTTTTTTAAACTGGCCACACAATGGGCGTTACAATGTTTGTATTCTCGTAGCTGTAGTAATTCTTTGCAGATATTGTCACAATAATTACATCCCAATGCACAGCACCGCTTTTTTATGTATCTGTTCACGAAGGCGTGACATACACTGAATGTGATGTCAAATTGCTTTTTTGCTGAAGTTATTAAACGTGCAGAGTATGAGAAACAAAATGAGATCAGGTACAACTCTTTATATGGTGTTCCAAATCACATCTTGGTTTTTACACTGAACAAACAACGGTTGCAACACAAACGTGTGTATACATCACTTGATTGAAGTAACACCGGACGCAATGAAGAGACTCGCTACTGACCTCTTGTGGACGTTTTGCGGTGTAATTATATTAGCGTTACGGATCCATCGACTGCAAAATATAGACATGTGAAACAAGTACAGAAACGGAAAATAATCCGTTTTCACCCTGCCGTGACCACTGACCATAGTTAAGACCTGTGAGAAAAATATATATAAATTGCTTGTCAAAATAAAGTATTTGACCAAAAAGAATACCAACGGTATCAATCATCGACTGAGAATAATTAGACTTAATTAGACACTTCTTTTTCTGTTTAAACACCTTTGTTAATATTATTTCGATCATCGACTCTATAAGGCCTTACTGCATAAAGCAAAGACTTGACGTTCACCGCTCACATGTTCAAATATACTCTTAAAAAACACGCAATACAGATTGTTTTGCCCTTAAAAGCAAAATTAACGACCAAGAGATGCAAAATAAAGAGGTTTCATGTGTTATAGTGTCAGTGACAAATTGCCCTGATCAAACTGATCACAAAGAAGGACATGCAAACCATTAGTCCGGAAACACGTACGATTCGGAAAAAACACACCCAGTGCATAAACAAAGGGGCCATGGAGCTGCACGTACTGCATTTGCAGCAGCACAAAGAACGGTAGTAAAGTGCATGGGTTTTTTTAATTGCGTGGCACTTGCGTAAATCGAACAGTGACAGTTCAACAACATGCCAAGATGAACAGAAGTGCAAAGAAACAACGTTAAAGGCCGCTTGCAGGCAGGGGAATCCCGATCAGCTGTAGCCAGGGTTGTCAATGTAGCGCCCAGCACCATCACAAGGCTATGGGATCAGTTTTAACAGCATGGGCCAAGAGTAACCACCCTCGCCCAAGATCGCTACATCCGACTGCGCCACCTACGTGAAAGGACGACCACAGCTACCTCGACCGCATCCCAAAACACCCGGACTGCGCAGAATCTCCGACCAGACCGTACGAAACCGTTTAAGAGCAGCAGTTCTACGAGCAAGACGTCCTGTTCGACGCGTCATATTGAGTCGACAACATCGTCAACAACGACTGCATTGGTGTCGTCAACACAAGGTATGGCCTCAACTGCGATGGAGAGATGTCTGGTCCAGCGACGAATCAAGATTTCTCCCGTCGAGGGGAAAGAAGAGCACGGGTCTACAGACGTCGGGGAGAACGTTGCGCCGGAAACTGCGGACAGGCTATGTGGGCGGCTATCTCTAATCATGGCAGGACAGGTTTGGTCCATATCCAGGGCAATCTTACAGCTCAACGATACATCAACGAAATTCTCCTACCGCACGTCCTCCCAATTGCAGCCAACGACAACGGTGTATTCCAGCAGGACAACGCTCGGCCGCATACAGCACGGATCACAAGAGCCTGTCCACGCAACAACAACGTTGATGTTCTCGCCTGGCCCTCCAGATCCCCGCATTTGAACCCGATAGAGCACCTGTGGGATGAATTGGATAGATGGCTACGCCGACGTCAACCACAACCCCAGACGTTGCAGCAGTTGGTTTTTGCGTTGCAGGCCGAGTGGGCTACCATTCCCCAGGATGTGATTCGCATACTCGTCCCTTCCTGGGCAGGAGATGTCAGACCGCTATGGATTCCAAAGGGGGAACATACGCGTTATTGATGGTAGCTGACCTTTACCTTCGACTTTTCCTAAGTACCGATAACTGAGATGACTAAAATCATCAAGTGTTCTCTCCACATCATTTTGGCTCAATACCTTGTACGGTTCCTCGTATAAATGTATTTTCCGACCTCACACAAATTTGGCTTTGCGTTTCTTTTTTTTAAGAGTATCTATACAAACCTATATGTTATTATCACGGTATGTCTGTTAAAACCAGTTTTACGAAAATAACATACATAAACCCTTGGCCAAACCCTTGACTACGTGGTAGTGTAAACAGTCCTCACATCAATAACAGTAATATATTAGCTGTGTTTGGATTATACCAGCTGTACCAAATCAATAGAGATTTTCAGATTTAAGGTAAAAAACTTATTGTAATTCCCAATCTGTCAGCCGGCGAAATAAATCGCGTCAATTACACCAGACATGTATGTACTTGATCCAAATATGTCACGTGACAGTCTGTCATTTCCAACAGTGTCTGCCTCATCCTTATACTAGGAACACTTGTGTGTTTCTGTGTCACGTGTGAGGTGTATGCATGTACGACAGTTGTTAAATCAAATGTTCATTACATCATTACCATGTTTATACCTTAATTGTATGTTATTTTGTCGATTATATTTTCTACATTTTCGATGACTCAGTGCAATATATATATATTCTATGTTATTGTTTCGTTTCGTCTCTCACTCCTGAGACAATTGTTTTGTTTATGCGGCGTGCGGCTCGCACCGGAACTGTATGGTAGGGAAAGGGTCCATGCTGTTGACGTAATAGCATGGAAGTATCAAACACGAGGTGATCGTGAACTACAAACACAGCAACGATTTGGCGCTCCCCGGTTTTACGGATGTTCAGTCATGCATGAGGGGCGGTCGGGGAGCCTAGTGGTTAAAGCGGTCGCTCGTCACGCCGAAGATCCGAATTCGATTCCCGACATGGGTATAATGTGTGAAGCCCATTTGTGGTGTCCCCCGCTGTGATATTGCTGGACTATTGCTAAAAAGCGGCGTAAAACCTCACTCACTCAGTTCTGCATGTACTTCAGTTGTCACAGGAGTGTCACTGGTCATACGTCGTCGTTTATCATATCATCGTGAAAGTCACGAGTGTTAGTGTTAGTGTGTGTTAGTGTTAGTGTTAGTGTGTGTGTGTGTGCGTGCGTGTGTGTGTGTGTGTGTGTGTGTGTGTGTGTGTGTGTGTGTGTGTGTGTGTGTGCAAGTTGTTCTAGTGCATGATGTGTGTATGTACCGTCCTGACCCGCGTGTAAGAACAAAATCCTCTTTCACTGCCCCATCTCATTATTTGTTTCTGTCCGAATTACATATTTTCAGAGACTAGGCGATAGTCTATGGTAGTTTGACAACATCTCATTAACACCTTCTTCCTGCATTTCAAATTGCTGTTTAGCAAAACAAATGACCATGTTGAGGATATCTATCCTTCTTGGAATGATGGAAGCCATTTTCCATTGCTTTTACTGATTACATTGAATTCTTGTCACATGCAGTGAGAACGTGATCACCTCCCATGTAGTGATTGACCATATTTAGATTTGTACGTCTTTTGACGTCATCTGATTCACACATTAAATGGTGTTTCCTTTTGACGTGCTTGAAGCTAAGGGGTTAGTGTTAAAGGACAAACATGACTCATCGAAAGAAAAATAGCATTATGTCAAACTGTCACTTAAGACGCATGAAAGAACTAGGCATAAGTGACACATGAAATAATACCACATACTAGTATAAGGCCAATATTTTATCTGAGGTATACATCTGCCATAACCACGCATTAATACTATCAACTTTTGACCCGACTCTAAAACCGGAAGACAGGCCCATTCCTCTTTTGTTCTGGATTCCAAAACTTTATAAAATCCGCACAAAAAGAGAGATATGTCCAGCACACATGCCACCAAATCTCTATCTCAAAGATTAACCAGGATCCTAAAAAAACCAAGGAAGGACTTCTTTCTTCACTTAAAGTATCCCACGCGACATACTTAAGGGGAAACATTCCTTGATCTATGGGGCATATGTTACTAAACGTGGCGACCATAGTTACATCCCCATCTTCACAGATTCAGGACAAATTGTCCAAAATGAAAGCAAATGTCATCTGAAGTGTACTGAGAACACAATATGTGAAATACTGGACTTCCTGATTGATAATATCTTTGTGAAATTTAAGGATAAGGCATTTAGGCAATAATTTGGTATCCCCATGAACACCAACTGTGCTCCCCTTCTGACTTAACAGTTTCTTTATGCATGTGAATCGGGATTTCTGCTTGGATTGGCAAAATCAAAACAAGGGAATTTGGACAAGATATAATCCTTGATCTGATATCTTCAATAATGGTCAAATAGCGACTGATTTACCCATCTGAAATAGACATAAAATGGTTTAATGAAACTGACTCTTCTGTTTAGATCTATGCATGGAAATTCAGAATGCCAAAAACTTATGCAGATGAATGCATGACAAGAAGGATGACTTTAACTTCCCATAGTCAACTATCACTGTATATCGAGTAATATTCCAGCAGCTCCAGCCTTTGGTCTCTACAATACACAACTTTTGAGGTACAATCAAGCATGCTCTTTCTACGAAGATTTCACAGATACAACTTTGCTCGAACGTTGTATGATCAAGGTTAAGACATTTCAAAATTTGACGCATCAGTGACAAAAATTATGTCTGGAGAAATTCTCCATTTTGACCTGTACCAAATGTTCCCGTGGTTTTTCTCAGAGTTGCCTTTGCAAGTGTTTGTGACGGGTGCCACTGGTGGGGCAGAATACGCTCACCTTTTGGCGAATACTCGGTATCACCACTACAGTCGTGCCTCGTTTATACGGACACTTTCACAATTTCACAATTCGTCCGTATAAAGGAATCTCCGTATAACTGATCACTGTATTTGATAGTGATTCATAAACACTGGTTTATCATATCCTACAATGGACTATAGAAATGTTTTGGTTTTTTTATTCAACAAGAGAGTGAATGCAACATATCTTAACGCCACATGAGGAAGGTTGGAGCTATTCGCGGCAAAGACAAGACAACTGAAATACCATCAAAGAATACCTGGGCTGACAAAACGTCCTAAAATGTCTTAAACAAGAACAGTTTTCCTCAATTCTGTGTTCAAATCAGTGAAACATTCTTATACTAACGATGACATGCAACATCAGTAAAGGACCACTGTGTTGGGACATGATGAAGGCAACTGTGTAGGTAACAAGTACCACTTATACCTCCACTGGCAGGTCAAGAGGACCCCTGGCTATCCGATTTCTCACGACAAAAGATTTGGTAACGGTTGGGATGAAAACTAGGGGAGATAACTTAACGTGTTAGACTATTGTATTTGTGATATAAACTCCCTGATAATTCAAGATTTGATCAACAAGAGTCATCAGAAGATAACAAATCCCTCCGGTCCCCACAAATTCGAAAGAACAAATCATCTGACTGTTCCTTTAAGTCCAACTTGATGAGAGAATGTCTACCTAATCTGTCTGTCTGTATACAAGAATAGTTCTTGAGCTATTAAAACAGTACCATGGAATCGGGATTCGGAACTTTGTATTTCTATGTCAGGTACACACCAATATGAACAGAGTCAAAATCAAACTTGTTGCCATGGAAACAGAAAAGATATAAATTCTAAACACCCTTAAGTTGCAAAAGGCACTATTTGACAAACTGGTCTTTGTGTGTGTCATGAAAGAATATCTATTAGTTTTAGAGATATGGTCCGGACAAACACGCCACTATGAACAGAGTCAAAGTCAAAATTGTTTCCATGAAAACAAAAGGCATTACTTCAGCCCTTGGTTAATACATGTACCAGGTTTTCTTGAAACAACACCTACCCCTCCCTTTTGAGACTAAGTCCAAATCGTTTCCATGGAAATCGGGAAAATAGAAATGGCAAAATCTGCAAATGACAAAAGGCACCACTTCAGGGTCTGTTTGATATATGTGCCAAGTTTGGTCGAACGTTTTTTTAGCTGTGCCCCGGAGTCAAAATCCACCACACCTTTAGTGTGTGTGTGTGTGTGGTGGGTCCGGACCCCTCCCCCGAACCCCCTCCCCCTTTGGAAGACCCAAAGTAGTATCTGTATGTTGTAGGCTGTAAAACTGTCTTAGAGAGGATTTTGATAAATGAAAAGGGTTTTCGGAAACTCTCCCTGGTGTTTGCTGTGACTTCTCTATATAATATATTGTCAGGTGACAAGGACTGCGTGGTAGGCTCGAAGTCAGTATTCTGTGTGGTCGGAGTGGGTAGCCATGTTAAACTGCCACTGGATATCCGGGCCAGAATAAATCTTCAGCAACCCATGCTTGCTCTAAAAGGCGAGTATGCTTGTCGTAAGAGGCGACAAACGGGACCAATCAACCAACCACAGGGTATCTCAGTGGACTAGCGGGCTGGCACTACAGAGTCAGAATACGTCCTGACTAGTACAAGCAGCCACACTGCATGCTTCTGCATGCTTCGTTAATACCTGTATACAATCATTAGATGTATGAAATACAGGTTTAAATTTCTTAGTATGTCTCGAAACAAATATCCCAGACAGTGTTACGATATGTTAGTTGAACAGTCGGGAGGAACACATGGACTTGAAATATTAAAAAAATATTATTTTCTTGTTGGTATGGTTTTGTTTGGGAGGCTCAAGGTGTTGGTGAGACTGAATGGTTCTTGAATGAATTTAACGGTAGGACTAAAGATTGTCATACACAAACATGGTATTCTGAAGTGTCGAGTGTTTCAAAACTAGAATTATATTCACTGTTAAAGACCTCGCTTACATTAGAACCATTCTTGTTAAGTATATTATGAAAAGAAGAAAGACGTATGCTTACTATATTAAGAACTGGTGAACTGGAAATTATGCCTAATATAGGGAGGCGAGCGGGCATCGATAAGACACTTCGGTTCTGTCCATTATGTAACTTACATGGAATTGAAAATGAAATTCATTTTGTATTTATACATTAATATTCGTTCAAAATATTTCCCATTTTTCAATGTACATACTTAAGCTTATCCAAGGGATAGTTTGATAGCAATGCTTCAGTCCTTCGACGTCTGCTTTCCAGAGCCATCAATTCCTGATCTTCACATTTGTAAATATTTGCTGTTCCGCTCGTGTTCGAAATACTATCATTTAAAGATGATGATGATGATGATGATGATGACGATGATGACGATGATGATGATATATACATACATCGGTGTTATGTCTCGTATTATTGTCACGTAGGTACTTCATGTACAGTGAGTGTGTAGTCTGGAGGTTGAGGCGGCATCTATGAAATCTGAAAGAACATCCACACTCCCTGAAGTAAACAAAGACCTACAAGTATACATTACAATAAACATTACAGGGTGTATATTTCGAGTCGCTCGGCAAGACACTAATTGGCATATTCTCTCTCGACCAAACAGAGCCGTCACGCAACACCTACTTCACAATATGACCACAATCACCGAGTCAAATCAGTTTGTTCTTGTTTGTCATCAGATAACGAATCTAATCTGAATTCCTGAAAGGAATACACACAAGCTAAGGTCTAGGGTTACGATCTTATGAACGAGTTATTCCGCTGGAGGAGTTCACGTGCAATAACACTCATACCCCTGCACTAATGTTTCACAATGGGTCGAACCCTCGTCAGGCTATTTGTTCCGGCAGGAATACCACGTTTGGTTTATGAACTGGCGTCTAAGTGTTCAGCTGGGTATTCTGTACGTCACTCTGCACGCCCATGAAAATTTGGACGTCCTTCATTGTTCTCGCTTGTTGTGGCGTTTCTATGTTTGTAAACAGTGTCCAGTCTTAAAGAAAACAATTAGGTCGAGACTCCATAGAGGTCACATGGGTACGTTTGAGTTTTTAGCAAATTTAAGCTCACGGAATCCCTTAAAAGGGTCATTCACATACGTACATAACACTTATATATGTTACAGCTAATTGTAAAATGACTGAAATATTCACTTAGGCCATTCAGTAAACGCCAAAATATTTCAGTATTTTTACAATTACTTTTCCATTTATAATATTATAATAACAAATGCCAAACATTTTGTGCTCTATTTCACCACCCAGTAGCTGAAAATGATAAGAATAAAAGAAAACTAAAGTCAATGTAAATCGTTTTTAATTTTGGCTTTTTATTATAGCATAATCAGTTAATGTGACGTTTTAAAGCCGTTTTGAAATTCTTAGTGACTTTTTGTCAAGCTGACGGGAAAAGAATTGTAACGTAAATTTCCTGACTGATTTTACACATTGATATACATTTCATGGGCGGATACATGGGCGGATACATTCTCTATGCTTTTATTTCTGTATAAATTACCATCAAAGACAATAAATAGATCTTAATTGTGCACCACCACCCCCACCACCCCACCCCACCCCCTCCCCCCTTTTCACAAAAGCTGTATCCGCCCATGCATTTACATGTATGCTGAAAGTTCGTGTTACCAGGTTGAATTTTCGAGATACTGATTCGTTTGCTGATTAGTTCAAAGGCATTGCTACTCTCATTAATTCATGGCGCATTTTAGCAGAGTTCGAAGCTCGCATTAATATGGAGACACGTTAATTTCATGATTTACTGTTCTTAGTTCATTTTCAAGGTACTAAGAGATTAATTTACTTCACGTGTCTCAAACGCGTTCAAATTGAAATGTTTGTCGACAAGCTATGAAATAATGTTAAAATATCAATTCTCATAACTCTGTTGTTTCGAAAAGTCAAACCTATGGTTAGGAGTTGACTGTCGCTTCTCGTCTTGACAGAATAGCAACTTGGACATGCATGATACTGACACTGGTTCCTGGAGCTGCAGCTATTTATTAACAATCTCTCGCAAGGTATTCTGGGTTTATCGTAAACAAGCAATAGTCTTCTTGTTAGTTCTAGCCGGTGTTAAGCAATGCTCGGTAGTTAGTATCTCCATGTAGTAACATGACTCTACATGGGTATGCTATCAACAGCGCTAATTCTGAGCAGACTTCTGCATGCCTTGGTGTTTAAGTGTCTGCAAATATTATCAAATAAGTATCATCGTTATCGTTATTGTACTTGAAATTATCACTGCTCTGCTCGTTTCTGAGAAATCTCTGCATTCTCTATGCTTTACTTGTTTGTCGTTTAACGCTGAAAGCATGAATATTCCAGCTATATGACGGCGGTTTGTAAATACTCGTGTCTGGATTATACAATCCAGTGATTGACATTATAAGCATCGATCTAAGCAACTTATTTGGTTGGTTTGTTGTTTAACGCCGCACGCAGCAATATTCCAGCTAAATGACGGTTTCAGTAAAGGGAAATGGTCACACCCAATACGGAGACAATAAGCACCATGTCGTCGTGTTCTAGTGTTCTCCGACTGATCAGACTTGTTCATTTCAACGCTGGCAATGATTTATTGTCCCAACGTAAAGTTAATTAGCACTCAGTAAGATGGTCACTTTCTTTCTTGAGTTTGGGAAGCGTTTCCAAAGATTAACATGTTGGGCAATTAGAGGTGTTCCGTGGGAGCTTTAACGACTGTCGTCCATGTTCTCATCTGCGCTTAGACGAGCAGCAGGGTTACACATTATATTGAGTGTCTGTTTGGGTGATTTGTTGATGAGAATGCGATGATTATTCGGCATTTCTATTAGCTAGTTTGCAATGCTGACGTTGAAATATGAACCCCTTGTCACTCGTGTACCAATACGTTATAAAATGAACATGACTTTAGTGAGTGAGTTGGTTCTAACGCCGCTTTTAACAGTATTCCAGTTATATCAAGGCGTGTCAGCTTAATGTTGGAGGAAAGCAAAAGTGAGGCAGGTCTCAGACGTTTACAACTTTGGTGAAGGGTGGTGCTGACAAACCTAGAAACATAATAGGGACGAACCAGAATTCGAACCCACAATCAAAGGTTTCTGGCGCAAGCTCCTCGCAGCGAGAGTGTAACGAAGGTGTCACGCGCTGGGAAGGAGCTTGGTTTCTGGCGTGCCCAAGGGACGCAACCCTGAACAGCGAATCGCGGCGCTTCAGACGACTGGGCCACCCTGGCCCCCGAACATGGACTTACTGTCCTCTTCCAATAACTACACTCGAAACAGCCGCAGATATATGATTGACAGTTCACTGATAAATGCATTGCCTTAATATTATTTAAAAAAAATCAACATATTCACTGTAATGTAATAAATCCTTAAGCAACAACAAACTCACCAAATTTAATACATTTCTGAAAAGACGGAAACTTGAAAACAACTGCTTCGAGGCCATGCAGTTTGGGGTGTTGTGAGTTGTCGAGTGCTGTTCCAATCAATCAGCTGTAGAATCCGGCATCATGGCGTAGTTTGCATCAATGGGATATTATATCTGTGGATTAAGATGTTACCCCTTTGGCCAAGACGACACATTTTAATGTGAATTCTTCCTGATTTGCAAATAAAATAAAAATATCTATCAACGTCTCGTGCTTCATGTTTCGTGTGAAATCGACCGTCCAACCCATGCGATATCAAGCTTCAATTCTGCAATGTTTACCCCCTGACCTACAATGAACTCGTCCGTGTGACGTCACCTCCTGCTAACTTCGAACTGCGGAAACTTCGCAAAGAGTTTATGCGAGTTGGTGACACAACAACGTCTGAAGTTTATTTAACTTTCCTAAAGATTTCGGATTATACATGACAAAAGAAGTAAGTAAAATGTGTTGTCTATCCTTAAAGACATTGTAGTAGTGTATGTTAAATGTAAAAGCGTGATTGTCAAGCGAAGCATGTGTGTCAGGGAGATTGATAGTGGCCACGGCAGGCTGTATTCTGTTCTGTCACAGATATTTTCAGTCCGCGACATTCGCACATCTTAAAAGGAAGCATTCGTACAGTAACTTCACGTTGTTTCTGTGTAAGGAAATACGATTCATTTAAGGTTGTTTATTGTTTCTATATTTCCGGATATAAGGTTTTGTTGCGGACTTGTATCGGCAGGGCCTACTGGGGCGTTATTGAACTTATCCCCTGTGCGATATGGTGTGTGACGATCACTCCCACCTTCCGTTCAGACACTAGACAACATGTGGGTTGTGGTATCGATTGTGTTAAAGTTGAATATTGACAGGGCCTTTGATTGTAAACGAAAACTGGTCAGCAATATTTATATTGAACAAGTTGTTGAATTAGCCGGACATTGTTTACAGTGTAATTTGGAAGCCTGATTGTGATCACTACATATCCTTGGGTAGATCAAGAAGTGATAGCTAGCTATACAAGTATACTGAAACGTGATCATTTGGTGAATCAACATTAACACAGTTATTTTTGAAATATGTGTACTTATTAGTTTAAAATAGCCAACAGACAGGACCTTTGTAAAGGAGTAAAAACCCAAAGAAAAAGTGAAATTATGGCTCAAAACATTATCTTATATGATGAGTGATGTAATGAATTGATGATTATCTTCCTCATACTGTGTTCAGCAATGTTCAGTACATGTGTATGTACGTACTGTGTTAACCAAGTCCAATGTCCAGGTCCAATGAATAGTCACATCACGCCCAAATCATGACCAAAATTAAATTAAGGAAATAAATTAAGTGTATACATATATACAAAGTACAACATTATGACTTGTTTGATGTTGCTGAAACTGAAAGATATTTGTGATAAGTCTTCTAGTCCAGGAAATGTGTCATTATTGTTTTAATGTATGGAGCTTGTGAGACATTGTATAAATATAGTCTTTCTTCCTTGGTTGTTAATCATCTTTAAGTGCTGTTGACAAATTAATGTGGTGCCTGGGTTACTTCACATCCAATAGTTGACCTAGGTGATAGCAAGGTTAATATTAGGATCATTGATTGTCAATGTTTTATTGATTATTTCCTTTTCAAACTCTTGCCAAGTTAACATACAATAAATCATTGTGAATAAAGATGTACAACTCAATTGATCCCAATATAAAACAACAACAACAACAACATATATTACAGGAACAAAATCATTATGCATATCTTCCAGGGACATTACAGAAAGTATCATCCTGTGTCATGTCAGTGTTAATTCAGAATTTCCAATGTAACATAGGACAAACCAAAGGACCAAAAATGAACAATATATACATGTGCTTGTGGGGGGGGGTGGGGGAGGGTGGGGGAGCTTGCCAGGCCCTTGGCAATCTGAAGCACTGTACAGTGAAAATGGCACGTTAATAGCTCTTTCTTTTTAAGTCAGTTATCAATAGCATTAAGCACAGGACCATGTAACTAATAATAACAATAAACAAACTCAGACACAAAAGTCCTAGACAAGGTCGAAGGCTGAGTGATCACATGTTGATGAGATGCCTCCAGTTTTGAATTCATGCCGAGTTGGAACTGAAGTGGTCAACTTGTTTAGTTTTCATCAAGACATGGCCCAACAAATTAACGGTATAAAGAAGTAAAATGTCGACTTCACCAGAGTGGTTGTTGCGATAAACATGTCATTGGACAAGATAACATTCTGGATACATGCTCAGTATTTGTACACATGACATGTACCAGCTTTGCTCCACTGATAGTCTGTCTTACAGACCCTGATACTATCTGAAAATGAAGAGAGTCACTGGGCTCCTTTTTATTATATTTTTATTAAGATAACTGAACAACTGTTTTTTTATGTAAGATGTGTTCATTTCAGAGACTAGATGTTAGTCTACTCCACTGAATCCAGCAGGACACATTGCCATGGCTGATCAACGCTGCCTGAGCAGGCACAGCTAGCTTTGTCAATGTTTTCTCTGCATGTTTGTACACAGAAATCTTCCAGCTTCCCAATGAATTTCCTGTTTCAGGAGATGACCTAGTTAACGGCCTCCCTTTTAAGTATGTCACATGATAATTTCTCCTCAACAGCCATTATTCTCATGTTACTGACAACCATGTTCCCATGTGCACCCCCAGTGTTGGGATGCAGCCCCGAGCTGGTTGTGGTGGACTGTACTCACTGAACCCAGGCTCCTCTGGGTACAGGGCCTGGCAACAGGGTAGAAACCACGAAATGCTGTGTTTAGCATTTGTTTCATAATTATGACATGGAGAGAACTTGTAGTTCCAATAATTTTGTAAAATAGTTTTGAAATGTGTGCTGATTGTGGAAGCTCTACATTGACTGTAAATGATTTATTTTTATTGATGTTTTATTTTGAAATTACATCAAGTCTGATATCGATATAATTTTATTGAGACCATATTGATGATTCCATTACCATGATTACTCCTTTAAATCTACATGGTGGGGTAGCCTCTTGGACAAAGACAGGTTTTGATTTTTCACATTAGTACAATGGGTAAAACACATTCTTGGTGTCGCCCCCATCATTTGACTGAAATATTACCAAGAGCAATATTAATCTACAGCAGTGAAAATTGGCACTAACCTGCTTGCCTGAGTTAGTTTGCCTGATGTTAACGGTATCCTGGACCCTAGGGCTAGTAGAATTTCAGGTTATACTTAGGGGTAAGTAGCACTAACCAGATCAGTAAATACAACTTTCAAATTTAGTGATGACTTGCATGGTTATCTCCCTTGGTTGGTTGTCTTCATTTGACTGTATTAACACATACTACTGGATTTGATGGTTTGTTATCTGATACCTATGTTGTCACACAGGAACACAGTTTGATTCATCGTTGTTTCAAGCATAGCCATGTATGACTAGTTGATGTTTACCTGATGTTTTTGTACTGATAGCTGTCTAGCAGTCTCACATCGTGCATGGTCAGATACTGGTTTGGAGTCTTGGGCTGTGCTGGAAATCATAGCTATATCCTGTACTCCTTCTTCCATCTTCCCAAGGCAAGGGAGTTAACTGACTTTAAAAGTCCAGTTACCACCCTTGCCGAACTAGTCTGGAATTCCTGGGCTCGATTGTAGCACAACCAGTGGCTATTACAAGTTATGTCCCTTCTATGCCTCTGCTATGGACCAATCAGATTCCACCCCTCATATCACTTGCATTTGCGTCAAACAAAATGGCGGCACCCAGTCAAGATGATCTGATCGATAATCAAGATCTATATTGTGTTAAAACGGATCTTACATCAAGTCACATGAGCACCTTGATTAAAAACATGAAAAGATCTGGAAAATATCTGTTGACACCGAGTTGGCGGTGCACAATTGCTTTGCAAATTCACGATTTTGATTGGACTGTGCATAGACTTGTTAGGTCAGCTAAAATGTAACTCCATAATACAAGCCTAGTTCGGCAAGGGTGAAAACTTGACTTTTATAGTCAGTTAACCCTCTTGCCTCGGGAAGATGTTTTGGTTTGGTTCGTTTGTTGCTTTACGCCGCACGCAGCAATATTCCAGCTATATGACGGCGTTCTGTAAATAATCGAGTCTGGACCGCACAATCCAGTGATTGATATCATGAGCATTGATCCATGCAATTGGGATTGATGGCATGCTTCAACCAAGTCAGCGAGCCTGACCGCCCGATCCCGTTAGTCGCCTCTTACGACAAGAATGGGTTGCTGGAGACCTATAAGTATTCTACCAATGGATCTTCACGGATATTGGGAAGATGTCCTTCCTCTGACACTGGAACAACCTTGTACACATCACTGATAGCATATTTGTTTCTGTACTTTCACTTGACATGCTGTATGAATGATATGTGGCAGCTGAATGGCTTCAAAGTATATAAGGCCTTGAACATCTACAAGGACAAGTTTGTATTCACAAACAGTTTCTATTTCACCCGTACAATTGAGGTGACATTTTTGTGAAGATTCTGACAACTTTATTTCGCAATTACTTAACTGATGAAGAAGCAAAATTCTACCTGTAAATATTGCATCAAAAGAAGTTGTTTATCCAAAGGAGCTTGTCCTTGTTGATGATGCCAATTTGAAAATGCCACTCAAATAAGATGCTTAACATATGTTTTTGTAGTTGCACATGGACAGAAACATGGTACATTGGATTTCCTTTTATGGTCATTTCCTTTTTCCTGATTATTTTGTCCATGAAAGGAAGACATGTACAGTACAGAACATAGTTATAAGTACTGTAGGGTGTTGAGGCTGTTCATAGTATTTCTATACATAAATCTGCCTCTCGCAGGCTAGTAGTAGACACGACCACCTTTTTAACAAGACAGCTTTTGAAGTTAAGTTCATGGGTGGCCTCAAGATGTGTGTGTAAAACATTCATCTTTAAAGAAGCACAATTGTTGGTTTGGAGTAAATTTTGGTTGCCTAGTCAAGTCTTGTTTCATGTTCATGTGGATTGAATTCATCATGTTAATAGAAGCATAATTTTTCTAGAAATTTTTCTAATGGTGATGTAAGCCTTAGGTCCTAGTTGAAGAAAAACATGCAGACCCATTTATTTTTAGCACCTGTACTCGTCATGGCAGTTCCATCTTATGATAGTCAGAAGGCTTTTTGTAAGATGGGTAGAAATTATACACCATACTAGAGATTGGCTCAATGCTGATGGAGTACGCCTAGTTCCAGGGCCAATTGTCTCTTCATACGTTGTACATCAGTGCACCCATTTGTACTCTGCTGAGTCCGCAATGTCTTAATTAAGCATAACATGCTCTGTAATGTTTCACTTAGTCACAGAAATACCTGGTATAGTGCACTGGCATCTGTTACACATAAACATGCTAGTCTGTGATTTAGATGAACATCATCGGCTTGTGAAAACTGAAGAAATGTTTGAATATGCATTCTGTTCATAACACAACATGAAGTGATTTGATTCTGAACCTTTATTGCCGTTCAGTTGCACAGTAATATTGTCTTCTCAAATGGGTGACCCAGTCGTTCTGATTCGATGTGCAGAGTTGCGTCCCTTGGGCACGCCAGGAACCTATGATTGTGGGTTTGAATCCCAGTGCGCCCTGACTATGTTTCCAAGTTTCTCAGCACCATACCCGTGCTTGTAGGTTTTACCGAAGTGGTAAATGTCTGAGACCTACATCACTTCGGGCTTTCCTTCCACATTAAACTGACACGCTGTGATATAACTGGAATACTGTTAAAAGCGGTGTGAAACGCAACTCACTCAGTTATTCTCAAATTTCTTCTGAATGATATTGGAAAACAAATTAAACTTTGAGGTAAATTTCTTAACAATATGTGAACTCATCTAATGTGAATCAAAAACACATGGCTCAGTTTCTGGTTGAAAGAGATGAGAAAAGATGGCATAAAGTGTGATCTTGATCAGGTAGGTCATGAGATGTGGTAACATTTGTTGAATTTTTTTTTTATTTGATTAAGCATGATAAGTAAGTCATTCACATGGGAAATGACAGAATAAGTTTTAGCTCACCTGGACCAATGCTTCATGCTTAAGTATTACGAAGAAACGGGGTATGTGACATGCCAAAGGCTCTTGCATGATGAAATGTATTGCATGACTGAACTGCATCATGAAGTTTGTCAAATACCTGAAATAGCTAGTACATCGTAGTGATTCAATACTCTGTCAGAATATGCATAAACAAATTTGATGTGTCTACCTTTAAATTGTGGTTTTAGTTTAGAGCCAAGTATGAATTTTTGAGTAAAAGGGAACTGAAAAGGTATGATTATCTAAGACGTTAAGTGAAGACTTAATACGTTTGAACTAGCCAACCCTACTCAGGGCCCTCCCTCTCTGGTCCTCGATGCACTTTGTTTCTATAATGACTGCAAAGTAGAACTAGACTGGTTTCAGTCCAGCTGAACGTTACATGCCAGCTGATGAGTGATGACACTAGGGCATGTCTTTAACATGGTAGTGTAATTGGTTTATGAATCGACTGATCTAAAATTTCCCAAATGATGAAAAAGATAATATTCTTGGAACATTGGTATATTTCTCCCTGCGAAAATACTTTACTGTCGGTCAGTACATGGAGCATAGTGACCTTTTGAAATAACAAGACAGAAATTAATTTTCTTTTTTTTTCCAGTTCTTTTGAAACCATATAGGACTTTTCACAGCATTATAAGTGAACTTTTTGTCAATAAGACAGGTACATTATTTTTGGTTTGACTTGTCCATGGTTTGAGTTCTCAACATGATCCAAATAGATCAACTTATTACCCCAACCCCCCTATTGTAGTGGGCCTATGTTCCATAAATTATGTGAACATGAATGACAAAGTTCTTTTCATGTAGGGAACGTGAGAATGGCTGAGCAAGTCTAGAAGCTGTTGGCTGTGAGATTTGAGACAGTTGTTATGGGAGGGTCTGGTGTGTTCGACTGACACCTTTTACTGTTTCTTTCAGGACTTTTTTCTTCCTTGAGAGGATAATATATATCTTTAGCATTGGAGGAGATTCAGATTAAGCTGGTTGTCAAATGCTACTGATCACGTTTCGTTGTAGACTTTGTGACCTGAAATTATAACAGAACACAAATACCTTATGTGTACCACAGTGAGCATCAACAGTGATCCATATTACCTCCTTGTGTTTCATTATGCTTCATTGAGGAGTAAGGCTTGTAGTGTTTGAACGGTCGCAGTATGCTTCATTGAGGTGTAAGGCTTGTAGTGTTTGAACGGTCGCAGTATGCTTCATTGAGGTGTAAGGCTTGTAGTGTTTGAATGGTCGCAGTATGCTTCATTGAGGAGTAAGGCTTGAAGTGTTTGAACGGTCGCAGTATGCTTCATTGAGGAGTAAGGCTTGTAGTGTTTGAATGGTCGCAGTATACTTCATTGAGGAGTAAGGCTTGTAGTGTTTGAATGGTCGCAGTATGCTTCATTGAGGAGTAAGGCTTGAAGTGTTTGAACGGTCGCAGTATGCTTCATTGAGGAGTAAGGCTTGTAGTGTTTGAATGGTCGCAGTATGCTTCATTGAGGAGTAAGGCTTGAAGTGTTTGAACGGTCGCAGTATGCTTCATTGAAGAGTAAGGCTTGAAGTGTTTGAATGGTCGCAGTATGCTTCATTGAGGTGTAAGGCTTGAAGTGTTTGAACGGTCGCAGTATGCTTCATTGAGGAGTAAGGCTTGAAGTGTTTGAACGGTCGCAGTATGCTTCATTGAGGAGTAAGGCTTGTAGTGTTTGAATGGTCGCAGTATGCTTCATTGAGGAGTAAGGCTTGTAGTGTTTGAATGGTCGCAGTATGCTTCATTGAGGAGTAAGGCTTGTAGTGTTTGAATGGTCGCAGTATGCTTCATTGAGGAGTAAGGCTTGTAGTGTTTGAATGGTCGCAGTATGCTTCATTGAGGAGTAAGGCTTGTAGTGTTTGAACGGTCGCAGTATGCTTCATTGAGGAGTAAGGCTTGTAGTGTTTGAATGGTCGCAGTATGCTTCATTGAGGAGTAAGGCTTGTAGTGTTTGAATGGTCGCAGTATACTTCATTGAGGAGTAAGGCTTGAAGTGTTTGAACGGTCGCAGTATGCTTCATTGAGGAGTAAGGCTTGTAGTGTTTGAATGGTCGCAGTATGCTTCATTGAGGTGTAAGGCTTGAAGTGTTTGAACGGTCGCAGTATGCTTCATTGAGGAGTAAGGCTTGAAGTGTTTGAACGGTTGCAGTATGCTTCATTGAGTAGTAAGGCTTGTAGTGTTTGAATGGTCGCAGTATGCTTCATTGAGGAGTAAGGCTTGTAGTGTTTGAATGGTCGCAGTATGCTTCATTGAGGAGTAAGGCTTGTAGTGTTTGAATGGTCGCAGTATGCTTCATTGAGGAGTAAGGCTTGTAGTGTTTGAATGGCCGCAGTATGCTTCATTGAGGAGTAAGGCTTGTAGTGTTTGAATGGTCGCAGTATGCTTCATTGAGGAGTAAGGCTTGTAGTGTTTGAACGGTCGCAGTATGCTTCATTGAGGAGTAAGGCTTGTAGTGTTTGAATGGTCGCAGTATGCTTCATTGAGGAGTAAGGCTTGTAGTGTTTGAATGGTCACAGTATACTTCATTGAGGAGTAAGGCTTGAAGTGTTTGAACGGTCGCAGTATGCTTCATTGAGGAGTAAGGCTTGTAGTGTTTGAATGGTCGCAGTATGCTTCATTGAGGAGTAAGGCTTGAAGTGTTTGAACGGTCGCAGTATGCTTCATTGAGGAGTAAGGCTTGTAGTGTTTGAATGGTCGCAGTATGCTTCATTGAGGTGTAAGGCTTGAAGTGTTTGAACGGTCGCAGTATGCTTCATTGAGGAGTAAGGCTTGAAGTGTTTGAACGGTCGCAGTATGCTTCATTGAGGAGTAAGGCTTGTAGTGTTTGAATGGTCGCAGTATGCTTCATTGAGGAGTAAGGCTTGTAGTGTTTGAATGGTCGCAGTATGCTTCATTGAGGTGTAAGGCTTGTAGTGTTTGAATGGTCGCAGTATGCTTCATTGAGGAGTAAGGCTTGTAGTGTTTGAATGGTCGCAGTATGCTTCATTGAGGAGTAAGGCTTGTAGTGTTTGAATGGTCGCAGTATGCTTCATTGAGGAGTAAGGCTTGTAGTGTTTGAACGGTCGCAGTATGCTTCATTGAGGAGTAAGGCTTGTAGTGTTTGAATGGTCGCAGTATGCTTCATTGAGGAGTAAGGCTTGTAGTGTTTGAATGGTCGCAGTATGCTTCATTGAGGAGTAAGGCTTGAAGTGTTTGAACGGTCGCAGTATGCTTCATTGAGGAGTAAAGCTTGTAGTGTTTGAATGGTCGCAGTATGCTTCATTGAGGTGTAAGGCTTGAAGTGTTTGAACGGTCGCAGTATGCTTCATTGAGGAGTAAGGCTTGAAGTGTTTGAACGGTCGCAGTATGCTTCATTGAGGAGTAAGGCTTGTAGTGTTTGAATGGTCGCAGTATGCTTCATTGAGGAGTAAGGCTTGTAGTGTTTGAATGGTCGCAGTATGCTTCATTGAGGAGTAAGGCTTGAAGTGTTTGAACGGTCGCAGTATGCTTCATTGAGGAGTAAGACTTGTAGTGTTTGAATGGTCGCAGTATGCTTCATTGAGGAGTAAGGCTTGTAGTGTTTGAACGGTTGCAGTATGCTTCATTGAGGAGTAAGGCTTGAAGTGTTTGAACGGTTGCAGTATGCTTCATTGAGGAGTAAGGCTTGAAGTGTTTGAATGGTTGCAGTATGCTTCATTGAGGAGTAGGGGGCGGTCGGGTAGCCGAGTGGTTAAAGCATTTGCTCGTCACGCCGAAGACCCGGGTTCGAATCCCGACATGGGTACAATGTGTGAAGCCCATTTCTGGTGTCCCCCGCCGTGATATTGCTGGAATATTGCTAAAAGCGGCGTAAAACCAAACTCACTCACTCATTGAGGAGTAAGGCTTGTAGTGTTTGAATGGTCGCAGTATGGTCAGACTGCATCGGGAAATGCACAGGGATCATCACAAAATATGTCAGATAAGTTTTGTTAAGGATCAGGATATTTCAGTTTTAGGATGTAAATAACACTTTGCTTCCTTGTATTCAAGCCGTCAGTAGCCAATGGCATCACAGTTTCATTGAGCACTAGGAAACTTCCTTTGACATGGTTGAGTTTTGTAAAGGCAACACAGATATGTGAAAGAAATTGTATTTACACAGAAAATGTGATTTTGTTTGGAAATGCCATATTTTGTTTGAAAGAGTATTTATTCCCTTTTATAAGTTATTTGCGTTGATTCACCATTTGTATGTATGCATACAGGACGTCAAATTCTCTGTCTGGTAAAACCCTCTATCTGTGCAGGCACTAGAATAAAAAAAGGATTAGCATATTCCTCTTATGAATTCCAATGAAGTGCAGTAAAATTACATTTGAACCAGTGAAACATTTCTTATGTGACAAATGTTGGAAGCCCTTGAGGCGTTCCCGCCAGCTGTTCTCCATAACATGTGTGCATGAACACTGGGGACGATGCTGTCAACACTTAGTAACCTCCCCTCTCTTCACCAAGCACTGGGGGCCTAGCAGGCAAACATGGAGCGATTGACGGTGTCTTTAACATGCACTCAGTAGTTCAAATTGTCGCATCGTAAGTATGCATACTCATACTGTATGAAGCATTTTGTTGTGTATTGATGCATGGTGGTGACTTGGAGATTATTTGTTGAACAGCTTGGCAGGTAATCTGTATATTGTCAGTGCTGATTGTATCATGAAATGTGGTTTGTGGTGAAGCTAGTGTCCTAACCATGCTAACTGCATTGTGTACAGTGGTCCCTGTGACTGCTAGTGTGTTGTGGCAGGGCGTTGATCAAGGAACTTACAGTATTACCAACTGGTTCAACTTGCCCAGACTCGACTTTGGGAATAATAACAGGTCATCATTAACATGGATTATTGTTTTTTTGGTTGATAGCTTGAAAGAAATATGTTCAGTTTTGTACATGTAGACAGGTTGAAAGTTAAGTCACTTGTCCTTACCATTTTTATGGGGAAACAAAAACATGCTCATAGCTGAGATGTTCAATTCAGAATAAATGCCTGGTGTTGATTTCAAACCCCAAGAGGGTAATTTTAAACCCCATATCGTGCCATGCTTGCAGTCTGCGTTTGATGCATTTGTGGATTCGCTTTTGTCTGAATTGAAATAAAAGGAGAAAGCTTCTGGATATCACAAAAATTCAGACATTCATCCGTAGGGTACACACACATATTGTGATATTCTCTTACATATTAGCCACACTTTATGATTAGCTGTAGTAAAGAAGTTGTATTGTCTTACAACGTATATTACCCTACAACTCATCATGCACATGCCTACAGCATTTAAGTAATTGCTTTAAGTTGTGTGAATAAATACATGTATCATGGTTATATGATGTGTTCCTATTAATTGCAAAGCCTGCTGTAAACATGGTAAGAACTTAAATGTTTTGACAGTAACTGGAGTAGTTTGTGGAAATGTTAGTAACTAATACATGTAATAAGTGTTTCCAGATGATGTGTAAGTCAGGACAACACATGGAATTTCCTGTGACTGCATGGTGCGACCGAAGGAAGGCATCTAGGATAGGGATAACCTTGCTTCCTCATCAGTGAGACCCAGGGCCGATTAACTTGTAGGAACACGATTAACTTGTAGGAACACGTGTACCTTAGATGAGAGGCAGAGGAGAGCATAACTAGCACACACTGTAAATCAGTCACACACCATGTAGATGTCATGGATGACTTCCTGTAGGTCGCTGAGGTCAGGGGTCAAGGTACTATATCTCATATGGACAAGACCACCAACAGTTCATCAAGTTTTCTCCTTTTTTTGCTCTGTCCTCAAATATCATTTGTTGGTTATGAACAGGTCTGGGTTATGATGGTATAGAAGTATGAAATGTTTGTTCATATTATTAAATCTGTAGTCTTTTGATCTTTATGACTTTGTGATGTGTTCAGGATGGGCAAATGAATTTCAGTTCATTTCTTATGATATTGTTTTGGTGCAGTTTTCCTTTGAAACAAATTTGCAGATAAGACCTTAGATGTTTGGCATTTTAACATTTCATCTTTAACTTGTTGATTGGTTGGGTGTGATGAAAGGGAAATTGAAATGGTTTGGTATTTCTGTTTCCTTTGCAAGGAGTTTAATGGGGTAGCTAGTCCATTATTAGCACATGTAAAACATTTGTGAGCATGTCAAGGTTCAGTATGTGAAGATGTTAAAGTGTCTGCAGAAAATGAATATCCCAGCCTGTGTACAGAACAGCTGTGATTGTAGCATATAGGGGCATCTGCATGGGGATCTAAGTGGCACATTGACAAGGCTGTGTTGGTATTGCTCAATGATACAGCTACAGACAGTTGTCAGTTTATTTACCTATGTCAAATACAGTGGAAACATGACAAACAAGCTTCTGAGCATCTCAAGACACGCATCTGCAGCATGAAAAACAGTATCAGTTGTGTATGTTTGTGAAAGAGGACAGTACATGAAAACATCTGTACGTCATTAATGAAGAATTTATTTAGATAATCATTGTACATTTTTAGTGAAATCTATCATCAATGAATAGATGGCAAAACAAATTTATGATTTTTTTGGTATGACTCTTTGAAATGTCTTGGTATGAAGATAGATATTGTGAGAATTGTTGCATGTACTTGTGGAATTTAGGTTTTTGACATAAAACAACAACATTTTTCCGAAAAGAAAAGAGAACTAATCAACATGATGAAAACAACAAGAGAGTACTTCAATGTTGAAACCAAATCATGAAACACATGAACTAGGGGGATATTTTGCTGGTTTATTTAATTTAAGGATGTGTGAGTTGCGACTCCTTTTAACATGTTTACATTTATCAAAGGTTTTGGTTTATGTTTAAATTTAAAGATATTTCAACCTTAAAATTCTCATTGCATGCCTATCTCTAGACAAACATCTTGTCTATGAAATCTTATATTTCTCTCTGTTACTTATCCAGGTTTGCTTTTTTGCGATATTTGAAACGGAGACATTGAATTGACCTTTGTCCATAGATTATACTGAAACTTCAAAACCTTTGGGCATTACTCAATAATTTTCGTTCAGAATGCAATGTTTGTTTGTCATTTAACGCCACATTCAGCAATAATCCAGCTACATCAATGTATATGGTGGCCACTCCATCCAGTTAGTTGCCTCTTACAACAAGCCAAGTCGCCTTTTACGTCAAGCATAGGTTGCTGAAGACCCATTCTGAACTATTCTTCACTGCTTTCAGAATGTAATGAAATATGGTATATATGGAGTTAGTAGTGGGGCTCAATTTATGGCTGCTGTGCAGCCAATTCTGCTAAAAATGTTATGTAGTGCTCTTAAATTTTCTGAAAATGCACAGGACTAGATTTTGATGCATGTATATAAAACATGCCCAAGTAACCTGTAATTGAAAAATGCAACCTAATATTTATGTCCACATGCATATAAAAGAAATTTCACATTTGTATCAATCTCACCTTTACTTGTACACACAACAATGATCTTTGGACACACTCACTACCTCTATGCTTTATTTTCCATACAGCATCACTAATATCTGTGTAATTCATGACACGTGACACAGTCATCAGAGAGCTGGGATTGTACTTTTTAGACTAGTTCATGCATCTATGTTTCATCTTGGATAAATTTATGGGACCAGGGTGCAACCTGGTCACATCTGGTGCAACTAGCTTTTAATGTCAACATGCACCTGGTGCAGGTTAAATCATGTTCCTTAAATCGAGCCTAGATGCAATTTTGGCTTCTCTGAAATTACCATACTGAGGAAGCTGAACTTTGGCCTGTATGTCTCTCCTTAGCTGCTTATGATGACATCATATTTTGTTCAAATCATTGGGACTTTCCTGTATGTCATCAGGTAATAGCTGAAACTTAAGGTAAAGTAAATGCAACTGTTGTGCATTACATTAGTGTTCTAAAATAGAACATTCATTCTGCAGATTTGAAAACATTGTGGACATTACAATACTTGTTTGTATCTGTTAATACTTTTTGCTGCAGTATTTACCCAGAAAGTATTGGAATACTGGAGAGCACATATGGTTAAGAGCTGCCTTGTTAATATTTTGACTACAATAATGTTGACTACAAATTCAGATTTGGTTTTATAAAATACACATAGGACCAACCTATGACTACAGTGTTAGTGTATTTACTAAATACATATGTATTGCTGGCAATGTTTCCATGGTTATGTCTGTACAAGGCATTTGATGCATGAGGATGTCTCCCTCAACCAGGTAGGTGGAAGCCTTCAGTCTGTAAAGGAAGGTATTAAGCAGGGATGCTCCCAGCCTCCAGGAACTAGAGCATCTATCAATCTGGCACACTGATGCCAGTATTTACCATTCCAATCTCTCCATGTGGCTTCTGTGAAGATCTGAGAGCCGGAACAAATTGCTCTTTATGTGAATATGGTGAGAACAAGAGTGTCTACATGTACGCCTTGAATCATCCCCTGCAATACCCTCCCCCCTTCCATGTTGGAAGCCTGTTGGAGTGAAATGATTCATAACCTAAATAAACTGATGTTTGAGATAGCTGTACACACAAGTGTCTTAATTCATGGGGCTGGAAATGTGTTTATCCTGGACGTTAGTCCAAGCTTCACCCAGAACACCTCACGACATCCTTCACTTTTCAAGTTTTAAGATTTTTGAAAGTTTTTGTGAGTAGGGACTTGATTTATTAGTTTGAATGTCAGATAAACTGAACTATGAACTGTTTAGTGTCAGAGTAACTAAGGTATGTAATACATGTATTGATTGTTGTCTCCAATATTAACCCTTCCTCTGGGGTTTTATCATGTCTGCATCTTCTGTATTCTGTTGCCTGTAATCTAAGCTACTTTAGATTGAATGACTTGATGCCAGATGCCTGTCGAAGGGCCTCGAAACATGTCAAATATATAGAGCCTGTATTTATGTTGCAAATTTGAGGAGAGTTAACATTTATGTGAACTAGTGTGTAAAATACTTTCACTGAATTGTGGCCACCATAGTCATGTGTCTAGAAAAAGACATCCTCTTACATGTGTCTTTCATATTTGAAGTATATTCCCTCTAAAGTCATGTGTCATTCCTCACAGAAATTATTGTGCGCAGCCCTCTTTGAAAAAACAACTTTCTCCCATTAAAGTTACCACTGTTCAATAAACCTACAGCTGTATTCCACATTGTGAAATTGTATCATGGGCTGAAGGGATGATTTTGCAGTTGAAAGTAGCACTCTGCAAACAGCAGTTTCTGCGCACAAACATGAGCGGATTATACCTGTCAAAGATTTCATACTTTGTCCACCTCCCATAAACTCCAGAGTCATTTTTCAGTCAAATGGTTGATGACATTGATGGACAAGGTCACTAATTATTGAATTATTAATAAGGATGTCATTACAATATTTAACACAGATTGACCCTACTTGACAGACATGATCTCTGGAGTGGGGCCTACATGCCTAGATTTGATTATTTTGGGGTGATTTGTAGCTAGAGACTTGAAACATTCTAGTTTGATGTTTTTCTGCAGGAGGCAAATGTTTTCTGAAAAAGGAAGCTGTGCAATCTAAAACAAAACTCTGGCCAGATGGTATCAAACAAAGTAGATAGAGGTAAATATCACATGAGAGTGTTTTGGGATGTCAAATATCCTGTATTAGGAATAAACATTGTGTTTTCCAAGCCATGGGACAAAAGCATTTTAACCTCTATCATATGACGTCATTCATAAAATGGTGCCGAGACATTAATGTATCATGTCACAGGTATTAGTCAGTCAAACCCTGACAACAGGCAATATGTTACAACTGGAACTTGGGGATGTAAGGTCTGATAATTACTTTAATTAAAAGGCCTTTATATTTCTTTAAACTTATCCCATCTCACACTATGCATTTCTTCTTTCATGTAGTCATGTGATTTTTACCATGGTGATGCTGGGACGTGGTCAAGTGAATTGTTTTTAGAAGCTGGAAACTTTGTTCAAGCATGTTTCCACATAGGATTGAAAAGTATATAAATATATATTTTTTTTATTTATTTTCAAATTCTTGTCAAGAATTTGGTACAATGAACATTACTGTGTGTCCTTCGGGATGCAATATATATTGCTTCTGCATCCATCCAAGGCATGTGTGTGTACGTGACACTCATTTCTTCATCATGTAAAACCCTGATACCATTTCTATCCATTGGTTTTACCCTGCCAAGAAACTTACCCATTATATGATACAAATATATATCATGTCAGGGAAATGGTGTGACAGTGACACGGGCGGCCCCATGATCTGAGGTAGAGTAATTTGCTGTGCACAGTTTGCCCTATTTATATAACCTGAGATCCTGATGGGACTGAGTAGAAACCATTTGTGAAACTCATGGATGTCTGTGCCAGTGAGAAGTTGCACATGGCAGTGTTAATTAGACAGTTCTGTTAATAATGTTAAATATCCAACTTGTGACTGCTTTAATGTGTTGTGTATTGACCTGACAGTATAACTGCTGCATCCCCTCCCCCAAGTCGGCCATGTGGACATACATACATCAAGTAATCAATACCAGCTGGCCGGGTCCCTTCAGCATGAGGTAGTGTAAATTACAGGTTTATAACATGTAGCCGAGACCAGTGATGTTGGCCTGATAATAAGAACCTTCATCAACCCATCACAACATGTCTCTTGTTATCTATAAAACTTTAAGTATGCCATAATGTTATAGCATGAAGAGGGGAGGTGGGGTAACCTGGTGGTAAAAGTGTTTGCTGTCACGCCGAAGACCTGGGTTCAATTCCCCACATGGGTACAATGTTTGAAGCCCATTTCTGGTGTCCCCCGCTGTGATATTGCTGGAATATTGCTAAAAGCATTGAAAATCATACTCACTCACTCACTCACACTGACACGTGAAGATCCAGGGTAGAATAAATCTTCAGCAACCCATACTTGCCGCAAAAGGTGACTATGCTTGTTGTATGAGGCGACTAACGGGATCAGGTGGTCAGGCTCGCTGAGTTGGTTGATGCATGTCATCGATCCTAATTGCGTGGATCAATGCTCATGGTGTCAATCACTGGATTGTCTGGTCCAGATTTGATTATTTACAGAGTGCCATAATATACCTTAGCGTGAATATTGCTGAGTGCGGCGTTATACAACACTCACTCACTCACTCACCACACTCACTCATTCACTCACTCTTGCATGAAGACACTCTTTACATATGCTAGAGTGACTGGTACATATCTCTGCATGACAAGAGGTTTGTTGGAAGAAGTTTGATCAAAGAATTGAGTTCATTTGAATACATAATTTTTGTCTCGTGATGGATAAGCCACAAATCAGTTGTTTCAGTTATGTATTCGTTAATTTCTAGAGGTTGTTGAATGAGTTAACCAGGAAATAAGATGCTGGTGAAACAATGGATGAGAAGTAGTATTCTGTGAATGTTATTACTTCCATAAACTTTGAGCTGACAATTTTCATACTTGAGTCATATTTCCATGAATTTGGTTTGGCTTGGAAAGTCAGAGTTATGTAGAAGGACACTGATTATTATCCCTCACTAATTCATAACTGATTAATAAGACAAGTGTTAATATGGTTAAGTATCAACTTCAGTGTGTTGTGATTTTACATCTCCAAGAACCAGTAGTTCGTAACAAGAGCAACAAAGTAGCGAAATTAATTGTGTAAATGATGATCATATGCTTTAATCAATAACATTAACATGTAACAGACTGACACAGATGTGATCTGTCTAGCTGAATGATGATGCCATACCGCAGTATGTGTTATATCAAGTTGTGACTGATTGCCTCCGTGGTCAAGTGGTAGAGAGTCCACACACGCAATATATATAGGTGCATTAATATTGGACGCGACATTAAACCCCGTTTCACCTCACCTCGTCTCAAGTTGTCACCCTTGCTATCATAAGACAGCTCAACAAGATTATGAGGGATAGGTGACAAGAAGCCTATAAAACACCTGTATCACAGAAGTTCAATGTTCTACATGTTCTAGGTGCTGCCTGAGAATGATATGTCTAGAGACCATGTTCTTGGTGCTGCCTGAGAATGATATGTGTGGTTGACATGTTCCAGGTGCTGCCTGAGATTGATATGTGTGGTTGACATGTTCCAGGTGCTGCCTGAGAGTGATATGTGTGGTTGACATGTTCCAGGTGCTGCCTGAGAATGATATGTGTTGTTGACATGTTGCAGGTGCTGCCTGAGAGTGATATGTGTGGTTGACATGTTCCAGGTGCTGCCTGAGAATGATATGTGTGGTTGACATGTTCCAGGTGCTGCCTGAGAGTGATATTTGTGGTTGACATGTTCCAGGTGCTGCCTGAGAGTGACATGTGTGGTTGACATGTTCCAGGTGCTGCCTGAGAATGATATAAGTGGTTGACATGTTCCAGGTGCTGCCTGAGAATGATATGTGTGGTTGACATGTTGCAAGTGCTGCCTGAGAATGATATAAGTGGTTGACATGTTCCAGGTGCTGCCTGAGAATGATATGTGTGGTTGACATGTTGCAGGTGCTGCCTGAGAGTGATATGTGTGGTTGACATGTTGCAGGTGCTGCCTGAGAATGATATGTGTGGTTGACATGTTCCAGGTGCTGCCTGAGAATGATATGTGTGGTTGACATGCTCCAGGTGCTGCCTGAGAGTGATATGTGTGGTTGACATGTTCCAGGTGCTCCCTGAGAATGATATGTGTGGTTGACATGTTCCAGGTGCTGCCTGAGAGTGATATGTGTGGTTGACATGTTCCAGGTGCTGCCTGAGAATGATATGTGTTGTTGACATGTTGCAGGTGCTGCCTGAGAGTGATATGTGTGGTTGACATGTTCCAGGTGCTGCCTGAGAATGATATGTGTTGTTGACATGTTCCAGGTGCTGCCTGAGAGTGATATTTGTGGTTGACATGTTCCAGGTGCTGCCTGAGAGTGACATGTGTGGTTGACATGTTCCAGGTGCTGCCTGAGAATGATATAAGTGGTTGACATGTTCCAGGTGCTGCCTGAGAATGATATGTGTGGTTGACATGTTGCAAGTGCTGCCTGAGAATGATATAAGTGGTTGACATGTTCCAGGTGCTGCCTGAGAATGATATGTGTGGTTGACATGTTGCAGGTGCTGCCTGAGAGTGATATGTGTGGTTGACATGTTGCAGGTGCTGCCTGAGAGTGATATGTGTGGTTGACATGTTCCAGGTGCTGCCTGAGAGTGATATGTGTGGTTGACATGTTCCAGGTGCTGCCTGAGAATGATATGTGTGGTTGACATGTTCCAGGTGCTGCCTGAGAATGATATGTGTGGTTGACATGTTCCAGGTGCTGCCTGAGAGTGATATGTGTGGTTGACATGTTCCAGGTGCTGCCTGAGAGTGATATGTGTGGTTGACATGTTCCAGGTGCTGCCTGAGAGTGATATGTGTGGTTGATATGTTGCAGGTGCTGCCTGAGAGTGATATGTGTGGTTGACATGTTCCAGGTGCTGCCTGAGAATGATATGTGTGGTTGACATGTTCCAGGTGCTGCCTGTGAATGATATGTGTGGTTGACATGTTGCAGGTGCTGCCTGAGAGTGATATGTGTGGTTGACATGTTCCAGGTGCTGCCTGAGAGTGACATGTGTGGTTGACATGTTCCAGGTGCTGCCTGAGAATGATATAAGTGGTTGACATGTTCCAGGTGCTGCCTGAGAATGATATGTGTGGTTGACATGTTGCAGGTGCTGCCTGAGAGTGATATGTGTGGTTGACATGTTCCAGGTGCTGCCTGAGAATATGTGTGGTTGACATGTTCCAGGTGCTGCCTGAGAATGATATGTGTGGTTGACATGTTCCAGGTGCTGCCTGAGAGTGATATGTGTGGTTGACATGTTCCAGGTGCTGCCTGAGAGTGATATGTGTGGTTGACATGTTCCAGGTGCTGCCTGAGAGTGATATGTGTGGTTGACATGTTCCAGGTGCTGCCTGAGAGTGATATGTGTGGTTGACATGTTCCAGGTGCTGCCTGAGAGTGATATGTGTGGTTGACATGTTCCAGGTGCTGCCTGAGAGTGATATGTGTGGTTGACATGTTCCAGGTGCTGCCTGAGAGTGATATGTGTGGTTGACATGTTGCAGGTGCTGCCTGAGAGTGATATGTGTGGTTGACATGTTCCAGGTGCTGCCTGAGAGTGATATGTGTGGTTGACATGTTCCAGGTGCTGCCTGAGAGTGATATGTGTGGTTGACATGTTCCAGGTGCTGCCTGAGAATGATATGTGTGGTTGACATGTTGCAGGTGCTGCCTGAGAGTGATATGTGTGGTTGACATGTTGCAGGTGCTGCCTGAGAGTGATATGTGTGGTTGACATGTTCCAGGTGCTGCCTGAGAGTGATATGTGTGGTTGACATGTTCCAGGTGCTGCCTGAGAGTGATATTTGTGGTTGACATGTTGCAGGTGCTGCCTGAGAGTGATATGTGTGGTTGACATGTTGCAGGTGCTGCCTGAGAGTGATATGTGTGGTTGACATGTTCCAGGTGCTGCCTGAGAGTGATATGTGTGGTTGACATGTTCCAGGTGCTGCCTGAGAATGATATGTGTGGTTGACATGTTGCAGGTGCTGCCTGAGAATGATATGTGTGGTTGACATGTTGCAGGTGCTGCCTGAGAATGATATGTGTGGTTGACATGTTCCAGGTGCTGCCTGAGAGTGATATGTGTGGTTGACATGTTCCAGGTGCTGCCTGAGAGTGATATGTGTGGTTGACATGCTGCAGGTGCTGCCTGAGAGTGATATGTGTGGTTGACATGTTCCAGGTGCTGCCTGAGAGTGATATGTGTGGTTGACATGTTCCAGGTGCTGCCTGAGAGTGATATGTGTGGTGGACATGTTCCAGGTGCTGCCTGAGAGTGATATGTGTGGTGGACATGTTCCAGGTGCTGCCTGAGAGTGATATGTGTGGTTGACATGTTGCAGGTGCTGCCTGAGAGTGATATGTGTGGTTGACATGTTCCAGGTGCTGCCTGAGAGTGATATGTGTGGTTGACATGTTCCAGGTGCTGCCTGAGAGTGATATGTGTGGTTGACATGTTCCAGGTGCTGCCTGAGAATGATATAAGTGGTTGACATGTTCCAGGTGCTGCCTGAGAATGATATGTGTGGTTGACATGTTCCAGGTGCTGCCTGAGAGTGATATGTGTGGTTGACATGTTCCAGGTGCTGCCTGAGAGTGATATGTGTGGTTGACATGTTGCAGGTGCTGCCTGAGAGTGATATGTGTGGTTGACATGTTCCAGGTGCTGCCTGAAAATGATATGTGTGGTTGACATGCTCCAGGTGCTGCCTGAGAGTGATATGTGTGGTTGACATGTTCCAGGTGCTGCCTGAGAATGATATGTGTGGTTGACATGTTCCAGGTGCTGCCTGAGAGTGATATGTGTGGTTAACATGTTCCAGGTGCTGCCTGAGAATGATATGTGTTGTTGACATGTTGCAGGTGCTGCCTGAGAGTGATATGTGTGGTTGACATGTTCCAGGTGCTGCCTGAGAATGATATGTGTGGTTGACATGTTGCAGGTGCTGCCTGAGAGTGATATGTGTGGTTGACATGTTCCAGGTGCTGCCTGAGAGTGATATGTGTGGTTGACATGTTCCAGGTGCTGCCTGAGAGTGATATGTGTGGTTGACATGTTCCAGGTGCTGCCTGAGAATGATATGTGTGGTTGACATGTTCCAGGTGCTGCCTGAGAATGATATGTGTGGTTGACATGTTCCAGGTGCTGCCTGAGAGTGATATGTGTGGTTGACATGTTCCAGGTGCTGCCTGAGAGTGATATGTGTGGTTGACATGTTCCAGGTGCTGCCTGAGAGTGATATGTGTGGTTGATATGTTGCAGGTGCTGCCTGAGAGTGATATGTGTGGTTGACATGTTCCAGGTGCTGCCTGAGAATGATATGTGTGGTTGACATGTTCCAGGTGCTGCCTGTGAATGATATGTGTGGTTGACATGTTGCAGGTGCTGCCTGAGAGTGATATGTGTGGTTGACATGTTCCAGGTGCTGCCTGAGAGTGACATGTGTGGTTGACATGTTCCAGGTGCTGCCTGAGAATGATATAAGTGGTTGACATGTTCCAGGTGCTGCCTGAGAATGATATGTGTGGTTGACATGTTGCAGGTGCTGCCTGAGAGTGATATGTGTGGTTGACATGTTCCAGGTGCTGCCTGAAAATGATATGTGTGGTTGACATGTTCCAGGTGCTGCCTGAGAGTGATATGTGTGGTTGACATGTTCCAGGTGCTGCCTGAGAGTGATATGTGTGGTTGACATGTTCCAGGTGCTGCCTGAGAGTGATATGTGCTGTTGACATGTTCCAGGTGCTGCCTGAGAGTGATATGTGTGGTTGACATGTTCCAGGTGCTGCCTGAGAGTGATATGTGTGGTTGACATGTTCCAGGTGCTGCCTGAGAGTGATATGTGTGGTTGACATGTTCCAGGTGCTGCCTGAGAGTGATATGTGTGGTTGACATGTTCCAGGTGCTGCCTGAGAGTGGTATGTGTGGTTGACATGTTCCAGGTGCTGCCTGAGAGTGATATGTGTGGTTGACATGTTCCAGGTGCTGCCTGAGAGTGATATGTGTGGTTGACATGTTCCAGGTGCTGCCTGAGAATGATATGTGTGGTTGACATGTTGCAGGTGCTGCCTGAGAGTGATATGTGTGGTTGACATGTTGCAGGTGCTGCCTGAGAGTGATATGTGTGGTTGACATGTTCCAGGTGCTGCCTGAGAGTGATATGTGTGGTTGACATGTTCCAGGTGCTGCCTGAGAGTGATATTTGTGGTTGACATGTTGCAGGTGCTGCCTGAGAGTGATATGTGTGGTTGACATGTTGCAGGTGCTGCCTGAGAGTGATATGTGTGGTTGACATGTTCCAGGTGCTGCCTGAGAGTGATATGTGTGGTTGACATGTTCCAGGTGCTGCCTGAGAATGATATGTGTGGTTGACATGTTGCAGGTGCTGCCTGAGAATGATATGTGTGGTTGACATGTTGCAGGTGCTGCCTGAGAATGATATGTGTGGTTGACATGTTGCAGGTGCTGCCTGAGAATGATATGTGTGGTTGACATGTTCCAGTTGCTGCCTGAGAGTGATATGTGTGGTTGACATGTTCCAGGTGCTGCCTGAGAGTGATATGTGTGGTTGACATGTTCCAGGTGCTGCCTGAGAGTAATATGTGTGGTTGACATGTTCCAGGTGCTGCCTGAGAGTGATATGTGTGGTTGACATGTTCCAGGTGCTGCCTGAGAGTGATATGTGTGGTGGACATGTTCCAGGTGCTGCCTGAGAGTGATATGTGTGGTGGACATGTTCCAGGTGCTGCCTGAGAGTGATATGTGTGGTTGACATGCTCTAGGTGCTGCCTGAGAGTGATATGTGTGGTTGACATGTTCCAGGTGCTGCCTGAGAGTGATATGTGTGGTTGACATGTTGCAGGTGCTTGCAGCAGCAGCGACCCCAGCATCCCGACCCAGCAGCTGCCACAGGGGCACAAGACCCCAGCCCACCCAGACATCCAGCACACTACACATGATAGCTCAGTACCCTGTGGTGCTGCAGACACACTGACGGTATACACAGAGGCCACACAACAGTAAGTACTGGGATCATGCTAGGCTCTCTTCCCCTCTAACATGGCACAGTTGTAGTACGTGTATTGAAGATAAAGTGGATTGAGTGGAGGGACCAGTATTCGTCGGTCCTGTATATATGTTACTGCATTATACATATTGAAAAGTCTCCCAGCTCTATACCTAAATGGAACATATTCATTTGAATGTAAACATGATGGCTTTTGACAAGAGTGTATATTTGCAAGTTATCATGAGGACACAGTTTATGTTAACATGTACTTGATCTATTTAGACAATAACCTATAAGCTTTCTGTGAGTTGATACAGATGTTCTCTCCTAAGTGAATTAATTTATCCTGTGATTTGGTGAGGCATGTTTCAAATTAGAGCTTGATAGATACAATTCTTTGTTGTAAGTTGTAGTTATAAAGATGCAATCTTGTCAAATTCATAGAGGTCACGTCTCTCTGTTTAACATTGTGGCCTCACACAGGCTTAATTTATGTCAGTATCTGCAGAAGGTGAACTGTAACAATACATTTATGATCAATCCAGAGATAGATGAACCAGCTAGTTACTGTATTTTCTGCAATGACATTGAAATATAAGCTAGGTTGTTTGCTCCGTCAGTTTTGTTGAGGATGGTCTATAAATGTTGGTGACTTCAACCACTTTTACTAACCAAGCCTATAAGGCTAGATTGCAGTGTTCCTGCTGGCTTTTTTAACTGCCAATCCCAGTCGACTGGCAACTCTAAAAAAAACTGTTCCCCCTACTTTTTGTAAGTCCCAACCTTAAAAAAAAACAACCCTTATGAAAATTAACTGGTTTTAATTCTTTCAACATCAGGTAAAATGCAGTTTACGTCTGTTGATGGCTGACATATTCAATGACATCATCCCTGAAGTATCTTAGTTAGATCTACATGTCATACACATAGAGTTCAGTCACAACTTTTTCTTTTTTCCCTGGAATATTTCACTTTGGTTTGAGGCTAATTAACTACAAATGGATATTTAACCTCGAAGAAAAGTGAAATGTTATTTCCTTGCACTAAAAATAGACAACAGGACTATTTACCAGTCAACATGGACTGGCGGTCCCATGAATTACCGGTCCATGCCTGATTGTAGTGGTAATAAACTGGTAATTACCGGTAAACAGGAAAACTGTAAAATGTACTAATAATGATGCAAAAGTACAAATTCTGGCCAGCAGACTTGAGTGGTTTGGGCACTGACATATATTTTATGGCTTGACAGATATTGTGTTTACTTTATTGAACTATAAATAGCATAAGCAAATAGCATTATGGAACAACACCAGAAGACACCATTGGATGTACAGCTTGTTAAATATCAACACGTTTTCAAATACCGCTTTGCTCCACTGTATCTCACCAACTGCCAGCAGCACTCACTATGTGATAGTCAGCGTTGCCCTTATCTTCATCAATACAACCATTTGTACAGATTTCATAGAACAGTAGCGCACAGATCAATGGCTGATCATGTGTGAAGTTGGCATGTGCATTTGTCAAGTGTGCACGCATAGTGATGTAAGAGAGGAAGGGCCTGCCACTAGGTGGCAGTGTGAGGGGAGACAGAAGGTACCGAGGCAGGACCAGTATCAGTGATGGAGACCAAGTTGGTTTATTGTGTCAGCAGCATGTTAGGTAGGGGTGCAAGTCTTCAGAAATATGTTGATTGTATGTCTGCAGCTTGCAGTTGTTAGGATGAGGGGGTGCATTTTAGTCCCATTTTGATGATGATGCTAATTTCAGTGTGGAAGTAATAATCCATAAGGTAAAAAGTTGGGGAAGAACACTCTCAATAAGTTATCGGCATGGTGGGTTTGATGACTCTCAATCTGCCTTTGGTGAGTGGATGTTATGTATATTGAATGTATCCTTGTCCACAGGTTGGCCATGCTTCTTTACAAGAGCAATTTCTTAGCCATGTACAACTGTTCTGAAGCAGAGGTTTGAATGTTTGTTGAAAGCGATGTGTCTGGTTATGTAGTCTGAGTGATGTCCTCTGATGTTTCAGTGGCAGAGCCAGGGGCAGGGTTTGACTCCCGGGGCATGGGACTGCGGGTACAGAAGAACCTCCTAGGCAAGATGTCCAGTAAGTCCATTGCCAAGGTGTTCATTGACGACACAACGGGGAGGGTGCTGGACAACACTCACAGGATTGTCAGAGATTACGCCAGCACAAAGAAAGAGGCGGAGAAAATAATGAAGTACATAATTAAAACAGTCGTCAAAGTGGGGATTTTGTTTCGTAATGATCAGTTCAACGCAGAAGACCTGAAAGTTGTTGAAAGCTTCAAAACCAAGTTTCATTCACTGGCGATGACAGTTATCAGTTTCCATGAAGTGGATTTCACCTTTGATGTGAGTTATCTGTGCAAGACACTTGAGGAATGCAAAGCATTGCTCCAAAAGCTCATAGCTCGGCATCTCACTGACAAGTCCAAGACTCGAGTGGACATTGTGTTTAACTTCTTTGCTCAGCCTGATCTATTGAATGCTGTTTTCCAGTCGGAGAGTAAATACACGGAAACGTTTGATGCTATAGTTAAAGACATGCACAAGATGATGGATGATGGCAACCTATAGGTGAATCCTGCACAAGATGAACTGTAGATGCAATAGGGGTGCAAGGATACTGCTCAACGTGGTCTGCCTTCTCTCAGGGACTGGGCACTTAGTTAGGTTGGTGGGCAGGGAGTCTTTGTCTTTCAGTGTACTAAGAAAATAGTCCTTCCTTAAATTTTTGGCATTTCTTTGGGGCAACACTTCCAAATGATGTTAATAAATAATTCATTTTCCTCAGTATGGAGTATGTGCTCTTTCAACCCTCCCCTTGACCCTCTCAGGTGTAGTAGTAACCATCCAGTTATTGTTTCCATGCTTACAATCAATATACGACCAACCAGTCTTTCAGTTTTCCAAGCCTAGCAAGGTACACTTTGTTTCCCCCTATCATTACTTTGTAGTTCTTGACTGGACACTTCAATGTTGTGCTGTAAATGGTTTGGCAGTATCCTTGTATCCCTTTTTATAGCAAGCTATTTTATAGTTGTTGTCTTGAAGTATTGTACAAACTAATTTGTACAGTTTGTATGCTCCATTTTGATTTTGGATCTTGTCAGAACAGCAGCTTTGTTTCACATGGAAGATTGCTTATTTTACCATTGTGTTCAGCAAAGACTTGTCAAAATGTTTGTGCCTTATATTGAATGAAAAAAGAAATTATGAGAACCAAGTCACGAGAACCTTGGATGTGAACAGCTGATCATCATATGGAGTGATTGATAAGGCTAATACACCTGTAATTTGTTCTGATGTGGTTCTAACTTACCCAATGCCCGTATGTCACAACTGATCAGGTTATTCATTTAAAAAGATTGGGACCATATTTATTTTTGGCTGGTATTTTCCCATGAAATCAAGTTCATGCAACATAACATTTTCACTGGTTTTATTTCGAATGTTTATCAAGAATAACAACAATGTGAAGGACTAATTCTTCATTTGCCTGGATGGGATATGCAAATTGAATCATCACTGTTAGTGTCTTGTTCCAAATACACACACCAGGCACATTGATTACTGGAGTATATCAGAACAGTAAAATACAAATCTGCTTTCCAGCAATGTAGTCGTTGCCGTGTGTAGCAGCCGATGTACATGCTTATCATATGTACCTTGAACTACATCCTGATCACATGGCTTCCCTAGTCACACAATAGGTCGCTGTGTTGTAGGGATGGTACTCCAGCAACTAGCGTGGAAATCTGGGATGGGCAGGCAGCCCCCTGTTATGTTGTTCACTTTGAGGCTTGTTTTTGTCTGATCTTTTCTGTTGTCATGCAGTGTGTTTATTTGTTCCATGTGACTGAGAACCAGGAATAGTATTTCTACATCAGTTTCAGCAGGAGGAGTAGGAGGATGGGGCCAGTCCTGGACCTGTCAGTAAGGCTGGTACATCTTTTGTTTTTCAACTCTAGGTCAAAGGGGCTGTTGTTTAGGTTTATGTACCCTGGCCAAATCAGGATTCAGGTGTTTGTATGCTCAGCTGGCCACTACATAGCCCTTGAGCCACCAGACTAGTCCATTCATCAGTGCATGACACTGACTCCTCTGTGGATGGCATCAACCATGGTTGTGCAGGTTGAGGAATCATGTACTGATACAATTGCGTATCAACACCACTGGTACCACATTTTAACAGCAGTCTATTTCTGCAGCATGCAAGACTTCACATGTGAAACCTAAATCAGTTTCACGCACTGTTTAATAATTTCGCCCATCTGCGACACTGACACCAACCCCTTCAGTGCCACACCTTTCAGTTTACTTGAGGTTTATTCAAAGATTGACATCTATGCAACTCATATCATTCATTTTCATAAGTACGCAGGTCAGCATTAACTCTTTATATCACATGGGTAGGAGATTAGGAATATGTGCCAGTCAGTGTGAAAGACCGAAAGCACTTGTCACAAAGAAAGCAGGTATGTTTGTACAAATTAACACCAATGTGCCAATACTTCATCACTGTAATCATCATTTGTACATACATTTGAAAAGTTCTGGTTGATTATGAACAAATCTTACAGTCCTGCACAAAAGCTGCTTGTACAACTGCTGCCATGTTGTTTCCAGGCAAAAGTGATGAAAACACTGGGCCCCAGTCCACTATAAGTGAACATCGCATTGTGACCAAGTCAGTGTTCAACATCTTCATGGTAACTATGATAGCTTTGTGGAACAGGGCCCTGATGTTGTTGGAGACATGTGACAAGGGTACGTTCTATATGAAGGTCTCAATATGGCACTCGGTGTAGAATACTCACATGTACTCACTTGTTCTCCTCACAGTTGTCAGTATTGTAGAGGACAGCTGGCATGTTCCTGTCTACCCAGCTGGCTCTCAAGACAGGGGGGCGGTCGGGTAGCCTAGTGGTTAAAGCGTTGGATCGTCACACCGAAGACCCAGGTTCGAATCCCCACATGGGTACAATGTGTCCCCTGCCGTGATATTGCTGGAATATTGCTAAAAGCGGCGTAAAACCATACACACTCACTCACTCACTCAAGACAGGTCTATCATATCTGATGCAGTTAGCTTCACAGGGAGTGAATTATCCTGGTAATAACTTAAGAAGTTATTGGAAAGATGGAAGTAATGTGATAAGTAGCAAAACGATATGCAGGTTGAATATGATGTATTAAGATGAAACCATATCAGAATAGCAATGTTGAAAACAGGATTAGATGTATTTTAGTGCTGCATTTTGAAGATACGATGATGAGCACTGGACAGCATGGATCCTACTTTGCATGCAACCTATTTATAGTAACATGAATTTACTGGTAGTTAAAGCTTATTCATTATGTAATCTACTTATTCTTTCCCTTAACACTTTTATTTCATAATATTATTATTATTAAAATCCTTATGTTGACTAACATACATGTATTTGTAAGTATGTATCTTTTGTGTAAGGTATGTTTACATGAAATGTTTGGTGATACATGTATTGCAAAGTGTTCACAGAAAGATTATCTTGCTAGCCATGTGTACAAATCTCAAAATGGCACAGATGCAGGTTCAGGGTACTAAAACATTTTAGAATTCTGCCAATTTTGTATTTCTTGCAAGTTTCGTTATTATTAGTGGTATAGGTAACTAACAGTGTTTATTTAGTGCTAATTAGACTAAACAACAGAGTTGGGAGTATTGGATGCTTCTGTTTGTCCTTGCAGGCAAATAGAAAAATATCTTATATTGAATCCTGTTGTTTTGAGACACATGTAAATTTGTCATATTTTGTGATGTAATCCTACATGGTGTGTACTTTCTAATGTTTGTAAATATATTCTGCACTCTCTCTCCTCACCCAAAGTGCTCACAGTTAGTGTGTATGACACCAGTATGGTATTCACCATAGTGTTAGTTAAAGGGATGTCTGTAAAAAATGTGGTTTCGTATATAGAGGTTTCCCTTGTCAGTCAGTGTTATGGCAGTGTTCAACAGGAGTAGAAAGACTGTACTGCAGTTCAGTAGCAGGGTGATTTGTCAGGTTTATTTTCAAACACCCATGTAAGGCTGAATCTGATATTGTGTTAGGTGAGTTCATTTCAGGAACAGTTATTGCACAGAGCACAGTTTGCTTCAAGATGCAGTGTGTGAGAGTTGTCCATCAGTGTTGGGTAATGGCCTCGAGTGTGTTGAAGTGAACAATGGTCAGACCTACACTTGTCCCTGTCAGTGTGTGCTTTGTGGATGTAAAGACCTATTACATTCAGATGTTTGGTAAAATGAGTGTGCTACTTCGGGTTTTGACTGCTTTCTGTACAAATAAATACTACCATGATCGCCATGATCTTGAATTCTGAAACCATGGTCTGTGCATTGACCACATATAATGTCAACTCTGTACTTAAATTTAGACATTGCAAATTAGGATATACTTACGAACTAATCTTGCATGTTGTTGCATCAAAGGTTGAACAAGAAGCTTTGTGATAAACATATATTCCACAATATCATTGCATATTATTTCAAAATTGTAAATAAGCAATGATACATATGGCAGAAACTAGTGTGCTTGCTGCAGTCATGACTGTCGCTTTTTGCTTGTCAGATTGTCCTGTTGTTATACATAACCCCAGCATCTAGCATATGTTGTGCTGAAGATCAAAATGTGCTGATTAAATACAACAAAGTGTATATTTCCAAGTGCTCACTGATATCCCTGTTACTCATGTGTCAGCTGTAGGTAGAGATCCCCAAGGTCTGCCCCTTCATGGTGGTCATGTTCTCTGGTTGATCTACACAGGACCAACTGTATATACAATTGTACAAAATAAAGCTTTCTAAATATTATTGGTCTTTTTTTATTATTTTTGATTACTGAATCGCTGCCATGGTCTTGTGGTAGAGCATTCGCCTGGAGAGTGGAAGGTCATACCAAAAGACGTTAAAAAACAGATGGTACCTGTTGTTACCCTGTCGGGGGACTGGTAGAATTGGAGTCGGTATACTGTTTCTGAGTGGGGTATTCATGTTAAACTGCGGCATGGTATCTCAGTGGGCTAGCAACTGAAAAACTGGCAACACACACACACACACACACACACACACACACACACACACACACACACACTTTCAGACAACTGCCTTTGTGTTCTCACAAGACGGTAGTATATGTTTCATATCTGACTGAAATGAAGGAAAGCTATGACTATTCATTTCCGGGGCATGGTTAGCATAGGTCCCCAGTTAGCTATGGGGACGTCTGTTGTCTCACAAGCATAGCTTTCTGTGGACCTATTCTAACCATGACGTCACTAGTCACAGCGTTGTTACTTGTATGTTTTGAAATTAAAAAAATATCGGTGAATTCGATTACAAAAGTATATCATTAGTGATCACTGGTAACTGTGACATCAAGACACCAATCTTTCAGAAACGACTAAACATAGAATCGATTACTTTTGTAACGCAGAAGTGAACTTTCCGCCATATTTACTTGTGATTACAAAATGACGTTTGGCGTAGACCGTCCTTGAGACGACTGTTACACTACATGTATTTCACTCAGCTGCGACACATTTACCTTTGAATACAAACAAGCAAAACAACTGCTTGTGTCACTAATACATTTAAATGGTCTAGATGAAATCAAGCAAACTAAAAACGTGGGAACAAATGCATCACATCTAAATAGGTAAAGAAATTTATTAGCTATAGCTGACGATGTGTAACGTTTATACAGCCAGCGGCAGACTTCAATGGGTAAATGATGGTTACAAGTCCGGAATTTCAAAATAAGATAACGAGTTCTCCCATGAGTTGTGATTCCACTCCATACCATTACACTGCCACCCTAAACTGACGATGCCGAGTAACGTATGCGATGCTAAAACGTTCTCCTGGACACCCGTAGACCATTAAAAGACGATCACGCACGCACGATACTGTGTGGGTGTGTGCACAATATTTTTAAAAGTACTGTGCTACTTCTTTAATAACTGTACGTATACTTTGAGCGAACAAAATAATGAATGACATCTTTTGTTTTTTGACGCATAACAAAATATTGAACACTTATCGCCGTATGTTTTTCAAACCAGTGTAATATTTGCAATATCTTACACCATCTTACACCATCAGGGAGGAAATATTCCACAACCAGGGGAAATGTTCGAAATCGACCTAGTGCTGCGCGACCGCATGTCTCGCACAACGTTCACTTTTCAGATGGTTAAAAAAGGTGCGTCATGAGGCATCCACTGAGCCCACCAGGATTAGTGAGTGAGTGAGTTTAGCTTTTAGCAATAGTCCAGCAATATCACGGCGGGGGACACCAGAAATTGGCTTCACACTTTGTACCCATGTGGGAAATTGAACCCGGGTCTTTGGCATGACGAACGAACGCTATAACCACAAGGCCACCCCACAGCCCTCACCAAGATGACGATCAGGTGGACATAATGTGTGACCTGGAGGAGTGTGTGGTATTGAGGGACAATGTGCTCATACTACCAACCACTGCCTGGTCCTGTCCACCTTACTCAACCACCCCCGGAGTACTGTGGTCATGGTTACAGCTGATATTTTAGAGCTACTTGAGTTTCGCTGTTTCCAGAGTATTGCAGAGCAATTAGCACGGTTACGAGAAATGCGAAACTAAGTTAATGGGTAAATGGCCAACTTGGTTAGCCGCAGTGTGTGCAGTATTTTATTACATACACTCACACTTACGAACCCCTAACAGAGCAGTGCATAGTAGTTGAATAAAACCTCAAATATATGCACTGTTACTAAAGTCTACAGCCGTGATCTGTAAAATACAGAGGAGCGACTATAACCAAACAGTACCCCAGACCTTATCTCTGAGCAATGAACATCCTGGTTCGTTTGTAACAGGATAAATATCCAAGATAAGTAGACAATGACCAACACCAGTTGTTGAACAGTCAATACACACACTGCTATAGCCTGGTTAAGTGCTACAGGTCAAAGTTGAGCATGGAGAGGCAGCACTTCCTGCTTCCTATTGTGCACCGGAAGCTGACTTCACTGGAATGTTCTATCAGTCTGCAACAAGGACACAGATCAGCTTCTACTCACTGAATCACCGGGATTCACCATCGAGAGAAGCTATTGTCTGCATCCGTGTCCTAGAACGAGAAATCAGGACAGACTCCCTACTCAGTCTCTCTGACATCTCTAATTTTGCTGAAGATGACACGGAGTTACTATCAACAAGATAATGTGTTTGTCCACGTCGAAGGAATATTAAATATGTGTATGCAAAAGTGAATAACTGTAATATCTTCCATTTTCAGAAAGTTTCAATGACATCATTTGCAAGATTAATCAGTTTCATACTAAAGTTGCATATATAGATAATATACTATGAAACACGTGACAGAACGGTATATTTATAAGTCACAATGTAGCTGTGCCATCTGAAATTGACAAGAAGACAACTTTAATAAACATCAAAAGCATAATCACGAGGCTCTGTAACAGATGTTAATTGTCTGTGATATTGTATGATAATGGTCGTAATATAGTATATGTTAGCAATACAAGGTTATACAAGAAAAAAAACAGAAGAAAAATGAATAGAAACGTCTACACAACACACCCTCACAAGACTGAATGACATCCATAGATCTGCATTTGCATTCATGGTGAAGGGTCAGCCTACTATTCAACAAAGCAGTCACGAGGGTACATGAATGACAAAGATTGAAGTTATTATAACTCCCAAACTACACAAAAAACGAACACATTTTATGCATATCAGGCACTGCAGTTCAAACTCAGTGATACATGCAGACATGGCAGGAAATGGAAAAAGGTGACATTTTCAAAATGCCAATAATGGCGGCCATCACATCACTGAATCTTTAAGGCTATGCTCTTTCCATTTTCAACATTTCCCGTAAAGGTCAATGAAGCTGAAATTGTGAAGGATAACCCCAGCAGTGCTCTCCAAGCAAACATTAAATTCCTCACGGAATTCTGATCCAATGTAAAAATGTTGAAAATGGAAAGCCCATAGCCTTAAGGGATTCAGTGATGTGAAAGCTTTAATCTATTTCACCAGAAATGTGTATTAATAATCAGGTAGGGGGAAGCTGGGAAGTTTTGTATGGAGTTTAACTATTGAGGTAGCTTCATCTGGAGCAAAAAAAACCTAGACATTTATTTATCTAGAACCATGAGCCAAAATATACTTTACAAAAAAAGCAGCCAGCATCTGTGGCTAACAATTTCTAAATTCATAAAATCCCACGAGGCATCATGAGATGAAGCAGCAGCCAGCTGTCAGGATGTGATGGCAACATGAGGTGAAGCAACATCCAGCTGTCAGGATGTGACGGCAACATGAGGTGTAGCGGCATCCAGCTGTCAGGATGTGACGGCAACATGAGGTGTAGCGGCATCCAGCTGTCAGGATGTGACGGCAACATGAGGTGTAGCGGCATCCAGCTGTCAGGATGTGACGGCAACATGAGGTGAAGCAGCAGCCAGCTGTCAGGATGTGACGGCAACATGAGGTGTAGCGGCATCCAGCTGTCAGGATGTGACGGCAACATGAGGTGAAGCAACATCCAGCTGTCAGGATGTGACGGCAACATGAGGTGAAGCAACATCCAGCTGTCAGGATGTGACGGCAACATGAGGTGTAGCGGCATCCAGCTGTCAGGATGTGACGGCAACATGAGGTGTAGCGGCATCCAGCTGTCAGGATGTGACGGCAACATGAGGTGTAGCGGCATCCAGCTGTCAGGATGTGACGGCAACATGAGGTGAAGCAGCAGCCAGCTGTCAGGATGTGACGGCAACATGAGGTGTAGCGGCATCCAGCTGTCAGGATGTGACGGCAACATGAGGTGAAGCAACATCCAGCTGTCAGGATGTGACGGCAACATGAGGTGAAGCAGCATCCAGCTGTCAGGATGTGACGGCAACATGAGGTGTAGCGGCATCCAGCTGTCAGGATGTGACGGCAACATGAGGTGTAGCGGCATCCAGCTGTCAGGATGTGATGGCAACATGAGGTGAAGCAACATCCAGCTGTCAGGATGTGATGGCAACATGAGGTGAAGCAGCATCCAGCTGTCAGGATGTGACGGCAACATGAGGTGTAGCGGCATCCAGCTGTCAGGATGTGACGGCAACATGAGGTGAAGCAACATCCAGCTGTCAGGATGTGATGGCAACATGAGGTGAAGCAACATCCAGCTGTCAGGATGTGAAGGCAACATGAGGTGAAGCAACATCCAGCTGTCAGGATGTGATGGCAACATGAGGTGAAGCAACATCCAGCTGTCAGGATGTGATGGCAACATGAGGTGAAGCATCATCCAGCTGTCAGGATGTGACGGCAACATGAGGTGAAGCAACATCCAGCTGTCAGGATGTGATGGCAACATGAGGTGAAGCAACATCCAGCTGTCAGGATGTGACGGCAACATGAGGTGAAGCAACATCCAGCTGTCAGGAAGTGACGGCAACATGAGGTGAAGCAGCAGCCAGCTGTCAGGATGTGACGGCAACATGAGGTGAAGCAACATCCAGCTGTCAGGATGTGAAGGCAACATTTTGAAGTGAAGCAACATCCAGCTGTCAGGTTTGTTTGGTTGGTTTGTTGTTTAAGGCCGCACTCAGCAATATTCCAGCTATATGACGGCGGTCTGTAAATAATCGAGTCTGGACCAGACAATCCAGTAATTGACATCATGAGCATCGATCCAAGCAATTGGAATCGATAACATGCATCAACCAAGTCAGCGAACCTGACCACCCGATCCCGTTAGTCGCCTCTGACGACAAGCATGGGTTGCCGAAGATCTATTCCACCCCGGATCTTCACGGGTCCCAACTGCTAGGATGTGACGGCAACATGAAGTGAAGCAACATCCAGCTGTCAGGATGTGAAGGAAACATCCAGCTGTCAGGATAGTTAATCTGAATAGAATGTGCAGTTCTTACCATAATTAATAATTCATACGTTTTTGTTTATGGACTCCAAAGTCATAATCAGAAATTAAAATATATAATTTGAATTAATATTTATATGTTTTGCCTGCTCCAATTTTCTAATAAATATGGAAAGACAAAATTAAAAATATAAACACTGAAAGTGGCCATTTTCAATTCTTTGCAAAGAAAAAATGTACTTATCTTAGTGAAAGATCTTATGCAGCAGCATCGACAAAGAACTAAGAATGTTTATCTTCAATCGTTTCAAAGAAAGGGGATAGGTTTTTTGAACTTTTGAACTTTACAAACGGTAACATCTGCTTTTTTGAAAGGCAGATATGGACAGTGTGGATAATGTGAAAATGATTATGATATGTCGAGTTCAGAAGTAATGTTTGGATGAACAGACAAAGACCAATGACATAAGCTAAAATGCTACTAACATATTATCCGAAAGCCCTTTTCAAATTGAGCACACACAAACAAAATATTTGACGTTATTGGATTGACTGGGCCATAAAAGCAGAATCGAAAATGCCTGACTTTGTTCTCCAAAGTTATCTCCCTTTAACATGTTAACTTAACATAACACTGAAATCCATTAATCCAGGCCTTTCTATATCAAACATGTTTTGCAAAACTGTTACACTGTATGTTATTTGGTTACACTTCCGCCCCGTGGTGTTCCTGGGTTAGTATTGGTAACGCAGAGGCGGCTTAATGGATCGTATGGCCAGGCTCGGTGATTTAGTTGATGGTATGTCACCGTAACCCATACTCGAATATTTACCGGCCGCAGGCCTCAAGATGGAATATTTGCTGATTGCTGCGTTAAGCAAAAACACATTCTCTGATCTTGTACACATTATAACAAAAACCTTCAATGACACATTATATTCCAAGTTAAGTAATTTAGCGCTTTTTCGTTTGATCTTAAACTACCGGTAATCAAAATAAAATCATAATAATAATTCACTTCTAAAAACCACATTTCAATAAAACTGACTATTTTCTGATCCTGTTAAATTGATGACAGTCAGTAGTGTATAAGTATTCACCAGTCAAAAATCTTGGACTCAATTTCAACTCGATGACTTCGTGGAAACAAATTCAGGGCAAATACTGTGATGTGAATAATACAAGTTACACGTGTCACTAGCGGGGTGTATGGGATAATACGAGCTGAATAGGCTTGTACATGTACACCACGAAACGAAAGGTCGAAGGGTGAACACGAACTTTCAGCCCATAAAGTCCCGTATACCCAGCTAGCGTGCAACGAACTTGTCATTACGAGTTCGCGAGGGGAAATATATGTGCATGACAATTAAATTAATCAGACTGTCAGAATGATAAGGACGTCCTTACTTTTTGTGTGTTTCTCATCTCCTGCATCCCGCAAACTTCCCTCTGAAAGAATGACGCGCCGTCAATCTGTTTGTATGCCACTTCTTGAAATAAGTATCACATTTAACAAAGGTTTGAAAACCACGGTCGGATATATAAATGATATATAAGTGAACTGTTGAAACTTGGAAGCATCTCTTTCCTACTTTTATTTATGTGATGTGATATTGGATTCGCTTCCTTTCATATATAAAGCGGGAGGCTTAGCTGTATTGATGTTTGAAAGCCCAATTGCAACCACACAGACCGGTCTCTCTGTCATTTTGGAAGTTCGGGGTTGGTGCAACCTTGGTCGTTTCAGTAGACATGATTAAATCACTACCACTTTAAAACACCCTGACTACTACCTTCGATTATACTCGATAAGAGAATGGAGAGAAAAAGTGACTTTGTACCACACACAAAATGGCCTCAACCAACACAGTCTTGTCCTTCATCAACCAACACGCCTGGTTCACTTGCAATGAGCCAATTTGTTAACATTGACAGACATTCCATCTATCCGTCATACATTTTGTCATGTCATACTTCATACAAATATATACGAAACCGACTGAGCAGCCAAACTTTACCGGGCAGTGACCACTATTAAAAATAAACATTATTTCCAGAAGTGTCAAGACATTCAGAGTGATATTTGTTTTGCAGAAACCTCAAGTTTAATCAATGCATAGATATTTCCCCACACGGTCTCCAAATTCGGCTTTCATCTTGCTCTCATTGTTTAAATCGCCAAGGCCTATTTTTCTTTTTTCGACCGCCCCACCACCTCTGGGAAAACCTAAGATGACAAGAAGATAAGAAACACAACACTATGTAAATACGCCCTTACTGCTACTTACTGCCTTGCTTCAGGTCGGTAAATCCTACATACGCCATGTCGTCGGCATATTACTTGCTATTATAAAAAGAATATATTGTGACATCAAAGTTTTTTCGTTTTTGTTTTTGTAAATTGGTAACTATATGATATTCACTGTGCCACACAGATATATTCTTAAAGATTGATCCTATTTGAAACAAGGCATTAGACGCAAAGGATATATCCGGTAGATCTGTTTGTGTGACATAAAATGTTGTTGCATGATCCAAATACATAAATAACGAACAAAGAATCAAGATAAAGGTATATACGAGACGTTTATATATACGATGAATACACAATGCCATTTATAAAGTGGTCAAATGTAACAAATGAGTTAACCCACTCGTCCACCGAGGCTTACACTGTGTGGCTGTGGAAGTCTCGGTGGCTGAGTGGGTTAAATCAGATCGCTGACCTTAACGCTGAAAATATGGTGCCTCACCCCAGAAAAGTACGAGAATCTGTACTTTACTAAGCAAGTGTTATCCCAAATATATGATATTCGTTACGTTTATATAAACGTAATTGAAAAATGACCCCGCAAGCGCGTGGTGTTGAGAGGGCGCAAAGCCGTGCCGCACTGTCAATACACTTGATGGTCTAAGGGAGACAATCGTGTTACGATATGCCAATAATGAGGTCGCTTGCATGAGCTCCATACAGTATATTAACGTAAACTCCCCATATCGTGTGGACTTTTCCGAGATCTATGGGGCACATGCGCAGAGCACACAGATTATTTTGGACAAGTTTACCTGCCATAAAGCCCTTGCGCACATCGCCGCACGACAAGCCGTTAGAACAGGGTACCAATCTAAGATTACTTTCTTAACACAGTAACTTCCCTTTGAGAAAGTAAACGCAGTGTCTGAACTTTGCATGTAGACCCAGAATGGCGCTTGTACAATGGATGTAGCGCGATTCAAAATTACCAAGTAAACTGGTTCCACTGTTCGCAAGTTCAAGACAGGAGCACTAATTACCAAGCTGAATTACTTCCCTTTGACCACAATTTTTAACCTTATGGAAAACAAGCTGTTGAATTGTCTCCCTTTGACCATGAGAAACTTTGCAAGGTCAGGTCATCCGGTTCCTTTTTGCCCGAGACTGCATATCAGACGATGCATGTTTGTTTTCAAATTAAAGTGACTCTAGAACTGATTGGAACCGGTGTTTTATGTCTTATGACTTGAAATAGGTCAAGGGTAAAAACGTTTTCTCGACTTACAATATGACTTTACGGTGATTGTTTCTTTTTATCTACATGTGCTTTCTCTTAGATCCTTCCACAGTGTGTTTTTATGTCGGTTTTCGGGTTCAGCTTGCTCTCAATTATCGACCGGACATGTTGCACTGCACAGGTTCTACAAGACCAATCAGACAGCTAGATTTAATACTGAGTAATATATGAAATTGCTGCTTTTATAGTTCCCACAAACAGGCCAGTCAACCAGCTCCCATCGAAAGGGGCCGCCTCCGTGGTTTACTGGTAGTCTGACCGGTGAGCGGAAGGTTGGGGGTTCGATCTCCGGCCGCGTCGTACCACAAGACGTTAAAAGATGATACCTGTTGTTACCCTGGCTGACGCCTCAACAAGGCGCTTAAACAAAGACTGGTCGGCTCAGAGTATACTGTGTCGGAGTGGGTATGTTACACTGCGGTATGGTACCCGGACAAACGGCCACACGCACGCGCGCGCGTACGTGTGTGCACGTCGCCATATAAGTGCAATAATCTTGAGATCAACGTTAAACCTTATTTCACCTCATCACTACATCCCTCTTACCGGTCCTGTTGAATTTAGCATCAGTGTATAAGCCTCGTCAGCATGAGCACCAGAAAGGCAAGAGTTATTTCCCTTCTTAACATGGTGAATTATCTCGTTCCAACACAAATAGAATCATGAATGGTTTCCTTTCTTGTTTACGAACGTAAAAACAGTAACTACACGTGTCTAAAGTTAAATAGATATAACTTTATAATGCATCTATCAATACATATCCTTGAACACATCTCGACTTTAAATTTAATCACTTCTGTTAGCGGAAGGGTGAGTCGTGACGATCAAATTTAGACGTGCGCCTGTTTGTAGGGAGCATGTTGCTCACGCACGTGTTTTTTTTATTAAATGAAAACAGCATACAAGATTGTTTAGTATTTGAATAAACGTAATTTACGGAAACCTACGTTATCAACACACCACAAAACTAAAAGTTATAGCCTTTATTCCCGTAATACGTCACCAGAAAGTCTATAAACTATACATTATATAATCAAAAGAAATAGAAGAAAATGCTTCGGTTGACATTTGAAACATCCACAGTCATCCAATCACCATTGGACTTCAGTGTGCCGTTGCTTGCATGTATCGACGCAAATGGTGGTCACACCCGAAATATTGACATTGTTAATTGAGAACACCACCCCTCTTTCAGGGCGTGTCGTTTTGTCTTACCAGGTATAGGTTTTGTAAATGAAATTGTCATGATAAAATATTCTTGAGACGAATTACCGCTTTTTCCCCGTTAAATTATTCCACTTGTCAGTGTAGGGCCATTGGTCAGCCAATGCCATATGATATTGATCCAGTGACTCGTGTCTACGTTCAACTACTTCCATTTAGTCGGTTGAATAGGTCTTCAGCAACCCATGCTTGCTATGAAAAAGTTACTTGTCGTGAGGCGACTAACTGAATGGGGTGGTCAGGCTCGCTGACATGGTTTGATGCATGGCATCATATCCTAATTGCGTAGATTGATGGTCACGATGTCAGTATCACTGGATTGTTTGGACCAGACTCGATTATTTACAAACCGCCGTCATATAGCTGGAATATTGCCGAGTGCGGCGTTAAAAAAGAGTGCTCTGACAGCACAACACCCCCCAACCCCACGAATTTTTTTAACGAGTTTATATTTCTTTGTATTTTATGGAATAACAACAGTAGATGGCACTGCATTTGAAAGAAATTGTGCAGAACATTTTGTTGGGAATAATCCAGTCTGAATGCTAATGCCATAAGGATGTAGCTCACCCACAAAAGCCTTATACAAGGAAACTAACTATAGTTATAGTTATTGTTAGATATTGTGATATTCTCTGGAAACTGGAGTAGATTTGATGAAGCTCCGTAAAACAGAGGCAGTAACTGTCACAATTTGTCGAAATGAAACGGGACTGCGATATGCGTATCATCAACATGTAGACATCTTGTGTGTAGAGTGTCAGGGATATTCTCTAAAAGCTGGAGGAGGATTTGATTTCAAGTAAAACGGGCAGTAACTGTCAAAATTAGTCGAAATGAAACTGGGCTGCGATATGCCTATCATCAACATGTAGACATCTTGTGTGTAGAGTGTCAGGGATATTCTCTTGCAACTGTAGGAGTTGATTTCACAAGCTTAGTACCCTCTGTGGGACGGGACAGACTGCGCCACGACATAATCCCCCTTCGGCCATTCTGGCCCGGCTGGGGATAAAACACCAAGAAGTCGGCATCACTCGTGGTATTGGTGTACCCCGATGCAAATTTATTGCAACGAACACCGTCCAATGTTGGATGCAAGCTATGAATTGAATTGTTTCTGGTGGCTTCTTGTGCCTGTAAACATATGGAAGTAAACATATGGAACAGTAGGTCCTGCTTGCAACAAGAACATACATCTAATCAATTTTACATAGTATTTTTATTTCAAAAGAACTGATTGGTCAAAGTCATGTTCCGTTCTTGGCATGCATGTTCCATCTAATTTTAAAGATTCATCGCAAAGTTTGTGTCCCTAACTACTATTTTACTAACATCTGTAGAAAAAATGGCTGCTTTGTGTTACCATGCTCCTGGGAGCTGTCTTAATAAGCCAATTATAAATTATCACACTAACCTTTTTTCACACAACTTGAAAGCTATACATCCCAATTAAAACAAAACTGTGATTTTTAAATGGTTGCCACCTTTCACAAGAAAAAGGACATAAACCAGGGATGGACAAAAACACTACTCCGTAAGTCGAATACCAGTGAAAAACCAGTGTAGTTTTCTACCAAAGTCTAGCCATATTACATAAACCAATAGTCCTAAATGAGCTGTGGACATGTTGGATTTGACAGTGTACATGAAGTAGCAATAATATTTTGTGGGCAGCTTTTTATCAGCATGAATGAATAAAGGCAACAAAAAATAGTAATGCACTTCCATTGATGGCACAAATGTAAGCAGGGAGAACCACACTGGTGAATCACACAAACGCAGGTATTATGGTAACAAAGAAGGGCGTGGTTCCACAAAGCAATCTTTGTGCCAAGGTGATCGCAACTCCTATACCTTAACATGGCCTTATGATAATTGTAGCACTAAGACCATTTTGTTGAACAGAGCCTGCAGATCATATCAGAAAAAATGTGGGTGTCAAACATGATCAGACGGTCCTCGCACTGCCAGCACATCCACTCTGTACTGTGAACTGCAGCAATCCGATTATGTTGACAGTTTATGACAACTTGAATAAACCATCATATTATCCTAGTTTTAATGACAAAAGACAATCTTTTTTTTCAGATTTTTTTTATTTCCCCTTCATATTTTACAGGTCATTTACTTCTTGGCCTTAGTATCTTTGCTGGTAGTTTTGCTGGTAGTTTCGCTTTTGCTTTCACTCCTGCTCTTTGAGTTGGAGGACCTCCTCCTCTTGCGCTCCTTGGCTTCCTTCATTCTCTGGGCCAAGAGTTTAGCATACTCTGCAGCATCCTCACGTTTCTTAGCATTCCTCCTCTTCTTGAGTGCCATGCGATGTCTCTTGTGCTGCAGCACCAGTGGGGTGACCAACCGCTGGATCTTAGGAGCCTTTGTCTTGGCCTTCTTGCCTGGAAACAGTTAAAGTTCAAGGTAATGAGGTAAATGCTCTTCATATACTGAAACAAATAATTTATACTATGGACCAGTGGGCCGTTGTATATTTTTCCCAGAAAGTCTGAAGATGATTTTTACAAGTTTCTAATGAAATTACAGAAATTTTGAAAATGATTACACGCCTTTACAAAATTAGCACAAAGTTTATATGCATATTAAATATGCTTAGTCAGTGGATGGTATTTAATTCCCTAGAGTGCAATGTCAGAGTCAGACATATTACAGAGGCATGTAGATATACACAACTAACCACTGGTTTGAGTGTAAACAGAGACATACGTACAGGATACGACCTACTGTAACTAACATATTTATCACCCAAACACTTTACCATTTTGGGTGGGTGAGGTGAAATGGGGTATTACACTGCTTACAAAATTCTTCCACTTATATAGCAACTCACATGCACTTGTGTCTGCTTGTGCTTGTCCTGTTGATGCCAGTTTTATAGTGATAGCCAACTGAGCCCATACCATACTCAGACACAGGATACTCACTCCGAACCAACCAGTCCTTTTAGCCCCTTAATGCTGAGTACCAGGCAGGGTAACAACAAGTACCATCTTGTAAAGGCTTGAATATACATATATTGTAATGAAACAAGGACAAGGGAGAGAACCAACCTTCCTTCTCAGGCAGAGGTCTGCGGATGACATATTGTCTCACATCATCTTCCTTGGACAGGTTGAACAGCTTCCTGATCTTGCTGGCTCTCTTGGGTCCAAGACGACGGGGGATGGTCTTGTCAGTAAGGCCAGGGATATCTTTTTCACCTGTGCACAGAAAATGAATGCCCTTACATATATACCTTGAATTCTTAACCATTTGCCAACACTAAATGATGGCGCATGTTCACAAATGTTGGTTGCACTGGTGTCAGTGTCTTTATTGTCAGCAAGACATGACTACTTAATGGTCAAATGATCCCTAACATGTGATATTTACCAATATTTTAGAAGTAGGGATGGTGAAGCTACTAATTTAATGAACAGTAGAACCTGGTTCTTAAACCATTTCTCATTTTGCCCAGAATTAACTTGACATATATAAACAATCTTAAAAGGTAATTCATACCCTTCTTGATAATAATCATGGAGAGTACAGAGAGTTGTCCATCAACAATGCATCCACGGACAGACTTCCTCTTGCGCTCGCCAGACCTCCTGGGTCGGAAGCAAGAGTGGCCCTTGGATAGGAGCAATCGCACACGGCCATTTGTCAAGACACCCTGTTTCATAGGGAAGCCCTGCTTGTCATTGCCGCCGGTGATGCGAAGGAGATATCCCTGGAACAAACATGTCAGTAAGATGTATCCTTCCAAATCCTCCAGTTGTTAATTAACATAACATAGTATATTCCATTGCTTTGGTGGGAACCTATCAGAGCTCCAGATAACTTATGGAGCAATTGAGTTTTTACTGAAGGGTTTTGATTTTATTTGGGTTATTACATTTTTCATCTGGTAACCAATAATTTTTCACTCAATTAATCACTCTTTTGGGTTGTTCCCCAAATTAGTAAACATTTGAAGATTTAAAAAAATGAAATAATGTTTTAGATGTATGTAACTGTTCTAAATACATAGGCTTGACTCGGAAAGTAAATTAGCTTGTAATTGTGTTTCGGAAATTAGCTCCTTCGAAAAAGCTGAACTGAGTTTAACACGTGCTGTTTTTATACATTTCAGTTTTTCATTTAATGCTTGCATTTCTGTTAGTTAACTCTTTCAACCCCAGTCAACCAGAAGTGTATACTGCTGAGACACCGAGTTCCAAGAGACTTGTGTGTGATGGATGAAACCAACATTTATCAAAGAGAATATGTGCTTGTAAAATATCTTTGCTACTACATGTTATACACCATTTGAAACATTTGAAACATGTTGAAAGGTCTGATCATATGGTTTATAAATATGAAAGTTTGTTTATCACATTATTTAAATAATGCATTTACAACTCAATAAAGTTTGTTGCAAATAAATAATATAAGCTAACACATTGATAACATCCAGATTAAGGACAAAGGAAGCGAAAAATTGACGATTTTCGGCAAATATAAGATTTAATAAAATCAACTTACCCATTTGTTTTATTTTCATTGTTTACATAATTGGAAAATCATTTTAGAAAGAATTATAAATAGTATCTGTCATCACCCATTTCCCGATAACAGCAGCTGTTCGCTCAGTAACATGAAGAAATACCCCCCTTTTTGAGGCTTCGTATGAATAACACGTTCATAGACTGGCATAAGACACATCGCTAGAAAGCTTATTACATCAACACGCTCGTAACATCACCTGAAGTTTTTTCGTAGTTATAACATGCAATTTCTTTGGATAAAAATTGGTTTCTAATGAAGCTTTCTTGTCGAAATCTGCTACAAGGTTCATGATTGGTCAGATTTGAGCAGTGACCTAAGGCAGCCAAATTACATCTATGGTACTGGTTCGTGTATCTTAGAAATTTCAGAAGTTGACGAAAGATTTTCGTTAAATCGCGTTATTCTAAATGTTGTAAGCAGGAAATCACGATATATATTAAAAATAAGGAACTTCGTGAATGTATCGTGCTAGGTTACGAGATGTGACAGATTTTTCATGCATGTATTCTTGAGAATTCAAGGCGACAAAAGCCGAGATGTCATTTGACTTACATTACACGCGATCTAGAGAAAAGATGGAAATAATAACTTAGCTGTAAGTTTGACAACTTTAAGATATATTTTTTCTGTTGGCTTTATTTATTACTTTGTATAATATATGTAAAGACTTGTTTGAAACGCAAATACGCTGCTTATCTGTAGCTCTGGATATTGATCATAATGTTTCTCAATCATTAAAGAAAGAGTAGCTTGTACAAATACAACCAAGATTTAAAATAAAAAATGTTTTGAAGATTAATATCAACACTCCAACATGAGCATTTTATAAAAACTACAACTGTTACCTTCCACTCATCTCCTAGGTTTTCAGCCGTCACTTCAGCTGACATACGCTTGTCATAGAAGGGCCGAAGTTTCTTTTCATCATCAACTTCGATCAGTTTTTGACAGCCAGTGGCTGGATAAGCTATGTTCAGCTGAAAAGATGAAAAGGAAGCAAGTTAGAAATGACGAAATATATGCGATTTTTGTTCATCTGAGTTGAATAACAGGTTGTAGCTAACCACAAATCAGTATACAGTATCTTGTATTGCAGATACCCCTGATATATATACTATTCAAAAGAAGTTAAAGAACACCCAATTCTTTCATATTACTATCATGACTATATTAATCTCACATGCCAAGACAGATTAACTGTAGTAATATGAAAGAATCGGGTGTTCTTTAACTTCTTTTGAGTAGTATATATAACATCAAAATTTGGATATTTTCAGTGGTGCTCGTTTTTGAGGCACAGATATTGTCTCAATAATATAAAGATGTTTTCCAACCAAAATATCACAAATTAATTCTTACATACTCATTGGGGTACAAGAACTAGACCCGTGAAGATCTGGGGTAGAATAGGTCTTCGGCAACCCATGCTTGCTGTAAATGGCGACTATGCTTGTCTTAAGTGGCGACTAACGGGATCAGGTGGTCAGGCTTGCTGACTTAGTTGATACACGTCATCGATCCCAATTGTGTGGATCGATGCTTATGAAATTCATCACTGGATTGTCCGGTCCTGACTTGATTATTTACAAACAGCCATGATATAGTTGGAATATAGCTGAGTGCGGCGTTAAACAACAAACCAACTAACAAGAAGTATTCCAGGCTTAGAAATTGGCACTAGTCCTATAGTCCTTGCCAATCTGCCCAATACTTATCAATAGGTATCATAAGGACTAGCAGATATTTGCCATTTTTAGGGGTTTTCTACATATTATCATTATAACGACTAGTGGACCAAAATGTTAGTTTCTACCGCTGTAATCTGAGGCATAATACTAATGGTGCACACAATGGTATATATGTAACATACCCTGACCTGTGCTTATTCACAATCTGCAAAATTGTGCTGAACTGGTCCAGTTTATTTGTTGCTTAACACCGCACTCAGCAATATTCCAGCTATATGACGGTGATCTGTAAATAATCCAGTCTGAACCAGACCATCCAGTGATTGACATCATGAGCATTGATCCACACAATTGAGATACGATGACACGCATAAAGTCAGCGAGTTTGACCGCCCGATCCTGTTAGTCGCCTCTTTTAAGCATGAAGACCTATTCTAACCTGGATCTTCACAGGTCCTGGTCCAGTTTAACTACAGGTCTGGGAAAATTATGCCACTTATGCCAAAAGTGTTAAACATCAAACCGCAACTACGAGTATATCTCATACCACACTCAGTGCATAATCACAATAAACACCTCAGTTAAAAAATATGCAGGTCCTGAGACCTGACATTTCCACAAAGGTTTGATGGACCAGCACATTTTCAAAACAAGGGGTGTCCTTAGATAATAGACCTTAGAATAGCAGAAAACATCAAGGGGCCACCATAATTTCTCACTCAGCGCCAAATGACATCCACACATGTGTTGGTAACGCAGTTCGGACAGCACTTATTTTATTAATACAACATCAAAATCTACTTTTTTTTCACAGCAATCCTCCAGTTATAATTTTACAATATTTCCACTTTGATCCTGACACTGTTCTGAAATTTTGCAGAGAGACCAAATATTCACCAACACTTAAAATATCCATTGTCATATGACAAATATATATAAAATATTTTGAATGCGATGACAGACCATAAACAATGTAATTTTAATAATTAAAGGTGTGCATAATCACATGCCATTTAATTGATGGCAGTAACTGGAATTTCCACAGTTTTGAAAGCCTCTCATCACTGAAAAGACAAATTCACTTCCAAAATTGAACTTTTCCATACCAAAAATTGCATTGAATACATTTACTGACAGGTTTCACAAACCCAATAATATAACTTTGATTTTCACATATTTCAGAACCAACACACACATGGTGGTAATTGGTCAGTGGCCCTTACACTCTGTACTGTACCATTTACCACCTTCTCAATCACCACAATACATATAGGCCAATATTGGCGTCTATCTCTACACAAATGTGCATAACAAGTACGTATTACTGCTCTGCGTGCATCGTTCTCGTGACATGTTATCGTTTCCATAAACTTAAGAATTTTTCACGATAAAATATATGGAGAAATGTCGATGTAAATAAGGACCCATGCATGTGTCATCACAGGAGCTATTTACAATCTAAGACATCTAGCTCATAATTCAAACACACTTGGGATATTTTGAATTATATCGCATAACACAATGCCTTGTCGTTCGATTGTAATCTTTATTTTAATCGTATTGATGTAATAACACCACGTTTTGTTGGTATATATGTACCTTCATCCTTAGATATAACGACCAATCTCGATGGCCGACCGGAAAAAGAAAGTTGCACCGGAAGGGTAAAAGTAACCTCGACTCATATTTTCGGCGTATTGTACAGTTCCATTTCTGTTCAATCGCTTTGAATTCCCAATGTGGATTAAATTCAATCAGAATACCTCAAAACTTGATTGCGAATAAAACAGTTGGAAATAATCGGAATGTGTACTATATGTGGCGAATCCAACATCAAGCATTGTGACTTCGAGACTATTCATGATGGTGGCGGGAAGTTTGGGGAGGATTCAGTGACATTGTTTTGTCAGCCAAATATGTTTCGCAACATGATAGTTGGTCATGTCACAACATGAAACCATCACTAAAAATACAATTCGACTATTTTGTCATAATGCAAAGGTCAACTATGTGGATTTATTAACCCACATTGCATTCCTTGCTCATGAATTTGGGGTTATCATTAACAACGCTCGGTACAGAACATGCAGAAGGTAAACATTACCTTGATTGTTTGATTACAGTCGAATTTAAGTCTTGACAATCCCTGGTTCTTATGCTGTGTGATGGTTATCAGCTTATTATGGCCTTGCAGTTACATTTGTTTAGCTATTTATCTGTGTACCTTGTCACAGAACAACGAAACTGGGACCCACGAAAACTGAGTGTTGTGCCGCACATGTCTCTCTACAGATGTATATCTTAAAGGGGCACTGATCTAACGCAATTCCCCGGGACTGGTTGTTGCCTTTGTTATTGTTTTTTCACAGTGAGTACCCGGATGTATAGCAGAAATCTAGACTAGTTCGCGACCTCTGCTGCGCCTTTCGTAAGCGCATTAGTCACTTTTATGGATACCGGTAGTAATAAGGGCGTATGGTCACATTGATCAACAAAATGAAATACAGTTTTCGAGATAATAAGGAAATGTAGGTATCTTTGGGGGTAGCATCGGTAATGGTGACGAAGTTTTGATAAGTCACTTGCTTGGTAATTTTGCGATTTTCGTTTACACTATTTTTACTTGCAACACGAAGTAAATATTTCACCCAAGCATTGCTTTTTTATAGTGTGTATATTTTTTTACTGTCAAAATGTGTAACATATTTATTAAACGTCTAAATATTTTACAAAGTGACTGAAAAACATTTCGTTGAAAAGTACATGTCTATGTTGTTTGGCTTCTAATCCTACATAATAATCTGTTGTGATTTTTGTAGGCCCTTTTGTTCGTCTTAATCAATCTGGACAGATTTCTTAGTCAAAATGGCTGAATTTGTTACACATTTTATAAATTGCCTGAGAGAATCAAATTTTACAAATTGACGGTAATATATACACGCTTACAAAGGAAAAGACCGGAGAAAACAACGTCTATCGCGCATTGAAGAATTTCCCAACCAAGACATAGAGAAACAAGAACGAATCGGTTCAAATGAAGGAAAACAAAATGCAAATACCATAATTACAACCCACCAAATTTATGTGTATAAATTTTAGGCAGCTTCCTTGTTCGAGGAATGTATCCGTGAATATCCACACAAAGGAACAATATCCCACTCGTCTGCAGCTGTACAAAGAAACTTATTCGATGTCAAGTGTCTCTGTAACAATCAACTATTTTAAAAAATATATATCGTTTCGGGATATTATAACCCGTGTTCGTTTCTCAACTGATCACTTGGATTGTTTCAGGTGTTTCACATAGGTGTCAAGTCTTCAATGGTCGGCTGAGAAAGCCCACGTGACAACTATTTTCATGACGTCCACGGTTCCATTGAGTGACAGATAACAATGATCAATCAATCAACGTATTATCAGTTATCCCTTTGAACAAAGTATGTTGTTTTAACATCGGCACTTCACGCCATGATATGAGTGTATTCCCTTTGTTTTAGTAAACCTAGACATGTAAACACTCACTTTTGACATATCCACTGTGCAAGATAACAGTGATTAATCAATCAACGTATTTTCTGTTAATCCTTTGATGGCCAGGAACGATCCGTTGATATACAAAAAAAGTAAATGAACTGATCATTCATCTCTTGCTTGGCTGCCACGTGCATATGACATAACACACATTTCACCTCACTTCAAACCTGGATTTAGATTGAATAATTACCCCAGACACAATAAATGCCAAATGGGAACCTTTGTCAGGTAATCTAAGTGGTGCTACCACTAATTGTACCTGTAATAAATTCATTAACTGAGCATCAAGGGAATGACGACAAATACACAAGTGTAGGGTTAGACGAGAAAACGTGGATGACAAGGGAGTAGTAATCGTATTATCGACGCAATCCAAAACCCGAAAATTCTTTCACTGCATGGATACTTTTTTTAGTATTAAACTAAATGCGTAAAACAAATATTGCCTCCAGCCTTCAAGTTCATTTAGCTGTCCTTGCAGACGGTAGCCCAGTCTCTGGTCACGCTCAGTTGCGTTGCGTATCATCCGGGTACTCACGGGGAAAAAAACAATAACAAAGGCAGCAACCAGTCCGGGGAATTGCGTTAGATCAGTGCCCCTTTAATATATACACAAACTGACATAAGTCAGTTGATAGTGAATGTTTTTACGAAAATTATCCTTGATGTGAGTAACAATCACATATTTTTTAGTTTCTTAACGTTAAACATCTACATATGAATGTGAAAGGGGGTCTTTTGCAGGTGGGTTGCAGTAATTTCGTTATGCAAACATGTTCGTAACCTTCAAAATGAGAAATTTCGTAGCCCAGTCCCTGCATAATAAATTACGTTATGAATAAAATATTGAGTTAGAGCAGTGTAGCATTCAAAGCACCAGATTGAACTGCACCAAAATCCTGCCCAAAATGGAAGCGTCCGTCAATCTAAATGCATAGGGGTGAAATAATACTTGAACCTATAACAACAATAACAATAGTAGTTTGTTTACCTGTTGACCGATATACTGGGTCGAAGAACTGGCAGAGAAGTTGCTTGCTTTGGGTCTATAATTTCACACATTTTACATGCAAAAAAACCCCAAATGTTTAATGATTGATTGTGTGATGATGATAATTTGTATGGTAATGTTATGTGGATGCAATGATTGCGTGGGGAAAAAAAATAAGATACACAAATTGTTAGAAATATGAAATAGGGTTATGAAGTTTCTTACAAAATTTCTAGAGGTACAAACCTGTTTGGGTTTCAAAATTACATACACCCCTATTCCATCCTAGGTATAGGCATTGTAACAAACTGAGACAGTGAATTATGGTAATAATCAACTGCAAAATTGATTTGTAGTTGCAAACTATAAACTGTGATTGGAGTGACATGAACCAAAACTTGTTTGGACTGCCTTAGCTCAGTTCCCAATTAAGCTGATGTGTCATGACATCAGTACCAGACTGATTGTAGATGCTAGTGTTGCTTGATATCTCAACTCATCAACCTGTGACATAAACACTAAAACAGACTAAAGGATATATGTATATATATATGTACATACATACACTAAAACAGTCTAAAGGCTTAAGGATACATAAACGCTAAAACAGACTAAAGGATACATATACACTAAAACAGACTAAAGGATACATATGCACTAAAACAGGCTAAAGGATACATATACCCTAAAACAGACTAAATGCTAAAGGATATATATATATACACTAAAACAGACTAAATGCTAAAGGATATATATATATATATATATATATATATATATATATATATATATATAAAAGCACAGTAAAGTTCTAACTCTCAGGCACAATATAGTAATGATTAAATAAGTGGAGTAAGATTGAACACAGTTTTGATAGGCTAGCGTTTTCAACTCGTACCACGTACGAGTCTCATCAGGCCATAACTGAATAATGGACATGAAGTAATAACATATAGTTACGTGATGTCATAACATTTAGGCAACTATGACGTCACAATATCAAGGTGACAATGGACAAATAACTTACGCCTTTACATTTAACTTAGGCGCATATTTATGAATGAAATGTTGCTCTTTTTGAAACAATGTAGGTTCATGATCAAAATTGAGCTTATATAGCGGGAAAACTAAAAAGTTGCTGTTTCCACATGCTTCTAATTGTTCACTGAGTGGAATCGTGCGGTTGTGTGGCTGCTTTATTTGTGAACTTTGAAGATTCATTCTTCTTTTTAATTTAAGTTCTGTCTTTCCGATATACTTTTCACTGCATCCACAACAAACAATCAAGTAAATAACATTTCTAGTATCACAAGTCATATTTTGTTTTACAGTAAATTTAGTGTCCTTTGTAATTTGGACTGAACAGCCTTCAATTATATTGCTGCAAGTTAGGCAACGTTTGTCACCGCACTTAGAAACCTGTGGAGTGATGACAACAGAATCAAATTTAGAACTTGTCCAAATCTTTCTAAGATTTTTGGGTTGTCTTTGGCTGTTGAACCCAACCCAAAAATCTTAGAAAGATTTTGACAAGTATATCATGTGACAAGACACAAGTCTGGGTAGTCCCTTGGGTACCCGGGTCCTACTCAGGACCCACCCAATGTGAGTACCAGAGTTACCATTCCCAGCCCAAAGTGATATGTCATACAATTCATATAAATCTAGGTAAAAAGGAATCATGGTAGATGTTACTGAAGAGAAGTGGCACGAAACTGAGAACATATACAGTCGTGCCCCGCTTATACGGACTTCAGATATCCAGAAACCTCGGTTCTCGGACGATTTTCATTCAAAACGAAATAATTACTTTATTTACCCGTATATCCGGAATTCAGTTTCCGGAACCGGACGGTCATTTTCATACACAAAACACTGAAATGCACACAAAATTGTCTCACTTATCCGGACAATACACTTCCTCTCGTGGTAATCCTTTGATTCGTGAGAAGTCAATTAACCAAGTGACACTGAGTTACGTTTGAGACGAACTTGTTTATTGTACATACATGTAATCCTCTTCGATAAATATGGCGTTTGTGGTCAAAGTTGTGGAAGTATGGCCTGTCAACCAGCAAAACGTAAGCGACACGCAGTGACAGCACGGTGAAAAATAGGGAAATTTGTCTCTTTAAGGAAAAACACCTGTCAGCAAGTAACTCTTCCAGTAAGAAGCTGGTTTCAGTTATACGGTAATTCGTTTATACGGACGAATTGTGAAATGACGCAAGTGTCCGTAAAAACGAGGCACGACTGTATATAATATGTATAATCAGGGAATATGTGTATTCCCGGAAATTTTCAGGGAATACATTTTATGTCTGATTCACTCAGGGACTATAGATAAACCCTAATTTTTTCAGGTATTATACATATTCCCTGATTTAACATCAATTTGTTTTAGTCATATTCCCTGAAATTACTTTTGAGGCTCTCAAATGTTTTGTTGTTGCATTAAGTGTTTAAGAGGTCGCCTTCTGCTTAAGCAATTTCGGCTGACCTGTCCCTCTTTGGGACTCCGATGTGTGAGTAGGGTACACATATCAATTGTAAGTTTGGCATTCACATAATTTCTGTTTTTGTATTGATATGATTTCTATTTTCTTATATTGATATGATTTCATTTTTATCCTTGGCTGCTGTTTATATACGTTGGAGTAGCCGTCCATCTCTCAGACAAATGTATTTGACATGTTAACAAATAACTTTCAATTAACTTAACAATTAGTCTTAACTGTAATCAAAACATAGGATATAAATGAGATTAAAATACTGTGAATGGTGACTCAAAAATGTGACTCAATATGAATGCGACACCCCCTCCTCTCAAGCATCAGTGGATTTATATCTAAAGAAAATACAGGAGAATCCTCGCCTTAATCCAACGTTACATAAATCCAATCACACAACAAATAGCACCGCTGAGTAGAGTACTTCCGCAGAAACAATACATACACACTGGCTTATGTCGGCCTTTGACGCAGTCGCAAAGAACAAAGACAAAGTCCCATCTGTTGAGTAAAGTGATAGCCACCCCAGAGTCCTTTAATCTGTTGCCATCTGACTTAGAAGAATCTGTGAACACTCCTGATTCCCTGATGTATGTTTGTTATCATGTCAAATAAATTTGTCTTCTCATAAATAATTTGTTTTTTTTTATCAAGTTTGACCTCAAAAGTAATTTCAGGGAATACATGTATGTCTAAAATACTTGATCTTAAATCAGGGAATATGTATAATACCTGAAAATTTTAGGGATTATGTATATTCCCTGAGTGAATCAGACATTAAATATATTCCCTGAAAATTTCAGGGATTATACATATTCCCTGATTATACATATTCCTTGTAACATATATCTATCGAAATGTTCAACCGCACAAGTGCACAAAGCACAGATCTTTGTTGATTCATTCTTTAGTAGACTGTTCTGCTTGTGGGTTTTAATCAAGGATGGAAATTAGCGATATTAAGCTTTCCAAATGACTTGATGAACTAATTGTCAGTGGAATGTAAGGAAATGATGGATACATTGAGAGAGCTAAAGAAGTTGTTGCTGATTCCAATCTGTGATATGCATTTATAAGTTCTGATACCACTTATCACATATCACCATTCATACTTAAAGCTCAGATCAGTTACAATGATTTGAGTACTGTATTGTTTCAGATGTAAGACTTTGATGGTTGGCTGAAGATGGATCAGTACGTAGAAGACTCGGAGCACAGCAATGAGGACCAGCCATCCAATTTCCTGGTGCTTGCATCCCAGTCAGAGACCCAATACTCACAGTGGGACCAGCAGCACATGCTTCAGTCTCTCCCTGCCCTCAAGTCCTCACAGGTAACTGGGGTCATACACTGACACACAATACCACATGCTGCAGTCTCTCCCCACCCTCAAGTCCTGGTAGGTAACTGGGGTCATACACTGACACAATACCACATGCTGCAGTCTCTCCCCACCCTCAAGTCCTGGTAGGTAACTGGGGTCATACACTGACACAATACCACATGCTGCAGTCTCTCCCCACCCTCAAGTCCTGGTAGGTAACTGGGGTCATACACTGATACACAATACCACATGCTGCAGTCTCTCCCCACCCTCAAGTCCTGGTAGGTAACTGGGGTCATACACTGACACGCAATACCACATGCTGCAGTCTCTCCCCACCCTCAAGTCCTGGTAGGTAACTGGGGTCATACACTGACACACAATACCACATGCTGCAGTCTCTCCCCACCCTCAAGTCCTGGTAGGTAACTGGGGTCATACACTGACACGCAATACCACATGCTGCAGTCTCTCCCCACCCTCAAGTCCTGGTAGGTAACTGGGGTCATACACTGATACACAATACCACATGCTGCAGTCTCTCCCCACCCTCAAGTCCTGGTAGGTAACTGGGCTCATACACTGACACAATACCACATGCTGCAGTCTCTCCCCACCCTCAAGTCCTGGTAGGTAACTGGGGTCATACACTGACACAATACCACATGCTGCAGTCTCTCCCCACCCTCAAGTCCTGGTAGGTAACTGGGGTCATACACTGACACAATACCACATGCTGCAGTCTCTCCCCACCCTCAAGTCCTGGTAGGTAACTGGGGTCATACACTGATACACAATACCACATGCTGCAGTCTCTCCCCACCCTCAAGTCCTGGTAGGTAACTGGGGTCATACACTGACACGCAATACCACATGCTGCAGTCTCTCCCCACCCTCAAGTCCTGGTAGGTAACTGGGGTCATACACTGACACACAATACCACATGCTGCAGTCTCTCCCCACCCTCAAGTCCTGGTAGGTAACTGGGGTCATACACTGACACGCAATACCACATGCTGCAGTCTCTCCCCACCCTCCACTCCTGGTAGGTAACTGGGGTCATACACTGATACACAATACCACATGCTGCAGTCTCTCCCCACCCTCAAGTCCTGGTAGGTAACTGGGCTCATACACTGACACAATACCACATGCTGCAGTCTCTCCCCACCCTCAAGTCCTGGTAGGTAACTGGGGTCATACACTGATACACAATACCACATGCTGCAGTCTCTCCCCACCCTCAAGTCCTGGTAGGTAACTGGGGTCATACACTGACACGCAATACCACATGCTGCAGTCTCTCCCCACCCTCAAGTCCTGGTAGGTAACTGGGGTCATACACTGACACGCAATACCACATGCTGCAGTCTCTCCCCACCCTCAAGTCCTGGTAGGTAACTGGGGTCATACACTGACACACAATACCACATGCTGCAGTCTCTCCCCACCCTCAAGTCCTGGTAGGTAACTGGGGTCATACACTGATACACAATACCACATGCTGCAGTCTCTCCCCACCCTCAAGTCCTGGTAGGTAACTGGGGTCATACACTGACACGCAATACCACATGCTGCAGTCTCTCCCCACCCTCAAGTCCTGGTAGGTAACTGGGGTCATACACTGACACGCAATACCACATGCTGCAGTCTCTCCCCACCCTCAAGTCCTGGTAGGTAACTGGGGTCATACACTGACACAATACCACATGCTGCAGTCTCTCCCCACCCTCAAGTCCTGGTAGGTAACTGGGGTCATACACTGACATACAATACCACATGCTGCAGTCTCTCCCCACCCTCAAGTCCTGGTAGGTAACTGGGGTCATACACTGACACGCAATACCACATGCTGCAGTCTCTCCCCACCCTCAAGTCCTGGTAGGTAACTGGGCTCATACACTGACACAATACCACATGCTGCAGTCTCTCCCCACCCTCAAGTCCTGGTAGGTAACTGGGGTCATACACTGACACACAATACCACATGCTGCAGTCTCTCCCCACCCTCAAGTCCTGGTAGGTAACTGGGGTCATACACTGATACACAATACCACATGCTGCAGTCTCTCCCCACCCTCAAGTCCTGGTAGGTAACTGGGGTCATACACTGACACGCAATACCACATGCTGCAGTCTCTCCCCACCCTCAAGTCCTGGTAGGTAACTGGGGTCATACACTGACACGCAATACCACATGCTGCAGTCTCTCCCCACCCTCAAGTCCTGGTAGGTAACTGGGCTCATACACTGACACAATACCACATGCTGCAGTCTCTTCCTGCCCTCAAGTCCAGGCAGGTAACTAGGGTCATCCACTGACATTCGAATTCCGGTTCGCCCTGATTATGTTTCTAGGTTTGTCAGCACCATACCCGTGCTCGTGGGTTTCACCGAAGTGGTAAACGGCTGAAACCTACATCACTTCGTGTTTTCCTCCCACATTTAGCTGACACGCCGCGAAATAACTGGAATACTGTTAAAAGGGTGCTAAACCCAACTCACTCACTCACTCGCTCTGTTTCTTGAATACTTATCATGCTGATGGTAAAATTCATTGTCCACCATTGTTCTTCACTGTTGAACATGTAAAGGTTATCATTTATTTCATTTGATATGTTGTATATTATTTTTAGATTCAATTTAAGTCCTACAATCTTAATAAAATTCTTCATCCTTTTGAATATCTGTAAGAACATGAATCATTCAAATGACCTATTTTGTTTTGTCACCATGCCCCTTAATATCCTTACAGGATAGAACCTTTTGTTAAGTCTGTATATGCAGTGGTAGAAACTAACAGTTTCAGTCCACTAGTCCTTATAATGATAGCATATAGCAAAACCTTTAAAAATGTCAAAATTCTACTAGTCCTTAGGATATCTTTACTATTGGGCAGTTTGGCAAGGACTATAGGACTAGCGCCAATTTCTAACCCTGTGTATGGGAGAAACACATGCAGACACCAAGTTACACTCAACATCAAGATCTCAGTCCCTTGACCATGTCTTGCATAAACTTGGCCAAGGATGTAATGACGAAGTTGTTAAGATGGGAGGACATATCTGTTACACCATAGGCTCCTGTTCCTTCCTTCCAAAGTCACTCATTACAATCGTTAGTCGTATTGAAACAAAGTGTATTGTGTTAAAGATCTATCAAGACACTCAAATATCTGCTAATATGTGAAGGAATTCTGCAGGTGACAAATTGTGACGGTCCCACTCAGAAATAGACGAGATTTGTAAACCAGGCAAATGGCTACTTTGTCCTCCTCCTCTTGGATTACCAATCCTCAATCATTCCTAATTTCCTAATTTCCTGTTTCAACAGTCACTAACTCACTCATTCATTCATCTGCCACATGTAGTTGAATTTTGCTGATGTTGAATGTTGTTAATCTGATACTTGATGATGGTGACCATGGTAAATATTACATTTACTTGCAGACACCGGACAAAGGAAAGGCTGAGGGTTTAGTTGAACAGGCTTCAAAATCTGAGGATGAAAAGCAGAAACTGCCTGGTATGAAATTATTGTAGTAAATCAAACAAAAATAAATCCTCAAATTATTTATGAATCTGGAAGCTCTGAGAATTTGATACTTTTTGTGTGAACTAAAAGTAGATGTCTTCAAGTCTCTTGACCCAGGTCTCATAGATGCAGTAACCATGGTAATTATGGCATGATTGGGACCTGATTTGGCCTCAGTATGTAAATTGGTAATCACCAGAGAAGACTGCAGTGATCAGTTGTTTCTTTCTTATCCAGACATCATTGGCTGCCATAATTTTGCTGATAATTGCTTGAATCCTCATTCACTTACTCAACATGATTGACCTCTTGAAAAAGCACATCAAATTTAGCTGTAAGACACAATATGTTAGAAACTGTGACTAGCGACTACTTTGTGCTTCTTACAGCATCAGTGTTCGTGGCTGCTACAGAGAGTGAGATGTCACATGAAGATGTCAACCCAACTGACATTGACAGAGTGGAAGACAGCCACAGGTTTGTGTCATGTCTCATGTGTTGTCTTCTACCAACACTGGACTTGGTGTGTGTATGATGATTTAACTTGGGCCTGCGGTGTGGAGTAAAATGTTTTGCCATCTAACGCATGTTTACTTTTCTGTTCTGGGAGTAAACTTTAGTTCTTTAATTGATGTTTGGGTTTACGTGATCACTGCATGATGATGGTGCCACTTCTGTCTGTAGCTCTCTGCTTGAAATCTCCATCACACAATCACTAAACTTACATTAATAGGTTGGTCTGTGAAGTGTCATCAGATGTAATGGCTCGTTCATGATGGGATTTCCTTTAGTCTTACTGTCATTCAAACACATCAAATTTTTCTTGCTTAACATTGGTTTCATTGAAGTCTCTCATCCAATATGTCTACTTGAATGTAGAAATGTATTGAATACCATCAGATTTCATAGTACATATTTGCAGATGTCAAGACTCTGACCAGTCTTATCTAAGGTCTGGATTCTAATCAAGTATATTCAATATTGGAAACTTTGGAGCTGCAACATTACAGAGCTGTAAATGCTATACAGATCACTCTTCTATATTTACCAAAATGACAGTAGTCAAAAGGAAACCCAGCATCAATGATGAATATCTTATAATAGACTTCTTTGTGTAATTGTCCCCCGCCGCGCGAAAGCGCGAAGCGGGGGATATAGTATTCACGACCGTCCGTACGTACGTCCGTATGTCCCACCTGTTTGTTGCTGCGATATCTCAAGAAATAAACACTGGATTGTTTTCATATTTGGAACTATGGTGTATATACAGACACTGCAGACACCAGTCGGTTTTGGTGACCTTGACCCCATTTTCAAGGTCACAGCAGGCAAATCTGCTTTTGGAGTTGGAAAACGGTATTGCCGCGATATCTCAAGAACTAATGGCTGGATTGTCTTCATATTTGGTACTATGGTGTATATACAGGCGGGGGACATTTCGTCACTTTGTGACAAATACTTGTTTTCTCTATTTCTTATATGTATATAGTATGTCCTGTATGGGGTGGAATACCCGTTGTGCTCAATCACTAAACAGGAGTTTTGGTAAACATATTTTACTGCTTGCTTATTTATTTCTTCTCATCATGCCGCTAGTGCCTTCTTTTAGCATTATTCTGCATCACTGTTTCAGTGAGGAGGAATCTGACAGTGCTGGCGATGTGACTATGGTGAAAAAGGTGGAAGGCATTATTGAAGGTGAAATAACATTTCTTTTCTGTTTACTTGATCCTGTGTATTTATTAAGTTTTACTTGAAGGTAGAAGCTGACAGATTTGAAATGAACTGATACCTCATGTTATGCATTCATTCTCCTGTACTACTACACTGATAACATACAAGGCATGAATGTATTGAAAAAAAAGGAAGTGTATTGAGATATTATAAACAAATGATGTGTCTGATCTTTTATGTCTTATATGGTTTCTGCTTATAGATCTTGCCAGTCCTGTTTGTGACACTTTGAGTTGCATATTGTAATTGTTGCTTTGCTTGCAGAGAGATCAGATTCTCCTATATACGAGAGCCAGGATGAAGATATTGCAGCTCGAAAGGCATCTGGGTAAGAGTCATGATTAATACACCTAATTTTACATGACCTATATCCCCATTGGGAGACCTGGTTGAATTTAGATCCCAGCATCCTTGGCTGGCTGTAGAATGAATGGATTGGGTGATCAGATTCAGTGAGATGCTTCACAACGTGCCATCCAGTGGTCAGAATGGCCCAGAAGCAGAGTGCTGGTTGATTATTGTTTGGACCAGTAATAGGTTCATTCTCTCCATGACACTTATCACAATATCATCTTTTCATGCTCTATTTTTATATCAGGTAATTTCAGATAGCGATTTTTATCATCTGTTTAATATTATATACTTCGTAAATTCCTTCACTGCCCAGGAGCATGCATCCGGGGCCCCAAGATTTATTGACTAAGTAAACATTATGTTGTACCAGCATCTTGTTTTGTTCCATTTATGAACTTCTGTTCATACCTTATTGTATCAGATTGCTTTTTAATTCAAAATTTAGAATTAATCATTATATCGTGATACGTATTGCAATACAGCTTTGTGCATCCCAAATTATTGTGATACACTTTAACATGTTTAAACCTCCAATACGCATCCCAAAATGTGAAATCCCAAATAAATCTTGTTACTTCCAACATTTGTCTTGTTGTTATGAATACAATATGAATCAAATTAAAGTTAACAAATAATTAAGTGCCTGAGACAATTAGGACCAAAAACGTAATTGTATGATAAATGTGTTCTTGTTGAAATTCAACATCTTTGCAGGACTAATGTGATGTGGGCAAGTAACGGTTTTAGTTACTTTTGAAAACTAAAAAGAAGTTCAGATTACTGGTGTCGTTGTACCTTGATGACATGATTATCACAGGCTGGTAACCATATAGCTGGAATACTGCCGAGTAGCATTAAACAGCGATTGAAAGATAGAACACCAGCATTTAGATTGTTGATGCCAATCATCCCATAGTTCTCATTGAAACACTACCCTCACATGAATCAGTCAGGTACATTACAGGTTTCCCCCGTGTAGGTCCGGGTTAGAGTCCGGGTCTTCAGCATCCCGTACTTGCTGTAATAGGCAACTAATAGAATCAGGTAGTCAGACTTATTGACTTGAGGGATGCATGTCATTGTATCCCAATTGTGGAGATTGATGCTCACTGAATTTTCTGGTCAAGGATCAATTAATTTCAGAATATCGTCATGTAGCTGGAATATTGCAGGGTGCTGCATTAAACAAACACACTTCACAAGTTTGTACACACACTGTTGAATACATACAGCAACTATGTTGTGTGGGCACGTAGGATGTATTCATGATGAAAATAGTTTGAACCATTACCACTCATGAACACAAGACCACGTACTTACTTAAATAAAGTCAAACTTATTTTGTTAATAGTACAATACAACAATTATTAGTAAAAGAAACCCGTGAAAATCCGGGGTAGACAAGGTCTTAGCAACCCATGCTTGTCGTAAGAGGTGAGTAACGGGATCGGGTGGCCAGCTCGCTGACTTGGTTGATGCATGTCATCGATCCCAAATGCGTGGATGGATGCTCATGATGTCAATCACTGGATTGTCTGGTCCAGACTTTATTATTTACAGACCGCCGTCATATAGCTGGAATATTGCTGAGTGCGGTGTTAAACAACAAACAAACAAACAGATATTAGGAAAAGATATTACTTTTGGTTCTTCACTTTATTATTAACAATGAGGGGATATGATTTTAAAAAAAACAACAGATCTATAGTGCTCAGAATAAGTTCTTCTAGTATGCTTTGTAAATTTATCCATTGAAAAACTGCATTAACAAGGTTGTCAAGGATTTGCTGATATGAATGGCCATTCAGTCTCTGAAAGGTTTGATGGTATGCATTGTTAACTGTAGCTGATGTCCTGGGCCCACTTGTACAAAGCGATCTTAGCGCTAAGATGATCGTAATTCCCATACTTTAACATAAGCTTAGTGCTAAGATTGCATTGTGCAAGTGGGCCCTGGTGTTTGAGGGTAATCTTACTTCATGTTGTGATCTCTATTGGTCTGCTTGTATTGTAGCAGTCGTCAAAACTTGGAGAAACTATTCCCACCAACGCTGTCTCAGGATGAAGAGACGGACCATCAAGGTCTGTACAAATTTTGGGCCAACACCTGAATGGTCATGACATCTGGCCCACAGATCTGTACCTCTGTAGCAGCCATATTGAACATGTTCTTTAGTCAACTGAGCCTGTTTGTCATTTGTTGTTAACAGAAAATCACCGGTGAATCTCAAACTTCAAATATTACATCAATTTGTTCAGGAGGTCTGATTCCAATTTTTGTGGCAACCATTTTGATAAAACTATTGATGGCCATTTTTTTGTTAAATATGTAAGAACTTCGGTACATTTGTAGTTTGTAGTGGGCTCAGCATGTGCTGGTTTGTGTTGCAATGTTTCTAATTTGGACCTTGTTTTGACCATGCTCTTTGGAATTGCTTGTTTAAATTTGTAATGTTTTTTCTTTGAAGTTAGTCAATTATCATGCTGAAAAATTTGAAGATCAATGCTGACATTTTGTTTAATTGTTCACTTTTAAAACTGTTGATTACATACCAAGGTGAGCTGCCATGAGGGCACTTGTTTATCATGTCTGTCGACACTGTTGATTACATACCAAGGTGAGCTGCCATGAGGGCACTTGTTTATCATGTCTGTCGACACTGTTGACTACATACCAAGGTGAGCTGCCATGAGGGCACTTGTTTATCATGTCTGTCGACACTGTTGATTACATACCAAGGTGAGCTGCCATGAGGGCACTTGTTTATCATGTCTGTCGACACTGTTGATTACATACCAAGGTGAGCTGCCATGAGGGCACTTGTTTATCATGTCTGTCAACACTGTTGATTACATACCAAGGTGAGCTGCCATGAGGGCACTTGTTTATCATGTCTGTCGACACTGTTGATTACATACCAAGGTGAGCTGCCATGAGGGCACTTGTTTATCATGTCTGTCGACACTGTTGATTACATACCAAGGTGAGCTGCCATGAGGGCACTTGTTTATCATGTCTGTCGACACTGTTGATTACATACCAAGGTGAGCTGCCATGAGGGCACTTGTTTATCATGTCTGTCGACACTGTTGATTACATACCAAGGTGAGCTGCCATGAGGGCACTTGTTTATCATGTCTGTCGACACTGTTGATTACATACCAAGGTGAGCTGGCATGAGGGCACTTGTTTATCATGTCTGTCGACACTGTTGATTACATACCAAGGTGAGCTGGCATGAGGGCACTTGTTTATCATGTCTGTCGACACTGTTGATTACATACCAAGGTGAGCTGCCATGAGGGCACTTGTTTATCATGTCTGTCGACACTGTTGATTACATACCAAGGTGAGCTGCCATGAGGGCACTTGTTTATCATGTCTGTCGACACTGTTGATTACATACCAAGGTGAGCTGCCATGAGGGCACTTGTTTATCATGTCTGTCGACACTGTTGATTACATACCAAGGTGAGCTGGCATGAGGGCACTTGTTTATCATGTCTGTCGACACTGTTGATTACATACCAAGGTGAGCTGCCATGAGGGCACTTGTTTATCATGTCTGTCGACACTGTTGATTACATACCAAGGTGAGCTGCCATGAGGGCACTTGTTTATCATGTCTGTCGACACTGTTGATTACATACCAAGGTGAGCTGCCATGAGGGCACTTGTTTATCATGTCTGTCGACACTGTTGATTACATACCAAGGTGAGCTGGCATGAGGGCACTTGTTTATCATGTCTGTCGACACTGTTGATTACATACCAAGGTGAGCTGCCATGAGGGCACTTGTTTATCATGTCTGTCGACACTGTTGATAAGTAGGACAGTATCAGTGTCAACTGTTGCTATTTTGACAGGTTGTATTCAGGTGAAATACATTGATTGTTGTATCACCTTGTGTTGCAGAACATATTGTATCCACACCATCGGAACATTTGGGCAGTTTGCAGTTGTCTTGTGAACCTGTCAGAGTGGTGGAGACGGTGGATGAAAGCCTGTGAGTAGTTCAGCTCATTCTAGGCTGGACTTAAATATTCTAGGGTCCATAAGTAGGAATAGGAGTTATTATTTGACAAACAGGGCTTGACATCTGTACAAAACAGACACTAGGTAACATCTACTAGGCCAGTTTGTGTACCACTAGCCTGATAAACATTTGCAGGTATTGGCATTGGTCCATGTGTATTTATCTGTATGTTTACAGAATGTTTCAAAAGTCAACATTTTTAGTTTACAGTTAATAGTTGTCATTCATGACTAATAACATCTGTACAAATATTCGATTCGGCCCTAAATTTAACCACTAAATTTGTAGAGGTAGTAAGTGCATGATTCTATTCCACCATTCATCTTGGCCTTTACAAGTGGTGGCCAGGATGCAACTGGAGTTTGTCAGCATCACATGTCTCAGAACTGTGTTTTTGTTTCCAGTGACGTGTTGGCTCCCTCCCCTGAAGCATATGGAGACATACCCGTCATCATACCCAGCTCTCCCACTGCCGGGGAGGTCGAGCCAGGTGAGCTAAGGCCGAGTGCACACTCGGAGACACGAACACCAGCTCACATTATGAGCTGAAAAACATATACATCGTGAACTTTTCAGTGTGACAGGTACCAGTTTCTATGACAATGTTACTTGTAGTAAGTTGACGTTTTCACTTCCAGCTGACATTAAAAACTGATTGAGATATCCCTACGCAGGCAAGTCTCACAGAGCTATCAGTTTTGACCGTGTTCACATTGATGAAACATGGAGAGGAAGTTAAAACTTTCTTAGTTGATCTGTTGAGTGGTTTTAGAAATAACTTTTACAATTACAAGCTATTTGCATTTGAAAACAGAGTTAGGTTGTGATACTTATGGTTCAAAATATATTGACTGATCTGAACCAATTTTGCTCATTGCATATCTTCATTCACATAAAGGCCTAGTACTTACTGTAGGTTGTAGACATGCTATTGTCATGATGGTGTTGCTGCTCAATGATCTAGCAGCTAGCAAGGCTCAAGGTTTATTGTTGAAAAACACCAGAAGCATTTACCTCTTTTTATAAAACAAATTCATTCAGCTTTTCTTACATGACAGATACACAATCTGAGAAATTTGTTTCCATGTTTGTGTATTGTAAGTTTTTTGTGAGACATTTTGTATATTTTATTATAATCAAGTGTAGACTGCTCCAGTCTAATAGGAAAGGTACATAGTGTCTTGGTTTAATACAAGAAAAGTTGTGAAATACCTAATGCTTCTGTCTTGATGCTTTAAACATCTCCTATCCTCCAGATGAGTGCACCTACAACCCAGATGCTGATAGGACATTGGAAGCCGAAGACAGGGTAAATTTGGGAGTTTAGGTTGACGTAAACTAACCCTGGCAGCTATTTACTGGTGGAATCAAAATTGTTCAAATAAGAACCCCCCCCCCCCCCCCCCCCCCACAAAATGCCTCACCTGGGGCTTCAACTGATGCCGAGCAACCAATGCTTGTCCTACCACCTACCACCCAATGGGTGATCAGGCTCAGTGACTTGGTAGATTGCTTGTCGTCATGGTGTAAAAGCTTGTCGTAAGAGGTGACTAACGGGATCGGGTGGTCAGGCTCGCTGACTTGGTTGATGCATGTCATCGATCCCAATTGCGTGGATGGATGCTTATGATGTCAATCACTTGATTGTCTGGTCCAGACTCGATTATTTACAGACCGCCATTATATAGCTGGAATATTGCTGAGTGCGGCGTAAAACAATTGTTGCTCATAATTACTGGATTGTCATTTTCAGACTCCATTATTGCCATGCTGCCATGATATAACTGAAATATTGCTGGGGCAGTAATATATATATATTGCTGAAACAACAACCAAAATACTTTGGTTTCTGTTTTCTAGCAAGCTAAGAGGCATTCTTTGGACCGGCGTGAACGGCTTCCACCTCCATCAAATACTGATGAGCCAATCACAGTGGAAGATACAAATCCAGATCAGCTAGTCACAGTGGAGGACAAAGTTATTGAAAAGGAGGAGGTTTGATATTTTTTATTGTTACCCATGTGGGATCAGAGAATGACAGTGTTGTTCGAAATGTAAATGCTCAGTTGGTAATTGTAATGCTATTACTGCTTTGGATCATGTTTGATTTGCTGTTGCAGAAGAAAAGACAGTTGTGATTATGTTTTAATGTACATGATAACCTTTAAATATAGTAGTTTCCTGTTGAAGGATGAGGTGGTGGTGTTGTTGGACACCAACGTGCGGACCCTGGCAGGGGAGGAGACGCAGGGGGAATCACTGCACCTCGTATACACTGTGTCACAGCCTGCAGACACCAGGCTACCATCACAGCACACAGACACCAGGCTGCCATCACAGCACACAGACACCAGGCTGCCATCACAGCACACAGACACCAGGCTGCCATCACAGTCTAAGGTACCACACAACATTTCATATTCCTTTGAAAATCAATGCAGAATTATGTTATTTTCAAAGAACATTAAATGCTATCTCAGGCTGAAATAAAAAATGGTTCTCAGGCAATACCTTTCGAAAATATCATGCGGGGTCGTCTTATACACAGGGTTGAACAGGGTTTTTTTAGGTTTTTTTCCCCAAACACAAAGACACTGGAAACACTATGTCAACAAATCTGTACTGAAGTACGCAAATTAATCATGTAATTACACTGTCTGGTTGTTAAAAGAGTATTATTAACTCAGTATTATTTACAGCAACCACGGCCCTATTACCGCTATGACACTTTGAAACAAACTTTAGTGGATAGAGAATGGATATATATATCATAAATGCCATACATTGAATTGCTGAAAGTCATATTCGTTGTAGTTTGACTATCATATGTCAAAATAAAGTTTTCGCAATTGCGGGCATGGTAGCGGGAGCATCAACTGTGATTGGTCAAATTCTTCAATTCATCTTAATCTCGCAATCAGAACAGGAAATACAATTTAATCGGTAAATCATCATGTTTAGGGATGGTTTATCTCAAATTGGTATTGGCCAAGTTTAATATAATCTGTTATTTTCCCTGAATTCGCTGAAGGGATAGGATGTAATTTTTTTCTGCGGAAGACAAACACGTTTTTATTGCAAATGTAGGGATTTTGTATGCACTCCTATTGCTGCTAAGACCGTAACACACAAGATGCCCAGTAAAGTAGTGCGCCTGAAAAGGGAAGCATTTGCACGTTATTTTGGATCGCATTGTTTTTAAGTATTGTAGCATTTCACTGTTGGGGTCATGTTTTCTAGATGCGGAATATTTAAGGATTTATTTTTTTTTGAAAATGGAAATAAAAACGAAATGTGCGGCAGACTTTGTGATGATGCGGTGGTGCCTGAGAACCAAGAACGTTTTCTTTTTTAGCCTTACATGATCATGTGGTTTTGGCAGGGATATTTGTAAAGTAGACAATAGACATAAGGAAAGTAAGAACTGACAAACCGAAACACGAGATAAATAATGAGTAATATGAACAGTACACATAATCTAGTCATCAACATTATAACAGTTAGGCTTAAAAAAATAAAAGAATTGGTTCTCAGGCAATAGTTTTTGAAAATATAGTGCTGGCAGGAGGTGTCTTATTTTGTTGTTGTTGTTCAAATTCGTAAGTAACCAAATAAACAGTTGTGTAACCAAAAAAACAATTGTAATCAATCAACCGGGGAAAGGGCCTCTGTACATAAATGTATTCCTCGATAAGTAAAATACTGGAATACAGTATTTGACTACCGTTGGGCTAATTTAAGGAATATCTAAGGATTTTTAATCAAAAAAATTAAATGAAAATTTAAACGAAACATGCGGCAGACTTTATGATGATGTGGATGGTGCCTGAGAACCAAGAATATTAAATTTTTTTAGCCTTACATATCGGTATAACGTGACAAACAGGTCTTACTCTCACAGCAGCTGTTACAATGTACAGGAAGACACACGTGATAATATATGGATCATTGTTGTAAGTGTAATAAGATTATGAATCTCATACATGATACATGCATATGATAAATAGGTACCATGTACATACATATATACTGATCTAGTAATAAAATAGTTTACATGATAATTATGGCATGACACATTTAATATGCTACACAAACAAACAGACTGTACCTGGATTACACAAAGTGTGCCTACCCTTGGAATGTGACTGGGGTGTCCCCATATCACCACAACATATCCAGAATCTAAATAAAACATATCCTTTTATAACAACAAGTTATACAACTGTACTTTTTGCATCCCATATATAACATACAGTATATTACGCAGAACTTATCACAAAAGTGTTTCAAACAGCCTATTCCTTAAAATAACAGTTACACTCTTCCTTCATTCATACAAGAATAAAGGGATAGAAAGTTTATGTATTAGTAATTACAATTACAAAAATATAAGCCATATGTTTGCAACATTTACTTATAGATTATAGCTGTGATTTAGATAATAAACACTTTTAAACACTAATATTAAACTACTTAATATTACAGGTTTAATATACTGCAAGTGCACACAGAAAACATCGTAAACTAACCTGATATACATGATCTGCTGACAACTTGTCATGCAAAGAGTGTTTGTAGACTGAGAACATGCAGTGAGACAAAGGGTCAACTTGAGTCTTAGCTTGGCCAATCAGTTGGACATGTCATGGCTTAGGTTCGTTATAGGCCTAGGACCTGAAGGACACATGAACAATACTTAACTATCCTAACCACTAAGTATGCATAAACGTTAAACACAGAACTTGAAATGGAATAAAAGACACTGAAGAATATACTACATGTGTACAAGGTTACACCTGCCACATGTGTATCTCACGTTCGTTTGAACTGCAGGTGGCAGGAACAGATGACCAGAGCAAGGAGGACCAGGAAGGTATGTTGATGATTGTGTGGATTGAACACTGCCTCAAATCCTGCTTGTGATATTAAGACACTGAACCATCTTCATTAGAACTTGAAGCTGTCAAAGGAACAGCTGTGGCGGTCCTAGTCTGCAGATACGTGTTGGCTATTCATGGAATTATGAAATATTGTAGTTGGTGGAAATTAGGATATGTTGGTGTCTGAAATAAGGGGCTGAAAAAATCCAGAACAATTTAAGTCCTGTCTTTTGAAAGTCTGAATTTCAATTTCAGAGGAAGCAAATATACATGCATGTAAGAGTTAACTGCCCTTGACAGAACAGTTCTCGAAGTTAATCTTGATCTTATAAGTCCTGACTGCTTGAGCTAACATGAGCTAAATGTGTTTCATCCAGGAGGAGGTCATTGGCATAAAATATGTCACTGGAAAATATAGTTGAAAACTTTCACAATACAGGCTTTGAAATTATTAGTATCAGATCTGATATGCTTTCTGTTATTAATCAGTACAGAGGCAACAAAGCCTTTTCCTCTTTACAGTAACAGTGAACTGCATGTTTGTTTTGGGAAGTTTGCCGTATGCAGTCTGGTGTATACAGCTTGTTGTATGCAGTCTGGTGTATACAGCTTGTTGTATGCAGTCCGGTGTATACAGCTTGTTGTATGCAGTCCGGTGTATACAGCTTGTTGTATGCAGTGTGGTGTATACAGCTTGTTGTATGCAGTCCGGTGTATACAGCTTGTTGTATGCAGTGTGGTGTATACAGCTTGTTGTATGCAGTGTGGTGTATACAGCTTGTTGTATGCAGTCCGGTGTATACAGCTTGTTGTATGCAGTCTGGTCTATACAGCTTGTTGTATGCAGTGTGGTGTATACAGCTTGTTGTATGCAGTCTGGTCTATACAGCTTGTTGTATGCAGTGTGGTGTATACAGCTTGTTGTATGCAGTCCGGTGTATACAGCTTGTTGTATGCAGTGTGGTGTATACAGCTTGTTGTATGCAGTCCGGTGTATACAGCTTGTTGTATGCAGTCCGGTGTATACAGCTTGTTGTATGCAGTCCGGTGTATACAGCTTGTTGTATGCAGTCTGGTCTATACAGCTTGTTGTATGCAGTGTGGTGTATACAGCCTGTTGTATGCAGTCCGGTGTATAAAGCTTGTTGTATGCAGTGTGGTGTATACAGCTTGTTGTATGCAGTCTGGTGTATACAGCTTGTTTTATGCAGTGTGGTGTATACAGCTTGTTGTATGCAGTCTGGTGTATACAGCTTGTTGTATGCAGTGTGGTGTATACAGCTTGTTGTATGCAGTCTGGTGTATACAGCTTGTTGTATGCAGTGTGGTGTATACAGCTTGTATGCAGTGTGGTGTATACAGCTTGTTTTATGCAGTGTGGTGTTTACAGCTTGTTGTATGCAGTGTGGTGTATACAGCTTGTATGCAGTGTGGTGTATACAGCCTGTTGTATGCAGTGTGGTGTATACAGCTTGTTGTATGAAGTCTGGTGTATACAGCTTGTTGTATGCAGTGTGGTGTATACAGCCTGTTGTAAGCAGTCTGGTGTATACAGCTTGTTGTATGCAGTGTGGTGTATACAGCCTGTTTTATGCAGTGTGGTGTATACAGCCTGTTGTAAGCAGTCTGGTGTATACAGCTTGTTGTATGCAGTGTGGTGTATACAGCTTGTTGTATGCAGTGTGGTGTATACAGCTTGTTGTATGCAGTCTGGTGTATACAGCTTGTTGTATGCAGTCTGGTGTATACAGCCTGTTTTATGCAGTGTGGTGTATACAGCTTGTTGCACCTGGATTAAAATCCTTAATCTATGACCCACATCACTTCTGACTTACTGTCATGTAAAACTAACTTGTCACAATATTTCTAAAGTACTTTTCAAAGCAGCGTTACGCTGCATCTGATCAATCGGTATAATGTGAAAAACCTGAGTGGATCCTTTTGTAATAGTTTTGTGACATAATTTTTGTACATGCCTCAACACACGCTGCTGTGTACAGTTACTGCTTGACCTTACTCGTTGTAGAAAACTTTATTTCAGTCTTGCTACTGACTGGTTTTGATCTCTGTTCCTGAACTTTGATAATGTTTGTATGTCCAGAATGCTGTCCTGATTCTCAAGACCTGGCTCTTCATCTGTCCCAGTCCCAGGGAGGTTCACACACTCCTACAGGTACTCCATGGCTAGAGGAGTCATCAACATGATGCTGCAACATAGCACCTCTGTATACACAGCTTTATTACAGCTGATGGGACTGTTATTGCTGTCTGTAGCACCTGACGACTGTGTCTGGTCTACCCCCAGATGTATTATCCACTCCTGATAAACCCTCTAATTTTCATGCATCAACGTCACTACATTCATGGTCTATCGGTACTTTCAACCTTGAACTTGGTGTTACAAATGAATGTATCCCCCCCCCTTGGACTAGACTGACATTTGTGGACAGTGTGTAGCCCCCCTCGGACTAGACTGACATTTTTGGACAGTGTGTAGCCTACCCCCACCCCACCCCCGCCTCGGACTAGACTGACATTTGTGGACAGTGTGTAGCCCCCCCTCAGACTAGACTGACATTTGTGGACAGTGTGTATCTCCCCTCAGACTAGACTGACATTTGTGGACAGTGTGTATCTCCCCTCAGACTAGACTGACATTTGTGGACAGTGTGTAGCCCCCCTTGGACTAGACTGACATTTTTGGACAGTGTTTAGCCCCCCTCAGACTAGACTGACATTTGTGGACAGTGTTTAGCCCCCCTCAGACTAGACTGACATTTGTGGACAGTGTTTAGCCCCCCTCAGACTAGACTGACATTTGTGGACAGTGTTTAGCCCCCCTCAGACTAGACTGACATTTGTGGACAGTGTTTAGCCCACCTCAGACTAGACTGACATTTGTGGACAGTGTTTAGCCCCCCTCAGACTAGACTGACATTTGTGGACAGTGTGTAGCCCCCCTCAGACTAGACTGACATTTGTGGACAGTGTGTAGCCCCCCTCAGACTAGACTGACATTTGTGGACAGTGTGTAGCCCCCCTCAGACTAGACTGACATTTGTGGACAGTGTGTATCCCCCCTTGGACTAGACTGACATTTGTGGACAGTGTGTATCCCCCCTTGGACAAGACTGACATTTGTGATTAGTTACTAATATCCTCTGAACAGTGTCAACTGATGCAATCCCGTTGTGAATCTATGGTGCTCTGCATTTGGTGTTGCTCCATGGTAATTACAACAACTTTCTCATCATTGAAACCATCTGATGACGAAAGAAATCATATTGCTAACATGACGTGACTTGATAACTTGATCGCCTCTTGACCTACACTGGACCAAGTTTGTTATAATGAAGCTATTTTTTCCTGCTGAATGCAGATGTTTCTGACTGATATTTGTGATTTGGAAATTCTGAACATGTTTTTAGATTCTACATATATTTTCTTATACCGATAATTGATCTCGGAGAGAGATGCTGCACACTTTATTGCCAGGTCACTCCTTGTTCAAATCATCAAGCTGGTATGATGCATTCATACGCCACCTTTATCATTGCTTGTACCTGTATTGTTTTCAATGTTGAATTTAGATTATAGGTATCGTTTACATGAATTATGAATAGAGATATTGTATTTACTGTGCCTTGTGTATTTCAAAATGTGTCTTACTCATTGTCACTTATTACCCCAGGGGTACATTTCAAAATATACTCGTATAATAATCTCAATATGTCACTGTGACCTGTATAAACCGAATGTGGACCAGGTAATGCTATCCCCCAGTTTCTACCAGTTTGTGGAAGTCTAAGATGTGTACAGGAGACAGGAGTGGGAGATTCACTGTTCCATGTTTGTTACAGCCCAGGTGAGCAGTCAGACGAAGGCTGCATCCCCACCAGAGATGGCAGAGGAACGTGGAGCAAGAGCAAGTCAGTCCAAGTCAGCTTCAACATCCACTGACTCAAGTATGTGATTTAGGATATATTTGTAACTTTATGTTGCTGGGAGAAAGTTTATTTTGGGTTTTATGGCCAAAGTGAAAAATGCACAAGATTTAAAATTTAAGCAATCTGTTTCAAGTTTCTTATTTTTTGTCAGAAGTTAGTACCTGTGCTTGGGACCCGTGAAGATCCACGGTTGAAAAGGTCTTCATCAACCCATGCTTTCCATAAGAGGCGACTATGCTTGTCGTCAGAAGTGACTAATGGGATCGGGTGGTCAGGTTCGCTGGCATGGTTAAAAGCTTGTCATCATATCCCAAATATGTTGATCGATGCTCATGATGTCAATCACTAGATTGTCTAGTCCAGACTTATTTTCAGATCACCACCATATAGCTGGAATATTGCTGAGTGTGGCTTTAAAATACAAACAAACAAACATTTACAGCATTTTTTTAAATGTCCTGTGTATTAGCTGAAATTTTATCCCAGCCAGGTTCCTGAAATGTTTCTCAATTTAAAGCATGGCTGTGTTTGTTGAAACTAGAAGTGTATCGTAATGATAGGGACGATGTGTTTTTTGCCACAGATGGCTTTCATCTGACATTGCCTAAAGATGGCGCTTTGATTCATCCTGTCCAAGTTCCTCAGAGTGACAAGGGGGAAGATAAAACAAGCTCACCACACCAGTAAGTTAGATTACAAGATGAGGCATGTGTAGTTTAATTGGCCCCTACATATATTGGTCTGAGCCAATATCGTAAAATCTGGAAAGGATATGTAGCAGAGTAATTATGTTGTCATTCATTCAACAGATTCTTGTGAAATTGCTAAGCTGATACTGTATCCCAAATAGCATGAAGTTTGATGACAGGCACAGTACCACGGTTGTGTCTTGCAGAGATGAAGGAGATGCTGTAGATGCTGCTGTTACTGCTGCCCCCTCGCTGTCTATAGCGGCGCTGGTCTCACAGAGCCAGAGCACAGAGGAGACGACATTCAGGATACAGAGTAAGGAAGAGCACCACATTGTTTAACATAGTTGGAGCTCATGAAAGCGCTAAAGTCTTGATGCACCGGCACCACTGCATCATCACAAATTCTGCCGCATGTTTCGTTTTTATTTTCATTTAAAAAAAAATTATAATAAAATCCTTAAATATTCCATGTCTTGAACACAGATCCCGGCGGTGAAATGCTACAATACTTTAAAGATCGCGATCCAATATAGCAAGCAGTTACAGGAGTTTGTGTGCTTGTTTTGCCCTTTGCAAATTTTTTGAATGAAAACATGAAATTTTAATGTAAAGCATCACTGGACATTACGATTTACAAGTTATGGTATTTGTGTACTGGATGCGGGACAATGTTTCATACACAGAGATTAAGATTACATTTGTATTTGTCTCATAAAATGACTGAAATGAAAAAAAAGGCTGTCCACCAACACTACTGTTTATAAAGCCATTGCCTGAGGACCAATTCTTTTTAAGCCCTTTTATTGTTTTAAGCCTGAAGTCTTATTGTTGTAAATGGATCACCAAAATAAAACCACAGATGTACAATGAAAGTGAAATGACATGCAGGGATTTCTTTTGTAAAATCATACATATGTCAGACAGAGGGATCGTCGTCATTGGTTGATTTGCTTTCATTGGAGCAGTTATACCGACATCTGGGCCATGTGACATAATACAGAGCATGGTGTCTGGCAACAAGTGGATGATGCTGTCTAAATTAGAGGATAAACAGTTCTCTATTTGTGCTGAAACCCACTAGAAAGTGATGTATATGTACTGGTTCGTAGTGTAGCCTGACCTTATGACTCCCTGTCTGTAGAGCCAGACCTGCGGATGTCGGAGGAGGGGGAGGAAGGGAGCGAGGTGAATGTGTTCAAGAAAACACGATCTGGTGTGCGCAGACAGGTGGATCGCCAACTCCATCTTTCAGAGGAGAGGTATGAACTGTGTTTGAAATACTGCTGAATTTTCCAATGATAGAAATTGTTTGTATGGAACCAAAATGTCTTCCAATTTCAAATGATAATCATACTTGCCATAGGTTATATCAAATGTTTGTCAAAAAATTATGATCACCATGCATTTGAAACCTTGACAGCATTGTTGGATGAATAATTGTGAAACTGTGCTATGAACATACCTAACATAGACTCTGGCACATGTAAAAACATGTGAATGTAGCTGCAGGTCCTATGTGATACTGAATTTCAGATAAGCCTTCCTTTAGGGCAGCTTGACCTATCTGTCTAATGTGTGTATACATGCTGCTCCCTAATTAGTCAAAACATTTCTACTCAACATTTACACAGGACCCAAGTAGTCATCTTTAGTCAAAGGTGTGGTCCTCGGGTTGAGTAGTATATTAACCTTATGGGGATGCTGGCTTAGAATTGATACCCAGCAACCTATGCTTCTTGTACAACACAATCACTGGATTTTCTGGACCAAACTCGATTATTTACAGGCAGCCTTTGAATAGCGGGAATATTGCTGAGTGTGGGCCAGCACTAAACCGCAAACAAACGATAAACCTTTACATTTTGTGGTGAAGGTATTTGACCCTTGCTTGGAGCCTTGTAGATGGTAATTTGGTCTTGCCTTCCATTATGCAGTGAGGATTTCTTCAATGTAGAACTGAGAGGGAAGAGGAAATCAGGACCATCTGCTGAGACCAAGTCTCCGCCAACTGAGAAGAGAGCTCGTACAGGGGACATAATTCATATTGATCAAGATGCAGAAACCCAACCTGATCAATCTGTTAGTGAGAAAAAACCTGCACATGTAAGCATACTGTCAGTGAAAAATGTTATAATGGACATTTGACAAGATGGCCATGAATATCATGAAGAATAGTAATTAGTGAGAATGATAATGTTTGCTGCTGTTGCTAAAGAGCTAACTACATCACATTGTTGGGCATCATTGATCAACATGAAACCGGGTCATGGTGTCTCCAGTCAGTCACTCGTCACATTCTTCATATGGAGAATCTGGGGCAGAATAGGTCCCCCACTGGAGTCATAAGGTCCTCAGTAGCCCAGTAGCTGCTTACTCATCAAATACTATGCACACTTTAAGTCTGTTATAACAAGTATTTAGTATTTGATACATAGAACAAACAGAGGGGATAGTTTATCAACTCTTTTTGATATCTAAACACTTTATTATGCTTTTTGATACTTTAATACTAAGTATGCCAGAAAGTTGATAGTAGACATCATGATGGTAAATATGTCGTAAGTTCAGGTGTCACGATGCATCCAACCATTGCTTACAAGCCGAGTGATGAAGGTATATATATGTTAATGTGTGGAAGCTACATCAATATTCACTCTTGTCATTTGTAGACTCAAGAAAAGGTTAATGCTCCTGACCCGTTTGATGAAAACACAGAGATTTATGAAGTAGCTAAGAGTGTGGACATAGAAATGGTGGAGGATAAGGTGTCAAGCTCCCTACAGGAAGGAAGCTTGTTACAGCTGCAGATAACTCCCCAGGGTGATGGTGGAGCATCCCTAAGGAAGGAGGCTGAAGATCAGGACACACCTCTGCAGCACGTGCAGTCACAAACAGTCATGCAGACTGATGAAACCAGCAAACCAGTTGCAAGCAGGGGTGTGACTGCTCTCAGTCCAAAACCCAGCACCTCAAAACATGATTTGTATGAAAAAGAAGTGTCAAGTAGAGATTTGGAAAAGACCAGGAGTTCTCAATTTAAGGAGAAAGAGAAGCAGACGGTTGGAAAAACAGCACATGTGGACTCGACTTCAGGGTCGGTGGCGGACAGTAAGGGAGGCCGTCTCGCCAGTGTGAGTTTGTTGAAGGATTCGGGTATCGGTGATCCCCTCAATGTGACATCTGTGACGGAGACATCTCCTCAAGCTGCCCCCATGGTTTCTCTGCGGAGGAAATCCTCTGATCCTTACACCTTCCACGGGTCCCAGTCTCAGCAGATGACAACGGAACAGCCCATCACCAGCAGGGTTGGTAGTACATGTTGCACAGCCCAGGATATCGATGTTAATTTAATGGTTTTTATACAATTTTTGGATCAGTCCTGTGTAGTGTTAAAGATTATTATGATTTCACACTTTATTTACAGAAACCTTTACCAACAACCCCATTATCATCAAGGAAAAAACCTGGAAGAGGGCTGAAAAGAGTCAGTGCTAAAAAGGTTGCAAAAGATGATAGTTCCTTGTCTTCAGATTTGAAGGCATCGACAAGCAAACCAAGGCCTAAAAAAGTGCGCAAGCCTGTCACCAGGATCCAGAAGTTGCCTGGCAGAAAAACTGCCATACGGGACAAGCCAGAAGATGCTCCCGGTAATAGTACTAACTAATCTCATGTAGGTTTAGTGCAGGTATCACCTTGCAAGATTAGTTTATTGAACTGTCTAACAGATTTAGTGAATCTTAGCAATTATAGGTTTGTGAAGGTTAGTTATTGGTGGATTTACAAGATTACTGTGATCAGTTAGAACATATTGTGTTATACTTGTGATCCTTTGTTGTTGTCAGGAGACAGTGGTGAGCCGCAGGTGGCAGTCACCAGTCCCGGCACAGGGTTTGAGGCGGACGTGAGTCACTCCCTGCCCAGTCAGAGGTCAACAGAGAGACATGTAGCATTCCAGAACATCCCTGGCAGGCCACCATCATCAGCCTCCTCCGCACCAGGAGCGGTAAGACTGACTCTAGTTCCTCAAACATTGGATGTAGCTTTTCATTAATCAGTGTTGTACCAGAGTGGCAACGTCCTGCAATCTGCTGTTTGTGAGTTTGAATCTCTGATTTGTTATGATGATGATGACCCTTTACTGTCTGTATATGGTAACATCTGCATCATATGGGGCTTCCCTCCCACATTAGGCTGACACACTGTGTTGTAACTGATACGCTGTTCGAAGCAGGTTAACAGTCAACCTATTCATTAAAGATAACATTATGAATGACATAGTGGTGACAGTTGTTTCCTCATTGTTTCAGTCTGCAGATCTGTCCGACTCCCAGATGTCGGACCAGCTGACAGAGACGGTGATCATCACAAGGAAGAAGAAGACTGTTGAGATTGAGACAATTGTCAGAATACTCACCAACAGAGAGGGCAAGGTGGTGGGGCGGGTCAAGAAAGAGGTGAGTACAAAGTTCTCCAAGATGATCGGAAAAGAGCAGGGTTCACCCTTGGATTTTTTTACATGGACCCTTTATGTGAAAATTTCAAATGTTCCAAAGGTACACCCACACTTGCCCATACAGCACAATGTTAAAATGCCCCACTGTATTTGAAAATGTGGGCCTTTATTCATGAAGGAGCAGTGAGTATAGTTTTACGCCGCTTTTAGCAATATTACGACAATATCACGGCGGGTGGCATTAGAAATGGGCTTCACCCATGTCGGGAGTTGAACCCTGGTCTTCGGCATGACGAGCGAACGCTTTAACCACTAGGCTACCTGACTGCCCCTGAAAGAGCAGACGTAGGATAGCTGTTACAGTTATATTGTGTCTTACACAACCCCATTATACAAGGATAAGTAAGTAAATGCTAGAAATGTGTATTAAGATTGCCTAACTGGAAGTCAAGTGAGCTTATGCCTGTTTGTCCTGCATCTGTTGTGCGTTGTGTGTCGTCCATAGTAAACATCTTTTCCTTACAAACTAATGAAGCTGAAACTTCACATCCTTGTTCCCCCCACTGATCACACCCTTATTAGTTCAAGGAGTTTGAATCCAAGTTTCAGTATGGCCCTGTCTGCAGGGTAACCGTTCCAATTATCGTGATATTTTTAATATTGACCTTTGCACTTTGACCATGCTCCTAAATCCTTTGAAAAGCATTTTGTTTCTCTTGTATTTGTAAACATATTTTCATCAGAAAGCACCCAACCAATGAAACAGAAGTTTCACATGCTTGTTCTGTACCAATGATGACACCTGAATTTGTTTATGATGTTTGTATCTGATTTTTCAGTATTGCCCTCGTCACACATACACAAGCATGTATGGAATACAACAATGAGAAAAAGTACAAAATAATATACCTATGACATGATACATATTCATATGTTACTTGTATTCTTTTTATTCATCTAGTAGTATAGGTAATAGGGGTTCTGGACCACTTCCACTGGAGCTGGATTCATATACCTATACTGCTACTACAGGGGGAATTTTTTATGCCAAAATGACTATGCGATTCAACGATAGTCATGAGATTCAGCTCCAGCTCACCAATACCTGGGTCCAATCATTGCTTTAGATGAGTCTAAATAAAGCACCGATAAAGCGATATTCAACATTTTCATTAAGTTCTTCCTTCATTTTACTAGGAGACCAGACTATATAACTACACTCTTTTTGTAAATTGATAAGAAACAATTGATTACCGTATTTGGTTGGTTTGACATCACTGATATAATAAAAACCTTGTGGTAATTCTCTCCATTTAATAGTTTTTTCCATTATTATATATTTATGTAAGCATTTGTCTAAATGTAATCACACGATAGTAAGCAATTTATTTTTAATCTCCAACCAGTTCTTTGGTTTTGGCACGGAATAATTGACGCGCTTGTTGCCTCCCTTGTTCTATGAACTTTTTGTTATCGTCTTCGCTAATATCATTGGTCTTACGAGAATTTGATCGAATCTCCTGCTTCATTTCATTGTATTTGGTGAGTTCCGACAGCACTAAACGAAACTCATCCTCGGATATCTTACAATCGGCCACTGCTGTCGAAATATGATCCTCAATGCTGTTCAACTTTGCATCGGCAAGTATCCGAATACTATCGTGTTTTAATGCTTTCTTTTGCAACCTACGAGAAATGAATTTTATCGCTATTCCTGCCAGTCCCGAGGCTCCAGCCGCTATTTCCATGCCGAGCACGATAGGCACGGCGATTATAGTTGATAGTAAACCGACACCGGCTACACCGAGTCCCATGCCAGCCACTACAAGCGCGGTGTCAACTCCGTCCAGAGCATTCACGGCTCTGCGATACTTTTTATACAATCCAAGTCTCAACTCCCTATCCTTTTCTATTCGATGTTTTATGTCGTTTATTTGATGTAATCGAAATCCATCAACAGTTTCCATCATTTCATCGAGCGCTGGATATAAACTCATAGTGTATATTACGAATATATAATAGTCTTTAATTGGTCTTGCTTAAATGTTTTGAGAGTATACATCAACCTTATCAAATGTATATTATACGGCAAGAATATCTTAGAAAGAGAAATACTACCACTTTTAATAATTTGAACCCCCTCGAGGGATGTAACGGGTGATGCACCGACATGAATAATACTGCAACGTTGACGCTCGTGTTTCTTGAGCCATTTAATCGATAGACCTGGTAATATTTCGAAGGCATCTACCGGTGCATCTCCGAACAAGACTTCAATAATAAGCGTAGAAATATTAGGTATTGCACTCAAGTTCTGTTTAATATCATCGAATTCTGTAACCAAATTTAAACTAACATTTTGGATTGCCGGACGACTATATAACATATGACCTGGTTTTTCTGGCAGGGGAGTGACTAACACACTTTTTCGTTTTGACGGGATATAGGCCGCGAGTACGATGCCACTATTTATTATCTTAGTTAAATTATGTCCCTTATCCATCATCGCATAAGGTGGGGTAATGACGATATTAAGTAGCCACTTGATGTTTGCCTCAACCATAGTCCATTTATTCTCACTGTTGTAAATGATATTGTACGGAGTGGTTTTAAGGAGTCTACTGACGTCGACATCGCTCAAATCTTCCAGATTACCCGTGAATGTGACTTCTTTCCGCTTGTATACATTATCGTGTAAGTGTAAAGCGTATAACTTACCATTGGTACCGGGTTTACCGAATCCTTCTGTGTCTCCGATATCGGAAAGCGCAATTGTATTACATTGTCTTATCGTTCCAGGGCCTGATGCATCAACCATTATTTATAATATGGAGTGTTACACTTAAGTATCCTATATGTACAGGTTGGTTTTTTACATCTAATACAGAAATTTTGAGGTCTGAAATAATACCACGCTTCAATTTTTTATATTGTAATGATGAGAAAGATTCCGTTCTACCGCTATTGTATTTTTCATTTTTCACTGGAACACTTCTGAGCAAAGTTGAAGGACTTTCTTGTTGAATATTATCCGTTGTACTGATTTGATCAAGATGGATGCACAGCTCTTTATAGGGAACTAAATCGGGTAATGTATTTCCCTCATTTGATGAATCGACTATTATAGTATAATTGGTTGCAAATCCAATTGTAATTCTTAAGTTCCTGTAAGGAATTACACCCATTCCTCCAGGGGATAATTTCAGTCTCCCAGTCGCCTCATTTTGTGTTAGACTAGCTCCATAAGGCTTAAAAAATTCATCATTGAGTGAGCATACGCTGTAATACCCATCAGGTATAGTAATAATTCTATCTCCTTCATGTGTTAATATTATCTCATTATTTCCTCTCGCAGCACTTATATTGGTCCACCGTGGGTAATATGTTACATCGCATAGAGCGACTTCAAGTTGTCCATCCGAGTTATCGATAGTACGAAGCAGTTCAATAGACTGACTATTTGTTATTCCCAGGAGTGTAACATACATATCAAATATACAATGATACTATATCATAACTTAAATATGGAATCAACCATTATTTATAATATGGAGTGTTACACTTAAGTATCCTACATGCACAGGTTGGTGTTTTACATCTAATACAGAAATTTTGAGGTCTGAAATAATACCACGCTTTAATTTTTTATATTGTAATAACGAGAAAGATTCCGTTCTACCACTATTGTATTTTACATCTTTCACTGGAACACTTCTGAGCAAAGTTGAAGGACTTTCTAGTTGAATATTATCCGTCGTGCTTATTTGATCAAGATGAATGAACAACTCTTTATAGGGAACTAAATCAGTTACGCCGCCAATACTTCCCATATATGTAGTTCTGTCATTAAATATTATTTCCTGCCCCAATCCAAGTGTGTTTGCTAAGTTATCACCAATAATTATATCTGGTCCTTCATGGATGATTTTCACTGCCCCAGTGGACTCATTTTGTGTGATACTAGTTTTAGGAGGATGAAAATATTCCTCATTAAAAAATTCATCATTGAGTGATCTTATGCTGTAATACCCATCAGGTATAGTAATAGATGTATTTTGGTCATCTATTTTAAAAATCTTATTATTACCTCTCGCAGCACTTATATTGGTCCACCGTTGGTAATACGTTACATCGCATAGAGCTACTTCGAGTTGTCCATCCCAGTTATCGATAGTATGAAGCAGTTGAATAGACTGACCATTTGTTATTCCAGGTAGTGTAACATACATATTAAATATACAATGATATTATATCATAACTTAAATATGAAATCGAGATACATTACTAATCAATCGATTATAGTAACTGCCTCTGGTGCTGAATTTTTAGTTAAATTCCCCGATATCTTTGAAAAATACAGAGTCACGGCAACTAGCGATAAAATGGTGCACGATTGGTTTCACAATCCGATGCAATTTTGGCAGAATCAGTTAAACTTTGCCATATGGTGTGCCACAACGGGATGTGGCGTATCTCTTTACGCTCCAGGATTTGAACTGAATAAGTCTGTTATGTCATTTCACGTATACTATCAGATAAGACGTATACTTAAAGAAATTAGTGCTCCGTTACCGCATGATCGAGCGTGGAATTCCACAAATAATAATTATGATAGGTCCGCGTATGAGCGTATTTGTCAGGAATTTAATGTTTCTACGAGTAAAGATTGGCGTATTAAAGGAGCAAACCATGGTCTAGGTGTTCCTTACACAGAGGAAAATAAATCCGTCAAAGAAGAAAGCGATTATGTATATAGAGAACTTAATAAACCTCCAGTTAATTTTGGTAAGTTGTATAGTACCAGCAAACTTTACGCAAGAATATATGATCATTGGCATAAAACCGGTGATTGGTATAAAGGCTGGGAACTTTATAGTAACGATTGGAGAGGGGATATTATGAGTTTTAAGAGTGGTTTAATTTATATTGTTACAAAATTTATACAAATGAACGATACCGCAAACGCTTGAAATGAATTTCTTAATGATAAAACGGAAAATAATTTTACTAACCCAGGATTTGTAAGAGTTAATGAATCGATAAGAACTTATGTATGGGCAATTCTCGGAGCGCAATCGCAAACACGAACGTCCATTATCGGTTCTGGGACGGCGCTCGATGCGCAAAAACAGTTTGTCGCAAACGTGGAGGACGCCATTAATTCGCCAGTTGACATACCATCGTCTATAAAGCGTTTTCAAGATGCATTACAGTACGCTCAATCCAAAGTGGACTACGTTTATGCGCCGGGACTATACATGTCTCCGAGTAATATGGAACTTAAGATCGGTCAAGTGATCGGTTATAATAATAAAATTGTTATCGCTACCGATCAACAAAAACCAGGTATAAATTCAGATATGAACGTCGAATTAGTAACGCAAACGATCACGGGTGAAAAGGGAATAGTCAAGCCGCAAACATCTTTTATCGCACAAACATCTACTGATGCGCAAGTGTCACCGCATATTGCGGCTAAAAATCAACAACATATCGATGAAAAAACAGCGCTTGTAGTGGGTGGAGTCTCGGTTGGCTTACTCATGATTTGGTTAGCGAACTGATTTGGTGGTTAAATAGTTCTTAGCGAATACGTACAACAGCCCTGCAATTGCTACGATCAACCCCCACAAGTTTTGACTAAGCCAAGTGGTGGTCTTAGCTAATAAATTCAATAGCCAGGAAACAACACTCCCAATTATACCGGGAAGTGCAGCCGCGGCTTTCTCAGCTAGCTTTCCCAGTGCTGAACCTAATGCTTTTAAATGCTTTTTTATCCACTCTCTTATACCGTTTTTATCATTAGGCGGTGTACTACCACCTGTACTACCACCTGTTAACGAGAGAGTCAAAGTCGATATAATAAATCCCAACGCGGTTAAAATACTAGCAATTGTTATTCCGTGTTCTCTGAACAATGTTTTAATTTTATCGGCCAGTGTAGTATCATCGTTTAGGACTTGATCGATAGTTTCTCGAATACGACTGATTTGCGAACGAAGTGCCTTTCTATTACTGGAAGCCGCTTCGAGGCGGGCCAATCTTTCCTCTTCTAGGTTACGCAATCTTTCAGCAACGCGGCGTCTACTGAATTCATCGCCCGCCTGTTCGAGTTTTGTTTTCTCTTGAGCTATATGTTTGTCGATTTCGGATAGCTTGGCTATATTATTGATGAGTTCTCCCCGCATAGTTTGCATTGCCTTGTCAAGACCTCGTAATTCCCTAATACTGAACTCTGAATGTGGTACCTGTAACGTTGAATTATCGTAGTAGGTATCTAAGATTTCTCCGAGTCCGTCCGAGGCCACCATCGAGGCTGCTTCCAAATCATCTGTATTAACGAGTTCTTTCCTCATAGTCTGAAGAGCCTTAGTAGTCTTCGCGGGAAGTCGTCGGTAGTCTACAAAACCTAATTCATCACGAACAAAGCCGATGCCTTTTTTAGCGGCTATCGTAGACAAGGCTAGGGGCTTACGAGTACGAGAATGCATAAGATCAATATATGAGCGCCACGCAGTCGCAATATTCCTTTACTATCTATCTCAAACTTTGAATATTCACGACCTATTGGAGTAACATAATTTTTATCATCTTTTAATGCATCGTAATAATCATCAACGGCTGGTTTTAAAAGTTCATCATTTACGGTTGGGATCATAAAGCTGGTTTCATCAGTACCCTCTTCGATTGTACTAGTATCAGTTATGTTATCTAGATCAAAGTCATTATGTTCAAAATCAGTCATTTTTATATTAAACATAGGGTACATGTTTTCAATATAACAATGTCTTCGCAATACGGACGCAAGTTAAACCCACAACGCAGACTTCGAGATCCATTAGGGGTCAAAGCAATTCGTCAGTCTGTAACTATAACTAATAACCCTAGTACCATCGATCAGAATCAAACGCTTCTGGTTCGCTTTCCTAATCTCGGCGCACACGATGTGTTAGTTCCGGGAACTGTCCGACTATCATTTACGATTGTTTTGAATTCTACCGACGTTAACAGGGAGCCGGTTCAGAACTTAGGTCGTGCTATCGTTAAGAAAATCGCTATTAAAATTAGCGGTAATGAGGTTTTGAGTATCGACGATAGCGATGTATACTATTGTTACATAGATCTCTGGAGAACGGATAAAGAGCGGGAAAACTTACAGTACCAAGGTATTTGTAATAAGAACACATTGAGACTGCGCGTAGATGCTTCTAGTGGTGATGGTACCATCGTAAAAGATCAGGCCGTTGCCGACGCATTAGGTAACCGATTCTATATTCCCCTAGACTTTGAATTACTAGATTCCCACATGCCATTTTATCAAGCATCCCTGGGCGATAGGTTAGAATACGAACTCACTTTTAACGACTACGGTAGAGTAATCAGATCCGCTAATGTAGATGCTAGCTATTCCATTGACAATATCTCGCTCGAGTACGATATGATAACGGATCCCGAATTAGCCAGACAAATTCGTAACCAGTATTCGGGAAGTTTAGCCATTTTGTACGATCGCGTGCTGCGACATCGAAAGATCACGAGGGACAAAAAAGATACTTTGTGGAATATCAATCTAAACGTCCCCACGAGGTCGTTGAAGGGTATTTTAATGTTGTTCGAGGACCCCTCCGATGCGTTTAAAAGAAATACTGAGAAGTTCTACAATCCCAAGATTACGAAAGTAGAATTGACTATCGAGGGCGTTCCTAATCAACTATATAGCCAAGGAATGCTATCGCATCACCAGTGGGATGAGATTAAAAAACTTCCTTCTATAAAACGCTCTCCGGAAGTTAACGCGGTCGTGAAAGATCTGTCTCTCGGGAGTGTATCGATGGGTGAATACCTCACCTCGAAGTACGCGCTATGTCTCGACATGCGAACAACGGACGATGACCAATTACACGGCAGTGGGAGGAAAATAGAAAATGCTAGCGAGGGTGTCACCATACAGATATCGAAGCTCCTCGAAGCGGCTGGTAAATTAAACATATATTTGTACGTGATTATGGATGCGCAACTTAATATACAAAATGGGAGATTCGTGCAAGCGATCTATTGATAATCTTTTACCTAAAGATCCGCACTGCGCTATCATATGCGGGCAAACGGGCTGCGGAAAAACAGCCTTTATTCTAGATATTTTAGAAAGTCATTATCGGGACGTTTTCGATCATATTATTATTCTGTGCCCGACTATAAGCGTTAATAAAACATACTTATCCAGAGATTGGGTAATGAATGACGACGGAATACACAGAGTCGATCCGGGCGATCGTTTACAAGACTGTCTCCGAGTATGTCATGAAAAATACAAAGCAGCATCAACCCTTTTCGTAATAGACGACTGCAGCGCGAGTAAAGAATTAACAAAAAAGAAAGATATGCTTTCGTATTTAGCATTCTCCGTTCGGCATACTCAACATAGCGTTTGGGTACTTACTCAAAAATACAACTCTGTCCTGAAAGATCTCAGAGAGCAGACCAAATGGGTAGCGCTGTTTCATTGCAAAGACCGAGATTCATTCGAGGAATGTTTACGCGAAAATGACGTCATTTATACCAAGAATGAATGTGACAAAGTCAGAAAAGTGTTAGCTGCAACGAAGCACTGTAAACTCGTATTAAAAACCGATCAACCAGCTGCTTATGCAATTGCTTAGCAAAATGTAGCAAAATTGTAGCAAAATGTAGCAAAATGTAGCAAAATTATAGCAAAATGTAGCAAATTGAACATTAGCGGTTAATATTACATAAAATGTGGTTCGAAATCATCATTCTTTCACAACAGTTCATTATTACGGGATGTATTGGATATGTCATATTATATTATGTTAGACTTAAATATCTCCTTAGGTATTACATTATGGAATGCGACGAACTCATCGAACAAATGCTCAAAGAATCTGATCCTGATCAACATGCAGATAAACATAGAGAAAGACTCGCGGCTTTGGTAGCCGGTGGAAAATGTTCCCAATATTTGGGAGAAAATTATACCATCGAAAAAATTGATAACATGACCGACGAAGAAATTAAAAAACTGTACGCGCGTTACGAGTCTAGACTGGGAGCTACAATGACTAAAACTATAGGGTCGTCTATATTACAACTATACACAGTCATAGCTAGTACGTTTCTCCCCATCCCGGCAGAACATCGCATGTATTTATGCGAATCTCTAGAGAAAGACCCATTCATCGAACACGCTATAAGCTCAGTGAGCTGTGAGTTTTATCATAGATTCGGAATGTTCTTAGCTCCGCTCACCACAGCTTTAATAACGGCTAGGTATTGTCAATTTAAACATACGTGCCCACTTAATAATAATGGAGACACAACAGGTGACACCACAACAGATTGCGCAACCACAACAGATTGTGGAACCACATGTGAGTGAGGATGCACCACAAGTGAATGAAGAACCACCAGTGAATGCACCACAAACACAAAAACAAGCTAGAGTTACTAAGAACCCCAAAAAAATAGCCGCAGGAAGAAAGGGAGGGCTGGCGCGCAAAGCAAAATTAATAAATAATTCAAATCCGATTAAAACATGGGCACTAGTAGGAGTTGCTGGTATAGCGGCTGTATGGTTCTTTTATAAGACCGAAGAAGAGAAAACGTCACCCCCGCCGCAACAACAAGTTTAATTAGAGGTTAGTCCTCATATAATGCTATAAGAAGCATGACTACTCCAGTTACAGACGGTAAAATGTTGGTAAACGCGACTTATCATTCAGCGGTGGTCACCGGCTTGGCCATTGGCTATGCCCGTATGGCTAAAATGCTTACTAAAGCCACACCTCCCAAGCTAGATTTTAATGGATATGACATAGGTATGATGATTCTGGATATTGGATTAGCAATGGCAACGAAGGATATGCTCATCAAACAAGGACTTATCCCGGAAGACATAATGAAGTAATTAAACATTTGAATATTTTATATTATTGAACATATGGCATCAATTGCGATGATGGTCGGTGGAGCTGTTGTTAATGCTCTAGCTTTTTCGGGGAGTAATTATTTATTTTCCAGTATGAGGGAATCAAACGCTAAAGAAGTTGAAGAGGAGCGTAAACGACATAATAAAGCATTAGAACAATACCAAGCAGCTCAGTTACAATATACGCAGCAGAGAATGAAGAGATTAGACTTTATTCATGAAAAACTGATTAAGGAAGGACATTCAATTCAAACGTTTAAGGATGTCGAATCTGCCATGCACGAATACTACCTCGTTTATGGGAAAAAACTCGACCCAATACCTAGACCAACAATGAGTCAGTTTTATACACCGTCAGAGGCTCAGAAAGACCGAGAGGTCGCATTTGTTATTATGGGGTTATCCGCTGTATTGATTTTCAGCTATACAATAGTTTAGATGTGATTTGCATTTAGACAAATGATATGATAGATGTATATACCATGAATAACTGCAAGTTTACACTCATGGGGAAGACGACTCTATGTAACCGCCGCTGTGTTGATGTTTACTGCGGTATACACAATTATTACATCAAGCGTGGACACATAAACTATAAGTGTTCTGAATGCGGGATAGGGGTCAAAGGTCATTATTGTTTATGTAAGAAACACGGTGCTGATAGGGTCAGGAATCAGATTATTTATGCTAGGAAGAGAGATTACATCAATGAGAGGAATAGGTTGGGGAGGATACGTATTTAGATATATGAAAACAACCAATTAGACAAATGAATCATTTTGCATATACCATTCAACCACAATGGTTTTTGTCAGAGAGTTAAAAGCTATGGCAAAGCAACGTGGTCTACGTGGACATTCTCGAATGAGAAAAGCTGAATTGATTACCTTACTCGGTTTGGAACCACCCCAGACTGTTAGAGAACTCAGAGTTCGAGCGAGAAACAGTGGGCTGAGAGGTTATTCTCGAATGAGAAGAGCTGAATTGATCGCTTTACTAGATAATAATCAACAAGACGAGGATGATGATAATCAACAACAACAAGAATTAATATTTGTACCCACATCCGCCGGCGTTGGTAAATATCTAAGAGGTTGGAAGATGGATATTAATTCCAACATGGATGTTAACGATATTAAGCCCATCATATCGATTAAAATTAACGAGGAATTAGATGATTTACAAAGTATAAAATACCAGCTGACGATTAAAATGACATTGAGTAAAAGTAACGCAGACGATAGCGTCGAATATACCGAACCATATTTCCGTAGCAATCAAGAAGTTATAACCGAATCCGATACTATAAACGCATCATTAGATACATCAATTCAGAGGATACAGGAAACTTTAGAACGCTGGACTAATAGAGGTTCGGGTTGGGGTGTGGATAGAATCGATAGTTTATATTTAGATATAGCGAATTATATGCCTTTCAAAGGTGGATCTTATATAGATTTACCCCCGTATTATAAGAAGAAAAAAGCCATAATTAACGTAAAAAATAAATCCGATGATTGTTTAAGAATGATGATAAGATCTGCATTGTTCCCCGTAGACAAGCATCCGGATAGACCTTCTAGCTATCCCCAAAACGATGGACTCAACTTCGATGGTATAGACGAACCTACACCAATATCACAAATTGATAAGGTGGAAAAGCAAAATAATTTAGCTATAAATGTTTTCGGACATTCTAAAGGAATTGTTGTACACAGAATAAGCTCCGCTCCGGAACATATTCCCAGAATCAATTCATTTCTGATCGAAAAAGATGGTAAATATCATTATACGTGGATAAAGAGTTTAAACAGGGTGCTATACGATCAAACTAAATATAAGGGAAAGAAATATTTCTGCGAAAGATGCCTGCATGGGTACAGCAGACAAGATCTATTAGAATCGCATAAAGAAGACTGTAGAGGTGTTGGACAGACAGCTATCAGGATCGATATGCCTAAAGAGGGAAAAATTATATTAAAATTTGAACATTATTGTAATCAAATGCCAGTACCGTACGTAATTTATGCCGACTTCGAAGCGCTTATCAAGCCCATAGAAAATACCAACCATAATAATCAAGAGAGTAGTTTTACGTACAAAACTCAAGAACATATTCCTTGTGGGTTTGGATATATAGTTGTAAGGTATGATGGGAAAACAAACACTCCCGTGATTTACAGAGGTCCCGATGCAGCTGGAAAGTTCCTAGAATATCTACAAAATGAAGAGAGAATAATCAGGGAAGAATTATCGTGTAAGAAACCCATGCGTATGTCGATAGATGATTGGAGGGCCCACAAGAAGTCAACGAGTTGTCACGTTTGTAATAAACCTCTGGATGGGGATTCCGTAAGAGATCATTGTCACGTCACGGGTAATTATCGGGGAGCCGCTCATAACGAGTGTAACTTGAAACTAAAAATGAATGCTCAAACAATACCCATCCCCGTTGTGTTTCATAACCTTAGAGGATACGATTCACATCTCATTATGCAAGCTATCTCAAAGACCGACGGCGGTTTAACGTGCATTCCTAACAATATGGAAAAATACATATCGTTCTCGTTGACTAAACCTATACATTATAGGGACAAGGATGGGAAATCTAGAATAAAGCAAAGTAATGGGCTTAGATTCATAGACTCCGTACAGTTTCTGTTATCTTCCCTGGACAATTTAGCTAAAGCGAACAATCCCGATGACTTCGCTATAACAAATCAATATACAGATAAGATAACTCGTCATTTGCTGCTGAGAAAAGGTGTATATCCTTACGAATATATGGATGATTGGTCTAGATTCGAAGAAACTGAATTACCACCCCTCGAATCATTCTATAGTAACTTAACGGAATCTAGAATAACAGATGCCGATTATGAACACGCTCTTAAGGTCTGGGATAAATTAGGTTGTAAGAATTTAGGTGATTATCACGATCTGTACTTAAAAACCGATGTACTGTTACTCGCCGATATATTCGAGATATTTAGAAAGACGTGTTTAAAACAATACAGCTTGGACCCGGCATGGTACTATTCCAGTCCCGGACTATCGTGGGATGCATTGTTGAAGAAGACCGGCGTAGAACTAAAACTACTCACAGATTACGATATGCACTTGTTTATTGAGAAAGGATTAAGAGGGGGTATATCGATGGCGGCCAAAAGGTATTCCAAGGCTAATAATAAATTAGTGGAAGGATATGATCCGAGTAAACCCGACACGCACATATTATATCTCGACGCTAACAATTTGTACGGATGGGCTATGAGTCAACCTTTACCCACGGGTGGTTTTGAGTGGGTCAATGTGAATGATATCAATAATAATGATGAGAATAAAGGGTACATACTAGAAGTTGACTTGGAATATCCGAGTTCCTTACATAAAGACCATAACAGTTATCCGCTAGCTCCCGAAAGATTAATGGTTAATAAAGACTGGATGTCGGAATATCAACGTTCATTGATGGGTAATAATAGGTTAGCTAACGTAGAAAAACTCGTACCAAATTTGATGGATAAGACAAAATATATAGTTCACTACAGAAATCTCCAGTTGTATCTATCGTTAGGTATGAAACTTAAGAAAATACACAGAGTTCTTAAGTTTGATCAAAGCCCTTGGATGGAGCCCTATATAAGGTTGAACACAGATTTAAGAAAGATAGCCACCAGCGATTTCGAAAAGAATCTATATAAGCTCATGAATAACTCGGTATTCGGTAAAACTATGGAGAATCTAAGGAAGCGTGTTGATGTTAAATTAGTCAGATCTAATGAGGAAGAAAGATTCAGGAAACTCATAGCCAGTCCGGCTTTTAACAGAAGCAAGATATTCGATAACGACTTAGCCGCGTTGCATATGCAGAAGAGTAATATAAAATTCAACAGACCGGTGGACGTCGGTATGAGTATTCTCGACTTGTCAAAACACTTAATGTATGACTTTTATTACAACGAACTTAAGAAGCAATACGGTGATAGATGCGAGGTGTTATATACCGACACAGATTCTTTGTTGATGGAAATACAAACCGAGGATGTGTATAAAGATATGACAGAAAAAATAGATATGTACGACACGAGCGATTACCCAAAAGATAATCCACTGCACAGCGTAGTAAATAAAAAGGTGTTAGGTAAGATGAAGGATGAATGTGCTGGGACTCCTATAGCGGAGTATGTAGGATTAAGACCTAAGATGTATTCTATAAAAAAGTCCGATAATGGAGAGATAAGAAAAGCTAAGGGTGTTAAGAAGTATGTGGTAAAAAAGCATATCAAACACGAACAGTATAAAGAATCATTATTCAATGGTAGAACGTTCAAACACGAGATGAACTCTTTAAGAAGTTACGATCATAGGATATATGGATTAAGAATGAACAAGACATCATTATCCCCCTTAGATACAAAGAGATGGATTGATAATGATGGTGTAACTACCTATGCTTATGGTTATGGTGGTAATACCGTACCATCGGGAACTATGAACAACTCTTCTCGTACAAATGCCCTGCCCGGCCCATCTTGAAGATAATAAAGAATAGGCTCTCCTTCTTTCGTAACCAATCGACTAATGTTATACGTCTTAAGGGACCATATGGGATCGGTTGCGCGACGTAGGCCTCCTTCGAGTTCACCTGCCTGGTATAAATATCTTACCCTTACTCTATCCGAAAGTTTTCGTTCTTTGCCTCTCCTCGGTGCTGAAGATTCGGAAGTCACGGATTTCATTTTAATCGCATCGGATGGTTTCTTCCCTATTAATCTCGTTACTTCATTATTCAGCGCTGATACAACGGCTGATAATCGTGTCACCCATTCGGTTGATCTCAATCGCTCGGATTTCATTTCGATCCCATACTGATAGCCAAACAAACGTTCCGCTAGAGTCCGGTTAAATCTTTCGACGATAGCTTGACTGCGGTGGGCCTCTCTTTCACCACGGACGATTTTGACGTTGTGCTTTGTTAAGAGTTTAGTTACCGATCCCATAAACTCGCGACCGGGATCTACTTGAAATAGCTTAGGCCATTTTAGCGGTCCGCGTTTATATATGCGACTCAGTGCATTAGCTACTTCTGTTGATTCTTTCGAGGTTAATGGCTCAGCCTCTTTGTATCGACTAGCCACATCCACTACTGTTAAAGCGTATTTATACGTTTTGCGTTTTACCTTATCATGAGGAAGAAACAACAGGTCAGCCTGATGAACTTCATTCGTCGTAGAAATATCAAACTTCTTCCTCGGTATATAACGCGGTGCCGGTAAATATATTTGCCACATCGCTTGTTTCTTTAACCAATCCTTGGCCACATCTTTAGATACCTTAGCAGCGGTGGCTAATTTTTTTATTGCTCCTACACCTTTCCAATATCCTCGTGGGCTATAGTAAATTTTATTCATTATTAATTAATATTGATATTTCGTTTAATACAAATCATGACTATCGTTGAATCGCATAGTCATTTAGGCATAAAAAATCCCCCCTGTAGTAGCAGTATAGGTATATGAATCCCGCTCCAGTGGAAGTGAGCCAGAACCATCATTACCTATAAAAATTTATATCATAGACTCCAGGTGGTGGTCAATTTAGTTTAATCTCATGACTATCGTTGAATCGCATAGTCATTTTGGCATAAAAAATTCCCCCTGTAGTAGCAGTATAGGTATATGAATCCAGCTCCAGTGGAAGTGGTCCAGAACCCCTATTACCTATACTACTCATCTTGATAAGATTGGGGACAGTGGGGTTCGCCTAGTGGTTCAAGCGATCGCTCATCACACCGAAAACCAAGGCTAGATTCCCCACATGGGTACAATGTGTATAGCCTATTTCTTGTGTCTGCCGCCATGATATTGCTGGAATATTGCTAAAAGAGGCGTAAATCGACACTCATTCACTATAAACATATTACAGAACATACACTTTGCTTATACCTAAGTCCAATACACAAGTAAGTTGAATTAAGAATATGATGCTAGTTACAGTTCTATGTACAACAATGGTTAAAACACATAGTAACCCACCCAAGTCTCTAGATAACTAAAGTAATAATGACTTGAACTTACCCAATGTGACACTGGGAAGATAAGTTGTTCTCAGTAGTTGAATTGACAAAATATGCCGACTGGACAACAGAAGTTGGGACCTGGCTATTTCCATGATTGAAGAGATCATGCAGAACCCGAGAACAATAACAACCTAATCACAGGCCAAGCTGTGACTGACATGGTGACAATAGCCATGAACCTCAAAAGAAGTTGCTGAACTACCCAAGCTTACTTTCCTATGAATAAGTAGATCTGTGAAAATGTTGAAGTTAACATTAATTAGGATTAAAGTTAAGGATTAAAGGAAATAAATGTTAAATATTTTAGGTTAAGATTATTAATCTAATTCATCTTAGTTTAATTTTGATGCTTTAAAATGCAACCACATACTATTTACAAAGATAATGCTACACATGTACTACTGAATGTTGCTGTGTGTGTTTACCTTCACTGCACATGACCTCCATTTACCCTGTAGACAATTCAGTGATTGATATTATGAGCAATGGATCACACCGTTATTGACACCAAGCCCGTCCACCTGATCTTTTTGGTTGCCTCTTCTGACCAGCAAAGGTTGCTGGAGACGAGAACCTAGAACACGACAAATGTATTCTTGATGGATATTCTTCAGCATGATACAGTTCACGTATAGTCATCTCTTTGTCTTTGTTATTTCAGGAGGAGTGTGGTGAACCCTCGTTTACTACAACGTTCCACAGTGAGGAGACGAATGTGTTACCCTTAGTTTCCCCGTCTCGGACTGCAAGTTCCCTCACTCCCGGGGACCTGGCAGATGTCAGCTCTGGGTTTTCTAGATCCAACAGCACAGGCTCTAAAGGCAGCAGTCTGGAGAAGGGGATGACAAGTTTAGATCTGGCACCTCTGTCGAGGAGAGAGGACTCCTTCCAGAGGCTGCTGACATCCAGCTCCACCAGACTGTCACTACCTCACAGCAACTTCTCCAGCATCAGTTCTCCTTCCATCTCCAGGACCGAAGACGCTCCTAAACTGAACGTTGCCAGAGAGTCAAACAGAACCCCTGTGTCAGACATCGTGGATGAAGGACGAGCAGTGAAGACTCCAGATGCATCTGTTATTGAGAAGACGGACAGTCATATAGGTGCAGTTGTCAGCAGCGCTGGTAGTCGGCGCACGTCAGACTCTCTGTTCACGAGTCCCGAAATCCGAGAAGATCCTGCCGAAGCAGGCCATCATGGAGCACTAAGGACTGAGGTCAGTAGCCACCCAAGTCCACCACTGAAGAAACGACCTGCTGATTCCAGCCAAGATTCATCAACAGAAATCACATCAGCTCAGCGACCCCGGACACAGGAGAGTGGTGGGTTTTCTATACATGGGTCTGTTGGGCAGCGGAAGCAGGCAGAGTCACCACTACATTTGCTGCAGACAACAGACTCTGATATTCCACCATCACAGAACCAGAGAATTACAAGATCCGCTAGGGGTATGTAGTGATTCTCACTGGGGTTGTAATGACACACTCAATTGCAATACGATGCATATCTTGATAGATCACAATACGATACACTTAGCTGCGATGCAATACATATATCGATAGATCACAATACCATACACTTTATCGTGCCACGATATATGTCTTGATGCATCACACTATGAAAGACTTAGCTGTGATACGATACATAGCTTGATGTGATATGACACATTTCTTGATATATTGGGGTTGTGGAGTAGTCTAGTGGTTAAAGCAGTCGCTCATCACGCCGATGATCCTGTTTCAGTTCCGCACATGGTTACATTGTGTGAAGCCCATTTCTGGTGTTCCCCATAATCAATGTGAATCGACAGCATGGGGCATGTATGGCGGTGCCATGAGACGGACATGGCAGAGGAGTGGCTGTTTTGTTTGACTGCAGTATATTGTTAAATGCTATACTCTGAGCAACAGGTGTACATGTGGTTATGAAACAGTTCAAGGATTGCTCATTCCTATGTCCAGAGACAGACATAATTCCTAAGGCAACAACGCTGCCTTGGACGATGTTGTGACTGCTGTGGCACGGACACACCGGTTTGAATATGTTTGGGATAGGTCTGCGGCATGAGAGATGGTTCACATATTTGCTCCCAGGTTATGATATTCTAAAAATATTCAAGTATAGGGTACAAAAAATGAAATTCTTGGTTCTCAGGCACTGCTGCAACATCACAAGGTCCGCCGAACTTTTCGTTTGTATTTCCATTTAAAAAAAAAAAATAATCCTCAAATATTCTACGTCTTGAACACACATGACCCTGGCAGTGAAATGGTACAATACTTAAAAACAACACAACCCTTTATAGCGTGCAGTTACTTCCCTTCACACACGCACTGATGTACTGCCACTCTCGTGTTATATGTTATGGTCATAATGGCAATAGTTATGTGCTTGTTTTGCCATTTGCAATTTTGATCAATGAAAACATGAATTTTTTTTTATAAGACATCACTGGATATGATGATTTGCAAATTCAATGGTATTTGAGTACTGTATGGCGGACAATGTTTTATAATCAGAGAATAAGGTTAGTTAACAGTAAGTTAAGGTGAATTTCCATCAGATCATACACGATTTCGCCGAAATTGATAGAAACAAAATTTAATGAAATATTGGTGAAAAGTAATATCATGGATTACAACATAAGTCCAGATACACAATGAACACTTTTATAGCCAGATAGTGTAATAATAGGAGTAACTTGTGTACTTTAGTACAGATTTGTTGACATACGTATTTCGATGTTGTGTGCTCACGATAACATTTTCGCTGTGTAAAATAGAATCAAAGCTCATTGTATGCGTGTAATATGCACTTACTGGTAGTCCAACGGTAGTCAAATATTGTATTCCAGTATATTACTTATCAAGCAATACATTTATGTAGGGAGGACCCTTCCCAGTTTGATAGTACACAACTGTTTATTTGGTTACATAAAAGTTTAAACAACCAAAGCAACAAAAACAAAATATATGCTGCCCGCCCGCACTATATTTTCTAAAAATATTGCCAGAGAGCCTTAATTTTTTAAGCCTTAAGGAAACTGTTTCACCAAAAATTGATGTGGAAGCTTATGGGGATCTTGCTTGACAGTGATGAAAGAATGATGTTACCATGGATATGATAAATCAGGCATGTAGGATAAAGTGCAGTCACAGGTCTTTAAACTTTTACCCAAACATCTTAGAATTTGATTTGAATATTTTCTGTATCTTTCCCCCATCATACAGCCTAAATATTGCTGACTGTGATGTAAAACAACATTCTCTCACTCACTACTTTGTTTTTCAGGAGAGAAGAGTAAAAGTTCGGAAAACAGCAGTTCTGGAGAAGGTCATATAAGGTCAGTGAAGAAACACTGATGGAGTCAAATAAGGGAGAAGCTGTTCGAAGCTAACATTGGGCACAGCTGTGGTACAAACAGCTGTGCCCAATGTTATCTGAGGTGCCACTGTGCCACAATCCTCTGACAGGACGTCTTGATTTCAGAACCAGTTTTCAAACTGTTTCATGTCGCTGACATCAAAAGTCAGATTTCTGAAGCTGTCCTGAAGTTGTATCTCAGTTCTGGGGTAGAAATGAATGTTTTCCCCTCAACGCAATGATGGGTAGATAACAATCCTGGGAGTGGTCTTTCTAGGGATTCCTCTTCCCACCCTCATCTTAACCCCACCTGTTTGCCAATATCGTTCATCAGTCGGGATGTCACACTTTTGGATTCACCAAAGTGTCTGACAACTGCATTTTGTGATTCGCCAGCTTCAATCATATTTCTTTTATGTACCCTTTTGGAGGCATTTTCCTATGTTGGTTGTGACGTTTATTGGCACATACATGTAACCAGGATGTGTCACCGTGGACGAGATGTTTTACGTGTGCAATGTGTAAAGTGTGAACAGGTTTTCTGTCCACATTCAGTATCTGTGTCTCATGCAACAGAACTGGTCATTTTATTCTGATAGCTGAAATGATGGGGTTCTTTTAAATATTGTTCCACACATATCTAAATGAGTGAATTGTGGAGTGCTCAAGGATACAAAATATTCATAGCCTTTACATACTGTAAGATGAGTATGACCTTTGTTTATCATTGCAGTCTCACTAAAGCACATATTTGTACCAAGTTTTGTGGAGTAGCTCTTGTATTCAATCTCTTCCACAAGCATATGGACAAACAAGCAGATGGATAATTTACAGTGTCACATTTTATTGCACATATTGTCTTTTAGATTGTACAATGGGCAAGGATATGGATGACTTTGTTGTCTTGTTTTTGAATGGGTTTGGTATCCATTCTATCATTTGGACTAGCTATTTGATGTGACTTTCTGTTCCAGTCCGCAGATTCCCTTCCAGACAACCACAGATGCTGAACAGGAACAAGCAGCACCAGTTGAACATGCAAGTAGCGCAGAGATTGGTATGTGTACACTCTGCAGGGAGTGGTGTGTCTGTAGACTCACGTGTGTGTGGTATTGGTGTGTGTGCACTCTGCAGGGAGTGGTGTATCTGTAGACTCACGTTTGTGTAGTATTGGTGTGTGTACACTCTGCAGGGAGTGGTGTATCTGTAGACTCACGTGTGTGTGGTATTGGTGTGTGTGCACTCTGCAGGGAGTGGTGTATCTGTAGACTCACGTGTGTGTAGTATTGGTGTGTGTGCACTCTGCAGGGAGTGGTGTATCTGTAGACTCACGTGTGTGTGCACTCTGCAGGGAGTGGTGTATCTGTAGACTCACGTGTGTGTGCACTCTGCAGGGAGTGGTGTATCTGTAGACTCACGTGTGTGTGCACTCTGCAGGGAGTGGTGTATCTGTAGACTCACGTGTGTGTGCACTCTGCAGGGAGTGGTGTATCTGTAGACTCACGTGTGTGTGGAATTGCACAGATTGGTATGTGTACTCTCTGCAGGGAGTGGTGTATTGCACAGATTGGTATGTGTACACTCTGCAGGGAGTGGTGTATTGCACAGATTGGTATGTGTACACTCTGCAGGGTGTGATGTATCTGTAGACTCACGTGTGTGTGGAATTGCACAGATTGGTATGTGTACACTCTGCAGGGAGTGCTGTATCTGTAGACTCACGTGTGTGTGGTATTGCACAGATTGGTATGTGTACACTCTGCAGGGAGTGGTGTATTGCACAGATTGGTATGTGTACACTCTGCAGGGAGTGGTGTATTGCACAGATTGGTATGTGTGCACTCTGCAGGGAGTGGTGTAACTGTAGACTCAGGTGTGTGTGGAATTGCACAGATTGGTATGTGTGCACTCTGCAGGGAGTGGTGTAACTGTAGACTCAGGTGTGTGTGGAATTGCACAGATTGGTATGTGTACACTCTGCAGGGAGTGGTGTATCTGTAGACTCGAGAATGTGTAGTATTGCACAGACGTGGGGACAGTGTCATATCTTTTACACATATTTAACACATGAATTACAAGGAGAGAGATGTAGGTTTTGCCAAGTGTGCCACAGGTCATGTATAAAGATGTTTCATGTGACCTTTGGGATTTAAGTGTGCCAACATGTAGAATATATTAAAATTTCAAAAAAGAAATACATTATTTAAATTTCTTTTTTTCTTATCTTTTCATATGTTCATCAATTGTCATGTGTAAATTGTTCCTACTTGCGCAAGTACATTTACAAATACCTTCATATAATCAACATCATAAATGTGATTTCTAATTGTGGCACCGAGATCTTTTTTTTCAAAGTGATTTATGTCATTGGTGTTTCTGATGCAAGTAACTTTGAACCCTGAAAGAAAATATTTGCTGGATGTAAAGAAAGACCTTGACAATCTGGTGTTGTACTCCAGGCTCCACTGTGATGGCAAAGTGGAAGGATGACTACTTCTACCCAGGGAAGATTTTGAAAATTGACCCAAACGGAAGGTTAGTCACATATTATCATTCTCCATTATATGGTGCATTATGTCTCCTTTCTATTATGATATTTATATCCTGGACCCATTGCCACCATTCCTTCATTTCTGAAGTATAGTCACCAGCTCCATCACTCTTGACACTAACAGACTTCCTCTCTCCAACAGTACAACCAGACAGGTTGACAGAAAATAGAAACAACAAATGATCTGCCTGATGAATACTTCTCCCTGTGTTGAGCAGGAACAGTTCCCACTACTGTTTGGAAGGATTTATCTTCCTAGTTTGTTAATGGAGACCCCTGATAAGCATATTGATATGTACACCTGACGGCCAACTATAATGTGCTAGCTGTTGTGTAGGTATAACATACACCTATAAGTATGAGATTACATGTCATAACGGTATGTGAAAATATGTAACATCTACTGAACTGAAGAAAATAAAGAATTCCTCTTGCTCAGCATTATGGAATCAACTAAACATGATGCCTCTTTTGATCACAAGTTCGTCATAGATCTACATTTGAAATTGCAGCCTGTTCTGAGTGAGTCCTTTGTATATATCATCCAATCAGAAGACTGTTATGATTAAACTTTTATCTGTCTTCAGACAGGAAGGGCAGTGTTAATGGTACAGGATATCCGCTTGTATTGGAGAAGGGATGCAGAGCTTGAGTTTCCTGGTGATAACGCCACTTGTGTCATTGAGGACAGAAGTGTGTAATTTGATGAGATGTCTACTTTTAGATCTATAAAAAGTCTGGTGGCTAATGGGACAAAGGTATTAATGATAATGCACTGGAATGCTATATATTGGTAGTACTGGAGATCCTGTGGTTCTTTCACTTAGGAGTGTTGTTATTTTTCATCTGTCCATCCGTCTGCCCATTCGCTTATCAGAGGGGAAAAATCTTCTCAAAAACTATTAAAGTTAGAGAAGTGAAATTTTACACACTGATTACTGGTCATGATATCAAATAAGGTTGAAAATTGGAGTCTTAAATTACTTCAGTTATTGCCCTTGCTCAGTGCTTTTCAACTTAATGCATACTGCTTGAAATGGGGACAAGTTTTCTCAGAAACTGCTGAAATTTCATGAATGAAAGCATGCTTATAAAAAAAGATACTTGTCAAGACTGAGTCCAAAAATTGGTGCCATACATCTTTTTATACAGAATTATGGCCCTTGCTCCATGCTTGTAACTTAGTGCATGGTGTCTGCAATGGGGACAATGTTTCTCGGAAACTACTGACGTTACATGAATGAAACTTTGCATGCTTATCTATGAAATACTTGTCAAGATTGTTTGAAGATTGGTCCTGTAAACTATTTTTTTCCAGAGTTACTTCCCTTGCTACATGTTTTTAGATTTTTAACATATCCAGTTACAGGCGTTCATCCATATTCATCCATGTTATTTTACAAAGTGAATAGTGTCTGCAATGGAGACAAATTGTCTCAGAAACTACTGAAGTTAGCTTATCTAAGAGACATTTATCAAGGCTAAGTTCGAGAACTAGTGCCATAAATTATATTTTCCAGAGAAGGGGCCTTTTGTGTGTATTAATTTCACATTTAATAATTTTTCTGACATAAAGCGACCCTAGTGTCTATCTTTTCTTAAGGCTTTATAGAACTCTTTTTTTTTTAGTATATGTTCACTACTATATGAACAAACAAACACATACATTGCTTGAATGTAGAGATATTGACAGTACACACAAAGAAAACACTACAGATCAAATGTTTAAAATGCAAGTGTCATTTTATAGTATGTCTGTCCAGGGAGGAGAATCTTCGACGGATCGACACATTTTAGTGACCACAATTTGTTAAAATCTAATGGCTTCCCCTACAAACACCCCCAAATTATGGACCACGCTCCATTGCAAAGAAGTTGCTGTTGATTAGGAAAATATTGGTTCTCATCCCTGTGTGTCCAAATTGAGAGCGTACACTGGCACATTTACACTGAATAGAGAATGCCTTTTAGAAAGTGGTCAAATGTAACATATGTTACATTTAGTGGGCTTGATATAACCACATGTACAGTGCATCATATTATTGAAAAGTGCAACCTAATATCAATGGGGAAAAGTGCATGTGCATGTGAAAAAATTCAAATTGTGATTGACTTTCCCTAAATTTTTCAAACAACAACAATCTTTGAACACACTCAATACCGAGTAGCTTTCTTTCCCATACATCACCAATCCCTGTGACATCATCAGAATGTGGGTACTTCAAGATTATGTGCACATGTTACTGTTTGTGTGTTACAGCAAAACACCATTACGTTATGGAAGATCATGACACAGTCAATAGAGATCTGAGATTTTATTTATTTAGACTAGGTTTATGCATCAATGTTTCAACTTTGATACATTTATGGGACCCGGTGCAACCTGGTTTTGTCTGGTGCAAGTAGGTTTTTTCATGTCAACATGCACCTGGTGCAAGTTTAACTGAGTTCCTTAAATCGAGCCCTAATTTAGCTTGTCGTAAGTGAAGTGCGTACCTTTAGATTTTACATCCGCTTTGACGACGGGGACCAGATGTATGTGAAGGCCAAGGATATTCTGCTGGTGAAGGTGATCCCGATTGGCCAGAGTGTGATGGTCCTGTCCTCGGACGGCTACTTCGAGTACGGCATGGTGGTCGGGTACGTGCAGCAGGGCGACAGAGTCAAGTACAAGGTGTCAAGGGATGAAGGCGACACTCAGCAGTAAGGCCACTCAGCTTTTCCTCACATCCTCACAGGGATCACTGTCATTAGAAGCTTTATGTTTGTTCCACATAAGACATAAACACATGTAAGCCATAATTACATTTGTCCATGGTATGATTTGCCATGAACATTTATATCCATCACTTCATGGACTAGTAGTACCGTACTTTGGGTATCATGATCACAACTGAATATTGACATTTCCTGGGTATTTTCCTTTGTACCTTGTGATTAGACTTTGGCAATCTATTTTGTCGTCAATTTGAGAGACTTATTTTGTTAGAATTTATCAGTTACAAACTTAACGTGTATCGTTTTAGTGATCCAATGTTATTGTGAATCAATGTATCAGTTCATATAGGCTTGTATTGCAATATGATCATTCCACTGCTGTGTCCAATCCCATGTCTTCTAGCCACGATGTGGTGGTTGTGTTGTTCAGCTGGCCATGATGTGGTGGTTGTGTTGTTCAGCTGGCCACGATGTGGTGGTTGTGTTGTTCAGCTGGCCACGATGTGGTGGTTGTGTTGTTCAGCTGGCCACGATGTGGTGGTTGTATTGTTCAACTGGCCACGATGTGGTGGTTCTGTTGTTCAGCTGGTCACGATGTGGTGGTTGTATTGTTCAGCTGGCCATGATGTGGTGGTTGTGTTGTTCAGCTGGCCACGATGTGGTGGTTGTGTTGTTCAGCTGGCCACGATGTGGTGGTTGTGTTGTTCAGCTGGCCACGATGTGGTGGTTGTGTTGTTCAGCTGGCCACGATGTGGTGGTTGTGTTGTTCAGCTGGCCACGATGTGGTGGTTGTGTTGTTCAGCTGGCCACGATGTGGTGGTTGTGTTGTTCAGCTGGCCACGATGTGGTGGTTGTGTTGTTCAACTGGCCACGATGTGGTGGTTGTGTTGTTCAGCTGGCCACGATGTGGTGGTTCTGTTGTTCAACTGGCCACGATGTGGTGGTTTGTGTTGTTCAGCAGGTTCAGCTGGCCACGATGTGGTGGTTGTGTTGTTCACCTTGCCACGATGTGGTGGTTGTGTTGTTCACCTTGCCACGATGTGGTGGTTGTGTTGTTCAGCTGGCCACGATGTGGTGGTTGTGTTGTTCAGCTGGCCATGATGTGGTGGTTGTGTTGTTCAGCTGACCACGATGTGGTGGTTGTGTTGTTCAGCTGGCCACGATGTGGTGGTTGTGTTGTTCAGCTGGCCACGATGTGGTGGTTGTGTTGTTCAGCTGGCCACGATGTGGTGGTTGTGTTGTTCACCTTGCCACGATGTGGTGGTTGTGTTGTTCAGCTGGCCACGATGTGGTGGTTGTGTTGTTCACCTTGCCACGATGTGGTGGTTGTGTTGTTCAGCTGGCCACGATGTGGTGGTTGTGTTGTTCAGCTGGCCACGATGTGGTGGTTGTGTTGTTCACCTTGCCACGATGTGGTGGTTGTGTTGTTCAGCTGGCCATGATGTGGTGGTTGTGTTGTTCAGCTGGCCACGATGTGGTGGTTGTGTTGTTCAGCTGGCCACGATGTGGTGGTTGTGTTGTTCACCTTGCCACGATGTGGTGGTTGTGTTGTTCTGCTGGCCACGATGTGGTGGTTGTGTTGTTCAGCTGGCCACGATGTGGTGGTTGTGTTGTTCACCTTGCCACGATGTGGTGGTTGTGTTGTTCAGCTGGCCATGATGTGGTGGTTGTGTTGTTCAGCTGGCCACGATGTGGTGGTTGTGTTGTTCAGCTGGCCACGATGTGGTGGTTGTGTTGTTCACCTTGCCACGATGTGGTGGTTGTGTTGTTCAGCTGGCCACGATGTGGTGGTTGTGTTGTTCACCTTGCCACGATGTGGTGGTTGTGTTGTTCAGCTGGCCACGATGTGGTGGTTGTGTTGTTCACCTTGCCACGATGTGGTGGTTGTGTTGTTCAGCTGGCCATGATGTGGTGGTTCTGTTGTTCAACTGGCCACGATGTGGTGGTTGTGTTGTTCAGCTGGCCATGATGTGGTGGTTGTGTTGTTCACCTTGCCACGATGTGGTGGTTGTGTTGTTCAGCTGACCACGATGTGGTGGTTGTGTTGTTCAACTGGCCACGATGTGGTGGTTGTGTTGTTCAGCTTGCCACGATGTGGTGGTTGTGTTGTTCACCTTGCCACGATGTGGTGGTTGTGTTGTTCAGCTGGCCATGATGTGGTGGTTGTATTGTTCAGCTGGCCACGATGTGGTGGTTGTGTTGTTCAGCTGGCCACGATGTGGTGGTTTGTGTTGTTCAGCTGGTCACGATGTGGTGGTTGTGTTGTTCAGCTGGTCACGATGTGGTGGTTGTGTTGTTCAGCTGGCCACGATGTGGTGGTTGTGTTGTTCACCTTGCCATGATGTGGTGGTTGTGTTGTTCAGCTGGTCACGATGTGGTGGTTTGTGTTGTTCAACTGGCCACGATGTGGTGGTTGTGTTGTTCAACTGGCCACGATGTGGTGGTTGTGTTGTTCAGCTGGCCACGATGTGGTGGTTGTGTTGTTCACCTTGCCACGATGTGGTGGTTGTGTTGTTCAGCTGGCCACGATGTGGTGGTTGTGTTGTTCAGCTGGCCATGATGTGGTGGTTGTGTTGTTCAACTGGCCACGATGTGGTGGTTGTATTGTTCAGCTGGCCACGATGTGGTGGTTCTGTTGTTCAACTGGCCACGATGTGGTGGTTGTGTTGTTCAACTGGCCACGATGTGGTGGTTGTGTTGTTCAGCTGGCCACGATGTGGTGGTTGTGTTGTTCAACTGGCCACGATGTGGTGGTTGTGTTGTTCAGCTGGTCACGATGTGGTGGTTGTGTTGTTCAACTGGCCATGATGTGGTGGTTGTGTTGTTCAACTGGCCATGATGTGGTGGTTGTGTTGTTCAGTTGGCCACGATGTGGTGGTTGTGTTGTTCAGCTGGCCACGATGTGGTGGTTGTGTTGTTCAACTGGCCACGATGTGGTGGTTGTGTTGTTCAGTTGGCCACGATGTGGTGGTTGTGTTGTTCACCTTGCCACGATGTGGTGGTTGTGTTGTTCAACTGGCCACGATGTGGTGGTTGTGTTGTTCAGCTGGCCACGATGTGGTGGTTGTGTTGTTCAACTGGCCACGATGTGGTGGTTGTGTTGTTCAACTGGCCATGATGTGGTGGTTGTGTTGTTCAGCTGACCACGATGTGGTGGTTGTGTTGTTCAGCTGACCACGATGTGAAGGATGTGTTGTTCAGGTGCTCGTGGAGTCAGATGATCCTCAGTGAGGGTCAGGCCAGCTGCCTGATGAGTGATGAGGAGATGCGGGTGCCAGCTGCCCCAGGGACGACGACCTCTGATCCCAGGCTAGGGGATGTGTCACTAGGTGAGTTTCACTGGGCCTTGATGGTCGGAAGAGATCTTACTGCCATACATGTACTGAAATGTTTCAATGGTTATCTTTCCGATTGTGTTTGCAGGTTTAGGTCAATTTATTCTTTAGTTTGATGTTGTGTGGGTATTTATTAAACTACCGGTACCAGTAAGGGAAATTCCTTTGTGATTTGTGAGTTAACCATATCACTGATCTTGATGATGATGTTAATCCAAAAGTCTTAACTGCTGAAAGTAAAACTGCTGGTTTACAATATCTAGCATATATCAATATTGAAAACTGTGTTGAAGTAGCATCTTCTGTGGCACAAGCCAAGGAGATTGTTCCATCATAGGATCTATGTACTATGACTCAATCTATGCAATACTCTACTCAGGGCTGATGTGGCTATATGCTACACCGTTCAGCTTGCTGTACTCGTGGCTGATCTGGCTATATGCTACACTGTTCAGCTTGCTGTACTCGTGGCTGATCTGGCTATATGCTACACTGTTCAGCTTGCTGTACTCGTGGCTGATCTGGCTATATGCTACACTGTTCAGCTTGCTGTACTCGTGGCTGATCTGGCTATATGCTACACTGTTCAGCTTGCTGTACTCGTGGCTGATCTGGCTATATGCTACACTGTTCAGCTTGCTGTACTCGTGGCTGATCTGGCTATATGCTACACCGTTCAGCTTGCTGTACTCGTGGCTGATCTGGCTATATGCTACACCGTTCAGCTTGCTGTACTCGTGGCTGATCTGGCTATATGCTACTCCGTTCAGCTTGCTGTACTCGTGGCTGACCTGGCTATATGCTACACTGTTCAGCTTGCTGTACTCGTGGCTGATCTGGCTATATGCTACACCGTTCAGCTTGCTGTACTCGTGGCTGATCTGGCTATATGCTACACCGTTCAGCTTGCTGTACTCATGGCTGATCTGGCTATATGCTACACCGTTCAGCTTGCTGTACTCATGGCTGATCTGGCTATATGCTACACCGTTCAGCTTGCTGTACTCGTGGCTGATCTGGCTATATGCTACACCGTTCAGCTTGCTGTACTCGTGGCTGATCTGGCTATATGCTACACTGTTCAGCTTGCTGTACTCAGGGCTGATCTTGTATACGTCTCAGATAACCTCATTGTTGGGGAGCGACGGAGACGGAAGAGAGGAGCACAAGAGGCAACACCGAGGGAAAAAGAGCCTCGGACGACAGAAAGTAAAGGCAGTCCAGCAAAGGCCCCCGGTGTCGTCAGAAGCTCACTGAGGGGTAGATCTGCCAGCAGAAGCGCCCAGAAGGAGCAGAAGGACCTACCACCAGATCCCCCAGACCCTCCAAGTCACAGCAAGGACAAAGACCCTCCCAGTCGAGGAAAGAAGCGGAAACTGCAGGAGGGGCCAATGGCCACCAGCACACCAACACCCAAAGCCAAGAAACCTGCTGACAGTACAGGGTCAGGTAACTATGTGCTAGTGATCAGTCAATCAAGGAATCTACCCTGAAACAGTCAGTGATTATAAAACTGCCCAAAACCAATTTATGTTCAGATATCTGTAAGATGGTGCAATGATTTATTGCAAGATATTCACAGAAGTTGTGTTTTTGTATGTTTCTGGGACTATGATTGAAATGTACAGATTATGACAAATACTGGATGATGTAACTGGTTTCACACACATGGAGATGTCAGAAACAAATCTGGTGTGAATGTTTGGAAATGTATCTTCCAGTAACACTTTTAATCACAAAACGTTTAGACCTATAGCTGGGTAGAACATATCCTTCTATTATCCATCTTCCCGAGGCAAGAGAGTTAACTGACTTTAAAAGTCCAGTTTCCACCCTTGCCGAACTAGGCTGGAATACCTGGGCTCGATCGGAGCGCCACCAGTGGCTATTACAAGTTATGTCCTTTCTATGCCTCTCCTGTTGACCAATCAGATTCAACCTCTTGTATCACTTGCATTTGCTTCAAACAAAACGGTTGTGCCCGGTCAAGACGATCTGATCGATAATCAAGATCTATATTGTGATAAAATGAGTCATACATCGCAAAGTGCATCAAATCACGTGTGCACCTTGATTAAAAACATGAAAAGATTTAGAAAATATCTGTTTACAACGAGTTAGCGGAGCACATGCTTTGCAAATCCTGCAGTCTACCAAAATCTGCATGACACTTTACGAACCGGATTTCGATTTCGGTGTGAGAATTTTATTGGACTATGCATTGACTCGTTAGTCCAGCCAAAATGTAACTCCATAATACCAGCTTAGTTCCGCAAGTTAGTCAGTTAACTCACTTGCCTCGTTTTCCTCATCAGCATATCAGGAAACAGTAGTTACAAAGTGAAGTGGCCTTATTTTGTCAGTTTATGGAAACATAAATGCAAACAATATTGCTTGGTTAGCCGAACAAATGCCTCGGAAACGCTTGCACTTTATTTATAGTACTGTAACATGTCTGAAAATGGATGGTATATGCTATTCTGTTGTGAGTGCCAAGCTTTGAACAGATACATAAAGTGCTATGTAACCCCTTGGGGTTTAAAGGTTAGAATAGGTCCCCAGCAACGTATGCTACATTGATCTCTGGATTTGTTTTGTCATCGTACAGCTTGAATAATATAATGCCCTGAGTGGTGTAAAACAACAAACATATATGTGCATTTTACAACAATCATATGTGCATATTGAACACATCAATAGTTATGCAGAATTGTATCATAATAATTATGACCCAAATGCAAGCATCACCTGCGGAAACAGGCTTTGGACCTATGAAGATCCGGTTTAGAATTGATCTTCAGCTATCTATGCTTGTCGAAAGAGATGACTAACAGGAATCAGATGGTCAGGCTTGCGTGTCGTATCCCATTGCTCTGGATTGTCTGATCCAGACTCAATTATTTACAGACTGCCATCTGATGATCATATAACTGGAATATTGCTGTGTGCGTTGTTAAACAACAAACAAAAAAACTGAGGCTTTGCCGACTGCAGCATAATGAAGCATGCATGCCATCCTCAGAAGGAATTACCATATTTTCTTGAGTGTAATGCGCACCCCCTGCAGATTTAGTATTTTGGAAAAAATGTTTTTTCGAATATTGTGTGCAGAAAAAATTTACAATGTACCCCTTCAGCGAATTCCGGTAAACGAACGGGTGATAAGAAACTTCATCAGTACCAATATTAAATTTGAGAAAAAAATCACCAGACATGTTGATTTACCGTTTAAATTGTATTTTTGGTTCTGCTAGGCATTGTTTTACATCCAGGGATTAAGATTACCTTTTTACCAAGTAGCCATATGGCTACAAGTACTTTTTTCCAGGTAGCCAGTGGTAAAATCAAGAAGTCAAGCTAATATTGTAGGTAGCCAAAAGCATTTAAAATTATCTTTTATCAAATAACTATTTTATGTACAAGTCATAGCACTAGTCTTGGAATTGTATTTTATGACTGTACATGCTGTACTTGAGTTTTGTTATTTGTGACTCGAATAACATTGCAATTTATGTTACTAGATTATATAGGTATATTCTTGCTTATCCAATAAACTATCAACTATAGAATCGTCAAACCACAACAAATATGACTTTCAACGAGTCAAAGTATATGGCATTTATGATATATGTATCCATTCTCTGTCAACTAAAGTTTGTTTCAAGATGTCAATAGCAGTAATCTGACTGTGGTTGCTGTTGATAATGATGAGTTGTGCGATCTTCCGATTGCTTCACACAAAATTTTGCTGAAATTAATTAAAACAATATTAAAAGGAATTTTGAATAAAATTAATGAAATTATGTTCAAACATAAGTCTAGATATACAATAAAGATTTTCAAAGATAATTTTGGGACTTGAGTATGGATTTGTTGACATGGTATTTCCAGTGTTACGTGCTCACAGTTATGTCTGCGTTGGGGGAAAAAACCATCAAAACTCATTATGGCGTGTATAATGCTCACCCCCTTCTACACAGCTGTGTTTTTTAAAAAGAAATTGCGCACTATACTCAAGAAAATACTGCCTACAAGAATGGGGTTATTTTATGATGTGGATGTTTTCAGTTGATGTGTGATATTGTATGGGTGTATGTTGTAGTGACGCCGACCACGTCAGGTATGGGAGGAGCAGTAGACTCGCCGTCAGAGAGCAGGGGGCGGGCCCGTAGAGTCCGAGTTGGTGAGATATGTGTTATTATTATGCCTCAAAGTGAGATTGACCAATCAGAGAGCAGAACTACTGACCCCACATGAGCCTGTATACTGTCAGTATAAAATCCAAGATGGTTGTTACTGACCTAATATGTGACCGTACACCATCAGTAACAGCCATTTTGAATTTTCCAACACCCACCTCACATATTTCACAAGGAAATTCTGGTACAGAAATTTGTTATTCAACACTGTTTTGTGTTTTAATATCATTAAATGTGATGAGCAAAGACATTATTTATTAAAGAAACCACGTTCGTGATTTTATTTATAAAAATTATACAGAAAAAAGCTTACAATGGAGGTCACTGAGTTACATTAGCATCGTCATAGAATATACAGTGGGATGACGTCGCAAACAAGAAATGTGACACCAATGACGTCACATAGCAATAGAATAGATAGCAACCCGTTGTTAGGGGAAAGAGGACTGCTATCAAGTTACAGTGGCCCGCAGCTTTCTGTTAACATTCAGGCATTTTTATGATAATTCTATACATTTTAGCTATAGTACTTTAAACATTCACATTTAGTGCATGATATATTCCATTGTTAACATTTATGTTTACATTAATGCATTGTATCAGAAACATATGTACTGGTTCTGTCGTTCATACCAGTTGTAAGTGTCAAGTTTTCATTTTGACATGTGCGACAAAGATACCAAATAGTGAAAACGTTTCAGCATAATAAATTTGTTATGGTTTCTTTAGTTGCCGTATACGGTGTCATGTGAGGTTACCGGGAAAGTATTGGGCGAGGCATGAGCATGGCAACTAAAGACACCATAACTTATGATATGCATCTTCTTTGTCATATATGACCAAATGCAGTCATGTAATGCAACAGAAGTAGAAGTAGAATGGCAGTAATAGTATAGCATCCCAAAGGCAGGACCTGTTTGAACAAAATAGTTCACTTATCAACTGATCCTTTAAAACAGCACACATGACACATGGTATTCAGATACCATCTTGAATGAATTTAAAAATAAATTCCTCTTACCAACTAGGCTTTTTCCACAAGACAAACAATCCACAAGACAAACAAATACAAAACGTTTGGCCCAACATTCATCTTTCATGAATAAGTCAAGGCTGTTGTGTTTTGAGGAGAATATGTTTTAGTTTTAATAACTAGCAATACAAAAAGGGCTTGACAAGACTAGAGAACTATGGAATGTACCTCTTGTCTCTGTATGTTTACACCTTAGTGTTACAAAGTGTGCTACATGTCTGCCAGGTCTCTTCGACAAAAGCAAGATGAGCAGTCGGCCGCGTTCTCCATACCTGTTCCAGGGCATTGTGTTCCTTCTGACTCATGTGGACAAGAGTCCAGAACAGAAACTGCAAGAGAAGAAACTTCTCCAAGATTCCAGCCTGGAAACCTCGACTGAAGAGAGTGGCACTGAAGGTAGGTGCTGGACTGGGTGTAGGAGAGTGGCACTGAAGGTAGGTGCTGGACTGGGTGTAGGAGGGTGGTACTGGAGGTAGGTGCTGGACTGGGTGGAGGAGGGTGGCACTGAAGGTAGGTGCTGGACTGGGTGTAGGAGAGTGGCACTGAAGGTAGGTTCTGGACTGGGCGTAGGAGGGTGGTGCTGGAGGTAGGTGCTTGACTGGGTGTAGAAGGGTGGCACTGAAGGTAGGTTCTGGACTGGGTGTAGGAGGGTGGTACTGGAGGTAGGTGCTGGACTGGGTGGAGGAAGGTGGCACTGAAGGTAGGTGCTGGACTGGGTGTAGGAAAGTGGCACTGAAGGTAGGTTCTGGACTGGGTGTAGGAGGGTGGCACTGAAGGTAGGTTCTGGACTGAGTGTAGGAGGGTGGTACTGGAGGTAGGTGCTGGACTGGGTGGAGGAGGGTGGCACTGAAGGTAGGTGCTGGACTGGGTGTAGAAGGTTGGCAGTGAAGGTAGGTGCTGGACTGGGTGGAGGAGGGTGGCACTGAAGGTAGGTGCTGGACTGGGTGTAGGAGGGTGGCACTGAAGGTAGGTGGTGGACTGGGTGGAGGAGGGTGGCAGTGAAGGTTGGTGCTGGACTGGGTGGAGGAGGGTGGCACTGAAGGTAGGTGCTGGACTGGGTGTAGGAGGGTGGCACTGAAGGTAGGTGGTGGACTGGGTGTAGAAGGTTGGCAGTGAAGGTAGGTGCTGGACTGGGTGGAGGAGGGTGGCACTGAAGGTAGGTGCTGGACTGGGTGTAGGAGAGTGGCACTGAAGGTAGGTGCTGGACTGGGTGTAGGAGGGTGGTACTGGAGGTAGGTGCTGGACTGGGTGTAGGAGGGGGGCACTGAAGGTAGGTGCTGGACTGGGTGTAGGAGGGGGGCACTGAAGGTAGGTGCTGGACTGGGTGTAGGAGGGTGGTACTGGAGGTAGGTGCTGGACTGGGTGGAGGAGGGTGGTACTGGAGGTAGGTGCTGGACTGGGTGTAGGTGCTGGACTGGGTGTAGGAGAGTGGCAGTGAAGGTAGGTGCTGGACTGGGTGTAGGAGGATGGCAGTGAAGGTAGGTGCTGGACTGGGCGTAGGAGGGTGGCAGTGAAGGTAGGTGCTGGACTGGGTGTAGAAGGGTGGCAGTGAAGGTAGGTGCTGGACTGGGTGGAGGAGGGGGGCACTGAAGGTAGGTGCTGGACTGGGTGTAGGAGGGGGGCACTGAAGGTAGGTGCTGGACTGGGTGTAGGAGAGTGGTACTGGAGGTAGGTGCTGGACTGGGTGTAGGAGGGTGGTACTGAGGTAGGTGCTGGACTGGGTGTAGAAGGGTGGCAGTGAAGGTAGGTGCTGGCCTGGGTGTAGAAGGGTGGTAGTGAAGGTAGGTGCTGGACTGGGTGTAGGAGGGTGGTACTGGAGGTAGGTGCTGGACTGGGTGTAGGAGAGTGGCACTTAAGGTAGGTGCTGGACTGGGTGTAGAAGGGTGGCAGTGAAGGTAGGTGCTGGACTGGGTGTAGGAGGGGGGCAGTGAAGGTAGGTGCTGGACTGGGTGTAGAAGGGGGGCACTGAAGGTAGGTTCTGGACTGGGTGTAGAAGGGTGGCAGTGAAGGTAGGTGCTGGACTGGGTGTAGAAGGGTGGTACTGGAGGTAGGTGCTGGACTGGGCGTAGGAGGGTAGCAGTGAAGGTAGGTGCTGGACTGGGTGTAGAAGGGTGGTACTGGAGGTAGGTGCTGGACTGGGTGTAGGAGAGTGGCACTTAAGGTAGGTGCTGGACTGGGTGTAGAAGGGTGGCAGTGAAGGTAGGTGCTGGACTGGGTGTAGGAGGGGGGCAGTGAAGGTAGGTGCTGGACTGGGTGTAGAAGGGGGGCACTGAAGGTAGGTGCTGGACTGGGTGTAGAAGGGTGGCAGTGAAGGTAGGTGCTGGACTGGGTGTAGAAGGGTGGTACTGGAGGTAGGTGGTGGACTGGGTGTAGGAGGGTGGTACTGGAGGTAGGTGCTGGACTGGGCGTAGGAGGGTAGCAGTGAAGGTAGGTGCTGGACTGGGTGTAGAAGGGTGGTACTGGAGGTAGGTGCTGGACTGGGTGTAGGAGGGTGGTACTGGAGGTAGGTGCTGGACTGGGCGTAGGAGGGTGGCAGTGAAGGTAGGTGCTGGACTTGGTGTAGAAGGGTGGTACTGGAGGTAGGTGGTGGACTGGGTGTAGGAGGGTGGTACTGAGGTAGGTGCTGGACTGGGTGTAGAAGGGTGGCAGTGAAGGTAGGTGCTGGACTGGGTGTAGAAGGGTGGTACTGGAGGTAGGTGCTGGACTGGGTGTAGGAGGGTGGTACTGGAGGTAGGTGCTGGACTGGGCGTAGGAGGGTGGCAGTGAAGGTAGGTGCTGGACTGGGTGTAGAAGGGGGGCAGTGAAGGTAGGTGCTGGACTGGGTGTAGAAGGGTGGCACTGAAGGTAGGTGCTGGACTGTGTGTAGAAGGGTGGCAGTGAAGGTAGGTGCTGGCCTGGGTGTAGGAGAGTGGCACTGAAGGTAGGTGCTTGACTGGGCGTAGGAGGGTGGTGCTGGAGGTAGGTGCTTGACTGGGTGTAGAAGGGTGGCACTGAAGGTAGGTGCTGGCCTGGGTGTAGGAGGGTAGCACTGAAGGTAGGTGCTGGACTGGGTGTAGAAGGGTGGCACTGAAGGTAGGTGCTGGCCTGGGTGGAGGAGGGTAGCACTGAAGGTAGGTGCTGGACTGGGTGTAGAAGGGTGGCACTGAAGGTAGGTGCTGGCCTGGGTGTAGGAGGGTAGCACTGAAGGTAGGTGCTGGACTGGGTGTAGAAGGTTGGCAGTGAAGGTAGGTGCTGGACTGGGTGTAGAAGGGTGGCAGTGAAGGTAGGTGCTGGACTGGGTGGAGGAGGGGGGCACTGAAGGTAGGTGCTGGACTGGGTGTAGGAGGGGGGCACTGAAGGTAGGTGCTGGACTGGGTGTAGGAGAGTGGTACTGGAGGTAGGTGCTGGACTGGGTGTAGGAGGGTGGTACTGAGGTAGGTGCTGGACTGGGTGTAGAAGGGTGGCAGTGAAGGTAGGTGCTGGCCTGGGTGTAGAAGGGTGGTAGTGAAGGTAGGTGCTGGACTGGGTGTAGGAGGGTGGTACTGGAGGTAGGTGCTGGACTGGGTGTAGGAGAGTGGCACTTAAGGTAGGTGCTGGACTGGGTGTAGAAGGGTGGCAGTGAAGGTAGGTGCTGGACTGGGTGTAGGAGGGGGGCAGTGAAGGTAGGTGCTGGACTGGGTGTAGAAGGGGGGCACTGAAGGTAGGTTCTGGACTGGGTGTAGAAGGGTGGCAGTGAAGGTAGGTGCTGGACTGGGTGTAGAAGGGTGGTACTGGAGGTAGGTGCTGGACTGGGCGTAGGAGGGTAGCAGTGAAGGTAGGTGCTGGACTGGGTGTAGAAGGGTGGTACTGGAGGTAGGTGCTGGACTGGGTGTAGGAGAGTGGCACTTAAGGTAGGTGCTGGACTGGGTGTAGAAGGGTGGCAGTGAAGGTAGGTGCTGGACTGGGTGTAGGAGGGGGGCAGTGAAGGTAGGTGCTGGACTGGGTGTAGAAGGGGGGCACTGAAGGTAGGTGCTGGACTGGGTGTAGAAGGGTGGCAGTGAAGGTAGGTGCTGGACTGGGTGTAGAAGGGTGGTACTGGAGGTAGGTGGTGGACTGGGTGTAGGAGGGTGGTACTGGAGGTAGGTGCTGGACTGGGCGTAGGAGGGTAGCAGTGAAGGTAGGTGCTGGACTGGGTGTAGAAGGGTGGTACTGGAGGTAGGTGCTGGACTGGGTGTAGGAGGGTGGTACTGGAGGTAGGTGCTGGACTGGGCGTAGGAGGGTGGCAGTGAAGGTAGGTGCTGGACTTGGTGTAGAAGGGTGGTACTGGAGGTAGGTGGTGGACTGGGTGTAGGAGGGTGGTACTGAGGTAGGTGCTGGACTGGGTGTAGAAGGGTGGCAGTGAAGGTAGGTGCTGGACTGGGTGTAGAAGGGTGGTACTGGAGGTAGGTGCTGGACTGGGTGTAGGAGGGTGGTACTGGAGGTAGGTGCTGGACTGGGCGTAGGAGGGTGGCAGTGAAGGTAGGTGCTGGACTGGGTGTAGAAGGGGGGCAGTGAAGGTAGGTGCTGGACTGGGTGTAGAAGGGTGGCACTGAAGGTAGGTGCTGGACTGTGTGTAGAAGGGTGGCAGTGAAGGTAGGTGCTGGCCTGGGTGTAGGAGAGTGGCACTGAAGGTAGGTGCTTGACTGGGCGTAGGAGGGTGGTGCTGGAGGTAGGTGCTTGACTGGGTGTAGAAGGGTGGCACTGAAGGTAGGTGCTGGCCTGGGTGTAGGAGGGTAGCACTGAAGGTAGGTGCTGGACTGGGTGTAGAAGGGTGGCACTGAAGGTAGGTGCTGGCCTGGGTGGAGGAGGGTAGCACTGAAGGTAGGTGCTGGACTGGGTGTAGAAGGGTGGCACTGAAGGTAGGTGCTGGCCTGGGTGTAGGAGGGTAGCACTGAAGGTAGGTGCTGGACTGGGTGTAGAAGGTTGGCAGTGAAGGTAGGTGCTGGACTGGGTGTAGAAGGGTGGCAGTGAAGGTAGGTGCTCGACTAGGTGTTTCACAGGACATGGTAGTTTCTTTGACACTTTTGTTATGTGTTTGAAGGCTTTAGAAGTGTCTTTATTTAAAGACTAATCTGTCAAAGATTTTTTTTCAATAAGATTTGAAACTGAATGAAATATATCTTGTTAAAATTTGAAAGGAATGTATTTTTCAGAAGAACCTAGCATTGCGTTTGACAAGGAGAATCTGCGAACCAACATCGAGGCGGCGGGTGGCGTGGTGCTGGAGAAATACAACCAGGCACAGGTAACAGCAAGCTGCCCTTCTTGGAGGGGAACATAGACTACAGTACAGTGGCTGGGGATCTTACATGACAGTGTGGGGGACACAGGTCACAAATCACAATGACTGCATGCTTGCTACAATAACTGAATTAAATGTGAGAGATGCAAACAATATGTTTTGTATGTTTGCAGATTGAAGCAGCAACTCAGGCCTACCTGGTGGCAAACACGTTCCAGCGGACTGTCAAGTACTTCCAGTGTCTGGCAGCAGGCATCCCCTGTGTGTCCCATCAGTGGATCATACACTCCTGTACAGAGGTAGGCATCCCCTGTGTGTACCATCAGTGGATCATACACTCCTGTACAGAGGTAGGCATCCCCTGTGTGTACCATCAGTGGATCATACACTCCTGTACAGAGGTAGGCATCTCCTGCGTGTCCCATCAGTGGATCATACACTCCTGTACAGAGGTAGGCATCCCCTGTGTGTACCATCAGTGGATCGTACACTCCTGTACAGAGGTGGGCATCCTGTGTGTCCCATCAGTGGATCATACACTCCTGTACAGAGGTAGGCATCCCCTGCGTGTCCCATCAGTGGATCATACACTCCTGTACAGAGGTAGGCATCCCCTGCGTGTCCCATCAGTGGATCGTACACTCCTGTACAGAGGTAGGCATCCCCTTTCCTATCAGTGGATCATTTACTCCTGTACAAAGTTAGGCATTCTGTGGATATCATGGATATCTTTGGTGTGAGGGTAGTCTCATATGAATGCTAACGAGAAGTGTCAAGCATCCGCAAATACCAACTGCATGTTGTGTGGTTTTGTTCTGACTTTGATTAGATTGGAACAGTTAGATTGTTTGGATGAATTTGAAGGTACAGTGATCCCTCGCTCCAAATAATTGATGAGCATTATTGTATCTGAAATTATTTTATGAGGAATAATATATTCCAATATCGTGTTTATTATTTTAGTTGCAGCTTTCACCATATATATTTAAAATTATAAGGACCATAAGCATAGCACTTTGGTACAGGTGGTATGCAGGATATTTTTATGTATGCAACAATCTGACCAGTCATCGTAGGGACTTCCTGCGCTACATGTATTTCGATTGTGAAAATGTTGTGTTGACATTTAACAGTCAAACTGCCTCAAATATAACTTAAGCGAGTCATGGTACAGCATTTATGATATGTGTATCCATTCTCTTGCAACTTAAGTTTGTTTCAAGGCGTCAGTACTGGTAATCTGACCATGTATGCTGTAAACAACAGTGAGTTGTGCGATCTACAGATAAATTAATAAAATATATTTCAAACATCAGTCCAGATAAACAATGAACACCTTTTTATAGCCAGATATTATGATAATAGGATTCAGTTCGGATTTGTTGACTAGTATTTCCGGTGTTACATGATCCCGGCGATCAGTTGATTATGTTTTTTGAGAAGGGGGGAAAACATTGTGTCATTGGAAAACTTGAGTTTATTAAAAATGTAAGTAGGCTATGGGAGCCATGCTTTACTGCGCGCTATAACCGAGTTAACGCTATATTGAAGAGTGCAATAGCGAGGGACCACTGTATCCAAATTCCTGGATATGTGTGTAAATGTCTTGGCTACAGTGTAGGCTATGTTTGTCCAGGGCAGGCTGCTGGATCATAAGGCGTACATCCTGCCTGCTGGCATCAGTCTGGAAAGGAGGAAACTCATGGAATGGTGAGTGATGCAAGACAATCACATTGCTGGCTTCTTTGACACCCCTGGCACTCAAGTGAACATTGCTGGCATCCTTGACACCCCTGGCACTCAGGGAAGGAACATTGCTGGCGTCCTTGACACCCCTGGCACTCAGGGAAGGAACATTGCTGGCATCTTTGACACCCCTGGCACTCAGGGAACATTGCTGGCATCCTTGACACCCCTGGCACTCAGGGAAGGAACATTGCTGGCGTCCTTGAAACCCCTGGCACTCAGGGAACATTGCTGGCATCCTTGACACCCCTGGCACTCAGGGAAGGAACATTGCTGGCGTCCTTGACACCCCTGGTACTCAGGGAACATTGCTGGCATCCTTGACACCCCTGGCACTCAGGGAAGGAACATTGCTGGCGTCCTTGAAACCCCTGGCACTCAGGGAACATTGCTGGCATCCTTGACACCCCTGGCACTCAGGGAAGGAACATTGCTGGCGTCCTTGACACCCCTGGCACTCAGGGAAGGAACATTGCTGGCGTCCTTGACACCCCTGGCACTCAGGGAACATTGCTGGCATCCTTGACACCCCTGGCACTCAGGGAAGGAACATTGCTGGCTTCTTTGACACCCCTGGCACTCAGGGAACATTGCAGGCGTCCTTGACACCCCTGGCACTCAGGGAACATTGCTGGCGTCCTTGACACCCCTGGTACTCAGGGAACATTGCTGGCTTCTTTGACACCCCTGGCACTCAGGGAACATTACTGGCATCCTTGACACCCCTGGCACTCAGGGAACATTGCTGGCGTCCTTGACACCCCTGGCACTCAGGGAACATTGCTGGCGTCCTTGACACCCCTGGCACTCAGGGAACATTGCTGGCGTCCTTGACACCCCTGGCACTCAGGGAACATTGCTGGCGTCCTTGACACCCCTGGCACTCAGGGAACATTGCTGGCGTCCATGACACCCCTGGCACCCAGGGAACATTACTTGCGTCCTTGACACCCCTGGCACTCAGGGAACATTGCTGGCGTCCTTGAAACCCCTGGCACTCAGGGAACATTACTGGCGTCCTTGACACCCCTGGCACTCAGGGAACATTGCTGGCGTCCTTGACACCCCTGGCACTCAGGGAACATTACTGGCGTCCTTGACACCCCTGGCACTCAGGGAACATTGCTGGCGTCCTTGACACCCCTGGCACTCAGGGAACATTGCTGGCGTCCTTGACGCCCCTGGCACTCAGGGAACATTGCTGGCTTTCTTGACACCCCTGGCCCTTTAGTAGTGATGTGTATTGTAAAGACAAATTGTGTAGGCTATTTGGTAGGGATGGGTATTCTCTAGACACATTATGTAGGTCCTTTTGTAGGGATGGGTATTGTCAAGACACATTGTGTCAGCTGTATGGTGGGGATGAATATTGTCAAGACACATTGTGTCGGCTGTATGGTAGGGATGGATATTGTCAAGACACATTGTGTCAGCTCTATGGTGGGGATGAATATTGTCAAGACACATTGTGTCGGCTGTATGGTAGGGATGGATATTGTCAAGACACATTGTGTCAGCTCTATGGTTGGGATGAATATTGTCAAGACACATTGTGTCAGCTCTATGGTGGGGATAGAGTGAACAGTGTAGAGTGGTGACAATACATGGTGAACATTCAATCTCAGTAACATCAATTCTTTCGTTCCACTATGACAACTTTCTGCATGAGGATCTGACAAACTCTCCGATGGAGAACAATACACCGGTATAATAGCAGTAGGCTACCTGCAGTTACAGGCATGGATCCTTTGAAAAGTTGACTCAGTAGGATTAGCTGGCATCTGATTTCACTTCCCATGTTTCCTCTGCAGACCTATTTCTTGTAAAGGCTCTGAGAGGAGTATGAGCTTGTACACCATGTAGTCATGTTGATTACTCCAAAAAAAATATTATTTTATAGTTTTCACATGTTAATTTAATGGACCTGAAATCTCTTCATGGTACATGACCAATTATGTTGACTGCAGGAACGCTGGGGGCAGCTGTCTGGGAGGTCTTCAGGTCATGGTGGCATCCACTAACGTCAAGTTTCAGGATGCTTGGCGGTCAATACTGACCATCTCAAGGTGCCACCTGGTCAACAGACTGCCTGTCAAGAACAAAACAGGTAGGGATTAAGTTACTAACAGAACATTGTGGAATTTGAAGAAACGGCACAAACATTCTCAAAACTATTTTCTTAAAGTAGGCCCAATGTGCCTGCTGAATATTGAGAGTTGATGTGTGTTGTGATTGTTTCTGTTTCACTAAGAACTATGATTATTTCAACTTGCTGACAATGACACATTCATACAGCACTTTTTTTGGAGAGTTACCTCCCCTGTATCATGGAAAACTTGCCTGTTCTTATAGCAATCTCTACTGCTAAACAAAGATCTGAGGACATCTCATTGAAGGCCATGTCAGAACAACCTTTCATCTGACCAATCAGGGCATCGCTTATCAGATCATCATCAGAATCTGTTGGATAATGGATGCACTAGAGCTTCATTCAGACCATTAAACGAAATGTAGGGTGCATAGTTGCTGTTCCTCACATGATTGTTTTGAATAGGGTGATAGAGAAGTGTGTATTTAACTGTGCATTGAGGCTGCGCATGAAGGACACAAATCAGGCAGTGTGTTTCTGCTGCAGGAAGGACATTGACATCTGCACAATGGAGGAAAGTCTTATGCGACTAACTGCTATGGAAAACTTGAAGCTCATAAAATGATGAATTGATTGCTTTGAAGTTGAAAGTATTTCATCTGTACTTTGAGGTTATTAATTGGCTTTTGGGGGGGATGTTAACAATAATTATAGCAAACAGGATTTTGCCTTTGAAAAGTGTTTGAATTTTGACCAGAAATATCTGTATGAACCAGTTCTGTCATCTGAAGTAAGATGAAGCGTCAGCATTGTAAATTACCCACTGTAACAAGTTACAACACCCCCACAAATGAGGATAAAACAGACATTAGGGATCAGTTCATCTCTAGCCATGCTGTAATGTGTCCATCTGTTTCAGAAGATTCAGTGAATGTTATTGTCACTGATTCCGGCTGTCCATCATCAGTACTTCACCAAGCCAAGCAGCTCAAAATACCCCTGGTCTCCACGGAGTGGGTGATTCAGTGCCTTATAAACGGACACTTGTTAGGCTACACGTCCCATCCCCAGTACACACATGACTATCAGGAGGCCTAACACACCTGGGAATCACACTGCCCACAGGTGACAGGGAAGAGTTTGAATATGCAGCCACAATGTTGTGAGAGAACGGTGTGTGAACTGGTAGTGGGACTATACACCGATGCATTGGTGGATTGAGACTTTTTACTTCTCAATACAAGTATCACAGTCGCACACTTAGTAAAAGGTATTGATTCTAACTTTAAATGTATTCTTTAATAAATGTTACACCAAACACTAACTGCTAGCAAAAATGAGTAGTGAAAATGCAGATATTTTCATCCATTGTGCCATTACATGATACTGCCAGCAGTAAATTGTTGTGCTAGGTATTTGGCCATCCTGTCCATGAAAAAGGTGGCTTACGCACCAATGATATGAACACGTGCAAATATCGTGATACGTATTGGATAGTGAGCAAGGTATTGTGATACATATTGGATCCTACAGTTGGTGTATCGTCCCAGCCTTAGTGCAAACTGTTAACCGTCTGTTATCATACAGAACATGGAATCTCTAAATGATAAAATCATGGGATTAATAATATATTTGCATACAGAGGATGAATGATTTATAGTAATATGAAAAATTGATGTTAAATGTACGGGTGTGAAAAAGTATATCTAGTTGTACATGAAAACTATTTTGACAGCAATCAATTGAGTGTGCAGTGCACAGTGCAGAAGAACCATGTGAATAATAGAAATGAAATACATGGGGAAGTTTTGGGTGTGGATGTCATTCTTATGTCAGTAGATGACTGCCACAGTCCTACTGCAGATAGATGTCTGGAACTAACTCCTGTTCATGGCAACAACAAAAAAGCAATGCACTCTGTTAACTTGATCAACACGTACATCTGTGTCGGTTCATGCTTCCAGTGTCCACTTACTTTCACAGCTTTGTGTATGAGATTGTGCAGGAGCAACAAATGGGCCCAGGTCTAGCTCACTGAGTTGATGTCACACCAGGATCTTGCTGATGGCCACATTACCGCAAAAGAAAATATTTATTCAGCAGCACTCCTTTCTACGGAAACCTTTTAGGGCCATTTGTTTTTTTGTTTTTTTCTTGGAATATCAAGATACTAAGTTGAAATTTAAAGATACTATCTTGAAAATATCAACTTAGTATGTATCTTGTAATTTCAAGATCATAACTTGAAATTTCAACTTAGTATCTTGAAATGTCAAGATAGTATAAAAAAACACCAAATGGCCCTAAAAGGCTTCTGTACCTTTCACAAAGTCTTGATCTTAGATAGTGATCTTACTTCTTTAACATTGCTAAATAACATGTTGCGGTTTCTACTCTATTTAAGGCAATTGTGGCAACATATTTCAGGAGGAAAACTTGACAAACAAATATGTATAGAATGTATTGAAAACTTCAGTGACATTGACATGGCTGGAAATTTGGCTCTACCCTATCATGTACTGCGATGTCATGTCCACTGCATTAAAATGCTTACCCCCGGTAAACATATGAACATAACTTTGCAAAGATTGCTTTATTTTCTCTGTGGGGGCACTGGTGGCCTAGTCTTCTGTCTAAGGTCCAGCAAATCGTTGCGCGTGCTTTGGGCATGTGAGAAATCTATGATTGTGGGTTCGAATTCCGGTTCGCCCCAATTATGCCTTTAGGTTTGTCAGCACCATACCCCTGCTGGTGGGATTCACTAAGGTGGGTTGATGTCTGAGACTGGCATTACTTAGGGCTTTCATCCTCACTTTGATCTGACACGCTGTGATGGAACTGGAATACTGTTCAAAGCTGTGTTAAACCCAACTCTCACTCACTCTACAAGTATCACCTTCAGTGAATATGATTCTCCTGGTTTGTGCATGTGTTAGCAGAAGTGTACAGGATATCTGCCACAAGATATTTTTGTGTCTTCTTTAAGTGCTTCAGGTATTAGGATGAAAAGTTTGGTTTGGGTACATGATGCAAACATATATATATATATGCAGATTAAATTGGATCCTCACTGAAACTTGAATTAACCCTTTCAACCGACTGAAAAAGTATTAATCATTGCTGCTTTAACCAAAGAGTTCGTGTTTGTTTGGTGTCATGGTTGAATGGAGATAACTCTTGTGTGTTTTCATTTTAGAGGTTCAAACTTTGATTTGATACCTATTGCTGTTGTGTTTGGGTTTAAATTAAATTAACATTAAAATCTAAATTGTAAGTACACTTGGTTCGTCTCCAAGTTATATTTCTCTAAACAATGAAGCGATGAGAGGTCATGTTGCTTCAACTGGCCCACTGATGCCACGTGCATGCATCCTACACGTCAGGCCACAAGATGTTCATTTTTACAATTTCCTACGAATATGTTATTTTTAATCATTTTGCTTTTATTTTAAACATACTGTTCAGGGCATCTGTGTATGTTTAGTGTCGATGGATGTGATCCTGAATGTATTTAGTGTCTTCATGAACTAACAATGACTAAAGAAAGAAGGGGACACATGTCTTGGTCTGGAGGTACCTGGGCCCAGTATCATCATGTGAGGTGGCGTGTTTGGTAGTGAGGTGGACAGGAAATCTAAATAATTTATGCTGGCCTCGTGTGTTGACAATGCCTTGTTCTTGTTAGCTTTATATAGGCAGTAGAGTTGTACAGCACAAACACAATGAGCTTTGGGAATTTAAAGAAGAAAATAGGTGTTTGTGTTTTTTATGAGATGGTATTGTCTGAGGACATAATTTGTAATTAGAAGATATTTCTAATAATTATCCTGCCATAGTAATAACATAGTCATTTTGTATGTCACTGGAAGTATAAGTTTTACATAGACATAACAAAGATAATGTTTTGTTGAACTTAGATTCTTTTATCAGTATTTCACAAAGTGTTGTTTCTTTCAAACATATTCTGTACCAGTTCAGTCCTGGAACGATGAACAAGGTTAAAACGTTTGAGTTTTAATGTAACGGTAATAATGCAAGTTGTCAGGCCACACCATCTCAGTTTCTGAAATCATGAATTTAATTTCTGTGCATTAAATAAGATTATTATTCTTGTATGCACAATGTTTTAGTGGTAAGTTGTCAGTCATTGGAAGGAAACAGTGATTTTTAAAGTTCATTATTTTCATTTATGTGGGTTGTTGGATCTGTAAAGCCACTTGTTTCTAAAAGTATCTTCACTTCGTGCTTTCCTCCCACATTAAGCTGACACTTAAACATACTTCCATGACATAACTGGAATGCTGTTCAAAGCCGTGTTCAACCCAACTCATTCACCCTAGAAGTATCACCTTGATGATTGAATATGATCCTTCAGGTTTGTGCATGGGTCGGAAGTGTACAGATTCATATTTTCTAGTCTTCCTTTTTCTCCTGTCAGTGAGAAAAGGTTCAGGTGGCTTACTGCCTGGATGTTATGGGAGTGTTGCTAAAAGCAGGGTAAAACCCAGCTCACTTGCTTACTGTCAGCAGAAACACTTCATCATATTTTTGGGTTCCATTGTTTTTGTATGTAATTATGTCATTAGCTTATTTCATTGCATATTGTTATTACAAATCCTTTTGTAAATAAATGTTCAAATATATACCTTTTCTAATGTTGTTTTTCAACTGCCAACTTAAAAAAGGTACATATGCCGTAAGAAACATTTCCTTCCTATGTCCCTATCATGCTTCTTAGACGTTAGTGGATGTAACCAACTCAACAGTTACGTCTTGTGTTCTTACCTGGGGGACCAAGTGCTTCCACCTTTGGTCCTGCTTACTGCCTCATTGTTTGCTTGCAATATGTTTTACAATCGTCAATCCAACACCTGAACATAGCAACTTTGCAGATTTTAATACTTTAATGAGTTGACACACAAATGCTTGACCAAAATTATATTTCAGAAAAGAGGAATAGCCAATAAAAAATGACAGACAAAATTGTTACCTGGTTGAATGTAAACAGAATTTTCTCAGAAAACATCAGAATTGAATTTAAAATGATTGGGAATTGTTGCCTTCTAACAGTAGTCCTCGTGTGGGAAGAACATGACAGTATCAATGGTAAGCATCAGGGATGATTAGGTTGGGAAACTCACCCTGACAGGCTTTGCTGTCAAGGTTATGGAATATGTCCTGGTGAGGCCTATTTACGAAGCTGACTTAAAAGCGCTAGGATTGGCGTTAAAGATGTCGATGCGAAAACAATCTTAGCAAGTCTATTATCGAAGCTGTCGTAGAATTAAGTTATCTCAAGAGTGAATGAGTGAGTGAGTTGGGTTTAATGCCGCTTTTAACAGTATTCCAGTTATATCATGGGTGTTAGCTTAATGTGGGAGGAAAGCCCAAAGTGATGCAGGTCTCAGGAGTTAACCACTTCAGTTAAACCCACGAGCACGGGTATGGTGCTGACAAACCTAGAAACATAATCTGAACGAACTGGGATTCGAACCCACAAAGCAGGCGTGCCCAAGGGATGCAACTGTGTACAGCGAATCGCGGCACCTTAGACGACTGAGCCATCCGTGCCCGCTTAGTTTATGACAAAAACTAAGACATGGTCAGACCTGTCTTAGGAGTTTATGACAGGTACAAAGGCGGCCAGAAGATGGTAGGTTGAAGAAAACAATTCGACAGTATATGGGACCACTGTATAGTTTCTAAGTGAAGCGATGTTTCTGATCTCACAGGGGCTTGTAAAGCAAAGAAATAGCAGCTGCAAGATATATGGTCACACCATATTGCAGCTGCTATTTTATGCGTTACAAGCCCCTGTGTCTGATCCTTTAGACCCTTTTATCTTGAACTCATAAGCTCCGACGTTTATACAGTTCGGCCCTAACTTTATTAAAGTTCATTCTCCAATGAACTCACACAAAGTGAAAGTAAATTCTTTACTACCTTGTCGTGTTTGTTGTTTAATGCCGCACTCAGCAATAGACCACCTCTATGACAGTAAATAGTCGGGTCTGGACTTGACAATATTTTAAATTTAATACAAATAAAAATGAGATACTAACTGCTTTTAAAATGAAAAAAAATACAAATTCAATATGTGACAAAGATTGAATTCCTGACAGTCGACCACATCTGCGAGCAGGGCGTTTGGTCTCCTTATCTCAAAATATAAGATGATGGATGGAATGACTTATCATACATGTAGCAGACTCTATGACTCAATGATGCTGTCAACTGTTAGCTATGGTGCTTGTATATAGAGAATGCCGAAACATTCTTGTGTCTAAGCCATACAGAATTGAGCGGCACTTTTCTTCCTACGTCTCTGGAAATACCAAAAACGCTCCTGGTGTTTACATTGGACGGTTCCCCACGGTTGTACAATACTGGGGGAGTATTGCTATACCGTATACGCGATTATGCAATATGGACACACATCGCCTGACCCTGTGGTCACATGATTGGGCAACTCAGAGCAAAAAACAAGTAGACAACACGGTTTTACAAGATGCTTCGTCTTTTGAAGGTTCAACATTTCATCCTGCTTAAAAGACTACTATAAAAAGAAGTATTATGAGGAAAGTAGAAGACAAGATTTTATAACAAAGTGGAATCAGGAATTACTCCAGTCGTATGTGAGAAGGGGGTTTGGAGGAAACAAACCCCCCAAAAAACAAAAACACACACACACAAAAAACAACAAAAAAACCAAACAAACAGGTCGCTACGTCAATCTGTTCCTGGATCAAAGAAAATGGTTTGATTGCTCAGACCAAATAGAAGACAAGTCTCATGCTTTACTTCCAAGTCTACTTTACTGCATTGAAAGAGCTCAGCTATTCACCTCCTGTGAACATGTTTTGGATGATCAATATAAGTGATGTGGATGAGGTAAGTTGTATCCTTCCTCCCCCTTGTCATGCTATGCCACTGCCATAAAGTTGCAAAAATGTAAGCAAACACAGTGATGAATGCGGGAGTGGCCATTTAATTTACTGTCTTAATAAATTGTTCAACAATGATAAACGTTAACAAATGGAAAAGAACAGAACTTTATTAGTATTTTGAAACCTAAACTTCATTCAAAAGTAGTCTTTTTAACTATCCGGCTAAACGCATTAGTATTGTTCTCTTCATCTTCTCGAGACAAGGGCGTTATCTGACTACTAAAGTCCAGTTAGAACCCTCGCCGAATCAGGCTGGAATTTCATGGCTCGATGGTAGCGCCACCAGTGGCTGTCTTACATCCCTTCTGTGTCCCACTTATTGACCAGGCAGATTCCATCTCTCCTATCACTTGCTTTTGCTTATAACAAAATGTCGGCGACTAAGTGAAAACGATCTGATCGATAATCAAGATAGATATTGTAATAAAACAGGTCTTGCCCTGCGAACTGCATCAAATCATGCGAGCTACTTGATTAAAAACATGAAAAAGTTTAGAAAATATCTGTTGACAACGAGTTGGCGGTGCACATGTTTTGCAAATCCTGCAATCGACTGAAATCTGCATGACAGTTTACGGCACTGAAGATGCTTTTCTGTATCTTCTCCTTTTGAACATCACTTAATAAAACGATAAAAATGTTTGTCCCAGCAATTTTACCAATTTTCACAACCATTTATGCCTTCAGATTACATATTTATGATAAGTTGTTTCTGGTAAGGGGTCACATATTTGCCTCTTCACCCCATATCACTGATGCAGACGTCATAACTACTAAATGAGAGTTATTTCCCCTCTGTTAAAAATCAGTAGGTGATATGGCAGAAGACATAAACGACGAGTGGGGGTTGTTTATCGTGCAATAAAACACTGCAGGGAGAATAAACCATTAGGGTGTTTATTTATCCAATATTCAATAGCTTCTATGCAGAGATCATGAGGAATGTTTGAATATAAACTAACTACATCCAAACTGACTAACTTCGTACCAGGCGGGAAGTTGGTTCAGAAAATCAGTGGTATCTTTTATGTAGGTTTTGACATGTTTATTGATTGGTTTTAGCACTTTATCCATAAGGTCGCTGATTCTGTGGGTGGGACATTTGGGTCCAGCAATTACGGACGTAATTCTAAATCATTTACGGGGGATATATCTGTATTAACTTTCATGGCGTATTTATATTAGTCTCGCATAATCCCTGTAAAGAGTGACTGGTTACAAGTTTTAGCTCAATAGTTGTATGTGTATATCATTTCATTTATATTGTAACGAGGTGACACTCAAATAAACAATCTGTCTGTCTTTCAACGGAAACAATACAGTGGTGCGCATGATGTAATATTTGCACTATCGCACGTGCGATTTTTACGCTCCGCCCACTCATGAATATTGTAGACTTAAGACCATTGTAGGTTTAAAGGCACAACATCTGTACGTCTAACTATGGGTAATGAACTAAATTGTTTACATTTCTAATTAAAACATAAAATGTGCCTAGCCGGGTCAAAAGTAATTAAACCGACGCTTAATTTGTGATGCAATTAGTTGACTGCAATAGGAATTAGTATAATTCAATTTCCAAGAATACCATAGCTGTTATCAGAAAAAAACCCATTATCTCAAGCTAGCGAGGTATTATTACCAGGTAAGTGGTAAGTGTTGAACAAGGCTTACACTGAGGAGACAATATACAAAACAAAGTAAATTTCAGGCTTTTTACAGTTAAAACCTACTTACAAAACCAAATAAATGTGCAAAAGGCTATATATTGCTCATAACACAGTTCAGTGTATAAGGCAATAGTCTATAGGCTAACTTAAATCGTGTTTTTTTTTAATTTGATTTGTTTCATTGTTCCCGTTGTTCATGTTAGGAATCATTCAGAAAGTTTATTTCCATTGACTACTGAGCAGAAAGTCTGTCTACATGACACTTTTTATGGATAACAACTTATCTTATTCAGTGTCACGACGTATCAGAGCGACTTCTTGCCCTTTCAACAGGTGAAATCTGTGGAAGACGGTCGGTTGTAATGAATCGGTCATGAGTTACGTCCCTTGTCGAAAAAGCATTTGGTAAGTTGTGATACGAGGTGTGTGAACGTATTCGGGGATAATATTCACACCGCATGTTATCCGTTTGCCTTATAAGGAATGATGGACGTGTTCAACGTATCTCTAGTATATTTTCTCGTTAGCAACGTTTTTCAGACGCAATATACGCGTACTAATCTCACTGTCCTGTTTTCGATAGGCGCTCCCGTATGATTGTAGATAAGTTGTTAATCTTTTAATAGTAAGAATCACTCCCATTTGTTGATTATGTTAGATGAAAGCTAAAGGTTTCCTGAAGTGGCAATTATATTCATACAAATGTCACTGATAATGACTTGACAGGATAAAAACGAGATTTTGATCATGTTAATCATATTTTATATGTAGACTTAGTAAAAAGTTAAAATTGAAAACAACTGCAGGATATCAAGAATAGTATATTAACACTGAAGTATCTAGACTCTGTTTTCTTATCACTATTTGCTACAAAGTATAATTTCCAAAACGTTAATCGGTTGATATAGATTCAATCAAAGATTCCATACTAATCTTTTATTTTAATACAAACTGACACTTTTTTACACAAATCAAAGGTGATGCGGAAGTTCCACCCTAATTCAACCATGTTGCTTATAGTTTAGCATTGTTTAGTGATGCTAGACAGTGACTATATACCGATATAGTCTTTGTTCTACCTTAGTGTGCACACTGTATATGTCCTCTGCAACATTGTTGCAAGGCCAACATGTGATAAGGTACTGTGACTTCCTGGTAATTATAAGAGAATAACCAACTCCCTGCAAGGAATCGCGGGTTATTTAGCCCTTGGTGTGGGACAAAATTCATTTGTGAGTGAGGCATAATCTGCAATCCTGAGTTTTGAGTTGGTTATTCTATGTGTAACGCGGAGTTTGGTAAAGGAATCAGAAATGCAGGTCGAAATTCTCAAGATGACAGTTTCATAGCAGATGGCATTAGCTATAAACATTGATGAAAGGCCCTGTGGATATATATATATATATAAATATATACACCGTTGAGATATGCAACATACCCTGTCGTGGGTTCTAGGGGTGGCCACACCCCTCTTTTTTACATCTTATGACATTGTGGATGTACATTGCCTACCATGTAACATGTTGATTGGGTGTTAAAGCAAAATTGATAGTGGTTTATACACATAACATGCACAAGAAGATGTGTTGTAATGTACATACTGACAAACACAGGTTATCTATAGTGAAGAGGATTACATTTATCCATAGCACACTGCAATGTATATAATAACTCTAAAATACCTATTCTTATCACTCACCTCATCATATATATGCAATCATTCATACATGCTAAGTTAGGTGCAGTCACATAAGCCCCTGTCACTGAATAAAAGGAGCTGGGGCAAGACAATAGAGACCCAGTGAAACAAGCGCAATGCCGACTGCTGTTGTAATACTACAACACGTCACATTGAGTGCTGGAACTCAGGCCGAAGAAATGAAATAGAAGCTGAAATTAACATACCGTATATCTCCATCTATAAAGTGACCCTAGATATGAGGCGACCCCCCTGTACAAGACTTCAAAATCGATGCAAATTTATATACCCCATCTATAAAGCAAATTGGAATGAAGCACGTCACCAGTGCGTACACAATCCCTACATTTGCAATAAAAACGTGTTTGTCTTCCACAGGAAAAAATACATCGTGTCCCTTCAGTGAATTCAGGGAAACGAACACATCATAACAATGAAAGTTGGTTAATACAAATTTGAGATAAAAAACACTAAACATGATGATTTACCTAATAAATTGTATTTCCTTTTCTGATAGGCATTGTTTTATATGCAGAGATTAAGATTACTGTTTGTATTTCCTCGTAAACTAAGCCAGAAGTAGAAGTCATCTGTTCACACGTTTCTCGGAATCTTTTGGTGATTCGGTTAAAAATTAAAAGAAAACTTGAAAGAATTTTGATACAGCTATCTTAAGAATTGTATCTGAAACTATTATGTTTTCAGGAATAATTTATTCCATGTTATTTTAGTTGCAGCCTTTACTATATATATTTGAAATAAATTAATAACCATAACCTGATCGCTATTGCCGTATAAGATGCCGCCCTCTTGAAAGCCCCCTAATTCTAGGTAAGAACAACTTGCCTTATAAACAGCGATAAATGGTACACTTGATAATATATACGTAACAAGTAGTAACAAACTTCCTTGCATAATTAATCTAGAGTAACATTCCTTGTCTTTGTCACACAGACTATGACAAAATTAACTCCCTTTGTCTGTCAAGGATCAAGCTCCTTCCTAGCGTGTGGCACCTTTGTTACACTCTGGGTAACATTACTGCCATCAGTGTGGGCAAGGCCATGACAAGATTCTTGAAATTTGCCCTCTAACCCCAAATATAGACATATTATATTTTTGTTTATGTCTTTGGGAATGCCATCATAGTGTATTTTGTAAAACTGACCAGATTTCCCAGACAAATTTACCATTTTGTTTGTTTGATCAGATTGGTGCTAGATTGCAGACTAACGGAAATTCACCCAACTTGCCCTTTACATTCTTACAATACCATTTACATCATAGTTGAAATGAAACAGAAATTCAGATTGACAAACAAAGAAAATAACTGAGCTGTGGTAAAAGTATTTGGCGTCATGGCAGCCATCACTTGTTTGTGAATATAACGTTCAGTCGGTTGCGAGTTCAACTCCAAGCATGGTTGTGGCCAGCTATCGCAGTGGGGAGCTTTGAGTGGTGGAAGTGATAGTATAGAGAACTACATGAATGGGCTGTTGCTATGAGGGGCTTGGTCAAGGAAAACAACAACACCAGCAGACAAAGGTGCTAAAGATGGCAACCTATACTACTCAAAATTTGATAAGGATCACTAGGTGATATGTGTGTAAGTTACCACAAACATAACAAAAGACATGACTCTGACTCAGAAACGTGTTTAATCATGTTATGAATGAAAATTCATGAACGGCATGAACTTGTATCAATATGGAATGTTTGAAATCTGCAAACACCAAAAGGCATTTCATTAAAAAATGTTAACAGCAAACAAGAGAAAGAATTACACAGTTATGAGGGATAGTCCATCATTACACTTAGTCGATGAAGTGTCAATATCGAGTATGACCTCCCCTTGCATCAATGACGGCCTGACAACGTCGAGATATTCTGTCAATAAGCACCCGGATGTTCCCAATGGGAAGGTTGTTCCACTCTTCCACGAGGGCATGTCCGAGCTCTGCCAAAGTCGTGGGTTGTGCTCTACGGCGTGAAAGGTCAACCTGCAGCATGTTCCAGACATGCTCAATCGGATTCAAGTCCGGCGAGCGCGCTGGCCAATCCATGCGGACAATTGTCTCCTGCTCAAGGTACTGCTCAACCAATCTGGCGCGATGAGGACGGGCGTTATAATCCATCCATGAACTCAGGGCCAACAGCACCAGCGTAGGGTCTGACGTACACATCGAGGATCTCATCCCGGTACCTCACCGCCTTCATTGTTCCTCTCTCCAGGACATGAAGATCTGTCCTTCCATCTGTGTTGATTCCACCCCAGACCATGATGGAACCACCACCATAACGGTCATGTTCACTGATGTTGGCATCATGGAAACGTTCACGTTGTCGTCGCCACACCCGCTGCCTCCTGTCTGTAAAGTCCAAACAATACCTTGACTCATCGGTGAACAGAACTGGAACCCAATCGTTCCGTGTCCAAGTGACATGATCTTCAGCCCATTCCAATCGCTCCCGCCGGTGTCGTACAGTCGGGGATTCGGACACATGCCCTTCTCGAGTAGAGACCTGCATTGTGAAGACGATTCCGTATCATCTGAGTGGACACATTCACCCCCGAGGCGTTCAGGAGGTCGTTACGTAGGCTGGTTGCTGTCCAGAAGGGATGACGTCGTGCCTGAAGAGCCACAAAATGATCTTGGCGTTGGTTTGTCGACCTCTGACGACCACCCCCATGTCGGTGTGCTGCTGTACCAAAATTTGCTGTCGGGACCAGGCCCTGCTTACAACGCTCTGGCTGACGTTTAGTGCATTGGCAACGTCACGTTGTGAATAGCCAGCATCAAGCATTCCAATACATCTGCCCAGTTGTTCTGTCGTCAGGCGACGCCTTACACGTTGAGGGGGCAATGCGTAGATAAACGTAGTGTAAACACTCAATTGAGTTTAAAGTTTCAGAATGAATCAGACACCGTTGCCTGATTGGAAATCGTGCAATGGTAGCAAAAGCATGAACTGTGATGTGAAACGCATTTCCCATGGCATGAATTGCACGTGCAAGTGTGTTGGAGACGTTTTTTATTTCACTTGAACACAATATTGCCAGTAATGCAGTTATTTTGTTTTTTTATTAAGAAAAATATCTACGATCCTTATCAAATTTTGAGTAGTATAATTGTATTTTCTTCTTATTCCCACTCCCCTCCTACAGGTAATGTTTGTGAAGACATTCAGGGATCCATTCCTCCCTCCCAAATCTGTGAGCCAACTAAAAACACCTAATGGCACATTCTAAGTGCTTAACATCCACATATGACAGTAAAACTTCAGCTTCACGACCCCTGCATGATATTTTAAGAAAATCATAACCCCTGGCTAGAAATAGTAAAATATTATTTATGCATTGTTAGGGTTAGGTTGCCGTAACCCAGGCCAATTTTGAAGTAGGGGTCATGGGCAGAGTCCTTTTCCATGTGACATCTAACAGGATTGAGGAAAACAACTATCAGCTTGTCTTTTGCTATCAGTGTACACAATCTTTCTCAAAGGCTGAAAAAGAGGAAATGGTTCTTGGTCACATTTGGCATGTCACGATAAATCCTGGTTTCAAGTCACTTTTATTGCCAATCAAATAAATATTTTTCAAATTTCCTGCAGCATATAAAACAGGCTATGTTGTTTATTCTGTACAACTGATATAGTATTAAACATCCGAGGTCAATGTGTTCTGGCTGTGTTTGTTGGTATTCTTGGGGTTGGGGGGGATGAAAAGTGTTCCTCTCATCTCTTTTGTTTTCAGTAGCAAAGAGTGAAGTTCCCCTACCATTATAATATTTTGGCAAACAAAGATAGTATTTACCTTGATACTACAAAGTACTACAGTATGATTCATATCATGACCTTTTATTGAAATTTTCCTTGTTGGTCAGACAGAAATATCCTTTACTTAAGGGTGTACTAGGATCCAGCATGTTTGATGCAAGTCATTCAATCACTGCCTGATGTCTGTTCACTCCATTGACTAGGACCATTTGACAGTTAATGATTACACTTATTACAAAGTCACAATGTCTCAGTTCACGCAAAGCACTAATTACAACATCTATGTACCATCAAGCACAGTCAATCTTCCAGAACATACTGTTCTCTTTATTATATATATACAGTAAGTTTGTTACTGTATGATTATGAGGGCTGATTTTAAGTCCTAATTGCTTTCCCTCACTGTGTGATGAAGACTTTATACCAAACACTGGAGAAAAAACACGTGTGACAGTTTTTACCTTGACGACTTCGAAAGAAAAACATATTTGGGTACAAAACACCTTGAAAGTGTGAACATCGACCTCTGCTAACTATGGTTTTGAATCCTAGGGTACTAGCACTGAAGGAGTGGTGATAAATTTTGATATTTATGTACATATTAATTTCATATATATAAGAAATTGATTTTCTTTCCCTGTTTACACTACTTGGATACACGATACCAAAGCTACTTCCATAACTTGTAAGCTTCAATCAGACTTCAGTTGACTTCTAATGCTTTTGTTTACACAGACCTCAAGTCCAGTGACAGATTCTACCACCAGACTTGACACAGTGTACCTGGAAGTGGAGATTCCCATGATATGTGGCCCACCTTGCTGTCATGGAGAGTCTGGCTGAGGAGATATGGCTGAAGGTTACTGTTGTCCGCAAAGTAGCATCGTCGCAGATTGTCCGAGCTGATGGAGAATCATCTTGTGGTCCAGATACAGAAGTATGTACCTAACCTAATTAAATACCGCAGTAAGTGAATGTTAGTTTATGTGCAAACAAAATAACTCCTACAAAGATTCCTCTACTTGGCATTTTGAGCGGTATTAGTCTGCATTACCATGATTTCCACATGCTTGGGAAGGTCTTCAGCAACCCATGCTTGTCGTAAGAGGCGACTGTGCTTGTTGTAAGAGGCGAATCACAGGATCCTGTGGTCAGGCTCGCTGACTTGGTTGATACAAATCATAGTATCCAAGTTGCTTAGATTGATGCTCTTGATGTCAATCACTGGATCATCTGGTACAGATCTCCATCATAAAGCTGGAATATTGCTGAGTGCGGCGTTAAACAACAAACGAGCATGCTTGTGAGAAGGGCTGTGTACAACCTTGTAGATTGCTTTTCCTGGACGTTTGGAATACCTGGTTCAGACTAGATTATTCACAGTTATTTGTACAACTATTTAGCTGGAATACTGTGGCATAAAGCAACATTCACTCTCTGACATTCTCAGTAATGTTGCCCTCAGCAGGCCTGACTTAGGGAGGATGGTCATCTCAGTACATAAACCAGTGTCAGGGATCATTGTTCAGTACAATGAAGGTGTTTATTAGCTGAGGGTAAAATGGAAGCATGGTATCTACTGCAGATATACAAGATTTATGCATCCATTTGCATCTATGTACCAGTTCATAACAACTTTTATAAACCTCCTCTATGTTTTGTTATTTAAAGTTAGATATCCCTATAACATGTTTTGATGGCATCGTAAGACACATAAGTGTAGGCATGAAATGAAACACTTGTGGTATACCTTACAAACAAAGATCAGAATGAGTTTTGTCTTTGATGCAGATATGAGTAGTTTTCAGAAGCAACGTTTTGTCAAGCATACCAGGTGTTATTGTGATATATTTCTTTTACTTCTGTTTCCACATACCTTGAGATTTCTCTATTACTTCCATGTCTTACAGACTGAGGACAAACCAGTGTTAATGAAAGTTGGAGAGAAGAAAAATGTGTATGGTGCCAGGCCACAAGGGGGAGATAATTCACACTCATCTCATCAGTGTTCAAAATTCATTCCAAATGAATCATTGTCCATGGTGCTGATTCTTTCTGATGATGTGGAGATCCACTTTTCAAAGTCAGTGGTTAATTGGAGTGATGCTTTAATTTCACCAGACAAGATATGTGTTGCAGCTAATGTTGTTTCTATGAGGAATAAACTCACAGCAAGAAGGAACACCTCTGACTTATATACTAACATCACTCCCAAACTAGAAAGTCATCACCCTGAAGCCATGCCCCAGAATGTGAGTTCATCATGCCCTGGCCCCAGTGGTCAGGTTCCACAGGTTGGGTCCTCAGTTAAGCAGGATGAAGTGAACAAAATAGCTGATGCCTCGAGGATGGCTGGTATTGAATTTTGTGAATCAGTTTCATCAGCATTTTCCAATACTGCGGCTTATTTGTCAACACCTTCAAATACAAGTGTGGTGAAGCCAGCTGAGGTAGAACGTAGTTGTCAACTATATGTTGGTGAAAACACCTTGATGTCAGCACCCTGGGAATACACACCATGGCCAAGTGGGGATGCAGAACGTCAAGAACACTCTGAAACTGATGACTGTGAAGATTTTAAAGATACCAGCTTGAAACCTGTAAGAATTAATGGGGTATCACAAGCACACAAATGGTTTAAGAGAATTAAGAGAAGTATCATCTTAAAAAAGAAAGGGTTACACAGAAGACACAGTTGTTCAGACTGCAAAATTGTCTTCCCTTTGCAGAGACTGTATTTGAGGCACAAAGAGGAAAACATGATGAAGAAGCTTGAATGTGACTTGTGTGAGAAGTTGTTTGTGTCTCCGTGTCGGCTGAAACAACATTATCATGGACATTATAAGGAACAGGGCAACAATGTGATGTGTCTTCTTTGTAAATTATGTTTTTCATCCAGGATGACATTCCTGAAACACAGATGTCAAAGAAGACATATATGTAGAATCTGTCATGAAAGTTTTGCCAATCAAACCCTTATGAACGGACACATAGAAGCATCTCATGATGGAGGGTACAGATGTTATACATGTGCCAAGATATTTTCTTGTGAGGTGAATCTACACAGACATCAAAAGAGTTGTGCAAGGTCGGTACAGGCTCAGAAGCTAGCAGATGGTGTTTACCAGTGTCTTATTTGTGGAATGACATATCAGAGCATATCATTGTTTGTGAAACACAGAAAAAACATCACTACAGACAACTTAGTCAAGTGTAGCATATGTGCACAGACATTCACTAGTGATTGTCAGCTATCGCAGCATACCAGTGAACATGGGGTAAACATCAGGGCCAAGACTTGCCGAGACCAGACACAGCTAGTGAGACTCCAGCATGAGATCAGTAAGGGTGGGTTACCTGACACAGCATTCAAATGTGAGTCATGCCATCTGCAGTTTCACAGCAAATGTGGCCTGAGAAGACACACCACACTGAGAAATTGTTCCAAAGAGGGTGGGAAGGATATAGGGGAAAAAATAGAACCTTATTTTTGTGAAAATTGTAACAAAGTATATTCAACAAAAACAAGCATATTCCGTCATAAAGTTTCCAAGAAGTGGTGTAGATATTATAGCTGCAACACTTGTTCCAAACATTTTTCAAGCCAAAAGCTGCTTGAGAGACACACCATGACCCACTTGGAACAGACCGAGGATGGAGGGTACCACTGCTCCGTCTGTGACAAGACTTACAGCAGGAGAACCAGCTACCTGAAGCATAAGAGACGTGCCCAGTGTGATCTGACACATTTCCTCAAGTGCAAGCTTTGTTTCAAAGTGTATGCTAGTGGTAAGGCACTTAATACACATCACAAAGTATCTCACCCTGATGGGGCAATTTTCTGTTGTAACATTTGTGATAGGTATTTTTCTTCTTCAAAAGCTCTTGTCAAACATGAAGCTTTGAGGAGATGTACGAAGCCGAGAGTTTCGGGGGCAAGTGGTGAGGGGACCCAGTCCATGCAGTGTGAGACTTGCGGGAAGATCTACTCCAACCAGTCCAACCTCAACCGACACAGGTTGAAACACACTGGAGAACGGCCATATTCCTGCTTGGAGTGTGGACTGAAGTTTGCTGATAAGTTTATTCTGAAGAATCATGTGCATAACATTCATGTAGGCACTCGACCATTCTTGTGCCAAGTGTGTGGGAAGAGGTTCAAGACTCGTACCCACGTTGAGCGTCACTCCCGGGGGCACACCGACTTCAGACTGCCCTGCTCGATGTGTAACAAACGGTACAAACATGCTCAGGACTTGAACAAACATCAGAAGAAGGCACATGATTCTTCCTTGCAAAGTCTTGCATGATGTGGATGATGAAGTATTTTATGCATCAGCTAAAAACTGATGGACATTATACTTTACTTTATACTGCATGCAATTCAGTTTGCAGTGTAATAAACCTTGGAAGATCTGCTTACTACATCTTTTTCACTCATTCAGATGCTATTGCACATCAAAAATTATTATTATGTAAAAAAACAAACAACATATTTTGTCACACACTGCCAGTATTAATTAATAGCACTCCAAAGTATGACTTCATCATATTTTCGCTCTATTCATATGCCATTGTGGTCAAAGCGGTAGTGAGCTGAGAATCATTATCAAAGTGTCACGCGTTTTGTAAGGGTAAGAATCCTAGAACTGTAAAATAATGTGCCTGGGACTTTACAGATATAATCCCTGAATATTGTAATGACTGCCTCCGTGGTCTCGTGGTAGAGTGTCCACCCTGAGAGCAGAAGTTCTGGGGTTCGACCCACAGCCGCATCATACCAAAAGGTGTTCAAAGATGGTACTTGTTGGTACCCTGCCTGGCGTTCAGCATTAAGGGGCTAAAACAAGAACTGGTTGGAGTCAGTATACTGTGTCTGAGTGGGGTATTCATGTTAAACTGCAGCATGGTATCTCAGTGGGCTAGCACTATAAAATCGGCATTAGTCCAGTCTAGTACAAACAGCCACACACATGCATGCACATCGCTACATACGTGCAATAATGTTGAACGCGATGCTAAACCCCATTTCACCTTGTAACATTGTAAAGTCTCCGCCATGAAATTTACGTCACTTGGAAAACACTGGGATGCAATTTATGAAAAAATGCTTCGATATGTAATCCTTGTTTACACTAACAACTTCAGTTTCAGTTTGGCAAGCTTTTGAAACAAGGCTTGATTACTCCAGATTACATAAGAGTATGCAACATTGCAGTGATGTGATATTTGTGATTGTAGATGATGTTTGGGAGTTTTTGATGAATTGTCTCCAGCTGCATTGATTATTGGTCTTGTTGAAATAGATTAGCTGAGATAATAAATATGTAACTTTCTAATGCTAACATGTTATATTGTCTATTTTCACTAATAAAGTATGGTAAAATCAGACATAGTTTATTGAATTATTAACTCAACTGAACCAGTGATCAAGTGGACTTGAGGCCCATTTGCAGCATCTGTTGTCTCTCATCCTGACATAAAATTTCAGATATTTTAAATCTCTGAATCCATGCAGAAATGCCACCATTGAGAATTGGTTACAGAATTCTGGATTGACTTTGAACATTGGCATTATCACAATACTGGTATTCAAATTCAGCCTAATCAAAGTCAAGTGAGGTTAAGTTGTGGCTCATCTGTCCGTCTCATTATAATGTTTACATTTTCAACATCTCTCATACTCAAAGGCCGTTGAAGCTGAAATTTTGCGTAAATGAACCCAACTATGGTGTCTGTAAAAGGTACTCGCAGACTCAACACATTACCAAGGCAGCCACGTTGAAAAGGTCAAAATGTGCTCATTACTCGCATCATAACCTATCATTATGAAACATTTTTGCTTTTTGAGTATTGTGTTTTTTACCCAGCTTCGACCATTGACCTGCGTATCCTGCATACCCTTGTAGCCACTTTGTCAGCAGTATGGTTTCACGATACATGTCAATGAACTACACTGGGATAGTAATATTCAAATGTGCCCTGTAGATTCCTTTCTAGCTCACCAGACTGAAAGTCTGTTGTCAACATTGTCTTCTCAGAAACCACTGGACAATTGAAACTGATACTTCCTATCTTTTCCCCCTCCAATCATGACAGTTGAAGTGTGAGTGAGTTATACTTAGAGTCATGTCAGCAATATTTCAGCCATATTTGCTGTGAGGCTCAGACTTCAAACTTTGTGTAAAGTAACTTTAATTGTTGTGTTCAAACAATGTTCTACAAACTACAATCATTCTTGCAGATTTAGAAACATTGTGGATAGTTAGTTCCTTGTTTCACATTTGTTAATACTTTTTGTTTTCAGTACTTATGCTGGGGCGGTCGGGTAGCCTAGTGGTTAAAGCGTTTGCTCGTCACGCGGAAGACCCGGGTTTGATTCCCGACATGGGTACAATGTGTGAAGCCCATTTCTGGTGTCCCCCGCCGTGATATTGCTGGAATATTGCTAAAAGCGGCGTAAAACCAAACTCGCTCACTCACTCACTCACTCACTCACTCACTCACTCAGTACTTATGCAGAAAATATTTGAATAGCAAGACTGAAAGAAATTTTTATAAGTGGTTGTCTCTGTTGACTAAATATCCAGGTGGGCTACAGTGTTGTGCCACTTGTTTAAGTGGACATACTGGCTATTGTTTATCTTCCATGTACTAGTATGTCAACCCCAGTCAGCCAATCATTTGACATGAAATAGGTACTATATTCTTCAATCAATCTAGTAATTCTGCATTTTCAGCAATTCCCTGAATAAATGTATATGTGAAACATCAATGCAAGGAGAATAATCAGTCTCAATTATCAACCGAAACTGATTCTTCTGTGCATAAAAGGAAGAATAGGGGTAAAGAATTTATGAATGGATCACTGAAAATTGGTGATGACACCAGGTGTTGGCAAAAAGAATAAGTATGTCCTGCCCTACCCAACAACCTCTTTGTTGCTGTGGGCGGTTGGGTAGCCTAGTGGTTAAAGCGTTCGCTCGTCACCCGAAGACACGGGTTCGAATCCTGACATGGGTACAATGTGTGAAGCCCATTTCTGGTGTCCCCACTGTGATATTGCTGGAATATTGCTAAAAGCAGCATAAAACATACTCACTACTCGCTCTTTGTTGCTGTACGGTGCACAACTCAGTGTCAACTCACTGATTTCACATTTGTTGTGAAATATGTGGTTTTATCTTTGTAAGTCGTTATATTTATCATAAATGAAATTGTGAATTATTTTAATACAACTCTCCTGAGAAACCGGGGGCACAGGTGGCGTTGCATGCCTTGGGCACGCGAGAAACCTATGACTGTGGGTTCGAATCCCGGTTCGCCCCGATCATGTTTCTAGGTTTGTCAGCGCCATACTCGTGCTTGTGGGTTTCACTGAAGTTGTAAACGTCTGAGACCTGCATCACTTCGGGCTTTCCTCCCACAATAATGCTGACACGCCACGATATAACTTGAATACTGTTTAAACCAATGTAAAATCCAACTCACTTACTCACTCCTGAGAAACCACAAGGTCTAGGAATCTGACACATGGATATTTTGTGTAGCAGTACATTAGTTTAAAATTTGTTCATGCCAGTGAAAGTAAGATAATACTTTTTTTTTATTGAAAACAAATAGTTACATAATCAAACTAAAGTATTGGAAATCTTCATGAACCATCATGTCAGAAACCAGACATTTGTAACTTTTGAAGATAGGAAGGGCCATAATGAGAAATTCTTCATGGCATGGATCGAATTGAAAAAAAGAAAAATTCTCAGAATACAAAAGGCCCGGAGTGTAGCACAGAATTGAAAACAATACAATTTCTCGGAACATAAAAAGCCTGGAGAGCTAATGTCTTAGAATATGTAGAACTACAATGGTGACAATTAGATGTTTTCAATAAATTGAAATATAATCACATTTTCAGAATATCGCAATGATTGAGTTGAAACTCATCATCTGAACTTTGTGGTGTAGAAATGAAATATCTTGAATCTAAGAAGCTGATACTTACAAACTTCACATGTTTTTTATTATAATATTTTTCTAAGTTTATAAATGTTGTATTAAGTATTCTTGTAAGACCTTTATAGATTCAGTTGTGTGTGTACTACTGAACCTTGTGAATTTCTTTTTATTACAATGTCTTTGCTAATTCGTATGATAAAAATATGTCCAAAGGTTCAATAACAAAATTGGGTTTACAAGTGAAACCTCATATCACATTTTACAGTAAGTTAACAGGAGGGGATGCATCCAAGTTCAGCATTAGAATGTTTTTACCAGTCCCACCACTGTCACCCTGCATTGCAGCACTTCGACCACTAGCATTGGCCTGGGCCCCATAACAGAGTACTGATTCAATAACAGTCACTTTCCTCCATGGTAATTTGTTTAACTTGCATAATTTAGATCATACATGTCATGAGTAAAACTCTGATGGTACTGCACTTAATTGAACAAAGTCAGTGAATTTGCATAGATCCATAGAGTGCATGCAGTATGGTAACCAACTGTAACATTAACATTAGCATAGTAACATCACTGACATGTTTAAGGTCTGTATGGTATTTGTCTACTTGTGGGCGGTCGGGTATATTTGCTGTGAGGCTCAGACTTCAAACTTTGTGTAAAGTAACTTTAATTGTTGTGTTCAAACAATGTTCTACAAACTACAATCATTCTTGCAGATTTAGAAACATTGTGGATAGTTAGTTCCTTGTTTCACATTTGTTAATACTTTTTGTTTTCAGTACTTATGCTGGGGCGGTCGGGTAGCCTAGTGGTTAAAGCGTTCGCTCGTCACGCGGAAGACCCGGGTTTGATTCCCGACATGGGTACAATGTGTGAAGCCCATTTCTGGTGTCCCCCGCCGTGATATTGCTGGAATATTGCTAAAAGCGGCGTAAATCATACTCACTCACTCACTATTTGTCTACTTGTAAACATACTTGTGCTTTCATAAATAATAATTATTAAGCCAGTTTTCAGTCAAGCACTTCATTTATTTAACCAGTTCTCAAAATGAATATGATCTGAATAAAATATTTCCTTCTTTTCTGCTAGCATATTCACAAGACGATGCAGATCATTAAACATGACAGGAACTCAACCTAACACTACCAGTATGTACAGTATATACAATAACAAGTTCGATCAAAACAATGATTTCAGAATAGTATAGTAATGCAATAAAAATGGAATCATTGCGTTTATGAAAGAAATAAAAGAAAAGAAAAAAGCACACTGAGTCATTGGTTGAACAGGGATAGCCATGAAAAACCCTGAAATTCATTTCATTGATCAAGTTTACTTAACCGTGAAAAGAACCAAGAAGCAATCTCATTAAATTAGATCTTAGTTCTTGCAACAGTCACACCTGCGGTCCAGCAGGTGTATGGTCGGAATTTTAATAAGATTGACCAAGAAGAAAAGTGCTTTATATTCAAGACCTGTAACACATTCGACATTTCATTGCCATTAATCGACATGTGCGACCACTGAACACACAGTTGTTTACCACTTTTTCATAAAGTAGGTGGGGCGGTTGGGTAGCTAGTGGTTAAAGCGTTCGCTCGTCACGCCGAAGACCCGGGTTCGATTCCCGACATGGATACAATGTGTGAAGCCCATTTCTGGTGTCGCCCCGCCGTGATATTGCTGGAATATTGCTAAAAGCGGCGTAAAACCATACTCACTCGCTCACTCATAAAGTAGGTCTATCACTTGTCAACCATGAGCAGAAGGTATGTTACTTTGAAGGTCATCAATGCAAAACATTACTTTTAGTGAGTAAAATATGCTTCAGTCACAAGTATGCTTTGCGGATTTTTACACGAGACTGCTCGTCGGTTTTTAGATTCGGCCTCAAAGGCGGGTTAGGACCATGACTTATGCATAAATGTTGCTAATAAAGTCCTGTGCATAACGATGCAGGTAAGCAGACAGGGAATTCTCTCGACTGTAATATTGGGATACCCCGACATTCTATAGTAATAAAACTAGTCCGCTTTGGCGAGCATGGCTAATTCTTTTACATTCAATGGAAAATGAATGCAATTACACGTGACCAATTCAGATAATCAGAATGCAGGAATTACAATGAACACAACGAAAAGTTAATTATAAACAATATCGACAATATGCATTGCTATTTACAAGTCACTGGAGGTAATATTGAAATGAGCCCGTGAACAAATGGAAAGCTATGGGGTTTTCTGAAACATGGCAATTGCATCCACCCAATTTTACACCAAACCTAATTGTAGGTGCTCCTTGCCTTGAATTACAACATTTGGTAACTGTGTTAACCCAAAGTGCATGTTTATATACAAACACTTGTATTGTACAAATCAAGTCCACAGCGCATATCAATTGCCTGAAACGTTTTATAAAACCCTTGTTATTTAGTCAATATACATGAATATATAAATGAATCAGGTACTTGTTCAATCACCAGTGGATCAAACGCAGGTCATGGTCGCTGATGCTTGTGAAACATGAAAGATCCCGTTTTTATTGTCGTTCCATTGGTATTCTATGAACGTCCATTCTGACATTGTCCTCCAATCGTCGCTGATGCCACTCCTTGAAAAGAACCCTGTACCTGAAGAACAAGGAAATGAAAGAACCTATAAGTACATCATTGATTATCACAGTCGGCAGTAATAACGATAATAGTAACACGCCCGTCTTAAAATGTCCTAAAACCGTTACTTCATACACAATTACGATAGTCTCAGATCGGTGTTCAGAATCTAGACCAAACAGTATATTTGAATGAAGTAGAACCTAACTGCAGGCCGTTGATGCTTAGAAGGCAGGAACCGTTTGAACGTTTCCCATAGGCGTGTTCCAGCCTCTTCTCATTTTCTTCACTGTATGATACCCAGTTACCCGTTTCATCTTTCCACTGCCACATCCACTGAGTCTGTGTAAGGTAATCTGCACAAACAACACTCATGTATTGCTTCATGCTGATTGTTAAATGGTTTTGGTAATTGAACAGCATGCTTTCAGGTCCTGCTGGAATTTAACTATCACAGGCATGTGCGCTATTCCCTCTTTAATACCTTGCAAAGATCGTAGATAATATCAGAGATAATTTACAATAAACTTCTTCCACATAGTTTATGGTTACACCTTTGAAACTCTACATATTATATAAACCTGTACTGGCATTGGACACTTAAGGAATCGAACATGTTATGTATTCCAATACCGGAAGTATACAGTTGAGTACGCTAGCGCTGTTGGACTTTCTGACTGGAAGTCCAATTGTTCATACTGGTGGTTTGTACTGTCAAACTGGATTATCTTACAGAAGCCAGCTTCAGAAGTCACTGTATGCTCATATCATCAACCACTGGATTTGTTGTTACATGATCCTATCGCTGTGACGTCGTGAGATAGATACAGTACTGGTGACTATCACCACACCCCCTCTCACGACTCTCTCACACAAACTGACCATTTCATACTTGTATGATGTAATAAGTGTTAATTATTTTACCTTGGTCTCTTGGCGACGCAATTCCTGGAGTGTCATCTTTTGAGTACGCCATCACAATATCGACCGGATCTCTACAACAGTAATCCCAGAAGCGAGATTAATGTGTTTGATTATATACGGAAACAATTAGTACATGACAAGGATAATGTCCTAAGTCATAAACTTCAATGAAGGGAAGATTTTACCTTAAGATCAGGTCCATTTTCCCATCATATCCATATCTGTATGAATAGATCTGGTGAGTTAGTCTCCAGCGTACCTGGCAATGTTTAAAGAATATTACCTCATGTTGAAACCGGCTACACATATATTGTTGTATCTCGCTAAAGATCGATCACTGATCTGCTTACAGAAAGGTATATCCATTAGAAATAAAAGGGCCCTGAGGTCATCCGTTTCTGATAGTCCCATACGACTGTTTCTGTATGAAACAACTTTCAGTAGTGTGGGTACTTCTTTGGTAACCCCCCTTCTGCCTCATCCCGTACTGATGATGATGTTTCTGAGTACATGTACCTTCACCATCCCATTGTCCTTCACCCTGACGACGACACCAACACCTCCTGGGCCACCATCTTGATCACCGTACTCATCTTGCCAATCCGCACCTGGAGTTAGTTTTATGAAATAATTGATATTTCCAGAGGGTTTTCATTTCTACATCATTCCACAATAAACACTAAGCGTAACTGGCCCTTAAAACAGACCAAAAACATCTCAAATATTATTTATCTTTATCACTTTAAATCAACTTGAGCTGATAAAATGTTCTTTCCTGCATTTCTATTTTTACCTCTCTGAACCTCACAGCCAATGCCAATCAACAAATCAGAATAAACCATCCTCGGCTGACATTCAATGCTCTTTACATCAAAAGCTCCATCGGCTCCATATCTGTACTTATTGCAGCTGCCATTGTCCCAGTGCACCCAAATCCAACCTGAAGCATACCGTAACCACACTTGAATAAAGACAGCGACAGTAGACACCAGAAAGTGAGACAAACGGTGGTCTATGTTTACACCCTTACATATTTTCCTTGGGTCGTGTGTGTGGTTGATAACCGTCCCAACACCGTCAGTGTCCTGGTTGTCCCACTTCCAGTCAGGTCCCCTCACAACCCTAGTCCCAAGAGCAGGCAGGATCGGGTTCTCACTTTCAATGACATTATCGAAATCCGCAGGGCCACATTCTTCACTTCCAACTCCGGGCTTTCCTTCAAGCTTGGCTCTTACCGTGTTAAGTACTTCTTCCTGTGAAACATGAGTAATCAGAATGTTAAATACAATGATCAAGAAGATGAATATCATGGCCGTCATTCTATATCACAAAAAAATTCGAAACGCCCCATTAGCACATCCCCCTTCCACAGTTTAATAAGACATACAACATCACAGACTGTTTTCGGAAATATATGCTCTGTTAATTGAAGACGTTGACTTACCAAACAATCGAAAACATACATTTTTAAGGTGAGGTGACATGGGGCTTAACGTCGCGTCCAAGTTTATTGCACTTATAGAGCAACGTGTGTGTGTGTGTGTGTGTGTGTGTGTGTGTGTGTGTGTGTGTGTGTGTGCGTGTGCGTGTGTGTGCTCTCTTGTACTACACCGGAGATACCATGTCCAGAGTTTAACATGAATCCCCGGCGCAGATTCAGTATATTGACTCCGAGCCGACCAGTCCTTGCTTTAGCCCCCTCAATACCCAGCGCCAGGGGCACTTATTCGTAGGTGCAGCTTATGGCCACATTTCATCTTTGACTACATTAATTTATGTCCTTCTACAATTGGATAAATTCGCTTTTTTCAAAGCCACGCCATCAGTTGCTTAACTGCCTCATACAATGTTAACATTTTTGAAGAGGATACATCTATCAATCCGTCCAGTGTCATACGGAACAAACCTTGTCTTTGGGATCCAAATCCCCATCAAAGGCGTTCATAATTGCCTCAGCCTCATCCCCCGAGTCACTGCTGCCAATGCTATTCTGCATGCACACAAATATCTTCCCGATGGTCACCTGGTTACGAAAAGAAAGGATGACAAAACTAAATCCTATTGTAAACCAACATTGTATATAATCTTTTTTCTAGTGATAGATAACTGGAATAATGTTAAAAGCGGCGTTAAACCCAACTCACTCACTCACTCACTCTAGTGATAGATTATCTAACACAAAAAGCTTACAAATGGCGGATGCACCTGGGAGGCTATCTCACGGTAGAACATTTTATCACGTCGGACGAATATGTAATTATCAAATGGAAATAGATTCAGATGTTAAAGGCTATTATACTAATATTTATTTCTGATTTCCCATTTAATGCAATATTAATATATTTCTGTGGAATAAAAACCTGAATCCTCTGGTATTTGCACAGTTGCTTGATGTCACTGCCAGAAAGAAGTTGTGCGTATGCAAAACTCGCGAGTGATTTGATGAAAGACTGTAATGCAGAAAATTATATATTAGTAGGTTTGATTTTAATTTCGCACATACGCATGCAAAACATGTGTACTGATATTTTATTTTTGAGCAATGAGCCTTTGACCTGTTTACAGCAGCGTGAAATTGTACACTAAAATCTTTTGATGACGTCTGTATGAAGAATAGTGCGTGATCAGCTGGTAATGTTTGATGTTTTGACGTCAAAAAGTAAGAATTTACTGTCAGTTTCAAGACGGTTTAATTCAAACCAGAGTTTGGGTTGTTTAAATACTTACCATCTTGGCATTGCCCGCTGGAATCCATACTACCGGTCTTGGATAAGTGGACATGTTTTCTGATGCAGAAAATTGTTGCATCATTTGAATGACATGAAGTTTCACCTGAAAGATGAGATTCCCGCCATCAGAATTCAGCAATGAGAAACCGATAAAATATAACTAAATGGAATGATGACCATGGCTTGTGAAAGAAAGTGAGTGTTCATCTTATAGTTATGATAATAATAGGTGCTTATCCACCTCATGCTATCACTACTATTATTTCTGATGATTATACTTATTGTGGTAAGTAAAGTACAAAGTAAATCTAATTTCAGGCAGGACCGATAACTTCTTTATATTATAAAGTCGTAAAGATAACCCTCTAGATGATATCTTGTATACAGAAATCCAAGTATCAGAAATCAGATCACATATATGCAAACGTAAAAGAATCAAATCTCCAGAACCTGATGGCATCACAAATGAGCACCTACTATTTGGAGGAGAGGCGCTTGTAGTAACACTCAAACACCTATTCAATCACATACTTGCATCCCAGAACTATCCATGTGCCTTTAGACAAGGTACGATAATACCGATTTATAAAAAACTACAGGGGCATAACCCTTACATCGTGTCTATCTAAACTCATTTTAGGTAGAATAGAAAAAATCACTCAGTAACCCCCAATCCTTCACGGATGTTTTACAGTCTGGTGTCAGAATAGAACATGGAGTTATCATGTCTGTATTCACCGTTTCAGAATGTCTTAATTTCTAAGTAGAAAGAAAATCGCAAGTGTTTGCTGCATTTGTAGATAATGAAAACTTAAGGCTTTCGATCGTATTTGGCACGACGGACTATTGGTCAAATTCCATGACCTTGGTGTCAAGGGCAAATTATTGAACCCACTTCTCCATAGCTATACGGGCAGCTGGGATTTTATATCACACAGCAGAGAAAGATCTGGTGAGTGTCTTATTTAACAAGGTGTTTGGCAAGGTCGAGTTATTGCGGCATTATTCGTTCTCGTTTTCAAAATGATCTTTTATGTGATTTAAGGAAAGCAAACAATAGCCTCTCTGTTCATGGAATCCATACACCCTGTGTTTTATTGGCCGTTGAAACTACACGCGGCTTAGTCTTCACGTGATTCAGTTCATTTATATGCCAACAAATGGAAAAATACCTATGGTGCCCGTAACAGTAAATCACTTGTGTTCTGTTAAATACGCCAGCTTCATAATAAAGTAGGCTACAAGTTCGGCGATGCTACAGTTGACAGCTCTGACTCGGAACATCGCGGAATAATCATATACAGTAACTTATCCTGTAAAGAAAGAGTAAAGGCAAGAAAATGTGTTAATTAATTATGATAACTTGGCCTTAACGATTTCCGATTTCAGCCCAGCTGCGTGTGTCAATATATGGAAAAGAATTATTCTTTCTTCAATAGACGTGAATTATTACCAGCCTTATACAGTAAAGAACTTGAAATGGTTGAATTTACACAACACTACTTTACTCGCCATATACAAGGACTTTGTTAAAGACATCCAACACATTCGTCTATTTCTAACTTAGGAATGTGGTCAATGAATGACTACATAGATAAATGTAAATTACAATTATTGAGAATGCTCTGTGATAACGATTGAAACTCAATAACACAAGATCTATTTTGTGCTCACATTGCTACCAGCTATTGTCAATATTAGCCGTCAAGTATATACTATAAGTAACATTTAGACAACTATATCAAAGAATATACTGATAGTGGTTTATTCCTAACTATATCAACTTGGCTAGCTATTGTAATCAGACGTTTGGAGAGAGAGAGACATACCAGCATATAGAACAGATCTTTCACAGAACCATTAATGTTCACATTTAAGACAGCCCCTACCTCTTTGTATAAAAATCGGATCAAGAGCAAAAGTGTCGAAAGAATGTAACCATTATTAGATATTGCTAAGACTAGTATTTTGCTTTGTGCTTTTTTATGTCTGACAGAATTCATTTTTCATGTCTGATAGGTAAACGTGATGTTGATGTATATCCGAAAATAGATATGCTTGACGACGATGATATGCTTTCATTGTTTCTAGGTTGAGATGTTCATGACTTAACTGACGAAACTGATTATGATATATCATACAGTCTTTCTGCCACCTTATATGGAATTTGAAGAAATACCTAATGTATATCTACTAGACACATATACCCTACTGCTCACAAATTGTACACGGTGTATTGATCAGCAGTTTCTCAGTATGAGCAATGATTTCATTGTACATACTCAGGTAATCTGGGGGCGAGGGTGGCCCAGTCGTCCTAGGCACCGCGATTCGCTGTGCAGAGTTGCGTCCCTTGGGCACGCCAGAAACCTCTGATTGTGGGTTCGAATTCCGGTTCGCCCCGATTATGTTTCTAGGTTGTCAGTACCATACCCGTGCTCGTGGGTTTCACCGAAGTGGTAAACGCCTGAGACCTGCATCACTTCGGGCTTTCCTCCCACATTAAGCTGACAAGCCGCGATATAACTGGAATACTGTTAAAAGCGGCGTTAAACCAAACTCACTCACTCACTCATTCAGGTAATCTAAATAATGTATTGTAAATTATGTATTTGCCTATGTAAGATCTTCGGATTCATTCATTCATTCGTTCGTTCGTTCGTTCGTTCGTTCGTTCGTTCGTTCATCCATTCATTCATTCATATGGTGGTAACAAGTGTATGAAGTAAATCTAATCTCAGACAGGACTGATCTTCAGTAGCTCTAGATTACAGCTAGTATTCAGTATTGGCATACGTTGTCATCGATAGTTTCTGCATCGTCTCCAACATCTCTATCATCAGACGCCTTCCCATCAGTAATGATAATGAGGCGTGGTTGGACGCGATGAACTCCGGATATACTGAGGGAGCCCCCTGAAGGAAAAGTCCACATGTCACGGATACGCTAGCAGAAGATTTGTAATGCCTTTGAAATAGTTAGTAAGTGAGTGAGTTGGGTTTAACACCCCACTGAATGTATATCCGTTTTATGTTGGAGAAGAGTCAAAAATGAGGCATTTGGTTAAACCCATTGACATGGATAAGGTGTTCACGGAGAGAGTCTGGGATTGGAAACCACAGCTTTAAACAAAGATCTTACCTCGGCCACTGAGCGCCTGCAGACATTCTTTGATTGCTTCATAAAGCGGCGATCTACCACCAAATGCAATATTTTCTGAAAATAAGTAACTGTTATATTCCTTTTTTCTTACAATGTGCACAATGATCACGATACACCTGAAACATTCTTCATGAAACTTATGTATTTTAATAGGCAACCCCAGGCGTTCATGAAATTTCAAATAATACAAAAGCACTGGTATGAAGCCTCCGGTTTCTCATCTTTTGTCAGTTCGGAGATCGCAGATAAATGACCACAATTCATTGGTCTACCTCAAATCCTAAGCAATGTATGAGCGATGTGTATATGTGTGCGTTCCTCTACCTACCGATAGCAGTTATGATGCTCCCGTAGTCATTGCTGAGATGGTGCTCTACCCGCGGAGTTCCTCCAAAAGACACCACAGCAACGTTCTCCTCTATCTCGTACTGGGATGTGATGTCGTCCAACCCTGCAATAGCGAGGCATGACTAACTTTAAAACCTCATTTCAAAATGTTACTTTAAGTTAACCGCTTTGAGTGTAATATGGTTTTCTGTGTGTGGAAATGTAGACACTGGTTTGACCTTTGTACGGAGATGCCACCCTCTGTATGAACCAGAGAATGACTACAACATACAGACTGAGAATAGAGACACGTGACAGAAGAAGGAAGTGAGCACAGGTCAGTTCTGCCTTTGTATAATACATCTAACAGGGAATGTGTAAGTACATATGTTATAGTATATGTACCGTGGAGAACAGACATGGGCAAACTGTTCGTCAAACCTTGATTGTATCAATGATCATAAGTTCAATTCTCGTCTTGCTGAGTGATAGGCCAAACAGGGAGGACAACTACTAAAACTGACTGTACTTTGAACACATAATGCCATTTAGAAAGTGTTATCGGAGCAGTGCCAATTTACACATGGTGCCTCTCACTCACTCTGGCACTGTGGGTTTGAATCCCGAACGGGACTCAACCCAAAAAAAGTACGAGAATCTATACTTTACTCAGAAAGTGTTATCCCAAATATAACATTTGTTACATACGAAAGTGACTTGTGAGAATTATTACCATCAATGAAACTACAAGCGATCCTCTTCATTTCCTGAAATCCATCTGTTCCCATACTTGAGGATGCATCAAGACACAAGATGGTATCTAGACCTTTTGCCTTGGGTGGCGCTTGGTTCACTGATTGTATAAGAGAACGAAATACATATTTTCACAACAAATGCAATTGGATCTGATTTAACTACAACTCTACGAACAAGTGCTGAGTATGTAAATTTACAACAAGTATTGTAAGCTGCCATGTACTACAGGTATGTGGGAGACAGGTCGAGGGAAGAACCACTACATACGTTTAATCCTATTCTGTCTGCTGCTTTCTGCCCTCCTCCCATCATAGGTAAGGCATTGCTGGGGTGTTGTGGCATTTCCTGCTGTTGTTGTGGCAGATGGTAGATCTTCAACAACTTTAATATTTTTTATGTCTAAAACACCCGGAGTTTCACCGTATACACCGGTCGCTGACAACCTTGAGACAAAATCAGTATCAACTGAAAGTATGTATATACACGACGAGTGGGAGTTGTTAATCGTACAATAAAACACTGCAGGGAGAACAAACAATGAGGGGCGCAGTGTCATATTTCTCTCACCTTTGGGTGCGATCGTTCGACAATTGCGTTCATCTGCGCTGTCGAGCTACATCTGTGAGGAACAATTCAATAGACACTTCCCTCTAGAAAATAACGTCGTAATATTTACGTCAACAAATTGCGAGCGCATGTTCGTATCTCCAGAAATGATGTCATGGTAGAACAATGTTTTATCGTGAAATAAACCACGCTTCGCTCTTCATTGTTCTTTGCTATTAATCTATCTATTAGCTATCTTATATTTTGAAATAAAATTACAATCGGTTTGTTTACACACGATCGCTACTAAGTACTAAGGTTTAGCATATACGTACTCAAGATCAGGAAGCTGTGAGACCCCTGGTTTGTCCGCTACGTGATTAGGGTCGACTATATGATGCAGTGCCCTCTTAACATCCGAATTCACCTCTGAGTGGTCTACATCTGAGCTGTTGCCCGTTATTCCAAACGTTCGGTTTACTTGTCGATACTGATCAACTGAAGGTGGAGTTTGTGCTGTTGTAACGGTTGCTATAATGGTCTCCTGTGTGTTCTGTTTTCCTTCTGCCGCTCCCTCGTATTTCTCAGATGTCCTGTCAGAGGATGCTGCCGGACCAGGAACATGATTTTGATTTCCTGAGTCTCTTTCTTCATGTTGACTGACAACGGGCGCAGAAGTACGTGACGGTGTCCTTGCGACAGGGGTTCTCTGCTGCACAGTCCACTCCTCAAACATAGATCTCATTGACTCGATCTGTTTCTCTATCTGAGAAAAACGCCTTTCTGTTCCACTTTCTGAAAAGAAATAAGGAAATTAGGAAACAGTGATTTTCCATATGAATTTGTTTAAGCCCTTACACATATACACAATATAGCCAAAGATCTGGGACATTGGATGTCCACATATATCCCATATTGAAGTGATACTAATTTGTTAATTACTCTACCTCCTGATATCTGCATGCGATACTTTCTTGATCCAGTGTCATCACTACAGAAATGAAGGTTCAGTTTAACATCATCAGTTTCAGGGAGGATTTCGGAAAGTTGGTTTTTCAAAACGCTTGCCAGTTCTGGTCCGAGGTTTCTCATTTCTTCAATACCTTGCCCATTCTGATGAAGGAAGGTGAATGTCAGCGGGTTGATCTTGATGCAAGTCAGCTTGGTGGTATATGTGTTGTAAAATGTGCAACATAGTTGGCGAAGGGTGCTGAAATTGTTTTCACAGAGACATTGAACGATCTTCTCGAGTAGGTTCTGATCACGCTGAACGGTTTCATAAGACGAGCGGTTACAAGAACTATCGTTAACATTGTCCCAGGTCAGACGGATTAGTTCTTGGTGGTCTGAAATAATACTTACATACTAATTGAATCAGCGAGAGAATGCATGTTGTTTATATTGCAATATTCCAGTCACACTGTCTGGGTGAAATGCATGCACATGCTTAATAAAATAGAGTTAAGAAAGAACTTCATGTGGACAATAGGCAATGTATTGATGTTTAAAGACCCGGAATATACACGATTTGTTTCAGATTTGAAATACATACCCTCAGGCTTTCCTTTTGCACCAATTTGATGCAGAACATGGCGACTGAGTGTGATATCGACTATCTCCGTGGACTGTTTTAGTGTTCTAGTTCTGGTATCTTCAACCTCACGAAATACTAAAGTCTTGGTGCCATCCCACGTGTTTGTCGTCTTTCTGGAATCCTCTCTCTCTTTCAGTAACCTTTCCATGGTGAGGTCAGCTGCCGCCTCTAGTGTCTAGCGTGATGTTTGTCCCAAGCTTGTAATGCATATCCCTCAATTAATAAAATCCAACAGCAGACAAATGACTTGAAAAGTATAAACATGTATACAAATAAAAACAACAACACACAAACAATTTCATAAATTCATTTATATACCTACATATAACCATATGCCACAATATGATACTACCGTGAAGATCCGGGGTAAAATAGGTCTTCAGCAACCCATGCTTGCCGTAAAAGGCAACTATCTTTGTGGTAAGAGCCGACTAACGGGATCGGGTGGTCAGGCTCACTGACTTTGTTTGAACCATGTCATCGATCCCAATTGCGTGGATCTATGCCCATGATATCAATCACTGGATTGTCTGATTATTTGCAGACCGCCGTCATATAGCTGGAACATTTATTGCTGAGTGTGGCGTAAAACAACCAACCCACCAACTACCACTATTACTAGTTCTAAAAGTAATACCAATACCAATACTACTACTACTGCTACTACTACTACTACTACTACGACTACTACTACTACTACTACTACTACTACTACTAATTATTTAGAAATCATTACTATATTTGTTATATATTAACTAGTATTCTGTTTATTAGTATATTAGTTATTCATTGAGAATGTTATGTAATCCAATATAGATTGAATGTAAACAAAGATATGTATTATGTGTCTGAATGAAAAGAAATAATGATAACAATTGATATAGTCTGATATTGATATTGGTCTGCGAAAAGCAACATCATATCGTATCGGCTGACAAATATCATTTTAATGCATGTTACCTGATAATTTATGTATATGTGTGGGATGTAATCTTTGACGGGACTAACGGGCATTCGTTGATAGCTCGTGAAATGAGATTTTGCATTGTATTTGAATCGAAACAAGTCTCGACGATGCTACATCTGGAGACACGTCATCACCGCGTTCGTGACACAGTCACTGGTATTCATGGTTAAACTGATATAAGACAACGGGATGATAAAAGATACACTCCCTTGGCACGTATCGGCCTGTAATTAATTAGGTATAGCAAAACTGTTACACTTATACTTGATGCTAGTTTAAGATGTATTACAGGAAATATCGTAAGGAAACTTGTTAGCATTTGAATCGAAACCAGTCTGGACGATACTATAAAATATACATGTCATTACTGCGTTTGTGACCTGGATATTCATGGTTAAACTCCGGTGCTATAATTTCAAGGGAATAGTACAGGATATACCCGCTTGACACTAGACGGCCAGAAATTAATAAGCTATGGCAAAACAGTAACATATATACTTGATGCTAGTTCGAGAGGTATTACAGAGAATATTGTTGTGAAATATATGTTGGCGTATGGGTTAACTGTGGGTAGCAATGACTTATGAAAACCTGACCGAGATCGTTGATGAATTGAGGACAATTTGACACATCTACGTGATATTATACTGAATATAACTTACAAGAAAAGACGATAACAGAGCTCTAGATACAACTACTTACTTGATTAAGCATATATTCCGTATTATCACACTAACACTAACAGCAATGTTTTCAGTTCATCAAACAAACAGTGCATCCGCTTTCGTTTTCACAGAAATGAAATGACCTAATTTTGTATGAGCTGGATCTAAATATAGGAAGGACGTACGCGGACTAATCGGTATACTTCCCGTAAGCACATTATGTAGTATGCACAATGTGGTAATCGGCCCATCGCCCTCGAGTCCTGTCGCCAGGCGTTTCAGTCACGATGACACAGTGATCAGTCGATAATCTATGAGGATGTCGCCGAGTGGGTACGAAGAATCATGCTTATGTTTTGAAGTTCAAGCAAAGATTAAAGTTCTGTTAATCTTGAGTAGAAATACAATGATTGTTTTTGTGTTTATGACATCTAGTCACATTTGCCTACCATGTGTATTTATTATATCTGGGATCTATGTTTATGTAAGATATATAAACTACTCGTGGTCGTTGTTTATCGTACAATAAAACACTACAGGGAGAATACACCATGAGAGAGCGCATCGTTCTTCATTGTTCTTTGCGATTCATGGCGAATTAGCTATCTTGTATAAGGAAATATAATGCATCTATGAAACTCCGATTTGTGCGTAATAAATTTTGGGATTTTCTTGATCAATATAATTTTGCCATGGGATGCCGGATGTCCTGAAATAATGGGTTGTGAAAACAATTGTTCTGCTTCCCCAGTCAGAGAATATAACTGTGTGTTATAATGTAGTGACGGAAACAAAAAATCTGTCTCCAATAAAACACCAAACAGCCCACATAGATTACATATATCATGTCTTCGAAGTCAAATATTGTGCCATACTTCAGTTCATACCTACTTTTCGAGCTAAATATCTTTGAGACATTGTTGTAAAGTATCGCTGGACACACATCTTCCTCATTTCACATGTAGCTTTAAAAAATCCTAAACCAAAAATGGTATTAACCCATCACATAAATTATTCAATGTTATCACAGAAAACTAGTTTTCAAACATACTTTAATTGATTTTATATACGCCGTATATTGAAATAACTCGGAAAATATTGCTCCTTGTATCTTTGAATACATTTATAATGCTGAACATATTCCCAATCACTCGAAACCGAACCCATTACAAAATAGATTTTGGTCAGTCTTGAAGCAAAACCTTTTCTGCAAAATATACATAAGCTTCAAGAACGTAATGACTTCATGATTTAAGATCCTTCTGGATCATAACAAAACATTGCAAATATGGTCAGTGGTAGAGTAACATGTCTGAACCTGCTTGTTCTTCATTGAATCATATGTATTGCACTTACGATTTTAAGTATTAAAACCACGTTTTGGTCCCATCTACGGCTCCTGTTTATATCGACACACAAATCTGGGCTACCGCAAAGACCATTATACCATATTTGGAATTGATCTCAGACATATTGGGCCACTCATGTCTTAGACATTTCAAAAACTAACACCTCATGATAACTGACCAATGGGTCGATTTACAATCTCCTCCTTTAATGGTTATTTGTTATAATCAGCAGGCTCTGTAAAGGGCCAGAAGTATATGTTTTCTATGTATTTTCTACACTTATCTAGGTCTCCTTAAATTAGACACGGATGGAGTAGGGACATCTAAGACAGACATAAAGTTACTGACATGTGCAAATAGTGTTATGATATGCAAAGTGAATGTTCAAGTTGTGTACACGTTTTTGAGCGTTAATTTACAGGTGCCTGCCTCTGGTGTCTACATTTCACGACTTTTGAGGTACAATCGAGCATGCTCTTTCGACGAAGACTTCAAAGAGCGTTATACGACTCTTGCTCAAACGTTGCAAGTTTCAAGGTCTCAGTAAAGCTTCCAAAACTTTTTATGGTAGACATGGTTGAAATTTTAGGATGCAATTTCTAAATTTGACGCATCAATGACACAAATAATGTCCGATGCAAGTCCCTATTTTTACTTGTACCACATGTTTCCGTGTTGTTTTTCAGGTGAACAATTGACTTGTCTTTGCATGTGTTTATGATTGGTGTCGCCGGTGCGGCAGGCTAAACCCGCCTTTTCCCGAACACCTAGTTTCATCACTATTTGATAGTGATTGCGTAGATGGATGCTCATGATGTCAGTCACTGTATTGTCTGGTCCTGACTCGAAGAGTTGAATTATTGCTGAATCCGGCGTTAAACAACAAACAAATCATAAGCACTTGCTCATGATATTGGTCGGAATCGTACAAACAAGTATGCATTTAGGGTATGCCGAATTACGTCCTGCGAGGAATATATGAAAACATTTCAGCCTTGGCATCCTGGTGCATACTAGGTTTCCAGTGGCCCACGCTTATTAGAGCAGACTTAACTTGTAATTGGGTTGTCATAATATAAATGTGTAATATGTGACGACAGTAAAGAGAAAGTAACCGAGCAATCGAGTAGCGTTGAGAGAAGATGAAACATGCCCGAACACGAGTGTGCGGATGCATTGACAAAGCGTCAAAATCAAGTTCACACCTGTCCTATAAAACATCGACGTCGGATACGAGCCATACTAAAATCAAGCTAAAAGTCCCCAAACATGGGATCAAGGTGAGTATCAACATTGTGTTTCATACATTCAGAACACTGGTAAGGGAATGAGAAGATGAAAAATGTATGTACAATGATTTACAGATGTAAAACTGTGTGACGTGTTTGTCGTGTACGTTGTGTAACATGTCGATGGAGGATGTGAGCTATGTTTGCGATGTTACTCCAGTATATCAGTATAGCAGTACTTTAGGATGTCGTTAGTCCAGCCTTCCTCACAATGGTCCCACCTCTTCTTAACGACACAGAAGAGTCAGGTCGACACGTACCAGTGAGCTGACAGTGTTGTTAGGCATGTGCAATCGATCTGAGTTTGGTTACTTCTAAATGACATTAATTGTTTTATGAGATCTTTTCGCCACATGCTCAACGCCCACAGCCTACAACACATTTGCACAAATAATGAACGTCATGTGTGGCCTGAGCGGGTGTTTTTATACAGATAAGTTAAGACATTGCTGTCTAATTTCCAGGTCAGTTGTGTTAATGTAAAGAAACCAAGATACTCCTCAATCTATTATATAACGTGGTTGATATAGGAACCAGTCCATCTTTGCCTTAATGAATAATCATTACTCTGATAAGAAATGCCAATGCAAGAGATTAACCAGTCTTGATTATCCGCCGAAATAGATTCCATTTGGCGTAAAAGGAAAAATTATTAGCTGTGAAAATTATATGTTTGGGCAAAAGATAATCATTGATGATATCAGGTGTTCGCGAAAAGGGTAAGCATGTCCTGTTCTACTGGTCGAACCTGTCATAGACACAATTTGCATATAAACGTAAATATTTATTGCCTGACGCGCCGGCTGTCTGTAAAATAAAAAAAACAATCAAGTGATCGATAAACCAGAAACTCTATTTACTGACTTTTGTTGAAACTAATAAAAACGATATGTTAAATTTGAATCTGCTGTATACAGTTGCAGAGTTTCTGTTTCTGACACGTAAAGTTAACCGTTTAAGAAATATATTCGTTTTGCATCACAATAGGGTCAGTTTTTGTTGTCTCTGCCAAAACATTTCTTTTGCAGTTGACTTAGCATAGATAAATGCTACTGAGGTAATGGTGAAACTCGGGGACTTCAGTCAACGAGCAGAAACATTGACCCAGTTCAGTAAATATAAAACGTCAATGCACGAGATTAACCAGTCTTGATTATCTGACGAAACAGATTCCATTTGGCGTAAAGGGCATATTAGATGTGAGGGTTATATGAATGGACCAATGAGAACCAGTGATGGCACCAGGTGTTCGCGAAATAATAACACATTCGTTACTTAGAGTTCCACAGACGTGAAAAGGTACAAATGTCTAATAGCATTTATGATATAATGGGAGAGCAATGTGGTTGATTGATATCTCCCTACTCATAAAATACACTTGTAGAAAAACTAGGTAAAGTCAGTTTCGTAAAGACTAGTGCGAGGATAAATATGGCACAATATTAGATAATTTAGATAGCAAAAGTTTAAACATCACACAGTTATTATGCATGGATATCCATACCCAAACATAAATACCACAGTTTTCTGCTAAACGATGTCCTCAACTAACAACAATAAGACGTAATTGTTATTGAAGAAAAAGAAGCTGAACAAGGTGCTTGTTATGTTTTGCTAATTTTGTTTTCCAACAGGTTGAGTTCACGCTGTTCACCACAAGAGAAAGGCTATGAGGCTCATCAAACGGAGAAGCAGTGCTGCATCAGGATCTTAGAAGACCTGCAGATTCGTAGCATGATTTCAGCGGGCATGTTCTACGAACAATCGAGGAAATATGATAAGTATTACAACTATGGGATGATACTAGCCAGTATTGCTGCAGGACTGGCTGCAGCTCAGTTATCTCAGTCCATTCCCCTGGGGACTGATAACTATGCAGCTTTAGCCAAGGGAATCCTTGCTTCTGTTACGACAGCATCGACCGCCTACAAACTAGGAAGCACGTACATTCTTGACGAATGGAATCAGAAACAGAAGCAGTACAACGAAGCAGGCGCTGCGTGGCAGAGTCTGGAGTTGCAGATCCGCCTCTTCCTCTGCTCTCCCAACAAGGAAACAACTGTTAAAGCATACACAGTCTTCACAGATGCATGCATTGAAAAACGACGAGTAATATGTTTGATTGCGAGACCCGAATCTTCTATTTACGAGAAATTTCACGAAAAAGCAAACCCAACGTTGAAGTGGTATAAAAAGAAAAATGCCACTATTACAGAAATCAGATCACAAATGTTTGAAGACGCAGAGAAGCCAAAGAAACAATAGGAAGACAACGACTAAATAAGATCGAAAAAGTGTTTTCTGGTACTCTCTATACATGCACTATCAACTCTTCGCTCTCATTCTAAAAGTTGAATTCTGGAAGTGGAGTTTATACAAGCAAGCTTGAGTATTGAGTGGCTTGGACTTGGAAACTTTCACATTGGGTGTTTTTGACTGTCTGCAAATAGAAAATATAATAATGTTCGGATTTGTACCTGCTGTCACCGGGTTATTAAACTACCCTTGTCACGTCGTTCTACTGTTGCTTTCTGTGTTAGAGAATTAGTGACCCGACTATTTCATTCTCTTGTGGTTGAATGACAGTCTTAGCATGTATTGACTTGATGTTTGGTATCTCCTGTAGGTTAGCCACCTTATTCATGTGTTCATAATGTTTTTTGTAACTATAAATGATATTTATGGTCATTTTTGCTTCCTCAATAATTTAATCCTTAATGATACCGACAATGATCGTGTCTTTACCCCCCCCCCCCCCCCAGTGTAAAAGTGTTGTTTTAGCTTCTGTCATTTTATTACTGTAATACTGTTGCTTAGCTAAGCCGCTTGTGTATTTGCTCTGATTTAATTAATCAGTGATCTTTGTCAGTGCAGATTGAGCTTATGTGATCTTTTATTGTCATCTATTGGTACAATTAGTTATTAACAATAAACCCGTGAACAGCTTTCCACGTTTTCATTATTACTTTTTTTCTACATGCAAGTGTGAAATATGACTACAATATGTTCATTAAGCTAATTTCTTATGTACTACCAATACTGCGGAGACTTACATGGCCGTCCCACCAGAAGGGCTTCAGGGGTCAAGTGAATTATCGTGATGTATATTTATTTAAAACAAAACAGGATTCACAGATGTCATTTCTGGGCTACTTTAGATCGGCATGATTAACAAACAAACTACCATGTTATCGAACCATCTCGCAACCCGCCGTGTAATCATAGAAGGTAATTTGATTCCTTGTCTGGCCTAGAGAAACGTAGCTGAATGAGCTTTATGAATCAGCTATGGTACGCTCTGATTATCGCATGTGTATGTACCGTGTAGAAAGTCTTTACATGTGCACATGTCTAAAACAATGAATCTGATACATAGGATATTATTTTAATGTATTTATTCAAATGAATTTTCATCGTATCAAGCATGCATAATCAAACAGCAGATTCCGGTTTTGAAATTATAAAAATGAAGCATATACATCACGACTTAACGATTACTGGCAGAGAGTGTTATATTTACAAACACAAAAGTTGCCGTGGATAGGGTGAGTAGTCAAATTTGAAAACACATACATCTTATATCGAGCTTCATACGACTAATAGGTGCTACACTATTCAGAAATACATAGAAACGTAATAGTACACACACAATTTTACTTATATAAAGGAGCGATGGAATCCTTCGAAACACACATGTTGTAGTATAATGTACACCAGGGGAGGTAACACATGTAACACACCTGTCAGTGGTATTTGAAACACAACACGGTATGTTACATCCTCCTCGTGTCGGTGTAAGGAGCACAGACAAGCCAGCGTATAGGGTAAACAACACGGACTGTCACTCCGATCGGGGATCAATACCTCTGTCATCTTGCTTAGGCCATCCAGACTTTTTTATGTGTTTCTCATCTACAACCTAAACCAGCAAGAGAGTGGGCGGACGAAAAAATAATAATATAAAAATGAAAACTTATTTTTCACTGATTGATTAACGTATGTAATAAACTTTTGAAGTTTTGAACATTATGAGGGTAACGCTATTTTTCAGGGCATTATCATTTGCAGAAGCCCGAGGTCTTCCATTAACTCCCCGACTAAGGAGGGCAGTTGAAAAGACCGAGGGCTTCTGTAAATGATAATGCCCTGAAAAAGAGCGTTACCGTTTTTATAGCTAATATGGATGATAAGATAAATGGACGATGGATTGTTATAATATGATATAAAGAAACAACAATATCGGTTTAGAAACATTTACTGCAATGAACACGAATGTCACTGACCGACTTTTATAAAAATGGAAACGTCATAGAACAAACCAGAAGACGTCACTATTGAACGTGACGTCACCTATCCCTACCCTCTGAGGTCACCTAACAACGGGCGTGATAATGGCCCATCGTCAAGCAATATGAGGGCATGATCAAGTTACTGTGCCCCGCTGATTTCTGATAACATGCGGGCGGTTTAATGATAATTCTATCCATTTCAGCTATAACTGGTAATAGTCTTTAAATTAATTCATTATGAAGATCAAATCGCTTTGCTTCGAAATTTTTAATGAATATAGCCGAAGAAAGATACATATGAACATTGTTTTAATGATTGTGCAATGGTAGGAGTATCTTTTTTTTATCTCCTCTGGGCATAAATTTCCACATAGTCGGGGAAAACCGAGATAAGAATTTTTTTTATTGTTTCAAGTCGGATGACAATTCAGGGCGGGTGAGAGATGGGAAACACAGAAAAAATACGGACAAGTGTGTAGCTTCTTTCTTTAATCTGCAATGTAAGACAACATTTTGAGGTGGTGAAAGGTGAAATGGGGTTTAACGTCGCGGTCATGATTATTGCACTTATATAGCGACGTGCAACGCGTGTTGGTGTGTGCGAGTGTGCGTGCGTGAGTCTGGTTGTACTAATCCTGACTGATGCCAATTTTATACTGCTAGCCCACTGAGATACCATGCGGCAGTTGAATACCCCAATCTGACACAGTAGCCTGATTCCGAGCCTACCTGTCCTTGTATAGCCCCTTCATGCCGCGCGCCAGGCAGGGTAAAAACAAGTATCATCATTTAACGTCTTTTAGTATGAGGCGCCCTGGGATCGAACCCACGGTCTTTCGCTCTCCCGGCAGACACTCTATCCACTAGATGGTCATTTAACATTTTGATTGAAGACATTAATGAATATTTGTTTCAGTCTTTTAAACCACTTCCATAAAATCAGTAAATCACTTCCATTATTTGCAATTGGGTTACTGTTATCACTTACCAATCGGATATTTTCGCACCTTCCTCGTGAATCTGTCTGTCAGTGATTTTTCTACAGAATGCTCGAATAATACGAGGAATCTGAAACAGACGGACGCAGACTGACCACACTACAAATCAAAATATTTGTCTGGTCCAGATTGAATGTTTTAGAGTGTTTCGTGATACAAATGAAATATTGGTGAGTGAGTTGGGTTTAACGCCGCTTTTAACAGTATTCCAGTTATATCGCGGCGTGTCAGCTTAATGTGGGAGGAAAGCCCGAAGTGATGCAGGTCTCGGAAGTTTACCACTTCGGTGAAACCCACGAGCACGGGTATGGTGCTGACAAACCTAGAAATATTTTCGGGGCGAACCGGGATTAGAACCCACAACCATAGGGTTCCTGGCGTGTCCAAGGGACGCAACTCTGAACAACGAATCGCGGTGCCTTAGACGACTAGGCCACCCCTGCCCCTGGAATATTGATGAGGGCGATGTACAACAATTAATATCAAACAAAATTATGCCCAAATTGCCCATAACAGTGGTGAAGATGCAAGATTATCTATGAGAGTTCATCAGCAAAGCACTGGACCCCCCCCCCAAAAAAAAAAAAAAATAAATGAATTATTTGAAAACAATTGAACAGTGTCGTATTTTCAAGTTCCCCAAACCCGAATCTCGCCGCCCCCACCTCCCCTATGATAAATGACCAGTCCCTTAGAAACGAATAGAAGAGAATTGAAACAAGTAAACTTCATGACTTTTATCTTCCCTTGAATGTTTGATATTTTATGCGTGTTCTTTGAATTTTTGTTGTGAGGGTGAATACATCGGATAAACAATACATACAAAGGTACAAACACTACCTACCTTTTACCATCCTTTTCGATCATGCAATGTCCATCCTTTTTATTTTCATATGACCTACTGAGTTGGATATTGTGTTCATCAGAATACGTTATCCATACACCATCACCATTCAGCCACTGCCACACATGCCTTTCCCTGTTTCTATCACTTGCCCCTTTTTTCTTCGGCACTCCGTCTGCAATGAATATTAAAGCCGCCATGCGACTCGGAAACATATACACGTATGAGTATAATTCGCATCATGCAATGAAATCCCGTTAGTTATGAAACACAGATCTGTTTGACAACGTCCATATGACCCTGGCCTCCATAGCTGTCTCCCCTACGTTGACCAAAGAATGACCCGGACGGAAAATAGGAGAATGTAGTTTCCTGTTTTAATGGGCTGTTTTGTTACTTTTGACAGTTTAAATGAAAGATGACATATTATATTGCTTTTTTTATCCACAATCTTTACATGGAATTGACTCCAGCTTCCCATGATTTGTCCCCGAAACTTCCGGTGACCATTGTTGACAGTGGTTATTGCGAAATCTGGATGGTGGATCCAGGCTGATATTTTGCTGTTTTAGTGACAAGAAACAGGTTGGTCAACGTGCAACAGGAGAACAGCCTACGGCCGATATTAATTCTTGTGTGCTGTTATGTTACTGTAGACAGCAAAGAAGGAAACTTGTTTTAAGCCATATACGTATGTACCAAGGGACATTACTCCATGTCTGTCACGATTTCACGTAAAACGGTATCGACACGATTAGCGGGATTTCAATCTATAAAAAGCTAATTCTTTGAAGAGTTATGTAAATGTCCTTTTACAAACCTGTTGGTGCAGTGCGTGGCTGGTCACTTTGAGCGAGGGTCTGTTGTTTTGTTGTTTGTTCCATCAAACAAGCAACTGGATCTCTGCCAAATTGAATGACAAGAGTAGGAATGTAGTTTTGGCATGTTATGAAGTAGTACAATCCTGAGGATGTGGAACCGGAAATACTACTCACCGAACACATAAATCAAACTTGCCACCGAGTCCATATCTGTATTCACGCGTCTTTCCCGTTCTCCATTTCACCTGAGTACGGAGAGACACAACGATTTACAATAAAACAATGACAGTAGGTACTTGGTGTAAAAGAGTGAGTGAGTGAGTATGGTTTTACGCCGCTTTTAGCAATATTCCCAATGTACCCATGTCGGGAATGGAACCCGGGTCTTCGGTGTGACGAGCGAACGCTTTAACCACTTGGCTACCCGACCGCCCCTGGTGTAAAAGAAAAGCCAAGTGGGGACTCAGGGGTATATTTGGTTTCAAGTAACCTTTGCTTGTGATAAGAGGTGACTAATGGATCGACTGATTAGGATCGTTGACGTGGTTTACTGCGTGCCACAATACCCCGAGTGTTATGGTCATTCCCCATAATGTGAGCCACTGGCTTGTCAGGTCGAGACTCGATTATTTACAGGCCACCGTCAAATAACTAGAATATTGCAGCTTTTAGTTTTAAACAAAAGAAAAGGACGAAAAGGTCTTCAAAGTTGTCTTCACATCAGCAGAAGTATATAATTTGCCTGAAGAGACAATAGAATGTATATTGATGATGCCTAGATGACATCTCACCATCACTCTGTCAGTCTGTCGTCTAATCACAGTCCCGTAGCATCCAGATCCGCCATCGTCATCATTATACTTCTGTTGCCAGTCTGCGCCTGGTTGGATGACAGACATGTAGAAGTCATTACATGACATGTCAGTGTTATATATCTTTACCCAAGCAGTGTTTATCATACCTGTAACTGCCCACTTAATTAAAATTCTCCGTGAAGAACCCGCTGAAAAGGAATGAACTTAAACAATACTTGCAGCTGAAATCCGGTTGTGTTTAATACGGATAGCCACTCTGTAACAACCTACCTCTTTCAACCTGCATTCCGATCTGAATTCGGCCGTCTCTTCTTGGGGACCTTGGTTGGTCGTCCACAACCTTCACGTCGAAATGTCCGCCCAGCCCATACCTGTACCTGTTGCACTCGCCATGGTCCCACGCAACCCAGACAGACTCTAGAAAAGATGCACTGAGTAAGTTAACTCTCCATCCGCTTGTTGCTACAAGAAGACACACTACACTTATCTCCCTTGACAAACAGGAAATCATAAATACTGTTGTTAGTAATTTCAGCTTAAAGGTGCCTAATATGAAAGCATAAAGTACGATAACGATATATTAGGAGTAGGAATGTACGGGGGTCATTAATGTGTTATTGATTCCGTCTTTCATGGGTCCATGAGCTCATATTCAACAGAAGATGTAGAGTAAACTGTTTTTCTCATTTCTCAGGGCAAGATATGTTCTCGGGAACATTTAAACCTTCTTTGTAACATGAGTGTTGGTTGCTACATTTCTCACTTCCTTCTCCATGGTTGGTAATAGTGCCAGGCACCCCCATGTCCTGGTCCTCCCACTTCCAGTCCGCGCCCCTCACTACTCGTGATCCAAGGCTGGGTAGACCTTCTGACTCGCAGATGTTGTCAAACACATCAGTTGCTCTGCGGTCACTCCTCCGTGCCCCGACATCCACCCTACTGGCCGGCCCATACTAAACAAACACTTCAATACTGTATCTAAAACCAATCCAGAATGGGAATATACTATAGACTGTATTTCAAATAAATATCTTAAACAACTCTGACATGGGTGTAAAGAAAAAAAGTATACATAGAATGTCGTCCGTATGGTTTAAATAATTTTGACTGCATATTTCATAATAAAAGCGACTTATTCTTGTACAGCAAATGGATGATAAACAATGCTGCACGTATTCACCATGCAGCACTTAGCAGAGCTCATACCTTATCCGCCTCTTTGGTATCTGACATTGTTTCGGCATTTCGGGCTACTCCAAATGAAGACAGTGGTGGCACACTGTTCCCTGGATCTATCTGTCATGGGCATGTAATTACAAAAACAATCTAACACACAAGATATCGATGGTTGTGTCATACAGAATACGCAGACGCGCTGACATTATTCCATATTTAATACTTATGCAAATGTATATGGTTTGTAACGTACATTTAAAGAGCACGAGAAGATAAGGTATTCCAGTGGGAATTAACTTTATCTTATGCAGCAATTGCACAAACAATAATCCTGCGGCAACACTTAGTCTGATTGGACGATGTAGCACTGCTGGGAAGACATACCTTCTCAGCTGCTAAGGTGGGCGATGTTTTCCCAGCCTCGGATGACAAGGATGGCGCGCTGTTCCCCGAATCGCTCTGCAATGGAGATGATACTTTTTAATACAATAATAAAAAAAACACCACCTATATAGAGAATTCTCTATCAGCATATACTATGGACGTGACACAAACAGTGTATTTACTCCTTGTGCAACTGTAATTACCTGAATGTCCTGGTGGGAAGAGCGGCTTGGCATTTCCGTTTCCTCTAAGCCCTTTCCATCCGAACGAGTGACAGTGTCTTGTAGAGATGGCTGGCAAGTCAAAATTCAACGTAGTTAAATATACACATATACATAGATGAAAACTAATCAAACTGACATCACCCTTAGTTGGTATACATTTAAAGGATAGATAATAACCTTTAAGCTATATTTTCATTTTCAAACCTTTCAACCCTACCCGTGCTTAGAGGATAGATTAATCCCGTAAGCAAAGTATCATTCTCATTACAAAGTTTAGCTGATGCACCTATTCACCCTGCAGCACTACACAGAACACATACCTCATCCGCTTCTTTGGTATCTGACATTCTTTCGGTATTTCGTGCTCCCCCAAATGACGACAATGGTGACGCTCTCTTCCCTGGATCTCTCTGTCATGGACATGTAATTGCAAAACAAATCTAACGCCCAGGATATTGATAGTTGTATTCTTCATTCGAATACGCAAATGCCCTGACATATATTTCCATACACAATACTTGTGCAACTATATGTACTTACATTTAAAGAACAACAGAAGGCTGGATAGTTCAAAAGTATACGCCAAGAGAATTACAAATAATCCTGAAGCAATATTCAGTCTGGTTGTACGATGTCGTACTGCTGAGCACACATTTCTTATGATTTGGTGTCCAATGTTTCCCAAACTTCCCATCCTTGATGCCTAGGGATGAATAATGGAAAATGCTACTTTACCCGATGACCCCGATGGCGACAGAGGCTTTGGATCTCCTTTCCATTCAAAAGCTTCCCATCTGACCAAGTGACCATGTCTTGTAGAATTGTCTGTCAAGTCAACATACACTACATATAACATGTATGAAACAACCAGTGTGCATTATAACATGTTTCACCACATTCTGTTGGAGAAGAAAGGGAACGAACATGTCTAATTACCGTGTTTGCATCGCCTACAGGGATCCACACCATGGCGTTGAACTCTTTGCATAGGCTCTCCTTCGGTCGTAAAATCCTTAATGTTGACACAAGACGGTTCTTGTCCTAAAAGTAAGCGATGATGTTACCACATACATACATTACCCATTTAGACATATCGCATCAATTAAAAGTGGCTATATCTCGGATAGTAGTGATGTGTAACATGTGTAAGGATACCATGTTAGACCAGCAACATCATTTGTGTCAGGTTAACCTTAGTTATCATCTGTAACTCACTATTAATTACAATGAATTGTACCTGCTGGGTTAAACATGTGGTTTTTGTGTCAATGTCAGAAGATGCTCTTTCCCCAGATACCAGACCGTCTGTCATCACAATGATCCGCGAGGGTTGAGATGTCTCCACACTATCGCTGTCCTGCCCTAGTAACAAAAATAAACATTATCCTGCAGCCATGAACTATCTCACTATCTTCACACATATAATCTTATACTGCCATGACGCAAGCTGCTTGTTAGACAATAAGACATACCGATAGCTAGTGCTGCAACACTGACCAGCAGTCCTTGAAGTAGAGGAGAAGATCCACCACACTGGATATCCTCTGAAACAGGATTACATATAGAAGTCGATTTTTTTCGCTCTGCAACAATAGATGACACACAAATCAGTAGCCGCTACGGATTTTGAATCATTAAACCTCTCACCAAGACTTAAACACTGTCTGCATGTTTAATGAGAAACAATACACACAGCCTTCCGGTACAGACGATCAGAACTATTTGTTTGTTTTTATGCAGGTGTTTGTGATGTATTTCATGTGCATCAGTAATACAAGTTGTACTACTGTTTAAGTGAGTTTAACATGTGTATGATGGTGATGATGCCAACATGCTTCACTTTCAACATGCTTCTTAAAACGGACCCGGAAGTCTCACCTATTGCATCTCTCAGACTGCCATAGTCATTTGATAAGGGATGTAAAGCTGAGGCCCCACCTCCAAATGTCACAATAGCGATATTTTCCTCCTGTTCCAACTCCTCTGCAGTTTCTTCTATGCCTGGTTCAAACACACATTATTTCAAACACAGTATGCAATACATTGCTGGCATTAGTGTTTGTTTGTTAATGTCGCAGTATTAGTATTCGAGCTAAATTGTGGCTTTTAATGATAGAGCCTCAGACATATCCATCGCCTCCTAAAACAAGCATTCAAACAAGAATGTCACCAAGACTCCCAACAGTGCGCTGCTGGTAGTGTTTTTTTCTCATTTATTTTTATTTGATTGTGATCACCTTCAAAAGTGACAATGAGATGCTTACCATCAATAAACGCTGCTAGATAATGCTTCATGGCCCTGAGCCCCTCTTCCCCAATACTGGATGATGTGTCAAGGCATAGGACGGTATTCATGACGCCCCTAGCTTTTGGATACTGGGGACCTTCTGTAAAAGGAACCAACATGGATATTGGCATAAGGCGACACTGTGGATGTCAATGCAGTCACTCCATCACTTTACATTACACATTCACTGTGCAATGTCAAATCCTTACTAATACAGGTTTACTTAATTAAATCTCACATTACCTTCTCCTAAAGTCTTCTCCACACATTCCCAGATATTGCCCACTTCATAATGTTTGGCAAGGGCTGATTTGATAGCAACTAGTGCTTCCATTGTCTTCCCTGTTACCTCGAGGATCGGCTTGTCACCGGGACATGCCGACCTATGAACACAGCAGAGTTTATATAAACACATTGACAGTAAAATGGTCCACAATTATGATTGATAATAGTAAACAGAAAAATGGTATTATTAGAATGTAATCATATATAGGCTCTATTTACTGCACATATCTAATTATTTATCCATACAACACCTTCTAATTTCATTGGACTCATTTCCTGCAACATGTTCCCGATCATGAGGCTTTTCTCTCAGTTTCTCCTCTCTTTGTTTGCTATCTGACAGTCCTGTTCTTTCGATGTCATGTTGGGATTTTCGGTGGTCATCATCTATTTCATCAACATCTGTAAAGGGCTGAATTCCATTTGATTGATATTCAGAACTTTCTTTCTCCACATCAGATGGTGGGGCTTTGACGTCATTCGGGCACACTGTAGATGATTTCAACTCTAAGTGTGTTTGTGGCTTTGTAGTGACGGTTTCTTTCTTGATTTCAAGCCCTTTTGTAGACCCTTTGATGAGGGGGGGTGTTTCCAAGGAACGCTCGTTTGATTTTATCGATTCAGTGACCGACACAAGTTGACCTTCAGCTATTTGCTGTGCACCCTTCTTCGAGTCTCTTCTTATGCGCTGTGTGATAATTGATAGAGCCTCTCTGATTTCATCGCTTTGTTCTCTCTGCTCCCTGATCTGGGCCTCAATTACCCTTCTGTGCTCGGATATCTCATGCTCTAAGGAACCAAAACGCTTATCTATGGATTCCCTATTGTCTTCGCCTTCGATGTCATGTAGTATTGTATCTGTAGATCTGTGAATCAGAGACTCGTGTTTGTTATTGACATATGACAAATGCAATAATGCTTGCTGTAAAAGGCGACTATGCTTGTCGTAAGAGGCGATTAACTAGATCAGGTGGTCAGGTTCACTGACTTGGTTGAAGCATGTCATTGTATCGATGGTCATGATGTCAATCACTGGATTGTTTGGTCCAGATTTGATTATTTACAGACCATATATCCATAAAGATGGACTATTGCTGGGTGCGGCAACACATAAAAATACCAAATTATTTTCTGCCAAGGAACCAGTTTCAAACCAGTAGTTACACGAAACACAAATTAAGCAGATGACATCTTAATCAAGAGCATCGTGAAAATATGCTTCCGTCTGATACATGTCAAGCATAGCGATTAATGTCTGAGGAACTTACACTGCCCTTTGCATAGACGGCTGATACGACATGTACATGGAGTCTGTGCGGAACTCGTTGTCTGATTGGAGGAAACACTCGCGCTTTACTTCAGCACAGGGAGGAAGTGATGAGTTGAACACCTTCATCCTCAGCTGCACCTGAGGCAGTGTGCTACAGCAAGTGGACATCATCTCCTTGAATATTGCCTGCAAGACACTTGAATTCCGAGCCATTGAGGTCAGCGACTCTTTGTCTTTGTGTTGCAGTATGAATCTTAGAGGAGCATATTTGACAGCAACCAACTTGGCAAGGAAACTCTTGAACAGGTCAGATATGAACTGTTGCAGCATGGATGTGTTTCGAGCAAGTGATTTGGCCAACTCATGTTGCAAGTCCATCTGTGCCTGAGAGTTCATGCTGAGAGTCACTGAGGAGAGGACGTATGCAACATCTGGGCTGTGCTCCCAATGGATGCAGAACAAGGTTTCTGTCTCTGAAAATAACATAAAAATATAGATGTGCGTCAAATATCACAGGATACCAAAATATGATTAACATTTATTTCTGAAACAAATAAATTAAGGAAAGAGTTCTTGGGAGCCTTTCTTGTCTATCGGTTAACATCCACTGATATACTCAATGACGTACATGTGATATATACGGATATCCTTACCCTCAACCTTCTCTTCCTTATCCAACATCTCAAACATGTTCTCGTTACATGCCACATCAACGACCACTGGGCTGCCGCTTGGAGATAAGGCCAGACCGTTCCTTACTTCTCTAAAATGAAGTTCAGTCATCATGTTCCTCTGTTTCAACAAAGCTCTGAAATAAGATAATAGAGACATAACAGCAGAATCCAGCCATGAATGAAGCATGGGGGAAACACGAACCATGAACAATGATTACCATGTAACACTGCGAAGAGGTTTAACCGTTCTCACATGGATCTTCAAGGCATGTCCTGGACACACTACAGGGATAAATCGCTCGTGCCCTATGCTACTTCTTTTCGTGATTATTAAAATTAAGAACCGTGTGTAAAAATGAATGACTCGTTTGATAGTGTCCTCGATTCGTTGATCGCTGATTATGTCCAGGCCCGATTGTTGACAAGCCGCAGTGTTATAGATGGTATATTTCCGACTGTGGTGTAAACAACATTAACTCACTGTTATGCATCCTGGGCACTGTCGGCCTATATGTGACACGACTAACATTACTTGTAGAGCTAACTTCCTTGCATCACAATACGAGAAGGAAATACAGCAGAGGACGAAACTTTAGGCAGTGTAACTAGCTGCATCCCCCCGGACCATGTACGCTAGATGAGGTACGTATGATCATTACTACATAATAATAAATATACAATAAATATTTCAGGACGTTGATTAATTACTTACACCTCTGTGATAATGAGCGATACTCTAGCATCTATAATGCGAGATACACTTACTTGTCTGTGTCTAGTTTTACTTTCGTTTCCTCGTGTATGGTCCACCGTCATAAATAGATCTTCATCACGTGTAACCGGGGAGTATAAAGCGCATTTGGCGACACAGACCGTTGTCCGGTTACGTGTTTCCGTAAGAGCTGTCGCAGGATATCTGATAACATACAAAACTATTAAATCCCCAAACAGATCACTATATAAACGATAAATAACACACGGGCCCCCTCCCCCCCCCCCCCCCCCCCCCCCCACACACACACACATATATAGGGTACAATAACAAAGAAGAGTTAAGATGATTCGCAATCTTACAGGCTATGGTGGTGGTCGGGACAAAGATATGTAGTACTGTGATATGGGTGTTACACTGTCGCTCAAGTGGTTGCCTGTGTGCTGTCAGTTGTCTATAGTCATTTTTCTTGACAATTCTCAATAGATTCTGAATCTATTTAACAGATAACGTATGATGTTATTGTGTGTCCTTTCTTTATTATTTGCTATTTTAATTATATAAAGTACTAAACAATATTTACACTTTCATTTCAAATACCCCCAAACATTTCAAACAAAAAATACAACAATTACACATGATATTAGCATGATGCATAATTGGAAGCACCTGCATTCAACCTGGGCATACATGCACATATTATGACATGTCGTTGCATCCTTTATCAAGGTAATAATAGACAATTAAATGTTGTAGCGGATACCTGAAATAGACGACGGTAGGTGAAGATTGGAATTACACTTGAAGTAACGCAGTTATATAAAACACCGCACACTGCCAGCAATGACTGTACTTACAGCGAAACGTTTGTCCGGCTGAATTTTCCCGAGGAATCAAAGTCTGGAATTCCCACCCGTGCTAAATATAGATCCACGCTGTCAGTCACAACTTCGGGTCCTGTTGCGCGACCTTCCTGTTACAACTAGGCCATGATGATACTGACATCCCAGGAGTGTCCTTCTATAGATCAGATTTTTTTAATGTGTGTGTGTGTGTGTGTGTGTGTGTGTGTGTGTGTGTGTGTCTTTACCTCGTGTACATCAACACATAAATAAAGAAATTCACAAAAACCGCACCAGCACCCTGAAGACAAACCAGAATCAGGCAGGCGATGTGGGGTTTAACGTCGCGGCCAAGATTAATGCACTCATATCGCGACGGGGGGCATGTACATGTGTGTATGGCTGCTTGTACTAGTCCGGACTGATGCCGATTTATAGAGTTAGTCCACCGAGATACCATGTCGCAATTTGACATAAATACTCCACTCAGACACAGCATACTTACTCCGAGCCGACCAGTCCTTCTTTTAGCCCCTTAATGCCGAGCGCCAGACAGGGTAAGAACAAGTACAATCTTTTAACGTCGCGGGGATCGAACCTCGGACCTTCCGTTCTCCGGGCGCACCCTCTACCACTAGACCACGGAGGCGGTATGAAACATGTTTCCTTTTGGTACTTGTTTATATATATACTACAGTCAAACACCGTTGTGTCGAAGTTACAGGGACCTATATAAATAATTCGAGTTATCCGAGTTTCGAAACAAGCGAAAATGGAGTTTGACTGAATGTACTACGTATACATCAATATAAATCTTTCACAGTCATTGCGCAGGACTAAAAAATCATGGACACATATGTCTATTATATGACGGATCCATTCTTGTACCCGTGTGCCATGTAAACCCTTTACAACAGGTGACTGTGTCGTGCATGTTTATACTTACACTTATGCAGGTATGGTAACAACGCACAGGTCAGGATGACCCGCCGAGGCGACATCAAACACTTGACTACTCTATGAACTATAAATAGATCCAAATCACATGAACAAACCAGGGAAGTAGGGATTCCCAGTTTGTCCGCCATAGACACCTCACACAAGCATACTAGGTAGGAAACATTTGACACTTACAGAATGATCTGCTGTTGTGTAGAACATGGGCGGCTAAGCCAGACAGTATAAAGCTGTACCTTCGTTATTGTATTGATGCTTCATCGGTGTATATTGTGGATAAAAGCCCATTGTGTAATATGGATTGTCTATTTTCGGTTTAATGATCAGTTATTGATGACGCTGACTGAAAGAGGTGATACGATACCCTTACAGGAGTGTCATTAGTAGATCTCATTGGAATGACAATGGCCCCAGGAGAATATCTCTCTCTCTCTCTCTCTCTCTCTCTCTCTCTCTCTCTCTCTCTCTCTCTCTCTATATATATATATATATATATATATATAAGATATATACATTATATATATTTTTATATATATAATGTGTGTGTGTGTGTGTGTGTGTGTGTGTGTGTGTGTGTGTGTGTGTGTGTGTGTGTGTGTGTGTGTGTGTGTGTGATATTTGTATCAATGGTGAAAACAGTTGTTTCAAGGTGAACCCGACCCACATAGTTGTCTGTGTGGCGGATGTTCAGCTTTCTCCCGAACATGCATCTCGTATGCCCATTTAATGAATGTCCGTTGTTCTTGATCATTACACGTGGCAAAAATTACATCCTCATTCCAATCAAATATGTTCAAAGTTACTCATGATCATTTACTTCTTTTCCGTGCATTAGAGTTGTACATCTCTAATGCAAGAACTCGGTTCATCCCCAATATGTACTACTGCAGCTGCTACATCTAGAGTAGACGCAGACATCGTTGTTGGAAGCCACAGAAACGGAATTTGTGAAGTAAATAACATTTGAACGTTATGTTGAACATATAGTGTGAAACAAGAATTAAGATGCCATCAAAAAGCTTTTCTTGTTTCAGAATAATGCCAAACTCAATTTTCATTCAAGGATAATGCACTGAAAGGCAAACAGAGAAATTAGTCTAGTGAAAGAGAGATCCAGCATGGCCGAGAAGGGCATCACAATAAAGGGACGGGGTCACAAGCTGATGGTGGGAAACACGAATGTATCGGTAGACAACCGCACTGGAGCTAGCGTCAGAGGTTTGTCTTTAAACATCTATAAACTGTATTTTACAGACTATTATAATGTTGATTTATTGAATTATTTTTATTGAACTGGAGATAAGACAATAACTTTGAAATTTTACGTTGGCATATCACTGACGTGTTCAAATACTCATGTCCTCCTCATCTCGAAAATGTCGTCTATATTTTTTTATAACTACATGAGCCACTCTTTGGATAACTGATGTACTACATAAATACCAACTGTACGTCTTGTAGATATGTACTTGTCGGGTGTCTACATATTAACGATATGTACAGGTATAAATATTTACGATCACATGAATGAGAATATGTCCTACACAGCGGAGCATCAATCATCAGCAACACAGCCAAACTTAGGAAACTTGATGCAGGCATTGCCGAATATCTCAGTCGACGGCAAGGACACGACTGTGATGTTGGGCGGCACTAACACACACTACAGAGTGGGGCCAAACACAGGTATGTTGTGTAACTCAAACAGTCCATTTGATAAACCAGAAGAATTTCAGAGGAAAATGTGTATCCCAGTTGCAGTTAGATTGATTTAAACTGTCAGATGTGTCACTGTTTCGCTTTTCAGTGTTGGACATTATAATGTTTCAACTTGTAGGGTATGACATTCTTTTCCAGGTGACAAAACAATTTTCAAGATATAATCAAGTTATTCTTTCAACAATATGGCACCATATGATTCTCCCATGTGAAAGGTGCATACCAAGGTGCATATGTCATGTTTGATGCCAAATTAATTGATGATGTATGAAATTGTGTTAATTACATGCATTCAATTATACTAAAAATGCTATTACTAAGAATAACAATAGGCGGTGAGGTTTAATATTGCGTCAGATTATTGCACTTATGTAGCAACGGGCTTGCAACTAACTGCTCATAATAATAATAATAATAAAAATAATAATAATAATAAGTAATAAACTTCGGACAGAAGTCGCTGTCTGGGCTGCGTGTAGAGGGGGCAAGTGCCCTGAGCTGAATATGAGCCTTAACCAGCCTGACTGTGCCAGGATCATCCAAACCCTCTTTGCTGCATTTTTCTATTTTAATCTGTAAATAATAGTAAAAATAATAATATGGATCTGGATTTAGAGATCATTTTAGCAGCTTACTCTTCAGTGTAAGTTATGTCATTCAAACTTTTGAATCAGAAGTTAACTATGTACTTCAGTACCTCTTGGCCTCGATATGTAATTATAACCCCGATCTATAAGGGCGGGGATATATATTTATACCAAGGAATTCCGTCAGTCCGTCCTTCCGAAGACATTTTTGTGCGCGACCTATATCTTGAAACCCACAGCATGGATTCTTTTCATACTAATAGAAGAGGTGCAGTGCAAAGTTTGATGTAGATTTGCTGCGAAATGTTTTGAACATTTGTGTGACCTATAACTTGCAAACAACTTTATGGATTCCAATTGGTGGTACAGTTTCCATACCAATAGGAGAGGCGCAGTGCAAAGTTTGATTTCGATAAGTGGATTTTCTGAGTAAATATTGCTTTTTTCATCTTATGTACTTAGAAATATGTTGGAGTCGAAGTCGGGGGTATTAGTCGGCCCTGTTCTCGTTATGCCTTATTCCCTGTGCATTAAACAATATTGTAGTCATCTCCGTTCGTGATTGTACTGCCATTTTAGAGAGGAGTTCGCCTGGTAACGTCAGTCATCAGGAGGTAAAGACACACTCGGCCATGGAAGACGGCACTCGGACCACGACGACGGAGAACACAGTCAGTCCACATGCTACAGGAGAATCACAGGATTTAGTCAAAGTTAAAGAAGATCATACTCATAAATTTCATTTTCGCAAGGAAGAGGATGGCAAACTCATTCAGATTGGACACTGTTGTACGATTGTAGATATCCGTGTTGATGATCAAGTTATGGACAAAATGGAAAGAGGCGGTGAACTTGCAGGTAGTGTATACATACCATTTGACAGTGCTGAGTGAATTCATCAGTGCGTAGACCTGCCGACTTTATGATTTAAATGGACAACCGGTGAGACTATATCCACAAAATCAGGTGATCACATCATTGTATATCTATACCATATATCTGAGACTCCAAAAAATCCCTTATGTCTGATTACCGTTGTCTCTCTCGAGGTCGTTGGTCGAAATTAAAATAACATTAACAAACGTGCATCTTTAAAATATTTATAAAAATATGTTGGATAAAAAAGTAATTTAAAAAATAAAATAAAAATATACTTCGTTTGATTCACTTTAAAGTGTTTTGTTTCCATTATAAATGTCAAAAATGTTCATTATTTGATTGGGCTGATCCCGTAAATCAAGTGATTAAAACACACCCGCTAGATATAGAATAAATTGTCGTATTGATGTCTGAAAAAATTAATGCTGAATCTTGTTTAGTTTAAACATAAAGGACTGTGCACAAGTTATCAAACCTTATATGTCCCTCTCCCTTAGATTTACGTGTATGCTTATTTACAATTAATGTATTACATGACAGAAGGGAAGTCCAGGTGAAGAAACAGAATACATTAACATTGCTCCCTCAAACATTTCTGTTTTCTTCATATATACATGTACATACCTAAAACTGTTTTCGTTCGCATAATTAGGTAAAGGTGAACTGCCAACTAGCATGAAGTCAAATATTAACATCATAAGTATCTTTCACAGTTAACAATAGTGAGAATGATATGAGAACCATATCTCTCATCTTGGAAAACAATATTACGTCTATATTATACACATTTTTCAACGACTGAAAAATGTTTCCACCTCATGACATCTACTGAGAGACCAGCTATATACAACAGTGGACTATATTTAGTTAAAACTTTTGCAATAAGGAAATGAGAAAACACTGATTCAATTTAAATACATTGTATGCAGGATATTATAAAAATATTATTGTATTGTGGTCCGATGGCCTTTATTGATGAATAAATGTGTCTGTCTGTATACCACAGTTTTGTAATGGCTGGTATATAGGAGGATTCAGAAATGTTGCTCTTGGTTTCAGGAAGGTGCAGCGACGGGACTAGCATTACCTTCACCTGGGAGTCTTCCGAAAAGAAGATAAAGAGAAATATAAAAGTTAAAGTTTTGGAGGCGTTTGATAATATTTATCACTCTTTACTTGCGGGTTTCAAGAAAGACAATTTTCAATTCTCACGAAAAATGATACAGGACCTCTTTGATGAGTACAGAGTACACATCACACGGATTTTCGACGGGTGTGTTGTGATTGAGGTCGCCCATTCAAGCCGTCAGTCAGTCCAGGACATGGAGAGCCGGCCAGGCCCGCTTATAAACATATTTAAAGACTTTGTGTTCAATATCACCGGGCGTAAGGTCGAAGTAGAAGTGTCCTTTGAGAGTGTACAAGTAACTGAACCCATGCACCGTTCCAGATATGCATCGTCGCTGACATCAGAAGCAGCAGGGTAGGATTTAACTACAGAACATAGTAATCCAAATCTGTTTCTAGGTGTTTCACATACTGTCACTGCTTTGTATGGTCAAGACTCGACTATGTGCAGGCTGCTGTGAATAATAGATGGACTTTGCTGTCTGCGGTGTAAATAGGATCAATTTTCTTACTCTTCATTTGACAGTGCATATTATGGAATTATTTGAGCGATATCATATTTGTTATCACCACTCTTATGAAGATGCCATAAATTATTACTTAGATTTAGTATTTAACAATGTGCCAAATATAAGATTTGTAGAAATGTAAGCATGATCGCCTTTGTATTCGAAAAACGTATTCTCATCTCACAAACTGTACCTAAATTTATATATTATAGGTAATATATTTACTTATATATTTATTTATATAAGTATATTTATATTAGTATTACAAAAGTATTTTTATTTATATAGTTATATATATTATAAGTAACTTTTACCTAAACTTTGCAGGTTTTCCTTGAATGTGCGCCTTAATATATTACGTCATAACATTATCCCGATCTGTCAGTCGGGAAAAAAACGTTTTATGAAAACTACATATATTTGCTTTCATTCAACTTTCTGCACGTGAGCAGTCTGACGGATCACCAGTTCGGCGACGAAGAAACGACGTCGGTCAAGAGTTTCCTGGCTACTGTCTAAGTCAATTATTGCCAGACGCACATAATCAGTCCTCTCGATCTGAACCAAGAATAACTTCTTCAACTGTTGAATCTTTTATCCAAGTCATTTCTCCAGGTTCCCGAGGGTCATGTCTGACTCGACGGCCGATAGACAAGGGCGACGCCATGTTTGTTTGTAATGACTGAAAGTAGTACTTACCGGACCCTTTTATGTTCACATGTTTCCGTAAATGACCCATGCGAATACCATTTGTATCCGTTGACTTTAGCCTGCCGATGTATTGGATACATCACTCAAATCTGTTGACTCTGGAAGTAGAATGAAGAAATTCGAATAATTTATCCGAATTATGCCATACTATGGTGATCCCGAGCTCAGAATCTGCATCAAGAATAGTGTGACGTCATCATAAGGACTTAAATGATAAACGCTTATAAACATCTTATATATATTTTGAAATGAGTCACTTTTGTTCGAATTATTACATTATGTATGTTTGCAAACACGTACAGAGATGTAGGTATGTGTCTAACACGGCAGACTTCCCCACGTGACATCTAATGGTCTTTGTCCCCAGCAGACCACAAGCACGGGCCGACGAACTGGAGGACGACGAGCTGTACTGTAGGTCAGGTACACGCACTTATATCATGGCTTTATATACTGAAACGAGTTGTGAAATCAGTTGTGACAATAGTAACATACAAGTCATAACATGCATTTACTGTGTCAGGTGCTGTTTCATAAATACATTGTACTACTTATTGGATTCAAACAATAATATAGTGCAAATGTTTGAAAGTATAATCAAGACTCAACTCTTCATTCATGCATTCCGATACGTGAAGATACGAGTTAGAAGAGGTCTTCAGCAACCCATGCATGTCGTAAGAGGCGACTAACGGGATCGGATGGTCAGGCTGGCTGACTTGGTTGATGCATGTCATCGTATCCCAATTGCGTGGATCGATGCTCATGATGTCAATCACTGGATTGTCTGGTCCACACTCGATTATTTACAGACCGCCGTCATATAGCTGGAATATTGCTGAGTGCGGCGTTAAACAAACATCTTACATTCAGCATTCCTTCTGTCCTTTCCTAATGTAGTGTTTTAAATCAGATTCTTTTACAGCATTGACTTTTTTGTAGTAGAGATGAAAATACATTCCATTCCATAATACATCAAGTCCATCATTCTATCTTCCTATCAGTCGCACTGACATTGTACCACTGATGTGCTCTACTACAAAACACAGGCCAATTAACTATATAGAAGTGAGATGCCATGCGGATTAACGTCTCGTTCAAAATATATAAGATCACTTATGTAACATGTGTGTGGCTGCTCGTACTAGTCCGGTTTTATAGTACTAGTCAAAAACTCGATTAAGAAACATGTATCTGTAGTAAATTTAAAGTGTTATGTATAGGTATAAGCAAGCCTCCCATATTTACTTACGCATCACACGGTAATGCAAAACCTGCAGTATTTATTACGACTTATGATAATAATGGTTTTCCTTTAAGATGCTGATAAGCACGACACATTGAAGGAGCAAGGTCAAATTGCACAAGAAAGCCAGATCAAGTCAATTTTAGACAGAGTGAAGAGCATAAGTATAGGGTTGCAGGAACTTAAGAAAGAAGAAACTAATACCCAACCTGATTTTGATGAAGTAGCAGAGGCTGGCACACTAAGTCAAACTCCAGAAGTCATGGGAAAGAACACAGTCGGTGCTTGGATCGATGAGCCCATCAGCAACTTTACATCAGGCAACATGACGGCCATCGCTGCATATGCTCAAACCCATCAGCCAGGAATCGTGTTTCATCAACCGTGAGTAGTTCCATGAAACTAAGCTGACGTCATTATATGACAAAACGTTTAAAAATAAATTTATAACCGAAATGCCATTTAGAAAGTGGTCAAATGTAACAAATGTTATATTTTCGGGACTCCCCCCCCGCTCCCCCCCCCCCCCTTACCAACCGCCCCACCCCCTCCCCCCACCCCCCACCCCCCCCTCCCCCCAAAAAAAAGGAAAGAAAAAGAAAAACAGAACAAAGTACGAGAATCTGTGCTTTACAAAGTAAGTGTTACACCGAATAGTATTCCAGTTGTATCACGGTGTGTCAGCCTAATGTGGGAGGATAACCCAACGATGAATCCTTGCTGACAAACCTAGAAACATAATTGGGGCGAACTGGGAATAACTTGCAACAGTTATTGGCCACAACACTATGTAGAAGATCATCATTAACACTTTTTTAAATTCAAGTCAAAGAACAGCGGAATCCCAAACACCATCGACAGTATTCACTGGAGCTCAGCAGCAAGGCCGTATGGAAGGTACAGGACGTCATCAATCTGACGTTCGTCCCACTGCGACGTCACCAGGCGTCGATCACACTGACACCGATCCCACAGGGAGTAAGCCTCCTCCTCATCCTGCAACCCATGAAGAAGGAGGTGTCCCACAGTAAGAAAAGAATTTCTGTAAAAGCTCAAATCCAAAATAAAGAAATGATAATTTTCTTCAAATATGTTATTTCCACAATATAAAACACAAATCAGATGGTATTCGAGGAAAGGGCCGACGGACAAAAAAAGTATATTGAAAATTGGATTTGATCGAAACATTACAAATTTGATCAAAACGTTACAAGGCTGAAAACAGTCGTCGAAACAATGCAAACTTAATTAAGGCACAAAACACAAGCATGATACCCATAACAAGTACATTAAACTACGGTTATAACGAACTCGAATTGACCATTACTTTTAGTTCGTACTAACCGTAGTTCGTTATTAGCATGTATACAGCATTTATACAACAAATGGTCGAGACTGAAAATAAGTTCGTTATATTGGTCAGTTCGTTATATGCGTGTTCGTTATAACCGTAGTTTACTGTACATTATCGAATAACCATTTCTCGTTTGTTTCAGGTTTAGCCACCATCAAACATGGGTGTAGACTTTCTTTTACCCGGCAGTTAACATCGATTAACATACACCAGTCAAAATGCTCTGCTTTTTTATTGAGCCTTTTTTTCAGTGGCAGTTGTTTTATCACTGTATTTCTGTCAACAGATTTGTCACATCTGCTGGTGGTGCAAAGCCAAAAGTTAAAGGTAAGCACCAGCTGGTATAGCATTAATGACCACAGTCTTCTATAATAAAATATACGTCTAAGACCTCCATAACTTGAGGCCTTCCTCCCACATTAAGCTGACACGCCGTGATGTAACTGAAACACTGTTCAAAGCGGCGTTAAACTCAATTCACTCACTAATAAAACAAATACAATTAATGTATGCACGGATATGTGGGAGGAACAAACAGTCCTTGGGGTTTTTGGTTACAGCTGGCATTCAGAAGTCTGTGAAACAACTACAATGAAAACAAAACACCTTGAATTTAAAAACACATATCATGTGTGATATCAATATTGTCTTTTCAGGGGCGTCAACAGATAAACTGATGGCAATAGCTCAGTCAGCGATTGGACGCGACTCTGAAGTAGACCTAAAGACAATAGAGAAGTCGGCACAATCAGCCCTTGAAGATGGTACGTAATGAATTCAAAACCATGGTGGGTGGTCTCTGGCCCCTCATAGTGTCTGTGAATATTGGCATCAGTTTGACGTCATCTAGACATAAAGAAACGGGAGCCCACAACCGCGCCGGGATTGCTGTCTACATGGAGGACGGGCTGTTAGGGGTTAATGCTATCTAATATCCGCAGTGAATACGACAGTTGTAAGCATGATTGTCGAAACAAATAACACTTGGATGTCAAAAGGTTGATCACTATATAAGATATAATTACTGCAGTTGGTTAACTTCGAGGTAATTTCTTTTATTAATTATGTCTGTACGTGCTAATGCTATATGCGACCTGTGCCACCAGATAATTCCCCTCGAGCTCAGTCTCTTGATACCATCCTCTGCCTCGACTGCTCCCAGAGTATGGCAGGAGACGCCTTCCGACAGATGAAGGACATCACCGACACATTCATCAATGGTAGGTTGATTATGAAAATTTGGTTGGCGCAATATTAAACATGCTGAATAGCTAAGCCGTGACGGATTGGATCGTAAAACTTATATAAAAGCGACAAGACCATTTCCATAATCATATGATTGGGATCGATGACATGCATCAACCAAGTCAAGTGCCTGACCACCCGATCCCGTTAGTCGCCTTTTACGGCAAGCATGTGTTCTGAAGACCTATTCTACCATAGATTTTTACGGGTTCCATAATCATATGAAATATCTGCAAAGTGCAGTGTCCGTGTTACCGTTCCAACTATGATAAGCATGCATTCATGCATCACTCTCAGAACGTAATGATAACAGCTGGTCGCGAAAATGGAATGCTGCTGCTGGAATGCTGCTTGACAAGGGGAGTTAACTTTTTGAGAGTGTTGTATCTTCAGATCTAAATATGAAACAGATGAGGGGATATCTCTGAACTCCTTTATTTCTAGCGCAGGTAGGTATATAGGTGGAAGGGAATTGGCTATTTGATGATTATTGAACGATATCAGATCATCGATTTACCTGATGCTTAAGGTAACTTCATGGCCAAATTACCAACTTTGCCAAACCGAGCAGAAATTCCACGTCAAATGCTTAAAGAAACAGAACAGCAAGAAGGGTAGCACAAGTGGGGCTCATGCTGACGTCCACTGCTGGCCTAAATGTCTTGCGCCCAAATATATATATATGCTGGCCTAAATGTCTTGCGCCCATATATATATATATATATATATTCAATTTGAATATCAATCCTAAACTAATCAGACTTTAGTATATATATATTGGAATAAAACCAAACTTTGAACTAATCAGACGTTAGTATTGATATTTAAATTGAATTAAATGACTAGGAAAAGGTTACATTAGAAGTGAAAACTAACAATACAGCTAATGCAACAATGGCATGATTCAGTTATAAAAATAAACGTTGCCACAATACATGCCAAATATTAATAAACGTACAGACAACGAGGTTTTGTAACTCAATACAAAGATCAAAATATGAAACAGATGAGGAGTTTTCGCTTATTTTCTTTTATTTCTTGTTCAAGTGGGGAAATCAGTGAAAGCGACTTGGCTGTTTGACCATTATTGAACGATATCAGATTATCTATATACCTGAAGGTTAAGTTAACTTCTTGGCCAAATTCCCATGGGGGCGCCAGGCAAGAAACAATTACTTTTTTATGCATTCATATAATTTTCACAGCTATTTTGCATTTTAGCCGATGGAATCTGTTTCTTCGGATAATCAAGGATTATATTTTATAATCAATCACCGTCTGTAACTCAGAATATTTACAATCACTTACAAGGTATATTACTGTCTGCGCGTAAAGCAATATTCAGTTACAGTTCAATTATCCACACACAGCTGAGACCACAAAGTCAAGCCACCATTCTCTGTACAGGTCTTGAGGATATCGCTGAGAATCATACTCTGGAGGAGAACGTTGCTGTGGTCAGCGTGTCCGGTCGAGCAAGGGTGGTCCAGCAGCTTACTAACGACTACTCCAGAGTCAGAGATGCTCTCGGTCAGTATCCAGAATTTGCCCTTCACTCAACTACTTTAAACATAGTGTATAATAATGTAACTGGTTAAACGTATTTATGTTTTTGTCTCTGTCTTCAGATTCACTAAAACCAGAAGGCAGGTCACCACTATTTGAAATGCTGATCGTCGCTTTGGCAGCTATCCAGGGGAAAGGTGATACTGTCACATAATATATACTACTCCATATAACAATATCACAATTTGATGACGAGGCTATGTCAATCCCTTACAAGAGACAAATAACAGGAACATTAATATATATTGACTCATTGGTGACTATTGTGAAAGTCAATGTGTGCTTAGCCCCTTGAATTTAATTCGACTAGGTGGTGTGCTTACTGTGAACAAAGTTCACCGACTCCGTCCCAGGATTATTGTGATCACTGATGGAAAACTGACAGACGAAAGTCAAGATTTCGGCCCCGACATCCAGTCAGCAAACGTGGGTTATTTTCACCAATAATATAATGCTGCTCCTTCTGAAATATTCAACGTGTTATTGACTTAATTCTGGAATAGGTGGTCTCAGTTCCAAGCAAAAGGATTGTTATTAAGGCATATATATATGACCTGGAAAAGAAACGTGGCAAATCTCGTTTTATCGTTTTCATAAAATATATACTTTCAATTCAAATTTACAGACCAACTGTTGAATGTATTATCTCGTTTTTAGTAGATAACTGAATTGAAAATATGTTAGGTATATGTTTCAGGCTAAAGTTCCCATCATCAATCTCATGATGGAACTAGGATCCAAGAAACACAAGACCAAGCCCTCTCCCATTGTCTGGATTCCAGTCGGCGACGCTGATACAGTAAGGCTGATGTTGACTGCAGTCCAGGAATATGCCATTAGTTGTGTGCATTATGTGTGTTAATTGTTCTTACTTGGTTTTATGTATTAAACATAAACATAATGGTATCACAATCGACGAGTGGAAGCTGAGGACCAATTTCTAATCCTCAGAGCTATGTTTTTTCAGGACTTGCTGACGTCTCTTGCCAAAATTGGTAATGGGCAGGTGGCAGAGGCAGAGGATATACCAAAGCTGATACGTTACTATCAAATACAGGTACTAACAATGTTCTGTACAGAGTGATCTATTCAGTCGATAGAATACTTTTTCTAGAGAAATGTTCTGACAGACGTTGAACTCGATAGTGTAACCCACTGACGACCCTTTGAGAACTACTACCTGCTTTTAGCTTTTAGAAGTGTAAATACAATACATACGTGCATGATGACTGAAGAAATAATATGATTCTATTACAGGACAGTATAGGCAAGATATATGCGTGTGTCCGCTCCAGCAAGGACGACTTCCCGAACGTCCAGCATGCCATAGAGGCTGTAGCTCATGCTATCGTGGGCGACGTCAATCCGAGCGACATGGTAAGTGAGGCACTGGAGGCTCCATAACGCGCCCAATATATCTTTATCAGACGAATTGTCCTGAACAAACTCTCAGTAGTATATTGGGAAAAAGAAGCATGTGTACATAGCCGTAACTGACTGGTAGCTAGGTGATGCACGGAACAGACACGCATAAATATAAAACTTCAACCCAAGATATAACCAGCGTCTCGTCCCAATTATCCGACGAAACAGATGCCATTGGGTGTATAAGGCAACACAGCGGTGAATATTATATGAATGGATCACTGAAAATTATTGAGGTATTCGTGAAAAGGATAAACATGTCCTGGTCTCCGGTAGCATCTGCCACTCACACAATCGCCAAAATGCATCGATAATCTACAGTCAGATCTAATCGTTACCTAATTGGGACAATTACATAAAGACGTGTCTTGTTTGAGGTTACATCTGTTGAGACCTGTCGTTGTTCTTCTGACAGGATGAGATTGTAGCTGCTGTGAGTGAGAAGCTCAAAAGTAAGAATGAAGACGCGAAACCTGACGACTTTGACAATGTGTACGAGAACCCTGACCTAGCACCCCTTGGGAGCAGAGTGATGAGAGGTAAAGACTGGAAGTGGGAGGATCAGGACTTGCAGGGCGTGGGCACCATCATCAACCACGATGAGAACGAAAGTAAGACTCCTTGATCGGGTTGCCATGGCCACGTAAACATAGACATACCATTTGGAAAGTTTATTTTTTGGAATTGCAGTTTACTTTAAAATCACATTCAATTTTAGCGATGTTCTATTGCCATTGTTGGACTAGAGTCAATATCGACGCCATATTCGGAACATTTGCCTCCACCTATAGCTCCTGCTCTTTTCCTTTGCAAAATGCCCTAATTTCGACGGCACGCTTGAATGAAACCATGGCAAAGTTAAAATCTGCCTTAAAACATGCTTATTTAGTTTAGAATGATGTTCGTGGATAAAGTGATTTCTTACAGTATTCTGAAATAAAAGAAATTCAAAAATAATTGTGACGGTATGTGATCATGTTCTTCATGTTATATGAAGTTGTGCTTATGTTACGATTTGAAGTCAGTTTTCGTTGATTGGAATGCATATGTTCCTTATAGATATGTAAAAAATCCCGGTGTATTTTTTCATAATGATCATGATCATGTTACCTTCCAGACTGGGTGTGGGTACTCTGGGACAGCGGCGAGAGGAACCGGTACCGCTACAACCTAAATGGTGTCTTTGATGTAGCTACAGTTGACGGACGTCATCGCATCCCGGAGTCAGATCAGTTCCTCCAACTTGGGGTCAGAGTAAAACGAGGTTAACACATTTCATACTGCGCATTTCTGACGTTGACTTCCGTTGTAAATTATATCGGACTGTTCCGGGGATATCAATATCATCCTTGTGTCTGAAGAAAACATTGATAGTATTAACATAGTATTAAGCATCTCTGTACCGGTACAGTATGTGATTCTGTTCTTATGTGCGGCTTCACTAGATTTGCTGTCATTAGTGGCATGAGAAAGTAGCACCAGAGAATGATGCTATATGACATCTTAAGATAACATTGGCAAACGCTTCTTGGAGAATCCTCGTTTTATGTTGTTGAAAATGATCTCTAATACTCAGAGCCATGTTTTTCAGGACTTGCTGACGTCTCTTGATATGTCTCACGATAATGGGAAATTGTGCTGTGAAATACCTATAAAAAATGTAACGTTCTTTAGCACTCTCCTCTACCCCCTCTACTCTGTGTGTGTGTATTTTACAACAAGATAAACCGTATACTCGACAAGGGAGTATGAATTATGGATTTGCTTGTGATGCTATGTCAGGTCGGGGCTGGCACTCATTGAACCAGGACGGGGTAGATGGTAACATCGGTGTCGTCATCAGGCGGAGGGGAGACCAGGAAGTGAAGGTAGGGGTTATTAACAAGACTTAGTGTCTCTCTTGCACCATGCATCAAAAATATCCAAAGGCCCGGAACTATCATGGAACATTATCATGTAGAAGCAGGGACACCGAAGAAAGCCAATATATTTGATAAATGCAGTAGATCTACTTACGCTGGGACATCGTCGGTCACATACTGGCTGATGTAGGGTGCAGAATCATCTCACCAGCGTCCAAACATGAATATAACCGCGATGAAATGAACAGAGTGTAGATGAACATGACAAAGTTGAAAGCAAAAGTGAACAGTTCAGCTGTAATCTGTTTCCTATTACAAGCAAATACGTGTTGAACTTAAAACGAGTATATGACGGCGGCCGGCAAGAGGACAAAACTTACAGAAACTTTTCAGACAGATTGTATCCAAAAACAATATTTTGTAAATGGCTGAAGTACTTTTGTAGAAAAAATTCACCCCGTCGCGTCTGTACGTCAATTTTAATGATGAAAATACAAGATCAAAATGTGAAGCGCAGTTAACCTTTGTCGTATCCCATTTCCCCCCTCCCCTCCCGTCGAAAAAAAAAGAACCAGAATAAAAAAAATGAATAATATCATAAAATAATCCACCACAATTTTACAAATATTTTCACTTCACCCGACGGACGATTCTTTTCAGAATCATTTACAAAGGACTAAAAAGCATTTTGATTATTGGCCCTTTGGCTTTTGAACAAACTCCGTTTACAAGTAAATAGAAAGGTCCAGCTGTGGAGACAACTTATTTGTATGCGCTTGTATCTCACTTGGACCAACACATCTTTGTATCCTATCATCATCAGGTGCGATGGAATAACGGTGACATAACAACCCATAGATATGGAAAGGATGGAGTATACGAACTGGAAGTATGGTGAGTACGAAGAGTTATCTGTCTTTGTTACAAACATATAGAACATAATGTGTTGGTACATTTTCACATTTTCTACAGAAATGTGGTAGGATATTGATGCTGAAATGTTTTCTACAATGCCAAATTTGCACACGGTCGGCTTTTGTGATCTTATAACATACTAGTATATATCTCGAAACGAAATATCAAGGTTAGGTATATTCAAAAGTGTGTTTGTTTGTTGTTTAACGCCGCACACAACACTATTCCAGCTATATGACAACAGTCTGCTGTAAATAACTGAGTCTGAACCAGACAATCGATTAACTTCATGAGCATCGATCTACGCAATAGGGGTGCATCAACCAAGTCAGCAAGCTTGAACCCGATCCCGTTAGCCGCCTCTTAAGGCAGGCATGGGTTGCTGAAAACCAATTCTTCACGAGTCATATTCAAAAGTACAACCTTGTTTACACGGCAGCCTGTGTCGGTCCTTTGTGGTTTTTTTTACACTTCGGTACTCTCCCCCCCCCCCCCCCCCCCTTACATAACACACAGACACACACAAACACAGACCACACATAAACACACACACACACACACACACACACACACACACACACACACACACACACACACACACACACTCTTCAGCATCACATTATCTGTCTTGATACCAAACAGTTTCATCAAAACTTCACACTCGAGATGACACGCCTTGACTGTGCAATGGTGTTTCAGCGACCCGCTCCTCAACGCAAAGGATCCGAAGCCACCACACCTGGGTACAGAGTGGAGGTTCCCACAGACTGGGCGACCACAGGACACAGGTATGTGTTTGTATCACTGTAATGCCTGTGTCATGGAGTCGAGCCTTTAGTGTTGTACACGGTTACACAGAGTGCCACCTTACTGAAGACTTGACCCCAGGTCACAGGTGTGTGTTGTACTCGGGTAAACATAGTGTCAGCTAACTGAAGACTTGACCCTAGCACACAGGTATGTGTTGTACACAGATACACATAGTGTCACCTTATTGAAGACTTGACCCCCGGACACAGGTATGTGTTGTACATGGGTACACATAGTGTCACCTTATTGAAGACTTGACCCCAGGACTCAGGTATGTGTTGTACACGGCTACACATAGTGTATCCTTATTGAAGACTTGACCCCAGGACAGAGATATGTGTTGTACACGGCTACACATAGTGTCACCTTATTGAAGACTTGACCCCCGGACACAGGTATGTGTTGTACATGGGTACACATAGTGTCACCTTATTGAAGACTTGACCCCAGGACACAGGTATGTGTTGTACACAGATACACTGAGTGCCACCTTATTGAAGACTTGACCCCAAGGCTCAGGTATGTGTTGTACACGGGTACAAAGAGTGCCACCTTACTGAAGACTTGACCCCAGGACACAGGCATGTGTTGTAACGGCTACACATAGTGCCACCTTATTGAAGACTTGACACCAGGACACAGATATGTGTTGTACATGGGTACACATAGTGCCACCTAATTGATGACTTGACCCCAGGACACAGGTATGTATTGTACAGGTGCACGTGTGGTGTCACCTTACTGAGGCTAGACCCCAGGACACAGGTATGTGTTTCACAGGTGCACGTGTGGTGTCACCTTACTGAGGCTCGACCCCAGGACTCTGGTATGTGTTTTACAGGTGCACGTGTGGTGTCACCTTACTGAGGCTCGACCCCAGGACTCAGGTTTGTGTTTCACAGGTGCACGTGTGGTGTCACCTTACTGAGGCTAGAGGCCAGGACACAGGTATGTGTTTTACAGGTGCACGTGTGGTCTCACCTTACTGAGGCTTGAAGCCCGGACTCAGGGATGTGTTTTACAGGTGTACACTTAGTGCCACCTAATATCTAGACTACAGGGGTTTGTTATGAGACAGCTGAGACATATATGACATGGGACAAATGGAGATATATCTCCTAGGACCCATGGACATATATTACACATTATAATTTAGCCTAGCAGCTCTGTAAGAGCGGATGTACCGCGCGGCTCGAGAGAATGATTACTGTTTCAGTTCCGGAAAGTCCGCTGGTGGAGGAGGACTCTCGCCCGACCGTGTGGAGGTGGAAAGACGGGCGGCAGTGGCGTCTGTACCAGGACGACCTGCAGGTAAAGATTCACCAGGAGTACAACAGAAAGAAGGACGGGACGTGCTTAGTGAAGAAACGGGATGGAAGGTAAATAATGAATATTCTACAGTTACTACTGATATCATGCTAATGAGCCATAATTGTAAATAACATCTTTTTGTTCTTTTGTAATTTTCAGCTACCGGCTATACTTCAAATCTATGCAAGAAAAATCATTAGAAGGAAACGTACGCCATGACGTACAAAGACACCGTAAGTATCACTTTTCATTATACTGATAACTGCAACTGCACTTAGAAGTCCTTAAAAGTGAAACAAATGTTTGAGCGAACATTTCGTTTGATAGAAAAATGTAATTGTTTGATTTATGTTATGTTATGTATATTGAATGTTCGTGTCTTCAGTGACACGGAAAACACAACACAAAGTTATAGATGCTTAATTAAGAAATGCTTTAAAATTAAAGATATTCCAAAGCTGCAAAGATGTTTGAGTGAAATGTGAACATTGTATTTGTGATTAATTTCAGCTCTAGCTGATGGGGAACTTGCAAATCTTAAAGCAGCCGAATCGCTCCAGCAGTAACACATCCATTCCAGACCGACAACCAGGTCTGCCGAAAAACAGTAACTGAAACTGCAGAAACACCGGGGTTTGGTTACTGTTTTTCTACTTAGTACAGTACTGAGTAGAAAGGTGGTAAACCACATACTGAGTGAGATGGGTATAACGCTGCATTAAACAGTATATCAGTTATATCAGGGCGAGACAGCTTGATGACAGACGAAAGCCCGAATCGATGCAGATCTTGTACCACATTGGTGAAACCCACGACCACGGAAACGTTTCTGACAAACCTAGAAAAAAATCAGGTCTACCCAGACTCGAAATCTCGATCATAGGTTTCTAGTATAGCGAATTGCTGCACCTTAGACGACCGGTCCACCCGTTTCCGGATAAATTCCTATGACATCAGATGACAGAACTACAGTGATGAGCAACAACCAACTATACCATAACAAAATTAGAAAAGAAGACGATTAGGATGTAATGCTGGCTCTACATCCTTAACCCCGCCCCAGTGGTGGAAGACGTAGAGCAGAGGTTGGCTCTACACCCTAAACCCCGCCCCAGTGGTGGGAGACGTAGAGCAGAGGTTGGCTCTACACCCTAAACCCCGCCCAAGTGGTAGGAGACGTAGAGCAGAGTATGTCTTCATGACCAGCATCCCGTGTTTGTCGCAAGAGTCCACGATGACATTGCGATTGAGTGGTGACAGAGCATGATTTTGTTTTGTTGTATCACAAAGCCGTAGATTGGTGCTGATGCTATCAACCACTGGTTTGTGGACATGACGTATCAGGTGTTATATGTTTGAGTATCACAGTGGTTCTCTCCACTTCCGCACATAATTCACCTCATGTAGCTTGAAGGGGCGGTCGGGTAGCCTTGTGGTTTAAGCGTTCGCTCGTCACCCCGAAAACCCGAGTTCTATTTCCGACATAGGTACAATGTGTGAAGCCCATTTCTGGTTTCCTCCGCCGTGATATTGCTGGAATATTGCTAAAAGCGGCGTAAAACCATACTCACTCACTCACTCATGTGGCTTGATAGACCCAATCATTGTAACATTGTCTGATGCGAGTGTTTTTGTATATATTTCAGCAATGTTTACAAGAATGTTCCGTGCCAAACAGGTTATATGTGTTCAAATGTGTACACTACGTGTATGTAGGTCAATTGATATGTGTTCATTTTTGCTTATTAAACGTTTTCTCCCATCCTATCATATGATATTGAAATAGTTTCATTTTGATATATGAATTCATGATACATTCTGGAGACAGGCCAGGTAGATGGGACAACACTCCTCTCATGAGACACAAATGTATATTATGTCCATCAAATGACACTGTAGATGAATACGATCACTTGCTTAATGGTGTTTATTTCAATGAAACAAGAAGAGGCTTCCTATAACATTAATTGACCATCAATTTTCAAAATGACTCCTTCCTTTCAATGTAAAACCATATTTTATCTGAGAAAGCTTTCTTTCTTTCGTCACATTCCTTGTACACATTAATAGAACAACTATTGTATATTTGTTTATATATAACAATACACCTATGTAAACTCATCGTTTGCTTTGACTAAGCCTTGAGTGAATAAAATTATTTTCTTCTCTGTTTTATTGTACACGAACTACGAAGCCTATCACTGTTTTACTTGATAGAAAGGTGATGGAACACAATCAAAGTATGCTGATGGCTCCAACGATTCAACTCAATGTTTGAAGTTGTAGTTGTGGTTGTGTTAAGTTTGATTTAAGTCATTCAGTTAACGCTGTGATTGCATGCACTCTTTTAGTACTTCAAAGGATAGATCCACATTAGTGACCGACCATAATATCAAATGGTCTACCCCTTAAGTACCCAGAGCTATCGAATGGTCACACTGACTATTCGTATGAATAGTACCTGGGCAGGTCAATGGTGAGCCATCTCTCGGGTGACCTTCATAATTCTGTGTCTTTATACCTCGACAGGATGACCGTTAGTGTAAGCCATCTATCATGTGACCTTGTTAATTGTGTGTCACCGTACCTCGACATGGTGACCTCCATCGTGAGTCATCTATCATGAGACCTTGTTAATTGATTGTCACCGTACCTCGACAGGGTGACCGCCATCGTGAGTCATCTGTCATGAGACCTTGTTAATTGAGTGTCACCGTACCTGGACAGGGTGACCTCCATCGTGAGACATCTATCATGTGACCTTGTCAATTGTGTGTCACCATACCTCGACAGAGTGACCTCCATCGTGAGTCATCTTTCATGTGACCTTGTTAATTATGTGGCACCGTACTTCGACACGGTGACCTCCATTGTGAGTCATCTATCATGAGACCTTGTTAATTGAGTGTCACCATACCTCGACAGGGTGACCTCCTTCGTGAGTCATCTATCATGAGACCTTGTTAATTGAGTGTCACCATACCTCGACAGGGTGACCGCTATCGTGAGTCATCTATCATGGCACCTTGTAAATTGAGTGTCACCGTACCTCGACAGGGTGACCTCCTTCGTGAGTCATCTATCAAGAGACCTTGTTAACTGAGTGTCACCATACCTCGACAGGATGACCGCCATCGTGAGTCATCAATCATGAGACCTTGTTAATTGAGTGTCACCGTACCTCGACAGGGTGACTTCCTTCGTGAGTCATCTATCATGAGACCTTGTTAATTGAGTGTCACCATACCTCGACAGAGTGACCGCCATCGTGAGTCTATGCATAGACTCGATAGTCCAGCCAAAATATAACCATTGATTCCAGCCTGGTTCGGCAAAGATGGAAACTGGACTTTTATAGTCAGTTAATTGTGTGTCATCGTACCCCGACCGGGTGACAGATAGTGTAAGTCCTCTATCACTGACTTGGTTAATTGTGTGTCATCGTACCTCCACCGGGTGACAGATACTGTAAGTCCTCTATCACTGACTTGTGTGTCATCGTACCCCGACCGGGTGACAGATAGTGTAAGTCCTCTATCACTGACTTGGTCATTTGTGTGTCATCGTACCTCGACAGGGTGACCGCTAGTATAAGCCATCTATCCTGGGACTTGGTTACTAGTAATTGTGTCATCGTGCTTCGATGCGGTTACTACAGGTGACAATAATTATATACAGCTGTCATGTGACATTCTGGGTAAGTGTAAACTGGATCCCTGTCGCTGTTCCGTTCCTTCTGTCACAACTGTATAGAAAGATATGACGCAAATTCAACTCAAACTCACTCTCACTCTCAGTCATACACTGTGAAGGTGATGGATATCCATTTCTCATTTGGTCATGATACGAGACTGGCCGTCAGCACAACTTGGCCGTCCACTGATCTTGTTGCTTATTCCGCACACATGTTCAGATGACAATACAACTATTACTTCTTTCCCAGGTGTGAGGTGGGCGCGGCAATGTGAACCCTATGATTTAATTTTGTACTCTTAATTCCTTGTTTCATCACAAAATCAATTCGAAAAAATAATCATTGATATCGTAAAATAGATAGTGATATCACAAATACACATGAACATCATGAAATTTGTGATATCTTAATGTGTATTTTGTAATATTAAAAAAAAGTATTGTATCTATTATATGGTCTCTGACTGTATCATATAAACAATCGATTTGTGAACATACTTGAACAAGAACAATAAATGTATCTATACTGATATCTCAAAGTCTAATTTAGGATATAATAATTTATAATGAATAAAAGGTAAATATTCTTAATGAACATTCAATCACAAAACTCCTTTGATGATTTAAACACTCGCATAAAGACCATGCATAAAAAGCTCTGTCCGAGGATATATATATACATATATGGCCTACATGTTGCTCTTCGCAAAATAGCTTCCGGCTAAGACTTAACACAACCCCAAACTCTCCTTTGTCTGTCCCATTTCCATGGAGACAGATCGAATCATTTGTCAGAAGAGGAGCCAATTCTTGGTGTTTCCCGCGGTGATATGAGTGGAAAATTCCCGTCAGCGGCGTTAATCCCTGCCCACTCTCGCAGTCGTTAGGCAGAAATCGTGCTTGATTGTAGTTACCTCCCTTGCAGCCAAGCCCCCTGTCGTGCTCCTGACGCACTTCCCACGGCTGAAATAGGCTCAAACTGCTCAATGGTTTAAGGGTTTGCCAGTGCGAAAATAAAACTATGGGCGGTCTTCCCTAGAATGCGCACACTAAGATAAACGGTTCGCGATATGTTCCAGTTGACCTAGACAGATGTGAGAGCTGTTCGGTAGGTGAAACAGCATTCACGTATTGATGGTGAGCTGATCAACTCCAGACGCGGGCGGAAATGGTTATGCACTAGCTGGGTGTTTAAATAATAGAACAAAATATATTTGGTGACTATGATAAATAATAATAATGTATTCCATTGTTTTGTAATATTTATATTATTGAAATACAAAACTGTATTCTGTTATGTATAGACCGTAAACAAAAGTAAAATATTACAAATATATGTAAATTATATTATTATTATAAAGCATACATAGCGTCATTAATATATGTTGTTAGTGGATGTATCGGATGAAATGAAATATTTTGCATTACGTCAATTCGCAATAAATCTATTTTGAAATAACTGAATAAGATGTATAAGCATCTGCAAAGCGAAGATACGATTTTTCTTTTATCATTTTTTAGGAGGTCGGGGTGGGTTGAACCCATCATACACAAATAAAAAGAGTTAGATGTGTTTCCTATGTGAAATAAATATCCTTGTTTTTTATTCTTTAATCTTTTTGTTCAACATTAGATATACGAGTAGTAAATTTAAGAAAGTATTAACGGTGATTACATGGTATGTCGGGACATTTATTTAAACTTTATTTTATAAATGAAATTCGTATTTTCTTAAAGATTTATTTTCTCTTAAATGATCCGTTCCATTAATCGATCAATTGAAATGCTTGAGGTGTACCCAGGCCTACATCAAATGTTTGTATCTATATGTTCTGATCATATATCGAACATACTTTGTTATAATTATCTATTTTGTATTGTTTCAAAATATATAGATCATAATTAATGCGACAGAAGAATCAACATGCAGAAGATCCATTTTCGGACTAACAACAGGATATCATCACTTCAGAATCGTGGTACACAAACCACACATGTGGCGTATAAAATGCATAACGACCCAAGATGTGGCAGAACTAAGGTGTTACTTTTTTAGAGACGTTTCATTCTGAGACTCCTGTGTATGGTGTATATGATATGTGGGCTACCAGCCAAACACCACCTACACACGCGATCCGCTTTCGCAGCAAAAGCCGATCCGACTCCCAATCGATTTTCACGCACGCGCAGTGTGACCTAGATGGTTCAGCAGACATTGTCTCGACGGGTCTGGGTGTAGACTTTGCTCGATTCTCAACACCCATATTGGGGTGCTGTGATTTCCTATTACCTTCATTCATATGCCGTGACTAACCAAAGGACTTATTTCGACATTTAAGGTGAGTTGGGATGCATTTGATAACGTAGTTTCCATGCTAACGACCGATATTCAGGTGACCCCCGAACCAAAACAACCATCTGGTGACTTCCCATTTCGCCTAGACGTCTTCAAATCGATACAGATAGCGTTCTGAAAGGTTTTATATCAGATCCTTCCTATATGGTAGCTGTTTTAGCTACCAAGTGCCTATATGCCGGATGTTTGAAATGTGTAGAGTTGTATTTAGTGTGTGTCCCACGTTCTATTCCAGTGCAGACAATGAGCGAGCGAACCCGCTGGTTTCGTTATCATAAGGGGCCCATTTTGGGTTGGAAAATTCTAAGCGTGTTTTGTTAGATGTTACATATGATTCGATATCTCGATATATAGACAGAGAATTTGATTAAAATATAAAGACATTTGAACATCATGCTAGTTGCAAATTAATTTGCTGTCTGTAAATTGGAGATTGTTTTTGTAAATTATAATGTCTGAAGTATTTCGGCCCAAAGTGGGCCAGTGGATGTTGCCAGGTGTCGTGATAAATTTATCTTTGTCATATTGCCTTGTCCATGAATATAATTTTAGATGTGTAATCAACATGACAAATGCCTTAAAATCCCAATTTGGTTATGGTGATTATTTGAGGAAAAAGCATGAACATCATGAATGCAACTGATTTTAGATTTTCACTTGTGGAGTTTGTCAAGATTGTTTGTATTTAGCATCGAGGATACAATTATCTCAACTGCCAAGTAACATAATGTGGCAAACATATGAGCCAAACATATGAGCCAAAGTTCACTTTATTCATTTGTTCAATTTACCTCTAAAGCCTCTTGTGATTTGTCAAGTGTGTATTGTGGTGTGGCAAACTTACCGTCATGACAATTCAAGTTAAGAAATAATATGGAAAAGCTTAAAGAGAGAATATACTTTGTGCGGTCAGGTGTGAAATTAGTGACCTGTGTGAAACTAAGGCATTTAAGGATTTATTTTATTTTTTATCTTAGTGTTCTAACTGTTCTTGGAGGCTTTTAGTCAGCCACAATTCCCAGATTGGATTAATTAAAAATACCCCCAAACAGATTATTTTTTACTTATCCTGCATTACTCCTTAATGCATTCACTGCTTACTTTATGACAACAAAAAGACAGCGTCAGCGATGGTCTTGGGTAAAGAAATAAATATGTTTCTGCTTTTCACTCCTGCTTTTTGCATGGACCACTGCCGCTGTCATGTGACCTTGATGACAAATCACCTTCCTCACATCACTGCCTGTTGCCGTACAGCAAGGACGTGTCTCGGCGGAGCTCTTCAAGTTGGATAATTTTAGACCTTCAGCTTCGGCTATAATTCTAAATTTTATCTACAATGGGTGATGTATCCTTTAAAAATACTTTCACGAATTTTGTGTAGTTTTATGTGGTTGAATTTGGCGTAAGAAGACTTTTTCCCCGCCATGTGGCTCGTTTCCAGCTATTTTGAATTTGTGTGACAACTGTTTATCAGCAAGGGTAGTCAAATTGTTTACAATTCTTAGTTACGTATGTATAACATATTCGTGTGTTTTTAAATACTAGTAGCGTTGTGTTATGTAGGGTTTGTGTGTATCAATCCTTGTATACACTTTCAACTTTTAAAATTATTTGCTGATAGAATATTGTGTAATTCTATAGCAATCTTCCAACTCTGTTTCTATTAACAATTCTTTATTTGCGTAACTTATGCTTGCGCGTTGCACTAATTGTCGTGGAAAAAAATCTTCCAAAGATCCTCATTCACGTTGTATGGCTTGCACGCGGATTTGCTCTGCAGTCTTTAAATGTAATTTTTGTGCACTTCTCTCTCCTTACAAACATATTTTGCAGCAGTCCTGTTGAGTGGCGAGGCAGATGTCACAATCGATTGATGCCAGCTCTGGACATTCTTCTGTCATTACTACGCAGCCCATATATTTGGTGGGTATAATGGCTCCCGTCATCGTGACTTCATATGTTCATCCTCTGTCTAAGTCAACATTTGATGGAGGGTACTGTGAGTATCGTACCTACTCCTAATTTTCAGGCGCCAGGGACACCCAGTACTATGATCCCTGCGACACGAATGCCTGCGTCTCAAGACGGCATGATGGGGGTAGTGCATGGGCAAGCCACAATCCAGTCATCACCGATGAGCATAGCGTCTCGAGGGCTGTAGCTGAGCGCACTGCCTGCCTACCACCCTGGCGCATGACATCGGCCTTAGGGCTTTCAGCCTGTCCCATCACACAAGCGACACATGATCAGCTTAGCGCTGTTCTAACGACTTATCCATCAGCGCAGCAGATGTACGCACAGGCATCAGCACCGTTCCAGAACACTTTTTGCAATCCATGTGGAAGTAGTCTATGGCACACCTGTCTCCTGTGCCTACGCTTATGTACAGACGCCAGCATCAGCTACAATTATGGCGCAACCGTTAGCGTCCACACTGGCGCTTAACGCACATTCTGGTACAGCGCATACTTTTTCAGGTAGCGCTGGTACACCAGCGCGTATGTGGACATTGTCACATAAATCCTTATCACTAAACAGGTCTTCAAAGCCTTCTAGGAGAGAGCATCAACATTGTTCCGATTCTTCGGACTTGTCAAAAAGTGCAGGTCCCTTCGTCAACCTTGATCAGCTAGCATCCCCGTTCAACGCACAATTAAGTATCTAATTACGAAAGCATGGAGCATGTTTCTCAGGTTTTTCTCCGAGTGGGGAACAAGATCTAAGTGAAACCAAAGACTATTTTCTAGACCCCTTACAACTGTGGTAAAAATGTCCTGCATACAACATAGGTTCTTTTTTTCTTCAACGCTCGACAGCGACTGGTCTCATGCTGAGGGATCTATAAATTTTCCCGCCAATTCTCCCATTTAACGATGTACGTTCAACGTTAAATGATTTCAAGGAGAGGTGTTAGCACTCTCGATGAATTTGTTTCATTGGGCGTCTTGAAGACAATTGTACCAAACATGAAGAACTTCACACCTTCAAGATTGAACATTGGACAGAATATTCATATGCTGCCGGGTATCCATCTGTGGGAATCATTTTACAGGCAGCACCAGGCGTCACAAATTTCAGAGAGATCAATTTTGCGCCTACACTGGCCAAGTCACATCCTGCACAGAACTCGGAAACACCACTTGGCGGTTTACCACACAGTTCACTGTGGACAGTCTGTTGTGTGGAGATCGTACCTCGCCTCCGGCATTTTACGGCTTCGATTTAAATATCAGGGGTCAAGATCCTTGATTATGAACACCAGAATCAGGTCAACTAACCTAATGGAAGCGGTGCAGGGTCATTGTACCAGGATGGTTGGCATGCTTACTGGTACATAATGCTCCAACCTTCGGTCAGACACATATCCTGTATGTGAATGTGACCGAGTCACTATCTTCAGTAGAAGGCTGGTGTCCACATGCGCAATATAGAGGCACACACAGAGTACAAGGCCCCTCCCTTCATTGTCACCTTGATATAAGATCAGGAGCATTTGTACGGCCTCGTATCTTGGCTATCGGTTGATGAGTGCTTTTATTTAGTCTACATGGGAGCTGGCAGTGGTTCGTTTGCGAACATTTTTTTAAAGTCGAAGTTCTCAAAGTTGATTTTTTCAACCTTTACAAAACTTGCGCACATTAGTCTCAAAGACCTGTATGCTGCTAGCAATTTACCATCTTAAGTGAGGACATCAACTGGCGGTTGATAGTCGAACGTCTCCTTATTCAGGCTAGCCCCAAATTTACACTTGTTTGTAATCGGTTCCCAGCAGGGTTGCTCGCTTATATGGCCAGGCTGTGGCCATGCGCAAAACAGATTTGGCACATCTAGAGTCTTGGAAGCGCTCATTCTGACCATCTCAAAGGAGAAACATTGACAGGAGCAGCTACAGTCTACCCAACTCAAACCGACATCAGTACAGTGGTGTGGTGCCCAAGCAATCAAAAGACAATGCACTCACTCCCCGCTGTAACAGACATTGAGATTCTTTCATCTACTGGATGCGGCTAGAACTACAATTCATAGTTCAGTACATCCCCAGATGTCGGAACATATTGGCCGCTGTTTTGTCCCGAGCAGACAGGGTGGCTCCCACTGAGTGGGAACTTCACACAGAGGCGTTTCATTGGTGCTTCAGAGGTGCGGGCAACCAAACATTGACCTGTTTGCAACTTGCCAAAACCACCAAATTATGATGTATGTCTCCCCGTTACCTGATCTGCAGGCTTGGGCAATGGATGAATCCAGCATCCCTTGGAAAGTGTATGCTTTTCCGCCACTTGTTCTACTTCTCATGGTGATACAAAAGATCAAGAAGACAGGACTCTTGCTGTGACTTTGGTCGCCTCCTGGTGGCTGGCGTGAGGGTGGATCGTCTAACTCGGAAGTCTAGCAGAAGACGATCCACTACCCCTCCCACAGTGGCCCAACCTACTCATCCACCCTCACAGCAAATTGCCTCAGCCAGTGCCAGACAGGTTTCGTCTGCACGTTTGGTTCGTCTTTAAAAGGCGTTAAGTGCAAAGTGCTATTTGGCATGGGCAGCTAACTCTATAGCTTTGGCTCATCGCCCCTCTACGAGAGGATTATACAATGACAAGTGGGGATTGTTTTAAACCTTTTGCAAGGAAAAAACCCGAAGACCCCACTACAGCGTCACCACAATTCTTAGCCGAATACCTCATACATTTGCATACCAAGAAACACTTACAAGCACCATTACTACGTATTTGGTAGCACTTAATACAGCTGTGACCGCTTTGGTCATGTTGGCAAAATGACCAAGGTCCCAGAAGCCCTACTATGCTCATTTAGGCTTGAGGATCAGGAAGCCAAGCTCCGTCCCCCCGCTTGGGACTTGGAACGTGGTACTTCAAGGTTTGCGAGACCCCCACCCCCACTCCCACCCCTTTGAGTCCCTCATTGCATCCTCTTTTTATGACCTCACCAAGAAACAATATATCTCTTGGGTTTAGCCACGGCGGCATGGGTGAGCGTGCAACATACAATCGACATCACCCTGGTCCGATTTGAACGTTTGTGCTGGGATTTTATAGCGAAAACTACCAGGCCAACCCAATCATTCCTTCACTATCCCACCAATATCAACAATTGTGGCGATAAAGATGAGGGTGAACTTCTCTTGTTCCCAGTGTGAGCACTTTAAGTTTTCATCCGCCTTTCCAAAACTAGGCGTGGTTCGAGGATACGGTTATTCGTACCCTTATCTCAAAACCGTCCGATACAGATGCATTAAGGAGTAATGCAGGATAAGTAAAAAGTTAAGTAAAATCTAAATATTTTTACATTTGTATACTTATCCTGCATTACTATGGTGCAGACTTGCCTCCCCACTTTGGCTTCAGAAACCTCAAAACGTTTGTAATTAAGCTTGGACGACAGGCAGTGACGTGAGGAAGGTGATTTGTCATCAAGGTCACATGACAGCGGCAGTTGTCCATGCTCAAAGATGTGATAACCAGTGAAGCTGAAATCAATTCCTGTAGTTTTTACAGTTGTATTAACAGCTGTTGGAGACGGTGTGTATAAGTGATGGTGGAACAAACACGCTGAATGTGAAGCAAACATAAGCCTAGTTAGTTACAACATAGTTAATTGGCGACTAAATTACTCACCATTGTCTCTTATATGTTATTACTTCATAACTGAATTTTATTTTACGGGCACCAATTTGGGGTCGTACCGTGTAAACACAAAACATGTGCAGGAGTTACACACGCGACCAATCATCGTAGAAAAAACAATGCAAGATAAACATATTTTTATTGCATATATAAGGTTTGTGTGCGCACTTGTGATGTGCTTCATTCCAGGTCGCCGTATACATGGAGTATAGGATTTTGGGTTGATTTTGAAGGCGTGTACAGGGGGGTAGTCTTATACGTGGGGTCGCCTTATACACAGCCATATACGATACATGATGTATGAATTGGAAACTATGCAATTTCCAATCATGGAACCATCCTGATTAAAAGGAAAATAAAGGTTGAATGTTAACAGACATATATTTGAGCTGTATCTATATCATGTAATTTTTAAATGTTTTCATCATATATAATTTTCAATACATGGCTTGTATTTTACAGATTCTTTGAACAATGGCTGAGGCAGGTACTCAAACAGATCTGGCATCTGAAGAAGATAGTGTGGAAAATGGCCAGGGTATGTAATTGATGTACCTTATCAGTGATATGCCAAGTATACAGAGCCTCAACTTTCAGAATTTGGTATCACTTCAGGCTTTCCTCATATATCAAGTTGACACCCTGAAATACTGTCCAAAGTGGCATCAATCCAAACTGACTCACTCTTTCAGAATATGGATATATCAAATGACTAAGACTGTTGAGAATCTATTTCTTCTTACGCACTCAGGGATTTATCTAGGTCCGCTGAGAGGCCTATATTTCGCCTTAAGTCTGCAGCAAATGACAGTAGAAATTCCCAATTTATTTAAAACATTTCCCAATTTCTCAGAACTTAACATAAAAATAAGAACATTAAAGCAAATAAAATTTTGAGCAATATCATGATTGTTTTCCCAATTTGTATGGCACTTGGTGTAGAATCCTAGATAAATCCCTGGCACTCGTAATCATTTTAATCAGTATCAATAGTAAACATGTTAGAGGTTGATTGCAAATGTTTTGTTAGATGTTTCAACATTGGGATTAGTAGTTAAGGTGACAAGGTGGGATGTAATTGATTGCATGTCAACATAGTCTGACAGATGTAATCAGTGGTTCAGATATGATCATAATTATGGACAGTTTTATCTTCTTTTCCTTTTGTTTTTTTTCAGCATCATCCACAGCTTCTGAGTCAGAGTCTGGTACTGGGGAAAGCCAAAGTCAAGATTCCGATAACCCTGCCTTTCCTCTTGCCGCGGGACAAGACACACCATTCAACTACCTTCAAGACCTCAAGAGACGGAAGATGAAGATGAAGAAACAAATGACCCCAGCAATGAAAACCAGCAAACTACTTGGGCTGATTCGGTTGCAGTCCAAGCACACTGGGCAATCCCCCTCACCTAATCCCACCATCTCCGAATCATCAAATACAGAGCCACCTTTCTTTGGTGATGAACATTCAGGTTAGTTATTGCCAGTTTTACTGAAGTTTGGACTTTGATTTTGTTACAGCTCATTCGAGTAGGATCCTTCACAGACTTGGGCTAAACTATGAATGTGGGCATTTGTGACTCCTAATTGGCCCTTGCCCCTTTCACAATCTCATTAAAATAAGAACTTAGTTCCTACCGCAAAACAAAGATCTGGGGACATCCCATTACAGGTCGTGCCAGAACGACCTTTCGCAAACCTTGACCAATCAATGAAATGACTTACAAGAAGTTAATATCAGCCAGTCAAACTGCAATTTTCTCAAGCTTTTCGGCGCGAGTTTCAAACTGGCAACATCCCTTCCAGACTACTCTTTGAAAAATATTTTAAGTTATCATTTAAAATTTTTAAAAGGGAACAAAAGAACATACTGGAAAGCCTAATAGATGGCCTAGATTATATGACTCTTCCGGTGAAATGCTTATCCAATACAGAAGCGAGACACAGACCATAATTTTGACAAATTAATTCCTAAAGCGACGTTCTTATTGGTTGCATGAAAGGTTGTTCTGATGTGACTCAAAAGGGAATGTCCCCAGATCTTCGTTTTGCGGTAGCAAGAAGTAAGATCTGAAATGAGATTAGGCTGAGTTTGCTGCAAAATTATATATAATGTAAGACATGTGAAACATAACTGATGTAGCAAGTCATAGCATGCTGAGGTCTCGCTGATAGTACTAAGGTATCTGTCATTTACATCACTATCATCATGAACCTGGAGTTCTGGACATGACTGAATTCATTCCTGTCTCCAAACAAACACAAACTAAGTGATCACAGTTTGTATGTATTTCTTTTGTAAAGCTACTGATATATACTTGCAAAATATCTGACAATTGCTTGTCTGTTTTTTATGGATAAAGGAAAGAACTTCATTATTATCCCCCGCCCAACAAAGTTCAGTATTTTTTCATGAAACTTTGCATATCTGTCAAGTACATGCTGAACTGGTGCCTTTTGATAGTTAGAAATTTTAGAAATTTTTATTTTTTACGTTTCCATGGCAACAAGAAAGACTTAGGTTCTGTGAGGGTAGGGTTTGTTTCCGGAGCATAACTCATAAACCAATCAATATTTTTTCATGAAACTTTGCAGGTTTGTCAGGTACATGCTGAACTGGTGCCTTTTGCTATTTAGAAGTTTTAAATTCTTTTATTTTTTATGTTTCCAAGGCAACAAGATGGACTTAGGTTCCAAACTCTTCTTTCTTTCATTCAATTTCCATGACAAGTTCCACCTCGGTTAAAAAAGGTTAGGGTTTGTTTAGATTTAATTATGCCATAAATTCTGCAACAGGGGCAGGGGATATAGCCTCGTTAGTGGCAAACTCTTGTTAGTATATGTGATATCTCTGATATGGATTTGTTGAGACATGTTAACAAATGATGAATACATATTCATCTTGTTTATTATTGTATATTTCCAGGTATGAATGTGTTTGGAGAAGGGGAAACCCCTTCTGAGCAGGGACACTTGAATACTGGGAAGCTGGAATTTGCAGCTATGCCAGGTATGAAGTACCGAAAAATATGTCTTTGGTCATGCGGGTGTTAATCTGTTATTTATATGTTCTTTACCCATAATATTTTAAACTTATCCTATCTCACACTATGCATTTCTTCTTTCTTCTTCAATCCTATGTGGAAACATGCTTGAACAGAGTTTCCAACCTCAGAAAAATGATTCACCCTAAACACATCCCAACATCATCATGGTCACCACCCAAACAGATGGGTCATGCATTATAACCCCGGGCATTGCGAAATACTATACCTGATCAGGTGGTTACCCCTGCCTCATCATTCTATTTCTTATCGCCACAGTGGAGACATGTACTGTCAGTGTTAGAGAATATGTATATATATTTAACTGATTTCCCTTCTACATCATGGTGATTTACATGGTGATTACATCTGTGAAAATGAGCAAGAAATATCCTCTTTGCCCGGCCTGTCTGTGGAGTGCCGGCATACTTTTTCGACATTGAACCCTCACAATTATGCTGTGATTGCCGTGGCCATTGTACTTGTGACAAGAGGTGCTTATTAATAAATCGTCTTTCGGAGGAATCATTCGGTGTATATCTTCACAAGATACATTAACTCGAGGTGGATCACTGTGAAAGCCCAAGGACTCCAACAAAAAATCAAAGGATGCCGTCAAGCACATATTGTCTACCAAGTAGTCAAAGAAGTCCAGCAAGCCGACTGTCCCCTCCATACAGTGGCAGCGCCTCCGGAATCTTCCGTCTGCCCTCTTGGTGGCCGATGATGTTTCAGACAGCTTCCTGACAGAAGATGTTGCTATCTTACCGCCTCAACAGTCTGTTGCTGAAGAACCCTGGGTCCTCGTCTACATCGGCCTGCTGATTTCTACTGACGTTTGCAAGGGTCTCTCACTGCATCGTCTACATCGACCATCGTCTACACCTTTGGTTGAAGGTCTTCTACCAGCAGCCTTGCGTCTCATGCTCCCTCATGAGTCGTTCCAGAGGCTGATGATAGCTCCTCTTCGCCTACAGATGACAGCGCTCCTCTGTTGATGGTGACTAACAAAGATCCGCTGCTACTGGTCATCAGGGTTCACCTTCTACTTTGGTTCGGAGGAGTAATTGGCTCGATAAATCGACTTCCACTCCGAATCCCACACTATCTGCTCCTTCTGGTACAGCTGTCCTGTTTCCATAGATTGTGGATCATGCACCTGCTGACAAAGATAAGGATCATCAACAACCCCTCCATCGTGTTTTGAACCCGCTGACGCTGCTCTGGTACTGTATAGGTACTTTTGATTCAGGATAAGATCAAGGCTGTCTTCAACCTCATCCCATGTCACACAGGTTCGGTCACGGCCTTACAATGCAGGGACATTCTTCAACATTGCCATGTAGGTGATTCTTTCTAAGCCCGTTTGTACCAGCTCCCCTGGTCATCTCAGAATCCCTTTGCATTTAGGACGTTGCACAGAATGTTCAGTGGGGTACAGTCTTCAGGTGTCGGTCTGTCTCCTGTGTCTACAGTGACAGCACTTGGAGAACCAACAGAAGGTAGAGCGTCTGCGCCTGCACTTTGTTCCTGCCCTACAGGACCTCCGTAAAGTTCTCAGTGGATGTTAGGGGTGACTATTGGTCTGGAAATAACTATTGCGATTACTATTGATATTGCAGGCAACTATTGCGATAAATATTGATAGTTTTCATTGTATCATTTTAGATGGATTTTAAAGTTGAATTAAACCTTGGAACTGAAGTTTCCCTAGAACCATAACAAAAAAAAGAGTAAAGTTTGAAATATGACAGATTTGTTTTGTCTTTACCCTAATAAGTTAAGAAAAAGAAACTTCCACATTACCATGTGTAAATTACTACCACTCATGATCAAAAGAAAAACAAATTTGAACAGCATTTCCATGTATTTTATTGATATGGTAAATACAGTTATTCCTAACTGAAATTGATACAATTTTTAAGTGCTTACCAATAGCAATATTTCGATTTATCGTGACACGCCTAGTGGATATTCAAGTGTCGTTCTCTTGCCCCAAGAACATGAGCAAGTCTGCCAGAGCAGGCAACTCATCTAACAAGTGACTTGTCTCAGCTTCGGGAAGACTGAGAACTTCAAGTTGTACCCTTTATCGACACACCAGTGAAGGAAGACTCTTTGCATGTAATTGGGCCATCTTGGACGATCCCTTCTTGCTCATGCTACAGACTGGTTACCGATCGCCCCTGACTGCTCCACAGATGACGTTTGCAAAATTTCACTGCCAGTGTCCAGCCAGCCAGCTTCCGTTCTTCGAGGAAACCACAGGCATGTTGCTTACGAGATGTGCTATAGAACATGAAAGAATGTCTCGGTCCGGTTCCCTCAATTTCAGGGTTCCTCTTGTCAATATTTCTCATCTCGTAGAAAGACAGTCTCAAGCTTCGGCTCATTTTCAACATGAAGGCATTCAACACGTTACACCTGGAGGACCTGCCACATGACATCAATTGTTCTTCTTCAGACAATCATTCGTCCTGGAGATTTTATGGTCAGTCTCAACTTACAGGACGCGTACCTTCATGTTTCCATACATTGGGAGCACCGCTGTTTCCTTCAGATCGTTTTCCAAGGCCGCCACTACCAATGGGAGGTGCTCCTGTTTGGAATTTCTTCGTCCCCTTGTCCCCACCCAGTTTATGGGAGTCCTTTTCAACACCCGCCTGGGCAAGATGATTGTTCCTCTGGATCAATGGTCAAAGATCCAACGTCTCTTGCCTTGGGCACACAAACGCTCCTGCTACATCAATGGCAACAGATCCTTAGCCTTCTCACTTCAGCGCAAGCTCTCACTTTCAACTTGACCTTCAGGCGATCCAGTGCTTCCTCAAGCCCTTCATGCAGAACTCCCTACCATTTCCTCTGCGTCTGCACCTTCAGTGGTGGCTGGTAACATTGAATGTTTGCGATGAAGTCTCTTTGCCTCCATTCATCCTGAACCTACACCTCTTTGTTGACGCATCGAGCTTGGGGCTGGAAGCGCACTTCCACGATCTACAGGTAGCAGGGCGTTTGTCCATCTAGAAGCGACTTCACATCAACAAACTCAAGTTCAAGGCAATCATCCTGGCAGTGTCTTATTGGTCAGAGCTCCTTCGTGACTCACACCTCATAATCCAGTTGGACAATCTCTCGGTCGTCTTGTACATGAACAAGCATGGTTCCACCTTCCCTAACTAACGTATTGGGATCGAATCACCAGTTTTTTGTGTTTTCCCGCTCACGAGTTATTGTCTTTACGACATTAGGCAGTGTTTTGGAAAATGTATTTATTTCACTGTTTAGCTTCCTTTTGTATGTCTCTCTGTTGTAGTCTAATACTGTGCCCAACCATCCACCCGTAGGATAAATGCATAGTGTGAGATAGGAAGGTTTAAAAAAATATTCTGATAAATTGTATATTTATATACTGATCCTATCTCACACGTTATATACCGTCCCGACCATTCCCGTATCACAACTTATCTAGCCTGTTAGCTCCAACGAAAGAGAATGATGTGGCAGGGGTAATTGCATGATACGGTCGCGAAGGTCGCTGTGCAAGATATTACACTCCGTAACACATTTGTTTTGGTGGTGACCATGGTGATGCTGGGATGCTGGCTGAAATGTTTTTAGACGCTGGAAACTCTGTTCAAGCACCTCTCCACATAGGATTGAAGAAAGAAAAAAATGCATAGTGTGAGATAGGAAAAGTTTACGATTTATTATATAATGTTTTTAATTGTATTTTTTAAAATTTCTTAAAATTTCTTGGTGTCAGTATAATGTGTCTGAGTGATGTATCTAAGGGAAACTGAGGCATGGTATTTCAATGGGCTAGCCCTCAAATACCATCATAGGTCAGGACTAGCACAAGCAGCCACACATACACATTCATGAAAGTTGCTATGGAAGTGAAATAATCTTGGTACACAATTTTAACGCCATTTTACCTCGCCCATAACATTGGTTAAGCAAAAATAAGTTTATGGTTGAAGGTTTTGCGTTACTTCTGTCAATATTTCAGCTCATGATATTGTATTTCTATTCTCCTTCTGAATAAGTTATAAGTCTTTAACCATATGGATATTGCACATGAACTCGTACTAATACTATCAAACACATATTTTTCTGGTCCACACTTGATAATTTACTTGCTGAAGTCATGTTGCTCTTTGTGTAGCAGAAAAAGCCATTTTCACTCCCTTATTGATTGCACCTGCTAATTTAAACCTTATTGGAGTATAGATCAAAACAATGTTATTAAACTGTACAAGGCTGATTTTTATGATCATGTTAATTGAACTACTTCATTATCAATATGAATAGAGATATTGTATGTAGATGGTGTTTTATGTAATGTAAACAAGTCTAGTTTAAATAGGAATTTTTTCTAGTGTTTATACAAATAGGTAGGTTCAAGAAACATTTTACCTCATATATTCTGTTTTCTCTCCAGGATACAATCCGGAAGAAACTCCTGTTGCACCCAACAGTGAAACTCCATATCAGTGTCGACTGTGTCCAGTAGCTTTTGCAACACCTTTGTCCCTGAGAGGTCACATGTCCAGCCACAGACTTCCAAAAAAGTTTGTATGTCCTATCTGTGCTAAGTCCTTTGCTCATTCTAGCACACTCAACTACCATGTCCGCAAGCACAAAGGAGACCTGAGATACAAGTGTGACCAATGTGACAAAAGATTCCTCAAACCCTTCAGGCTGAAAGCTCACATCTTGTCCATGCATTCTTCAGAGAAGCCTTTTGCTTGTAGGTACTGTGAAAAGTCATTCAGCTCCAATATGAATTTGAACAGACACACTAGGGTGCACACAGGGGAAAAGCCATTTCTCTGTCTCCTCTGTGGCAAAAGATTCAGAGATAACTCGTCTTTTTCAATGCACCGAAAATACCACACTGAAAACAAACTTTTTGAATGTGATCTATGTGGTAAAACATTTGTCAAAATGGGTCTGCTTCGAACACACAAAAAATGTGTACATGTAGTTGACAAAATACATGAATGTTTTTTGTGCAACAAAGCATTCAAAGCTAGGGATTACCTCCGAAAACATCTGATGGTCCATCAGACAAACAAGCGGTTTAAATGCGACTTTTGTGAGTCATCCTTCTCAAGAGCTGGAGCGCTGAAGAAACACAGATATCTGCACACTGGGGAGGAACCTTTCAAGTGTGATGTATGCTTGAAGGGATTCCGGGATATCTACACCCTCACCAAACACAAACGCCTACATGAGAGGAAAGTTGAAAGTAATCCTCCACTGTCAGTGGATGAAGTAAATGAGAAGAAGGCACAGTTGTATGAATGTGATCAATGTAACCGGAAATATTCACTTTCAGGTTCATTAAAAATCCACAAACAGAAATATTGTAAAGGGGAAATTGAAGTGAAAACTGAAGAGCTGAATCTGTTTTGTACTGGATGCGGAATGCTCTTTCACCACAAGCAGTCTCTTGCAAAACATATGAGGAAGACATGTGAAGCTATAGTTAGGAAGAAGGACAAGGTGTTTCTCTGCAGTACTTGTGGCCTGGTATTCTTCTCCAAGGTGATGCTGAATGATCACCTGAGAACCACAACATGCTCTGGTAACACAAGCCCGGAAAACTACAAGTGTGGGGTGTGTGGTGCTGAATTTTCTCACAGGGCAACACTATCCAAACACAAGAAATTGCATGGAGATATGCTGCCGGATGTTGTTGATGGTGATCCTACTGAGGGTGACAATGTTGATGAAGATTCTTCAAAGATGTCTTTTCCAGTTGATGAGAATGGCAAGAGGCTGTATGAGTGCAAATATTGTAAAGAGACCTTTAGAAGCAAAAGTGCACTGTATGATACACACATGAGAAAGTGTCATGATCGTCCAGCCTTGGAAAAAAAGAATGAATGCGAGTTTTGTAGTCGGAAGTTCCACAGTAAGTCTGATCTTAGAGCCCATATACGTATTCATACAGGGGAAAAGCCATTCACTTGTGGAATTTGTGGAAAGTCCTTCACGCAGAGAGGACATGTATCCATGCACATCAAGATACACACTGGACAGAGGGACTTTCCATGCACAATATGCGGGAAGGCTTTTCAGTTTGCGACAACCCTCCGTAACCATGTCAAGTTGCACACTGGTGAAAGGCCTCATGTCTGCCATCTCTGCGGAAAAGGCTTTATCAAAAGTAACAACTTGAAGAATCATATCAAAATGCATGAGAAAAAGGAGAAAGAGATGGAGGAAAATGCAAATAAGCATCCTGAAGAATTTATTCCTGCAGATCCAAACGACTGCACCATTTCATTTTCTCCACTGAAGAAAACTCCATCAGGGAAACTATTAGCTCAGGCAAGAGGAAACCCATCTTCTTCTAGGACCCGTACATCAAATCGAACATCAAAGGGTTCTGGCATGAAAAAGCTTATTGAGGAAGAGATGACCCCTGTTGAAGAGATGGGGGATGAGTTGCCTTTGATCAAAAAGGAACCTGTTGAAAGTGATGAACAAATGACAGATGGGTTTGGAGAGACCAGAGAGAATGACCAGGAACAGGACAACGAAGGATCAAATTCTGAAGAGCTTGTTGCTGTGGATCTGAAATGTCCCTTTTGTGGCAGAATATGTTCAACACCATATGCTCTAGCAACTCACATTAAATGTCACACTGGGGCAAGGCCATTCATGTGTCAAGATTGTGGCAAGTCTTTTCTGCAGGCATCTCATCTTAGAAGTCATATGCAGATCCATGGCAAGAGAGAGCAAAACTTCCGGTGCATTGTCTGCCTGGAAGAATTTGCCACATCCAAACTTTTACACTCTCACATGAAGTTGCATAAAGGTGAGAGACCCTATGGCTGTTATTTCTGTGACAAAGCTTATGGCACATCTCAGCACTTAAGAAGACATGTCAGAAGTTCTCACCCAAAAGAAATGGATATTGACATGAATGTCTTATTGATGCCTACCTCTACATTAAATGATGGTCGTGCAGTGGAAGCAGAAAGAGATAACACTGGGAGGCGCGTTTACAGGTGTTACTTCTGTGAAAAGTTCTATTTTCTTGATAGACATTTGAGAAGACATGTTCAAACGAGTCATCCTGAAAGAGATCCCAAAAATTTATATTTTCTCAGACCACCCACATCAGATGCAGGCGAATCGGAGTCTGATAGTGTCAGCATTAAAACTGAAAGTATGTGGGACCCCGACACCTCCAATGATTATAGTGCATCTGAAATGACACCTGGCAAGGACACAGAAGACAAAGATGGACAGATGACAGCTGGCCACACATCCAGTACTGAAGATCCTGATGCTGAAACACCAGAGAACTTGCAAGAGAGGATCTATGTTCCCCCCCAGATACAGCAGACCATGACCAGCCCTGTTGACTCAGATGGTTCGGAGAAAGATGTGTCCCGTGCTAGTTCCCCTGATAAGAATATGCTCACTGAAAATAATGGGAAAGATGAAGATTTTATTGTAGAAGTGAAGCAGGAACCAGTTGATGACGATTATGAGAACTGAATCTTCTTAACGTGATGATGTTGCAAAAGAAGGTGTATGACTGAAAAGATATCCAACAAACAATGGATGATGTTGACCCTGAGGAAGTTCAGTTTGAAGTAGTAATTATCTCCCCTTGACCATATGATTTCAAGTGTCAGGTTGCAATCATAATGCAATGAAAAACATTCTGTCATCAAAATTTTGTTGTTTAATATTCCCATGCTTCATTTTGAAAGTCTGTTTTGAGGAACGTATACTTTGTACATGATTATAGACATGATTATTTTAAAGGTTTTTGGTTACCTTATTGCTTATCTACTTCTTTTCAAATCTTAGTTTCATTGTAAGTTTCAGAATCATATTTTTTTAACTAAAAAATTTCCACAAGTTAAAGTTGGACTAGTAATGTAAACTGTTGTCGTGGTTTAGTCTGGTACATGTTGATATGCCCTCAAGAATTCAGTATTCAGTCAGCCAACATTGGTCACAGTAGAATAATTCTGTTTCATGTTGTAGGTTGTAACAGATTGTACTAAATCAGTTGGATTAGTGCCTAGAATTCTGTGTAGTCTAATCATGGTACATGATTGTGAATCTTTGATTGGAAACATTTATCTCCAATAATCTTGGTAATCATGTTCTTAAAGTGGTATATTTATGTTTTGTAAATAATTGACATTTTACTGTAATGCTGAGCTCTGATGTCAGATCATGTCATAATATCTGCATAATATATAACCTTCATCACTGGTTATGTTTACCAATAAACAATTGCCATGGTCAGTTAATGTTTACTTTCTTGGGATTGATAAATGACCTGTAAAGTCTGCACAGTAGCAAGGTACCACATTAGTTGAATTGTATATAATCATTACACTGTACTAGTATGCACTGTATTATCTCCTGTTGTACAGTGTTGTAAAGTAATGTAAACTGTATTTGTACTTACCTGTTTTGGCATGCTAGGTTAGTAGATATATAATACTGACCACATGTAAGATACTGCTTGCCGATTTGCAGTAATGATTTCATTAACTTCATTTTGTCATTGTTTTCAACAAGTATGTGATGGGCTGTATGATGTGTTGCTTTTTTGCACAATTATTGTCATGAACCAGCAAGTCTGGTAGAAATGTCCACTATAATGGTACACAAGCTGGTACACACATACTATTGTCATGAACCAGCAGTCTGGTAGAAATGTCCCTATGATGGTACACAAGCTGGTACAGACAAACTATTGTCATGAACCAGCAGTCTGGTAGAAATGTCCACTATAATGGTACACAAGCTGGTACACACATACTATTGTCATGAACCAGCAGTCTGGTAGAAATGTCCCTATGATGGTACACAAGCTGGTACACACATACTATTGTCATGAACCAGCAGTCTGGTAGAAATGTTCACTATAATGGTACACAAGCTGGTACACACATACTATTGTCATGAAGCAGCAAGTCTGGTAGAAATGTCCCTATGATGGTACACAAGCTGGTACACACATACTATTGTCATGAAGCAGCAAGTCTGGTAGAAATGTCCCTATGATGGTACACAAGCTGGTACACACATACTATTGTCATGAAGCAGCAAGTCTGGTAGAAATGTCCCTATGATGGTACACAAGCTGGTACACACATACTATTGTCATGAACTAGCAAGTCTGGTATGTAAGGACTACAGTAATGGCTGGAGATAGTCTCACCTCAGTGTGGGCAGCCAAGCCATGTTTGGGAGGCAGTACACTGTGTTTAGGATTTAGCCAAGTATTTAGTCCCTGTGGCAGGATAGTGATTCAACTTAACATGACATTTTGTTTTCCTCAAAACAATGAAAGTGATTATTCCTCAACTGTGTGGAAGTGCATGTTGTGCCACCAGCCTCTGGTTTGCCTGGCCCAAGTTGATCATTAACAGTTTTGATATTGCTTGAAGATTGTTGATAGCCATTATGATAGCCGTTCATGCCAATTAAAACACTTGTGGCAAATGATGTGTTAAGTTCTTGGAAATGACTGTGTTCCTGGGGTGGGTATCCTGTAAACAGCTGGGAAAACCCAACAGCATGTGCCATGTGTACTGACATGTTTGATAGGCTTGTGTGTTTCTGACATATCTGGTTCTCCATGTTGATGTGTAATCTGTTCGTGATATTTTGATTAAATGATTTGTGCACTTTTGTCCAGCTACCATGTCCTGTGTGTCTAGCATATGTTGAACAGTTTGTCAATACTCTTTGATGATGTATGACCATGCCTAAAATTCTTGTGTGCAATATGAAATATGTTCTATTGGAACTTGAAATAGGTGTCAAAGTTGAGCAAATTTGTTAACTGTCTTCTGTTATCTGTTTGTTAGATCTGCGTATATATCATGTATAAAATGTCAGCATACATCAACTCGAAACTGTTACTATTTATCTTATATGTTCGTAACTTAATGTGTTTTTTGTGGTCTGCATTTTCTGTTGTGAAAAAGATCTATATTTTGCCAGGTAGTATATTAGTGAGACATTGGTTCAAAATGAATTAAAGAACTGTTTTATTTTGTTATTTTGTATAATGCTAGGATATGACTGTCATGTTTTGGGTTTTTTTTCAAGAAGAGTCATTTACCATACTTAGTAAGGGATGTATATTTCCAAAAAAACATTACAAAGTGACAGTATTGCAAAATTGGAAAATAAATTTGTCGGATGTTAAAATCTCTTAGAACGTTGTAGCAATTATTTCATGTTGTTGGATACATATTTCCTATCTTATAGTAAGCTAGAACACAACTGACAATGTGCCATTAGTCTGAAGCCTGAGACCAGTAAGATTTCTTTCAGTCTGGTAAACTCATTATAGTCCATGTATTAACACTATTTTGCCACAGACTGCACAGTGGAAATGTTGCAGGTCCTGCAACACCTGGAGGGGTATGTTTTAATTTCTTTAAAAGTGCTTCATTCTTTTCTTTGAATGAACTGATCTAGCTAGCACTGCAAGACTGCAAGGGTGCAGTGCAACAGTGATGTAGTAGATAGGCAATGATAACAGGCACTAAGGAACAATTATATTATTGGTAGTACAAAATGAAAACCTACTCAATAGTTCAAACTTGCTTTGACTCCAAGGCTTTAGAAACTGAACAAACTTGACCCCAGTAATATATTTGTTGGTTATCCTGTTATGTGAGTATAACATCTTTATATCCTTTATCTAACATGACTAAGGATGCCTGCTGGTTGGATTTTATTGTGACGATGGAGCAGCCTAATGGCTAAGGTGTGTGCTCGTCATGTGGAAGGCTCAGAATCGATACAGTGTGCAAAGCCCATTTTGGTACCCAATCACCATCATGATGTTAGAAAATGATAAAATAAATCACTCACTGTATTTATGGTATACAACATTTTCAAAAATCTTTTAAGGTGGTTGTGCATCTTAAAAGTTCTTTGTGAGTGTTCAGTCTTCATGTGGAAATGTATGTGGAAACAACACACTATCTACACTTACAATACACATTAAGTCATCATTTATCAATGTTTATATTCAATTTTACTTTTGTCAACTGTCTACATGTGGTTTTATTTGTTTTAGAATTCTTTATGTAAATATTTGTTACAAGTATATACTAGTAATTCATCATTGTTCATTGATGAATATGTGATGCATCATAACATTACAGCATGTAATTGTATTGAAAGAGCCAAGGCAGTCCTGATTTGACAGTAATGAAATTTTTCATTCTTTAAATGATATGAATTTATTGAAAGTTGTGATACAGTCAAACTCTGTTGAGTTGAAGTTGAAGGGACCTATGTAAATATTTCGAGTCAACCGAGGTTCCACACAACCGAATGTAATAACTAAAGAAGGAGTACGCGGGACCCAAGCTTAGAGACAACCTAAGTTTTCCTCAACAGTGTTTGACTGTATATGGCAAAAAGAGTTGGTCAGAGAGTCCAGTCAGCAGGCATCTGTAACAGCTTGGGCTTGTGAGTGTTCCACTGAACATGGTTTAAACAATATGCTTCCCAATATTTTCTGGTTTAGTTCATCAGTTGTAGATTACTTGGAATTTCTTATGTGTATCTAAGATGTACATCCCATAATTTGTATGTGTTTTTGCATTATGTTGACAATTTTGCATGCTTCATATTACTAATGGTCTATGTGTTTGCTGCTTTCAGCAATGTAGAATTTCTCATGGTAAACTTGCATTACAATGTTACATATCGGCTTGCTAGTGACCTAATAGCTCAGATTATGATGACTTGTGTCAGTTTACTTTTGTAAAATGTGTTTGATTGTGCAGTGTCACTTGTTACCTTCCCTATTATGTTCTATTCAGTTGCCTCTGATCTCTACCAATGTTACATAGTGTATTTAACAAAGACTGAAACTAATGACTAATACACCTGTATCAGTTTAATGTTACTGAGCAATAAGAGCAAACACATTGAGTTGCTAATAATCCTGATGTTACTCTTTAGTCTACCATGGCTTAACAGTTTACATTGTATGATTTTGCGTAATTCAGAACTCTGTATCAAGTCGACACATCTGAACAAGATCCCAAAGCATAAACCCACAGTAATAATTCATGTGTATCAAATGGCCCATGTCTGTGTTCATACATTCAAGAATAAAATCCTATCTTTTTTGAAGTGTGTGTTCCTTGACTTGTGTGTTTATTTTCAGTGTTAGAGCACAACCTTAACACAGTTCCACATGGTCACGACTCAGATTTATCATTGTGGTTTGGGGTGAAAGTGCTGCTTCTGTTTGAGCAAGCACATGCGGACACTTTTTGTTACAAAATGTTCTTTTGATCATAATGTAAGGAAGCTTGGATCAAAATTATATATTTCTGTAAATTGCATATCGAAATCTAGTCAGCATGCAAGTACTGGGGAGTATTTGGCAATTGTGCGAATATAATACGATCAGCACATATGGTAATTATGGAAGTACGGTAATTATCTTGTTTCCAGGGCAGGATAACTCAAACACAGTTCAGTATATTTTTTTTATAATTACCATTTAAACTTCAAACTTTCAGTAGTCTTGTGTTCTTCATTGAGGTTCAAGAAGTATTTAATTTTATTTTTTTTGCACTCCTATCAATGTATTTATGTGATTGTGTTGATCATGTTTGACAGTCTGACTTTAGTCTTATCCATGAAAATGAAAGGGATGCAAATTCAAAGTTAAATCTGTTTCTTGACCTGATTGTAATAAACTTTCAGTATTTTCATAAATCTATGGAGCCAGAGGATTATATAATCCCAGGACTTGGTAAACCATGGAACTGTGTTTGCTTGTGGGTGAGTGAATATTTATAGGGCATGTAACTGGGTTTGGGCGAGGGAAACCGTGGCAGAAGGCACTACCATCAGTCAAGTTATCTAGGATTACACACTATCAGCTATGACAGTGTAGTCAGTTTCTTTTGGCATGGTTGTTGCCATATATATACATCCTCAGCAGCCTCTGGCAAACAAAATACAGGGACCTAATAATTCTACAACATGATTCTTTAGAGGCCACTTGATAATGATGGGTATATATGTATTTTGATATCAGATATACTGTAATGCATCTGATTGATACATGCCAGGCTGTAAGGCGTAACCCTTTCTGAGCCAATAAATAGGCCCTATTACTTCTAAGCCTGTAAGATCCTATTAAATGAGAGGACCGCCTCCGTGGTCTTGTGGTAAAACGGTAGGTCCGTGGTTCGTTCCCCGGGAGCATCATACCAAAAGACGTGAAAAGATGGTACTTGTAAACCTGACTGGCACTTGGCATTAAGGGGCTCAAACAAGGACAGGTCAGCTTGGAGTCAGTATATTGTGTCTGAGTGTGGTATATATGTTAAATGGCGGCATGGTATCTCAGTGGGCTAGCACACACAGACGCACGCACGCACATCCATGCACGTTGCTATATAAGTGCAATAATCTTGGATGCAACGTTTAACCCGATTTCATTCCTCCTATTAAATGAGAATTGGATGGTAGGACTCTTGGGTGATTACATGTCATCATTCCCCCAGGAGTCATGACTCGAAACGTAAAACTTTATGGTTAACAACAGGTTTATTGCATATAGCGATGCTTCAATGTAGATTCTTACACCGTTATGGTGCTAGAGGCACTACATCCAAGTGAAGAGTGGTATATATGCATGATATGTTGTGATAAGCAGGAGATTAACATTTACAACAGGTAAAAGATAACAAGTAGCTCACAGATAATGAAGTCAGATGTACTGTAATATAACGAATAGCACACAGGCAATGACGCCAGAGTTCAGTAAGGAACGTGCATATGCATGTACATGTATTTTCCACTTTGTTGTAGTCACTCCAACTTGATAACTGTGTAACAATCTACATTTTAGCTATAATGGATAGAATTATCATTAAACCGCCCGCATGTTATAAAAAATGTGATAATGTATCTTTTTATTTGTAGCGTCGGGCAGTTAATGGAAGACCTCAGGCTTCAAAACCCTTATATCAAAATGCAATAAACCAGAAGTTGCTATCCATAAACTTGTACATTTTCATATTTACTCACCAACTTCTAGAATGCCAATCAAACCTGTATGCTAGTGTAGATTTCATTATGTGCAAACTGCCATGTTACATCTTGAATATTGCAGACTTCAGGATTTAACAACAATCACACATTATTTTTGAACAAGCATTACATTAATATTGTTTATTAATAAATCTTTCAAAAGCAGTGATTTACAAATATATGCTTGTCTTTTGGATGTTTCATAAGATTTGCATATCCACTCAGGATAAAGAGGTGGGGTAACTTGGTGGTGGTGTAGCTCTCTTGTCAAGTCCAAGACTATACTGACTAATATAGCTGCATTATGCCAGAACTGGAGTAAAACCCTACTCATTCATTCATTCAAGATGAGCTACTTTACCCTTGTGCCTAGTTTCCTTATTTATATGATGATGTAAGTTATTTTAAGTAAAATCTGTCAGATTATATTTCCCACACTTGCCTGTCACTGTGACTATAAGTACTGCAGTATAATATTGAAGGCCTGCCAGATGTATTTATCTACTCACCCAACAGCCTCTGAGTTGGCAGATGGGAGTGTGCAACAATGTGGAAATCTCTAATCTCCATCACATTGGCACTTTCGGCTGCATATTTTGTCTTGCAAGGACAAAGGCCTTATTCTGGTAGGATAGTTTACTGTTTGATATAAAAAAATCCATTCATATGACTGTCTTTGAATCATTGAATCCATGCTATTGTATCCTAATTGCGGAGATTGATGCTCATGATGCTAATGACTGGATTGTCTGGTTCGATACTCAACTATCTACAGACCACCATCATATACCTGGAATATTACTGAGTGCAGCTTCACATATACAAGACAAACTCACGATTTAATCTGAATAAAGCTAGGTTGACCACGGAATAACAAATAAGAATCATGAACAATTATATTGAAAAATATATTGTACATTATACCAATAACAACACATGTGTCAACTTGCAGACATGCATGGCTTTTGTATGGGGAACAGACACATAGGAATATGTTCTAAGAATAGGACCTGTAGCTACACCAAGTCTATAAATAGAAGACCGGGAAACCCTAACCTCGCGCCAAACAAGAGAAACATTGAGAACCTCTAGTCGATCTGTCTGGTTAACTTTCAGGTAAGTTTATTATGTCAGTATATTTTGACTTGTATCAGTTCGTTTATTAGTGTGGCAGCAGAGTTCCGCCAATTAAGGCTGCATATGCTATAACATTTATGTGTCCTTGATCACTGACAGTTTCGGTATATTGATGATATCCTTCCTTCTCGCAAGTTCACCACGGAGTCTAGCACACACCTTCCCTAGTGGACCATACACTGTCAACATTCAATACATATTGAATTAGAAACCCATAAAGCTTAATTTGAATAGTAAAATATACCAATACGGCAGTATAGTTAAATTGTTACAGACAAGGGAAGTAACTCGTTCATGTCCAATTTCAACTGTTTTTAATGGTTGTCCGGGTTGGATAAATGTATTACATATTACTTCAACCGATTGAGTCAGGAAGTAAGGCTGATGGACGTTGTTTGTGTGACAAGTTAAAGACTGTATGGAGACAGGCTTTCTCTCATAAACGATTAGATATATTTTCACTGAAATACTAATACCCTGACCACAGTCCGATTCTCTTGGCGTATTACTTACAGTTTTCGGTCTGTAGTTGGAGTATTTTAGCTTATCTAAACTGAATGTTCATTTGAGCTTATTTAATTTTGACGCTCGTCTGCCCGTCGTCCATCGGTCATTCGCATCGATATCTGCTCGGTAGCCATACGACCTGTAAAATTGATCAATATATCTTCCCAATACCTGGATAATTTTGATATATGATGTACCTTATATGCTCTTGAACGCGTGTCCCGTATTGTCGTATATGTGCGAATCTGGCAGACTTCCAAGTTCAAACCAACCATATTGAACATGTAGATTTGGCCTTCTAAATTATTCATGCATCGAGGTGAAATTTACTGTAAGTTGTGGCAGCACCACTCGGGGTGTATGTGGTTTTATGCGTGCCTCGTTAGGTTTTATACCACGAGCCAGAAATCCACGTGCAGTCTGTTTCCTTCGTGGCGGGGTATAAGGGATGTTTTCTCCGGAACAGAAAGTTATTTCCCTCCAAGGTGGGATACATGGTATTTTACCAAGATCACAGGAACCAATCAGATCTCAACATTCTGACATAGAGGTAAGAGTGAGTGAGTGAGTGAGTGAGTGAGTATGGTTTCCGCTTGGGTCGTATGTAACTTCAGTGGGGGGTTGGGGTGTCCACCCAAGCGCCGACCCCAAAAATCACTATGTAAGGCAATGTACGTACAAAATGTCATCAGATATAAGAATGGGGGTTTATTTTAATGTCAGTTTTATGTGCCTACTTAATATTTTTGGAAATGTCCTTTAGTTGTGTTCCCCCGTGTTCTTCAGGCTATGGCTGAGGTACATTGCCGTGAAATCCGAGGCAAGACTATTGTTCGCTCGCCCATGTGTCCGCCAGTTGTGGACCTGTGCTTTGATGATACTCTACTGGAGAGACTCCGAACAGACAAGATCATTAAAGGTGACGGACTGGTAATACATAAAATCCTAGATAATACAGTGTTCTATGTGGTAACATGCTTTCCTATATTGCATCTTTCTCGCTTCCCAAAGGTCACAAGTATTTTGTGCTTTTTTTTTGGTTTCAATGTAATGTTTTGATCATGCAAAAAAAGGTTATATTTGGGACACTTTCTTAGTAAAGTACAGATTCTCGTACTTTTTTTGGGTTGAGCCCCGTCCGAAAGACAGAAAGTATTTCCCCAAATATATCATGTGTTACATTTGACCACTTTCTAAATGACATTGTGTGTTGATAGCTTTGATCATGTTTCACTTTTCATGTCAATACAGGGTTGCTTGCTACTAATGGTATTGCTATATTAAAGTCATTTCATATTGCTACAGTAACGAAGCTATCGACACTAAGATGTTTAATGATGCATGTTTGTATTTTGGCTATATACCTTCTAAAGACGTCTATCCACTATCAGGCTTTAAGGAATCTAAGGATGTGGAATGTAACAAACTGGATTAGAAAAAATACTTTCGACAGAAATCTACATTGCACGAAACAGTCTTTTAACCACACAAAGTTTCGTCATCTTTATGACTATGTTTCACAAGTTCATAGGATTCATCAGTGTTTTAGACATTTGTATCTATATGTATGGAACATTTTCTACACGTTAACGTTGTTCTTAAGATGGCGAGTGCCTCATGTCAGCGTATTGGGAGGACCCTATTACCGAACACGCTGTCTGCTCATCTATCACGTTGGCACCCAAAAACCACTCAGAAGACTTCGAACGGCACATGAGTCTCCATGTTGACACAGCCGACGGTCACATGTTTCAGTTCGTCAGTGCCATGTTCCAGACATTCAATGCGAAGTTGATTTACGTCAGATTGAGCCCCATCACGTTCATAGTTCAACATGAGGACAAACATTCAATGAAAGCCATGAGAACGAATGCACCGGGACTAAGAACTATTTTCAGGCGTTTTCTGTCCCACTTGTCCCATGGTGGGATAGAGATGAAGATACGACTGGTGAACATGTCCGCCCCGTGCTATGCCAATCGATGGTGTTTCTCAAACAAGTCTCAGCTGCACAAAACAAGGTTTGTATAACCATTGTCATGGAGTACATCACTCATTAAGCGCACACCTCAACATGATATATGCAGAGAACGCATAAAGAGAAAAACATGTACTACCCCGAGGTTAGTCAATACATTGACGTGTGAGTATTTTAGCTATGCTTGGGTGTGGGGGTGAAGGCAGCTGCATAGATAAGCAGTAGCACTTACCGTACGGTAGAACTGAAAGGATTCCTTGACGTCAACGTCTTGAATTTGACTTAAACTGATGTGGCAATGCTTTGCTCACGTTACGGATACGATCACGACTTGGAAGTTAAATGGGTATATCCGTTTTGGAGGAAACCAGACGTTGATGCTGTTTCAAAATCACTTTGATTGTAAATTTTGTTTTCAATCAACATGAATTCTGGAGGACACCGAATAATAGAGCTCATATGAGAAAGCCAAATTGCCCTACATAATTAAATGTCATTTATATTTATAATAGTTTGTTAAACTATATCCTGTATCGTTGCGTCGGTGAATATTTGCAGCATAAAATGTATTAATGTTTGTATACAGTTCAGTTTAGAGATGTGTATCTTTTGGAGTTGGTGGAGATAATTAGAGTAAACAATGTACATCCTTACATTACAGTTCCATTGAGAGTGTCGTATATGAGCTCAGTGATGTGGAGGAACAAGAGGGGACATATTGTTCTCCCCGTACAGAAATGTCCGATCAGAGACAACCTCCTGAGAATAATCTCAACTCTCGGAAGCATAAAGAGGATGAAATCGACCATGAATTGTCACCAATCAGCTCAAACCAGAAGAGTGATCGAAATCAGGTTACGGGGAAATGTAAGGCTAGCTCAGGAGAACATGGACTGGGGACATTACACGCTTACAAGAAAGGGCTGCCAACATATGAATCCGAGTACGAGGCGCCCTACATTGATGGTGACTCGTATGGTGGAAGACTGAAGGATGTCAATGCTATGGGGTGCTCTAAGAAAAGTTCCATTTCTCCTTCCGCGGACTACGAGATGTTTTATGCAAGCGCAAAGGAGGTACAGTGCGAAAATCAGATGAACGAAGAGAATGGCCGCAACGTCGATGTCACGAGGAAGGAAAGACTGACAGCCAGCGACTCGGCCCCAGATTGGGCAGATCAAGCAGAAGCAGATGACAGGACTTGGAAGACAGACACCAGTTTCGGAATGGGGGAAAATCGTCACCAAAAAGACCTATCTGATAGGAATTATGTCAATCTAAAGAGTTCTGCAACAAAGAAGACTCCCCTTCATAGTTACGACGCATTAGCGGCCCAAATTTTAAGGTATATATATTGGTAGACGAAAGTTTTTATGTTAGGAAATAACATCGTTGGATTTTCCATTACGTTTTCTGGTAGTGTTTTATCTTCATGCATTGGCTTGGTATACTGCCATGCTTAGCAAAGCATTTTTGTCATACTCTGATCACGATGGGCTTCGTCTTGATAACACACAATCTTATTCAGGTATATAATGCGGGGAGATGTTTCGTATGTATGTATACATATTATTAAGTACACTATGGTCCAAATATTACATGACCGCCTCCGTGGTCTAGTGATAGAGCGGAAGGTTCGATCCCCGGCTGCGTGATACCAAAAGACGTTAAAAGATGGTACTACCCTGTCTGGTGCTCGGCGTCAAGGGGCTAAAACAAGGTCTGGTCGGCTCGGGATCAGTATACTGTATCTGATTGGGGTATTCAAGTTAAACGGGGGTATGGTATTGCATTGGGCTAGTAAATCGGCATCAGTCCGGACTAAAGGAGCTTTATGTATTATGCCAGTTGCTTCTGTGTGGAGGTATGGCAGTCTGTGTGGAGGTATGGTATTATGACATGCTTATTTGTGATCAATTTCAGTTTCGATATAACGGTATCCAAAACAACTGCTGAATCTGACGGCCATGCGATGAGTATCCTGCAGCAGCTGAGGGAAGTTATGGAGGAGGGTAGCGGTGACAGGTGGCCTGATGTTGAGCACATTCTCCATGGTGGTGAGTGGACGTTCTCTCTCATCTGGAAATGAATGAACGAGTATAGTTTTACACCGCTTTTAGCAATATTCCAGCAATATCACGGCGGGTGACTCCAGAAATGGGCTTCACACATTGTATATGTACCAGTGTGGGGAATGGAACCCGTTTTTTCGGCGTGACGTGCGAACGATTTAACCACAAGGCTACTCCACCGCCCTTATCTGGAAATGAAAAAGTACAGGGAGAAATAGTCTTCTTGTCGTGTCCTGAAGCAAGTGCTAGAATGCTGTGACTATCTTTTTTATGTTTGCAGAAAATTCTGCTGTTCCAAAAACAGACAAGGGAACAGACACATTGTTATGTTTGGATAACTCTGGTGACATGGGGAGGCTTGGTTTGCAGAGGCTGCAGAGCATTGCACAAAGCTTCATAGACGGTATGCCTCCACCGTTGATTGGTTTTCCTTGGTTGTAGTGGTGCACAGTATATATGTATGTCTACATAATATAAATTATGTATGTTTTATGAAAATTTCATTCAATGAACTTACACATAAAACAATATGGTATTTGATAAGTAAATATTGCATTTTTCATACATAGTCACACATTGTAGGTGTTTTATAGTTATTTTGTTTCTATCACTATATAAACAAGTGTTAATTAAGTATTCTTATTTTCTTTTCTAAATAATTCTGTACTGACAGAACAAGTAGTTTATGACGTACAGTAGGATTTTTCAATATACGGAAATCGTATTGCCTAAAACATATAATTATTGTGCATTGTCTTCAAGGTACCGAGAACAACGCCGAGGAATTCGGTCTGGAAGAAAATATTTGCCTTCTCGCTCTGGGAGGAAGGCCCGGGGTACTTCATCACTTTTCAAATGACTATGAAAGCCTCAGGGATGCAGTAGGTGAGGATACTGATGTACCGCTGGGAACGATTCCTACCTACATCATAGCATTAACAAAGCACCTCCATACAACGAGTTTTGGTGGAGTTATGTAGAAACCTTCTTCGTTCATTATTCTTAAGGTGCATGACACTGTTTAATTGATGGTCTTAAAGGTATAATGGCTATTAATTAGGAAACCAAAGAAAATTGAGATTCTTTTAGGTTTAGTCAGAATTTGAAGGCCGTCGCAGCACTTTATTTTTGAAACCGTGAGGGAAATTTGTTTTACACATGTCAAGGGTCAAGGTCAAGGCTTACATGATTAGATGTGATAACTGTGTAATGGCTTACGTTGATGCTGGTGTCTGCGGTCTAATGACCTATTTCTTGTGTCAACAAGAATGTAGACACAGGCGTCTTGTTGTCTAGTACCATGGTGTTATCCTGAAAAACATGTTTGACAAAAACAAAATAGTTTATGCCCGATACCATTGATTACCATTACTTTATAGTAAATTTTGAAGAGAAAGTTTTCGGTCAAACCATAATAGCGTGTACAAATTTAACCTTTGTAAGAAAGATACAGATTTAACCTTTGTAAGAAAGATACGGATTAAACCTGTGTAAGAAAGATACGGATTAAACCTTTGTATGAAAGATACGGATTAAACCTTTGTAAGGAAGATACGGATAAACCTTTGTAAGAAAGATACGGATTAAATCTTTGTAAGAGAGATACGGATTTAACCTTTGTAAGATAGATACGGATAAACCTTTGGATGAAAAAAACGGATAAACCTTTGTAAGAAAGATACGGATCAACCTTTGTATGAAAGATACAGATTGAAACTTTGTAAGAAAGATACGGATTTAACCTTTGTAAGAAAAAAACGGATTAAACCTTTGTATGAAAGATAAGGATTAAACCTGTGTAAGAAAGATACGGATTAAACCTTTGTATGAAAGATACGGATTAAACCTTTGTAAGGAAGATACGGATTAAACCTTTGTAAGAAAGATACGGATAAACCTTTGTAAGGAAGATACGGATAAACCTCTGTAAGGAAGATACAGATTTAACCTTTGTAAGAAAGATACGGATTTAACCTTTGTAAGAAAGATACGGATAAACCTTTGTAAGAAAGATACGGATCAACCTTTGTATGAAAGATACAGATTGAAACTTTGTAAGAAAGATACGGATTTAACCTTTGTAAGAAAGAAACGGATTAAACCTTTGTATGAAAGATACGGATTTAACCTATGTAAGAAAGATACAGATTAAACCTTTGTAAGAAAGATACGGATTAAACCTTTGTAAGAAAGATACGGATTAAACCTTTGTAAGAAAGATACGGATAAACCTTTGTATGAAAGATACGGATAAACCTTTGTAAGAAAGATACAGATTTAACCTTTGTAAGATAGATACGGATAAACCTTTGTAAGAAAGATACGGATAAACCTTTGTAAGAAAGCTACGGATTAAATCTGTGTAAGATAGATACGGATTTACCCTTTGTAAGAAAGATACGGATTAAACCTTTGTATGAAAGGTACGGATAAACCGTTGTAAGAGAGATACGGATAAACCTTTGTATGAAAGATACGGATTAAATCGTTGTAAGAGAGAAACGGATTTAACCTTTGTAAGATAGATACGGATTAAACCTTTGTAAGAGAGATACGGATAAACCTTTGTATGAAAGATACGGATAAATCTGTGTAAGATAGATACGGATTAAACCTTTGTAAGAAAGATACGGATAAACCTTTGTATGAAAGATACGGATAAACCTTTGTAAGAAAGATACGGATTAAATCTGTGTAAGATAGATACGGATTAAACCTTTGTAAGAAAGATACGGATAAACCGTTACATGAAAGATACGGATAAACCTTAGTATGAAAGATACGGATTAAATCTTTGTAAGAGAGAAACGGATTTAACCTTTGTAAGATAGATACGGATTAAACCTTTGTAAGAAAGATACGGATAAACCTTTGTATGAAATATACGGATAAACCTTTGTAAGAAAGATACGGATTAAATCTGTGTAAGATAGATACGGATTAAACCTTTGTAAGAAAGATACGGATAAACCTTTGTAAGAAAGATACGGATAAACCTTTGTAAGAAAGATACGGAGTAAATCTGTGTAAGATAGATACGGATTAAACCTTTGTAAGAAAGATACGGATAAACCTTTGTATGAAAGATACGGATAAACCTTTGTAAGAAAGATACGGATTAAACCTTTGTAAAAAAGATACGGATTAAATCTTTGTAAGAGAGATACGGATTTAACCTTTGTAAAATAGATACGGATAAACGTTTGTATTAAAGATACGGATTAAACCTTTGTAAGAAAGAAACGGATAAACCTTTGTATGAAAGATACGGATTAAAACTTTGTAAGAAAGATACGGATAAACCTTTGTAAGAAAGAAAGATTAAACCTTGGTGTGAAAGATACGGATTAAACATCTGTAAGTAAGATACGGATAAACTTTTGTAAGAAAGATACGGATAAACCTTTGTAAGAAAGATACGGATTAAACCTTTGTAAGAAAGATACGGATTTAACCTTTGTAAGAAAGATACGGATTAAACCTTTGTAAGAAAGATACGGATAAACCTTTGTGAGAAAACAATAATGTTTATACTTTAAGGTGTAGAATTAATTATGTTAATACTATAAATATATGTGTATATGATTGGTATTCATATTTATTACAATAGAGGATATGGAATTCGGCGGATACTCACCCTTTCTCCACTACATGCTGGTCTGTGTAGCAGCTCTTACTAAAGGCAAGTTGAACTTGATTTTATTATCCGATTAACAAAAACAAACTTACATTCTCCCCATTATAACACGCATCAATTTCATGTTCATACAACCCACTGATACACAAAACGTGCGAACGTCACACAACATTAAAATCATGATTGATCTCTATTGAACATTCCAATGCAGGAGGTGTTTGTGATTTCGGAGGGTATCTGAAAGTTCCACCTCGCATCGTGGTCGTGACAGATGGAATAACATCTTACAAACTGGACCAATTACAGGACACACAGGTACTCCATGCTTAGAGAAAGGCCTTGGATTTGTTGCTTGTTGCCAACTATCAGATGATGATGTTTTACACTGACCATTTGATATTGGCTCCAGAAATACTGGGAAAAGTAGTTTTGCCGCAGGTTTTACAAACAAATCTGGCTATGTTGTACATGTTCTCTAACATTTTGTGAAAAACAGAGAAAAGTGGCTTCTTCCAGAGAAAACATGTTGATTTAATGCTCAAAATGTGTATTTCTTTAATAAGAATATTGGGGACACGGGTGGCCCAGTCGTCAAAGGCGCCGCAATTCGCTGTGCAGAGTTGCGTCCCTTGGGCAGTCAGAAACCTATAATTGTGGGTTCGAATCCCGGTTCGCACCGATTATGTTTCAAGGTTTGTCGGCACCATACCTGTGCTCGTGGGTTTCACCAAAGTGGTAAACGTCTGAGACCTGAATCACTTCGGGCTTTCCTCCCACATTAAGCTGACATGCCGTGATATAACTGGAATACTGTTAAAAGCAGCGTTAAACCCAACTCACTCACTCTCTAATAAGAAGATTGCATGGAATGGGAATATGTAGTTACATGCAATCAATATGAATAATATTGACGTTTACACCTGATACCCAGTACGTTATTTCAGGAACGCCCACCCATGATCAGCAACAACATTGCCATAATATTAGTAAAGAGATGATAAAATCATGATCTTTAGGTCTCAGTAAAGTGTGTACAATAAGTGTGTACAGTAGGCCAATAATCTAAGGATGTTATCATTTATTTTTGTTTTTTGTTTTTAATGGTTTAAGTAATTTATTGTTATTATTTTTTGTATTTATTCTAAGATGTTATAGTATAATCATAGAATCACTTTCTATAATCTATATTTTGTATTATGATAGCTTTTGTACAATTGTATACAAAGTAGGCTGGATTTAGTTTACATTTATCGTATATCTATCAATATGTACCGTGCGCGCGATTGCTCAAGTTCATGTGTGGAGTTTTGTTTTCTGTCATAACTGTACAAGTTTCTCGATGCAGGGATTCCGTCACTTTATGGCGACACTGATGCAGATGGTGATGAACCCTATAACGGGACGCGTTGTCAGCCCAATCATATTTGTACCGCATGGACTTGCAGAAAAGGTTTATGTATATGTTTTATAAATTAATTGTTCGTTGTGATACTTGTGACCTATAATCCATATATATCACAACGGTCTTGAAATGGTTGAGTCTGGACCAGGCAAACCTGTAAATGAAAACATCAACGATTGACGACAGGAAACCAACCAAGCCATTGATCACGACAAGCCAGTTCAATGAAATCGAATCTGTGACCAGCAGTCCCGGGGATCTATTTTAACGGGGAAAATGTTTCTCCATAAAGTATATTCTTCAGTATTAGTTTAGGGCCCTGCTATTTTGTCTATCATATTTTACCTATCATATATCTATCTGGCCACTGAATCGTTTTCAGAAATTGATGCAGTCAACTGCTGATATGTGTAATGGAATGATTGTTCATGATATCAAGACAATATGCAACCACCAGAGAATACAAGTGAGTAAACAGTGGTTTAGTTTGTTTGTTTGTATGTTTTAAACGCTGCACTTAGAAATATTCCAACAGTATGACAACGGTCTTTAAATAATCGAGTGTGGACCAGACCATCCAGTGACTGATATCATGGAAGAACGATCAACGCAACTGGAATACGATTGCATGCCTCAAACCAAGTCAGCGAGCCTGACGAACCGATCCCGCTAACCCCTTACAAAAAGCATGGGTTGCTGAAGACCAATTCTAACAAGGACAGTCGTCTAGGTTACACACAACCAAATGTTTTCCCATAGACTTCTATAGTAACGTTATGATTTTTTTTTAAATAACTAAGCATTCAACAGCTATTACCTGTACGTGTGTGCACAGTTTGGCCTTAGAGCAGCAATAAAAAAAATAAAAATGACTAGCTTAGTCAGCTCCTTTTCCGAGTACCGGAAGCTAAACACACCACCCCCAGTTTCGCACCAAATGTCACCTACTTGAAAATAGCTGTGGTCACATTCAGCATAAGTCATCATGTTGAAAAAGACAGTACTAAATATAGAAAAACATGGTCAGTTTTAATAACTGGATGGATGTACATTTGAAAGACATAAAAATCTTACAGAATATCCTCCAATCACAGCCTGCAGATATCTCTCGATCTGCACTGAAGGCTCCCTACGAAAACCGCACTCTCCAAACTGGTACTGATTTGGTGTAGTAGAACCTGTAGACAAATCAGAATATATTTGCACTTGTCAAATCTGTGATTTATATATTGTATATATATGTAGCTTCTCAGAAAAAAAATGGAAATTGGATTAAACTTCACTACTTGTTCCTATCCAGCATGTCTATATGGCACCAGAATACATAGTTTTGATGCACAGAAAGAGTTGTGAGAGTTTAATGATGTACACTTCATCAATGTTTTACAAAAGGTATTTCTGTATTAATAAAGAAGTGTTTACCTTCATGCACTGACCATGGAAGTTCATTTATATTTCATAAAAGATGGTGGTCAGGGGTCAATTCTATAAATGATTGAGGCTGCATAGATCATATCACCCAAAAATATTTTTTCGACTAAAAAAATTGAAAAAATCTTTAAACCTCAAAACCAGTTACAATACATATTTAAAAATGAGTAGTGGTCTGTTGTTTGCCTTCCTTTGCTGACATCATCAGAACATAGCAGAGTCTGCTACATTCATGGAATATGGTTTTGACACTCATGACATGATGCGATTGATATTGTTTGAGATTGCTCGAACTTACACCATCCATTGTTTATATAATTAAACACTCAAATGGCTGTCAGCATTTGGTAAATCATCTATGGAGGGGCTATCACAAATGTTTGTGCTTTCATATACTCCAAAAATCAAAAGTATAATCCTCTATGATATAGGCTGATGACATAAGTACACATGGAAAGGAATCAGAAAAAAATCTCAAAATTGGACAGAGAGCATGGAATTCAGGCCAACAATAAGCAAGGGACACATTAAGCAGCTTTAAAGTCATCATATATGTAAGGCTGGATAATGAACTTTACCAGAAAATAGGAAGTAAAGGGGTGCATTGTTAACAGCAATCTCAAACACTGACCAGTGAACCATACCGCCTATTAAAGCCGAGAAATTGAAATGGACCCTCAAGTAGAAAAAAGCTTGTTGAAACCACAACATGGAAGGAAATTACACTTAACTCTATTGATTTATTTAGTTAAGACTTTAAAATACTCACAGGACATCAAACATTCTTACTGTTTAATGTTTCAAGGTGGCTAAACTTGCTTATTTCAGTTATTTGCCAGTTTCAATGAAACAAAGTTAAAATTCCATATAATTTTGAAAATGTACAGCTTATCCTGACATAAATGTAATTCTTTTTATTCACAATTAACAGTGTCATGCAATACCAGCTTAAAATAGTGTTTCTCTCCAATAATTTATGGGTTTATAGGGGAATGAAAGATACAATGCATTTTACTAAACAGGGGAGATAATTTAGCTTTGTCGAACACTATCACATTCTTTACAGATGATTTCAGAACCATAATGTTACATTCCAAAAGAGCCAGTGGATATTATTTTCATCTAAGCAGGTTCTGGGACTGGTGTATAGCCCTTACTTCATGTTTGCAAACTAAAAAACTGCACAGTGAGGCATTAAGGGAGCACTGTCAGAAATGTCTAGTGCATGAGGGTGATCTTATTATGGCACTTGATAGTGAGCAACAGAGGGGCCTCAAGTGGACTGGGGTTCTTAAATGTACTTACTATACCTACATGTCCAAGTTCCACAACTTCTACAAGGTAATAAAGCGCAGCGAGGCAAAACAAGGGTTGTCGATCACACACTGCCAACACCGGACTTCGGATCAGCTTCTCCAAATGCCAAATATGATGTCGAAACTCCTACTTCTTCTGCGTGAGTGCACATATACCTCCCCAGTCAACATCAGGCATGTGAAAAGCTGAAAAAAGTGTTCAGACAATATCAAATGGCAAACCAGTTTGGATATAACAGCCAGGAGTCAGTTCTTGAGGGGACAAAATAATTATTTGAAAGTTATATGAGTGAAAAATAAGTCTGTTTTAAGAAACTCAATAGAAAAATAGCATCATTCATTCACACAAGAGCACCTAACAGAAAGACATATTGGTATGCTACATTGTTTACTATAAATAAGGGGATGTTTGACATATTCTGCTGTCAGCAGTGTACATGCTTCATATTCAAGATAACGGCATCGCGTAACTTGACTGGCAAGCGATTGACACAAGGCAGAAATTGTTGTGGCAGTGGTGACTTTATCCTAATTTGTTGTCAAATTCATCAGTTTCAACAAATTCAGAAGGCAGGAGGAGGGTTTGTTGGACAGAGGTACCCTGGGGGGTTCGTGCTGAGTTCGACCACAATACGAAGCAACATTCATTTCCAGCCCATCCAAATGCTCCATTCAACCCAAAATGTCCCCAACTTCACTGTCATTATTTTTAAATTTGCCTCCATGGTGTATCCATGGTGAATTATAAACAGAAAAGCATGTAAAGTATGAATTACTGAAATGTGCACTCACCCTACAGGTTACACACAACCAAATGTTTTCCCATAGACTTCTATAGTAACGTTATGATTTTTTTTTAAATAACTAAGCATTCAACAGCTATTACCTGTACGTGTGTGCACAGTTTGGCCTTAGAGCAGCAATAAAAAAAATAAAAATGACTAGCTTAGTCAGCTCCTTTTCCGAGTACCGGAAGCTAAACACACCACCCCCAGTTTCGCACCAAATGTCACCTACTTGAAAATAGCTGTGGTCACATTCAGCATAAGTCATCATGTTGAAAAAGACAGTACTAAATATAGAAAAACATGGTCAGTTTTAATAACTGGATGGATGTACATTTGAAAGACATAAAAATCTTACAGAATATCCTCCAATCACAGCCTGCAGATATCTCTCGATCTGCACTGAAGGCTCCCTACGAAAACCGCACTCTCCAAACTGGTACTGATTTGGTGTAGTAGAACCTCTAAGGCGCCGCAATTCGCTGTGCATAGTTGCGTCCCTTGGGCAGTCAGAAACCTATGATTGTGGGTTCGAATCCCGGTTCGCACCGATTATGTTTCAAGGTTTTTTGGCACCATACCCGTGCTCGTGGGTTTCACCAAAGTGGTAAACGTCTAAGACCTGCATCACTTCGGGCTGCCTCCCACATTAGCAGACACGCCGTGATGCGTCTGGAATACTGTTAAAAGCGGCGTTAAACCCAACTCACTCACTGACTCCTAGTATTGAACTTGTAAAGGAGTACATCATGGTATGTCAATATCCTATTTATAAAATTATATAACGCTTGCGCAAAAACGAATCATGATTATACATGTACGCACACACGCTAACACGCACGCACACATGAATTATTAATGTGAATGACTATACTTTCAGATCCTCGTTGCACAAATCATCAAATTTGTAGAAATGGACACTACCATGCGACTGACCAGAGTAAAGGACATTGACCTCATTGTTGACGCTGTTTGTCCGGATCTGTCAAGTGCCGAAAAAGTAATTTAATAACATAGTCCGGTCATTAATGGATTCCAAGCTCATGTACATTGTCAGATATTACAGTTGCATGTCACTGGTCGTCTAGAGTATTTAATCATACGCATTGCTATGATGTTCTTTTGTACAAAATGTCTCAAAAGAAACAAGCCAATTGTTCCATGACTATAGAACGTTTATTTACACGGTGGATCCATAACGTGATATATATTTATCGAATCCCCTGGTATGCAAGAACAGGTTTCTACCCGTCTGAAGGGTCTGAAGTTATAGATTTTGGTCTACATATTACATACATGAAGCTTCTTAAGCCTACTGATCATGCCTCAAATGTAGTATATCTATTCAATATGTTATGTTCCCTAATATAGATATTGCATGGGTACTTGTTTTTGCATTACGACTAGACAGCTGTTATACAGAAAGTCAACGATAATCTTGACATGGATTTTGGAGCTACGAACATGTTTGACAACGTCAATGTGAAGGATGACCTCCCACCCCTTGGGAAAAGAGTGATTCGAGGCCCAGACTGGCAGTGGAAGAACGAAGATTGTGAGGGGACAGGGACAATCGTCAACCATGCCATCAAGGGAGGTGTGTGGACTGGTACTGACTATCATGGTTGAACCATCAGATAGAAAGTACGAAACACCTAGTTCATGAACGTACTTCTCATTTCAGTCATATAAAGTTTTATCTTCTTCTCGTTTACTTAAATACTTTACATACAACATGTTATTTGCATTTGTTATTGGGAACCAAATTGAATATAAATTATATATATCCAGAGTAGTATTTAGCAATACTTTTCGTTGTTGAGATTTAGGAAAAAAGTAACCACTTTTATTTTGTGCTTTCAGTGTTTGGTACTGTTAGTTGAAGAACAAAGGTTTTAACGTTTTGTTGACCTATCTGGGGCAAGTCACACTGAACCAATACATTTTTTTAGCGTACATGTGGGTGCTGTGGGACAACGGACAATGCCACTGGTACAGATATGGTGCAAACGAACAGTACGATGTGTTACTCGTGGATGACCAACCTCGCCTGCCAGATGGAGTGGAACACATCAGTATAGGAATGCAGGTACAGAGAGGTGAGAAATATGCCCAGACTAGCATCCAGGAGACTTACTCGCCTGCCAGATGGAGTGGAAGACATTAGTATAGGAATGCAGGTACAGAGAGGTGAGAAATATGCCCAGACTAGCATCCAGGAGACTTACTCGCCTATCAGATGGTGTGGAACACATCAGTATAGGAATGCAGGTACAGGGAGGTGAGAAATATGCCCAGACTAGCATCCAGGAGACTTACTCGCCTGCCAGATGGAGTGGAACACATCAGTATAGGAATGCAGGTACAGAGAGGTGAGAAATATGGCCAGACTAGCATCCAGGAGACTTACTCGCCTGCCAGATGGAGTGGAAGACATCAGTATAGGAATGCAGGTACAGGGAGGTGAGAAATATGCCCAGACTAGCATCCAGGAGACTTACTCGCCTGCCAGATGGAGTGGAACACATCAGTATAGGAATGCAGGTACAGAGAGGTGAGAAATATGCCCAGACTAGCATCCAGGAGACTTACTCGCCTGCCAGATGGAGTGGAAGACATTAGTATAGGAATGCAGGTACAGAGAGGTGAGAAATATGCCCAGACTAGCATCCAGGAGACTTACTCGCCTATCAGATGGTGTGGAACACATCAGTATAGGAATGCAGGTACAGGGAGGTGAGAAATATGCCCAGACTAGCATCCAGGAGACTTACTCGCCTGCCAGATGGAGTGGAACACATCAGTATAGGAATGCAGGTACTGGGAGGTGAGAAATATGGCCAGACTAGCATCCAGGAGACTTACTCGCCTATCAGATGGTGTGGAACACATCAGTATAGGAATGCAGGTACAGAGAGGTGAGAAATATGGCCAGACTAGCATCCAGGAGACTTACTCGCCTGCCAGATGGTGTGGAACACATCAGTATAGGAATGCAGGTACAGGGAGGTGAGAAATATGCCCAGACTAGCATCCAGGAAACTTACTCGCCTATCAGATGGTGTGGAACACATCAGTATAGGAATGCAGGTACAGAGAGGTGAGAAATATGGCCAGACTAGCATCCAGGAGACTTACTCGCCTGCCAGATGGTGTGGAACACATCAGTATAGGAATGCAGGTACAGGGAGGTGAGAAATATGCCCAGACTAGCATCCAGGAGACTTACTCGCCTGCCAGATGGAGTGGAAGACATCAGTATAGGAATGCAGGTACAGAGAGGTGAGAAATATGCCCAGACTAGCATCCAGGTGACTTACTCGCCTGCCAGATGGATTGGAAGACATCAGTGTAGGAGTACAGGTATATCACGGAGGTACATGTGATGTATTGTGTATGTGCTTACAGCTTTGGACAGCATGACACAGAATGGCACGTTTCCAGTTAAAGGGGAAGTGTACACGCAAAAATCACTCTCTTTCTTTTTCTAAACAAAACGCAATTTTAGAATTAGTTAGTATCTGTGTTTGAAAATATACACTCATTTTTTTTCACAGTGAAAGTAAGAAGCTCACAATAGTGTGAAAGTGATATGCCGTTATGAGGCCTTCGTTTTACGAGCGAAATAGGCCTGAGTTATCCCCCTTAGATTATGACGTAATTGGTGCCAATTCAACTGGGTCCCTGTCTATTCTCAACGCAAAAGATATCAAGGACCAGTTTGCGGTAAAACAACATGGTCTACGACACACTCCGGCGCAGTGGTGACTCAGCATAACACAATTCTGGCTGGCATCTGAGATGCTAGAATCACAAAACTGTACCTACACCACGTGAAGCGGCTCTAACAAAGCATGATGACGTCATAATGTTTATCAATTGGCACCAATGACGTCATATTGCAAGGGACATAAGCCATGGTGTTTTTGTTATGGAAATAGAACACTTGGTAAATGTGAAAAATATAAATAGTTTTAGTGCAAAAAATATGTTAATTAAATATGATGTTTTTATATTTTTGTCTATGACACTTCTATGTTAACACTTTTAATGTGGAAAAAGTACAAGAAAAAAAGGTTCATTTCCGTGTGAACTTGCCCTTTAACACAGTTTTCAATCTGAATAAACATGTGTTAACATCATCCTCTGAGTACGCTTCTTTGTTCTCCAAACAGGGCCTGACATGGAAACGAGCAGCTGTGATGGCCTGTTGGGGACGGTCATAAGAAAAATGGAAGGCAGAGTACTGGTACGTCATGTCATACATGCGATAACATTGTGGAAAGCTCTCAAAGAAGTGTTTGCTGAGACGAAAATGATATCTTGTGAAAGAATTGAATATAAACATCCTTCATCCAATCAATTGAAGGTAAATGTTTATGTTTCAAAAGTTAAAGTATTTAAGGTTACAATCCCACATGGATTCGTAGGATCTTTTATTAGGTTGTGTACTCTAGTAGATCTTGTTATATTCATACATGTATATATCAACTTTAAAACTATTTCAGGTCATCTGGGAGAATCAAAGCATTTGCGATTATAGATATGGGGAAAACGACAAATACGATGTTTTAATCAGGTAGGTCTGATTACGATTAAACACGACTTTTGCATATGTCCATGCAGTATTTTGGGGATTATTCCTGATATTCTTATTCTGCCCCCACAGGGTTCCCTTGCAGTATGTAGCGACCCCAAGACAAAACGCATCAGATGCAGACGCAACACTCAGACCATCACATGGTGAGTTTGTCCCAGAAGAAAATACACAAACCTCTTACTCAAATAACTTCGTTTTGCCAGTTTTAGAAATAATTGGGAAATTGGGCCGGTCTTTACCACCGTAAATATATAACTTATCATCCAAACCTGACCCCCGAGGACATATCATTGGATAAGATCAAGAAATCTCTCCTAAATGATATCGCTGAAATACAATTGCATCACAATTCTTAAAGAACATTGTGACGTCATCGGTTACCATGACGTCACAATCAAATGACATCCCTAATTTTTCGCTACTGAAGCAGCCCCCTACATTTAAGCTTTTCAAAGGCATATGTGGAAATACAGATACAAGTGATTGTTAACCTCATAGAATAAATCCAGTCATCCTCCCGTGTTTTATACAGAAGACCAAGGCGCATACGAGTGGCAGTGGTTTGATGAGATCCAGTGTGTATGGCGTCCTTATTCCGAAGTCACTGATGCCAAATTAAAGGCATCTTTCATGAAGAGGCCAAATGGGTCATGTATTGTCGAGAGGGATGGAAGAAGGTTTGTGACATCTGCACCCCTTCATTCTTCTTTATGGCATCACAACGAGATTGACATTGCGAGAAACAGAGCAATCTCATCAAAATCAGATCTTAGTTCTCGCTACCGCTAAACAAAGTTCTGAGGACATCCCATTACGGTCACGTCAAACTAACCTTGCGCGAACTTGACAAGAAGTCCACATTAGCCAATCAGAAGGCAGCTTTCTCGTGCTTTACGACACTAATTTCAAATTGGCGACTACGCTTTGAAACATATTTTGACAAATTCTCGATAAAAAAATTGAAACCTGAACAAAAAAACATTCTGGAATAGCTAATAGATGGTCTAGATTGTATGGATTCTGTCGTCAAGCCCGTAACTATCTTTCGGAATACCCCGTGTAAAAGTTTTCGAGGTTGCAAGATCAGAAATCACATTCCGACTGTCACTTTCATGATTTGGTAAGCGACGCTTTGATTGGTCGGATGAAAGGTCCTTCTGACGTGACCCCTAATGGGATGTCCTCAGATCTTTGTTTAGCAGTAGCGAGAACTAAGATCTGATTTTAATGAGATTGAGAAACAGAGTAACCTATATATAATGTTACTTGAATAATACAGTATTTCTGTCTGAATAAACATACAAGGACACAGTACCATTGCATGATATGTTCAAACATGATGACATGTGTCAGTCGTTTTATTCATTAATTTCACGTCACTCCAAGTGGTGAATCTTTATTTTATTTACAATTTAGTTTCAGAGTCTCCTTTACGAAGTTAACCGAGAAGTCTATGGATAAGGGTACTACAACAGTCGTTCGGAAATGTTTTGGTAGGAAGAACTTTAATTATTCTATACGGAATTAGGAACACTCTATACGGAATTAGGAACACAAAATGATTGATTTGAATGGTGGCCGGGATACCTAATAATGACACCATTTCAGGTTGAAGAAGTTAGTAAAGACAATATAAGATAACGTAGATATATTAAGTACTCTGTGTGGTAATAGAGAAAATGACATGGCATAGTGTGTATTACAAGTGACGCATTATTTAATTTGGTTATAATAATTCTTTTGTCTCTTTCAGTTTGATCAGAAGATTGGGGTAGCATACAGAAGCAAGGATGCGGTTCTTTGAGGATAACTGTTTCATAAAGGATGTTTCTGCTTATTATTAGGACATCATTTTTGAGTGTGCCATGTAGCAAACATTGAATTCTATGCACGCGAGCACAGATATACTTGATGTAAACGTGTTTGCCAGTGATATGATACAAGCAATCTATGTCTATTCATGTGGGATTATTATGTTTGTGTTTCAAGGTGAGTGCACCACCATCTAGTCTTCTGGAATCAGCAGCACTGATTTGCTGATTGTCAACATGAATGTGCTGTTGCGATCATCTTCAACATTTACCGAGACATTTACTGTGAATACAAGCAATAAATTCAGAATGGTGGACAACTCTGTCCTGTTTATCTGAGCATTGTCTATCTGTCTGTATTATGTCTACATTGTATGTAAAGGTATATCAGTATTTTTTCATAAAGAATTCAGGGATGAAGGTATCAGAACAGTTAGATACAGACCATGAGGACCCCGGAGCTGTGAAACATTGATGGATATGTCAGTGTGGGGATGGTCGCATCAGCAATCTTTGACTTTATTTGTTGATGATATGAATATGTCACATGTATGAAAGTCAAGAATACATTGACAATGAGAAAAACAAGCGGCATGTAACAGTTGAAAAAGACGAGCGTGACCGTTTCTCAATAAAGTTTACATGTATGTCCCTACTGGCATCTAATAATATGATTTGGGTGATTTCATATCACTCAAAAACAATGTCACCATGACCAATATTCATGTGTGCAAGATCTGAATTGTAAGTGTGTAAATAAATTTCGTATATTTCTATTGTTTGTTTTAAGTACAAAGCTAACAAAAAGGCCAATACAGATCACGTGCAGACGTCTTGTGTTAGTATTACACGAGTTCTGTGTGCAACCGACAACCACAGCCATCTTGTCCTTGCAGATGCAAACTGGCAGTTTTTATTAATTATTTTGTCACGAATGTGTGTGGCGTGCATCCTGCTCAAAATCATATCTCCGGATATGAGAACAATACACAGATTGAGGATACTTATCATGGCGGTTGTCGCTCACAGCACGGCTAGGGCTATGCGACAGTAGTTTGAAGTCCGGGTGAACTGAGTATCACCAGCCATTAGAACTACAGAGTTGTTTCCCTTGCATCACGCTCTAGTGTATAGCTCGGGTTTCCTTCAAACGTTAAATTCTTTTCTCACCTTGTTTAAAAACTGTATGGCGATGATACAATACATTATGTTTGTCATCTATTCACGACTTTCTGGTGAAATTATAGTTTTATTTTAGAAAGTATGATTATTATGATGTATTCATATTTTTTATCGTCTCGTTTATTATGTTTAGAGGTAGTACACGATTCCGAAGATAAACATGCATATATACCAGTATATAAATAGGGCTAGCGTGTTGGGCTGAATAGAGAAACTACAAGAACAAAGGTGAAGGTCATAATATATCTGCGTGACTCAATTCCTCGAGAAACCTATTTACAAGGAAGTGTGTTGGAAAATCCAGGCCTAGCGCAGACGTATCCAATCTAGAGCGAGAGTCCGCCTGGCAGCCTTCCAACAACCGTCCCAGTCAATACCAAGCCTGTCGCGGAGTGATATAATCAGGTCATTATACATGCCGAAATAAGTCACATGACTGATCTAATAATAGAAACATGGAAATACCAGTCACTCGCACAAATGTAAAACCAACTTGAGCGATAACAGAGAATCCGCATGTAAGTGTTTCGATGTTAACTTTCCCATGCACGAAGTACAGATTAAGTCATATATTTCAGTGTATCTGGTTATATACATATGTATACATTATACTGTAAATCATGAATGTTGATTTGTTGCTTTTCTGGGGTATTTCGATTCAGTTTAAGTGAACATCATCCATTATGACATGCATTGGAGGTCATTGTGCGTGACGTCATATAGCAAGGCAATGGTTCCGCCATCAGTTTATATATATATACAGGTAAATCAGAATCTGTTGCAGTAGTTTCTGTAATGTTTCTATTATTGTCGTGTCACATCACCTGGCTATAGCCTGTCACTACTAGTGACGTTTTAGTTTAAGTTTGACGGGCTATATGCAGTGAACGTGTCAGTTGTCCCACGCGTCATCTAAATATGGGTTGAAGGCTCAAAGACTTTTGGTACTGAGATGATGCCCACGAGCACGGGTATGGTGCATAGCTCATTCTTAGTTCTTGAATGATAATAATACCGGTCCTTGATGATAATACATTCAATATTTCACATCTGATGTCTTTTGGAGACCCGTGTTAGAACTGGTCTACAAGGGCCCATCCTGTGGTAAGAGGACTAACGGGGTCTGGTGGTCAGTCTCGTTGATACATGTCATCCTATCCCAATTGTGTAGATCGATGCTCATGATGTCAATCACTTGAATGACTGGTCCAGGTTCCATTTTAAAATGACCGCCGTATATAGCTGGAAAATATAATGTTAAACAGCAAACATATTTAAAAGAAACCACTAGAGATTTGAGTGTACAATTCTTAAAGATAAAGCCCTCTTTCAGGAGAAATGGCAGGAAAAAATGACTTTTTATCGCATCGGTTCATCAGAACTGCACACGTTTCAGGAAAATCAGTGCTATTATTTCTGCTTATATACAGGTTAACATCGCCATATTCTATGCATGTGTATGAGAACAAGTACCATCTCTTGCCATGTGTGATCCATAATCTCATGGTCCGTAATTTTGCCTATTTCAGAATGGACGGTGGAGCCGAACCCCCGAGGGTCCCCAATTCTGATTTTCTCAATAGGATTAAAGTCAAACTTCGAGGTAGAGGGAACACTTTACAGTATGGGAGGACGAATCAAATGGTTATCTCCGATTCAGCAGCTGGGGCCCTAGGTATTGTCATACATACAATAAATCATAAGTGTACTAAATACGACATATGTTTGCTACACAGGAAAGTATTTGCTTCCTCAAGGAACTATACTCACTATAAGTGAGTGGGTGTGGTTTTACGCCGAGAGGAAATAGAACACTGTTACATCAATACCTTTGCCACTAGCCTACCCCAGCGCCCCGATATATCATAATGCATGCACACACATGCTGGAGTAGGGACGCATACACAAACACACGCAGTGACGTTTATCCATCTTTTTTTCATGGCACTCGGCATTAGAAGATAAAACAAAGAATGGTGGACTCGGAGTCAGTATACTATGTCTGAGTGGGGTATCCATGTTAAACTGCAGCATGGTATCTCGGGGAGTTATCACCATACACCCGGCATAAGTTCGGTCAAATACTATAACAGTCACATGCTATATAAGTGATATATTCTTGAACGCCCCGTTAAACCTTATTTCACCTCACCTCACCTCGCCCAAGTATCTTTATCAACAGAAAACCTATCAATTTGATGTTGAGATGACCATATAATGTTGTAGTTTTTGCCATCTATTTCTCATTACGACTGCACAACAACTTGCCTCACGTGTAATGAAGTATGTGATCACCTGTCTTGCAACAGAATGTAAATGTATACATTCCCTGTGTAGGTGCAGATATCCCCGATGAGGATCTGAGTGACACCGATGAACCCTTGACAAACCCCGAAAGAGGATGTGATGGTCCCGAACTCGATCTTGGAGGAATCCAAAACAAGATTCAGATCAGTGAAGAGAACACTCTTGTTGTGGCGGGGTGTCTTGATAACAGGGAGGGTAATTACAGAACAGCTTTCCAACTGTGATAATGCCGTGACATATTGTGTAATGCCCGTAGTCTAGAACTGTGATTCAACAGGAAGAGAGAGAGAGAGATAGAGAGAGAGAGAGAGAGAGAGAGAGAGAGAGAGAGAGAGAGAGAGAGAGAGAGAGAGAGAGAGAGAGAGATGATCAAACACTGATCTCTGTAACACAGGGTCGCGTGGAACATGGTCAATCCTATCGTTTGCAAATTATCGATGAAGGTCATAATGAATTATATCTATATCTGTATCTATATTGTTCTGAGTTATCAAAGCTTTTTCTCTGTCCTTGGCTAAGGTAGCGATTTGAACTTTTTTATGAGCATGTGTTGTATTAAGTTATGATGTGTGTAAACCCTCAGTACCGATGGAGCAGGAGCCATCTCCACCTCACCATGGTATGGAGCCGACAATTACAGCAGTGCAAGCTTCATCAGCTCTAGATATTGGTGAGTTACAATAGACACTGGACAACAAAAACGAATTATAACATTAAGCCTTATGGTGTTGAATTGTGGAAGTGGTAAAGTGATCCTGACTTTACCCTAGACAATAACCATTATTCCTGTGTTGTGATATCGATGTTCAACATGTTTCTCGGTGTACTGACAGATGCTGATCCAGAAGGATTTGAATCGTTAACAATGCCAATCAGCCGCCCTCAAAGGAACCCTAGTACACCATCGAATACCCTAAATGCTAGATTCCAGACTAATGTAAAGTCAGCTTATGTGTCTGATCATGGCTCGCTTGTAATAGACGGTGTAGAATCAAGAACACCTCTAAACTCATTTTCTGAAGATCAATCACCGTGTCATGATGGACCCTCTTTAATCGACCTGTCAAGGACACGTAAAGGGAAATCCTCATCAGATGCAGGTGAATCTGGTGGTGGGACGTCTGATTTCTCGGCTGCGTTGTCAGGGAATGAAAGGGTAACGTCTCCAATACCTTTGCCAGAGCATCGACAGTCACAACGTGGACATCTACAAAACGTCCCACCATCTGCTGCAGATCAACAGCATGAACAAACATTTACAAGAGTAGAGAGTGCAACCAGGAACGGGGATCACATGGAACAAGCACAGCAGTTCCTTCACTTCCGGGAGGTTCAGGGTCGGGATTATTACACCATTGACCACTGCTGTCATGTTGTGGACATAAGAAGAAGAAGTGATGTGTTTGGAGACGTTTCACAAGGTAGTATATCTTCTCACGTTACGTATTCGTACTTCGCGCCCATGCATGTCAGTACTCACATATGTTTCCCGGAACGTAGAAGAGGGTGAGATTGTGTCGCCCTCCTGTCACCCTAATGACACGTTATCTGTCGTCAGGGTGTCCTTGTCTCTTCACATGTTCGTTCTCTGTTATGGTTATCATGGAATCCTATTTTATATAAACAAGGGTGAAATGATACGTCGTCTGATTCATAGTCGAGGTTTATTTTTTTTCAGGTCGTGGGATTTTGTTGAGTTTGTCATGGGATGCGACAAAAAAGCATGTTGTATATACTTCATGGACTGTGGCACTGGCGGCTGACAGACACAGAGATCGTAGTGCAATCATTAATCAGCTGGTTGATGGCAGGTTCCTATCCCTACGGAATCTTGCTAGTGACATATTTCGTTCATACACAGCTCATCTCCTAAGTGTAACAACCGATTTATCGTTTACGTTTGGCCACTCAGAGGAACAGTCTGCAAATAGAATGATTGAATGTAACGGCGATGTCCACACACTTATTTCTGGATATTTACCAATGGATTGTAAGTTTAATCTTCAAGTGTTAAAGGATGAAAGTAACGAAGTGTCACGTGACGCGAGTCCTGAAGAGTGCCAGCCAGATGTTCCAGCTGACATACAGGTTCTCTCAGACGCGATACAAAAGAAAATGTGAGTATCATGTACCCCAAGAAGATACGGGAACTCTTAACACGTTTCCATGTAGGTGATTATTTACACATATGCATTGATCATTTGTTGTAGCGATAGTATAGTGCATCGTTGATATTCATCCATCTTTGAAATGTATATTTTGAAAATCTCCACTTTAAAATCTCACCTGTGGGGATTCGTACTATGTTGGTCGTAAGAGGCGACGTAATGGATCTGGTGCTGGCGTGGCTGATGGCAGGTCAACGTACCCCGACGGCGTGGATCTTATAATATCGATCACTGGATTGTCTAATCCAGACATGAAAAGGTCCAAGCCTCCGTCATAAAGTGGGGTATTGCTGGGTGCGATGTTAAACAGCAAGCACACTAATACCACTTCACAATCTACAAGAAAGGCGCTGATATTCACCATTGAAATGATACAATATGTTATATCTCAATGTCCCTTGTAGGAATCTGTCAACGGAATCAAGAGAAGAGAGCAAAGGTAAGAACAAGTGTCTTGTCCATATCAGTTATACAAGAACTGAACGATAATACGTTGGTAACTGAATGTTCTTGACAGAAAGTGAAGGGGACGTTATTGTATAAAAGAGTGAGTGAGTGAGTATGGTTTTACGCCGCTTTTAGCAATATTCCAGCAATATCACGGCGGGGGACACCAGAAATGGGCTTCACACATTGTACCCATGTCGGGAATCGAACCCGGGTCTTCGGCGTGACGAGCCAACGCTTTAACCACAAGGCTACCCGACCGCCCCTATTGTATAAAAGAGGTAATCTTATTAGTTATAGTGTACAGTTATGTATATTTCTGGCAGTGCATACACTTGAAATGTATATGAAGTAATTTTATAATGGTACTGTTAGTTTATAGCAACATTTTATATTCTAATTTGTTTCACAGAAATGGCAGAAGTTCAAGCGAAACTGGCAAATATGGAATCTAAATTTAAGCAGGTTGAGTCAACGTTTCGTCAGATTCTAAAGAACCAGAAAGACAATTCCGAACGCCAACGGCAGCAACTTCGCAATGATATGAGCAACTGTATAGGACTTATAAAACAGCAGCCGTCACAGATAGGTGCGACGCAAGACAGAGTCCCTGTAGACGTTAGAGAAATTCAAGAAAAAGAACGTGGTTTTCATCCATCTACAGTTACAAACCGGCATGATAGGTAAGTATACACAAGTTCGTAAAATGACCACCATGTGTCAGATGGTGTGCATTAGATGTATTAAACGTTCCAAATATAATAGTAAAACGTATCTGGTTAAGATGCTTCAGATTTGTATTGATTCTATATCAGCACCTATGCAACTGGGGAAACTGAACCCAATGTACTGGATCCGAAATCACAGCAAGTGGACAACACGCAAGTCATGGCGACAACTAACAGTCCAGCTGAAACAGGGCAAGTGTGAACACATACAATACTTCCTTGTTTGAATGAGTGAGGTAACTTTCACGTCGCTTTGTCAATCATATCATGGCGTGGTACTAGGGTGATACAGGTCTTCTTGTATATGTGATACACTTTGTAAAATACTAAAACCAAACATGACAACCATAAACGGTGTTACTATGCCCGGAAATGACATGTATACAATGTATCAGTTTTAATAATGAATCTTTATTCAGGAGGATTGATATAGGATTCATGTACAAAGGCGAGTCATTCCAAAGACGTCCGGACCCCACACCAGTCAACCAGGTATCCCAGGGATCACCAACAGTGCCACACTCTACCGACATGCCCAGGGACACACACTTGAAGGATGACGCCAGGAATAACCATCTTGCACAACATCTACCAACAAAGAGGAGGTTCAGGTTTTCAACTTCGTATATATCTTTCTCTCAGCTTCATATACATCTGTATTCACAGCCTTTCGGTTTCTCATTAACAAAGTCATACATTTGTTGTATATCTGCCTTTCATAGTCAGTTTTATTATATTGTAGTGACAACATGTTGCCTACAATGTTTGATGCGTGTCGATGTTTCAGTTCCAGGCAGGATGTCAATGATCTGGTTCACATCTTACCTGAAGGTAACCGTTACCATCACTTATACAAAAAATATTGTTTGTAATTCCGCCATTTTTAAAATTGTTTTCTTCAAATAGTAGTCAAGGTTTAAAATGATTATGGTATAGGGTATGAGTAAAATGAACCTGCGTCTATAGTTTAGCAGGTAATGTGACACATTTAACACGATCATTGTAATGGAATAGAACCTGGGAAGTCCGCTTGAGCGAACAAACAATCATGTGCATCGACTTCGTCATGATCTATGTATTCTGTTTCATACCACAAAGAACGACCACCACCATCCAGATCAAAGGGTCCTGATACTATCCTTTGTCTTGACGTGTCCGACAGTATTGCACAGCACGGCCTTGAACAACTGAAGAAAGCTGCTAACAGCTTCATCGATGGTAAGCTATCTTCGTGTGGTGCTCCAAACCAGTAAAACTTTTGTGAGATAAACCTGGTTCTTGAACGGGAGTGTTTTGACATGTTATAATCGTTTACTTCAGGCATAGAGGACATAGCTGAACAGTTCGGGCTGGAGGAGAACCTTGGGGTGGTCGCCATGGGTGGGAGAAGCACGGTTGTTCAGGAACTCACTAATGACTTTGGCATTGTCAGGGATGCTATAGGTATCTGGTTATACTTTGTTATATCCCGCTTCTCACTTTAAGGATTTAACGCTTTGCAGTATACATTATGAAATGATGTACAATAGTTTTAACAATACTTAATGTGGTATACCTTCTCATCTCAATTTGTTGATCATAACTTGTTTTCTAAAACTGTATTTGCTATAGATACAAAATAATTAAAAATCTGTTATCAGCATTAACGTTAACACACTAAATTATCACTCCCGTTACATACGTCTAAATATCATGGCCACGTTCCACGAAACAATGGTTGCGCCATGATGATCGGTATTTTATCATAGACAGTCCTAGCACTACGATCACTTTGTTAAACGGGTCCCTGGTCTTATTGTGATGTTAAATGAAAGTTTCTGATTCTATTTAATTTAATAAGTATTTTGTTTCAGACAATTTAGAGGTTGGTGGCCGAAGTCCTCTATTTGAAGCTCTGCTTGTTTGCGCCGCGGCATTGAAAGGGCGTGGTATGTATATTGCTTCCATATTGCGTTCGGGGGCCAGGGTGGCCCAGTCGTCTAAAGCGCCGCGATTCGCTGTGCAGAGTTGCGTCCCCTGGGCACGCCAGAAACATAAGATTTGGGGTTCGAATCCCGGTTCGCCCCGATTATGTTTCTAGGTTTGTCAACACCATACCCGGCATCACTTCGGGCTTTCCTGCCACATTAAGTTGGCACGCCGTGATATAACGATAATACTGGTATAAGCGGCGTTAAATCCAACTCACTCACTCACCATATTGTGTTCAGTTTGTTGCAACCAAAGTTATATAACCTGTGTCATAGGTCATGGGGTATTTTGTACTGAAATATTGTTATGACTAGACTTTCAACGTTTCGTATGTCATCTGTATTTCAGGAGGTATTCTAAGTATTGGTGACGCACACAAGATCCGACCTCGGCTTATTGTTGTAACCGATGGATTAGCAACAAGCTATGCCCGCTGGACCGGCTCGGATGGGGGGAGTTCTGACCATGACGTAAGATTAATGAGCATGGTCACTGGGGGCTGGATATGTTCCCCGTCAATGCGCAAACGTCGATATTTCTAGTTCACTGTGTATATGGAGTCAGGGTGGCTCAGTCGTGCAGAGTTGCGTAGCTTCGGCACATCAGAAACCTTTGATTGTGGGTTCGAATTCCGATTCACTCTGATTATGGTTCTGGGTTTGTCAGCACCATCCCCATGCTCGTGGGTTTCACCGAAGTGGTACATATATGAGACCTGCATCACTTCGGGTTTTCATTAAGCTGACATGCCGTCATAGGGCTTGCCCTCATTTCGCCTACACCTCATTTCGCCTACAATAATTCAAATGCTTAATTGCCTCACCCCTATTATATGAATGTACATTGTCCATCTCAGGCTGTTAACTAATCCAAGCTCTAATCTAATCCAAGCGGCATAGAGGTTCAAAGTGAAGTGACTCTGACAGTTTGTTTAAGGATGGTACTTTTTCTGTTTGTCCTAGCTTGTGGCTCCAAGTGTATATTATTCATTGTCTTGTAAATGGTAAAATGTATCCTGTTGCTTTTTCGTTGCTTCCTAACAAGACCAAACAGACATATGTTAGACTATTTAGGTTGTTGAAGGACAGTAGGAACCAGAACTGGTACAGAACTTTCTCCAGAGGTGTTTCAGACTGATTACGAGTCAGCTATCATAAGTGCCATTGCAGAGGTTTTTCCTGATAGTTATGTGAAAGGTTGTCTGTTTCACTATTCACAAGCTTTGTGGCGTTAGGTAGTTGAGAGAGGTCTTGTACGAGAATACACGAACTGAACATAGAACTGGAATACTGTTAAAAGCAGCGTTAAACCCAGATCTCTTCCACCCTCACCCGCTGTATATATTGCCATGTACTATGTTTATTTCCATACATATTCTACATCTCCCCAACCTACACAAGTAAAGAGTACACCAATAATATATTTTTCTGGGGTCTATATACTAGTATGAATCCTGTAAATGAGTAGCAGGTTGTGGTGATGATTTCTGTTACTGTTCAAGTAAGATGTGATGTGACATGGCTTCCATGTGTGTTTTCCCTAGACCAAAGTTAAGCTGATTCAACTTGTTCAACAATTTACGCCGAAGAATAACAGTTCCGCACCTCATCCAATAGTATGGGTTCCAGTTGGAAAGGCAGATACAGTGAGTAGGAAGATGATTCTGACTTGTCAGAAATATCATGTCTTTTTTAGAAATGTGTATCATCATCATCATCATCATCATCATCATCATCATTCCACTCACGCCGATATGGGCTTAGTGCTTGTATTGTGGACTCAACAAAGCGGTAACCGCCAGCGTTCTGCACTGTCTTGGGCTTCATCTTCAAGTCTGTTTTCTGCTCACACACATATAGCCATACATTGGCCGTTTGAGTCAACTATAAGCTATTTAATAATACAGATCAAAATGCACATGTTCTGGTAAATTTCAGGGCTTTTTAAAATCGTTGGCCAAACTTGGGCAAGGAGAGCTGGTGGAAGGCGAGGACATGGCGAGACTCTGCAAGAACTACAGATTCCAGGTATATAAATCACACATCTTTACAAGAAAATAAATGCGGAGGATTTTCTCATTGCAAACACGCTATCAATCAATAAACAATCCGATACTAATAAGAACTGTGCCTTAGTGATCCTATGAAAATTACAGATATGTTCTTGACTTCAAGTATTCGAGTCTCGTTGTTCGCATGGTACTCGGATCCCTATGTGATTCTCGTCAACGTTTTACCGTTAACTACCTTTGTACTCATGTTACAACAGGGAAGCATAGGAAAAATCCTGCTCTGTATACAGACTCAGCATATGACGGGTTCTATGTCTAGCAGCATAGAAACTGTAGCAGAGGCCCTGGTCGGAGAGATGGATCCAGCAGAAAAGGTGGGGTATGATATTACGGTCATTACTGTGTTTCAGTAGTCTTGGATATTAGTAAATGATATCCTTCAATTCATTTTTGCCCCGGAGAGGCATATGATGAATGTTCCGTCCCCTTTAAGGAATTTAGATCTTAAAAATGTTTTGTTCCCGGTTTTCATAACGAACATATATCAATCAATTGTTCATCATGGTTTACCATTTTCGATTTGTTTTTTTTTGTCAATTCCATAGAAACAACCCAAGTGTATTCAATGATAAGCTCGTCATCTTCACATCGTACTGAGATAGCTAAAGGTACCAGTCAATTGGTAGCATATCAATCAGGTATTGATTAGGTCGCATTGACTCTTTGGAACAAGTCCCAGGCAGCTGGTGTTGGGTTTGGATCTTGCACTCAATTGCACATTACCATTGGCTGGGGATATGATTATTTCTATTTAGCCATTAATTTCATTTATTCAGTCCGCGGTAGTGGAAGCAGTGAAGAGGAAGCTTGACCACAAGGACACGGACAGTGATGATGATGATGATAATATGGAACCGAACGACTTCAAACGCCTCCGAGAGAAGAAGGCCCTGCTTGCCCTTGGGACGAGGGTCTGCAGGGGCCCCGACTGGAAGTGGGGTGACCAGGACAGCGGCGGACCAGGAACAGTGGTTAATCATGCCAAAGAAGACAGTAAGTTCTCTTAAAATGTGTCAGATTTCCGACGGTGACCTTATCATTGCAGATCAATATATATATATATATATATATATATATATATATATATATATATATATATATATATATATATATATATATATATATAGTGTGTGTGTGTGTGTGTGTGTGTGTGTGTGCTTGTGTGTGTGTGTGTGTGCGTGTGTGTGTGTACTTGGACGTACCGATTTTGTTGTGCTGGCCCACTGAAATACCCTGCCTCAGTTGAACACGGATGCCTCACTTAAACACAGAAAACTGACTCCTAGTCGACCAGTCCTTGTTTTAGCCCTTAATGCCGAGCGCCAGTTAGTTACTGGTATTCAGAGGATACAAATCAGAATATCGGTCCATTAATAAAAGCCGGCTAATTAGGATAGAAAATGAACTTTTATATTGCTTAATGATGTTGATAATCGAAATTGCTATTACTTGTCTTTTTTTTCAACTATGAACAAAACTTGTTTGATGAATACATAGTAAATGCAAACTCATTCCATTGGAGCACAAATATGAAAAGAAGTTAAAGGTGTCTTTAAATTGAAAATAGCTGTTCATTTGTGAAACCTCTATAACATGAAGAATCATAGATAGAAACATCTGACATTTCAGGTGTAACATGTTGAAAAGTGGGGAATATCATTCTTCATACATATGCAATTTGAAGACGTCCGGTCTTCTATTTTCAGATTTGGTTTGGGTGTGTTGGGATTTCAACTCCACATTCTGTAGATACAGATATGGGTATGAGAACAATTACGATCTGTTAGTCCAGGACACTGCGCGGTACCTGTGTGATGACGAACTCATTGAAATAGGGAACAAGGTCCAAAGAGGTAGGCATACATGTTGGTTGATATGGAACCTAGATATGAACTAAAGAACACATTAAAACATCGACGCAACCAAAGTAATATTCTTGCATAATACTCATGACAGTGACAATTTCAAAGAACTATGTGGCAATTTGAAGTAAGTTTTCATAATCACTGCAGTCAACTTTCACGTTGTGAAATCGTACTATTCGTAGGACGAGATTGGACGTATGGACACCAGGATGGCGGACCCGGAAGTTACGGGGTCGTGATCCGGAAAGCACAAGACGGAAAGGTCAAGGTAAGTAAACATAGGTGTCTCGGACATTCTTTACTACTATGTTTAGAGCATTTTTTGACATTATTAATATCTCATAGAATTAAGTGTGTCACTTTCACAAGAATTTCCACCGTTATTCTCTCACTCCTGCCCGTCAGACTTTTCACAGTAATTGTTGGTAACTTTTCATGTCATCTGTATATATAATTGTGTCATGGTTTAATTGTAAGACTGATTAGGTACGTAAAATGTTTTACAGGTTCGATGGATCGATGCGGATAAAATTTGTACATACAACTATGGCTGTGATGGACGTTTCGACCTCGAAATATGGTAAGTGAAGCTGATTCTGTTGTCAATAGGTGACTTACAGTTGAGTGATGACAGTTGATGTCTTATGATGCCCGGCCTAGCGTTCTGTGATTGGTAACTAATGTATTTCGGAAGGCCTTTTTGAAATTCAGTACTTATTTGGGATAATAATATTCTTCAGTAAGTCCATGCCTCAGTGTGTGACACGCATTGTCACTTAATGGATTCGATGATAAATCTTATTTACTTTCCTAACTGTAGCCTTTTCTGTCTGGTCGCTTCCGTGGTCTAGTGGCAGAGCGTCTGTCCGGAGAGCGGAAGGATCGGGGGTTCGATCCCCGACCGCGTCATACCAGAAAACGCTAAAAGATGGCACTTGTTGTCACCCTGCCTGGCGCTTGGCATTAAGGGGCTAAAACAAGGACTGGTCGGCTCGGTGTTTGTATACTGTGTCTTAGTGGGGTATTCATGTTAAACTGCGGCATGGTATCTCACTGGGCTAGCACTATAAAATTTGCATTAGTCCGGACTACAAGCAGCCACACACACGTACATGCATGCACGTCGCTTATACAAGTGCAATAATCCTAATCGACTCTAAACCCCCAACTCACCTTATCTTTCAAGAAGAATTCAAAATATTATTCAAAACTACCATCCATTAGGTACAATATTACCACCCATTAGGTACAAAATTACCATCCATTAGGTACAAAACTAACATTTGCATATATAATCCTTTAATAGGATCCCCCTAAATTTCCTAAACTATAATTCCCAAATGAAATTTCCTGAAATTCTTTCTTCATCCTGCATAATTGTATGTCATTCATGTATTTTATTCAATACTCAGGACAATCAACCTTTTTAGGATTTGCCAATGGATGTTTGTTATAAGGAGTACATCACATTTTCAGCAAACCAGATTTGGAAACACGGCCAAGGAAACCTAGTCCCGTACCTACGGCAACTAAAGTACACGGTATGTACATGGATCCATTACCTCCGGCCCATCCCCCGAGAGGATTGTGCGGTAGTTTCTTGTATTCATCTTGTTTTCACTAAAGCATTGTTGTACACCTGAATCTTCAACGGTCATTTTACCCCTCCTGTTCACCTACATACCTTCCATGTGTGTTGTAGTGTGGCAGTGGCGTGATAGCACGGGCAAGTGGCGGCTTTACGATGCTGTGACGACTGGGAAACTGGAGAAAGAGTTTCAGAGAAACGCTAAAGGATCTTGCTTGATACAGAGAAATGGGAAAAGGTACGAGTATGTAGCCTGGCATTGTGCATGATTCAATTAAAAAGTGTATCTATAATATGATATAATATATAATTTTTACAGCTATTTTGCCCTTTACGCCTCATGGAGTCTGTTTCGGCGGATAATCTAGACTGATTATTCTCTTGCAAGGGCAATTTATATCTATAATAGTTTGAACTACGTGTATTTATTTCTTCATTTATTGTAAAATAATATATTTCAGTTTTAGAGTGGTATTCAAGAAAGATCCGATGATTGAGAAGTTGGTGTCTGGCAATGAAGTGCACGATGTGCGGCGACTGGGTGAGATATGTACTTGTTGTATGTGGTAGAGGAGATTGAGATTGAGATTGGTCACAGAAAGACATTACTATGATGTAACATTTATCGCAAGCATGTATACAATTATTTTTCGTTTATTGTATTTTAGACTGGCAATTCTGCAAAAAAAAACAAGCTGGAGTCCAGTGTGTTTGTCATGAGGTGTTGTATTTCAGGTATTGTAGCTGTTGTCTCGCCATGAACACATATTGTCGTGGTCTGTCCTCATTGCGATTAGCAATATCCACATTAACGTAGATCTAATATTCAAGTCTAGAACTCGCATTTTATGTTATTCATAGAAATACTACTTTCTTGACTTTCAGCTGTCAGTGATGAAGAACGCGGCCAACTCTGATGTATAGAAATGTCATTGCAAGAAACAGATCTTTTTTTATATCTCATCAAATATCATAGCAATCGCTGTCATTCATTTTAGGAACTGCTTTCTTATGTGTCTGTGTAGTATTACCATGTTTCAACACCAATATTACTGAAATACGGTAGCTATTTCTATGACATGTGAACGAATACACCACGATACACCACGATACACCAACGCGATACACCAACATGAAGAGTATGTATCCTTGTGTTTCACGTTGTCACGATGTATACTTATTTCCAAGGGAAAACACATGGCATTTGTTGTTACACTGTACCTCAGACCATCACGAAGGTGTATGTCAGGTTCTCAGATTTACAAATAAGTATTATCTATATAACCAAGACTATATAAATAATATCTATACATATCTATATCTATACTATAATATCTATATATGTGTATAAAAAGTGTATGTGGACTATAACAGGGAGAGGAATGCTTCTGTGCATCGTCCTGAGAGAATATTAAATCTGAGCACAGGTTCGTATACACTATGATTATATCTGAGCACAGGTTCGTATACACTATGATTATATCTGAGCACAGGTTCGTAGACACTATGATTATATCTGTGCACAGGTTCGTAGACACTATGATTATATCTGAGCACAGGTTCGTAGACACTATGATTATATCTGAGCACAGGTTCGTAGACACTATGATTATATCTGAGCACAGGTTCGTAGACACTATGATTATATCTGAGCACAGGTTCGTAGACACTATGATTATATCTGAGCACAGGTTCGTAGACACTATGATTATATCTGAGCACAGGTTCGTAGACACTATGATTATATCTGAGCACAGGTTCGTAGACACTATGATTATATCTGAGCACAGGTTCGTAGACACTATGATTATATCTGAGCACAGGTTCGTAGACACTATGATTATATCTGTGCACAGGTTCATAGACACTATGATTATATCTGAGCAGCTCTATGTGATAAATGATCATACATAATTAATCAAATGATTGTGTACATATACCGGAGAGGAGGACGTCATTGTAATGGTCAAAATGTTTATTTCCATTTTCTATCAATTAAGATAGATCAATTTGTTAAGTAGTTATAAAATCTGGTTTCTAGAATTTCCACAAATTATGTATTTCATATAACAACAGTATTATACAATATTGAATAACAGTTAGGGCTAGGATGTTTATTTTAACTTCCTGGTTTTGAATGTTATGTTTCATTTTTCATGTCTCATGTGCTAATTTTATTCCGCTTGAAATAATAAAATAAAATAGAACATGTTAGCATGAGTTTCGTATTTTTTTGCCGAATTCAGGATTCTTGCATTTCTATGCAATTTCAACATGATGTACGAAATTAGTGAATGTGTTGTTCTAAGAAAATTGACAGTCACAAAATTGAATGAGTGTGTGAGTGTCTTCACGCCGGTTTTAGCAACGTTTCTGCAATAATACGGTGGGGGACACCAGAGATGGGCTTCACCCATTTAACCATGTAGGAAATCAAAGCCGGACTAGCGAACGCTTTCAACTTTATTCTACCCCCGTGGACATGTCTGGCATGGTTCCTGGTTGACACAGTTTCCAAAGCGTTGACAAATATCATTTACAATTCATCTACATCATACATCCATGTTATATTTTTACATCCTGTTCATTAGATCCTGAAGAACAAACCTAACATGTGACATAGTGAAACAAAACGTTGTAAACAGATGCGAACTCAATACCCTTATTGCACGGACAAAACAGTCCGAAAATTTGATATTACCTGTACAAAAACATATATATGTAAAACTATGAGCCTTATTTTAAAAAAAAGAAAATACCCTGCAACAATATAATTTTATGTTTTCAAAGGTCTGAAGCATATGTTTTTTTTCAAGAATTTTCGGGGACAATGTATTTTGTACGATGAAATCCCATCATCATGCAGGAAAGAAAGTTCACACTTGCTTTTTCTATAATCTGGTTTTGGTTTCATAAAATACATATAATCCACAAGGAGAAGTATATTTAAGCCGATTATGTTATTTGTTTTACCGATCAACTTCAAGCCACTATTGGCGATACTGACATGTGAACATCCGGGCTAGAATAGGTCTTCAGAAACTCATGATTGCCGTCAAAGGCGACTATACTTGTCGTAAGAGGCGGCTAACGGGATCGGATGGTCAAGCTCGCTGATTTGGTTGATGCATGTCATCGATCCAAATTGCGTGGATCGATGCTCATAATATCAATCACTGGATTGTGTGACGCTGTGCTAATTAGCGTCATTTCTCTTCCAATTGTCTCATTCAATATTATATGTATTTGTACAGTTTTAAAGAGAATTATAGTCTCTACCTTTATATGTATTTGCTTGTATTGTCACTCTTCAACTTTTTATTTAATTCATGATTTTGGGTCACTGAACACATATTTTGCCCTTGTGTCCCTACCAATTTCATTTGAATATTTATTGTTGTATATTTTATATCAGTGTATAGAACTTTTTATGACCTATACGCTCATAGTCCATATGTGTATATACTCATAATATAATTTTAGTTATATTACAAAAACCGTGTTCTAGAAAACACACTCTCATTAACAAGACAGGTTTGTTTAGCTTTAGCCAACGTAAATAGGCTGATCTCCCATTGGTTACTTAATTAATTAAGTGGTCAATTAGGGGCTCTTTCTTTTTTAAAGGCCGACTCAAATCTTAAGTAAATACCAGAAATAAGCCTAAACCTACCCATCTCAAAATCAGAAATTAAAAGTGTTAACAAACAAAAATAACCAAAAAATGGCATAATCAATATCAAAACACAAATAGCCAAATCAAAAAAGTGCTCAGAAAACCACTAGCCAAACCTAAAATCCTACACCCCTAAAAAAAATTGACAGATCAATTACAAAACTCCAAACAGGACACACTAACCTAGATAACCACCTAAAAAAACTTAAAAGGCACACCACAGGCAACTGCCCCCACTGCATTCAACCCGAAACCACAGAACACGCACTCATCCACTGCACCCACTACAAAACACACAGAACCACACTACAAACCACCCTCAATCTAAATAAGGTTCCTACTCTAGATGAAATACTAAACCCTCAAAATAAACTAGAAAACTTCAAGGCCCTAGGCGTATTCCTAATCAAAACAGACCTAATTAAGCGCATCTAAAAACTAATTAATCTACAAATTCAAAATCCAATAGACATACAAACACCCACCTCACCCGGCTCCCTTAGTTCCCTCCTCCACCCACCTCAGCATTTATTCCAAATTTAAAAATTCCAAAAATTCAATATAATTAAGTAACCCCTAAAAGCCCCCTCTTGGGTTGCACACACCACTTTCACCCTTTTCGGAATACACTAAATGGTCTGGCCAGGCCCGTGTGCGAAATACGCTACAGTCGGAAAGCACACGTTAAATCTCCTATATCATTCAGTCAGTTAAGTAAATCTTTAGTACTGTAAAAGTTATATTTTTGGGGGTTGCACTTCTTTATTTATTCATTACGCCTTTTTTCCCCCCAATAGCATAAGTGCAACCCCGTGTGCGAAATACGCTTGAGTCGGAAAGCGCACGTTAAATCTCCAATGTGATTGATTGATTAAGTAAATCAGTAACGTCTCGGCGGACTCAGGTCACGCTGCTGGCTGCTCACTGCTGTCTTACTGCTGGACCGACCTAGGACTCTTTGACGGGAATTGGTGAGATCTTGAACTTTCTCTGAACTGTAAATGTTTCGATAACTATGTCATACCCACATTTGCTTATCTTACCCCTTATTATACCATTTTTGTAAGTTCGTAGACTGTTCTGCTTGCTCTTACATTTTATTATAGGGTTATTTGTACTTGTAAGTTCATAGAACTAGCTATTTGTATCTTACAGTACTTTGGGAAGATATTTGGGGTAAAATCCTTATTAACGCTTAAAGCGTTGTAGTTCTTTAAATCCACCTATTATCCCTTAGAGGTAATTGTTCCGTCCTTTTGAGTCCCCGCAAACTGGTCCAATTAAGAGCTTATATTAATTGGTCACAGCTCATTGTCTCAAGGTGTGAATTCCTGTCAGACACAGACGTTAGCAAATCCATTGTCTTGTCTAGCGTCCGATGAGATTGATTAGCACAGCCTATTTAGTTGTGAGTTTGTCAATTAGCTCCATACTCAGGTGTTTATCTATCAGGTCCTACATACCTGTTGTTGTAACCCCTACTTGAGTTTGATTGCCTATATAAATAAACTGTGAGTTTAGATTACAAGCCACTTGTTTGTATTATTTTTTCTATCCTGATATTGCTATTCACTGCCTGACATGCGGGTCTAAGTCGATCCCCATGGCAGACTAGTAAGGCGGTCTTGGTCACCGTGATAATTGTCTGCTCAAAAACATATGCTTATGATATAGTCGGAATCGTACAATAGACATATTGTAAATTATTTATGGAAAGGATTTTGTCGATTCTATTTGCACACACAAACTGTACATGGTACATTTGTACCACGTATTGCAAGCAGAGACGTACCTTAAAGAAACAAGAGACGATAGACACGACTACCTCTAAAGTAAAATCTCCCTTTCCCTCTGTTATTCTTCCCAGATTATGTTAGAAGGTGTATTTTTCATATTCCACATGGGCAGAAGTGAAAAATTGTACTTGGTAAAAGTAAATAATCTGTTCAAAAGTCACATGTGAAAAGCAGGTAGCAGTACACGTTTACAGGTATCGGGGATTAGCGAACATTATTTAATATTTTCATCTCATGGGTGATTTGACTCTACTGCAGGACGCTGTTCCCAGTCGTCCCAGGCCTCGCAGTTGGATGTGCAAAGTTGCGTCCCTTCTGCATGCCAGAATCCTATGTTCATAGGCTCCAATGTCAAACATTAATCGAGCATATAAATGTAAATAAAATGGACACTTACATGATCAGATGGGAGGAGCCAAAAAATATAATATGTTTTCTCTTCAGGGAACCTTAGCATTCGAGTTATATTTCAATGATACATATGCAACGGATTCATACAAATACATCACACGGAACTAGAAAGTCTCTTTGGAGTGACGTGTGATAACGCCGACAGCTGACTCACATGTCTGGCTATCAATGTCGCTTACTACGCACCGCTTAATCGTAGTTTCGTTTCATGTATTGTGCTGCGCTGTAACTGTGTTCCTGTCGGGGACAACACAATCCTAGCTTCTAGGTCATCTGACACTTGTATGTCGCATACAGCCCGACCCACCAGTACAAGGATGTTGAAGGCTTGCCAAGTCAGCCTGCTATATCAGAAGCCATGTCAGGGATATATTTAGTCGACTGGGAAAACCCACACTAAAACTAACATGGACGAACAGAGGTTTTGTTTTGTCGAAGGAAAACTGTGAGTTAATTTTTGTAACTCTATGTTGACATAGTCGTAAATTTAACGAGTAACACGTTTCCGTATCATATGAGCGACCAATAAGTCCATTGTCGCAGGAATAGTAGTGGCCAATACGGATTGACATGTTTCGTTGTCGTACTAATGTACCACTTAGGAATATGTGTTTTATAACGAGATGTTTATGTACTTTGTTACGATACGTCTGTATGTCATGTGACTATATGCATTCATTTAGATAAGAAAATCTGCAACGATGTATTTGGAAGGCAGGATGAAGTGTATTCAATCCGCACTCGGTCGATACAATTGTCATGAATGTACGTCACTTCCGGCCTCATCTGAAGATCATAAAAGGCAGGGAAGTATAGCTCCATGCCCTGCATACTTTTGACATGTGTGCAGCGTCGGATGACAGCATACACGGAATATTCCAAGCGGAAAATGACAGATATTTTGAAGAAATCAATAGAAATAAAATAGTCCGACGCAGATGTTTTTTTCCAGATACACATTAATAGCCAATCTAAGACATGTGTTGGATGCACACCATGCACGTGTCATGCCTCCTAAATCTGAATTTGTGTTTATACCTTTTTACATTTGCAGATGTAAGGTGCGTGGCATAAATTATTAGTGAAAATAAATCAAACTGGCAAAACGTTTTATGTGTTTAGAGAAACAGCAACATTAAGCAAACTGACTGTACAATAATGGGGAGCCTTCAAGGTGAACGTAATACAAGGAGAAGACAGAGATTTGCTTCCATTGAAGCGGAAATACATGCCCAGAGAATATTGATAGAGACAGAGTTTGAACGTCAAAGGCAACAATATGTTTACTTGAGATCCAACCTCATGCAGTTGCTTGCATCGATTGCCGACAATGCACAGTTGTTTGAAATCCGGGAGCAGGAGGCTGACAAGAGTCCTACAGACAACACTAGTTCACTACCCACCCAACAGCAGCATGTAGAATATGAGGTTGGAAGTTCCGAAACTGTGGTTGTTCTTGGAACGTTAGAAGCCGACAAATTTTCAACACCAGCAACAGATCTGATTGATCGTCCATTGCAAAAAGACACCCCAAACAGTCCCCCATCCTCCAAAACAAGCATCATAGAAACCAAAGGACACTTGGTCAGGGGGAAGAATAACAAACCAACCGTTCGTCCATTAAGTGATTTATTGAGACAGTTTCTTCGTTCAAGAGTGTTACCCGTAGCGACTGTGGATGACTTCAGAGCCGTGGGGCGACTGACGGGTGTTAGTTGTGATGAGCTGAACCCAGACTCCGAGGACGATGCTGTTGGTCTGGTGGAGCGCATGTTGAGAAGGGAAATGGGTGGTCACACCGATCAATTACTGAATGATCCTTCTACAAGGTATAGTCTGGCACTAATCGTAGTAATGATGCAATCCTATACAAATTTCCAGGCAATATATAATATTCGTTATTATTAAACATATTTTATTGTCCAATAAGACAAAGGCATTGGGCACAAGTGCAACACTTATTACCGCCTTCTCCCTAATAATATTCGTATTGTACCAGCTTTACTAAACATGTATTTGATAAAGTACTTCTACCTCTCGGGTACTTAAGGTATCACAGTATACTGTACACAAAGGTTGTACCCAATAATTACCTTTGTATACATAGAATATTGTATGCAGTTTGGTAACTCTTATTCATGAATAGTAAAAAGCGCGAGTGGTTAATCGCAAGGGCATGTTGTGTTTCGTAGAGAAAGGTTTGAGGCAAAGTTGAGCAAAAGGAAGGCTGGTGCTAGTAGGTCCGGCAGAGCAAGCATACAAGCATTGCTGAGCATTGATGTTCTCAACAGCAGCAACCCCTACAATGGCTCACTATGGCGTGGTGTGGAGGAAGCACTTGAAATAGGTTTGACTTCATTATTAGTTGGTTAATATAATCCCAATAACAACTTCTTTTAAAAAACTCCTTATTGATAACTTTGGTTCGACCATTTCAGTTTCGGGGCTGGTATTTTATGGGACATAATAAATTGTCCACGAAAATGCTTGAAAAAAATGATAATGCGTAATTTACAGATGAAACAAAGAAAATGTTTGCCACAAAAATCACATTGTTGCAAAGCGTTTTTTATAAAAAAATATATTTAGGCTCAAAGTTTTATTTAATAAAATATCTAGTGTTTCAGCTGTAGCTGACTCTATATAAAATCTCAGACCTCCAACCCGAATATCTAATGACTGACCCCGTAACATAAAAGAGATCGAAAGTATTATTGATGTTAGTTTGTCAAAGTTGCTCTTATCGATAATGTACAACTAATGTAACTATTTGTACATGGTATAGCTTTATATTCTTGTAGCGGGAGATATTCCGATGGCTGAAACTTCTCTTGACACCGTCTTGTGCATAGATACATCCGAGAGTATAAGTGACAATGCATTGAGGGACATCAAAAACTTCCTCCGAAGATTTATCAAGGGTAACAAATTCACATATCTAAAAGCACATACTTACAGATCTAATACATGCGTTTCATAATAAATTGTTGCAAATTTGTCCACTAAATATGATTATTGCAATTTGCCTGTTTAGTAAAATATGTTTGTGATACACTTGTCACATCGAATCTTTGTTCACCTGGATTCAGCATGCTTTTCTCATCTGTGCAGGTCTTGAAGAAACAGCAGAAAAACATGACATTGAAGAGAATGTTGCACTTGTAACATTTGGAGGGCGACCGAGGGTATTGCATCATTTAACTAACGACTATGGAAGTCTCAGGGATGCAATAGGTAGTACTTCTATTTTGTTCACAGGATCATATATGGCACCATATATGTATTCATGGTTGCTAAACAATAGTAATAGTTTTTATTGTTTTTCTTTTATACAATTTGGATATTGATACATTGTAGTGTGTTCGGACTGATTTCCTACTCTATATATTTCCATTTTACAGAAAACATCACACCCAAGGGACACTCGCCGCTTCTTCAGGGACTACTCTATAGCTTGGCTTGCATAACTAAAGGTATGGCAACTGTTAATTAATTGAAATCCTCAAGCAAAACTTTATATATTTTGGAGCCCTTTGCAGAGGGACAGATTCATTGTGTTGATGGTCTATTTCAGGTGGTGTATGCACATTTGGGCTTCTGAAGGTACCACCAAGGATTGTTTTCTTAACTGATGGCCAAGCATCCAGTGAAAATCATCAACATTCTGCCGACAATCGTCATGTCAGCGAAAAGGTGAGCAGTGCACTTATATATGCATGCTCAAATGTGTTACAACATATTCTAAAGTACCTTCCCATATATTTAATTACGTATCCTGATTTTAGAATTATGATAGTGAGTATTCTAGCTTGTATTTTGAATAGGTCAGTCTGTTTTGTCGAGGGATGGACACATAATGATGCAAGGATAAGCTTCTAAACAAACATAGATATGTTTTATTTCACTTGTATTTTATTTGACAAATGCATAAACTATCTGTAACTCTGAAACATTTGTATTAGGAGAAGACAAGGCTCCTGTCCGTTGCAAGTGTTTTGAGCAGTGATCGCAGTAAACAGGACATTGCTGGTCCTCTCGTGTGGGTGCCTGTTGGAGATGCAAACAATGTAAGGTCACTTTCCTTGCTTGCCATGTACACGCGTTCCTCAGATCTGTCTGTGTCAGTAACATTGTAGAAGTACAAGTTGATTTTACGGAATTCAAGATTTCAAATCAACTTGACTTTAAAGAACGTTTTGATATCAGATAAAGTGATATTTGTTTTAATCTATAGGACTTTCTAAGACAAATGGCATCCGTCAGTGATGGCACATATACTTCACCAAATGATCTCACAACACTCTGCAATTACCAGAAAATAAAGGTAAGAATTCTTTTTTGGTCTATACCCGTTGGAATATGAGTTGATGTGTAGTCGGCACTTAGACTTCTGGGCATTGTGTAAAAGTAACACATCGTAATGAAAGGGGGATGTAAATAGTGAAATGTGTATTGTATATCACTGTCCCTGAGAAATAATGTAAATGCAAATACTCGGCATCTCTACTTCGTATCATCATTTCCAGAGGGTTAGTGCCAACGTCTTGAACTACATGAAATCTCAGGCCGACAATCCCCGAATGATCGACACTGTCATCGACGCTTTTGGTTTGGATCTGCGATATGATGATAAGGTAAACTTTATTTTATCTGATAGATCAGCAGTTCAGAAAATAGTTTCAAATGCTGACAGACGAATCAAATAAAACTATTGAATTACAGTACTAGTATCACTTAATATTTCTTGTCTTTTCCTGTGATTATATATTATTATATAAACACATGGCCACAATTCCTCAGATATATTACAAAAATGAATGCTTACCTAGAATAAGTAATCAGAAGTTCCAACTTCTACATGTGCTCATTGATTGCAAAATGACCTCACTTGAGTATCAGTGTTTACTGTATGCACCATCAAACATCACGTCATACACTTGTAGTTTGACCGAACATGGCACCTCGTAAGAAGAATTCCGTTTGTTTATTGTTACCGAACTCTTTTTCAGGTTCAAGTGGCCACATTTGTCCATAATATTCTGTACAAGGATGTATTTAATATGAAGTCGTTGGACAGATTTGACAACATCCACATAAATGAAAACTTGCCCCCACTAGGGTCTAGGGTTGTGAGAGGGCCGGACTGGATGTGGGACAACCAAGATTCCGGACTCCCGGGAACCGTCTACAACCACGGACAAGAAGGAGGTAAAACATATAAGCTAAGTTTTAGAAACTTGAATTACGTGACACAAACCTAGTACAGTAACATGTATCGTATTGAATAGGACATTCACTATGTATTAATTCGAAACTAATGCCCATATTAACTATTTGTTTTAATGTTGTGCGAATAATCTTAATATGAATGCACATAATGTAGGATTCCATATTACTTTTAGAGTCCGTGTGGGTGTTGTGGGACAATGGCTTCAGGAATGTGTATCGCTGTGGGGCAGCAACAGGGTATGATGTACTGCCAACAGATCAGCCGCGACAGCTACTCCCGGGTCGGCTGATAGATGTCGGTGTGCAGGTTGAGAGAGGTAGCTCGGTTGAATTGAATATTTTCTTTATTGACATCAGTTGGATTTCAGAAGCTCATAAGATATATGTTTATTGTTATAAGACGGGAAATATTTCTGAATAAATCACCACTTCAAAAGGTAAAGAAAAGAGTATTGCATGTTCATGGCTTGGTTTTCTTACTCTTCGTTAATGGTAGTATATATACTATACAGTGTCAAAACAATGTTAAATATTTACTACGGCAGGTCCTGACTGGTCTCACAAAAATCAAGATGGTGGACCAGGGAGTTGCGGCGTGGTCATCAGAGCCAGAGGTTTGCGTGTGAAGGTAAAATTATGCATGCAGAACCACATTTCTTAGAGGAATTCATGCTGTCCATTCCGATGTTCTTTGTTCTATGGCGTCTGAAAATGTTGCATCTACGAGACAGCCTTAAGTGAAATATTCTTAACATGTGAGCAAGACAAATATGTATAGTGTAAACTGTGCTGTTACAGGTGATGTGGGCCAGTGGGGAGATACACGAGTACAGGTTCGGTGAAGAAAACAAGTTTGAGGTATCAGTTCGGTAAGATATGATTAGTTGAAGATATTTGTATACCACCGTCCCCATACTTAGTTACTCGTAAATAATCCCCATGCCATTTTAACAATGATCTTAGTTTTGTGGTCAGATGATATGAAAAATATGATGTATTTAAAGTGACGATTTACAACTATAATGTCCTCAGGAATCAGATGAATGAGAAGGAGCGAAAACTCCCAGCACCAACTGCAGTGAAGGTTACAAACACCAACCAACGTACAGGTGAGAGAGAGAGAGAGAGAGAGAGAGAGAGAGAGAGAGAGAGAGAGAGAGAGAGAGAGAGAGAGAGAGAGAGAGATTTGGTGTGTAAATGCATTCCTATATGGCCGACACTCATGAAAACAATTGGCGCAATTCCATCAAAAATCATGACTTGAGGTCAAGATCAAACAGAACTGAACATGCATCAGTGATTCGAACTTTTTCACATGCATGACTTTTACGCAACGGGAGTTATACTCAAATGTTTGAGCCTAAGAATACAAATATTTGATGTGTCAATGCATTCTGATATCGTCGACACTCATAATTTTTTTTTTGCGCAATTCCATCAAAAATCATGACGAGGTCAAGAACAAACAGAACTGAACATGCATTAGTGATTTGAACTTTTTCACATGCATGACTTTTACGCCATGAGAGCTATCCTGAAAAGTATCAGCCTCAGAATACAAATATTTGGTGTGTGGATGCATTCGTATGTGGACGACACTCATGAAAACAATCGGCGCAATTCCATCAAAAATCATGACTTGAGGTCAAGAACAAACAAGAACTGAACATGCATCAGTGATTTGAACGTTTTCACCAGCATGACTTTTACGCAACTGGAGTTATACTCAAATGTTTGAGCCTAAGAGAAGGTATGCATTATCGTGTACTGATGATTGACAGTACGAGGAATGATTGTTTTCTACGTTTTGTTACTAAATGTTGATAATTGCAGAACATGTTTGGTTATATATACTTGTCCGTCACCTAACCATTTCAAACTACCCTATGTAATGAGTGAGTGAGTTTGTTTGACCATGTTCCCATCCATACTACCGCGGTACACTATGTGATGAAACAACATGCCCATGTTTTAAAATGAACACATGTAAACATACAGGTACCGCGGACGAGGGACAGAGCCAGGAGGAGAGTCAGTATGTGTGGCAGCGCCAGGACAGAACGCATGGGTGGCAGAATTACTCCAAGGAGGAAGATGCGAAGATGAAAAAGGAATACAGGAGAAAAAGAACAGGGACATGCTTGTTACACAGAAATGGACAAAGGTATATCAAGGCAGTAGTTGCACATTTCAGTATAGAAATATGGATAATGGTATATCAAGGCAGTAGTTGCACATTTCAGTATAGAAATATGGATAATGGTATATCAAGGCAGTAGTTGCACATTTCAGTATAGAAACATGGACAATGGTATATCAAGGCAGTAGTTGCACATTTCAGTATAGAAATATGGATAATGGTATATCAAGGCAGTAGTTGCACATTTCAGTATAGAAACATGGACAATGGTATATCAAGGCAGTAGTTGCACATTTCAGTATAGAAACATGGACAATGGTATATCAAGGCAGTAGTTGCACATTTCAGTATAGAAACATGGACAATGGTATATCAAGGCAGTAGTTGCACATTTCAGTATAGAAACATGGACAATGGTATATCAAGGCAGTAGTTGCACATTTCAGTATAGAAACATGGACAATGGTATATCAAGGCAGTAGTTGCACATTTCAGTATAGAAACATGGACAATGGTATATCAAGGCAGTAGTTGCACATGTTAGTATAGAAATATGGACAATGGTATATCAAGGCAGTAGTTGCACATTTCAGTATAGAAATATGGACAATGGTATATCAAGGCAGTAATTGCACATGTCAGTTTACATACATGGGCAGTGGTACACCTGGTCAAAAGTTGCATATTTCAGTTTACATACATGGACAGTGGTATACCTAGGCAATAGTTGCACATTTCAGTTTATATACATGGACAGTGGTATCCCTAGGCAACAGTTGCACATTTCCGTTTACATACATGGACAGTGGTATACCTAGGCAATAGTTGCACATTTCAGTTAACAGACTGGGAAAATGGTACACCAAGGCAGTAGTTGCACATTTCAGTTAACATACATGGACAGTGGTACACCAAGCCAATAGTTGCACATTTCCGTTTACAGACATGGAAAATGATATACCAAGGCAATAGTTGCACATTTCAGTTTACATACATGGACAGTGGTATACCTAGACAATAGTTGCACATTTCAGTTTACATACATGGACAGTGGTACACCAAGGCAATAGTTGCACATGTCAGTTTACATACATGGGCTGGTACACCAAGGCAATAGTTGCACATGTCAGTTTACATACATGGACGGTGGTATACCTAGGCCATAGTTGCACATTTCAGTTAACAGACATGGAATATGGTATACCAAGGCAATAGTTGCACATTTCAGTATACAGACGTGGACAGTGGTATACCATGGCAATAGTTGCACATTTCAGTTTACATACACGGAGAGTGGTATACCTGGTCAAAAGTTGCACATTTCAGTTTACATACATGGACGGTGGTACACCAAGGCAGTAGTTGCACATTTCAGTTTACATACATGGGCAGTGGTATACCTGGTCAATAGTTGCACATTTCAGTTTACATACATGGACAGTGGTATACCTGGTCAATAGTTGCACATTTCAGTTCACATACACGGACAGCTGTATACCTGGTCAATAGTTGCACATTTCAGTTTACAGACATGGACAGTGGTACACCTAGGCAATAGTTGCACATTTCAGTTTACATACAATGGCTGGTATACCTAGGCAGTAGTTGCACATTTCAATTAACATACATGGGCTGGTACACCAAGGGAGTAGTTGCACATTTCAGTTTACAGACATGGAATATGGTATACCTAAGCAATAGTTGCACATTTCAGTTTACATACATGGACAGTGGTACACCAAGGCAATAGTTGCACATTTCAGTTTACATACATGGACAGTGGTATACCAAGGCAATAGTTGCACATTTCAGTTTACAGACATGGACGGTGGTATACCTAGACAATAGTTGCACATTTCAGTTTACATACATGGACAGTGGTACACCAAGGCAATAGTTGCACATTTCAGTTTACATACATGGACAGTGGTATACCAAGGCAATAGTTGCACATTTCAGTTTACAGACATGGACGGTGGTATACCAAGGCAGTAGTTGCACATTTCAGTTTACATACATGGGCAGTGGTATACCAAGGCAATAGTTGCACATTTCAGTTTACTGACATAGACACTGATATACCAATGCATTAGTTGCACATTTCAGTGAAATAAACCTGCACGAAATATTTGTCATATTCATATTTGCCATATTTGTTTGCTCTGTTTGGGAAATATTATCTCACCAATATTACATTTCACCATATTTTCACAAATCTTTTTGCAATTTTGTATTTATATATCCCTTCAAATATTCACTCAATGACATTTGGTTTTGACGAGGAAATGATCGTTTAATCTCCAATGAAAGCTAAATAGTTCCTGTTTAACAGTTTCAGAATCTTCTTTAAAAACGAGTTTGAGAGAAGCGTCTCGGATGACAACCTTGTGAGAATACGCAGGAAGTTTCATGGTGAGTTACACCTGTAGTGGAGAATAATGTCATTCCTGTGTAAACATGCATATGATTGTGTTCCCAAAAGGGTCGCTTCATGCATAGGCACGTTTTAGTACTTTGTCCCCATTTATTTTGACATATAATGTCCCCTTTTATCCAAATGCAAAGAAATATGTGCAGATTTTAATACGTTTAATGATGTTCATTTTGTCTAGTCCAGAATTATGCTGTGTTACTGCCAAAACGTGCATTCTTTTACTCGAAAGGAGTAAACTGCTTTTATGCCATGGTGTATATGTTATGTTTTATAAATTGGATTATCGATTCTATTGTGATAACCCATTGTTACGTAAATATACCATCTGTATTTTAAGATAATAATAGTTTCTCATAACCCTAAACGTGTGGCTCCTTAATGTTTGAATTTCACCCGCTTTTTATCACTATATGAGGTGAGACGTATATAAAATAGTCTGTTTGCATCATTGAAGATATGGACAATTGGGCTGGCCCAGTAGTTATTCCTAAGCATGATGATACAATCAGAAAATACCCTTTTGAATTGTTAGTCCTGATTGAGGCAAGGTATTGTTAACAAGGCACGATATCAAAAGTGGTTACAGTTAATTTTGACTGACCATGCATGACTTGTTAGACGTTATGAATTAATTTCTCGGTAGCTATATATTAAGGAAAGTCGAATTTGGTGTAAGGTGTCACTGTTTTCTCTGTATAACAGATTAATGACGTTTAAGCTGCCGTGGGCGCTGGCCATGAGAAGAAAGTAGTCTACTGCTACATGTCTGTGATGAAACGTTTCAACCTCACTTCAGCGGCAAGCACGATGGCTGCTAAAGTAAAGCCAAGAAAGACTTTACTCTTGTCACTCGTGTTACTAAGTTGATACTTTATTTCACTTAAATGCCCTGTGGGTGAGTGAGTGAGTGAGTGAGTGGGTTTCAATCTCATTAAAATCGGATCTTAGTTCTCGCTACCGCTAAACAAAGATCTGAGGACATCCCATTAGCGGTCACGTCAGAACGACCTTTAACCTGACCAATCAGAGCGTCGCTTACAAGATCATAAAAGCGACAGTAGGAATGTGATTTCTAATCATGCAACCTCGGAAACTTTAACAGGGGGTATTCCATACAATCTAGACAATCTATCAGCCATTCCAGAATGTACATTCGTTCACTTTTCAAATTTTAATCGAGAATTTGTCAAAATTTGTTTTGAAGCGTAGTCGCCAATTCGAAATTAGTGCCGTAAAGCACGCGAAAGCTGATTGGCTAATGTCGACTTCTTGTTAGTCATTCAATTGGTCGGTCAAAGTTCGCGCAAGGTCGGTCTGACGTGACCGTAATGGGGGTGTTCTCAGATGTTTGTTTAGCGGTAGCGAGAACTAAGATCTGATTTTAATGAGATTGAGTAGGTTTTTACGCCGCTTTCTCCGCGTATAGTATACACTTGAAGGAAAGCCCGAAATGATGCAGGACTTTTACCACTTTGGTAAAACCCATGAGCACGGAGGTGTTGACAAACCTTGAAACATAATAGGGGCGAACCGGGATTCGAACCCACGATCATACGTATTTGCCCAAGGGACGCAACTCTGCACAGTCAATTGCGGCTCCTTAGACGATATATAAGAATTGTTTCACCTATGTTTGATTAACCTGCACAATTTAATGAAATGTTTAATAGGAGAGAACATAAACAGGGATCGTCATCTAGTGGTGAATTGCTGGAATATTGCCAGAGCGGAGTTGAACAGTCCCCTTGTGTTTAATATGATCATATCCGAATAAACAACTGAAGTCAGTATCAGTGTGAGCAGTCATTTATTTTTTGTTATGAAACTGGTTTTGTTTTCCTGATGTTGAGTCAAGCTTTCCGTCATGCAATGTAAAATCGTTACATCCCTTGTGTCAACATGACACACACACACACACGATTCAGATAACATTAACAAATATCACGCTTCTCTCATTCATGATGTTAAGCAGAAAGCTTTGTTTGATGGAAAATGAGGTGAAGAAGATTGAATTCAATCACCAAAGCCTGTCAGCTATCGACCGCTAGAAAATCCAGTGGCCGATAGCTGGACAGCAATACGACACACAATCAAGTAGGTTGCAAAGAGTAACCGAACAAATTCATTTTTTTAATTCATTGTGATTTCACTATCAACGAATACTGACCTGTTAATATTAAACCAGAAAATACTCTCTCGACTGTCACGGATTACATTGTTTCTAGAGACAGAACAGATGGAGGGGCCGTGGGGTAGCCCTGTGGTTAAAGGGGTCGCTCGCCACGATGAAGATCCGGATTCGAATCAACAGATGGGTACAATGTGTGAAGCCAATTTATGGTGTCCACCGCCGTTATATTGCTGGAAAATTACTGAAAGCGGCGTAAAACGATACTCACTGTATGAGAACAGATGGTTTCGAACGAACACGAGGTGAAGATATATACAGTATGACATCTCTTCTAAGATAAATGTATGTTTACGTAATTATCAACAAGGAATTTTATGCAAAGTATTTGTAACAGACAGACGCCACAGTCATTTAAGATTGGGTATATTAACGTGGCGGAATGCATAGTGATTGGGATACTGACATGGTAAATATGTTAAAAAAGAACTACACAAAATATCAAGGATTGCTTAAGTGTTTTTGAGCATGTCATCATGCTATCATGGAACAGGTGCATATGTGAATCTGGGGAGTCCTCCGGTGTGTGACGACACGACTCTACAAAAGAACAAACATTGATCATTATCGGTGAAACAAACTTTAAAATACCAAACTTTAAGTGTCTAAAATATTGAACTGAAACAAATATTTATATATCACAAATAGTGGATGTGTTCCTGAAAGATTATATCAAAACAATATACAGTGTATAATGTTTGTCATCATGAGAGGAAAACATGGCAGCGATACTTACTAAGCTATTGGAAATATTTTCGTACTGGCACCCATGTTTTGTCAATCAATGACCGTTCCTGTAGGGACCTGAACGACACCCTGAAACTATAGCAAACCCATGGTCATATATGTAGAGAGAATGGGAGTTACGCTACTACAGTTAAAATGAAATCAATCTCAAGGCAAATAATTAGTGGGTAAGTTGGGTTTAACGTCGCTTTGAGCAGTATTACAGCTATATCACAGCGTGTCAGCATAGTGTGGGAGGAAGGCCCGACGTGATGAATGCAGGTTTCCACCTTGGGGAAACCCACAGGTATGGTGCTGACAAACCACGAAACATAATCGGGGCGACCTGGGATTCTAACCCACAATCACAGGTTTCTGGCGTGAACAGCGAATTGCGTCGTCTCAGCCAGTGGATGAGCTGTGTCCCGTCAAGTATTGGCGGTATCTTACGGTGACATAATGTATATCACATACTTCTGTTCATTTCTTTGTACCAGGCATGAACCCTGTGGATATTTCCCATACGCTTTCTTCATCTTGGCATCATTGGTTTCAGAATATTGTTCCCAGCCATTCTGCTCGTCCTTTCTCTGCCACACATAGGGTCTGTCTCCATCTTTAGTTGGCTGGACATTTGCACTGTCTGATAATAAGATAGTTATTATAATATAATAATGTTTTCGTATAACTAGCTGCCTAGTTACTTTAATTGTTTATTAATCAAGACCAAAACCAATGGCAAACACGTGAAATTGTTCAAGGGATTGAATATAACGTCGAAAAATCTTTATTACATCAATGTAAGGGACAAAGACATGACAATGCACATAGATATAGAAATATCTACCTTGAACGGTATCCATGTGAGGAATTGTCTTGGCAGTTGTTTCTAGGATACACGCAATTGGGTCTCTAGAAAACAATAATAATATTCCGACATGGAATACAGATTATTTTAAGAAGGTGCAGTATCAAAGGACGTTTGTAATCATGGCGCTGGACTACACAGAAGACTCAATTTTAAAGACACGCTTCATAATGGGGCTGCTAATTTGATTTCGCATTGAACGCCCTCCATTTCTAAAACTGAATACCCACAAGGCACCGATATTTCTGAGTGACTCTGCTATCTTACAGGCGCTCCCGAAATCCACAGTTTTGTTCCCTTTTCATGTGAGAGAGATACAAATATGAATACCTCTGAGTCACTCTCGTTTTTCTCATCACACCGATGTGTGTAGTCCTAGAGAAACTTACCGAAAAGATACATCGACCAGACCACACATTCCATATCTGTATTCGTGGATTTCACCATTCTGCCATCGAACCTGTAGCAATTATGTACTACTTAATTATATGTCATAGTGATTGAATTGTTCTGCTCAGGCACACATGGCAGCCAAGTTGGTTTAACAGATTTGACCTCTTATTGTTATTGTTATCATTATTATTGTTATTATTATTATTATTTACAGATTAAAATAAAAAATGCAGCAAAGAGTGTTTGGGTGATCCTGGCACAGTCAGGCTGGTTAGGCTCATCGTCAGCTCAGGGCCCTTGCCCCCTCAACACGCAGTTTAGACAGCGAATGGGACTTTTCCCAGGAAGCGCTGCCTAGTCAAACCCACCCAGAACTTTTAGGAGAATGTGAAGACTCCCCAACATTGCAGCCTTCTGCATTACCCAGATTGTCAGAAGGGCTGTATTCCTGGTAGCAAACCCGGGTACACTCCCAATGTCAGTCAACAGATTGGGAGGTACCAAACCTAAGGCATCGAGAACAATGGGGAGTCGGACAACTTGGTACTTGGGATGCAAACGTGACATTACAAATGCGAGGTCAACATATTTGCCATGTTTTTCCTGGATCTTGTCAATCACATTAGTGTCAAAAGGGACAGAAAAGTTAATGATATAAATGATTTCATTGGATTTATCAAACAGGACAAGATCAGGATTGTTGGACCGGATACGTCTTAGGCTGTAAACGGGCCTATTCCAAAGAATTTTGTATTCATCATTTTCCATGACGCCCACTACATCGTACAATGGATGGACCTCTGTGTCAAAACCACAAGCATTGCGAAGACGGTAATAAAATGATCGAGCTACACCATCATGTCGCTTAAGATACTGTGTGCCAAAGCTGAGCATCCATTGAAAATGTGTTCGACAGTCTCATTAAATTCATTGCATAATCTACATTACATATTCACATTTTGATGCAAAATCACACATTGACGGTTTCGAGTGGGAAATGACTGGTCCTGAGCAGCAAACAGAAAGCCTTCTGTTTCACTTTTCAGGCTAGCCGACTTCATCCAGGCGAAGGACTCTGCAGGGTTGCTGGTCAAAACACTGCACATAAACCCGATGCAGTGGTCGTTCAGATAGCCTCTCCTTGAAAAACTGAGTCTGGGCCAATTTGATATGGCACTTCGCTTGGTTGACACTCATTTCTGTACCGTCCAGCAGTACAGAACCATCGAACAAATCAACACTGACATTGAGATCATGTCCCACATCTTTGGCTCGTTCAAGAAAACTGTGGAATGCCTTGATTTCATCATGAGTCTTGATTAAATGTGTGCAAAAGTGCACAATACAATTCTATCATGAAGAGCCTCCACGTTTATCAAATCACGTCCTCCCATTATGATTGTTTAATATAAGCGATTGAGGGAAGAGCGAGGGTGGTGGAATTTATTGTCTGACATGATTCTTCGTGTGAGGGTATCCATACCCTGAATTTCTTGTTTCATCCAATCAACAACACCAAAAGAATATTACAGGACGGGCACAGCATAAGTATTTGTGGCTTTGACTTTGTTATGAGCGTTCAGCTCTGAACTCCAGATTTTCTTATGTCTACATTTGTACTCTGCCCGAAGGTTTTCCCTGAAATGGGCATTCTGGAGATGGTCAATAACTCCTCCTCCAAGTAAACTGACTGATCCTCCCTCTTCTACCTTGGCACGTTTCAAATGAAGAATGTTGCATTTGTCGAGTTCAAAGGCCGATATCCTTAGAGAAGGACTCGACAAGAAGAATCTGTTTTCTTAGTGTGGATCCTCCACTGGCAATAAGTTCAAGGTCATCCATGTAAAGGAGGTGAGTAAGGGGTGTTGGGGATCTGTGCTGAGGAGCTCCAGGATGATAGCCTTCCTCTTTGCTAAGCAAAAAGCTTAAAGGATTTAGTGACAAAAAGAAAAGAACTAAACGAATCGCCCTGAAATATTCCTTTTCTAATAGAAATAGGATCCGAAGTCACCACCTGCCCCTGCGAATACGTCTCAAGCAATTCATTAAAGACTTGGGTAAAACAAGTAGTCGCTCGGGGAGGTCAATACATTCCAGTGACTTCAAAATCCATTCGTGAGGTACAGAATCATATTAAGCTTTTCTGTAGTGTATCAAACACATTGAAAGGTTACGGTGGTAAGTTTTAGCCTCTTCAAGGATATTTTGTGTGTTATTATTATTATGATTATTATTGTTGTTGTTTAATGTTTTGGAAGGATAAATGGTTTCTTTTACCTTAACTTTTCCCGGCATAAGGCGAATAATGGTGCCATAGCTGCCAATTCCACCGTCCTGGTTTCCGTACAGGTGATGCCAGGCAGGACCTGATAGGAATAAAGACAAAACATATCTGATTTGTGAAGCATGTGGGTGTAAGCAGAAATTGTAAACGATAACATAATTTGGAAAAAGGTACAATGGTTCTTAATGTGGCTGTTCAACCGTGCATTGAGCAACACATAGATCGTTACATCACAATGTTCATACATAAAGGGACCGCCTCAGTGGTCTTGTGGTAGAGCGTCTGCCAGGAGATCGGAAGGTCGGTGGTTTGATCCCCGGCCGCGTCATACCAGAAGACGTTAAAAGATGGTTGTTACCCTGCCTGGCGCTGAGCATTAAGGGGCTTAAACAAGGACTGGTCGGCTCGGAGTCAGTATACTGTGTGTGAGTAGGGTATTCATGTTATACTGCGGTATGGTATTTCAGTGGGCTTATCACTATAATATCGGGATTAGTCTGTACTAGTACAAGCAGCCACACACACGTACGTGCATGCACGTCGCTATATAAGTGCCATGATCTTGGGCGCAATGTTAAACCCCATTTAACAAAAACACATAGAGAGGATATGGAAAACAAGTTGCTTGCCAGGTCTTACCTCTTTCAACTTGAACCCCCACACCCACTTGACTGACACTGACAACCCGAGGTTGGTCTTCTACTACAGTGACGTCATACTTCCCACCATGGCCATATCTGTAGGAGTTTGAGTGATCATTATCCCAGATCACCAAAACTATTCCTGAAAAATACGCCATACATACAAAAAAAAGAAGTTCAACGTTTGAGTCAAACATGTAATGAGTCAGAGTGACCTCTATAGCTGCTTCAGTTTCCAAAGCCACAATATAGTGGTTGACACGAACAGGGGAACCATCAACTTCTGATATCTGTTGATTGATCAGCA